>NC_140582.1:440085780-441457577 GCF_964204655.1 Triturus cristatus | reverse complement strand
ATGGACTATTTGCCATGTGGCCCAACCTGAGTCCCCAATCAAAGCCTGTAGAGTGGAATATTTTGTCAGCTTGAACTTCTATCATGAGACTGTTGTTCAGCTGTGGCAACTGCACGAGGAGATCCCTGCTCTTTTTAAATTGGGAGCCACAGTCTTGCTCATGGAGCCTGCTATGCTATGAATTAGGCATGACGGTCATATGTATTACTGTTTTGACTCGGTAAAAGTCACACAGCTATTGCAAAAATGGAAATATTCAAATTGATTTGTGACTGGTAGTAGATAATCAGTAATTTCTTTCTCTTCTTCTTCTCTACTTCCTCTTCTTGCCTCTTTTCTTGGGAGGGAATAGGTGAATATGTGAGTTTAAATGATGTCTGTGAATGTCTGCTCCATCTGATTGTTAGCAGGGTTAAAGAAAGAGTGGTGGTGGTACATGTTCCTGTTCTTTTTGCTTCTACTCTCCCATCTTATTTGAGTAAATCGGGTCTCCCTCCAACCCTCTCTTTCCTAGGCAAGCACCAAATGGACTTTGTTTCATCTTCTTTTTATCACTCTCTTCTTCTATTCTATTGTTAATACTCTTGTGTGGTTCTGGGGGAGGCTCTGCAGAGGGTCCTGCCATTCACAGCCTGAACTATACAGATATTCTTGCACTTGGGGAGGAGCATGGCCCTGTATTGGGCCTTTTCAGTAGGGGTGGGTTTCAGGTAGGTTGTGCAGTTGTGGGGGGGTTTGCGGGGACATATCAGAAAGGGGAGCAAATGCTGGCAGGGGGCTTGGGATCAATTTAGGAATTTGGAGGAACTCACTAACATGAGGGTCACAGAGGGGGGTTATTGCTGGAAGCTGGGGATGGTTCTCAAGCATTTTGTGAGATGCAACTGGTCTGGGATATGCTTTAATGATGTCTGGTAGTACTAATAATAAAATGAATTCACACAAGGGTGCTTAGGGAGATTTAAGGACCAGCATAAGCTACCTCCCCACTCTTAAATCATATCACAAGAAAGCCACGAGTCCGGGAAGACCCTTGGCTTTCTTGTGATATGGTAGTACTAATAGTCATAACCAATGCTTACATATCTTATCGTGGAACGTTGATGGCATTAAATCGCCTTGTAGACACAAGCTAATTATTGAATAGTGGTTCCATTTACGCCCGCATATTGTTTGCTTACAGGAGACACATCTATCTAGAACTGAAATACTGCTATTGGAAGAGTTGTGATATAAGTGCTCTCTACATCTAACTTCTCTTCTGCAGCAAAGGGAATGGCTCTGCTGGCTCAGGATTAGAGTTGGATCTTGGAGATTCTGTGCCCTGACCCACATGGTCGGTGGCTAATCATGACCATTAACCAGAAGAAACTGAGACTTACAATATGCATAGTATATGGCCCTCATGAGGACAATCCTATGGTTTTTAACTGGCTGTTGTCAGAACTGCATATTGGCCTGAGCCAATGATATTCAGTGTTGATTTTACTGTTATTCTTTGTCCTTGCTTTGACTCTACATGTTTTGAGGGGCCGAGGGGAGCCTCTAACATGAAACAAAATCTGAGACAGCTAATGGTGTCCTATGCACTGTTGAAAGCATGGTGGTGTAATTGCCCTTAAGAACCTGGCTATACCTTTTATTCTGCCCCTAAATAGTCGCATTCACACATCAACATATTTTTGGTCAGTCACTCATTATTATCCTCTCTTAGTGTTTAGTTAAACCCAGTGGAGATCTCTGATCATATCTCTTTATTGTTATTTTGTCCGGTGGCTCAACTTCTTCAGCATGGCGGGTCTCACGAGTGGACATTCGATAGGTGGCAGTTATCTGAAGAGGGGTATATTACCTACATGAATAAAGAAATCAAGGCAAATATGCAGCTCAATGTCGGCTCTGCTTCTCCTTTAATGGATTGGGACACACTCAAGGCCTGCAGTCGAGGGTGTACGCTGAAGTATTCAGTTTATCAAAGAAAGGAGCTGTTTAAAGAAGGTCGGCATAAGGTTCTCTCTCACTATTATAGAAGGTTACATAGCACATTCTGCACTAAGTCAGGATCAGGGTACCTTCATGTCTGTACTAGATCAACTTTCAACCACCCAGGCTACATTGAAGGAAAAGCTCTCAGATAGGCTGAGTAAAACGATTCGAGCAAAGCAAATAATTACCTTTGAAAACAGTGAATAGATGAACCGTATACTTTTGTATCGGGTTAAGATTAGAATGAATACGAATACTATCCAGGCAATTACTGATGAAAAGGGGAAGCAGGTCACCGATCAGATGCCTATCTGTGAAGAATTCCATAGTTAATATCAAAAGCTTTATCAGGAGGACGAGGTACCTTTAACAGAAGTCACCAACCAATTTATCCGCATGCATTATCATCGAGTATTGACAGAGGTACAACGCTCTAATCTCAAGGCCCCAATATCCCTGTTTGGAGTAGAGAATGCACTAAGACAGTTAGCTAGATTAGATCTGGCCCAGATTAGATCCATTTGGAGTTTTATGCGACTGTCTCAGAACACCTTGCGTCCCTTCATTGCGGTCTATTCAATTCCGTTGACCTTTCAGGGCAGGTCCCCCAAACCTGCTCAGAAACTAATATAGTTATCTTTCCCAAGAAAGGGAAAGACCCCAAGCTTTGCGGGTCCTATTGGCTTATTTTAATTGTTTAACTCATATTCCAAAATATATAGTCGGATTCTTGCTAACAGATTTTCTTCTGTGATTGTGGATCTCGTGGATGAGAATCAATGTAGGTTTATACCAGGAAGAGACATCACAGCTCATGTGAACCCAGCCATCTCTGCTATAGAAGCTGGGTCAGTGGATGGGAACCCGGTCGGAATGATAATGCTCGATGCTGAAAAGTCATTTGACTGGCTCTCCTGGCCATTACTGTGGGCTATGATGGAGGTTGCTGGCTTTGCTAACCAGGTCCAACAGTTATATAGATGGTTGAACTCCATGGTTCTCAGCTCAGGTATTCTCTCAGATCCTATAAGTATCACTAGGGGCACCCGCCAGTTATTCGCAATATATATCTCGAGCCATATGCCCAAGTTTTGAGAGTGGCCATGGTTATCTCTCTATTATAAATCCATCGGAGACCAAGGTTCTATCCTACACAGACAATGTGGCCATCTTGAACTCTGCTCCAATCACTGCTGTGACCGCCACAGATACAATAGCTCATCATTTTGGCCCCTTCTCAGGGTAAAAATGAAACACTGAAAAGACTCAGGTCTTCTCAAATGTTGCTGCCCCGGGACGAGACCGACTTTGGGTACGCTGTGCAACAGACCTGGGGGTCGAGTTTCGAAATGGAAGAAATAATCCGATGTAACTATAGCCAGTTCTTCATGAGGATGGAGGAGAAATATAATACATGGAATAGACTTAATTTGGGAATAATTGGGAGATGCAACCTGATCAAAATTATTGTTTTACCTCAATATCGTTATCTGTTCAGATGTATACCCCTCTATCTTCCTAAAATCTTTACTTCAAAAATTGAAGCTTCCTAGCCGAAATTCATTTGGAGCTACAGGAGGCATAGAGCTAACATAAAAATACTTCAGTTACCAAGTGAGAAGGGGGGTTCTCTCATTACCAGGCTTGAGGTTGCATTACTTTGCTGCATTTATGTCCCAACTAAGAAAGGTGCTCGGTAGGGAACCATGGGTCCAGGGACACATGTTTCTGGAGTATCTACCATGGGGTGAGGCAATTGTGCCCACTTGTGGCATCATTGATACAATCTACTGTAAAAGAACTAGGTTTAAGACTCTGCTGGTCTATCATTCTATCTGGTTTAACCTCAAAAAGAAATTGGTAGATATCAATCTCTATAATTTCTACACACATTTAGGCTACAATCCCAACTGGTCCCATTCATGAGAGCTTTTTGACGTGCTGGGAAGGCTCTCAACTCTTTACGTTAGGACATTTATTTGAGGGAGGTATTTAACTCCCATATGAGATGGTGCAACAAAGGTTCTCTCTTCATCAAGCCAGATTTTTAGGAAATTTACAGCTACAATATTTTTGGGCTGGCGTGAAGTCTAAAGATCTACGCAGTACTAATTGTAGTTTTGGGGAAAATCTAATAAAGGGCATTTTTAAGGGATCCATCAGTCTGGATTATAGGATGGTCTCTTTAGCAGGTGCTGAAGCTAGTGGCCAGCTGGACCCCTTTCAATCAGGGGCAGATAAGTGGACCCAACATCTTGGATCAGAGATTAATTTTAAGGATCTCAGGTACAATAATCCGCTTACACAGAGTGTCTTTAATTTCTAGGGTTAAAGTCCAACATGTCAAGTTTATTAATGACTTTTATCTTACACCTTATCGTCTTTATGTCATGAAGGTTAGGCAGGATGCAAAATGCTTTTGTTGTATGTCTGCGTTGGCAGAAGCAGTTCATATCTTTGCTTCCTTCCCCTCAATCGAGCCTTTTTGGGAGTCAGTGGTGGGAAAACTGAACCAGATTTTAATGTCTAACGTTTTACGAGATTCCAAGTTAATCATGTTAGGACGTTCTCCTGACATCCCATCACATTAAGCAGAGATATATTTATTTGCAATCATGTTGGCCAGATTAGTTCTGGCCGGCACTGGTTGCTTTAAGAGTCCCCTAATACTATGCTCTGGTGGCACGAATTTGTGAACACTGATTTGCTGGAAATGGCCTTAGTTGTTAATGCCAAAAAATGTCCGCAGCACCCACTGCGGGGGATGCTAGGCTGTTTTTGGACTCTACAGGGTTGGTCATGACCCAGGTACTGAACGAGGGTGGCAAGGGAGGTTTAAAAAATAAAAAGCACTTACCATCTAACGCTGCCCACTTCTCTGTCATCGTCTCTCATCCGCCTGGTCCTGTGGAACAGGAAGCATAAACAGGCTCCCCTAGCCAATGACAAAGTGTTGCGATTGGTCTTAGCGCCATGGCTTGGTGCTCAGATAGGCAGTGGGAGCCTGTGCATGCTCCCTACCAGGCTGTGCATTACTGCCTGGTGGGGAACATGCCAAGTTAAGTGCACATATTTCCTCCTCCCTCTGCTGGTTGCGTTGACAGCCAAGTCCTCTCCCGCCCCAAAACCTGCTTAAGCGATAAAAATAAAATTGATAACAGCATTGTACTGTTATCATTATATTTTACCTTCTTTACACTGCTAAAAGGAGTGCGGCGACGATACTCCACCTTAGCGGAGGAGCCACTACTGTCATGACCTATTATTATCGTTAATTAAATCTAGTATTTTCCTTTCCATTTGACTAGGTCATTTGATTTTAGTGATCAGCTGCGTCCTGTATCATTTGTATTGCTTGTTTAATGTTTTCCATCCCTTGGCTCGGGTATACATATATATTGTGCACTACCAAATACATCACAACACTCACCGTGCAGGCTGGATGATGAAATGTTTACCAGGATGCTGGCTTGCCAAAAATAACGAGGAGTGCTGTTTTCATTTTTACCTAAATGAAATTGAACTTGCAATGACTGACCATGAACAAACACGTTTCTGTCCAGATTGAGAAAGGCTGATAAAGTTGAAACGCGTCTCTGGGGAACAAATGCCAATAAAGCTCTCAGCCCCACCCCTCCTTGAGTGACAGGACTCTTTTTTAAGGTTGAAAGGAGGTTTGTCTTTGATATATAGTTAGGAGTCCTAACTATACTACTACTAAACTGAGAAAAATCCTAATTTTAAGACTTTCGGTATTCACAGAAGGCATTTAGGAGTCCTAAAGTTAGGACTCCTAACTTCTGTGAATACCGAAATGAGTAAGTGCCTTCTGTGAATACCAAAATGAGTAAGTGCCTTCTGTGAATACCAAAATGGTAGTAAGTTTAGGATTTTGTCTTAAGTTAGTTCTGTGAATCAGGCCCTCCGTATTCAGTCGCAAACTGGTTTCCAGCCGTAAAAATCGGCTTGTGTTTACAAAAGCCTATTAGAGGTTTCTAAATAGTGATTCTGTAAAATATTGAATCACTACTTGGAAATCTCCAAATAGCAAGTCCTTATTTGAGAATCACAAAGAAGGAATTTAGGGCCATGTGTATGAAACTCACAATTAGTGATTACCTATTAGCGATTTTTACTAAATCGCAAATAGGTAATCGCTAAATGTGATGTAACTAAACATACAGGAAATAGCGATTCCCTAATAGCGATTTCTTCAAAATTACAAACGCAATTAGGGAATCGCTATTTGTAATTGCGACTCTATTCGTTTCTATGTGCCTCAAGGCACATAGGTGCGAATGGCCTTGCATTACCTTAATTGCGATTACCTATTTAGTAATCACAAATTAGGTAATGCAAATGCAAGGGTGCACAGGGCTTAAGGCCCCCCTGAAGCACCCCCAAAAAAAGTGCACATTTAAGGCACACACATGTCCTTGAGGTATGTTTGTGCCACATGTCATTTTGGAAAAGGCTTTTATGTGCATTTTCCAAAATTGCACACGTTTCACATCGATTTGAAATCGATTGTAATAGAGATTCCTAAATGCAGAGTTCATATTTAGGAAAGGCCTCTTACATGTGCGTTAGGGAATCACAAATTGTGATTCCCTATTTTCATTCGCAATTTAGGTAATCGCTAAAATCTGTGATTACCTAAATTGCGAATCCCAAAGCCTTTCATACATTCAGAAAGGTCACTTTGCATTTGCAGACAGGAGAATTTAACAATTCGCACCATTTGCAAATGCAAAATACTTTGATACATTTGACCCTTAGACTCTATGTTCTTTCCCTTGCTGGTGGATATAGCAGCATCCATCAGATAATAAGTATTTTTAAGGTGGGTATACATGCAGTACTGAAAGAAAGTGACAATGTTTTTAAGAGATGACAAAAGAAACCTTGGATGAATCAGCAACTGTTTGTTAAGATTCAGTGTGAGTTTTCCAGCATGAATAAAAATGTAATAGAAATCTGTTAGAAAATGACTTAAACATCTTTAATTATTACACCTTGCTAAGAACAGAACATCATGTTTATGTATATAAGGGCCAGATGTACGACCCTTTCATTTAGTCCCAAATTGTAAGGCACTAAATGAAATGTACAACAGTGTGTTTACACTGTTTTGCGATTCCCAATGGGGTCATAAATTGCGAGGCTCATTAATATTAATGAGCCTCTCACAATTTGTGAGCCCATTGTGAATGCCGGCCCTCCCAGGGATGGTGGCCTGCTGGGCTCAGCAGACCACCATGTCTGGGACTGCTTTTAAATAAAGCAGCTTTTTTATTTTTTAAAATGCATCCTGTTTTCCTCAAAGGAAAACGGGATGCATTTAAGAAAGAAAAACTAAACTTTTCAGTTTCATTTGTTTAAGGGCAGGCAGTTGTCTCTGGTACCACTGCCTGCTCTTAAAACATATTTTCCAACATACTCACAAAGAGGAAGAGATCCCCTGGGGACCCCTTCTCCTTTGCGAGTGATTTACCACCAACTTGAAGTAGGTGGTAAAATGTGAGTGTTTTACGCCTGCAAAACTCTAGTACATAGCATGTTGACTAGCTATTAGGAAGTGACGCCCTTTTATAATAGCGAGAGTCGCAAATGCTATTTTGCGAGTCAGGGACTCGGAAAATAGAATTTGTGCATGCTATTACCCTTTTTTCTGGCCCCAAACGGAAGAACCTCCCGTTTGCGGCCGCAAAAAAAGGGTCGTACATCTGGCCCAAAGTGTTTTATTTTCTTTGTGTGGTGCACACATAATAATTTCTCTTGCTGAGGAGTTGAGTTGGTATACAAAGCAATAGTAGTAACATTTTGATTTGTGGTGGACTGTTTTTTTTTGGACCATGACTGACATCAGAGAGGCAAAGGCATATAAGTGGAAAGTTTGACAGTTGCTATAAATATCAGTGACATATCCAAGATATTCTGCAGCTAGATAGCTGTAGTTAGATTGACGTTGAGGGTATGATTCACAAAGGCCTCCCGAACACTCATGGCAGAGGCTCTGCAGTCACGTCAGGGGGCCGAACTCAGGGCGGGGACCCCGCTATGGGTAACTGCAATGTGGATTTCCCCCCACGACTGTGGGGCCTCCACCACAAGTGCGGAAGCCCTTTGTGAATCTGGCCCTGACTGTATTCAGTAGGATTATTTGTGGCCTATTATAGACGAAAAAGGCAAGACATATGTATAAACTGATATAATACAATATACAGGCAAGTTGTACTAGATAATATGCATGGTGCAAGGGAGGGACAGAGGGAAAAGGTAATTGATCCATGCAGTTACACAGGGTGAGGTTTGAGTCTTGATCTGAACAGCATTAGCAAATTAGAGTGGTGAATATTCCTTAGCAGGTTGCATGGTTCCTATTGGGATTACAGCATGATTCAGAGAGGGTAGCCAGTGTCTTAGCGAAGATTAGAAAAGTACATTTGTAAATGATATCTATCACTATAACCAAGTTAATGGAATTGACAACACGTCATTCCAGATATTTCAGTGTTTAGGTCCGAGGGGATTCTTTTCAATGAGCCTGGTATGGTTTTTAGCACTCTAAGTAGAATTCCAAATTTTGTGAGGCCCTTCTATAGAGGAAAATGGTTGCATCGCAGATTGAGCTGTCCTGGGTTGACAATCGGATGCATCTTAGTAAACTAGCTATTCAGGAGGTGCTTAGCTTTATAATCTTTGTGCTTTTGCTCTCCTTCAAGAACTACCACAAAAAGTGAGTGTCAGAAGGTCAGCAAGAGGAATGTCACTATTGAGTGGCCAGCATGAATATCTCAGAGTTACTCTTAGTTGGTAGGGTGAAACCAGAAATAGAAGAAGAGGAAGATATACTATCCAATCAGCGGCGGCCAGCACAGGTGAGAGCAGTGGGGCGGTGCAAGGTGGGGTTGGGGATGTCGACAGACGAAGGAATAAGTAAAAGTAAATAAAAAAATGAAAACAATCTCTTACCTTGGGCTCGGCGATGGGGCGAGTGCAAGGTAAGTAGTTTTATTTGTTTTTGTATTTAATTTTACTTATCCCAACATCTGTCAACTTCCCTAACCCCTACCCCAACCGGCCTCTGACACACCACTCTTACCTGTGCCAGTCACCACTGCATCCAATCCTCCTGTGCTACTTGAGCTCACAAAAAGTAGAAATCTGCTTGAATGAAACAAAAACTCGTTGGTCGGGCATAAACATTTGAAGCAAAAGGAAAAAATGAGGGACGGAATGCTGAACAATGCAAACATTCACTCCCATTCACAAGGATCTGGGTTTAATCCATCTTTCTTTTGCTCACCACGCTACCCCAGTTTGGACCCAGCCATATGCAAATCAGTCTTGTCCCTGTTCCTCATGGGGACAGTCCAGCCCAAACTGCCAATTCAGGTCCTCCGTGTACCGGAAACAAGCATACTGGGACCGGTTTCGGGGCATCACCCCTAATCAGCCAGGGTAGCTTGAATCCAGATGTACAAAATTTTGGCAGAGGTATTCAAGTGAGAAAAGTCAGAAATGTCTGAAAGATTTGCCCTCTCTAAGATGTGGTACAGATGTTCACAAGATATTTTTTTTGCTTCCAAAACAAAAATAGCTACTAATTGCACTGTTATGGAATACAAATATGCACAATTTTATGACTTCCATCATTTTATTATAGGAGTGAAGAGTTTGTATCTCACAAACAGAGGGAGTGAGAGAAAAAGGAGGGCTTGCTAATACTTCCTTCCTAGCAAACACTAGAACACAAAAGGTATAGTGATGCAAAAGCAAACAGTTATTCGTTGCATAAGGTGTATGTCAGGATCCCACTTGGAAGATAAAATAGCCCTCACCCACAGTTTGTGGCAAGCTTCCTCATTAGACTTGCCTTCATCCCCACGATTATCATGCCAGAGTGGGCATAACCAAGATAATATGGACGCTCTTGATATTATGTGCGGGGATCAGAGTTAGAAGCACAGAAGTTATAAAATATAAGATAGAAAATTGTGTTACAATAACCCTAAATTGTTTATTTCGTTGTGGTTTATCTAACAGGATACAAATTAACTGTGCTGAAGGTAAAATACTGCCCCCATCATCCTTAAGGTTTCGTAAGGACTGTAAGATCCTTATATTATACATTGAATCTCACTTAGTACTATCCAGAGACAACTGAAAGTATGCCTTTTACAAACAAATATCGTTTTAGCTTTGCTATATCAATTGCATGATAGTATGTCCCTTCATAGTCACACCCAAATATCTGGTTGCTGCTACCAAGTTGAAGACCCTAAGGTGCCTCAAATTAAGGTGCCATCAGAGTTTATTAAGTCATTTCTACAATGAGCCTACCCAAGTCATCAATGAAATAACAGGAATCTATGCTAAATATCCATTAAGACACAATAGTATAAAAGAAGAACACAACTTAAGCAGCAATAAAATACTGATTTGTAAGGTGATTGTCTCACGTGCCAGTCCCTTGAAAGTGCCCTTTCTACACAAAAGAATTCATGTTTTCAGAAAGTTTTAATTGCTGCCTCTCATTTGGTGTATTCACTTTGTGCAAATTACTGCACTGGCATATGCCATTTCTGGTAATTACGTAAATGCAAATTATTCTTTTCTTTTCACCCTCTAGTGCCATTACAGAGACCTAAGGGCCAGATGTATCAATATTGGATTTTGCGATTCCATGATAGCAAATTTTACCGATTCGCTATTATGGAATCGCAAAATGCAATGTATGTAGGTTTCACAATAATAATTGCGATTCCTACATATTCCGTATTTGTGACTCGCAAATTGCGAGTCGCAAATAAGGAATGGCTTCCTATTCATTCCTATGGGCCTAGAGGCCCATAGGAATGAATGGGAATTGCATGCGCAATTTGCGAGTACCCAATAGGTATTCGCAAATTGCACATGTAATTTCAAGGGTGCCAAATGGACACCCTGTTGCACCCCTAGCATATGCGTGTGTGCACATGTGGCGCACATACATGCTATAAGGGCATGTATGTACGCCACATGGCACCTTGAAAAATGCAAAGAAGTGCATTTTTCATGGAATTGGCATATTACCACCAACTTGAAGTTGGTGGTAATTTGCGATTCCTTAAGGGCAGATTTTTTGCCTTCCTGCATCTAATTTAAGGAATCGCAAATTGCGATTCCCTAAATGCATTCGCGAAATAGGGAATCGCAATTTTTGCGATTCCCTATTTTGAGAATGCCTTTTGGGATGATACATCCCAAAAGGCTTTTTCCCGTTTGCAAATGGGCTGATTCTGCTAATCGGCCCATTTGCGAATGGGAAAAAATGCTTGATACATCTGGGACTAACTGTGGTACCCCACCATCCCTAATCATCAGGCTGTGGACACTTCACACTGAGTAAGGCTTTAGCATTCATTGCAAAACCATCAGGTAAAGTCTCTGGGGCATATTATCAAGAACGGCGTTAAAATTATCGCTGCTTTAGCAGCAGGAAACTGCCGCTAAAGCGGCAATAATGGGCTCAATAATATGCCCTTGAGAATTCCAATAGAAGCCCTTCTTCTGGTGTGAACATGGGCTTCTATTGGAATTCTCTAGGGCATATTATCAAGCCCATTATCGCCACTTAAGCAGCAGTTTCCTGCCGCTAAAGCGGCGATAAGTTTAACGCCGTTCTTGATAATATGCCCCTCTGTATTTTAGTACTCTGTTTCTCAATGCACTCACCAGAAATCTTCAGGGAAACATAAAAACTGCAGTTGTGAATATTGTATTTTTGTGCCACTGACTAGACCTCTGACAGTGGATAGAGTTACTACTTTTGTCTCCCTGTCATGGTTAAGATAAACCAAAAAAAAGTGCTAGAATGATAAATGCCAAAATTAAGCTCTGTAGGAGCAATGAACACCGACAGAGAACTCCCCTTCGAATCAAGCTGAAAAAACAGTGGCCTTCATTACTAATGTCCCAACTGAGTCGGCGATTAGTATTGTGACTTTTAAAAATCGATATCATGGGGATCAGCTTTTGAAAGGTTTGAAAATGATTCTCTATTACAAGTCATGCCCTTTAAAATGGGGCATACCGGGTGATTTTGGTAGTTTGCGCACCAGTTTGGCATGTGCCGGTATTTATTGAGCATTTCCCCTGTTACAATTCCAGTTTTGGTTTGCCGAAATTTATCTGGGAAAAAATATGAGGCATGTGGTAACTACAGCAAAACTTTTTTTTTCCAATTCCAGTTCAAATAAAAAAAAGAACTGGTCATTCGTCATGAGGACCTTTGGCTTTGCCGATACCTCGGAAGTTCTTGAATTTGCTGGAAACTTTCATCAAACAGTAGAAACGTTTGCATGATATCGAGCTAAATTAAAGTTTTCCATTCGAAAAGTCCTCTCAAGGTTTTGTTCAGTCTAAGAATTTTGAACCAAAAAGTGCTACAAAGACAAGTATGGCACCTTTAGAAACATTTTTCACCCTTAAAAACAATATTCAGTCTTTAGAATAAATGGTAAATGTGGGACCATCACCATAAATCCCTATTAAATATTTGTTTAATTTTTATGCCTATTGCTTACTATGGAAACATTTTGCTCATTTCACATTTAAATTATTTTAAACTGGTAAATTTTCCCTTTTGTGTTTAATATGGGCATTACGTCCTCTGGGGCATATTATCAAGAAAGGCGATAAAATTATCGCCGCTTTAGCGGCAGAAAACTGCCACTAAAGCGGCGATAATGGGCTTGATAATAATATGCTCTATGGAATTCCAATTGAAGCTCAGGTTAGATGTCCTTCACATCTAACATGGGCTTCAATTGGAATTCCATAGAGCATATTATCAAGCCCATTATCGCCGTTTTAGTGGCAGTTTTCTGCCGCTAAAGCGGTGATAATTTTATCGCCTGTCTTGATAATATGCCCCCAAATCTGGTAACTTTCTTTTATTGTACTTTTCCTTTCATGCATTCAAGAACATCTTGCAATAGTAAGTCTTAAGCTTAGTCATACAATCCAATAAAGAGACAAGGGGAAGAGGGACAGCGTTTGGAATATCTCTGTTTATTAGTCTTTGGGCCAGATGTATCAACATTGCATTTTGCGAGTCCTTAATAGCGAATTTTACCGATTGGCTATTATGGACTCGCAAAATGCAATATACGTAGGGTTCACAAAATAAGTTGCGGTTCCTACCCATTCCTTATTTGCGACTCGCAAATAAGGAATGGTTTCCCATTCATTCCTAGGGGCCAAAAGGCCCATAGGAATGAATAGGAATTGCATGCGCAATTTGCGAGAACCCAACAGGTACTCACAAATTGTGCATGCAATTTCAAGGGTGCTGGGTGCCAAATGAGCACCCTGTTGCACCCCTGAAATATGCATGTGGTCAAAGAGAAGCCATACCACTGGGTTCCTTAAAGGGCAGTGCTCACAAGAATCAAAAGAGACGGAACATCAGGTGGGAAGAACTAATGAGGAGAGGACAGCATTGTGGCTTTTTTGGTTGTAATTCATTCTTAGAAAGTAGGAACTAATGTTCTCATTAAGTAAGAGCCTCTGACCTCATTCCTAATTATTGCGGTCCTAGGGACATATTTTTTTTTTAAAATGTTGGAGCGCAGTGCTGCGCCAAATTTGGCAATGTCACGCGCCATATTGACAAGAATACGGGGCACCCCTGTGTTTTTGCTCTGGTGCTGCCATGTTGCAAGGGTGCCTACACTGCAGGGGTGATGGTTTATATGCAGGAAGGCTTCTATTAGGTTGAAGCCCTCTTGAAGGTTCTCGGTATGAGCTATGTTTTCCTGAGTAAGGAAAAACAAACACTTGTGCAGTGCCACACACATACACACACACACACACACGCCTGCACACGCACACATGCATACACATACACACACACACACACACACACACACTGTTTCTCTCTATCTAGATATCATACCAGCCTTTGCCAGCTGCCATTTCTGCACACATCAAGACTAGTGAAATAAATGACATTTCCTAGCCAAAACAATCCTTATATTTATCTGTCTCTGTCACTATGGGACTTAGTAATGACTGAGGAGGAATTAAGAGTGGTGGTATGACCTTGCCAAATAAATCATTCACATATAAGGTCTATGGTTGTGAAATCTCTGCAAAAAGCTTAATTGCCTCTTTTAAAGGCAAGTGCATTAAAAGTGAACCACTGCCCACCACCATTGGTTTTAGCCATCTTCAAAGATTCAATTCTAGTGTTCATAGTATGACAGTAATGTGATTTCTGTTATAGTACCAAAATCTTGCAAACATTTCTTTCAGCTTTGTCCAAGGCTGCCAATTTTCTTTCTGACGAAGCCACATACCTTAATTCTAAAGAATCTTATATCACCAGCACCCTATATGCCACAAAGAATATATATTATGTCTTGTGTAGTTGAAGCACCAGTTATGTGACCACGTGACAACAGTTTTAGAATAATTTTTCAATCAGTGTGGAATAAGAATGGCACACAGGGAAATTTTCCATTGTCAGTGATCACCAAATATAAATGTCTGTTGTGCTGACGAATATAAAAGTAATTCCTGTTCCCTAAGAAGAAGCTGAATTCCTTTATATATGTGTGAGATTTATAAAGCGCATACATAACTATAAAGCAATCGAACACTGTAGACATCAAGAAAGAATCCAAGAAGTACGAAGTAGTAATGCTAAGAAATAGGTTTGATTTGCAAATGGCAAATGTTGCCTTCGAAACAAATGATATGACAAACAGGATATTTATTTGTGGAGCACAGTGCTGGCCTGCAGAGGTGGGGGCCGAGCGTGTTTGGAGTATAGAGATCACATTTCACAATGTCTACGCAGAAAACAGAACAAGAGAAGAGGGTGAGGAAAAGGAAACAAAGGTTCCCTGATGTGGTACTAGGGATTGTGGCTGAGAAGTGTGTACTCCATGGTGATAAACCTTTTGGGGAAGAAATTCGTG
Organism: Triturus cristatus; assembly: GCF_964204655.1. Lineage (NCBI taxonomy): Eukaryota > Metazoa > Chordata > Amphibia > Caudata > Salamandridae > Triturus > Triturus cristatus. The sequence continues at coordinate 441,442,620 of NC_140582.1, read as the reverse complement.
TCGTGCCTGAAGCTACCAATAAAGGATTTGGCTATCTATCAAAGGGGCATATCAACAAGGGCTGGCGATATAATTATCGCCGATTTAGCGTCTGTGTTTGGGCGGAAAGCGTCTATAATTATATTGCATTATTTACAAGGACACGCTATCCCGTGTTTCCTTGATTCAGCTCCTGTTTAGTTCACGCCTCGCTTTGCATCTCTAATGAGATGCAAAGTAGGCGTTCCCTGCAAAGAACTAAGGGAAAATGATCTCTAACTGTCCTACTCCGTATTTACAATACGGCCCAGGACACCCATAGCGATGTGAAAAACAGCGCTAACCACTGTTATCGCTGGTATTTTACGTTTGCTATTTTTCATGACTACCCTATCTATGGCATGGGAGGTGGATTCAGTGGCTGAATCCACATCTCCTTATCATCAAGGTTTCTTCTATAGCTGTGGAAATATCACTGGTTTAACAGCGATATTCCCACATAACGCCGCTTTTGATGTAAAATTTATCGGCCTGGAGTAACGCTTTGTTGATAACGCGTTATCCGGGCGATAAATTACAGCGATAGGCGGTGATAAATAAAAAAGCGCTAAGCGCGCTTTGCGATATTTATCACCGTCTGTTGCTGATGTGCCCCAAAGATTCGATTAACATGATGACAATCATACAAATTAGCACTGATAACATTTGAAAGTGCAGCATGACCTACTGGGTACAAAAAGGAACAACTACCTAACAGGCTTTAGGTAGCAGCTGCCACTGGACGAGAACCCTCAGTTGTAAGTCCGCCTACTCGCCTGGAAGAACTGGTGGAATCTACTTTAGCACACGAAGCAGTGTCGGGGATCACAGATATTGATACATCTGCCCCGCATCAACCATAATGTGGTATGTGTATTTTTTTACCAGAGGAGACTGTCAATTTTTAACCAAAAATGCTAATCACCACTCAATAATAAATCAGTTTTGATTCTCCCAGAGCTGCATTATAAGTGGCTAGTTAAGTGCATAATGCGACTTTTAGTTTGTTTTTCATTTTTAAACAAAATGGAAATAGTTGAAACATTTAATAATGAATAAACACATATTTGTCAAATAATTATTTGGTCTAATAAATTAATACAGATATTTACACTTTGCCATTGATGACCTAGCTGAGCCAGAGGAACTGGAGGGTGTCAAAGTATAAGAGGAGGAGGACGAATTTGAAATGAAGAAAGCAGCACCCCTGTACCACCAATATGAGCTCCAGAGCCACTTACCTCTACTCGGTACCCCTGCCCCTCGAAGATATGTACTCATTTCAGGACACAGCCTTCACCATCTGCAAGATGTTCTGGAACCTTAAGGGCAGGCCTACAACAGATGAGGCAATGTAGGGGGAAACCATATAACAATATGGCAAGGACAAGAAGTGTGCAGCATGTCAATGAGTCAGTATCAACAGTCATGCACTTCAGAATAATGGAGAAATCCATGCGTAATGTTCAGTTAAAAGCAATGAGTACAATCAGCAGTAACATGGAAGGGCTAGGGAAGTTATGAGGAGAACGTTTCTACCTTGGCAAAGGGACAAAAAGAATTGGCAAATGAAATGTACAATTTAACCATGGCATCAAATGATTTGTGTGCCTCAATTAAAGAATGATCTGTTGTCCATAGAGGTCAGCATAAGAAGGAAGGGCAAGTTGCAAGGATTTAGCAAATCAGTCAATAGACGTGCAACTGCCACAGGGATGTTTTTTAGGAGGACAGCAAGCCTCCAAATTGAGATGGTCACTTCAGTGGAGATGTAGCAGGGGTTTAGAAAATATAAATAATACCTCAGAGTAAATACAGACCTCCAGACTGCTCAGGTAATATCAAAAGAGCATACAGAGCCTTTGGAGAGCGAAGAGGCTTTGAGCCTGTGTATTACTTTCGTGCAAGGAACATCACAGTTAAGAAAAAGCTCTCACACAATTGGAGAAAAGATGCTGGGTCTTCCATTGGAAGTGCTTAAATTGTAAAAGACAAATGTAAATAATAATGTGCATTTATATATGTTTAGTTTATATGTTTAAAAAAAGTATGATTGTCTTTATGTGTGTTTTCAGTCCTCACAGACAAGCATGTTTTTTTGTTTAGTCGAATTTCTGACCTGTGAATAAAGAAAAATTATTTTGCATTTTTGATTAAAAATATTTTGTTACTGTGAAAAATATTTTTTTAGAAGTGGTTATTTGTTATATTGGATCAATACGCTTTTCCTTCTGCTCCTCTTGCTGCCTCATGCACCACATGGTATGGTGGAAGTGGTTGTAAGCCACCATCGTCTGATTCATCAGTGTTTGGCTCCATGGGAGGTCTTTTTTGTGTTGCTATTGTGCAATATAGCATTTCTCAGGTTTATACTGTAATTCCCCACCACTTTGTTCAGGCACCTAACTCTCCCTTTTAGTAGGCCAATGGGATGCTTCACCACTGAACATGTTGTTTTATAAGCTCTGTGTATCCCCCTTTTTTGGTGTAAGGGATTCAGATAATGATCAAATTTCATATGCCTGTCACCTACACAAATAGTAACATTATTAGATTAAATTCACAACATTTCAATAAACATATAATATAGAATATCTTTTACACTTCGCGAAAATCGACCCATATATTGACTTTCATGTAGACAAACAGTCTTGTAGGACACAATGACAAAATAGGTAGGAATAGTGGGCACCACCAGGTAATCAAAATCTAAATACACAGGACAATTCACTTTGGGCCATATGTATGAAGCTGTTTTGCGATCGCAAACACTGCGTATCGCAAAAAAATGGTGTTTGCGATCGCAAAACAGAGAGTCCCTATGTATAAGAGCCATCTTGAGTGCAAAATTGCTAATCGCAAAATTAGCGATGAGCAATTTTGCGAGGCATAGATTCTGCGAATATATTTGTGGACTCGCAATCTGCGACACGTCAATTGCGAATATCGCAATACATGAAAAAACAGCAATTTGAGATTTCATGAAATTCACAATTTTGCTAATCGCAATTACCACCAAGTCTGAGCAGGTGGTAACCAGATGCAACCTATTTAAAGAGGCCTACAATGCCACAGGGCTTTTCCACAATGGCTGGGCTGTATGTGATAGCCAGGAGGCTGCAAATCAGAGCTGCTCCACAGAGAAGGAGATGCCAGGAAATGATCTTCAGAGCGCGCATTACCCTGTTCCAGCGGACTGTGGAGGAGATCCATATGAACTACAGGCTGGATGAAGACAGCATCCTGGACCTAATAGCAGAGCTCAAACCCCTACTTGAACACCCCACATGCAGAACACACACCATCCACACCCATGTACAGGACTTGTGCTCACTGCACTTACTGGCATCAGGGAGTTTTCAGTGGGTGATAGCCACAGCAGGAGGGGCCTCTAAGAGTGCACTGTTGCGCTTCTTCCACGCTTTCCTTGATGCAATGGTACAGAGGCTGCATCACCACATCCAATTCCCCAGCACACAACAGGCACTAGACCAGACCAATCAGGAGTTCTACCAGATAGAACCATTCCCCCACGTAATTGGCTGCATAGATGGGACCCATGTCGCTATTCCCCCCATAACAGAAGGAGTATGTTTTCAGGAATTGAAAGTCCTACCATTCCCTGAACATACAGGTAGTGTGCAATGCCAAACATATCATCACTGACATAGTTGCGAAATACCCAGGCAGCACCCACAACTCATTCATCTTTCACCACAGTGGTATTCACCGACGACTCACAAATGGGGAGTTTGGTGAGGGCTACCTACTAGGTAAATGCATTGGTCACAAGGACACACCAGTAAAGCACAGCAGTGGCAGGACAGTGTTTAACCTGATTCTTCTCACCCTGCAGGTGACTTCATCCTGACTCCATACCTGAATCCAGCCACCGCTAGGGAGCGGAGGTACAACAGTGCCCATACAGCCACCCACTGTTCCATTGAGAGGACATTTGGATTATTCAAGAGCAGTTTCCGCTGCCTACATAAGAGTGGAGGAACGCTACAGTACAGCCCGAGACCTGTTGCAAAATCGTGGTCGGGTGTGCCATGCTACACAATATCGCCACCAGGAAAGGCTCGCCAGTGGAGCTCACAGATTCAGACTCATCAGATGAGGAGGGGTCAGCTCCAAGATGCAGGCCAGCCGGTGGTGTCGGTGCAGCTGCCGGCCGCCAGAGGCGAGATGAGATCACACAGAACTATTTCTAAGTGAGTAATGATGACACAATGCTACAGATTGGTGCAAAACTGTGTTTTTATTTCCTTCAGTGCAGGAAAGTTTCCGTCACAAAGCCTGATGTGAACACTATGTGAGTCCAAATGTCTCACACATGTTAAACACACAGTGCTAGTCTTTTTCACAACCCTGAGTCAGTGTGCAATGGGTTACCTCACCCATTGCCATGTGCCACTCAGGGCACTTCACCGTCTGTGTGCACGGCTCATAGCCCCACGCTCAGGGTGCCCACTGCCCTCCCCTGAGGCATCGGTTGCTCTCCCCTGACGTGCACTACGACGTCTGTGCTGTGGGATGGGTGGAGTGATGTTGCTCCTGCTAGATTGCCCATCCTCCTCCAGTGAGCTGAGGGGTGCTGTGCCTACAGTGGCTGCTGCCTGCAGCTGGTCCACTGCACATGTGACTTGCACCAGGCCCCTGGCTACATCCTGGCGGCAGTGTGCCATCTCATGCTGCATGCTGACACAGTGACGTGTCAGCACTGATGTGGCAGTGGACAGCCGGTTTACAGCCTTTGTATACATGTCCAGACGAGTGCGGAGGCCCTGTCTCTCCCTGCGCCTGGCTGCACTGTCTTCCCGCATCTCTGTGCACAGTGCCTCTAGGGCACCCGTCATACCCATGAAGCCCTCCCTCATTTGGCGCTATATTGATTTTATTGTCTTTGCCTGCAGGCACTGTACCTCTAGCATGTTGCCTTCAAGCCCTACAAAGACTGTGTCTTCGCCTACGGCAGCTGTGCTGGTGGACAGCCGTGCCCTGCGCCTGGATGACATTCCTGGAGTGGGACAGGCAGGAGACTGTGCTGTGTGAAGTGAGGCACACTGGCCCTGGACTTGCTGATCCTCCACACTTGTGTCGAGTAAACCTACCTCCAGTGGTGGCAGTGGTGGTACTAAGAGGCACCGTCTGCGTGTCACCGGGATTACTGGACTGCCTTCCTCCTGATCCTCTTGCCCTGACTGTTCTTCGGTGTGGGATGCATCCTCCCCTCCTGCCATAGGTTCCTGTGTTTCTGGTGGTGCTGTGAATGTGAATGCACACATTAATTTGGTGTCCTGCCTCGCATTGGTTATGCAATACATTTTACATTTTGGAGTTACATTGGTCCTATCTGTCTGTATTTTGCCTTTCCTGATACACACATTCTGATTGTGCCTTGCTCGGTGTCACTGCTCCACTGTTTGGTGCATGTGACTACATCTTCCATAATGCATTGCTGTGTGTGCTTGTGTGCATGCACTGGAGTTGCATTCATGTTTGGTGCCTTGGTCTATCCTGGGTGTGTGGGTGATGTGGTGATGTATCAGGGGAGTGATAGCATGCTTCTTACCTTGTCTGGTGTTTTGGGGTTCGGAGCTGTCCAGGTCAGCCACGCCACTCACACTCTCCGGCAGCAGGGCGCCCTCAACCAACTCCTCCACAGGTGTGGAATCAGTAGCAGCGGACATCCCACCACCGGTCTTTCTTGTCTCAGCCAGCCTTGCAGCCACCTTTTCTTTGGATCTCTGGCGCATATCATACCAGCGTTTCCTGATGTCTTCTACGGCGCGGTGGGTCACGCCGATGGCGTTCACCTACTTCTGTATGTCTGCCAGATTTTCCTTTTGCGTGCCTCTGGCACACACAGAGGTTGCTTGCCAAACAGGAGCTCATGGCTCACCACCATTTCTTGTATTAGCACCTCCTGCTCCCTTTCACTAAACTTTTGTTTTCTTTTCCTGGCATTCTCCACCTGCTGCTTGTCCTGTGTGTCCATGTCTCTTCACTCAGAAGCAGTGCACGAGTGTCTCAGCTCTCCCCCCAGCCGCTCACTCTGCTTCTGGCAATCAGGTGCAGCATGGGCAGTCACACTTCCTGGTTGTGATCTCATCAAGCTGCACCTAAATTTCCGATTAGTAGATTTGCGATTCCTTATTTGCGATTTCGCAATTAAGGAATTGCAATTTAGGTATTCGCATTATTTTTCTGCAAATATTTGAGAATCGCTAAATATTAGCAAACTTTTATTTATATCGGGTTTTGCGATTCTCAAAATGCGATTCGGAAAAACTTGCAATTTGAGAATCGCAAATTCTGATTTTGATACATATGGCCCTAAATGCTTGCGCAAAATAGGAGTAGGGTTTTTCATTCCTACATTGCACAAAGCCAAATTGTGATTGCAATTTAGCTTGATACATCTGGCCCTTAATCTATCTCCTGCTTAACCTACATTTTTTAACCATTACAAAGGGACCCAGTGATTAAAATTGCCTTTGGATTCCTGTAGTCGTTTTTAATACACACCCTTTTCCCATTCTACTCACACTTAGTCATCCAACACCACTCTTCACACTTGCAAAAAGAAAAGAACTCCAGTAAAGTGCCCCCTCGAGGGGCCTGTTGGGCATTGCACCCCCTGGGTGTATGAGGGCCCTTACTCCTAAAAGGAGCACTCCCTTTGACTTACCCTACAGATAGAACTAGATTCCCATAAAGAAACTGCACACTCCTTGTTTTCATAGCTCATCTAGGGGCGTGTGTGCAGGACCTTAAATAGCCCCAGTTCCTCCTTCTTTGTTTAGATATAAGGTGAAGTTTGCATGAAGCTATAGATTTATAAAATGCAACATACTAGTGCTTTTTACAAAGGTTTTACGGAGTTTCGACATGCAAGTGTTCCTTGGTGTAACTGTCCATGAGAGGTGCAAGGGGGCTGTATGTTTGCCTACTGAAACTTATCATGGGACACAATCCACAAATTTCTGAATGAGATTTTTCCAATGTTAGAACACTGCTGTAGTTTTCAAACGCCCAGGGTCGTTTTGTTTATTTGCAATGCTTAATATAGCATCACAAGACTGCTTTGAACCCACTTCAGAGCGTCTAAAGTGCATTTGGCGGGTGCCTCGACGGAGACAGACTCATTTTACAGGATTAATATTTTCAGTCAGGCTTCAGGCGCTGGGAGGATGTGGCATTTTACAAACAGATCACATATTTAACAGGGGGGTTGGCAAACTGACAATGTGTTTAACTCTTTATTGAATATGAGCAGGTCTTGTCATCACAGCACTGGGCCAAATATGCGCTGGATTCCGAGACTTTTCAGGCCGTATTTATGTCAAGTCACGCAGTACAGCGCACCAAGGGGCATATCAGCAACAACCGGCGATAATTATCGCTAAGCGCACTTAGCTCTAGGATAATTATCACCGGCTAACGTGGATTTTTATCGCTGAGATAGTGTGCTATTAGCAACGCTTACCTCAAAAGCGATAAAAATCCTAGCGCTAACTGCCTAACGTGAGGTTATCGCTGGAAACACAGCGATAATCTCACGAAATATGGCGTTAGCTTGTTGATAGGGCCTCACAAACTTAGCCATGATATCCACCTTCCATAGGATATCATAGCTAAGTCAGTCCTGAAGCAGGCGTAAGGAAAGTGGCGATACCAGGGTTTATCGCTACTTTTCTTGCCGCTATGCTTCATAGCGTGGGGCTTGATGATAGGAGAAATGTCGCTTAGTGACCTTTCTCCTGTCATGTCAGGTCAGGAACGCCGACTTTTCATCTCATTAGAGATGCAAAGCTGGGCGTTAGGAATTCATGCGCTAATGCAAGGTTTCACGCGTTAGCGTGACCTTGCTAATTAGGCGATAAAATTATCGCCGCTTTTCGGTCAAAAACGGCTGCAAAAGCGGCGATAATTTTCTATCGCCGCGTTGTAGATGTGCCTCCAAGTCAGGTAGCTGCACTGCACTGCGTGACAGGGAAAGGCTGGAATGCTCAGTATTTTGGTCAATACGATGCATTCCTGCCTTTTCCCCAATGCAGGCACCCTTGCACAATAGTGCAAGGGTGCCTGCATTGTAAGGAGCAGTGTTTTTGTGCTTCCTGCACAAAAGCAATACCTTAAGGCATTTTCCTCTTTCTATGTGTGCTGCAGAAGGCATACATTCATTCCTTAAAAGCATATGCGTGGTAAAGATTTCGTAGTAACAGTCACACGTAGTTATGACTGCATTGTTGTGTGCTTCCTGATTTGCCTCTGCCTTGCATTACCCAAGGCTAAGTGGCCTGGTGTGGCTTCATAAATCAAATTTTTCATTTGCGTTGCTCTTGTAAAAAATTGTGTGGGGCAAGAGCGATGCAAGGGGGCTTCTAAATATGTCTCTTCGTTTATAGAAGCTATGACCCAAAGGGGTGTATTCTCAAGGACTTATCGTCGAGTTATCTGCACTTTATCGCAGCCAAAGTGGCGATAAATATATCGCCCTACTCACAAGAAGGCGCTAACAGCCGATATCACCAGTTTTCCTGCGATAGCAGCCGCAAAAAACATCACCACAGATGACACCGGCAACTAACGCTAATGATATGCAGAGTAAGCGTTCCCGTGCAAAAAAAACGTGGCAACACCACTTCGCAACATTCTCAACGACCAGCCAGATCGACGAAAAGACCGTAAAACATGCGATAAGGCACGTTAGTAGCAGGGATTTAACACCTGCTCCTTCCTGGTGTTAAGTCGGACAACTACCTGCAGTATGAAAGGGAGCCCAGCCCAGCCCAGAGCCACACCAGAAGAACAACAGATGCCATGGAGCTACTGATCATGCAGCTCGGACACCCAAGAGAGCAACAACACCCACCACCCCCAGGCCCGCCACGCCCCCGGAACCCTCCTGCTCCACAGAGGCAGTGCAGACAAGGACAGCAGACCTTCAGAAAATGCACCAGCCTCACAGACTTAACACCGGAGGATGTCATTGCCCACTACAGGCTCAAAAGGACAACCATCCTCCGCATCCTGCCCATCATTGCCCACAGGCTGACGGTACCAACACATCTGACAACCAACATCCCACCTCAGACGAAGCTGCTGGCTGTGCTGCACCTGCTGGCCTCTGGTACCTTCCAACCAACAACCGCCAGAGTCGGAGGAGTCTCACAGCCAGCCCTACCAAGGGTACTCACACCTGTCTTGGATCCCATCATCAGCTTGGTACCCCAGCACCTTCACTTCCCCCACACTGTGCAGGAACAGCTGGAGACCAAGCAAGGCTTTTACGCCATAGCTGGCTTCCCGAACGTATTGGGGGAAATCGACTGCATACATGTCCTACTTGTGCCCCCTGCCGACACTGCACACAATTACCGCAACAGAAAGCACACGCATTCCATCAATGTGTAGTCAATAGTGGACCACCGGGGACTCTTCACCAATGTCGTCGCCAACTACCCTGGCAGTGTGCATGATTCCTTCATCTTCCGACAGTCCATCATCAACCAGCGTTTTGAGGCTGGCACCTGCGGAAATGCATTGCTCGTTGGTAAGTACCAAATGAACACACCACACACCTCAGCTCCACAATCATGCAACTCACAACTTTGGGAATGCACATGTTACAAACTCACATTTAACATGCCAAACAACATGCCCACCTACCAGACACAACAGCACAACTTACTGTGGTAACCTGGGCTAGCCATGTACATAAACCATCAATGGCATGGCACCTCAACCACACAATAGCATATTGTGGGAAGCGGTGGGAACTAGGCATGTGCGAAGGAGGCAAGTGACCCATGAATGAGAATGTACACAATGCCAAGAGTGGCATGGATGCGCTGGACAGACTGCAGTATGCAGACCACACACATATCCATGTCGACATATACAGCTGGTGTTTGGAGTGTAGTGGACAGTGGACACAACCATGTTACCTCAGCCAGTGGGGAAGATTGCGGAAATGTTGCTTGTTACGTCCCCCCCTGTAAGCGTGAGCGGAGTGGGCTGGCTTGGCATACGCCAGGTTAGCATAGGGGTGTGAATAAAAAGCATGTAGCTCTGGGCGTGGTTCTCTTCCAGAATGGCCAACGTGTCTGCCAGGGCGGCGCCTCTCACCCTGCCATGAGGACGACGCCGTAAGTGGTGTTGCCTGGGATCCAGTGCGCCTGCTGCACCCCAGGCCACTGGTCCCCAGACCCGCCTTGCTTGCCCCTGTGCACCCATGCCTCACTGCTCACCTGCCGACACCGGCGTGTGTCAAAGAGGGCCCACCACGTGCCGGTGCAAGCTCCAAGCCCGAGGCCCGGGACCTTGGCAGCCTCCGCAGACCATCGCTGGCATCTGCAACACAGGCCCCCAGCATTCCTTTCTTGTTGATATACTCCACCGCTGCCTCCGGCCTACACTGCAGACTAGTAGGTCACAGATTTGGAACTGAGTCTTGATATCATGATGGCTGAGTTCATATGTTAATTGGACGTTTGATATCACTGTACTCCCTTTGATGTGGTGCCACCAACTCTGTGCATAGCATTCCAATGACACCGGACTGTGGTCCTTTGCTGACTACTGCCTTCGGCCTACGCTGTGGTCGAGTAGGTCACACATTTGGAACTGAGTCTTGATTTCTTTATGGCAGAGTTCATATCATTGTACGCAAGGAGAGGAGGAAGAGGAAGAGGAAGAGGAAGAGGAAGACGCGGTTCAGTCCGGAGGAAAAAAGGATAATCGTTACGGAGGTGATCGAACACTACCAACAGCTGCTCTGGTGCCACTAACTCTGTGCATCGCAAATCAACAACACGTGGCTGTGGGCCCCTGCTGATCGCTGCCTCCGGCCTACACTGCGGTCGAGTAGGTCACGCATTTGGAACTGAGCCTTGATTTATTTATGGCAGAGTTTATATCATTGTACAGGACTCCCCCGAATTTATAGACACTCTCTGGTTGAACTTTGGTGGCGTCTGAGTATATGGCCTGGGGTTTCTCTTCATCATCATGTAGCTGATACTGATGTTAAGAATGAGTCTGTAGCATTCATCTCCTCCATATTGCCTGTTTCTGCTTGGTTCTGCCCTCTGCATCATGCCCTGGAAGAACACCTTGCACTGCCTCCCGAAACCCTCTGCGACATTTACCTTGGACATCGACGAGAACCCGCTCAGCTCTCGTGGCCCTACCTCAGTGCACCGCAAGTCACCGTCCCATGGCGGTGTGCCTGTGCTGGCCGCAGTGCATCCAGGGCCACTAACTCTGTGCAGCTCAAGTCATGGACCCTTGCTGTTTGAACTTTGAACTTCTGATTGTCTGATCACTGTTGTAGCTGTTGCCAGCAACAACCACTCCCTGAGGGCTGGCTTACACTCACCCCACACCCATCCAGCACATGCGTCACTGGACATGTGACCCTGGCAAAAAAAGGGGCCGGACGCACATGCCCGTAGCCAGTTCCACAAACTAGCTGAGTGTGTCCGTGTGGTTATTATGTATGCATGAGGGCCCCAGGCCCCACCACATAACATTGTGCTGTGTACAGCAGACGCAACCATGTCACCTCAGGCAGTGGGGTAGACCTGGGACATGTAGCTGTGTCGTACTTCCCTGTAAGTGTAAGTGGAGTGTACTGGCGTACGATAGTCCAGAGTAGGGGTGTGGTTCGTCAACCCGGGGCTCTGGGCGTGGTTACGTTCTGGCCTTGCCAAGGCAGTAACTAATGCGAGTGTCTCTGTTGTAGTTTTGGCGCCACCCGTCCCGCAATAGACAATGTTGCAATGTAGCATGCCCCTGGATTGCAGGCTCGGCCGAAGGGGTAAATGAGGGAGCGCAAGCCCGCTCGGGTTCCGGGATCATACATGCCAACTGTTGTGTGTGTCGCTATTACCACAGCATAAGTCAAAGGTCTACTCTCAACCACATCACGAGTTCAGCCAGCCATGAACTTTACATCTGTGTCCACCCTATCCTTACCATAGGCCTATACACACACGTGGCCACCCACCTTCAACGCACAACATCACAGTGTCGTTGTCAGGCTTGTGGACATGCGCAGACAGGCATGACAATGGTGTGCCATAGGAGTGCAAGTGATGCAACCGCACTGCTCACAATAGTAAATAGGCTAGGGGAAGGGAGGAGCAGCAGTGAGGCTACGTAATACACATTGATGCTGCTCATTTGCTACAAGCCGTACGTGTCAAACAGGAATCACTCAGTCACACATATCACACACCAATGAACCAGTGAGCCTGCCAACACATCATGCAGAACCAACTATTGACTCATGTCTCTCTGCACTGTCACAGGTGACCAAGGATATGCACTCTGTCCTTGGATGATGACACCCCTCTGAGCCCCGAACACACAGGCCCAGAGGCAGTACAATGCAGACCACAAACACACCAGGGGCATCGTGGAACGCACATTTGGCGTGTTGAAGTCAAGTTTCAGGTGCCTGGACATCACAGGTGGAAGGCTCCTGTACAGCCCAGACATTGTGTGCAAGATGATCGTTGGATGTTGTGTGTTGCACAACATATGTGTATGCACCAATGCCTCATGGCTACAAGTGCCAGGTGCACCGGAGGATGATGAGGAAGATGAGGCAGGTGGACCACTCCCCACTGCAGCTGCAGCAGGAATAGCCCGCAGGAAATGATCATTGACAATTTCTTCACATGAGCACGTCACATTGTCACAGTCCTTAGCAATAATGGGACAGTGCAAATGATCACAGGCACAGCATGTGCAAATAAATTCATTCCAACACACATTTCCTGAGTGCATGTCACTCCTCTGTACAAGCACATCACTCTGACAAGTGAAAGTGCAACATGTAGTGCTAACAATCTCGGAAATTGAGAATAGATGTTGGGTGTGTCACCTCGGTACAGAGAGGCTGTTTGGGGTGTCACGTATTCCAAATGCCATTTCTGTGTGTCAAAGATAGTACGGAATCCCACTCATCAGTGTTTCACATGTGTCCCAAATCATTACATATAGGCTGTCATTTGTGCCCTACAATTGACAACAGGGCTTCTTTTGGGGTCAGATATGTACCACCATGGTACAGGGATGCACCCTGTGACTTAAGTCCCACAACATGAGCAACATGGATGTAAGGGGGAATCACTGCCCCTACATTCGTCCATGCTTTCATACTTGATTAATCATAGACATGACACATCTGTGTGTATTAGAAAGTATTATTCACGTTCAGTGGAGTGTTGAGGCTGTCTTAGTACTGGGCCATGCAAACAACACTTTACAATGTTGCCCCGTGGAGGGCCAGCCAGAGTCCTTGAGGGATTGACAAGTTACTCGGAAGGGGAAGAGTCCAGTCCACAGGCAAACAATATATGGCGGTCCATGTCGAGGTGCAAGGTTAGTGTCGCAGGGCGTATCGGGGGACAGAGGAAGGTGTTATTCCAGGGCATGATGCAGAGGGCAGAACCAAGCAGAAAGGAGCCATATGGTGGAGACGAATGCTACTGCTTCCTACTTACCACTAAGGCAGATTCATCCTCATCTTCGGCCTCTGACATTTCATGTGCCTCACATGTTGGTGGTGATGTTTGGTCTGCAGCACTGTATGACACTGACACATCAGGGGCCGGAGATGTGGATGAAGAAGTAGCAGCAGCATTCATCTCCGCAATGTCTTGTGGCATCACTCCCATGATGAGGATCTGCAGGGCATGGAAGGTCCCATCTACAGTTTTCTAATGTGCAGCCGTGGTAGCCTTTCTTTCCGCCTGCATCCGCTCCATGTTCTCCATGACCCTCCTTATTTTTCCCAAGTCACGGATGATATTGCTGTAGCCACTCTTACTAGACAGTTGTTGTTGTCTCCGAATCATGACTCCAGCGATGCCAGCCATGGATTGGTGGAGGGCATGGGGCGTGGGTGTCCGTTAGGGAGTGTAAATGGTCCCTGATGGGACTTAGACACCCACGTATGGAATCTAGTTTGGCTGCCATGAGTTCGAACCCCACCCACACCTGTTCAGCCAGCTCCTTCTGGCAGTCAAACACACTGCGTTGGAATGCCATGTGTTCTTCGGTGAGGTGCTGGGAGCCATAAGTGGTTGTGGGTGCTTTCTGCTGTGTGGTCTTTGCAGGGGGTGGGCTCACCTCGATGCTGCTGGGCTGACCTGCTACTGGAGGTGGGGTCGTCTTCATCATCACTGACATGATGTAGGGTCTGCTCTGCAGGAGGTGTTGATTGTCCCTCTGCAATGTAAAAGGGAGATGCAGTTTCAAAGTGTGTTCCATGTATGTTGATGCCTTGGCGAAGTTTACATACACACTGCATGACAATGTACATTGTGACTGTTTGTGAGGAGATGCCTATTTGATGCGGGCCAGTGGACATTTGTACTACATCACGGATGTGAGGTTGTACTCATACTTTGTCATCTTACAGTTTCCTGCTATGCCAGATGTGATTGGCCATTTTGGACACCCATGCGGCAAGAGTTGTGTCCTGTGTACTGTTGTGAAAGTGTTGCAGATTGTACCACATTGTTGTCAATGTTGAGGTGCTCTTATTCCTATGTGTGTCTGCTGCATTGCGGGTGAGTCACCCCTGCAGCTCTGATTTGGCTGCCCCTCATCCCTTTCAGGCAGTGTGCCTTTGACTTATGTGCTTCTACAGTGCTGAGATGTAGCGGACTTGGGTGAATTGGGATCTTAGTCGAGTAGTGACTCTTGGGCATGGTTTGTCCGCAGATGTGTTGTTGACGTCAGGGGTTGTTTGTGCACGTGGATGTGTCAGAGTGTGACCTGATCCTTTCCGGATGTGGTCCACACTCAGCCTCCTCAGTGTTGTGGCATGCACAATGTCATGATGATTGGACTGCAGCCTTACTAATCATCATGTAGTGTCACTTGCAGTGTCAGTGTGGCTCACAGATACGCATATTTGCTGGGTTTTGCACATGTGCATGTGTTAGTGGTGAGATTGGTGATGTGTGGGGTGGGACCCCTCTGGGGACATGGGGTACGGGGGCCTACTTGGTGTCTGTATGAGTGCTGCAGTGTGCCATGGGGATCAGGGACATGATCCATAGGCCTTATGGGTGTGCAGTGTGCTCTACTTAATTGTGCATGTGTGCCATTGTGCCCATCTCCCCCGTCCCCCCAGTCCCTGGTCGGTACTCACCCTGTTAATGTTGTGTCAGGTCATGTTGAGCAGTGTCCGGATCCCCAATCCCTGACACTGTATCACGACTGATGACTGTGGCCACCATTTTCTCTATGTCATCCAGCTCCTGGTGTGCCGCTGGACCCCCACCTCCAATAAGCGTTGCTGCTTTCATGTTGGCATCGAGTTTCTTCTTGGTTTTGCACTTCACATCATTCCAGCGCCTCTTGACCTCTTCCATTGTCCTCCTCAATGCTGCAACTGCATTCACATGGTCCGAGATGGTCTGCCATATTTGCGTCTTTGTTGCCAAAGACACGTTGGAGGTGACAAACAGTTGTTGGTAGTGTTCTCTCACCTCTGTAATGATGATCCAGTTTTCCTGCGGACTGAACCGCGTGTTCCTCTTCCTCTTCTCCTTGGCCTTCCCTGACCCCGAGGTTCCTTGCTGATGGTCTGTAGGGCTTGTGGGGTTCGCGTTGTCCTCTGCACTCGGTCCGGGTGCATCCATGGTGCTACGCAGTTTATTTTTTTTTGCCTTTTTTTTTTGTTCTGGTTTTATAGTGCATTTTCCGGCATGACGCGTGGGAATTGCAAGCCTGTCGCTGTTTATCGCTGATTTTTGTATCGCGATTGGCCACATCGCAACTTTTTTCGCGTTCGTGTTGCGGGTTTTTTCAGCACTGCGTTAATTTTAACAGAGTCATTTGATGCGTCATCGTGAGACTATCACATGGTACCGCCATGTTGAGAATGCAACGTTAACACAGCGTTATTTTCACGCGATAGACCGCGATATGCAAAGTTGCTTTGAGCTAATTTTGCAATAATTATCACACGTTCTTGAGAATATTTTCCTTCTAGTGAGTTTGTAGATTCCTAGGGCCTCTCCACAGTACATAATGTGAAATGTTTTTTTCTTACCACAGAGATGGTGTAGAGGAACCATCATTTGAATGGTTAAGTGGTATATTTACTAAGATTTTGAGCTGAGTTTGGGTCACAAAAAGTGACACAAATCAGCACAAAATGCTTATTTCTATTTACTTTCCAGTGCATAACTTGATTTACTTTAGAAAGTCGCTAGAATGTAGTGCAAAGCAGTAGCTAGCTCTACTTTGCATTACGTATTGTCGGGAGGGTGGGGGAAGTTCCCTGAGTGGTACAAGGGTATTCCCATGCAGCAACCCAAGTTTTTTGATGCAAAACCCTGTCTACTAAATAAGCAGAGAGGGTTTTGCACCAAAAAATAATGCACTTTTTAAATACGTACTATCGCGGAGAAATGCTTTTATTTCTCCTTTCTTTTCCAACTTTGCATGTGTGCTGCACTCTACAGCACACACACAAAGTAGTAACACTTTTAAAGTTAGTCTAAGCACAGTATTTTTTAATGGAGGGAACCCTCCCAGTACAAAACAAATGGTAGACTCATGCAGGCACCTTTCCAATATGGTGCAAAGGTGTGTGCCTAGTGCACAACAGCCTCATTGTACACAAGCAGTAAGGAGAGAGTAAGATAGTGCCATATCTTAGTAGAGATTATACTGTCCTGTTCTCTCCCACTCATGCAACTCAGCAGAGTGTAAGATCGTGTGCAGTCTAGCAGCTAGGGGGCGGAGCAGCCGGGTGCAGGGGAAGAGGAGGAGTAACGGTTGAGGCGGGCAGTTAGAGTAGGGACAGGGAAGGCAGAAGACGTGTGAATAAAGGTCTTCAAAATAGATCACTGTGTCGGTCGTTATTAAGGGGAACACGACACGACAGCTGGCGACGAGGATGGGATGAGCGGCAGGCTTTCCCCTGAACCCCAAAGAGAAACGTGGTCTGTCCCTGGGCCAGGTGCGGTGGTGATTGCTGGTGTCCCGCACGAGCCCTGAACTGATCGCCGTCCGTCTCAAGGACCAGCGATCCCAGAAAGCGCTCCGCGACACTCCAATCACGTGTGAGCCCTGCAGTGAGGAACGCCGGTGAGGAGATTCGAAGCCAGCGCTGTTCGCGCCAAATCCCGGACCCCCGCCGGATCAAGCGCCTTGAGAAAGCAGAGAAGGTGGGGGCGAAAGTGAGACCCGGGCCCTGATGCGCGGACCGGAGCACCAGCATCGGCGAGAGGCACAAGAGCGACACGCCGTGAGCAACTGAACCCCCCCCTCTAGCTCGAGGTCGGGAGCACGCGCATGCCTGAAAGCGCTGATGACATTGTGCGCGCCTACCCTGAGGTTGCCGAGGTCCGGTGGAACTGGTGAGTGAAGCCTTCACTGCAGCGTGGATCGTGGAGGGAGGACTGGGAGAAGCAGCTAAGCCTCCTGTTAAGCCTCGTGTGTGACGTCGGTCTGGCAGCCATCTTGGAACCAGGCAGCTGCTAAAGGACACCCCCTTTTGAATTGCATAGGCGGCCATTTTGAAGTCAGGCACCCAAGAATCACCAGCGGAAATAAACAAACCCGGGCAAAGGCAAGAGAGAAAATCAACAAGCCTAGGCAAAAGCAAGAAACAAATAAACAAAGGTGAAAGCAATAAACAACACGCATAAGGATCATCCTTACTAGGAAAGATCAGCAAACAAGCACGAGCAAACACAGGAAGAGAGCGCAGTAAGCCGCGCCGGACAAAAGCAAACCGCGATGTCAAATCACGCATCGCCCGCACGTCAGGAAGCAAAACCCATCGTGATGGGACTGTCACACCTGCGCCATCCCGAACCCCTGGCGCTCGTAGTCGGAGGAAGCATGGGGCCCCGATGGGAAGAATGGATCAAAGATTTCGAAGACTACATCAAAGGATCCAAGGTAATGGGTGATGAAGATCAACTAATTGCGCTCCGCAATCTTGTAGGAAAAGACATCAGCAAAATGATAAAGGAGATTCCAGCTGCGGATGCAGGGACATATGCCAAAGTACGAGCAGCTTTGGACAAGAAATTTCTACACAAGAAAAATGTAGACTACGAGAGATACGTATTCCAGCGGGCGGGTTAGGAAAAAGACGAGATGATGAGTGCATACATAACACGACTACGCCGGCTAGCCCGCCACTGCAATTTTGAGGCATTTTCAACAGATGATGATATTCGGCTGCGCGTCATCGATGGTTGCCAGTCTGAGACGCTCCGGAGAAAACTACTGAAGAAAAGCCACAACCTTGATGAAATCGAGAAGATGACAAGGGTGCACGATCAGGCCGAGGAACAGGCCAAGAACATGGAAGCAGGACGTACGGAACGCAGAGAGCATGTCTGTCAAGTGCAAGCTAGTTGCCCCCGCCGAAGGTCCAGAGAGAGAGGGCGGCACTCCCGGCCATCATCGCGTCATCGCCATTCTGGACACCGTCGGCCTGAGTCAGCGAGGAGAGACAAACGCCATGACCACGCGAAAAAGGCACCCGTGAGAAGATGCTACAGGTGCGGGTATGATTTCCCACATACAGGTGCGTGTCCAGCTATGGGACAGCAGTGCCGCAAGTGTGGGCGGTGCAATTACTTCGAGGCCATGTGCGGAGAGTATCGCCGGGAGAAGGAAAAGAGCACACGGGGGACGTCGCGAGGGGACCCCCGACGGCACCACGCGCGAGCGGTGCATTATCGCCCAAAGTCCTCGTTACGATCTTCCCACTCCAGCGGAGGGTCGCAGACATCCCGATGGTCGAGGAGATCATCATCCAGAGACTCCAGATCAACATCGGATGAACAAGAATATTCAGTTGAATATGCGAGTATGGTTGCTGACCCGGACCAACTTAAGAAATATTCCCGACTGGACATCAGCATCGGTGAACATGCCACAAAATTTGTGATGGACAGTGGAGCATCACTAAATTACATTCCGGTGATGGAGTACAAAAAAATGAACCCTCTGCCGCGTCTGAGTCCTGTATATGTTCGTGTCTACACCTGGATGTCCAGGAAGCCACTTCCCTGTCTCGGGAAGTTTTCAACTACGCTGGGACACAAAACAATGTCAGTTCCCGCTGTGATCCACGTCATAGAAGGGCCGGAGGCTGACTGTCTGCTTAGTCTGCCGACGGCCGAGCGACTGCGACTGGTGGAAGTTCTCTATCGTGTCAGCAATGACATTGACATCGTGCACAAGCCAGGCAAATCAGTCAACCCGGCTGATTACATGTCGCGACACCCCAGGGCATCACACACACCTGGACTGTCCGTTGCGGAGGAAGGTATCCATCTCGTGGTGGATCAAGCGCGACCACCTGCGGTTCCCCTGGAGGTCATTCAACACGCCACATTGCATGATGAGATATTACAGAGGGTGATACGCAGAGTACAAACACACCGTTGGAGGCAAGAAGAGCCCAATGAGGAGAGTGATCCGTCAACACGTCAAGAACTGCAGGCTTTCAAAAATGTGAGTGAGGAGCTGTCTGTCACCGCAGAGGGTCTGCTGCTAAGGGGTCACCAGATTGTCATTCCCAGTCGACTGAGGCAAGGGGTTATCAACTTGGCCCACGAAAGCGACAAAGCGACAAAAAGGGCTCTCAGAGAGCGTGTCTGGTTCCCACTTCTTGAGAGGATGGTGGAACTCACCCTGAAGGATTGTCCGCAGTGTCAAGTGGTAGGGCACAGTGATCCTCCAGCCCCGATTCAGATGACACCTCCACCGCCTGGAGTGTGGCACGAACTAAACCTGGACTTTTATGGCCCACTGCAATCAGGCAAATATGTTCTTGTAATAATGGACGAATACTCACGGTTTCCCATTGCCCAGTTTGTGCCGTCCACCAGTGCCGCCGCCACCATTGCGGTTTTAGATGAAGTCTTTGCAGCCTGGGGTGTGCCCAAGGAACTGAAAACAGACAATGGTCCACCTTTCACTGGATGGGAATTCAGTAACTTTGTGAAATTGACAGGTGTCCAGCATCGACGAATAACGCCCGTGGGGCCACAAGCCAATGGCACTGTTGAAAGGTTTATGGCCACACTCAAAAAGACTTTCCAGCAAGCCACCCTTGATAGACGAGATATGCAAACGGCTCTCAATGAAGTGCTTCGATCAACACCCCATGCCACCACAGGCAAATGTCCAGCGACACTCATGCTAGGGCGCCCCATTCGGACGCGGAAACCCACTTGGGAGGGTGCATTAAGACCGGTGTCACCAGGACCGGTGTCACCAGGTCGTCTTCACCAAGAAGTAAGAATTGCTGATCGCGCCGGCAAGGAGAGCATGAAAGCTTATGCGGACCACAGGAGACGAGCTAGATCTCTCTCGTTTCATGAAGGGGACGTGCCGCGGTCAAGCAAGAACAAAGCAGAAAGACGGACTGTCGGTTCAGAGTGGAGCACCTGACAGTCACTCGGCAAAAGGGCACCATGCTGACGGTGGAGTCGGAAAACAGGCGCATCGCTCGGGATGTGTCTCACTTCCAAAAGTGCTGTCCCGCCATGCAAGAAACACTCGCAGTGGGGCCCGTGACGCCTGGAACTGAGTGCTGTGATGAACGTGATGAGGATCCCCCAAATCAGGAACGGGATGCTGGAGGCTGCTCTGGAACTGTGACTGAAGGCCGGTCTCTCAGGCCCCGACAAGCCATCCAACGGCCTAAACGGGTAGTAGGAGAAATATAAAACTGTGTCACATGTTTTGTTAACAAAGGGGGAGATGTAAGATCGTGTGCAGTCTAGCAGCTAGGGGGCGGAGCAGCCGGGTGCAGGGGAAGAGGAGGAGTAACGGTTGAGGCGGGCAGTTAGAGTAGGGACAGGGAAGGCAGAAGACGTGTGAATAAAGGTCTTCCAAATAGATCGGTCGTTATTAAGGGGAACACGACACGACACAGAACATTTTTTGGGTGCTGCGCTGCCTTGTGTGACATTTCTGTAAATATTCTTTGATGGGAAAGCAAAACTCGAATTTGAGTGCTGGTAAAAAAAAAAAATTCATTTTTAATGCCTTTCTATTTTTGATATGCTCCTTCGATCCACCAATGGTTTCCCTTTGTTGTTCATGAAATTAACTACTTTGACCTATTCCAGTAATCTATTCTGATCTGTACCTGGTTTTGAAGTGGATTTGCTCTTGGGTCTTTCGAGACAAGAGCTAGAACTTTCAGGCAGTGAAGAAACTGGAAGTAATTGTGCTAGAACTAACATTAATTTTGGGTTTGAACTGTCGTGTTAGGTTAAAGATCATACTTTAGGTGTGGATTTTGGTCACTGCGGTTTGGGGATAACTAGATGGGACAAGGACAGGTTTTCTTTAACATATATACTATAGGGACATCCTATACAAATGCTTGGGTTTTACAGTTGTTTGTTATTCTGAAAAATAAACAAGTCCTTTATGAATAGTATGGATTTCAGTGCATGTATGATTTCCTGTGCTTTAAAATAATTATTATATGGTGATCTAAAGGTATACCTGCCAGGTCTGTATCATGAAGAGCTGTGCTGGCTCCCACATAGCTTACTTAGTACCTGTTTTCTTAAGTGAAGGTGTTTATAATTAATATATATATATATATGAAGAATTTCTCTGAATTAGTGCATGAAATGCAAATAGCACAGGCAGAAACATTGAGCAGGGAACAGTGTTCCATCTACATTTCATGAACTTTAAACACCTTGAATGTCAAAAACAGGGATGTGGCTCTACACTGAACCATCACAGCTCTTCATGATGCGGTTCCTGTTATGTACCAAAGTTAAGGTTTTAACACATAATATAATTCTAAAACGAGTTGTCAAAAACTACAGGAAATAGCTATTTAATATAACGTAATCTTTGCAACATCGGAAATGAAATGACTAATTTCATGCGTCCTGCAGTGGCGTAACAAAACCTGAGCACCCCCGCAAAGTAAACTCTGCGAGGCCTTTTGTGACACCACTGACACACTGAAATCCAATTGTCTGCAGTGTGACAGTGAGAACGGAAGAAGGCACTATGAAGCTCTTCCGGACCGCAAAACATTTTTGCCTGCTGATATTTCATGTCCTTTGTGGACATTAAAGGGAATGCTTGCTACAAACACCTTTAACCATAGTAATGTGAAAGGAGACTTCTGAAGGTAGTAACGTGTGGCAATAATATCTGTGTACATTTGTTGTGAGACATTTTGTTCTGGTGCAGATTCGTTCTGGTGTGTTTTTCTGCTGCTTTGTTTTTGAGCTGCATTACTTTAATAGGACTTTATTGTTTACTACTGTAGTTGGTGTGTTTTTACTGTTTTGTTGTGTGCTCCTGTTATGTTTTGATGTTATGTTGCATTTTGTATGTTAAGTTCTTTACTATTTCTTTATCTACAATGCTGCTAGATTTCCGTTCAAAAACAGCACATGCCTTTTAAGTTCCAGTGACACGCAACTATCAATGTCGGCTGACTTTATAAAAAAATCGCAGGTCTAGCCTTTTTTTCACTACTTCAGACATCAAGTGTCCACCAGTACTTGAAGTAACAGTCCTATCATTAATCTTAATAATGGTTCAGGGAAATTAACTGTTGTAAACAAAATGGTTGTCCGGACTTCTAGCGTAGATTAGTTAGGTTCTTTTATTTAAGTTAATAGGAAAACCCCTCCAGGAGCAGCTGCACTGCTGCTCAGGCCATACCCAACTGACACTCACAGACATTCAACATTCCATCCATCCAACATTCCATGCCACACTCATTCTGGCTGAGCAGCAGGTAAACATAGGTTTCAACATATCTCCCTTATTTACGGGGAACAGATTCATTGTAAAATAGATTAGATGAAACAATTAAAATAATGACAATATGGTAAAATAACATATAGTCAAGAAATTGAATACAATGTACTAATATTAAATGCATTACAATAATACATAAGAAACTATGCACAAATAGGTATATGAAAGACCACGCTCATACCCACAATGAATACTTAAAAGGAACGTCTCACATCACAACCTGTCACGCCGTACCACAACCCATCATACTCACAATAAATAATAAAAAGAAACGTCCTGTCATACCGTACTACCTCTCATCTCATCTCGCACATATATTAAAGACCACGCTCATACCCACAATGAATACTTAAAAGGAACGTCTCACAACCCATCATACTCACAATAAATAATAAAAAGAAACGTCCTGTCACACCGTAGTACCTCTCATCTCACACACAGTGAATAATTGAAAGAAACATCCTGTCACACTGCAGTACAAGAAACGTCCTGTCACACCATAGTATATCTCATCACGCACTAAACTATACTAGGAATTTCACACCACAAAACATTCTGAACAAAACATCACATCACTTCCTGATATAAACCACCATCCTGCATCATAAACCATAACCCATATGCCACAGATCATACCAGTTGGCCAGACCGGTACAACGAGCAACACACAGGAAACAAACCTTAAAGCAATATATATCAGGTAACAACATAGAAAAAAAAAATGTGCATCACAGATTAGCAAACAAACACTCTAATGACACTGCTACACGCACTTCAAAACAAAATATAATGGCACATTACCCATTTCCCCCAACCGATATACCAATAAAACAATGCTACAGTCAATTACCCACAAGAGGGGAACACAATCACTAAGACTAAGGGTGTCTTATTCACGCACCATTATTCAACAACCAACACCTAATAATGAGTGACTTAACCAAAACACAGCCATCTCATACACAACTCAAACCAATGAGTGGCCTAACACCTCAATGCCAACTCATACACAACAATATTTTGCTTCTGGGACCATTGTCCCTGTTGTGGATCACGCTTTGGGACCTTTGTCCCCAACATGGGCTCTTTGTCCCCGTTTTTGGGGTCTCCGTTGTGTTTCAAGTTCCAGGACATTGTTCCCAACATGGTCTCTAAGACCTGCTTCCATTACTGGGACCATTGTCCTGTTTCAGTTTCTTCTGGGCTCTCAGACCCGCTTCCAATACTGGGACCTTTGTCCTGTTTAAGCTACTTCTGGGCTCTCTGACCCCATTTGTGGGATCACTGTCTCGTTTCTGACTCAGTTCTGAGCTCTCTGCCTTTTTTTTTCTCTTGTATATGTATAAATGTATATATTTTTTTATCGCTGTTGCCATACAGCTTTCATGGAGCTCACCAACCCACTGGCATTGTTCACGCAGCAATATTCCATAGAATCGTGAGTGTTGTGGTTGACATGCGTGGGCAAGAAGAAAACTGCTTTCATGGCATCTCTCAAACCCCTTTTAACAACATTCACGGTAAAATTAAGCTTTCTATTAACTTAATCGTCAGTACCTGGTTCTCTACACAGTGTGAGACCCCCTGCCGATTTTCAGGCAGCGACATTCACAGTAATCTTCAACTTGAAATCAACTTTATTGGAAATACCTGGGCTTGACAATGTGTGCCTGGGTTTACCATATACAAAATGGAGGCACGTACATCGACGTAGAGCCAGCTGGTTCTCAGTACGAACATGCACCAAATAATGCCGCACAAGAGTACAGACGTGAATGGAGTGATGAGTCGTCACAGAAGATGACGCTGAAGGCCACTGTGAGAAAGTAAACCTGCACATATGTTGTCTATCTTGTGCCAGACTTTAAAAAAAAAGAAACTGTAACCGTTAACTCCCTTTACTGAATGAAGGTAACGGTCAAATCCAATGAACAAAAACTAACTTGTTTTATGCCAATGACAATGACTTCAAATAAAGTGTAGTTTTTTCCTTTTTTCCACTCTCACAGTCTCCAGGAAAACTCCACAGCGCTGTCTCCACAACTTGAGCCAATAAGATAGGCACACCCTTCTTGCTCTTTAATCTCGCTTTAGTTCTTCAAAGCAGCAATGGGCCTGATCTTTACTCTCGATCTCCATATTCTAAAGTGTAAAACAACCTTGCCAACACTAATAGTCAGTCAGAGGCCCAATCTCCGCCCTTGAACAATCAGATGTGTTCAATTCATGGTGCATATCATCCCTGCAAAACTCCCAATTTAACACCGGATCATTGCTCACCAATTAACATATTTTGCACAACATCATCACGTCGTGAGCAGTTCACACCGGGATTCGATTTTTATTTTTTCAATCACGCTATTTCAGAGTGTGAATTCATATAGTGGCAACCTCATCACACCGTGAGCATTTCACACCGGGCCCAATCTTTGCCCCCGATTACCATATTACAGAGTGTGAATCTTGACAGTGCCCAACACTAACTTGTAATCAGCACATCACACTGAGGCCTTATCTTTGCCCCCGATAACCATATCACGGGGTGTGAATCTTCACAGTGCCCAACACCATTATGTGGTCAGCACATCACAACGGGGCTCGATTTTTTTTTTGCCCCCGAACAAATATACACATTACACTGTGGCTGATACTATGCCCTTGATTAACACTGCTGAATCTGGCACACCTGGGTTTTAGGGCGACCGATGGTAGGGTCACTGGTGGGATTTGGGTGCCAAACAGCGTTACCTACATAATTTCCACAAAGAAGTCTTTTACCTTGTGATTTCCTTGGTTTCAGTTTTCTGTTTCTGTCACGTCTTAGTTTTCCAACATCCTTTTGCTTCACTTTTCAGTTCCTGTCAAATTTCAGTTAGGTTGTTTTCGGTTACCTTCAAGTTGCACACGTGGATTCTTCTTCAAAACCATTGCCAAATGTTGTGAACAAAATGGATGTCCGGACTTCTAGCGTAGATTAGTTAGGTTCTTTTATTTAAGTAAATAGGAAAACCCCACCAGGAGCAGCTGCCCTGCTGCTCAGCACATACCCAACTGACACTCACAGACATCCAACATTCCATCCATCCAACATTCCACGCCACACTCATTCTGGCTGAGCAGCAGGTAAACATAGGTTACAACAATAACCCTCACCAACCAATGCGCCAATACAGCACCACAAGGTCTCATAGTAAAAAATTAATCATTTATCTTCCAAAATGACAAAGTGTTCAAGAAAGACTGGTCATTAGTATCCTGGCACTGCACACGTGACACGCCGATTCTCATAATAAAAACAGCCACTCGCATTTCTCAGGAAATGAAGACTAATATACAAATAATAGAGGAACGTCTGAAAAGCTACCAGTCAGTCAGCTCCCTAAAGAAAAGGTTAGAAGAATTGAACCAAACAATGAATGACTTTGAAGCAATGCTAAAAGAGAATAAATTCACCAAATTGAAGAAAGATACCAGCAAGTTCATCCACGAACAAGTAAATCCTTATATTCGAGAAGATTGTGTCCCACCAGTCAGACAACAAGATTATAGAGACACTGGCTCAAACAGCTCTGGCAAAAGCAGAAACAGAGGAACAAACTACCAAGGTAGGAGAAATCAGGGAAGACGTTTGAACTACTGAGGATCATGGGGAGGGGGTCCGAACCAAGGTCCTCCAATGTACCTTGTACCAGTCTTCTGCAGCCCCCCAACCACACATGATCCCCCGGTACCGTTCAATCATTGCAAAACAACTCCCCAGGATTATCAACACTACCCACAAAATAGTTTTTTAGGATCACGTCAGGGTCCCAGGAGAGGGAGAGTTTGGAAGCAGAATCAAGTACACTGGGCAACAGACGAAGAACAAACGGGAGTTGTAACTAGGAGCATGACCGGTGCACTGAACAACCAGGCCACGACCAGCAGACGAGTAGTCTAGTGATAAACCTTACTGACCACCTCCTATCACATGCACAGGTAGAAATCCTTGAAAAGGGTTTGGGTTTTGTCCCTAAGATCGACAAATTTGATCTATGCACAGAAGTGAATGAATTCATTAGAAAATTTAAACTAAAGGCATATTTCGCCAACAAGGAACCCAGCACAGATGCACAAGACGTATGGGGGTGAGGTTGAAATCAACCTTCACCCCTCCAAATGTGACATTAACAGTAGAAATTTTGGCATTTCAAAAAGCAGTGTTGAAAGAACTTGAAGAAATCAAACCAGACAACACCAGAGTGTACCATAACACCACTAAGGAACAAAAACAAGCAATAAAAGAACTGGCTAACAACAGACCTGGTCATAAAACCTGCTGATGAAGGGGGAGCCACTGTGATTCAGAATGCAGAAGCATATCATCATGAATGCATGATACTCTTACAAGATGACAGAAGCTATGAAGCACTGACAGAGGATCCGATTGAAACCCTGTGAGTGCACATTACAAGCATGGTAGAAGAAGCATTGGAATGATATGACGAACAGGGGAACTTATAACTTCACCACTAGGTGAGCAAGGAAGCAATTCCTTTTAATTTAAGTACCCTCACACACCCTAGTGGTGTCATGCTTCATCATCGGGTCACCCCGACGCCTAAAAGTCGGGGTGGGCTCAACCACAGTGTTGGGAGCGCTTTGAAGAAATTGCAGACCAGGGAGGCTATAAGATAAAAAAAAACCTCAGGCAGATCCCCAGTTTCCCTTTATTATTGGGTCTGTCTGGGTTGATTAAAAATAAGAGTAGGGGTATATATAGGAGTATTATGGTCCTATGACCCTAGTGCCAACATGTTTCAGTCCACAGTGGCCATAAAGGTCCAGGACTTTCTTCAGGGCAAACAAGGCCACCCTGGGATACAGAAGAAAGTCCTGGACCTTTATGGCCACTGTGGACTGAAACATGTTGGCACTAGGGTCATAGGACCATAATACTCCTATATATACCCCTACTCTTATTTTTAATCAACCCAGACAGACCCAATAATAAAGGGAAACTGGGGATCTGCCTGAGGTTTTTTTTATCTTATAGCCTCCCTGGTCTGCAATTTCTTCAAAGCGCTCCCAACACTGTGGTTGAGCCCACCTCGACTTTTAGGCGTCGGGGTGACCCGATGATGAAGCATGACACCACTAGGGTGTGTGAGGGTACTTAAATTAAAAGGAATTGCTTCCTTGCTCACCTAGTGGTGAAGTTATAAGTTCCCCTGTTCGTCATATCATTCCATCTACATGTACTAATAATGACCACTGTATGGTCAGTTGGAGTAAAATTATTGTGTAACTATTGATATTGGGAGGTGTTACTCTGACCTATATCCTCTCTACCCTTTGGGCACGAGAATTCATTTGTTTTTCTCAACAGCCCTTGTGTAAAAGAAGAAGCATTGGCCCATGACTGTATCTCACAAAAGGAAGGCGAGTTCCTTATAAATAGGTCCCCCACTACACCATATTTCTACACAATCCCCAAAATTCATAAGAACCTTACACACCTACCCGGGCGATAGAGTGTATCGGGTAAAGGGTCCATACTGGAACCTCTATCAAAGTTTGAGGATGCCTTACTAAGATCACTAATCCAAAAAACAGATACATACCTGAAAGACACAAAATATGTTTACAGACTCCTTCAAGATTGATCATTTGACCCTGAGACTGAGTTTTTGATGGGCTTGGACGTGGAAAGCTTATACACCAGTCTCCCACACGATGATACATTGAACATCATTGAGGATGTTCTGTTCAAAGTCGAATGGGAATATCAAACTCCACGAAATGTCCTGATGAAGTGCTGTAAGTGGGCACTAACCAGGAATTATTTTCAATTTGAAGACACCCCCTTCCTCCAAAAGCACAGGACCAGCATGGGAGTAGTTTTGCCCCAAGCATAGCAGTATTATATGTCCCCTATTTGGAGAAACACAAGATCCTAAATCCATCAAACCCTTTCTTGTCCTATATGAAAATGTGGAAATGCTACATTGAAAACGTCCTGATCCTATGGAATGGAAAGGAAAAGACAGTGCACCAGTTTCTAATATGGCTTAACTATCAAAACAAATTCCTGAAGTTCACCAACACCATATCAAACAAGGCACTAGTATTCTTTGAGCTTAACATAATTGCCAAAGGGGGAGAACTAACAACTACAACACCCAAGAAACCAACTGCAAATAATTGCCTCCTAGTTTACGATCGCATCCACCCCAGACACCTACGGGACAATCTCCCATTCTTGAGGCTTTGGAGGAACTCCTCAGACCTCCAGGATTTCAAAAATCAAGCGGAGGCCTTGCGTCACAAATTTGGTAAGAGAAGCTACCCAACCCGAGTTATCGACAAGACAATGAAGCAAGCCAAAAATAACAACAGGGAGGCCTTCTAGAAGTAAGACCACTGAAGCCTAAAGAGGAAAGACCGATCTGTATAACCACCTACAATGCTTCCAACCAAGTGAGCAAGATAATCAACAGACACTTGCGGAACCCTTCATTTCCCTAAACCTATGATCTCCCACAAAATAGGCAGAATTTTAAGAGACATGATTGTCCACACCAGAACTCATTCTAACAGAGACAGGAAAATACTGCAAGACTTCATCTCCCCTCTCACTGGTCACCACCCGTGCAGAAACTGCAGTGTTTGCCATCTAAACACCAAGAGCAAAAGGAATACATTTAGCAATATAACACCTGTTGGAAAAAACGGCGTTTCACTAACTGCAACTCAAAAAGTGTAATCTATATGATTACCTGCCTCTGTCGGCTCCACTACGTCAGCATGACCAAACGAATGAACAAGAAAAAGATGTGTGAACATCTCAGCAACTTGAGACGCGAATGGGCAACCACAAAAATGTCCTTCCACTACATTGAGATGGGACACACAACACAAGAAATAAAATGGACTATCATTGAACATGTCCCCAATGAATCCCAATTTTTCGAGAAGGAACAGCGCTGGGTATTTCGTCTGGGGACACATACCAATGGGCTGAATGATGGCATACTTAGGAGTCATTTTGCCTGAAGGATGACACCATCTGTAGAAGACACAAAACGAACAGCACCAACCTAAATACCAACCTAAGTACCTGACCTTTCCTTTTCTGTTAAAAAGAAATCAACTACCAACCAACAATTGTTTGAAAAATCGACTCCCAACCACTAAATATATATATCAAATAGGATAAGCATGTATACCTCCCTCAAAATCTCATAAGCACTGCAGATTTTTGATCAGTTCTTGGTACGTACACAATTGTATAAACATCACCATTTAGAGTCATCACCTTTCAACATAAACTATTAGGGCCCGATTCACAGAACAAACTTAAGACTAAATCCTAAACTTACTACCATTTTGGTATTCACAGAATGCACCTACTACTACTGGTATTCACAGAGTGAACTTACTACTTTTGCTATTCACAAAATGAACTTAGGACTTTTGCTATTCACAGAATCCATTTACGACCACTAAACTTACGTCCGCACTCGGGCCGGAATTTCCGCCTCCGGAGCGGAATTTCTGGGTCCGGAGTGGAAAGTCTGCTGGCGGGCCGGAAAGTCCGCTCCGGAGGCGGAAATTCCACCCACGGGCCGGAAACTCCGCTCTCGGGCTGGAAATTCCGCTCTCGGGCCGGAAAATCAGATTTGGGACCAGACTACATTAACTGTGGCATGATCATTTGAGCCAAGGGTAAACACCTGTCCAAGTCCCTACCATCCCCCACCATGCATCAGCTGACGCACTCCAGCCAATCCCAGCCAAGAGCTCCAGTTAGCCATCATGTTGCTAGTGCCTACCATCCCCCACCATGATCCAGCTGAAGCCAATTAACACTGATTGACCAGCAGCAAAAAACATTTAAAAGAAGCACACAGTGAAGGAACAGGTTTGGCCACACAGAGTTTGTATTTGCAAGCAGAGACCGGCTAAGAAAAATGGACCTCCTGAAGAGAAAGAGGAACTACACAGCAGAGGAGACCACCATGCTTGTGGAGTTCATTGTCAGGCACCACAAACGCCTCTATGGACTCCCACCCTACTGCACCAGTGGGACACAGAAGGCAGCCCTGTGGCAGCAATTATCCACTTCTGTCACAGCATTGGGGGAGGAGAGGCACACTGTCCAGGACCTAAAAAAAAAAATGGCAGGATGAGCGGCTGAGGGTAAAGGAGAAATACTCCAGGATTGAATTACAACGGATCCTCCCAGCCGCATACTCTGGACCACGCATCCGCCTCACCCCACTGGAGGAGGATATCCTGACAACCATACACCCCCACTTGGTCCATGGGCTGCCTGTCAGTGACGTCCGCTACGTGGTACCAGGTAAGTGGGATGAAAAGATAAAGTGCATGAATAGAATGTCTGTGTTGCACTGTCAGTGTGAATAAGGAAGTAGTCCAAAGTGTATAAATTAATCCGTCAGTCAGAGACTCCTGTGTCACCCTCTGTATGTAGCACTACAAGTCCCACAATCCTTAGCGATGGAAATGGCAAATCCCACCCCCACTTCAGAAAACATGGCCACTGTCCAGTTGCAGTAATACACCAGCCCGCTAAGTAGCAATTGACAAATATCAGCAGAGATGCGCCAGTAACAATGCCACACGCAATCCAACTGTTGTGCAACCGCGGATGCGTCACATTTACAATGCGGTGCACTGTGGCGCTGGGATAGACAGATGGGTGTCGCAACTGATGGTATTAGGGGGGTGCTCTGCTGGAGTAGTGTCGCAAGTGTGACACAACTCCAACAATGTCCACGGACCGCCTACACCTAACGTTCAGGGCCACTCATTACATGTGCCTCAAGCTGGTTTAAGTTTGCATGGCACCACCCTATGAAAAGTGACTACGTGAAATGCCGTTGATTACAATGCATCACTTGTACGAGGCATAACCAAATAAACACACACCCTGCCTACATCACAGCTGATGCATGTTTAATGTTGCGCAGGACCGCACACCGTGAGGCATCCCCATAGATGCATAACATTGTGAATAAGTCTAAATGTGTCACCTGTATTACCCCACCGCTGTGTCACAGAAGTGACGCAACTGCGGTGTAAATGTATTACAAGGGGCGTGGAAACATGCCACTAAATATCAAAGAAGTAAATCACCCCGTGCAAGCTTAAAGCACAAAGCAGAAGGCGAGAGAATCATCAGATCCAAAAGTCAGACACCTATTCTGTTGTACATTTCCCACCCTGCCACGCCATTACAACCCCAATGCACCACTGCTCCTACCTGCCCAGTCAGCGGCAGTACTGCATAACACTGTTAGCATGCAGAAGAAATAGGGAAATCACATAAATGTTCCACAAGCACATATTCCAGATGTTTCGTTTTCTCTCTTCTCACCCATTGACACATTCAGCCAGAGCACAGACAACTGCCGCAGCAGAGGTCCCTGCATCGACTGGGAGGAATCGCCACCGTACACCCTCACCGACTGGTAAGTCAAAGTGGCCAGGAGTTGGTCAAAATGCATACATTGTCAAGAGTGACCGAGGGAAATATAGTGCCCACATATGAAAGTCAACCAGAGATGAACAAATAGCTGCATTACTATTGGAGTAGTCAATGGACATCCACCTTTAGCTAATTATAATTGTGAACAGCTGAAGACAATATATTACATGTCTTGGCTCATCAAACCTTCGTAATTGCGGAACATGACATGTTTTTCAGCAACAGCCCCAGACCTGGGAATCCAATCCTGTTATCGAGTGCCACAACTACTCAAAAGGGTGCCCCCACTATGTTGTAATGGTGTCTGTAGACGTAATTAATCAAAGTAATTGACTGAAATATGGCAATGATGAACAAGTGAGATCCCAGGGTCATTAGTATTGACAATGCATACACTGTCCAACTTTGAATGTTTCCAATATAGATCAAATTCCCAGTCCACACAGCTGGTCATGTACCACTTACATTGTCTGGCTTTTGTGTTGCCCATCAACAAAACACGATAGTGGACCTCACATCAGGATCCGTTGACATGTCATTGTGATATTGGTTGCATCCAGGTAGTGGGCCCATTCGAAGTCATGTGGGAGCAATCATGAAATTACGTATAACACACTTCAGCGACGCTGGTGCCCACAACCGCTTGTGCTCATCCTTTGTGCCAGAAATCTAGTGCATCACATGTGGCTGCAGGAATGTAAAGTAGCAAAACACACTTATCATTGTAGGTACAACGAGGTCCTCCCAGAATCAAAGACACACACTGACTTCTGCTACAAGGCTGGCTGTGACATCTGTTCAGGGCCCACACACTGTTCCCGTGCTGGGCCAAGGGAGGGGAACCCAAGAATATATCAGGCTGGCTGCTCATGAAATGTGCCTTTCACGTCCGCCGTATGTTGTATGTGTATTACAACACTGTTGTTCTGCATCACAATATGCTCACATATGGCATTGAAGCCATGCAAAATCAGACCCTGGTGGCTAATGAAAGGATGACACAAAATGTATGCCAAGTGAGTGCAGAATGTACATTCAATAGTACCATGAGTCATATGAAGTGACCAAAACACAACCGGCTTGCAATTCAATGATAGGAAACACCATGATGAAAATAGCATGGCTGAGGCCAACACTGATGCCAGTAGTGTACCTTTGAGATGAATGTATGGGCTGCTAAGGTGAATCTTCATGAAGTTACACCTGCTAAATGACTAGGCTGAAGAGCAACACGCTAATCCAGTGCAGGCAGAAGGCATCAAAGCCTCTCAGCCTATCCGCAATGTGTGAGTATAAACCAAATGTTACATTCTGCTTGCCTCCTCTCCTACTGTATTCACATGTATAGGTGAGTGTTTGACATATGAGGTTTGGATGTCTGCTGTACAAGACACCAATCGTCGTCAGCTAAGTAGTACCATGATCTGGGAAATAGAGTACGCAAAGAGAGGACACTCAAAGGATGGACATAAGACATCTGTGTTCTCTCATACAAATATGTGTGACTTCATGCGTGGGGAAGCACAAATGAGCAACATCATGTCCCTGACTATTGCAAATCTCACACATGAAACCCTTTCTGACTTGACAACAAACAACATGAGACTCTGGAAATATGTAAGTCTGAATGGCAAAGGTGATAGCAGCGTAATGGGGAGGAATCCGGGTAATTTATCCCTTCCTATCAGTAATCTTCTCATACATGTGTGTCTGTTGATGTGTCATCTTATTGATGTCACTGCTGTGTGGAGGAAACGGCTGGCAACTGCTGCATGTGAGCAGGTGCCCAAATGTAAAGTTCAGGAGCTAAACATGCTGCACAAAGTTCTGGATTACCCACAAATGGTCATTGAGAATGACATGTTGGCTCAGAGCTACCATCTGTGGTTGCAAAATATAGACCTGTATGTCTTATCACAGCTGCTGACCGGATGACACCACAGCAGCGTGCACCATCCCGGGGACTGAATGACATCCTGGCTGCAGCAGTTCAACCCTCGCGCACCCGTCCTTGAGGTAATTCTAGCATAAGGTGTCTGTTGATGTGTCATCTTATTGATGTCACTGCTGTGTGGAGGAAACGGCTGGCAACTGCTGCATGTGAGCAGGTGCCCAAATGTAAAGTTCAGGAGCTAAACATGCTGCACATAGTTCTGGATTACCCACAAATGGTCATTGAGAATGACATGTTGGCTCAGAGCTACCATCTGTGGTTGCAAAATATAGACCTGTATGTCTTATCACATCTGCTGACCGGATTACACCACAGCAGCGTGCACCATCCCGGGGACTGAATGACATCCTGGCTGCAGCAGTTCAACCCTCGCGCACCCGTCCTTGAGGTAATTCTAGCATAAGGTGTCTGTTGATGTGTCATCTTATTGATGTCACTGCTGTGTGGAGGAAACGGCTGGCAACTGCTGCATGTGAGCAGGTGCCCAAATGTAAAGTTCAGGAGCTAAACATGCTGCACATAGTTCTGGATTACCCACAAATGGTCATTGAGAATGACATGTTGGCTCAGAGCTACCATCTGTGGTTGCAAAATATAGACCTGTATGTCTTATCACAGCTGCTGACCGGATTACACCACAGCAGCGTGCACCATCCCGGGGACTGAATGACAGCCTGGCTGCAGCGTTGAAACCATCGCGCACCTGTCCTTCAGGTAATTCTGGCATGAGGTGTGTCACTGGCTTCGACTCCAAAGCCATGACAGAGATCCTGATTCCCCTCTGCATGTAATCAGCAGTTGTTGTGTACAAAGTGAAATACAAATCAGGAGTGTCATGTGCCTGTCTGACAATTGGTGATGCAGATAATTGAGAATGTTGCCACTTCCCTCTACAGCTGCTGGTTCAGGGACAGCTAGGCCTACAAAAGCCGTGAGAAGACAGGTCCAGCAGGTGACATTAGGGGGAACACCAAGGGACAGAGAGTTGTGGCTGGAGCTGGTGAGTTTGCCTGTATCTGTGTAACACCTCAGTGCTATGGTGTGAGCTGTCATTTGTGGTGGTACCCTACACAGGTCACATGATCCTCATCTGTTGGTGCAAAGTACAGTTAATACAAACCCTTGTGTTGCACCACATGTTATACCAGGTCAATCCTTAATACGGTTGCAACCTCTGTTCCAGGGGATGCTGATGATGAGGATGACAGGCCTATGACCAGTGCGGGCCGACGGGGAATCAGAGGGGAGAATCCCCTGATCCTCCAAGCTGTGATGTCGGCTGCAAGCACTGCTCAGGAGGAGGAGGATGAAGTTCCTGAGGACGTCTACTTGGTGGATGATGAGGACTACATGTCTGATGACGATGAAGATGCCAATGCGCGCTATCGTGCCAGATTGGCTAAATCGGTCAGGGCATCAACTCCTCTGCCAAGCAACGTCCGTCAGCCTCCTCCCAAGCATACCATGGCCTGTCCCCAGACTCGAGCAAACCAGCCACAGCACCCACGCATCACAACACAGACATCACTCCCTCACAGTCCTCACGTCCAGGACCAACATGGTGGTTCCCCTACCCACTCTTCCCTAGACGGTGTATCCCTGCCATCCTCTCCACCATCTGGGGGTAGTACTAGCCCTGTTGTGCTGCCGGAATCCCCTGGGTACCATTCACCTGCCCACAGGCTCCCACCTCCCACCCCCCCCTGCTGTAGGACCTGCTCATCCCATCCATGGCAGACAGCTGCAGAGAGGGCCTGCACCTGGCTGTGATGGCCAGTGGGAGCAGGACTTCTACCAACAGCAGAGCGATGTGAGGCAGGACATTAGTGCCATAGGGGCTACCCTGTCCGACATGTCGGACACCCTGCAGGACATGGTCCACTTCCCTCAGGCGGTGGAGAGGCTGAGCCAAGTGTTGGATAGGATGGATAGGACTTGGCAGGACATGTCCAGAAATATGCGAGACATGCTATCCATCCAAAGGGAAGAGAGTGCAAGACACCATGCCTTGGCCATGAAGATGATGGAGGGCATATTGAGAGTGAGCCAACCTTTCCCTTCACGGTCAACGCAGGGAGGGGAGCCATCATATCTGCCCACAGGACAGCACATCCCCACACCTGTACCAACTGCACACCAACACAGCAAAGGGAGACATCCACACCAGCGGCCTGAACTGGCACTCCCAACACCACCCCCTGTACAGGCACTCCCACCACCTGCACAACCACCACCAACCCCTGTACAGGCACTCCCGCCACCTGCACAACCACCATCAACCCCTGTACAGGCACTGCCCCCACCTGCACAACCACCAACAACCCCTGTACAGGCACTCCCACCACCTGTACAACCAAAACCACCCCCTGTACAGACACTCCCACCACCTGCACAACCACCAACAACCCCTGTACAGGCACTCCCACCACCTGCACAACCAAAACCACCCCCTGTACAGGCACTCCCACCACCTGTACAACCACCACCCCCCCTGTACAGGCACTCCCACCACCTGCACAACCACCACCCCCTGTAGAGGCACTCCCACCACTTGCACAACCGGCCCTTGTCCAGGCACAACCATCAAGTGTGCACACACCACCTGCACCAGCACATGTAGATGACCCTGGACAGTCCCTTGGACAGTACCCACCTCCACGTAGGCGGCGAGCCAGAGCTGAGCACTCCGAGCGGTCCTCCCCCCCAAATTGCGACGTTGCAAGCTCGATCCCCGGTGACAGGAACCCAGGACTATGTAACCACGTGATTGTGTGTTCACCAAATAAAGACCTCAAAATAAAGAACTCTGTTGTGTCTCATGTCCTGTGTAACGATGTAGGTGGCCTCGAGATGTGAGAAGGTATGTGTGTGTGTGACACAGTTACAAGTGTAACCCTTCATTGCAACAAGCCATTATGTGCATAGCAGATGACTCACCAAATATGTGTCCTGATTCAGAACCCGACATTCTAAATGAAGTCAAACAAGTAGAAGTAAGTAGGATTCCTCAAATATATTTAGGATTCAACAGAACAACCGTCCGTTTGGAAGGGAGGAAGGAAAACAAATGATGGTCTTGATGCAGAGGGAGAATGGAACCTGGATTGGGGTGGGGCAACAAAAATATAACACGTCAGGGAGCGTCAGGGAAAACAGTCTATTTACAAGGGGAAACTGAAATAATTGTTCACGTCAATGTCTCCGTCAAAAGTCAAGTGTCCTTCTGGTCATCCTCTAGGACCACAATGTCCAGATCCTCTGAGTCCGACGCAGGCACAAGTCTGGCAGGTGCAGTAACAGGCACCACATGTGTTCGTGACACATGAGGAGTACGGGGGGTAACAGTGTGGGGCAACGGACAGGGGGAGACATTGACGGTGGTATGGGAAGGGATTGGGGAGACAACAGGCGACATGGCTGTGGTCAGTGAATTGATGCTGGTGGCGAGGGTGGCCATACATCGGAGCATGTCCTTTTGCATCATGCGTACCTCCATACACACTTGTAGCTGGATGCGAGCGGACATGTCTGGCTGACCCTCACACATCCACATCAAGTCCACTGGCACAGCCACAGGAGGAACAACACCGGGAGGGGCCTGGGGGGGACAGGAGGGATGTGGTGCCTGAGGTCCAGAGCCAATGATGTTGTGGGGCTGGCAGCGATGATGAGGGGGACATGTTGCAGGGGATTCAGCTGGAGCCCCCAATGGCATGGGGGACTCTAGAGGTAGGGAGGGGCTGATGGCAGGCCCAGGTTGTGTGTTGGCCTGCCCCAAGGACACCTCTTCAGGGCCCACAGGTGAAGTGTCATGGGGAGAGTAGCTTCCCAACACATCATGGTCCGAGGTGTCCGGTTCACCCCCCCCCTTCAATGTCTTCAGCCTCCACCCGGGATGTAGCACCAGCATCAGGGTGTCCCTTGTCAGTCCGGGTGGGCGCAATCCCCTTGTCTCTTGATGTTGAGGGTCCCTCCTCATCCTCCTCATCCTCGCTGGTGGAAAGAGGGTGTAGCCGCCGCCGCACTGGTGGCCTCTTGCTCCGGACCTGGTCCTGCTGCCCTTCCGTTTCACCAGCTGTTCCTGCAGAAATGTAAGCAAAATCATAATGTCATGGTCGTGTCATTCAGGACGAGACACATACATAGAGGAGCCAAGCTCAGACTTATTTTCCTCTGATCACACTCTATAGTTGTCACCGTCTATGAGCTGACATTACGTGTATGTTCACTGTTATTTACTGGATTTAGTCTGACATGGCCATCTCACGTGGATGTTTGTGGCTTACACAACTGTATTGCCCAACGTTCAACCTGGCATTCTGGTGATCTGTGTGTCCTGCCACTGCTACATGTGCAGGTTCCAAAAGCAGTCCACCAATGGAGAACATGAAGAGTCCAGATTTTTCTGAATTTTGGCCATTCCTAGGGAGTCGCAGCTATTTAAGGTCTGGACAAGTGTCAGCTGCTTTGTGTCATTGTATGGGACAAGACAAGTGGGGAATGGGGGTCACACATCCACTGAGGCTCTGGGCTATTTGTGTAACTACATTGTGAGTCTAGCCTTGGGCTGTCCCCACACATGATCTGACTATCCAGTGGCACATATTGTCTTTGGTGACTGATATGGTAATGCAGTACATCGCTGAACAGTGGGGGATTGTCGTGACAGCTACCTGTACAGGTGAAATGTCAAAAAGCCCCCTGAGGGTGAGACTTCTGTCAGTGGACACCCCTAGCAAATTTAGAAGTGCTTAGGAGTGATGCAAGGATGTCAAAGTCTGTCTTGACTCCATGGCACATGAAGATTTGTCACAATTTGAACCCAAACTCTACAAATGCAATGCAAGTCATAGCATCCAATACCCTTTGGCCTGCCATGCTCACACTGGACAGTGTCTGTACCATTGCTCATCCAATGCACACATGATTTCCTAGTGCCAATTGTAGTGGTGCGGGAGGAGCAGATTTTAGTATTAATGCACTATTTCGGCTCATTTAGCCAGTTTCTAAAGATACTTGGTATGGAGGAAAGGATATACAAATATATTCGAATAAGGACACTTCTAATTATCCATTCACATGTGATTAAATTCACTTCTCATTTTCTTTGTATTTGTGCTGAGCATATACAAAAACATATATTTACAAAACCAAACCTCTGTACATATAACAAAACTACGCTACTGTCCTAAACATTAATTTTCAATTGTGGCTCCCCCCTTCAATAGTGTGGACAACCCCAGAGGGAATATACATTGCATGAGAAGTATCAATGTCCCCATAAATTCTAAGGCAATGCAAGGTTGTTGAATCCCAACACAATCAAATTCTTATGTGTCCCTCTGTAAAACCAAAATGTCGACGCGGGCGCGTTTAAGCCAATCAATTCCTTTTGGCCTCTTCAGGACAAGGATAACCGCAGCAATCTTAGGCTTGTCCCTCTACTCAGCATACCAAGCGTAAGTACTGTACAATAGCCCGGAGTGGGACGCAGGGGATCCACGCCCTATTCCATCTGTTTATTGAAAAGTCAGCTGGGCCCCCTGTTCATGTTCTAAAGTCAAGATTTCTTCCGTCGTGATTACACGCTTGCTTCTCTAGCCTCTCCTTGATAGCTCTTCCGCATCTATCGGTGCTAACTCTTACTACGCGAGTTAGTTCAGGAGAGCACTATCTGCAGCGTATGCTGCAGATAGTGCTCTCCTGAACAAACTCGCGTAGCCTTAGCATTGCATTGCCTTAGAATTTATGGGGACATTGATACTTCTCATGCAATGTATATGCCCTCTGGGGTTGTCCACACTATTGAAGGGGGGAGCCACAATAGAAAATTAATGTTTAGGACAGTAGCGTACTTGTGTCATATGTGCAGAGGTTATGTTTTGTAAATATATGTTTTTGTATATAGCACAAATACGAAGAAAATGAGAAGTGAATTCAATCACATGTGAAAGGATCATGAAATGTGTCCTTGTTCACAAATATAGTTATATCTTTTCCTCCATACCACGTTTCTTCATATATTGTGTTCACTTTAGCCAGATAATGGATGGTGTAATAGTTGGGTATACCCCTAGCTTTCAGATCCATTTAGCCAGTTGTCATGACGAAACTACAACTCCCAAAATGCACTCTGCCCTGTACAGTCCATATGCCACAGTGTGCCTTTTTATGCTTGGTGACTGCTGCATGGATACAGAATCAGTGAGTGGAAGCATCGGACACACAATGGTACAGCACTGTTTCACTCACATCATACCCCCAGACACATTTGGCTTATGATGCACTTACCATGTCCCTGCTGCTCATGCTCCTCCAGCTGAGCATGGAGGGTCGGCCAAGCTGCTCGCAGGACCCCCCTGTACAGTGGGGATAGGCGAGGATGATGCACAAGGTGCTGGGAGGACTGGCCCACCATCTCCTCAGCCTTGTGCCGGGACCACCGTTTCAGGTCCTCCCAGCGCTTGCGGCATGCCCTCGCACTCCTGGTGTGGACTCCCACTGCACTGCAGCGCTCCCCGGGCTGCATTGCTCAGCTGGTGTTCGGGGTCCCCATATAGCTGAGGATATTTGCCCAGCACCCCCTCAGCCAAGATGTCTAACTCACTTTCAGTGAAAGGGGGTGCCTTCTCTTCATAACCCTCAGCCATTATGGGGATAATAAGTATGATGGGAGCAGCAGAGGATCTGATCTGTGAGTGAGGATGACTCAGAATGAACACAAAATGGCTGCCAACTATTTCCTGTGATGTATTTCCTGCCTCCAACTTCCTGTAAAACATTTCCTGACTGAAATAATGTGTTCCAGGTCATTTTCGGAGTTTACGGTCCGCGAGCGCAGTTTCCGACTCCGAAGCGGAGGGTCCGCGCACGCGCCGTACGCTCCTTGATCGGGACTTCCGCTTTTGTGCCGTAAACTCCGAAAATGACCCGGAACTGATTTTTCAATACAGGATATGTTTGACAGGGAGTGGGAGGCAGGAAATACATCACAGGAAATAGTTGGCAGCCATTTTGTATTCATCCATATCCATCCCCAATCATGAATGTAATCTACTGCCATCCTGCTGTTCTGTTGTGGATAAAAAAGAAAAGACAGTGCATGTGTGCATTATTAAAATGTAACAAGAGGGGGAAGAGACCATTTAAAGAAATTTCTGCACTAATGGGCGGGGGGGCTGACACAACATGAAACCCCTGTTTCACTTTCTCATGCTTTGCATCATGGTACATGTAGTCCATATTGGGTGCTCAGTAGCCGAGTTGTGTGATGTGTTACGTAACATTGGGGTGGAGAAGTGTGGATATATCACAGACACATGGGGGCAGATTTATGTTCCCTGGCACATCCCTGCAGATCAGCAGGGATGCGCCATGGGAGATGCATCACGCAAGTGTTCCCTTGCACCACCGCAGAAGCGCCGCATTCACAATGCCGTGCATCGTGGCGCAAGGACAAACAGATGCGTGACGCATCTGGCCGGTGTAAGGTTGGCGCATTGCTGGAGTTGCGTCTCAACCGCCAGACAGCTCCAGCACGGCTCGGGGTGCCCCTATCCCTGACATGGTGCGTCAATCCTTAAGCCTGCTTCAAGCATGCGCAGGGCTTTGACGCAGCATGGCCTGAAATGTGTCAGTGTGAAATCTTGTGGATTTCAATCAGCCACTTTTCGGAGGCATTCCTGTGCCAGAGGGCCCCCCCCTGTGCAGGTACGCCCACATGTGGCGCAAGCTTGACAACGTGACGCATCTCCCTAGATGCGTCACGTTGTAAATAGCAAGCAGCATGGCGCTGTGTCGGCGCCGCCGCTGCGTCACTTAAGTGACGCAACGGGGGTGCTAAAGTGGTGCACGGGGCGTATTCATCTGCCCCATGGTGTCTGATTCACCCATGACATCACTCACGTCGTAGGCGCATATTTTGGGGGTGAGTTACATCTGTTGATGGCACAGGCCCGCCAATGCTATGGTTATGGCATTTTCTGATTCAGTGACCCATCCTCATGAGGTCCGGCTGTGTCTCTCAGTACATGTATCATTTTCCATCAGCGTCAATAGATTCTTTCGGGACATCCACTACACTGATCGCTGACATGGGCACATGAGCTGCAGCACGCTCAATCTTTAGACTACTGTCACCAGCTGTGATGAACATGCAGTTAGTGTGGCTTGCAAAGTTGTCTCAGGAAGGAATTTATTGACACAGTCGTGTATATCCAAGTCTCATCATTGGCAACAGACAGCAATCCACATTTAGTCCATTCCACTACAGGTTGCTCATGTGAAAAATGTGGCAACGAGCTGCTCACGGACTTGCATGCCCTGACCTCGGTTATGTTCCATGGCCCGGTTTCCCAGATTCAGAGCTAGCCGAGGTTCCAGCGGTATGTGTAACCCCATGCAAGACACAACAGGCTAATATGATCTTGCACACGACTTCTGGGGAGTACTGCAGCACCCCCCCCTGTATGGTCGAGACATCTGAATCGTGACTTCAACAGACCAAAAGTGCGCTCTATGATGGCTCGAGTCCGTATGTGTGCCCGATTGTACCTACGCTGTGGTACAGTGTTTGCACGCCTGTAAGGGGTGAGGCGATGTGGGGTGAGTGCATACCCAGCGTCACCTGAGGAGAGGGGAAAGGGCAGTTGGTTACATTTCCCTCTTTGACTTGCACAGGACATGATCTGTACTGTATTACATGCAGTATCTGTTGGGCCATGTATGTAGCTTTATGATTCTTATTGTACAATGGTTTATGTTGGGGGGCATTCATACATTTGCAAAACACATTTCCCTCATTTCTAACGCTTGGTACTTACCCAGTAGCCACATGTTGTCAAATTCTCCCGCAGCCATCCGCCGGGCAAGAGGTGACATGCGAAATATGAAGCTGTCATGGGTACTGCCTGGGAACACCGCATGCACATTGATGAACCTCCCCCTGGCATCACAGACAGCTTGCACGTTGATGGATGCCATCGGTGTCTGTTGCAGAAGATGTGTGCAATGTGGCGGGGTGGCTGAAGGGCCACATGGGTACAATCAATTGCACCCAGCACACGTGGGAATTGTGCAATGAGATAGAAAT
This sequence comes from Triturus cristatus, assembly GCF_964204655.1. Lineage (NCBI taxonomy): Eukaryota > Metazoa > Chordata > Amphibia > Caudata > Salamandridae > Triturus > Triturus cristatus. The sequence goes on along the minus strand of NC_140582.1, from coordinate 441,399,243 downwards.
CTCGTGCTGCCCTTTGTCTCAGGGCCAGTGTACGTGGCATGTGTATGTGGTTGTGGGATCTTGCAGTGATGCATCTCAGTACCTGATGCAGGCACCGCGACTGGCTCACCTGGGATATGCCCACATGGTCACTGGAGACCCTTTGGAAAGAGCCAGTGGCAAAGAAATGGAGCGCAGAGAGGATCTTGAGATATGCTGGGATTGCATGGGAGCAGAAGGTCACAGAGTCAAGTTCCTGCTCCCACTCACATACCATATCCAAGATGACTTCTGGAGGGAAACGGTACCTGGCCCTTACATCTTGGCTGGAAAGTCCAAATAGGTTGATCCTCTGCCTGAAGATCCTCTCTGCTCTCCTCCTCCTCCTCCTCCTCAAGTGGTTTTGCCGCATGGTAAGGGGCAGTGCAACAAACACATTCAGTGACATGTTGTAAGGGTTTGTGTGTGTGTCTGCTCTGCAGTTATACGTGCTGCCGACCTAGGATTGGCTGGAGTGTGTCAGCTGATGCACGATGGGGGATGGTAGGGACTTGGACAGGTGTTTACCCTTGGCTCAAATGATCAATGGCCACAGTTAATGTAGTCTTGCCCAAATCGGAAGTTCCGGTCCGTGAGCGGACTTTCTGGCCCGCATGCGGACTTTCTGGCCCGTGACCGGATTTTCCGGCCATGAAGAGGACTTCCCGCTGCGCATGCGGGTATTCCGCTCCGGGCCCGGAAAGTCCGCTCCGGACCCGGAAAGTCCGCGCCGGAGGCGGAAATTCCGGCCCGAGTGCGGACGTAAGTTTAGTGGTCGTAAATGGATTCTGTGAATAGCAAAAGTCCTAAGTTCATTTTGTGAATAGCAAAAGTAGTAAGTTCACTCTGTGAATACCAGTAGTAGTAGGTGCATTCTGTGAATACCAAAATGGTAGTAAGTTTAGGATTTAGTCTTAAGTTTGTTCTGTGAATCGGGCCCTGAGTCTCCTTGTAGTTGCCATGTCTCTAAGACTTCACAGCTTTTTTCTGTAATCTTTGTAAACAGTACCTAGTGCTATCACAACATACGATAAATAATATCTAGCTGTAATAATTTACAAGAACACCATTTTGTCAACATGACATTGAGCTCTTACAATAAACGAATACCTACATTGAGCTATTATAAAATACAAAAAACACCATTTCTGGTGAGGTGCGGGTCACTTCCCGCCCAGTCTACATCACACAGAGACCTGCTCTTAAAAAACCCAACATTGTGGACAATGACTTCTCCCTTTTTCTGCCTGTTACAAGAGTTTTCTCCACTGACCTTAGTCTGAGTTAGATGCTCCAGGTCAACGCACTAATGCGTACCAGCGCAAGGGACACTAGAAGTTCTCTTTTTCAATATCACACTCTTTATTTTTAATTTTGAAAGTTTAATGTTGAGCGCTTTCCCTTCTCAAAGGGTGCCCTAATTTTCAATATTCAATGAATCCTTTGTAAAGCACACCCGGCAAGCAGGCGCTAACCGCGGTATGGAGGAACAAGGGAACAAAGGAAATGGTGCCACAAACAGGTGGTCATTTTGGGAAGAGTAGCGGTCTAGTTCTTGCTACCACGAGGACGCGATCATTGGAACGCATTATCAGGACGATCTCTGCTCAGTCACTCATCTTCGTAGCCACAGGCAGGCAGACTATGCAGGGCAAGGGTGCAGCTTTGAAGATGTGAGTACAGCATAGCCGCCCCCTCTGGCAATGCGCTTTCTCTTGACAACGCGCATTTTTCCTTTTAAATTGCTATGCACTTTCTTGAAACTAATTTGTTTTTCGACTATTCTGTCATTTCTCTTCCAGTGTGTGACTACAAGCGCCCCTTCCCTCCCATACAGAGCTCATGGGGTTCTAAATAGTGCAAAAATTATGCACGTTTGAATCGATACTTAGTGCGTTGTATTTCACCTTTCATTTTAAATATATTTTTTCCTCACTTCCAGCCTGACATTTCCAGCACAGCATTCAGTAATCGATCATATAGAGTGTGTGATTCATGTTTTTCTTGTTCGTCTTACTTGAGGGCAGCACGACACAACCATTATTAGTCAAACAAGATTAGTCGTGCATGAGTGAAAAAAGTATCACTTTTTTCCAATAGTTGGTGATGTGTTTGTACATAAAAATGCATTAATATGTTAACTATTCAATGATATCCTATCTTTCCAGATCTTAATCCAAGGAACACACCTAAATAGGTATTGTATTCACATGAGAATAGAATTCTTTTGATCATTATATATTTTCACTTCATCTTAATAGTAATCAAGAAGACCGACTAGATTTTTTTAGGAGTGGAACAAGGGATCATTTACTCTGGTCCTGATAAAACGTCTTAGGGGAAAGGCTCAAAACATGTAGACCAGGAGACAGACACCCATCACGGTGTTAGTCTCTGCTCCCCCCATTTTAACAGTGCCAGCTACATGATTTAATAAAATTAAACTCCACTTAGCCAGGTATTTTTTAACTAAACACACTTCCTTGACCCTCCAACTCTTGTATCTCCTATCATTTAATCCCCTAATAGTCAACACCCTACAAAGTGCTCCCATGTCTCTGCCAGTTGTAGCACATCCCGTCCTGCAGGGGGGTGGGAAGAACCTGATGATGAAGCATGCCACTTTGGGACATTTTGGTGGGGAGGGTTATTTTAGGAAAACTCATCATTTTCCCTGAACCATTATTAAGACCAATGATAGGACTGTTACTTCAAGTACAGGTGGATTATTTTTGGTTATTTACGTAAGTTAGGAAGCTGAGTCCACAGCGAACCTGACCTCTCTCTCCCCCTTTTATTTGTTTCATACTTCAGTCATCACTCAGCCCAAAACCATGTCAGAGACTGTGGGGCCTATTCACAGACTGCACTTTGCAGTATGTTTGGTAGTGCTACAATAGTACTACTCACATAATACAAAATGCTGCTGACAAACCTACATGTGGAAAAGCTCCTGTTTTTTGTTTGTGGTGGTCTAACTCCTAGTTTTGGAGGTTTCAACACACCAAGGTAGAGTCTATAGTAGTAAACATGGGAGGAACCTGTGGGAGCAGCTGGAAAATTCGGAACACCTACGAAAAAATGGGAGGGGTTTGAGTAGGGCCAACGAGGGGGCTAAGGTAGAGGTAAGTTGGAGTTTAAGGGGAGACATGCATGTACAAATACCCACCTACCCACAAAAGAGTAACATCATTACTATACACAAACAGCATTTCTTAAGTTACTACTTGCAAACAGGACCCAAAACTGTTGTAAATGTGCCCCAGTTCATCCTTGGAACAAGTCTAGCACCACACATGGCCACACACAAGTACTGTAATATACCCCCATAAACAACAATGGAGACAGGGTCTTTCAAGAACATCCCGAAGGAAATAATGTTAAATGAAAAACTTATTTTGAATTTAAATTTATATATATATTTTTTTAATGCACAAGGAAAATCTGAGGAAGTTACTTTTTGATTTCTCTTTCAACTGTCATATTCACACCCAGTCACATTCAGAGGAGTCCTGGATGATGACTCAATGTATGTAAATGTAAACTAGAACATATGGATGCAACCTTTTTAGGTCGAGCCTCGACCTATTCTATCTCTCTATGGATTTTACCACACCTCCCAATTGCTATTGGCTGCTAAGTGTGGCATTTAAAAATGCTGGCTTATAATTGGTGCGGTGGTGGAAATGTCCCTCCTTTGGGTGCTGAGTTCCTTCAGTGGCGATTGCATTTAGAGACTGTTTTTGTTTGCCATCATACTGTACAGCATGTCCGGTAGCTGGTTACTGCGTGCATCAACTGGGATTGCTGGCGCACGTGAGTGCCCTGTTTGTGTCTTCGGTGTCTGTCTGTTTTTTTGTAATTGTTTCCTGCTCTTTTAATTTTCTCTCCAATGCTGTTTCCATGGAGGCATTGCAGCCTCGCCCACTTTTCATCTTTCTGTTGACACCCCTTTAAAAATGCATGTAAACAAAGCGCAACACCCACCAGCTAGGATGCTCAACTATCTGTAATTTTCAATGTTTGCCCGTGAATTTACTGTAATGTGTGTTTTCGGTGAAGTTTCCACGGACAGCATTTTTCTGTTAGTTTAGCCTTTGTGCTAACCGACAAATCTTCAGCAGTTGAGATGACTCAGCTGAAACAGAAGGGAGGGGGTCTCCTGTGCAGTGATTCAGAGGGAGGGGCAGCCAGAGTGCTGGGCTGCTTCAAAGAACTGTCAATTTGGGGACTGGTTAATCTGGACATGTAAAGGCTGCTTGTTAGGTCTTGCGCCTAGCGTTGCAGTGCTTAGCACTGCTCGCGCAGCGAGAGACTTCATGTAGGGGCTTCTGAAAGCTGACCATACGCTCGTGCATGTGCTTTTGTTTTCGTCGGTTGCAATTGACTTTTGCGTGCATCTTTTTAAAAAAGACAGCACGCAATTGGTGAAAGGCCGGTGCATGTCCCAGCTTCCTTTAGAAATGTAACCGCCCATGGTCTATTGGTGTCTGTTACGCGCAGCAGCGGCATCTGGTTTTAATTATAAACATGTGTTTATAATTAGCGTGCGTTCGCTGTGCTGCTGCGCTCCCTCGCCCCCGCTCCTCTGTGGGGGTTTCGATTCCGTGCTTGTTCTTCAGGTTGCATGACCACAGCCGCACTGCACAACAAAATCGGTGTCTGTTCGAAGGAATGCTTTAAACCCTAATCCCCAAAGTAGGCTAATGAACACCTATCGTCGTGTTTTTAGCGGTACTTAGGCGGCCAGGAGTAAGTTCTGTTTTTTATGATTTCATTAACCCAGTGTTTCACAGTGGCTGAGCGAGCAGCAATCCTTCAGTGGCCCCTTTGTGTTCCGGGGGCTGGCAGGCACAGGGGCCGCTTTATCTGAGCAGCTCTGATCGCTTCCATGCACCTACCGCTCTGTGTTGGCCTCACTGCTCAGACAGACATGTGGGTTAGATCACGGTTTGGAACGGAAAGAGGGGCGAAAGTGCAGGAGCTCAGTGCTAATGCATCCAGAGTATAAGATTGGGTGTAAGAGAAAATCCCAGCGCTCCAACATATAGTAATAATTGACCTCACAAATATCTGCGGTGCTATCAAACTAGGGGAATACCACCCCAATCCCCCAAGGCTCAATCCAAGATTGATAGCATTGTTTACTTATGTCGATGCACATTCAATTATTGAACACACAATATGATAGTAAGTCATAAAGGACAGTATTCATTCGGGCTTCCAATCTTTTTTAATTGTCAACAGAATCTTCCACTCCCAACGCGTTTTGTCGCTGAAGGGATTAACCCAAATGACTTCCTCAGGGCTGGAAGTAACACAAATAACAAAAATGGAATCTACAATATCTGTATACACAGTCACTTCGAAAGCCCAGAATACAACAACCGGTGTAGAGTAAGGAACTTAGGTGCATATCAATAGAGCTACACTTTTTTACAAGTCCTTAATTATTATACACTGTTCTTTTATGACTTACTATCATATTGTGTCTTCAATAATTGCGTGTGCATCAACATAAGTAAACGCTAATGCGTCCAGTGCACATACACGCAATAAGGCGGGGGATGTAGCTCAGTGAGTTGAGTTATACGGCAAAGATCTGCACACACCCTTGTTAACTCTGCGGTCCTAGTCTTAGTATAATGCTACCAGCGCTCCACAGTGACCTCCTGGTGACATTGCTAGCGTTTTACAAACTCTCCAAATAATTCAATATGCTTCTTGCACCCATAATGCACCTGGAGCGTTTGGCTGTCGAGGCTTTACGTGCCTTTTTGCACTGGCTGTCGAGGGGACATCCGATTTCTTCCTTAAGATCAGGAAGGATGTCCACTCCTTTTATTTTTTACTGCAATCCATTTTAAATACACATTCTTCACTCTGCAGCTATAAACTGTGAGTGGCCTGGCTCCCACATTATGTATGTAGTTAATGCTGGGTTCAAGGGGTCTGATCTCTTTAATCCTCTGTTTCACAGGCCACACTTTGTTTTAAGTTTTAATATAGTACCTCGGTTCCATTGTCCCTACCCTCCTCAATGGTGGTTCTTTAGTATTCCACCCAAATCACCCATCAAGCACGGTTGAAGGCATTTTTATACAGATGTAAAAATATGATGTAAAATTATTGACCAAATAGATCTATGGTGTTTTGCTGCACTTTTCCTGCTGTTAAGGTGAAAACACCTGATATCCAGGCCAATTATGTTTTTTTTTCAAATACTGAAAACGGTAAAAAAAAAAAATAACAAGCATTTGCAATGCAATAGGTCTCGCATTTAAGCGAGTTTGAGCTATTGACATTGCAAATAACAATGCCTTTTATTTTTGTTTTTAAAACATAGATAAAAGGCATTGTCATTTACAATGCCAATAGCTTAAACTTGCATAAATGCGAGACCTATTGCATTGCAAATGCTTGTTTATACTTTGTTCCAGCACTAGGAAAACCAGTATGTCCAGATATTAGCTCTACAAACAGCATACGTACACGTGAAATGAGTTTGTGGATGCTTGTATGCCAGGCAGCAATACCCCAGCAGAGAGCATGTACTCTATCGACGTGCAAGAGGGAGAGCGCGAGGGGTTCTCTGAGGGGCGTCAGTCACTGGTCTCTTTAATGGCCGATCATTTTAAATTCACCTTTGCAACGGCATGCTTATACAAACACAGCTTTGTGAACCAGGCTGTTGGTGTCTGGACTCGGACAGGCTTGAAGTCTTCAATGTTTGGAGGTGTGGCCACCAGTTGACAAGTTTGACCACCCAGTAAATTACCTTAGGGAACACCTCTTTATTACTTTAAACTCTCCCAGCAGACATTTCACATAAGCTTGGCACCGCTTCAAAAAATGTGGCATTGGAAAAGCCATTGCACTGTTTGAAAACGGCAATACTCTCATAAAAACGTCGTTGGGAATTCCAGTAGTATTTCGGGCTAAAGAATTTTAGTGGACGATATAGTCGACAATTCTAGTAAAGTCTGTGCTTCTTTCGGGGCATTCCTGCTATCAGAATGCACCTGCTATTAGATGGTAATTAAGGAATAAATTGCTGTGTGCTGTACAACGACGTTCTACTGGTCCTTTTCGCCAGCACCCTCTTGCCTCTGCATGATCAGAGAAATCCTTGCTGACTTGAGCCATCCTCACAGTTAACGGGACTTGGTACCTTGTGTGATATTATAGCAAATGTTCTTAACTGGTACGTAGTCCGTGTTAGTACACCAATTATTTCTGAAGAGACAGCGTCTCAGCAGTGAAGTCGCGTGCTGTGTTACTGTTTTTTCGCACAGCACTCCTGGCCATGCTGAGGTGTGCCCCAGACAGGCTATGTATAGCACTGTGTGAAGAGTTTAACACATTTTCTCACAATCTTCCTCATTTGAGGGCTGTTTATGGGATTCTATATGGCTATTTTCACCCCTTGCGCCACCCCCCAACAAAAAAAAATCTTTTCTGGTGGCTCCTGCCTGAGTTCTCCTGCGGTCACTGGAGATTGCTGTCTTTATATGCCAATGTTGAAACTTGGGAAAACCGAAATATATTCAGGCATCCCACCCAAGTCATCCTCAGTGTTTTCAACTGTTGCTACTAAAATGCTGAACAAGTGTCCGACCCCCCTTCTTGAATGCACACATTTTATTGGCTGTATTTTTGCACTGATCTCTTTATGCGCAGACCAGTGGCAGGAACAAAAGTGCAACTTTTTTTTAGAAAAAACCCTTCTATTGTTTTTTTGGGCTTTCAGGCAACCCCCTATCCCCCCAACACACACACCTGAAATCCTCCTGAAGAAAAAACAATCACACTCTTTGGTTGCAGCCACTGGATGGTCCTGTTACATCATTTTTCTTCCACTTGGTCTTTGATTGTATTCGGTGCATTGTTCATTAATGCTTTAATCTGTCACACTGCACCAGTGGTTCCCCTGCCCACCAGCGTTCCAGCATCCAGTAGGGAGCCTTCAGGGAGCACCTTCCACATTTGGACCTAGTTATTCACTGCATGTCTTACTTGGATGTATCTAAAAAATTATCTAGGTGAAGTTAAATTCCTTAGCTTAATTGTTTGAACTACATCCTCCTGTATCTCCCCCAGAAATCTCCTACTTTTAAAACACCTATTAGGTCACACTTCCTAAATTGGGAAATTCCAACGAAGTCCCGCATGTAGTTTCTGCCCCAAAGTGGTGTTTCTTGGGTTACTTACCTTTACATCCCATGTTGGAGCTTGCTGTTTCCTGAGCTTTTACAACAACTTAAGTAGGATTTAGCATCATGGTCATACTCTTCCTCCACACTTATAGTGTAAATATCTGACTGCTCCCAATCTGTATATGTGCAGATGCAGTGAGATCATCCTGTGCCTTAGAGCTCGTCCTGTGCTCTAGTGGCCCCTTCACCCACCAGGTGTATGTGCAGATCAATAGTTGTGCTGTAAGTTAGAGAGAGAAAATCCACCATTGTAAACCCATTTCTATGTTGTGGACGGAGATATCCTATGCCCCTCTCCTTTCAACAAGAAATTGCTGCAACTTCTCTTAAAAACATTAAATAAATAACACCTTCGCTGGATTTTTAGCACCTTTTTGAGTATCATATTTTAGGAAATTCTTGTGGGGTTTATTGACTTGGAGTGCAGACCCAGTTCCTTTGAGTAGAGAGGAGCAGTGCCTTGTCTTAGAAGACACAGAGAGAGTTGGTTGTTTGTCTGTCCTTCCCTGGCCAATGTACCTTTTTAGGTCGAGCCCGGGCCCCACATGCGATGCTCAGTGAGGCATGCTGTATTGAGGAATGGAATTAAAGCTATGTCCATTTTCTGATTTTCTGCCCATCTTTTCAATTGGCTCCTGTTACAGTCATTACAAAATAGTTGCTTTTTTCTCTCCTTGGTACCGCCTTGTCTGCATTTGTAACCTCCCATAACGACTGACCTTTTTACTTGTGGTCTAACATGGGTTGCTTTATCAAGTCGGTGAGCACTGTCTTCTTTAATGGTCTTCCCCTATTCCACTCAGGATGTCACCGCCCGCTTTTACATTGTTGTTATTAATTTAATTACTTTTTCATTTGCAGCAAGGACCGCTTTCACTTTAGCGGCCGTATTTCTTTATTTATTTAACTTACACTGCTGCCCGCTTTCACTTTAGCCGCCACGCTCCTTTATTGAATTAATTTGCAGTGCGGTCCACTTTCACTTTAGCGGTAGCGCTACAGAAATTTGCTTTCTTTTTTTTGTGATAGCTCCCCATAACGCGCTTTCACTTTATTGTTAACCGTGCCCCTTTCTCTAGAAGCTTCTTACTGTAACCTGAATGCGGTGAGCAGCGTCTACAGAAAAGGGGGTGGCCACTATGAAAGCGGTCTTGAATGTTCAAGAGTTTTAGCTATCGGCATTAGAGATGACAATGCCTTTTATATATGTGTTGCTTAGCTGTTGTACACTCTTTCTTATTATTGTCCAAGCTTCTTCAATCTTTTTTATCTTCGGCCCTTCAAAGTCTTCATGAATCACCCACCGGTAAAGGGAATTCACAAGAAATACATTTGAGTGTTTGTACTTAAAGATCACAGCAAAGATCATCACAAATAAATCGGTTAACTATTCTACAAAATAAACATTTAAGTTCACGAAGCAACACTTTTAAATTGACCTTGAGATCTCTAATGGTTTTACCTACACAGTCTTATCCAACACGTCTTCGAATATATCACTGTAGTGCACCTGCAGTCACTCTACTGTTTAGAGGAGCACCCATTTGTTCCACAACTTGATTCTCGATTTGATTAAATATACCAAGTAGCAGACAAGGCTTCGAGCAATTCTGATTACCTCAGGACAAAAGAGGGTGTGCTAATTCTTAGTGAAAGCACATATAATTTTGCATACCCCTATTCTTTCCGAAACGCACCTTACACACTTAAGCGTTAATATAACACTTAATTGTTTGCACTATTTCTGTTTCTTATTTCATATTTAATTGAAGCCAACAATTAGTCCATGCTTGTAAAGATAATCATGTGCTTATGAACTCCTGTAGAATAGTGTTTCCAGGATAATTTAGTTGTCATATTGTGCAAACAAAGCATACAATTTCACACACACAACACAGTGTGCACATATTGGAACCCAGGACTGCAATATTTACAACAGATTTACTCTGTACAGTTTGCTCAAGAAGCATGAATAGGTAATTATGTTTCTTAGCCGTCATCCAAAGACACTAGAATATGGATTAGTAGTTAGTCTTTTGTGGTCAAAATTGTTTTGCTTTTTTCTTATACTCATGAGATAACTTCTACAAGCATCTCTCAATATTTCCATAACCAGGTAGGAAGGAGAAAATTAGTTAAAAGAAGAAAGATGAAAAGGCTCATAATCTGGAGAGCAGTTACTTTTCTTTTTCCTCTATGACACACTCCTCCATCCAGAAGTGGCATCAACTTTTTTCCATTCAATAACGGATAGTTGCACACTCCACACAAGGCAAGGTCTTTACATATATGTCTGCTCTCTATGAAAAACCTCAGTTTGTTTCTGTCACTCTCTTTCTTTGGTGCTTCATATGTACTAGCTCAACGGTTAACATATAAATACAGCCGCGTAGTGCCCCCTTTAGATTTACTGGTATTACTACAAACATCATGTCACATCAAGGCATGCCAGTGGTATTATCCTTCATTCTTAGTGCTTTAAGCCTCAATTTTCCTTTTACTGCATCCTTGATGTACAGCCCATCAATTGGCCAACTATATGTCATTCCGACTGTCTCCCGCATTGTGGATCGGTTGAAACATTGTCTTATTCTGTGACTTATTTACCTCATGCGCAACCTACGGATTAAACATTATTGATAGAAGGCATCTGTAACCATGGGTTTCTTTGAGATGAACATGTTATTTTATGGTGCTCATCTAGTGTCCTTCTTTTGCACCTCATAGTGCCACATTGAGGCATCAGGAAAGCTCCATGCGTGGTCTGGCCACAATACTCATGCACCTCCTTATCCCATGCACTAGGAGAGCAAGTTGATATCTATTGCCTGGATTGGACAGCTGCCACCATTTTAAATTCTCACTCTATCATCATGTGGCCTACAGGTTCAATTGCATCAACCTCATTGGCTCTGTTTCTATAGTTTCCAACATTTTACTCTGCATGACTCATAGCTTCTTTTCACTTCTGGTATCAATGTTAGATTGAGTATGGTTTCCCAAACCTTCTTTCTGCTGAAACTAGTGGATTCTGTACCAGACAAGTGAGAAATTTTTCCTCACGGCCATGCTGTCTGTTCACCTGCTGGTTAATAACTATCTTCTCGATTTATGTGGAGTACACCTCATTATGAGGGAACAGGTGCTGCAGAGAATGTAATCATTTGCAAAATTGCTTTATTAAAAGTACAATGTGGAGAGCTAGCATTTAAAAATGAAAGGTGTTAAATACTAAATTTGTGGTAGGCAACCATCTTAAAAACGATAGGCCTTTAACATAGAAATGAAGCATGAATTCTTAACTTGACATAAGTGAGTATGCTTTGAATAAATGAAAAGACATAATAATACTGAATGGCTTGCTTTTTACATTTAAATGACCATTGTACAAGACATTTTTCTTCTCTTTGCTGCAGACAATGCAATTTCAGAAGCTAGTGTTTATTAGCTAGTGAAAAGACACTTGTTTGTATTAGACAACTAATAGTGAGGTTGCCACCTCACAGGTTGCAGACGACAGGGAGGATGATTCTTGGTAAGAAGGTTTTGGAAAACGAGAAAGGAGATGCTGCTACATTCAAGAACACATGGTTAAAAGAAGATTGTACTCTGGTGAGAAGATGGCTCATAAACCTGTTCCTAGGAGCGTGCTGAGATCTAATTAGTCAACATGAAGAAGAAAGAATATTAATGTTGCAACACAGAAAAACATGTGTTTATATTAGGGTGTGTTCTTAGAATAGTCAGGCAGATTGATTGAGCCTCTTCACATATCCTTTGTCCTTAGACTGAGAGCAGTAGGTGTGTGTCCCTTATCCCTGACTCTCTGAGAGGAGACTCTTTGCAGAGTTTTCCTAGATATCTCTTTATGAGAAGTCTTAGCGTATTTCTTCTTCTAATGTTATTTGAGCTGAAAATACTTTCTAGCTAATACAGCTAAAGCTTCATGCTTATGCTTGAATCTCTCATCAGGACCCTTTTTGGGAATTTGAACTGACACGTTTTTCCTTTTTGCATTTAATTTTGATTTATGTAGAATAGGGAAGTTTCTTTATGGAGTATGCTTGTTGCATTATAATTGTATCGATGCCTTATTGAGTAATATATTTATTTACTTTATTTCCACATATTGATTGATTGACCATATTAACTTTTAATGATGAGACTTGGAAAATAATGCCTTGATAAAAGAATAACTAACTAAACGATTTGAAAATAAACCCCTTTAACTTACACTAACTCTCTTTATTGGCTGAACTAAAAGAGTTGATAAGTCATAATGCTTTATATTGACTTCTGCTCCTTACATCTCTGCCAACATCAAAGATCCATTGACCTGTTTGCAATGTTCATTGTTGATGAGTAAGTGACAGTGAAACCCCGTGCTCCAACATTGGGCACAGTACATAGTAGGTAATAACTTGAAATGAAAAGGGAAAAGAAGGAAGAATTGGTGCCATGCAGTCTTGGTTTTGTGTTTGATGTATGCTGTGAAGCAGAGATTGCAGTCTATATGAAAGTGAAGCGAGTTTACTTTGCTTACATCTCTCAGGGGCACAATTTTCAGGTTCATTTCGTCCAATCAGCTTCAGACGTCATGTATTTTGTTAATGTTAATAATGATGACAAAATCTCCCTGGTGAGGTTCAGTTTGATATAAGACTTTGACTTATAAAATTAGATGGTATTAGGTAAAACTTCAGTCGGGTGACTTCATGGGCAGGTCTTCTTGAGTCAGGTGTTGTCATGTGGAGAAGCGACCCTTGGAGAAAGTTGCATATTGTACGCATACCAAATCCAATTGGCCGCACTCTGCTCGTCTACCAGCAAGTTGCCCCAAGGAACTATGGTCCATGTAGTGGCGACGGCGAGTACGCCTGTGCCACAGTGTTAGAAAACAGTAAGTGTCGCATTAGCCATCCCTGGACACGTGTTTCGAGGTAGTTGCCTCTCGTCAGCAGGGAGTAGGTGAGTGTAAGGGGGTGCCGCGTAGACTGCCAACAACGTATTAACAGGTAACGTACCACTCATGGCGCGCAGGTGCTGGTCCAGGGCCTGTCGGCCCAATGGCTCAAGGGAGCCTTAAGTACAACAAATCCAATTGGCCGCACTCTGCTCGTCTACCAGCAAGTTGCCCCAAGGAACTATGGTCCATGTAGTGGCGACGGCGAGTACGCCCGTACTCGCCGTCGCCACTACATCTACCACAGTTCCTTGGGGCAACTTGCTGGTGTGACGAGCAGAGTGCGACCAACCTTTGAATCATTTATTACGGCTCTCTTGAGCCAACGGGCTGACGAGCCTTGGATCTGCACCTGCGCGCCATGAGAGGTACTTCACCTGTTTTAATTACATTTTGGCAGTCCACGCGGCACCCCTTTACACTGACCTGCTCCCTGCTGACGAGAGGCAACTACCTCGAAACACGTGTCCAGGGATGGCTAATGCAACACATACTTTTCTTCATACATCGTGGCATAGGCGTACTCGCCGTCGCCACTACATCTACCACAGTTCCTTGGGGCAATTTGCTGGTGTGACGAGCAGAGTGCGACCAACCTTTGAATCATTTATTACGGCTCTCTTGAGCCAACGGGCTGACGAGCCTTGGATCTGCACCTGCGCGCCATGAGAGGTACTTCACCTGTTTTAATTACATTTTGGCAGTCCACGCGGCACCCCTTTACACTGACCTGCTCCCTGCTGATGAGAGGCAACTACCTCGAAACACGTGTCCAGGGATGGCTAATGCAACACATACTTTTCTTCATACATCGTGGCATAGGCGTACTCGCCGTCGCCACTACATCTACCACAGTTCCTTGGGGCAACTTGCTGGTGTGACGAGCAGAGTGCGACCAACCTTTCAATCATTTATTACGGCTCTCTTGAGCCAACGGGCTGACGAGCCTTGGATCTGCACCTGCGCGCCATGAGAGGTACTTCACCTGTTTTAATTACATTTTGGCAGTCCACGCGGCACCCCTTTACACTGACCTGCTCCCTGCTGACGAGAGGCAACTACCTCGAAACACGTGTCCAGGGATGGCTAATGCAACACATACTTTTCTTCATACATCGTGGCATAGGCGTACTCGCCGTCGCCACTACATCTACCACAGTTCCTTGGGGCAACTTGCTGGTGTGACGAGCAGAGTGCGACCAACCTTTCAATCATTTATTACGGATCTCTTGAGCCAACGGGCTGACGAGCCTTGGATCTGCACCTGCGCGCCATGAGAGGTACTTCACCTGTTTTAATTACATTTTGGCAGTCCACGCGGCACCCCTTTACACTGACCTGCTCCCTGCTGACGAGAGGCAACTACCTCGAAACACGTGTCCAGGGATGGCTAATGCAACACATACTTTTCTTCATACATCGTGGCATAGGCGTACTCGCCGTCGCCACTACATCTACCACAGTTCCTTGGGGCAACTTGCTGGTGTGACGAGCAGAGTGCGACCAACCTTTGAATCATTTATCACGGCTCTCTTGAGCCAACGGGCTGACGAGCCTTAGATCTGCACCTGCGCGCCATGAGAGGTACTTCACCTGTTTTAATTACATTTTGGCAGTCCACGCGGCACCCCTTTACACTGACCTGCTCCCTGCTGACGAGAGGCAACTACCTCGAAACACGTGTCCAGGGATGGCTAATGCAACACATACTTTTCTTCATACATCGTGGCATAGGCGTACTCGCCGTCGCCACTACATCTACCACAGTTCCTTGGGGCAACTTGCTGGTGTGACGAGCAGAGTGCGACCAACCTTTGAATCATTTATTACGGCTCTCTTGAGCCAACGGGCTGACGAGCCTTGGATCTGCACCTGCGCGCCATGAGAGGTACTTCACCTGTTTTAATTACATTTTGGCAGTCCACACGGCACCCCTTTACACTAACCTGCTCCCTGCTGACGAGAGGCAACTACCTCGAAACACGTGTCCAGGGATGGCTAATGCAACACATACTTTTCTTCATACATCGTGGCATAGGCGTACTCACCGTCGCCACTACATCTACCACAGTTCCTTGGGGCAACTTGCTGGTGTGACGAACAGAGTGCGACCAACCTTTGAATCATTTATTGTACGCATACCGGTGGATATTTATGTCAAGATCTGTCATTAGGACTTCTTTTTAAAATTGGTTACATTGTCTATGTTCAATCTTGGATATTAGCCATTCTCACCCACAATTCAAATATGTTTGTAATCTCTGCCTGGTAACTACACATTATTCTTTGTGTGGCTAGCCAAAAACATTGGATGCTACAAAGCTCTTTCATCTTTGCTAATACAGGTAGGTGGTGATTTCAGAGCGGCTAACCAAAACTTTTGCAAAGCTATAAGGTTTTTTCATCTCTGCTAATGTAAGAAGCTGGTGATTTCATAACGTTATAGGAACGAAATAGAAGAAAACTTGAATTTGTGTGTATTGCCTCGTATGGAATAGTGCCGGAATAAAATACGCAGTGATCAATTTTTATAATATAAAGGTGACTCTCCCTTTTCAGTGTTCAGTGATCAGAGAGGTATTGACTCGCCAGCAAGAAAGGTCAGTGTTCACAGGAAGAAGGATTAACGACTTCTTGAGCTACTGCTTCTAAGGGAGGTCGGTATAATGTCGTCATTCTTAGCCTGGTGACTGTACCCTGTGTGAGCTTTATAGGGCGTGGAACAGTTAAAAATGGTAAAGAAATCCGTTTTCATACCGTGTCGAATCTGTGAAACACCAGGACACCACAAACGCCTCTAAAGCAATCCCAGACCCAAACTCAATGTGTTTTTCATTCTCCTCCGTCTGTAGAGTCCAGTGAAAGGTGTGGAAACTGCGAGTTCAGAAAATAATTGTTCATTTTGCAGGCTATGGTTAAGTCTGCGCCTTTTCTTTTTTTCGTTCTTTTCTTGCTCATGGAATGTTGAACCCATTAGCACAGTGTTAGAGAGCTGGCGTTTTGTCCGCAAAAATGCTTATTGTTATGAAGTCAATCAGTATATAGCGGAAATGGTTTACTGCTGCCTCCCCTGCCCTCATGTTAATAATTCTGGATTTGTTTTAACATTTTGACGTTAACATACATAATGGCATGCACTTCCAGTGATTAACATAACATTAAAGCAAAAGTAATATATGCCTAATACGCAGGATGAAGACACAATACTAATTAGGGTATATTACCGGGGAAGTGTAATACACATTTTCCACTGTTTTTTGTCAGCTGACTGCTGATTCGTTATCTTCTTTGTCTGGGACCTGGAAGTAGTAGTCAGTTAGAATGATGTGCATGCAGTATATTACACACATGTGACAAAGACAAAGCTACAGCTAATGTAAATTTGACCACTAGTATTATTAAATAATTAAAATAAGTACCCCCGAAAAAAATTAACGGAGGTTCCTGAGGTACGAATGTTAGTTGATCTGCATTTGATCACAAGAAGAACATCCGATTATCCATAAAAGGAAAATCATTTAGACTTTGGAAGAATGTACTACTAGTGCATGAGAAACATGGAAAAGCCTAATTAAGGATGCACTGCTACCAGCATGACGTAACAAGGCAATGGTGAGGAGATGAAAACTGGAATATATATAGTGGCCCACGATTGATGTTTCACCCTGAACATTTCCATGTACAAACTAGTCTAAAAGTAGCACTTTTTTGGAAAGTTTCATGGAGATTCGTCAATCAGGGCCAAAGTTATTAGGAGCACAAAAACATTTTTCCTACGGAAAAGCGATCCGAACTAGAACGACCTAGTGGCAACCACCACTACATTATATATACAACAATTCATTGACAGACCAACACAGAGACTAAGGGCCAGATTTAGATTTCAGCGGACGGGTTACTCCGTCACAACGGTGACGGATATCCCGTCCACTGAAATATAAATTCCACAGGATATTTTGGGATTTATATTTCGGTGGGTGGGATATCCCTCAATGTTGTGATAGAGTAACCCGTCTGCCGAAAACAAAATCAGGCCCTAAATCAAGGTTCTAATCTGACCTTCAAGGAGTTTTTGGATAAAATCCGTAAATATGCACACCCAATTTTAAATACTACAATGAAATAATCTGCTGAATCTCCCACAAACACCATTTGTCATATGGGTCACCTAATTCGTACAGCTCCTCAACGTCTGAAAAACTACATCCTCATTTGCCAATATGGATCTATGCTTAACAACAATACGGAAACAATCCTCAAACATGTATAAAATACTGTTTCCATAATATAGGTTATCTTTTGCCTTATGTGCTCGCCATACACATATTATTCAAGCTAAGCAATCAGACCTTGAGCAGACTGAACCAGTTATTTTATTATAGGTTATTTTAGGCCAGCATAAATCTAGATTATGCACCCTATTCACAAACTGTATTTTGTAGTATGTTTAGTTCTAATGTTATTATACTACAAAGTGCTATTCACAAACCTGAGTGTGAACCTTCAGCTCTACCTCTCCTTTCCAGGGGGAGACCCTCCTCACCTATATACAGTTACTACTTAGAAGTATAGGTGGAAGGGATGGGAGTGTCATGTAGTTCCTACAGCTCTGCAGGATCTGCACATTGTTTGGATAACATAAAATAAGGGATTAGTGTCTAGACTGATTCCGGACACCCCCGCAGGAAATGTCAGCCTATAGACCAGCTAGCTCACAGTGTCACTATAAGCCCACGACCTTTACCAAGGAGCGAATAGTTTCTGGCAACCACTGAATATGACAACCCTTGATCCTTCGGGGATCGTGGAAACAGTGCACTACTTTTCGCTCAGTCACTCGTGCTCACTCAGAGAGATACACAGAATAAACCTTGGGGATGTTTTCAATAAGCATTTACAGAACCAGCTTCATTCTAGTATAAAACATGTTTGTTGCGACAATCATTAGACAGAAGCAAATGTAAAATTTTACAAGCATCAACTGAGTAACTTAAAAGTAGGGTTCTACCATGGTGCTAAAACAGTGAATGTATGCAGGCATATAAACATGACAGTAACCAAGCAAACTCCTAAGATGCTAACTGTACCTAACCGTACCTAAGTGTACCTAGCATGTATGTGGGTGTAAAGCCAAGAACCCTTAAGAAAGAGCCAGGACCAATACCCAATGGGAGAGAATGAAGGACTATTTAACGCAATGGACCCTACCACTGCTGGGTATGAGGGAGAGGGAGAGGATTCACCTAAAGGCCAGGGGCCATCGTTTGTGTTTTCCCTATCAATATAACTTCCACCACAGAGACAAACGGGTCCCTATGTTTACTAGCCCAGCCTCTAACGGGGGCCTTTACACACCTTATGATATAGGTGCTCCTTCACCGAGGAAAAACTCTGGCTACTCTGTTCATCCGATATTTATGGACCCACACAATTGTGCGAGAAAATGTATAGGATGGCCTCACACACCATCCAGGTGTCAGTCTTCATCATCGGTCATCCCACGTTTGCCAAGGAATCCTCTAATGTGAAACCATGTTGCTTAACCTTCTGTTTAATTTACATTTGCTTTTCTGCTATGTAAATCTTGGGGTGTCGAACATCATTGACAGCATACTTCAGCAATTTACTGGGTTCCAAGACAAGAGGAGCATCTAAATCAAGCTTTTTTTTCTCTCTCTTCTCCTCGTTCTACAAAAAAACAGCGCTTAGGGCTTTAGTCTTTATAGGCCTTTGGTCGCTCTGAAGGTGAGAAAATGGAATTAATGTTGGACCCGAGTTACTATCCAATTTCCAGGCCGATCCACAGACAAGTAGCCTTTAGGGAATTTGACCATGATATTCTTTTCCATCCTCAAATCCGGCTTCAAGTTTGGAGACAGGGTTCTGTATGTGTTTGTTTATTGGTTTGTTTTAAAGAAGCACTTTGTCCAAATATAATCATACAGATCTTTTCTCCTCCCATTGTTCTGGATTCTGTGGAGATCTGTCACTTATGTGTTTTAACTTGTTACTTGGTGGCTTATCGTAACATCACAATACACCATTATGCAGATACCACCTAACATTGCATGAAGGTCTCCTCTGGCATTTACCTCAGGGCCAGAAATGGGCCCACTCCAACCCAAATTGTGGATGTCCTGGTCTGACCTTCAATGGAACCACTTGGGAGCATAACTACTCTTACTCCACCCTGGAGAACCACAACTGCCATTTTAATAATGTCTCATACAAATCGTCTGGCTATGTGTTCCTCTGGCTACTGCCCCACACATGCCACATCCTTTGAATCTTACATTGATCATATCTCCCCTTTGAACAGCACATCTCTTGCAAGGACATTGTAACCATACCTTCTAAGGAAAGGCAGATCTATACTTTGCCTCTCAACCCTCAGACCACAGTGGAATCCCTATTTGCATTAGCTGATCACAGTAGTGCCAAAGCTACTCAGTCTTTACAACAACACTCATACATTACTCAAGGTAAGCATCCATACTTATGTGCATGCTTCTGCCTCACCTCATCTATGAAGTGTAGATATCTAATCACACCACCCATTCTTTGAATATCTTTACTTACACCACTAGCTTTACAATTTCAATGTAAGCTTTGCTGCATGCTGCATTATCTACAAAGCATTGCATATCAATCAGCTTCCACCCTTGACCAATACCTTAACATCTCATAATAATGTCAGCTTTTAAGTCTACCATAAGGATGTAACTGGTGAGACAAAAATAGTCAAAGATAGACAGAAAAGATGTTCAACCAGGCCTTCTTGTGTCCTGCTCACAACCTCTAAGACCCCTTTACACCTCTTCCCTAGATATCCCTCTCCGGACCCTTAATCAAGAAAACAATTGTCACAATGCAATTTCTTTCTAATATGGGGCTCGATTACGATGGCAGACTGATGAGTGTCTAACTGACATCACAATGGGATTGTGACCAAGCAACAGTAGCGGTCCGTGGAGGGAGTTCGGTGGGGCAGTGAGGTGGGGCAGGGGAGGGGCAGGGTGGGGAAATGTAAACATCAGAATATGGATGAACGGAGGTAAGTACACATTTAAATAAATAAAACTAATTCCTTTGTGCGTGCTGCATCTCAAAATGCGATGCAGCGCGCGCAACGAAATTTGTTTTATTTATTTAAATGTGTACTTACCTCCATTCATCCATATTCCGGAGTTTACATTTCCCCACCCTGCCCCTCCCCCGCCCCGCCTCACTGCCCCACCAAACTCCCTCCACGAACCGCTACTGCCAAGCAACAAGTAGCCGGCAGTCCCACTCACCAAATTATAATGCCACTGTCATGTAGGCTGTCGGAATCATGGCTTTTTCCATTGTGGCTTCTGCAGTGGATGGAAAAGGGCCGGAGCACAAGCCTCAATGGAAAAAGGGATGTTTTTAAACATCCATGCACAGTGTGCCTGGCTCACGGGGTATAGTTGTTTGGGGGCGTACCACAGATGCCCCCTGGGCCTCTTACTGAAGGCCCATGGGGACGGCGGCCCTGCTATGGGCCCCAAAAGTCCCTTTCCAACAGCCTTGCCATGGCGGTCGGATCGCCATGGATAGGCTGTTGGAAAGGGACATAGTAATCCCTGCGTCTGTGCCTGCACCACCACCGCCCCTATTGTAGGGAATACAATCCGACCGAGGGCCGGGCGAGCTCCTTGAGCCCATCAGAAGCGTTGGTCGGTCCCTTCGACCAATGTGGTCCGACCGACCAAATTATAATGCGGCGGTTGGACCTCTCTGCTGGAAGTTGGTCGGACCGCCACCGACGGCCTGTCCGTGGCGGTTCGAGCGCCATCCTAATGAGGACCCTAATTATCATTTACCCTTAGACAGAAACAAACCTTTCACCAGTCACTCCTTTATACACAGATAAACACAATTTACTCTTTCAGGCCTGTAGAATATCGATGACAAATATATTGTGTGGACCTAATATTGTGTCAAAAATATTGAAAACCAAAATATAAAAAAGGTAAGCACAAATAGGTAAATATCGATTTACTATACTGAACTCCACATCTACATACCTCGAGGAGATATACATCCTCAAGGCAAGTATATATGGAGTTAAGTATAGTAAAACATGGCTTTCCCATTGAAATTTACCTTCAAGATATTTTTGTCCTTGATATTCTTGACACAATATTTTGTCCACATAATATTTGTTCCTGGATATTTTATCCAAATATCCCACCGATGCCTCGTGTCACGTTCATTTTCAGAAGTCCTGAAGATATATTGTATTTTCTGATCTTGTTTTCCTTGCTTGTTATTATGTGAATTTCACTACTGCGCCTGCAGCTAGTTTTGAAGTCTATTCATAACAAAAGTAAATAAGTCTACAAATTAGGGGAAGACAAGGGATGGCTTAACTGATAGAGGGTTTGCTTAATACAGTGAGAAAACCACACAGCTTGGGAAAAAGTAAAGAATATCTTTGGGAATTCACTATCTTATTCTATAAACAAAATCATGTAATAAGTCCACAATTGTTGGATGTATACATCAATTTTATTTTGGAAGCAACTGGTATATGCTTTGTGCAATGCAAACTATATGAACTAAATAAATCAGAACCTTTGGAGGAATCTACTTTTTGTAAACTTTGGTGCAGTTTAGCCCTAATGATTATTATATTCTTTGGACACATCAGGAACGTTGTAGGGACTACATACAAAATGCAGTTATATGTGTCCGAGGAAGAAGTCTCAATTCCTCACTTTATAAAATATCGGCAAATATTATTTAAACTGCAAACATATCAATTCCAATAGAACGTACCTGTGTTGTAACTCTCACTGAAAGGAAGGTGTTTTGTCATCACTTGAAGACCGAAAATCTTTTGTAACCACAAACAAGATTGAGAGAGGCATTGCTCGGTTCCAGTGCCCAGAAGATGGAGCGTCATTCAGCATAAGTGATGAAAGGGCATAACATGGTAAATGAATTGGCAGGAAGTTCATGATCACAAAAGGTTAAAAAAACAGAATCCAGTAAGTACTTCAGTTAAAGCAATTTAGCAGGTAAACAAAACATACATCAAACCATAGTCTAAGAGACTTTCGCTCTTCAGTGTGTGCTTACAAGACAACTCTACGTAATCAACCATGGGCCCCCTCCAGTGCTAGCAATTTGACAGCACAGTTTGAGGTCGCAGTTAACGATATTGTTTATGTGCGTCAGTGCGAAATACAACTTCACACAAGTATAAAGTCGTAAGTCGATTGCATTAATAGCAGATTACAATGACAGACATTTCTAAGTTATGCATGCAGATGTTATGTTGTTGTGTCAATGCAATGTATAAAGCGCACTGCTACCCAAGGTGTCCCAGCCCAGCCCAATCCAGTTGATAGACTGAATTTGAAAAGTCAGAGGTGCCACTTATTAAACGGAACCTATACGAAATTTGGGAAACAGTCATTTTTGTTAGGCCCATCAGGGCCAGACTTGCCGTAGTGGGCACCGGGCGCTTTCCCGGTGGGCCGCCAGGGTATGGCCTGGTTTTGGACCCGTGGGGGCCTGTTTTTGTTACCGGGGGCCGTCAATATCGGCCCCCTGTAACAAAATTGGCCGAAACCGGATATTGCAAATAGCTCGGCCGCACCCCCCCAGCCCCCCCCCCCCCCCCACAGGGGTCCGCCCGAGCAGTTTGCCAGGGCCAGGTTCGGTTCCCAGTTCGGCCCAGATGACCATGTAGATATTCCAGAGTTATTCAAAAATAAAAAATGGGGTAGTACACCGCAAGCCGATGAACTTAAATGACCTGCAGCATGCAAGCTCAGAATACAGACTTAAAGCTATGGAACTACAATGAAAGGAAAACAATAACAGTACTGAAGTACTATTGATTTTGAGAAATAAGAGGCAATATCGAAGTAACGTTTTGTTCATTAAACTGTTGCATAAGGGAGGAGTATATGTCATCTCATTTAATTTTAAATAACAAATGTATTTTTCAGAGCCAGATTTTGCACTCCACTGTGGACTGAAGCTTCTACATGGCCTCAATTAATGTGCATCACTATAACATGGTAAGTCCATGTCATGATCCATGTCCCGTGTTTACCTCCTCACAACAGTTTCGAGTGGTGGTTCGATGTTACAAATTGCTGAAATGTACACACCTTTAGAAGCAGGAAAGGTTGGCAGTATTCATGAAGTAAGGCTGTTTCCTGGAAAGAAGACAGGGGAACATCTCCCTGGATGGTGCCCTCATGGCGAGGGGACCAGGTACTGTGCCTCATCCTGGACGTTTAAAGGATGTGCTGGTTTCTGGCCCTGAACGCTCCTAAACATAGGATGCAGAGAGTCTGTCTGATGGAGGGTCTATGTGAGAAATGTGGGTGAAGCCAAGGAAGACTGCATATCCCATGAAGCCACATGTCTCCCACGAGACTTCCAAATGTATGTCTCTTGTCTCATTCCCATTTCCTTGGGTCTACTTATAACCAACATATTGTTCAGTGTTTGGTTGGCAGAGGTGATGCGACTATTCTTTGATCTGGATTGCAAGGTTAATGCATTCAACACTAACTCCTTTGTGTTTTAAACACCGTGGTAACACGGATGGTGACTGAGTAGTCCAGGCCTTTTGCTGGGGACATAAAGACTTAATGCAACTTCTAATTAGGCCTGGGCGGAGCTCGTGGAGTTTCACTTTGCGGAATACTGTGGAGTTACCGAAAAACTCCGCAAAATTCCGTGGAGTTCTGCAAGCGGTCAGAGTTGCCCTGCCACCCCTAGTCAGCAGTACTTAACGGTGTTGGAATTGCACTATGTGAGTTGAGCTTCATGCAGAACTAAACAAAGATTAGCGCCATGGTGGTACAAGGAGCCGCAAACTCCGATTTTGCATCTTTACCAAAAGGTGCGATCCTATTGTGTTACAAAAAACAAGAGTTGGGCCACGGAGCCTCAGGATGGCGTTATCTTGAGCGAGGCTGAGTTGACTACTACGTGAGTGCGACATAGCTGTGTAGGGAACCGGTGGCACACAGATTTTGAGACGGATCTCATTGAACCCCTAACATTGGGACTGCAACCCCCCTTTTTCTTCCCCTCCCCTTCTTTCTTTACCGATTAGAATACAGTGGCAACCCCCTTCCCACCCGTCAAAAGGCTCATGAAGCATTGCCTCCTACATATCCTCGTATGTAAGAACCTTTGGGTATTTAATCTATATACTTACCCACTAATCGTTTTTTTTCCATTTGCTCTGTTTGCAATTATAGAGTGTGTGCTTTCTGTTTAATGTGTGTGTGTCTTGTTCGTCCTTGTTTATTCCAACAGGTCACGGCACTTTTTGTTCAAGGTTACAACTAAGGCTAATGTCACTACAATCACATTGTGGCACATTGTATTTACAGGCTACACGTGTTTGCGCATTAGAAGGCGCAGTTGTATTACTAATTGTGCTTTCTCTTTTCAGACATACATTTTAGAAATACCAATTGGGTACTTATGAAGTGCATGATATTTTGCATTTTTCACTATTCTGTATAGAACACACTATTTAATTCACATCTTGATAGTAAAATAGTGAGTACCGAAGGGATCATTCCCAGTCCTGATGAAGAAGCCTTGATGCTTCGAAACATGTCGACTTGATCAGGAGTAGCTGCACATTACACGCAGGACATCTCAGAACCACCCCTTTTAATAGCACCAGCCTCAACGACTTAATAAAGTTTTTCAAGTCCACAAGGCCAGGTCATTTTTAACTCACTCCTCACATTCACTTTTGACCCTTCCTCTCACTACCCCTACACGACACATAGTACTGTAATATCATTGCTCCCGCGTAGTTGCAGGTTGAAGCACGCCCCGTCCCGCAGTGGGGCAGGAAGACCCCTATGATGAAGCATGTCACCAAGGGCCCTTTTGGTGTGTGAGGGGTATTTAAGCAAACACTGTGTGCGCCCTACCTAGATAGGTAACACACTTTTTTAAACCTCCTTCAAGGTGGATCTCTTTATTTTGTTGCGATCCTATTGTGGCCAGCTGTCTGCTGCTAGCATGGGCCGTCTAATCCTAGACTAATGCGCTGATGATTTGCAGTGGAGTTTGCTGTGATGAGAGGTGTAAACAGAAGCAGCAATAGAAACCAGAACTGGGATTGATGCCTCAGTTCTCTGCTGCAAGCGCAAACCAAGCACCCCAGCTGGTTAGATCACTTCTAAGCAAAAACATTATTACTCAATGTGCTATGCAGCATTAACCATGTTCCATTAATTTAAAGCGCTATAAAATGCTACCTTAAGAAACCTAACTTCTCTGTGGTCTCTCTGCAGCCGAGCCTTCTGCACACATGGCGGCTCAGTGCAGCTGTGCAGCATTGGTTCTGGAGGAGGTGGGGATTGGGGAACAGCTCCCAGCATGGTGCCCCCAAGGCAAGGGGACCAGGTACTCTGCCTCAGGCTGGACGATTAAAAGATATGCTGTTTTCAGGCCCTGAACGTTCCTAAACATAGGCTGCAGAGAGTCTGTCCCTCACTAATCAGCCATAAAGAGCACCATCAGCAAGGACGTGCCAGATCGGCCCTAGAATTATGACACTGTGAAACCGTCACCACTCACCAGTGAAAATGGTTTCAAGGGCATCAAAAGAAAGTCCCTGCTGTGTGGGAAATCATTTCAATTCATGGATTAAAGACGTCTGCTGCCCACCTTAATAAAAGCATACTCCGATGCATCTGCATTAAAGGGGACAACCTGCTCTGCATGCCCGCTCGCTGCTCGAGCAGTAAAGCTGGCTGCCAGGACAATAGTGCAGTTTAGTCATCATATGTTAAACTCCTCCCGGCAACCGCACTCACCGTGTCAGTATGCTTTCAGCCTTGCAAATGTGCTTGTTCAACTTCCAAGCCGAAAAGACGCACTGCGATCTGGTTCAGAGCAGATGTTTCACTGTTGAACTCCTCCACACCGGTCTCTCCCATGCTAGCAAAAGTGCAACGCTAGAGAGACGGCTCAAATGTGGCTGGGGCAGTTATTCTGGTGCAAGCCGGTGGTCTCTTCTGGTGCAACAAGGTTTCCTCATAGTGGATGACTCCTCTTTTTCGGTGAGGAATATTGTTTTTCTAAACAACTACAAGGCATTTCTAGGGAGTTACACACCCATAGACCTCTTAGTTTTGCCTCCGAGGTTGTCAATTAAGTTTGAAACCAGCTTGCTGGTCACTTTATATCGCCTGAGCTTGTTGTAAATTCTAGGGGTGGGAGCCGCCATGCTGGCAAACGCCGCCACACGGCAGTGGTGGACATTTGCTGAAACTCCGTGCTTGAAGTGGAGAGCAGAGTGGGCAAACTCCGCTAACTCCGCCAGCAGAGCGTAGTTTACCTCCCACCCTTAATTCTAATGGTCCTTCCTAAGGGCATTAAAGTGAATTTAGTACCTGGCAGCACACCCTTAGAAGACCCATTTCTCCTAATTTGATAACCTTTGTTCTCTGAAGGTGCATCCAAGGACTGGTGGAATCACTGACAGAAAAGTGCTCCCATCTCTTGCTCCTGAGAATTCCTATGAGGTTCTAAGAGTACGTAGTAATAATCGGTAGCGCAACAAAACATGTGGAGACTCCCCTGCAAAGTACATTGAGGGGGCCCCCACACTCTGGACCCAGTCAGGAGCTCTCAGACCAAAGGCCCGCCACCTCTGCACAGTGACGGTGGGTGCCTCCTGGAGCTCGGGGACCCCCACACCACAGGGGCTGCTGAGGCTATTGTTATGCCACTGGTGATAATGAGCAGTCCACAACATTATTAGTTTCTCTCCATATTAAATTTAGCAGTTTTTAACGAAATACAACTGCATTATTAGAAAACCCCTTACTTACTTAAATAGTGCCATGCTGACCCATGTTCCCAGAAGCACTGCTAGGACGTCTGAAGGAAAAACATGTTTCTTGTTTCCATCGGCTCAGTTAAACTGAATCCTGACTACCAGGACTGAACAGTGAGATCTCTAAATTAGCCTGAGTCTTGAGATTGTGCTTTTAACTTCGATACACATTTAAGAAAGGTGAGGCGGCAGGATCGCCTCAAAGCAATATATGTTTGCATTTTCATCTTTGCAAGGAACAGTTATGGTCAGCCAGCCTCCTCTCTTTGAGAGACGTGTTTTGATTTGTAATTGTTAGATATATATTAGCTTTTTCCTGTTTTTATTCATTGCCAGGGAAGCCCAAAGGTTTTTACTCTAGGTGGGTCTCTTCAGTGTACACATTGTAGCGGATTTTATGGCTTTTAAGGTCACTGGTGAAGCTATTTAGGCAGTGAAGAGGATGATGGTAATGGATGTGTATGAGAGCATTTGTAGAGCGATCTTTAGAGATTTTGGATAAGAAGACATGTAGTTTCATTTGCTCGGTGAGATTTGATATGAAAGAACGAAACTATTTAAGCGCTGTTCTTTTAATCCCATAGGTCCCAAACTGAGTTAGAACTTTATTAGTTTCCATCCATTCCATCCATCCATTCCATTCCACTGATGCCTCTGATAGGCAAATGCACAGTCCAGGCCCTAATCTCTGCAGTGAGCAAATATTTCACATGTGTATTTGGATAGTTTTGGTGCTTATGTGTGGTTTGAGACCTGACTGGAAATCACTGAGGAGGTTGGTTTGCTCAACTTGTAAGGAGACCACCATTTGAAGGAACTTTCATTATGGTGGTAGGCAGGTTTAAGGCAGGAGAATAGACAGACACTTATCAGGTCATCTCAATGAATGGTCAGTTTCCTTATCAGTGAGGTAACAATGCCATGCTTTTATTTATAATATCTGATAGAGACTACTAGCCGCAGATTCCTTCACGTAGAATTATCCCCAGGTGTGAGACTGGATCCGGACATTTTTTGCCACAGCATCCCTGTGTGCCGGGGGCAGGGCGACATCACCCGACTCCGCCCAGGCGTCGTCCGCATACGTAATGTCAGTGAGGTCACATAAGACCCGCCACGGAGCGCCTACGTCAGTTTTTTCCTTTTACACGTGCAACGCGGATCGGATCCTTGCTACAGGCCTGTTAGGGCCCCCTTTTTTCTTCCATTTCTTTTGGTGGAACAGTGTGCGAATGCCTTCGGGCTTTAAGACTTGCATGTCTTGTGGGCATCTTATGTCGGCGACGGACCCTCACCTCATTTGTATGTGGTGTTTGGGGGAGGATCACAGATTGTACGGCGTGCCAACAGTTGAAGCCGAAGTCGCGGCGGGAGTGCCGGATGAAACTTCTCTCAGCGCGTCTCTCCAGGTCGATGTCCTCCCCTCGGTCTGCTTCGGCGGATGGCTTCAGATACGGCTGTTGTCATCATCCTCGCCCTTCTCCGATGTCATGTGAGCGTCGCTCCCCGGTGGCTAAGTGTCGCAGTTTGTCCCCGTGGGCTGGTTTTCGGCCTACCGAGGGCGTGGACTCTCCGCGGGTGATGCGGCCCCGCGTGTCGTCCTATCCACTGTTTCCCGGTGGTGGGGCATCGAGAGTCCAAATGGAGACATACGCGGTGGCTTTGCAGGCCTCGCTGGCATCTCCTCCTCCTTCCCCTCCTGCGGCGTCGGCGGATCCCTCGCTCTGCGCAGGGCCCTCTGCGGCGCCACAATGAGGCTCTGGCCCCGGCGCCGACTGGGTCGGATCCAGGCTTGGAGGATGTGGTACTGTTGGGGTGCGGCTCCTCTGGGGCACCTCATTCGGGCCACGGCGTCTCTGCCTTGCTGCAAACTCCCGCGGGGGTCCCTGTGGTGTCGTGGGAGGTTGCCGGGGCTCGGGGCGCGTCCCCGAGCCCCTCTCGGTCCTTTGACGAGGTGGTCCTGTCTAAGGCTAAGGTGATGCCGCTACGGCGCCGGCAGCAGCTGGACCGTGCAGAGCCACATGGGTCAGTGGACCCTCCTTGTCCCGCTCCGGGTCGAGGCTGAGGGAAGACCCTTCTACCCTCTCTGGGCCCCTCTCGTCCCTCCCCATAGGCGGCTGCCTCATCGGAGGGCGAGTCGGAGGTTGAATCGTCCCTGGCGCTGCCACATGGGTTGCCGAGTGATCTTCAGCTCATTCTGGGCTGCGGCTGGCGGAGGGCTTCGTGCCACTCCCCAGGCCCTTCTTGTTCCCCCACACAGGTGGCTGCCTCGATGGGGGTTAGGTCGGCGTCACTCCTGCGTCGCTCCAGAGCCGGTGCGGCTCTAACTCTACTCCGGTCTCCGCTCCGGTCCCTGGTGCGGGGTGACTTGGAGGTACCTAGTCTGGTGACGCCAGCTGGTGCCAACATCCTACCTCAAGCAGCGAACTCTACGGTTCCGCGCAGGGGTCGTACCGCAGATTCGTCTTCAGACGCTCCTTCTTCTGCAGAGGCAGGCTGTATATTGGGGTCGTCCTCCCTGGAAACTGGTCGCCGTGTGGTGTCTTTTTCACCGGCGCCGAAGGATGACTCCCCGCCCTTCCTGGGGCAGAGTTGTTCGTCGGAAGAGTGGCAGGTCCCTCATTCTTCGGCTCCTTCTGACTTCTAGGTCTGGCCCTTGCCCGCCCCGCTTGGCCTTGGGGACGTCTGCCTTAGTTTGCACTGTTGCCCACAGAGGAGCTGCTTTCTCCACCGCAGGGCCTTACGTAAAGGTGCGGCCTTCGCTCACGCAGTGTCCACGGCTGTGGGCATTCTGCGCATGGGTGACCCGGTGGCGGACTTTCCGGAGGACCATCTATTGGAGGTCCTCCACCAGGGCTCTGGTGGGAAGGAAATCTTGTTCCCTTTGAAGGTTCGCTCCTTTCTTCCTTGACGGGGGCTTGGAGGCATCCTGCCTCAGGGGACCCAGTGCCTCAGCATCTTCTGCACCGGCACCTCCCGGAGCCGCGTGACCCGGCGTGTCTTCCCCTTCACCCCTCACCTCAGCCACCAGCCCCTTTTGCAGACTGCTTTTCCCTCCCTGCCGCCACTGTCCCGAGAGGCCCGCTGGCTGGACTCTTGTTGACGCAACATGTTTGCCTCGACCAGCGCGGCCCTGCGGGCCCTTAACACCTTGTGTGTGCTGGCTAGGGCCTCCTCCTGTTTGTGGGACTCGGCTGAGTCTCTGGGATCTGCTGCGTCCCAGGAGTCTGGCCTGGTGGACTTACGGCATCATGCATTGGCTGGCCGGGAGCTTGTGGCATTTATTCTCCGCTCTGCTCTGGACATCTCAGAGGTCCTGGGCCGGGCCATGGCTTCCTCAGTCGCTCTCTGTCACCACGCTTGGCTTCGGGACGGAGTATTCCCTGAGAATATTTGGGAGCGACTCATCGACCTTCCGTTTGATGGCAGCCTGTTGTTCCATGCCCCGGCCGACACCGCCATACAAAGGCTCTTGGCAGGGCTCCGTCCTCCTCCTCCGCCTTATCCTCCTCCTCCTCTGTCCCCTCCTCAGTGACATCTGAGTTGGGTTGAGTGTGGGCCTTCTTAAGCTGGCAGTTCTGGCTGTGCAGTGTGTTTTCTGGCCGTTTACGTCCTTCCTTGGGACTGTGGCATTGTTGGGTGCTGGACGGCCCTTGTGTTGATTGTGTGTGGTTCTGCAGGAGTTGTTGCGCAGGCTTGGCCCTGAGATTGGGCCTTCTGCTTTGCTTGGGCTACTTGTCTAGCCTTCAGCGGGGGTGTTTTTTTCCCCGTGGCTCTTTTGTTTTTTCCTCTGCTGCGGAAGTTCTTCCAAAGAGGCTTCCCTTATCTTGGGACTTAACGTACCCTATGTGGGGTAGAGGTAGCTGTCATATGGCTTGCACTCTGCTAGAGGGTTCTGGTTGCCTTCAGGTGCCTGTTCTCCATGGCGTTTAGGTAGGTTGCTTTTGCTTCCTGATGTTGTGTGCGCGGCCATTCGTAGTGGTGGCCCAGGCATCTCCTCCTCTCCCTGCTCCTGTCCTGTGGTCTGGGATGATCCTGTGTCTCCCTTGCCGGTCGTCCCCTACTCGGCCTTCCTGGGGCCTTGGGCTGTTCTTCTTGCTTCTGGCTTTGACTGCTGGCGCTGTTCTGGCTGGCAGGCTGCTCTCCATCTGGAGTGAGTTTGCCTTCTTTTCCCTAGTTTCCTTGGGCCCTCTAGGCTTCTTCTTCTTCTTTTTCTTCTGCTTTTCCTGTCTTGGCATTGGGCGGAAGCTATGTTGCCTTGTGGGGGAGTGGGGTGCTTCGGCTTCTCAGTCCTTGCCCTTGGTTCCTCTCCTGTGTGTGTACAAGCCTCTTCAGCCTTCTTTCCCTGCTACATCCCCTTGGGTCAGTGGGGTCCTGCTTGTGGGGGTTCCCTTGGCCTGGCAGGGGCGAGGTTCTACCTGGTCCACAGATCTGGTCCCCTGTGGGGCCCTCTGTTCTGCATTGGCTGGTGGGGTCCTTTTGCAGACCCTCCTTCCCAGGGGGTATTGCTAGGGTATCTATTCTACGTGAAGGAATCTGCGGCTAGTAGTCTCTATCAGATGTACGAGTTACTTACCTTCAGTAACGATGTATCTGGTAGAGACGATTCTAGCCACGGATTCCTTCACGACCCGCCATTCCTCCCCTATTCTGCGAGGACCCTTGGGTTGGTCTTCGGTACTCGCCTCCCGGTGGGGGGCTGTGTCTCCTGTGAGTGCCTTCCTGGTTCTTGATGGGTGGCTTCGTCTGGGGGCGGTTCATTCCTCCTTTGGTCCTTTGGAGGATGGGGTTCCGGTTCTCCGGTGCCCTGCTGCTCTGGCTACTCCAGGTTTAGGGGGGGGTTCTTTATATCCCTGTCCTCCCTCCCCTCCCTTCCTTCCATTGCTATCCTCTGATTAAGGGTCATGTGGCCTTGTCTTGCCCTTGTCCCTTGTGAGTGGTTGCCCTCTAGCTTGGGGTGGCTTGGAGGTTTGTTGTCCCAGTCTGTCTTGGGACTGGTCCCATTCCTTGCTCAGGATGGGGGGTGGGTTTCCTACGTGTGCCATGACTTTTACGCATGTTCTTGCCTCCGGGGCACTGGGATGGGAGGTTGTCTATGTGCTGGCAGGGTGACTGCGCAGGTTTCTGCTTGTTCTTCTTCTTTCTTCTTTCTTTGCCCTTGTGTTCTGCGGTGTTGGCACTACTCTGGTGGTGTTGTTAGTCACCGTTTCTTTCCACTTTTTCTGCTCTTCGCACACTGTTCCCTTGCTTCCACAGTTTTTTATCTGGTGGTTCCGCGTTGTGGTGCGTAAAAGTTCTCCGAAGAAAACTGACGTAGGCCCGCTAGGGCGGGTCTTATGTGACCTCGCTGACATCACGTACGTGGACAATGCCTGGGCGGAGTCACGTGATGTTGCCCCTTCCGTGTTGTGCAGGGATGCTGTGGTAAAAAAGTTTCCGGATCCAGTCTCACGCCTGGGGATAATTCTACGTGAAGGAATCTGCGGCTAGAATCGACTCCACCAGATACATCGTTACTGAAGGTAAGTATCTCGTACGTTAGTGATGCATTGCAAAAACCATCAATGCCTGATGAGATTATAGACTGGAATAGTTTCGCGTCACATAGCGTGTCAGGCTGTTTTGATCATGATGACTTTGGGCAGACATGCTGGCCACTGTCTTTTTCTGAGGTATTGAGGTAAAATTGGGGGAATAAAGCCTATGTTATATTTCTAGATACAATTGAAGCAGGAGAGTGATGTTTGTAGATCATGTTCAGTGTTCTGGAACACATTAAACCGTAAAAAAACAAAGTTTTACAGCTTATTATGCATGTTGTGAGGGCATAGCGGGAGTAATTTAATATAATGACAATGTTTCTTGCGTTCACTAAGTATATCTAGTTTTCCAGACATGGTTTGTAATTTACTATTTGCTCAAGAAATTGCATTACCAAAATATAGTTTACGGCCCCATAACGAAAGGGCACACACGTAAGCATGGTCTTTACTCTATGTGTCATACACTTGCAAAAAGTTGAAGACAAAAAGTAAAATAAAATTTAGGTCTGCAACTGAAACAACTGAAACAATAGTTATGTTTAAAAGCAGATTTGAGAAACAACAGAACAGTGTGTATGGTTAAAAAATTATACTGAAAAAACATTAAAGTATTTGTTTTCTAGATGAATTTATAAATAGCCTGTAAAAATTCCCTTTTCTCATAAAATTCAGCTACTTAAATGCAAGCAAAACAAGCAAACTTTTGCAGTAATTATTTTCTGGTAATGCTTCACACAGACAAATGTATTTAAGGAAATGGCGATTAACGGTCTTAAAATTCGTAAAATAAAACTGCATCAATTATAAAACCCATTTGCAACTTATTGAGGTGATCCAGAAAACACAAATGTTTGGGCCCCGTTGTCAAAGTTTGTTGCTGATTTTAAGTGTCCACCTATTGATTCACAGAATGGAGATCAGTGGAATTTCCAAATCACAAAGTGAAAGCATGATAGCAGAAAATCCACCAGTAAGGCATATACATTTTTACTGTTATTATTTTAATGCAGAACAAAGAATTGTTTTGGGGGATATGTTGCAAGAAAGACCACCCTCCAGTTACAACGGGAGACCTTCCGCTAATCACAAACATTTTGCAGGACATTTCCCACCCTGCGAACATATTTGAAATAACTCACGTCTAAGGAATTAGTAAGTGCCTTTGCAAGGATTGAAAGGGAAGGGAACTCCTTTTTGTTTTTTTGGTTATGGGAAAGGGGTTTCTATGCAGCAAAAACAAACTCTCCCGCTGTCAGACCAGAGTCTCAGAGATTGAATGAGAGGGCCTTCTTAATCACAATGATTTAAAGATATTCATGTTTGTTGCTGGATACATATCTATTTTATGTTTAAACAGTTCATGAAGTCGGAGGGTTGCAGCTGGGATGGATTTGATGTGTGCATATTGTTGGTGCAAACTAAAGTACAACCTGCACTTTAGTGGATGGACCTTTAGTACCGAAACAGCCCTGATTGAGGTGGCAGAGTCAATAAGATGGTCGTTGGATTCGGGAGACTCAGCACTGCTGGTGCTCCTGGATCTTTCGGCAGCTTTTGACACTGTCGACCACGCAAGGCTGATGATGCGATTGGCAGAAGTGGGCCTACAGGATCAAGCGCTGGACTGGCTTCACTCTTACTTGTCCCAGAGAACCCAGAAGGTGGCCCTAGGGACTGTTTCTTCCACTCCCAAGCCGTTATGCTGTGGTGTACCTCAGGGCTCGGCGCTCAGTCCACTTTTATTCAATATCTATATGGCCCCACTCTTCACGCTTATTGCTAACTGGGGGGTTAAGGCAGTATCCTATGCCGACGACACTCAGCTTGTGTTTCCATATGCAGAGGCATCTGAGGCAGCCCTGTCAAGTTTCAAAGGCTGTCTTCTTGATGTGGCGCGTTGGATGAACACTAATAAACTAAAGCTCAATGCTGATAAAACGGGGTGCTCTTCTTCGGTAAAGGCACCCCGCCCCCCTCTGAGCTCTGGTGGCCTTTGGCAATGGGCCCGGCCCCTTCCCCTAGTCCCTCGGCAAAAAATCTGGGGGTGCGTTTGGACAACAATTTGTCCTTTGTCTCGCACACACAACAGCTGATGGGATGCTGTCTGGGAAAACTTAGGAATCTTCGCAAAATTCTGCGACTCCTTCCGGTGAACTGCCGTAAAACGGTAATCCAAGCGACAGTTACATCTAGATTGGATTACGCGAATGGTTTGCTCCTGGTTCTGCCCAAATACTTAATCCAACGTTTGCAAGTGGTCCAGAATGCGGCTGCGAGGCTGTTAATGCATATCCCATTCAAGCACCCTGTCTCTCCGCATCTTCGATCACTTCATTGGTTACCAGTGGCCCACAGGATCAAATTCAAGGCACTTACATTAGCCTTCAGATCCTTGTTTGGCTCGTGTCCAAAATATCTGAGGGATCGGCTGCCAAGATACTCACAGTCCCGCTCTCTTCGTTCCAACTGCCGGACCCAATTAGCTGTTCCTCGAATAAAAAAGGCTCGTCTGGGCGGTAGAACGTTCTCGGCCAATGTAGCGAGGCTTTGGAACTCACTCCCCCTTGAGCTTCAGCAAGCCCCCTCTGAACCCTGTTTTAAAATAATGCTGAAAACTTGGCTCTTCACCCAACCCCGCTAATGACTTGAATTTCGATATTTGGCTCTCTGCCTGTGTCTAGCGCCGGGACACCTCCGTGTGAGGTAGCTGTTCGCGCTCTATAAAATTCTGTATTATTATTATTATTATTATTTAGTACCAGACTGAGGTTTAACACCAATAAATCATCAATGCATCAATAACAGTGAAGCCCATTAGGACTCAGAAGGATGACACAGAGTAGATTTGCAAACTTTGAAGGTAATTAACATATTAGTAAAGGTACACATTCAAATCATTTAGTTAGTTATATATCAATGATCCTCATATAATTGCACTGTTCAGTATAAGTTACAGCAAAATAGAAAATTCAAAGACAGACTGTTTAAAATTGTCATAACTAGTTCAAGCAAATTCAGTTTCCTGTGAAGGGAAGATTCTCTTCTATGCTAAGCTAAAGTAAATCAGGAAATTTGTGAGAGAAGTCAAGCAGACGGGGTCAGCGAGTAAAGACTCTGAAAGACAGATTCAATCAAAGATTCAGTCAGGTAAATGAAAATCGATTTGCTAAGATATCTAACTCTTTGAGCAGCAGCAAAGTAAGGCATCTAATCTCAAGAGAATGGAAAAAGGCATCTGAATCTAACTAAATTAGAAATGATCAATGTGATCATACAATTGTTGAGAAGATACAACACTTACCACGGTTCTCAGGGAGAGGAGACGAATCAGGTTCCAACCTTCCTCAGTAAGACCGCTGAACCCTTCTTCCCAGCCATCCCACAATGGAAGGTTTCAGCTGCATGACCTTCAAGAGCTATCTATCAGTCAGTCTCTCTTCAGCACAGGTGCAGATATTCATTATTCAGCTGCCAGTCAAACACATACGAAAAACCAATTCTCACAGAAACTACAACTTTTTGTAACAATCTAATTAACACAAAATACTGTAGCTTGGTTCCTGAAATTGAGAGAAAGAGAGAAAGAACACATCAGCCAAAGTACATTTTTATGTCAGCGTGAGTCGTGTAAACCAAGGCCTACATTGACCATGGCTAACGTAACATGAACCTCACACTTTATACATCTGTACATGACGTGCAAATTAATATATATGTTAAGCAAAATGGGAAATGGGTCACCAGAGGCAAATAATTTTTATTTAGAACATGTGCCACGGGGGCGTGGCCAGGCGCCCAAGGAGTATGGATGCGTTCATGTAGGGCTCCCGGCTCCGGATCGGAGAAGTCTGGTTTTACGGCGTCTCGAGTGAAGTGGAAGGCAGGATATTGCAGCGGAAGCGCTTCTGTTTCGCGCATGATGACACCCGAGCCCATGTAGGACGAAACGTCTTTATCTTTTCAGGTAATGAGCTTTCGAGCGCTCCAGCAACGTTGTGGCCGCCATTTTGTTTTTCGGCAAAATCGCTCTTCTCCTCACAAGTCTCAAGTCAAATGGCATTTTTAACGTGCATTCCTCCTTTGGTTAAGCACCCTATTGCCCACAGTGACTGTGTGACTTTGCTTTTACTGGGCTAGCTTCTCCACATTGAGATTTTTTACTTCTCAGCTTCTGAGGATGTTTGCAGTGGCCGCCATTTTGTATGATGCTTCTCCTCACAACTTTTTCTTGTGACATTTTAAAATAACTGTCTTCTCAAATCCATTCACATGATGGCTGTGACAGTGGTACTCCATGTTGAATCTATGGAAGGTCTTCATAGCTGTTTT
Source organism: Triturus cristatus (assembly GCF_964204655.1). NCBI lineage: Eukaryota > Metazoa > Chordata > Amphibia > Caudata > Salamandridae > Triturus > Triturus cristatus. The sequence goes on along the minus strand of NC_140582.1, from coordinate 441,362,307 downwards.
AAATAGCACTAATTTAAGTGAGTGAGGTCTCTGGTGGCCCCATTGGAAAAGTACATATCGAGTGCACCTCTCAATCCTTATAAATATCTTTGCCTTTGAACCCTGTTTTTGAATATTGCGCACCTCAAGCGGAAGTTTCTTCTTTTTTGTACTTCACTGCCAATTTTTTCAATTCATGGGCAGGACAAGAGGCTCTCATCATAGTGCGCTTTTACCACAGCGCTCTTTCATTAAAAACTCCACACTTTTTTCACAATTTTCTAAACTGGAAGAGTTACAATCTCTCGAGGAGGAAAGCGCGCACTCGACGATGGATCCTGCCCCTGTTGTAACCGGCAAGTCAAACGTGAAAAGGTTAAAAAAAGATCCTCCTTCGCCTCCTAAGCCATCTTCAGATGTTTCCATGGAACTGTTGTTGCACGAGATAAGGGCCCTCAGACCCTTTATGGTGGAAACCAATTCCAAATTGCAAACTCTCTCAGACAATTGGGTGCAACTTGATACAAGACTTACTGCAGTTGAACACAATGTTGCCTCCCTAAGCGATACTACTAAGAGTGGTACCTTTCTGCATTCACAAATTACAAGCCTTCAGAAGCAGGTCGAGGACCTTGAAAATCGCAACAGGAGAAACAACCTACGCATTTTTGGCCTGGGAGAGGGGATCGAAGGTAACGACCCTATTGCATTGTTCAAATCCTTCCTCTCTAAAATCCTTCGCATGCCAGAAGAAACTTTGTTGAATATACAACGAGCCCACAGATTAGGGTGAGTTTCTTCTGCTGTTTCTTCTTCGCAAAGACTGAGAGGTGTCATTATTTACTTCCTAGAGTACACGGATTTGCTAAAGGTGTTGGCAGCAGCCAGAGCTATTCAACGTGTTACATGGTCAGGTTCCACGCTGTTCTTTGCGCAGGACTACTCTAAGGTTACAGCTGACAGGCTCAAAGCTTTTCTAAACTTACGACCAGATCTACATTCTATGGGGGCCAGATATGGCCTTTTTCACCCGTGTCTCTTCAAGGTCACGTACAACAATAGAACTACGACTTACGAAGATCCAGTCCGCCTGCAGAGTTTTATCAACTCCCATAAGATGGATGCCACGTCCTCTTCAGGAAGCTCCTCTTCACATATCACTTGAATTATTCACCAACGTGCTTTAATTTTTTGATATTGTTTTTATGGATTTTATATAGCCAGTTTGAGCAGTTATAGATAATTTACTCTTTACAGTAGCGTAAGTTCTGTGCGCCCTTTACCACTGTATTAATGGTTCTGAATTTCTGTTATGCTGCTCTTTATTGCATCTTAGTTCACAATTTCATGATGTATATTTTCATAGTTCCCTATCAAGACTAACTCCCATTTTATGTGCTTGCTTCACAATTCTGACTTTTCGTCACAAGGTCTTCCCCGACCCTTGCTGGGCCCTCCTTGGACGTATGTCTGCTCCATGTGGTTCCACCTACCCTCCCACCCATTCTTTCCTTTTGTAGGTATGTTTTATGTTTTGTTGTATGTTCTTTATGTTGTATTGTCTTTGGGTTTTCAATTCATTTCACGTTTTATGATATGTTGCTTATTTGGTGTCTTTATTACTCTGATTTTTTCTCATCTACCTAACGTTATTTTTTTGTGCATATTTGATTCGTCTTTACACTTTTTCTATGTCTCTAGACAAAATGTTTCTCTTTTGCCATACCTCTTTTCTATTTTATACTGGTTTTGCACTGCACTGGAATTTTGCTTTATGGTTGCATTTTGTGCTATTTTTGATTGCTTATGCCCTTGAAATTGGTTACATGGAACGTTAAGGGTTTAAATTCTCCCATTAAGCTGCAAAGAATCTTGACCCACCTAGCCAAGCTAGACGCGGATATTGTTTTTTTGCAGGAGACTCACCTCTCTGATGCTGAATCATTAAAGTTGAAAAGGGGTTGGGTGGGGGAGGTTTTCTCATCCCCTGGTGATGGTAAACAGAATGGGGTGATGATTCTTTGCCGCAAGTCCCTCCCACTTTCGTTACTGGCTCAAGATTCAGATGTTAATGGAAGATGGTTGAATGTTAAACTGTCTTTGAAGGGTGTTCCTGTTTCCCTTTTCAACGTCTATGCCCCCACTTGTGGAGAACCTTCTTTTTGGTCCACGTTGGCTAAACAGGTTGCTCTCTGCATGGAGGAGAATTTCATTTTGGCTGGCGACTGTAACCAGGTCTTCGACCCGTTTATAGATAGGAATTCCGGAGTTTCCTATATTCCTAACAAGCCTCAGAAATCATTTGTACGAGTTGTATCTCAGCACAAGCTTTTGGACGCTTGGCGTCTCTGAAATCCGACCACCAGAGAGTATTCTTTTTATTCCCCGTCGCATCAAACTCAGTCAAGAATTGATTATGTTTTTGTTTCCCACTCCCTCTCACAAACCCTCACGCATGCGGAAATTGGTCCTATTTTATTGTCGGATCATGCCCCTGTTTCAATTGGTCTAGAGATTCTGCCTAAGGTTACAGGTCCCAAAAGGTGGCGTTTCAACAATGCCCTTCTCCTGGACCCAAAATTCACTGCCTCTTTTACCACTTTTTTTGACGAGTTTTTTGTGTTGAATCAAACCCACTCTATGCCCCTTTCAAAGCCTCAGCGAGGGATTTCATTATTAGCTTTGTTGCTAAGAGGCAAAAAGTTTCACGTAAATCTACTAAGGACCTTTTACAGGACATCAAAAAATTGGAGCACTCTTTTTACACCTCACATTCAAAACAATCTCTCACAGCTCTCATCAATGCTAAATTGAAATTTAACAAGAAATCAACGGAGGACGCCTCATTATATTTGTTAAAATCTAGTGCCAAATTTTATGGGGGTAAAAACAAGGCAGGGAAAATATTGGCTAATTACTTAAAAGTCAAACACAATAAACTTAACATTGAATCCATTTACGACGATCGCTCGGATTTAAAATTCAAAGATGCCGATATTCTGAACGAATTTTCTCTCTTCTACAAATCCCTCTACGCCTCGGAGTCTCAACCCTCTGATCATTCTTTATCTCAGTTTTTCTCGAATCTCCAAAGGCCCCCCCACACTTTGCCGGATCTAGCCCCTCTGGAGTTGGACCTCACACAGCAAGAATTATCAAAGGCTCTCCAGCAACTTAAAAAAGACAAGGCGCCTGGGCCTGATGGCTTTACAGTAGAATTTTATCAGCACTTTTCCAAACTCATGCTGCCCAAGCTACATTCTCTTATAACTTTCTTTAATACATTGGGTAGCTCCTCAGGGTCTTTTTCAGAGGCACACATATGTCTCATATCGAAGGAAGGCAAGGATCATAGGTATTGCAAAACTTATAGACCCATCTCTTTGGTGAATATTGATTATAAAAAAACTTCCAAAGCCTTAGCTATACGTCTAGATTCTTACCTGCCTGATCTATTAGGTAAGGAACAATCTGGATTTGTCAAGGGCAGATTTATTAAGGACAATACAAGACTCCTTTTTAATGTCCTGTCTAAATCTTCATCCTTAAAACACTCCCTAGCGGCAATTGCATTTGATGCTGAGCAGGCATTTGACAGGGTTGAGTGGACCTATTTGTTTTATACTCTCAGTTGGTTTGGTTTTGGTCCCAAGTTTGTATCCTTGATCTCTCTTCTCTACTCCAACCCACGTGCGGCTATTTGCACTAATGGCTTGATCTCCTCGTTTTTTGATTTAGGCAGGGTAGTCCGTCAGGGTTGCCCTCTCTCTCCTTTCCTTTTTAATTTAGCCTTGGAGCCTTTTCTTTCTAAGCTACGGCAGAATCCAAATTTATATGGCTTCCAATCAGTAAACACTCACCTTAAATTGGCTGCTTACGCTGATGACATCTTACTTTTTATGTCCAATCCTAGTTCCTCCATTCCTGCCTTTCTGGCGGAGGTACAGGCTTACTCTAATATTTCTGGTTACAAGTTAAATAATGACAAATGCGAGATTCTTCCCCTGACCAAGTACACTTTTAAGGCGGACTTTAGTGCCTCGAATCTTACATGGAGCCCCTCCCATATTAAATATCTAGGCATGTACGTTACCCCTTCAATCTCAGACACCGTAGCGTTATGCTTGAACAAATGTACACAGAAAATTGCTGACTTAGCGGCCAAGTGGCATCCCCTTTATCTATCATGGTAGGGTCGCTTGGACACTATAAAGATGATGTTGTCACCCATTGTATTGCACACCATTTCTAACATTCCAGTTCCCATCCCTGCCAAATTCTTTAAAAAGATCAATTCCACCCTTTCCTCATTCTTGTGGAACTCAAAGAGGCCTCGAATGTCTCTAGCTAAATTAGTGCGTCCTAAAGCAGAGGGGGGACTTTCCCAATTTTCAGGTTTATCAAAGAGCTTTCCTTCTGCGACAGGCTTCACTTTGGATGCTTAACCCCTCCGAGGATTGCCAACTATGGATCACAATAGAACGTCTTTTCCTATCTCCTTTTTATTTCTCTGAATATCTTTCCTTCTCGCGTAAACCGCAGGCGGTGTCTACTCCCATAATTAAACTGACCTCTAAACTTCTGGCTTTTACACCCTCTCCCCCCCCTAAAACTATTGACTACTTCCTGAGTTCGACAATATGGCATAATAAAGATTTAGTTATCCGCGATAAACCAATTTATTGGAAGACTTGGCGACGGAAAGGTTTAATATGGATACACCAGTTATTCTCAAATTAAAGTTTTTTACCCTTTCATTCACTCAGACAACTGTTCAACTTACCTGCCTCATTCATACATAAATATAATTTGCTCAAGTTGGCTGTGATGGATAGGTTCGACCAATTATCTGCTACGTCTAGTGCCCGCACCTTCCAGACTCCCTCTTCACAGCTTTCTTCCCTACTTCAGACTAAACCCTCAGCCTCTAGTATATACAAGTATTTGCAAGGGAAGGACGTCATTAGGCAGAAATCTAAAATAGAGGAAGCCTGGGAATGAGATTTTCAACTCTCGTGGCCAGTATCTCTCTGGAATAATATCTGGCTTAAGCTGCGTAAATCCTCCAGTGCAGCTAACTTAACGCAAACATTGTTCTTTGTGTATAATCGACTTTTATTTACTCCGAGTGCTCTGAGTAACAGATTTGCGACTACTCCAGATATTTGTTGGTCATGCTCCTCCCCAAAAGCTGATATATTGCATATGTTATTTTTGTGCCCACTTGTAGACAGTTTTTGGAAGCAAGTCTGGTCCCAAATTAATCTCATTTTTGATACTTCATTTTCCTTTTCTATCACCCATGTTTTCTTAGGGAGTCTTTCACCATGCTGGGAGAATGTTACAGTTAATACTAAAATTATTGATTTGCTGTTGGCGGCTGCCTTTCAGCAGATCACTGTTAATTGGAAGGATTTTACAAAAATTTCTTATAAGGCATGGTGGTATGTTGTCTCCCATAATCATAGGTTGGACACCTCCTTTGTATATCCTATACAGATGGCAGCGAAGCGTCAGGACCTGTGGTCCCCTGTTACACTTTACCTTGATACGTGCGCCCAAAAATTTTCCCAGCTAAAATCGTCTCAGCAAGAGGTTCTGAAACCCCCTTGAATCCCTTGTGCGTTCCCAGATTTCTTTATAACTCCAATACTTTTATGACTTAATTTCTATCTATTAATGGCTTTTGTTTTTTCTTTCATAAGTCCGATTTCATTTTGTGTAGTGCAATCTATTGTATTGTTTTGGCATGAATTTATTGCATTGTTTTGACGTCAATTCATTGTAATGTTCTGACATGCATTTATTGTTATAACTCCTGTATGGATACCTTTGCTTCTATTAATACAATTTTCTTTCAAACTTAAAAGAACATGTGCCACAATCTCTTTTCAGCCCATGTTTCACTATGCACATTCTGGGGCATAGCTAAGTCAGTGAGACTCAGGAGGTGTGAATCTCAAATTTACCAACTATAAAAGTAGTAGGCCACAGGGTGAATGTATGAGGTGACAAAGGTCTGCTATGGACTGTTCCCATGATGAGCAGGGTCAGTACTGATTTGCATTAGGTGGGCCTCTGGGGCTGTTTTAGAGTTTGGTGGACATGTACTTGTTCGCACAAGCCATCCAATCTGCCAAACTCAAGGTCCGCTTGCCCAACTTTCAGTTGGAAGATCGCAGACTTTCCACCTATGGAGTAAATTTTCTCTGTCAGGGTGAAACTTCCTTTTTAGAGTGGACACTCAAAAGGCTACTTTTTAAAATCCATCACCACCAGGTATATCTTAGAGGTGAGGAAGAGTAAAAGAAAAGGCAAACTGACCCCCAGACCATGAAAGAAAACTGGTGCAGTATAATTATTCTTTTTTTTTAATATAAATTCCTGCATAGAACAAAGGGAAAGTCATAGATTGTTGGATAATGTTACTTCTGCCCCACACACAATTCCGCCGGATGAAGTGAGGATGTGCTATGTGGGAGCAGATATGCCTTGGTGGCCAAACCAGTTAAGATAAGGCGGAAAGCAGAATTCTGAGCTTGATGAGAACAAAACTGTAAAAGGGAATGTGTTGCACACCCACAAAACCTGCTCAGGCCACAGGGAAATGGAATGTTCTTAGCCTGTGCAGGGAATCACTATATTGAGTTAGATGCAATATGGCCCTCCAGAGGACCCCATTTGTACAAAACATATCATCTATGCATCCAGCACATAAGCCCAAACACAAAGCACACCACATATAAGCAGTGAGAAATGAAGGACCTACATATGTGAAGTGCTCAATTTGTAAATACAGAAATAAATAGATAAATAAGTGGAGGTTCCACAATTTTCTGAGAAACCAGCCCTTGTGTTGCCACATACAAAGGAGACATCGACTTGATTGAACCCCATGCCAGTTTCTTACGCTGCATTTCCTGTCTCTGTATTTAACTCTCACAGGTTCTCACATGTTCTTTTTCGTACCTGCTTTCTCCCTTTTTCACCCTTTTCCTATTTTTGCTCTTCCTCCTTCTTGCCTATATTTTTTGCCTTTCTCTGTCTTGCTGTAATTCCACGTCTAATGATGAAAAATAAGTCTCAGACCCCAAAATGGGTGCTGGCACCCGCCATCTAGAGCCTCATGCATGAATTAAGCATTATGTAGGTGAGATTGAATGGAGTTCAAACAACATTCTTCATACTACTCCTTTGCCAGGGCTGCAAGTAAATAGTCATGTACTCCTTACTAGAAATTCACGTGGCACCAATTGTTATTCTCTCCAAAGCCGCATGGAGGGGACAGTCACTCCACTCACCAAAGAGTGGGGTACACTTTGATGCACCCCCAGTCAAGCTGAGATTTGTGCACTTCTGGTGAAGACAAATTAGATCATATGGATAATGGGCTTACAGATGTTGGGTGCATTGAGTGGATATAATCGGGTTGGCTACAAATTTCAACAAATTGCCATGATGATTTGGAAGTCCACGCAATGTGTTCTTTTTGTCCCTACAAAAATGATGGTGCTTTATCATGCACACTAGCTATGGCTAGCAGGCCTAATGTTATATGAGTTATAAAGGGAGCACTTTTGGATATAATTGTAAATACAACACTCTGCAGTGAGAAGCATATATTTTGAGCTATTGCTTGCATGCACGAATACCACTGGCTGCACTTCTCTGGAGCAGTTGCAGACTGGGACTTGTTAACCACATAAATAACCCCCAAAATAAACTGATCCCATGTTGACACTAACGATCAGCAATGGTCTGTCCTGTGTACTTTGGTAATTCGGTAATTGCTATACTAAAATCTAAAGCGCTCACCAAAATGGAATGGAAAAGGAGAAAATGAGTTACAAAGAGAATGCATTACACCACAACTACTTTAATTTGTTATTTAGAGACCTGGACAACATGATTTGGCTTCTCTGAAAAATTGTGCCTCGACGAATTAAAAGATACACATGTTTATTTGTGTACAAACAAAAACAAATGCAATGATTTATCTTTTCCCTATTATGACTTGGAATTATGTGTTCTTTTTCATAAGAATCGCATGATGAAACATCAGTATTCCTAATTCAAAAAACAGATGTTTAAAGACTAGAACTAAGTCAACATGCTGACGCAAAAAACGTTACCGATGTTTATTGGATGTGGCAGGTTAAAAAAAGGAAGAAGCAAAAATGTAAACGGTGGCTGGGGAGGCAAATGCAGGGCCAAATGCTCGCCAGAAAAACCGCAGCAAATGGACAAATACAGCCTCCAGTGGACCAGTGATTTGTTGACTGTTGCTAAATCCTCCCGCTAGGAGGACAAAGCACGCTACCTGGTGATCTGTGAGGATGAAATAATGTTTCCGAAAGGTTTGCCACTACTATATTTAGAGCCGTGGGACCATGCAATCTGTCTTGAACACGGGATATCATCTCGTTGGTATTTCCTTCACTGTTTCTGTTTATTCAAATATTGCAGATCATTAGACTGCAGAGGAGAGCCAATGAAAATATGACATTTCGACATGAATGGGGGTTTGAACTGTAAGCCACAGGTCTCTCCTGCATGTTGATGCCCAAGTGGCTATAGTTCCAGAATATCGACAACTAAATATCGTTGCTACACAAATATTGCAGTAAAAACACCACCTACCAAAATAATGGCTAAGGTAGTATACATCAGTAAGTATAGGTTTATTTACTTCATTCCACGTCTACGTACCTAGATGATATGTTGTTTCGTTTATCATCAATGTAGGTAGATGTGGAGCTAAGAATTGTCAATATATACTGTTAGACTTGGTTCTTTTTGCAGAGTTGTTCCCAAAGCTTTTACCTTCCTCTTGTATTTTTTCTGACCTGTTTTTGTTGACTTTAGGACTCTGGCCACGTTATCCCTACTATTTAATGCTAAAGTGCATGTGATCGCTCCTTTAAATTTAGTAGGATTGACTTGCGCCTGTTTATCCAATTTAATTTACCTGTAAGTTCCCTGTACAGTGGTATACCATATATCCAGGGTCTGTAAATTAAATGCTACTAGTGGGCCTGCAGCGCTGCTTGCTACACCCACAGAAGTAGCCTTTCAAACATGTCTCAGGCCTGTCACTGCAATCGGGTGCTTCGCACTTCTAAAATTCTTTTGAAGTTACCTACTCATCAAAGACATTTTGAGTATAAGTACAGGGGTTCTGACTCCATGATTTTAGACACTGCATGGGAATGCACCTGGCCAGAAGGAACTGTTATGCTGCCAGGAGGAACCACCATTAGACTCCCTTGTCTGTTGTGCTGACCTGCGACCTGCTGGTCTGCACAAAGGACTGCCTGCCTAACTACAGACTGTGTGCTGGCCTGCTGCCTACATTCCTGCTTTGGTGTACCTATTGTTCTCCAGGAGCTTGTGGGCTTGTTTCCCCTACCCCTGTTTATGTGAAGGGTTCAGGAGGACTCCTTGCACTTTCCCAGCTCATGGAAGCACTCCATTTGGGAATTGAATTTTGGCCGTAGGCAAACGGTAGTGAGCATTTAATTTTGGCCTTAAAGAGGAAGCGCATAGTGAGTGCTTTATTCCTTTGTTCCCTGGTCACTGATAGGGTGAGTTGACTGCTCTCTTGATTGAAGGCTGGCGTGTCCCTTGTGTTTGCAGGACAGCTGTGAGAGGGGAGCCAGCTCAAGACCTCCAGCATTGATTAGGGAGGTCCCAAGCTTCCCCCTGTGATGGAGGAAAATCACCTGTGTCACGTGATCTCACCCAGGGGCTAGAGGCCGTCCTGGCACCAGTGAAGCTCGCTTGGAGATGCGTGGTGAGTGTTTAATTCCTTTGTGTCACAAGGTCCCGCCTGTAGGCTACAAGCCGTCCTGGCATCAGCGAAGCTCGCTGGGATAGCGAGGCTTCTGGCACAACCTGAGACAGCGTTTGATTCTTGGTATGGAGCTGAGTGGAGCCGGATGCAGGAGCTGCTGACCAGAGAGGAGCCTTTCAGGTTAGGTGCCATGGCCCTGTAGCCACTAAGGAGAAAGCAGCGTGGCTGGTACACCAGCATTGTTGGTGCGGCGGGCAGAAAAAAGGCTGCAGGGATCAGCAGCCGGCAGCCACTTAGAGCATTCTCAAGCCGTTGCCTGGTTAAATTTACATGCGGGGGACTCAGCGAGGTCTCCTAGCTAAACGCTACAGTGCCTTCGGGGACATTTCCTTGTTTGGCACAAAACGGAATGAGAGCTCGACGGAGGCCCCCGCTTCGTCGGTTTCGAGAATTCATAAAGCAATACCGTATTAACTTTGAAAGGCACGCAGGGGCTCCTGTGTCCCACAGTTGGTGTACACATTACCGCCTAACATATAATAGAGGTGCAGGTGCACGGTATCTATGTGTTTATGATGGAATTTTGTAACCCTAGTGTTACTAATAATGTGTGATGACCTCAGTTGCGATTTATGTATTCATGTTCTCTTCCTAACTGCTGCATTTCATGCCCTGATGTTTTGATATGTGTTGTTTTTACCTTGCAGTGTCAGGATAACAAATATGATTTCAGAATTTGCCTTGTATGTGTGGTATGGGTGTTTTTCAGGTTGTGTGCAACATATAAGTCTTTATCTTATTGCACTAACTGTGATGTTTTGAGCATTGCCTAGTTGGCAAAGTGATTACTGGTTTATATTGTTTTGGTCTATGTTTATATGCGATACAGGAATGTATTTTTATGTAATACTGTGTGGATTCTCCTTTGTGGTGTATTTATTATGTCTCTGGTTTGAGTGTTTTTTTGCACCAACTCTTTGCACATTGCCTCTTGTATACGCCTGTCTGCTCGTGCCAAGCTACCAAGTGGGTGAGCAGGGGTGATCTTGGGTTTGTAACTCCCTTACCATGACTGGAGTGGTGGGTTCTGCCTGGCTTAGGCGCATTACCTATCCAACAAGAAACCCTACTTCTAACATGTACTTACCCACATGTACTTATTTTACCATGATGTTCTTGTAGCATGATGACGGTGCCATGATCAAGGTCCCATAGAACAGATACACGCAGGAATTCTATTGATTTGTATTCACTATTTAAATACTAAAATCAACTCTTGAGTGTGGCTCCTTTGTGTCAGGCTGTAATATTAAAAGATCTGGAGCCTCATTTTCAAAATATTGCCATAAGTATATTCCTTTCCTTTCAGCCAGCACTGGCACACAATTTGGTGCCTAGTGCCAAAGAAGGCACCCTTGCACCATAGTGCAACGATTTCTGTGTTGTTGGCAGGATTGTTTTCGTGCAGGAAGAGGCACCTTCCTGCATAAAAACAATCCCAAATCGCATTTTCCTTGTTCTATGTATGCTGCAGAATGCGGCACACACGGTAAGAGACAAAATGAGGACAAATAAAAATATTTCCTCTTGTCATGCCTGCTCTGGAGAAGTGTAAAGTTTTGGCTCTGCCCCAGGTTTACGTCATTTTGTAAATCTTGGGAAGCGTCAAAAACCATGCGTAGTCCAGTGCTGGGGATGTGGCATGCAGCTGGAAATGCATCAATTCGAAGGAGTGGCGAGGCTACGATGCTTAGTACATCATAGTTGTTGAGGATGCAGTTGATGAGATATGCGATGACATTGTCTGTGGATGCGCTACGCCATCAAGGCAATTCGTCAGTCTTCTTTAGGACTTCACAGGCTATGATGAGGGTCTTTGGCGCAGGTCCAATCCATGCAGCAATGGCAATGCATTGGTTCTGCTCCAGGATGCACCGATCAGCTGAGGACATTTGTCGCTTCTGCTCGGGATGCCTTGCTCAGCAGAAAAGATGCATAAGTTCCGCTGAGAAGCACCTTAGGCCCACTTCCAAGGGTCCAAAACAGGGGTGGCACCACGTTACAGGGTAGATTCACAGTTGGCAGAGTACCGGTGCAGCAGGTTGGAAGCCTGTTATGTCGCTGAGACTTCGGAACAATGGGCTAGTCAACATTTCCATGGAGTTAATCCAGGATCTGGGTTCAAGAGATGCAGGTCCAGTCCTTCTCACCCAGGAAAGAGGGCAGTAGGCAGCAGATCAGCAAAACAGGAGTCCAGCAGAGTGCAGTCCAGCAGAGTGACAGTCCTTCAGCAGCACAGCAGTCCTAATTCCTGGCAGGTCCAGAAGTGTACTGAAGTGGTGGTGTCTGAGGTCCCTCGGCTACTTAAGTGGGTAGCAAAATCCGTGCTTCCATCCCACTAGCGGCATTTAATTCACAGCCCCGGGTACATGTAGTGCACTTTACTAAGGACTGATAAGTAGGTTAAATGTGCCAGTTGGGGTATGAGCCAAGATTACCATGTTTGGAGGAGAGAGCACATGCACTTTTGTATTTGTTAGCAGTGATGAAGTGCTCAGAGTCCTAAGGCCAGCACAAACAAGGTTGAAAAAATGGAGGAGGAAGGCAAAAGGTTGGGAGGAAGACCACTCTAAGGCTTCCAGGTCTAACAATGTATGTGTGCATGTGTCTTTTTATATATATGTTTGTGTGTGTGTGTGTATACATGATCAAGGTGGTAACAATAAAACACATTGGGTTGGTGCTGATGCCTTACTTGTTATTTATATATTAAATCAGACCTGGAGTGTGCACTGTTATATTTGACTCTAAGAAGTGCCTTGATATAGTTATACAAATAGATATAGATATAGCTATAGGTATAGGTATAGATATAGAAATAGATTTAGATTTTACAGATATATATCACATAATGGCATTCTCCATTATGAAGTGATAGTTAGGTCAGAGTTTTCAAGGAAAGTGCTTATTTTATTTTGTTAATACATTTGGAACAGTTTGTACCCCCTAAGATAATATCTGATCACAGCCCAGCAGTGCTAGAGTTTGAATGTACTGGGTTAATGGCTAAGGGGAGAAAATGGACTTTTGATAGGAAGTTATTGATGAATCATGATTACTGTAGGTGGATGGAAAAATGGATCCCTGAGTTTATTCAGCTGAATATTGGATCTGCCAGGACGGAGATTGTTTGGGATGCTTTCAAAGCTGGCATAAGAGGCGAGACAGTAAGGTTTGTAGCAAGGAAGCGGAAAAAGGACCGTCTGAAATCTGTAAATGATCTGGCGGCCCTCTCTATGCTGGAGCAAAAACTAGTCTCTGAGATAAAGTGTGCTGGGAGGGTCAGGGAGGTTCATGCGGAAGTTGCTGCTTTTCGTTCAACTATATATCAAGGGTATGCAGATGAAGCAGCCGCCAAGTATCAAGTACATAGAAGCGAGTTCTATGAATATGGAGAAAAGGTTGGGAGTGTTCTGGCTAAAAGGCTACGACAAAAGGAGGTTTACTCTAGGATTCACAAGATCAAGGATATGGATGGGAACCTAGTAGAGACCCCCTCCTTGATTCATGATTCTTTTAAAAAATATTATGAAAAACTATATACGGCAGAACCGGTTAGAGGAACGCAACAATATTTAGAGGAAATGGGCTCTGTCGGATTAGAGGAGGTGGATAAAGATGCACTAGTAGAAAGGATTTCTTGGGAAGAGATCGAAATTGCTATGCTGTCACTAGCCTCAGGGAAGTCGATGGGGTCAGACTCAATCCCCTTAGAGTTTTATACTAAGTTCAGGAAGAGTCTAGCTGGGCTATTGACCTCGGTTTTCCAGGCTGCGTTTAAGGGGGCCCCCCCGGCCTCTTGGTCGGAAACAGTTATAATAATCTTCAGGAAGAAGGGAAAGGATCCCTGTGAGCTCTCTTCATACCGCCCAATCTCCCTTATAAATGCCGACAACAAAATATACTCGAAATGCTTGGCAAGGAGATTGGGGGGGATTATTACCCCTTTAGTTTCACCACGACAACATGGATTCATAGCTGGGAGAGGGACCACGGATCACGTCAGGCGACTTATATCTGTCTTTGATTGGGCACAGGCAATGGGGGTTCCTGTTGGGGTGGCCCTGTTGGATGCCGAAAAGGCATTCAACAGGGTCTCCTGGGAGTTTTTATGGGCAGTGATGAGATGGAAGTCCTTTCCTAATGACTTTATACGAGCAATACAGTCTATGTGTCTTATGCCGAATGCAATAGTACGGCTAGGGGGAGAAGAGTCACAGAGGTTTATGGTTAGCAGGGGCACGCGTCAGGGGTGCCCCGGCTCCCCACTTCTCTTCGCTCTGTTTATAGACCCCCTCATAAATAGGTTGGAGGCTGATATGGAAATTTGTCCGGTAAAAGCGCATATATATTCAGTGAAAGTCTTGGCATATGCTGACGACCTTGCGGTGCTTTCTGCGGATATGAATAAGGCTATGGAAAGAATTGTGGTCATTACAAACAATTTTGGTACAGTGTCTGGCTATAAATTAAATCTGGATAAGACACAGGTGTTACATACGGAGGCTGGATTACCATTAGAGATGGAGGTAGCCACAGAGGCAATGTATCTAGGTGTGCTTATCTCTACTAAAATCCAAGATATACCAAGGATTAATGTCGAATCACTGATTGTATCATCAAATAATACTCTGGAGCGATTAAATAGGCTGCATCTATCTCTATATGGAAGGGGTAATGTCCTAAAAATGTCAATTTTCCCGAAATTCCTGTATCTGTTTCGGGCTATTCCAATCATGTTCCCCAATATCATTTTTAAGAGAATAGAGCGAATGTGTTCACGGTTTCTTTGGGGGTTTCGTCGCTCTAGAAGGGCGATGAAATGGTTATATCTGCCGGTAGAGCGGGGAGGTCTGGCCCTCCCTAACTTTTATGTTTACTATAGCGCTACGCTGCTCCAATTTATGGGTGTGTTGGTATCTGGGAACACTGTGGTTCTGGATCCCGCTTTTTCCCCATCTATCTATGAATGGTGTTTGGGAGAATCGGCACAAGGGTTACTACTTAAAATCCTGGAGCCAAGTTACTATAAAAAGACTCGGTTTAAGATTATTCAGGCAGCATACGTAGTATGGAAGAGGCTCAGGAAACAACTAGCTATTCCTTGTATCACGTGGTACACACCTTTAGATTCGTATGCTTTATCATCTACCGTATGTCATGATTCGGTTATGAGGAGGTGGTCACAGCATGGTATTAGAGTAATTGGGGACTTACTAGAGAAGGGTGATATTCTCTCCTTTTTAACACTTCAAGAGAAATTTGGGGTTGGTAGGTCTGATTTTTTTAAATATCTTCAACTTAGAAGTTTCTTGCAGGCTGCAATTTCGAGGGGGAACTGTCAGGTGTCTCAGATCCGAACATTGGAGTTGTTAAAAGGGAAATCTAAAATAGGTCAAATATACAAGGAAATTATCTTAAAAGAACCTGATGATATCCGTAGATTTGAAGCAGCGTGGGAGGCAAAATTGTCATTAACCAATCTGAATCTTCAGTTGGTATTGAGGACCGCTAGCTCTATTTTGCTTTCTGGCAGTCTAAGAAGTCAAGCTTATATGGCCATGTTTAATTTATATTATACGCCAGCAAAGATTGCAAAGTGGAAGGCGGGAAGGGGGACGAGATGTGCCAGATGTGGTCTCTATGGGGCAGATTCGATACATATGTTTTTTTCCTGTCCATCGCTTCATCAACTCTTATCGGATATTGAATGTTTTATGTTAGGGTCTCTGGGTATATCGATGTCTGTGACTGCACCTTTGGTTTTGTTCGGGATAGAATTTGGTATGGACTCGGGGAGGAAATTGGCACCCCATAGAGGTCTAAAGTTCATGTGTATGGCGGTTCTGAGGTTATGCATAACCTCTCAGTGGCTCGATCCTGAACCCCCGTCATTTGCTAACTGGAGTGCTAAGGTCATCTCAATTTATAATTTGGAAACCGCCCTATACAAATTAAAAGGTAGGGCAAGAAAAAAACTGGGGGCTGCAATATGGGAGCCGATAGGTAACTGGGTATAGTAATGTATCTTAACGATTATTATTAGTTATATGTCTGCTAATTATGGATTGTCTATGTTGGATTATGGCTCTCTGTCTGTATATGTTCCCGATCTAAGTTTTTTTTTTTTTTTCTCTTTCTGTATAATATGAATCTTGATGAATTATTTGTGACCTCACTGAATTGCTCAAAATAAAAAAAAATTAAAAATGGAACAGTTTGATGAATCTTCATAAAACTTTCCCCCCAAAAAACTCAACATTCACTGCAGCTCCATCATGGTAAGTGTTGGGATGATTCATCAAGCGAGGGCTGAAAAAAGTGGAGGGGCTTTTCCCTAATGGTCTGATTGGCTGGACACAGCATTGAAAAAAATGTTGCAGCTGCCAATACAGGACATGGGAACTTGGTCATCATGTCCTGAATTGGAATAAAAAGTATTACATAAGAGGGCGGCGTAGGGGTATCCTGACACGCTAGCTCTTGTTAGGGAGTCCCAGTGAGTGTTTTACAGGCACATTGAATTTGAATTTGAGACAGAGATTCTGTGGCAGCTTTGTATATATGGCATGTGCGATTCATTTTGGCAGTTAGCCTGCTATAGCGATGCTATGTAAGGGGGTTCAGCCCAAATCTTGATTTTATTAGTACTCTTTTCTGTTTTAGAGACTTTGGCTGGTCCAGATATGACAGACAACAGTTTGGCTTACTTTTTTACCAATTTGGTTAGTTACTTTTCTGGGAGTCTCGTCCCCAATATTCCTACGAGGTGTGGGCGTTTTAAGGCCTATAATCAATAGATGTTCCACTGCATTTTGTTCTCGCGATACATCTCACTAAAACAGTGCTTCTAGGAAGTTGGGAGAGAGGGCTTAACTCAATTTTGAGCAGTAGGCCAAATATGTGACAAAAAGCATATGTGCTCAATTTGGTGGCTTAAACTCCAATTATAGCTTTGTTTGAGAGTGGTATGCTATATTATTTGTGTTGTAAAGCGCACTATCACCCACAATGTATCCTGGCACTGAGCAGGTGTGTGTGCCTGGCCATGCCTATGGTAGGTTAGTTAATAGAACAGCCAGGTCTTCAGCTTCTTGAGGAATTCAAAAAGCAAAGAGGAGGCTCTGATGTGGAGTGGGAGGCGATTCCACAGTTTATGAGCAATCTAAGAGAAGGCTTACCTTTTGTGTATGTGTGGGATATGTGTGAGTAGGAGTCCTGCAGAGTGGAAGTGTCTGGGTGTTTGTGGAATGAGATGCGACTGTTCAGGTAGGTAGTGTAGCATCCACCCCAGCTATGGAGCATGCAAATACCTACACCACACTACAAGGACGGCCACAGCCTGCAGGAGACTCGAAGTCCCAGGTAACCAAGCGCCAGGAGGTGTGCTAAGGGGGCAGGACCAGCTCAACCCAGCGCTACAAAGCGCTTCGCTATCTCCCGCTGTGTGGGACAACAAGGACGACCGCAGTCAGCAGGGGACTCCAAGTCCCAGGTAACCAAGCACCAGGAGGCATGATCAGGGGGC
Organism: Triturus cristatus; assembly: GCF_964204655.1. Lineage (NCBI taxonomy): Eukaryota > Metazoa > Chordata > Amphibia > Caudata > Salamandridae > Triturus > Triturus cristatus. Next base: position 441,344,947 of record NC_140582.1, on the reverse strand, counting down.
AGGACCAGCTCAACCCAGCTCTACAAAGTGCTTCGCTGTCTCCAGGCCCGTCCTGCACTCATCAGTGCGAGGAAGAGGCAGGGCAAGGCCACCCTCCTTGGCTCCATCTTGATTTCTATTTATTTTTACATGTGAAGCAAGATCCCACTACTACTAATGGCCCGCTATTGCCACAGGGGAGAGGCAGGAGCCCACGACCCCCAGTCCTCCTTCTACTGGCCACCCCTCCAACCCTTATGACCTGGAGTCATTGTGAAGGTACTGTGCATAGTCCTTTTTGTGTACTGTTGTGTAGTTTTGTGAGTTGTGTCCGTTTTATGCTGTCCAAACTCGTGGGGAGGTCTTTTTAAGCCCTATTATCTACTTGGCAAGCTATGGTGTCTAAGCCAGCAAGTATCCCTTGACATTTTTAGCAATTGTGCTGTATAGTTCGTGGCTGCTTATAAAAAATGGGAAAAAAGGAGCAAACCATGGGCATGCCAGGAATGGGGAGCACAGCAACTACTCTAGACTCTTTTTTAGCCAGGGCGGCAAATGTCTTGTCGAACAAAATTGCCTTGACTGAAAGGAGAATCTTGTTGGAGATAACTAATTATCCTCAGATCTCATTGCCTCTTGTTGACTCTTTTAAAATAGAAGACTCAGGGGGGATGGTACTCATCATGACCACCGCTAACGATTTGCCAGATGGAGCTGATAGCAACCAAGATGAAGGCACACTCCTGTCCGAACCTCCGGTTAAAAGGAAGAGAGGAGGAGGGAACAAAACTGTGCATACATCCAAAAAGGTTATGGGTTTAGTCGCTCTAGACCAGGTGGACCCGTAAAGATTGTGTCTAATTTGCTGCCTAGATTTGAAGATATGATAAAGTTACTCCTGGCACCCATACCTTACGGCTGGCAAAGATAGAAGGCTTGTTCCATCAGTCCAACGAGATACATTCTCAATATCTATCTAACAATCTAGAAACAGCGACTGTGGAGGTGAATGGGGGTGCAGGGCTTACACTGCGGGACAGACCGGCCCCCTTAGCCCCCTCAGCAAGTGGCAGTCAGCACTTGGACTGCTGAGGTAGCGAGCAGCCAGGACAAGGGAATTTAAATCAAGCACAAGAGGGTATACTATGTTGTGATCGCCTGGGAAGATCACAAAATACTCAGGGTTAGAGGGGTGGTGCGAGCGTAGCTTGAGGGAGGCCGCTAGATGTCCATAAGGTCAACCACCGCAATAATTCTCAGCCCTATTCGCAGGGCCCTAACTCCTCCTGCCTCCCTCAAAAGGCAGAAGGGAGAAGTGATACCCTGAATTTGCCCCCAGAGTCAGCCCCCTTAGTGGCCATTCTGACAGGTGTCCCACCTGTTAAGCTGGGCACCAAGGAGGCTACGATAGATCTGCTACATAAGGTGACCAACTGGCTAGTCAACTCGTTAGTAAACGGTCACCCATTTTCACCTGATGTCATCATGGGCAGAAGAGTGGGATGGGACGTGGGGAGGTGATTGCATTGTGGTTAATTTAATTGACCCGCTACACACAAAAGTCATGATCCACAGTTATTGTAAACAAGAGTCTAAAACTGAACTGAAGGTTGTCTCGCTTTGTTTTTTCTATCCAATGGGGACACCATGTCAAAGGATCCAGAGTACAAACTTTGGTCTTTTACCAGCAAGGTCATTAAAATGCTCAAAAGTGAACACAGCGATTCTCCTTGTAAATAGGTTTGCCCCATTGAGGGATCTAGACAACATCGATTGACAATTGGCTCAAACTGAGGGTGGGGAAACATCATCTATGGAGGTCACTTATTCTCCCTCAAATTCTGTCCACACCCAACCTGGTTCATTGACCTTCAAACTAATGTCCTGGAATATTGTGGGACTAAGGGCTAAAAAAGATGATGAGCAGTGGCTGGCTATAATAAGGTCCTGTCATATTGTCACACTACAAGAAACTTGGGATATGTCTGACTCTTTTATTTTGGATGGTTTTGCCCCTTTTTATAAAGCTGCTTCCCCTTCCACTGCAGGTCTTGCAAAGGGAGGCCTGCTTACCCTGATATCACTCAATTTAGCCTGCACAATGAAGATTTTGTTCTGTTCCTCCCCCATCTGTTAGCAGTGGAATTAATTTCCTCCAAGCATCCCAGCTCGGTGGTAATTAACTTTTATCATTCTTTTTGCAGGGAAAACGATACCGAGCATATTGCTGCACTTGATGGCTTTCTTGAGCGTTATGGATAGGGGAGTAACCTCTACTTTGAGGTCATTATTATGGGGGATTTTAATGTCCATCTTTGTCCCTCTAATTTCACCCAAGGTAGGGGACCTTGGGACACCATGGTTCCTTCTGCTCATTTCAACATTCTGTCTATGGGTGTCGGTTCGAGATCCTACTTGCTATAAATAATCTACAATGTCTTGAACATACGGGTGAGATAGAGTCAGTTCCATCTTTTATTGGCATGAGCTGTAGATTTCATCCTGGTATCTGCTCTTTTGCTTCCTGATATATTAAAAGTAAACCCCATTTGGAGCTGCTATAGTGGTCACAACTCACTGATTTTGGAAACGGGGGAGCTGGTCTTCCATGAGGCTGCTAGAAAGAGTCTATCAAATGGGGATTTTAAATCTATAGATCAGGTCCGTAAAATCAGGTGGGGGAGATAATGCCGGAAATCTTTTTAGCTAAGTTATACACTGAGGGTGAAGATGATATCAAACTGTGTCTTGATAACCATTTTGGGGCCAGTATGGTAATAGGGGCTTTTGGTAACCTTGTAAAGCGGATTGCAGACATTCTAACAGGAAGAGGTAGGACAGGGGCCTCGAAGGGGGAAAACTGGTTTGGTGTAGACTGCTCTAAATCCCATAAGGCTCTTATGAATGCTTTAAAACACAAACCTAAGAATAAAGAAAGATCAAGGTTTGTTGGAAAGCCTATAAATTGGCCACAAACCTAAGGAAAGGCAAGATACAGGAGCAGGCGTGATACGATCTGAATCAGGTTAGTGTCTTGTCTAACAGTTACAAATTCTGGAAAATTATAAACAGTCCTTTTTTCAAGATCAACACTCCACAAGAACAGATTGTGTTATCTCTGCTGATAGTTAGGTGTGCCATTTTGAGCAGATATATAGAGGAGTGGACCTGGAGAAAAATTATACCCTTTGGGAACCCTGTATAGAGACGTGTCTGCCAACCTTTGGGGTAGTCGAGGTCCAGAAAGCCATCATGGCCACATCAGGACAAAAAGCCCACAGGCCTGATGGGGTCCCTGCAGATCTTTACAAGGAAAATTCAGGGACATGGGCAAAGATCCTAGTCAGTGTCTTTAATGATGCAACAAGGGGCGGATTACTGCCCTCATGGTCCACAGCGGTTATTTTACCAATTTTTAAAAAGGGCGCTAGGAATGACCCTGCTTGTTACCGCCTGATTTTATTACTAGATTCGGCTGCTAAAGTTTTGGGTAAGATGATCTTAGATCGCTTAACAATATGGTTAGACACAAGCAACGTAATCTCAGCCCTGCAATACTGTTTCAGAAAAGGCATGGGGACAGTGGACCAATGCATAAACCTACTTATGATGATCGGCAAATATACACTCACCAAAATGAGACGTATGTACATGGCACTCATGGACTTAACGTCCGCTTTTGACCAAGTGAATAGGTCAAAACAATGGCCCTTACTACTAGAAATTGAAATGGATGCCGATCTGGTGGCCTTCTTGCGCTGGTCCCACTTAAATTTGACTGCCTTGGCCAGATATAACGAAAATAGTTCCCTTACAAAATCTTAGGATGTTAAACGAGGGGTGAGTCAGGAATGTATTTTGGCCCCTGTCTCATTTACTTTATATATTAGCAACCTGGGGGCTACTCTGTCAGCTGCTAGCAAAGACATATCTAGAGCAGGCTCTAAACCCATTCCTGCTCTCTTATATGCAGATGATACAGTTCTACATGCAAGGACATCAATGGGTTTACAAAGACTTGTAAGCACCTTTATTGATTTTAGTGTTTCACTTGAACCTCTTCATTAATTTCTTTAAGTCCCATATAATGTCGACCGGTAATATAAAGTGTGACAGGCGTATGCTCATATGTAAAGGTGGAGAACTGACAAATGTGGCTACATTCCTTATTTGGGCATTCTGTCTGACAAAAAAGGATCATGGGTGGCTCAGCGAATACTCAAAAAAAGTACCCAGTCTAGAGCAGCAGGAGCAACTATGGACTTTGCTAGGAGATTGGGAAGTGAAAAATTACGACCACTATTGAAGGTCTATAACAGGAAATGCATACCAATAGCCACGTATGGCAGCGAGGTATGGAGCTAAAAGGAGACCAGCGATCTCCAAGCGGCCGAAAATAAAATATCTGTGGAAACCTTTAGCTGTACTCTCTAGCACCCCTTCTTTAACGGTGCACGAAGAACTAGGGCAGGGCTACATTTCCAATCCCATAGCAGCGACCCCCTTAATCCAGTGGTAAAAATATAGTCTAGCCCCACCCCTACCCTCAACCAATTTGTTTTAGAAGATCGTATGAGGCTTGATAGGGCTGCCAACGTTCCTTGGCTAGGTTACCTTTCACCGCAGCTAGCGAATGTAGGGCACCCTGAGCTCTTTACACACTCCAGACAGATGTACCCTGGAGAGTTGAAAGTGATTAAAAGGCAATGTTTAGCCAGGAGGATGGTTGGAAGGGAAAACGGTGAACTCAGTAAACCCAAGATAAGACAATATTTAATATTGAGTCCTGGGACCCTGGAACAACTTTTCTGGTCTTACATTGAAAATTTACACCATCGCTTTCTTTAATTTAGATTTAGGTTTAACTGTATTCATTGGTGTCTCACGGTCCCCAAGGGCTTTCCTAAGCCAGAGGCCTTGAAGCCCTCGTCTTGTGACGACTTCTCGGACCAAGATCTTTTAGATTTTATATTTTTCTGTGGATTTTATAATGACCTCTGGATAAATTATATCTTACCACTTTTAAAACATTGTAATTTCGCACAAGTGAGGCCAGCTCTGATATATCTGCAAATGCTGTCCTTACCTTTGATAATTATTGGGGTTGCGAGATTTTTTCACAGGCACCATATGGCGAAGGAAAAAATTTGATCATGCACTGAACCAATCTTAGAAATGTCCTATTTTAGGGGGCATTGCTTTTAATTATTGCTAGTACTGTATAGAATGCACTTTAACGAGGTCAATGAAAGCGCAGAAGATCTGAATATTAGAGAACTGAGACCCATACTTGGCAATTGCATATGAATTTGTGGACCTGCCCTTTTTTTATGCATTGTATAGTTTTTATCTTTTTACTCTTTGTGTGTGCAAATGTGCTTTTATGGTCATTTGTGGCTGAATAAAGTTTATTTGACTGACAACACCACACACTAAGTTCTGTTACACACATCTTTATTCCTCTGCATGCAACCAGTAACTGAATGTACTGCACCAAAGACCTTATTACCCATACACTCCCAACTGCCTCCCTGCTGATTATTAGCTTTGAAAGGAGTCTGCCTAGAATCACATGGGTTCTACTGAACATTATCACATGACACTATATCTCCCCATTTGTTAAATAAAAAAATACAAAGAACATTTATACATTAGAGTTCCTCAATGAGTCGTTGAAGTGCTCGCACCAATCTTACAGATCGAGCCGTACAATGTGAAAGAGTGGCACCGTCATTTGGCATTGCAGATATAGACTCCAATGCTTGACTTGAGCACTCAGGTGGACGTGTATTACTCCTAAGGTCTGGAGCCGACAAATATCAAGACAGATGCTTGAAATGTGGCGAGTCTTTCATAATGGACTTTCTGTGTTGTTGAGTGGGCACCATATGTCCTATACTTGTTTCGACTTTCAATGGTTCAGCATCAAATGGAGTGTCAGTCTTGCGTTTCTGTTTTTGTTTGACTAGGACCCAGTCTGCTTCCTCCAAAACCGTGTCTCAGCGCATCAGTGCTTAATTGCAGAGGCTTTCATCTTACTTTTGTGAGAAGTGTCTGTGACCTGAATCTCAACAATGCTAGTGGAGTTCCCGTAATGCTATGCGGCTAGTTCCTTCCCAGCAGGTGAGCAGGGAGATGGCGACTGGACGCTAACAAACAGTGTGCTCTTTGAAGCGTTTTTAAAATGTCTTTAAACCGCGAGTGCTGCGGGTTGTTGCTTAGCCGGTGAGGTCCGCGAGGTACGCAGAGCCAAGCCAAGCCGCGTGAGGAGGTTTTTTTTTTCGAGAGCGGTCAGTGTTGTTTCCACCATGCAGCTAATCTCAGACACCGGCAGCGGCAAAAGGACACCAGGGCATGCTACAGTGTTGAGACGCAGCGAGGTCAGAAAGGTGCAGCCTTAGGGTTTTTTCTCTATGTGCTTACGCCAAGAGAGGAGAAAGCGAAGCAAAGTGAGGCGAAAGGAGTGGTGCATCCACGATAAGCTGGATCAAGGAGCAGGAAATCACTTATCTGATTATACAGGATACTTCAGACAAGCATAAAAAAACTGCAGTAGCCAGCTCTAGGAGCTAGTGCTTGAGTCTATTTCCAGGATCCGGTAAGAATCTTTTCAGTCCCTCTAACATTGATTTTCGTTATGTAGGGCAGGAAACTGACTTGCATAATTGACTTTTTAATAAAGTGCTGCCCCCTCCAGTTTCCTCAGCCCTGCTTGCCCACCCCTCAAATTTTCTGTTCTGCTGTTTTGTCTACTGTCTACTACACCTTACTAAAGGAGAAACTTTCAGGGGGTGTGATAAAGAAACAGAGAAGAGGAACTAGTGCAAGTGCAGTGCAAAGGGCAGGTGCCAGTGCTCGAGTTTTTAGTAGTGTTCTACCTGATTTGTTCGAGTGATTTGGGACGCAGATAAGTAGACCGGGCAGGCGACCTTATGGCAAACCTCAGGTTGAGTGTTGGTGCAATGTATTGCGGAAGTGGTCTGTGTAGCATGGATGTGGCTTGGGATTATTTCATCTAACCGATTGCCGCTATCTGCATAATTGGACACAACTCAGCACCCTGTTCACTCACTCATTTTTGACTGTAATTGGCTATCTTCAATGAAGCGTATTTTGAGAGATCCCTCTATGAAAATGCATTCCGCTCTACTAAATCTTAAGGTGACAAAGAAAACAAAGCAACCAAGACAGTCGCATGGTTGTTCGTGGTGTTGCATACCAAACCCGTAAGAAACAGCTTCTCTCTACAGACAAGCAGATGCAGGAAGAGTCCTCTTTCAACATGTTCTTTGGAAACTATTAATAGATCAAGTTCTAGCACGAGCTCAGCTACTACATCTCCTCTCTCAGACACTTTTCCATTAACAACATCAACCTCGCTAACAATACTGGCTGTATCATTCTCTGCGCCAATCAGTACTTCCTGACTCCCATCTGCATCCACAATTACGGAAAGAGGGAAGCAATCATGCCCTCTATTTTCCTGGGCTAGTGCAAAAGAGGCACAAACATTGATCCTTGCGCCTACTCATCAGACTCAATCAATTACCGAGCCATCATCATCATCGGCTCATTTGCTATCAACTCAGGCATCCAAACATTCTCACTTCTTAAATCAAAATCTGACCACTCAACAAGGCGTAGTCACATCAACTATTTCTACTACAACTGCCCCCACTACAACTACGACTACAAATTTTAACAACACTGGGTATGGATCCTATAGCTCTACCACCTCTAGCACTCACAGTATTATCTTTGCTGTCTGTACCGCTTCCTCAACCACTTTCAACAGAGATAACTTTGCAACTCATCTTAAATGAGCTATGCAACATTAATATCACACAGGAAAAAGCACTTACAAAAACAAATGAACAACGAGAACAGGTTAGTAATGGCCTTCTTCAATTATCCTCTCGTATTACTCAAGCCGAATCTCTAGTCTCCTCCTTCGAGGACTGTACAAAGACTCTAGATACAGCAATTCTCAAGATGAGATCCGAGCTCGAGGATCTCCAACTTAAAATTGATGATCAGGAGAATAGGGCACGGTGCACTAATCTTTGATTTGTGGGGATACCAGAAGATTTGGAAGCTGGTTCATCAGTTCAGAAACTGATTTCTGATTTAATCCACAAATATGTACTGGTGGGCATGACAGCTATCAGTGAAGATCTTTCTATTGTTCCGACTCATCGTGTCCCCACAATTCATCATTCCAACGCCAAATATCCTCGAACTATAGCGGCTTGCTTTGGGGATGTGCGGATAAAAGAGCAGATCTTATTGTAGGCAATCTCCCAAAAAGATTTCTCTACAACTCAGAACTATTAGTTTCAGATTTTTTCAGGGATTATGCAACAATCAAAGCTAAGAGTGCTGTACAAGGGACATACTCATATTTTTCAATTTGAAGACCAAGCCAAGGAATTTTTGAGCTCAGTGAAGCAGGGTGGTGGGTAGAAAGGGCTTGGGGTTTCTCTCTCTTTTAAGTTTTTGGCACTGATAAAAATGCAAAGATGTAAGAGACAATAACTTTACGGTTCTAGCAATTGAATCCCCATAATTCTAAGGTATCCACTGCTCCTCCAAGGGAATGATCCTGGAGTACCATACCATTGTACTCATCTAAGGGGATTTGGGCCACAGGGTAAGGGGCGGGATGGCCTTTTGGGCCCTAGACGGGTAGGGCCCTAAAAGGGGGTTTAGGTGGAGGGGTGTTACACTGGGTATGGGGGTATGAGAGGGAGAAAAGAAAAAATGCAGTTAGGTAAAATATTTTTTTCTTATGCTGAGACTTTGAAATTAGCTAGTCAAAAAAGCGGGCTGACTTTTATTACAGTTCTATAGTTTTAGAACAATTTCAAACTTTAATGGCTTCACAACAAATAATTAGATTGGTCTCATGTAACATCAATGGGGCCAATAATCGCACTAAATAAAAAAGCAACATTGCAGTGGTTGGTATCAGAACAAATCCAGATTCTTCTTCTTCAAGAAACACATCTAAGAGGTGACTCATTCCCCTACGGACTACCAAGCTACATTTCTCAAGCTTTTTTTGCTTCAGTAAGAGCTGCAGTAAGGGGAGTAGCAATCTTGTTTACGCACCACTGTGATGGTGAAGTTCTTCAGATTACTAAGGATCCCACTGCCAGATGGATCATTGTAAACTGGAAGATGGGTACCCATATCTTTCAGATAGCTAGCCTTTAGCGGTCCGATCTCTGATGACACATCAGCTTTGGAGGGTCTTAAGATGCTCGCTCCCAACTTCAAGGCCACATCATTGTAGGGGGGATTTTAATCTAATTCAGAACCTGCAGCTTGATTCTTCTCATAAAAATAAGGCTCAAAACAAACCAAGAGTAGCGAGAAGTTCTGCCACCTTAGTTCAGGAACTTGCTTTATTAGACCCATGGTGAATTCAACATCCCAGGTCACGGGAATATACCTGTTTTTCGAGAATTGATTTTTTTTTATTTGACATTACTCGGGGTAGGGCAAGACCTATATACTATATCCTTTTTCTGATCACTCAGTTCCAGTGATAGAAATTAAGGTTAATCAGCTAGAAAAGATATAAAAGATTTCTATGTTTCCACTACGATTTTAAATCAAAATGCATGTTTTTAGAAATTGTACAAGGAAAGCGAATATGTTGGTAAGCTCCTTGCATGGTTCCTGAAAAAAAGAGCTAATGAAGCAATGATTAAAGCTATCTTCGATGAAAACAGAAATCAATTAGAAGACCAAATGCATGATATTGGAGCAGTCTTTCTCTCTCATTATAAAAAAATGTTTTCTTCCTCTTCTTCAACCTCTTCTTCCTCTATAGAAGAATTTCTTAATCCTATAGACATACCTAAACTTAATGATTTTCAACAAACTTCCATAGTGGCTCCAATTACATCTGAAGAAGTCCAGGAGGCTATTAAGCTTGTGACTGTGATGGTTTTCCAGCAGAGTTTTACTAAATCTTTCTGCCTCAATTAATCAATATATTAGTCGAGCTATTTAAAGCAATATTAGAAGGCTGCCATCAGCCTAAATCTTTTTCAGAGGCTTCTATAATATGTTTTATTAAAAAAGGTAAGCCACTCGAAAATACGGGATTGTATTGCCCCATCAGCCTTTTAAACGCTGAGTATAAGCTATGGCAACCAACACCAACTTCTTAGTTCAGGCAATTGATTACTACATCCACATAAACATAGACGCTACCATAATCATAAAGGGCGCTGAAAAAGCTTTTGATTTAGTTGCTTGGGAAATATTGTTTGGAGTTTAAAAAAAAATAATTCTCCTCTACAACTTGTTAATTTACTGAATACCCTTTATATTACTGCTGAAGCAAAGATTTTAATAAACTCTCAAACCATTGGTTCAATAAAAATGTTATGCGGCACTCGGCAAGGGCGCCCAATGTCACCAGTGCGGCTCGCACTTTTCATAGAGCCCGTAGCCTCTTTAATACAAAAAGATCCACAAATTAGAGCACCTTAGCTGGGTGCTCCTAAACTAAAACTTTTCTCGGATGATATCAATCTTTATTTGTCTGCTGAGCAACATAATATTTTGAATGTTTTTCAAAAAATTCAATTTTTTTTCCGACCTAGGGGGATATAAGATTAATCACTCCAAATCGGAAATTTTGCTTTTCAATTGCTCCAATCAGGTCCTTCCATTATATTTGCAGAACCAGGTTTGCTTGACAGGGGCAATCAGATACTTAGGGATCTATGTATCGCATGAGCCTTGTCAGCTATACCAGCTCAATTACGAGACTATGCTTTCTAAGGCTAGAAGCTTGTTAATGCAGTGGCAGAGCCTACCACTCTCTTTGATAGGTAGAATCACAGTTATCAAAATGTTAATCTTGCCCTTATGTCTTTTCATTTCTTCAAATATTTTAATGAAAGTTCCTTCAAAAAATGTTACAGAGATAGATCAAATGCTCTGGTTATTTGCTTGGTCATGTAGGAAACCTCGTACCAAACTAGAGACTTTACAGTTACCAACTTTAGATGGGTGCCTTGCACATCCTCATTTTAAAAGATACTATCAAGCAGCTTTTTTCGATTAGTGCACAAGGTCTTTTACTACTTGAAGCAAATGCTTCTGGAATCCAGCTCCCACGTTGTCCCTTTTATTAAAATTATGAGGCTTCCCAAGCGTAGTAGATATAAGACACCCCAAATCATTGTTGATAGGTTATTTCAATTGAAGCAGGAATATCATTTTACCACCTTCCACTCCGATATGTTAATTTCCCATAGTGGGGAAATAGGTCTCCAAATAAGTAATAAAACCATAACCACTTGGGGAAGATTTGGAGTTCTTTGTTACGGACATCATTTTCTAGGAGATCAAATAAAATCCTGGAATCAAATTAAACATTCCAACTCCCATCTTCATTAATATTTTCCTTATTCCTATTTAGGAATTTTCTAAGCAGCCTACAAGTCTCCCTTAATCCCCAAGCTAGTCTCTACTTGCCTCAATTCATGTTGCCATTTTGGTTTGTGGCTAGAATGCTTCTGGAACCTTCTGGCACCCATTATCTCTTCCCATCATGATGCACATAGTTTCTCTTTTAGAATGCAAAACATTAGGAAAAGATTTTAATTCCACAGTCTTTGCATCTCTTTCCAATGGCAGGACATTTACCTTCATGTGAAAACGAGAATCCCCATTAGAAACACAATTTCTTTTTCTTCTGGGACGTCATTTTCTGGGCCTCCTCTTTGGGTTTCTGCTTACTCTTTCGTGATCAACGCTGGTTCATTCTGGACTGTTCCGCTTCCATATTAGCAGCCTGTCTAGCTGCACGTTCCTCAGCTCTCACAGCTATGAGTACCGTTTCTAGACCTAGTGTCTCTCTCTCAGCATACGTCATCTGAACTAATCGGATAGGCAACCATCGATGACTCTGAGATGCATGGCTTGTTAGTCATTTAATTCACTGAGCTTGCAGTGCTTAATTAGGGTATCAAGTATTTCGACAAACCCATCCATCATTTTACCAGCTTGCTGTCTTGCCTGGTTGAAAATGCTTCTTTCATAGTCCACATTAAGTATTGGATTGAACTTGGTGTCCAACGTTTCTTTGATTTGACGGTACAATACTTCATCACCCTGTGATATTTTCTTTATCACTTGTTTTACTCCAACACCTGCAAAATTATTTAAGTATTTTATAGTCTTTCCACCATCTACTTCTTCTAGAGCATATATTAAGTCTTTAAACGTTTCGATCCATGCCGTCCATCTTCACTAATATTCTGCTTTTTGCTTGTGCCAAATGGCGTTGATGGATTCAGGAACACAACAGTGGAATAAGTTGTGCTGGGACTTACTAACATTGAGAGTATATGCTGTCCTGACGACAATTGCTGCTCACTCAGACCTGCACCTTCTGTAAGCATCAGCCGTGTGCTTACATCTGGCTCATCATGTCCAGGCTTATGTTGTACTGCGCCATCTTCTTTCTTGACAGTGAGTAACAGTTTTAACTCTTTCACGTTTGTCACTGCTCTCACTTTTGTGCATCATACCTGGTTATCATTGCCAGTAGTATCTCTTTGCGCCTGGTCATCTCTTCCTTTAGCACTTTCTTGTACCTGGCTGTCACAACCTCAAGCGTTTCTGCTTTGTATTGATCATGGCTCTGTTACTCTGTTGTGCAGTATCTCTTCTTTTAGCCATACCAGTAGGCTTCTGGCGGGCCTTTTGGCAGTGCTTTTCTGTAGGGTCTTCACCTTCTTAGAGGGCCTTCTATGAGCTAGAGCAGTGCTTTGACTCAACATCCACTAACCGTACCTTGCTCATTGGGGCACATGTGCCACGCACAAGCAGTTTGCTGGACCTCAACCATCTCCAAGGGAGAGCAGTCTTGTTTCTTCGGGGTATGTATCCCCTACTCGTTGCAAGTTGTTCCAATCACCACAGCTCTGGAGCATGCAAATGACTATGCCAAACACAGAGATCTGTTACACACCTCATACACTTTATTGACCACACTCAGACATCCCCAAATACCTCCTAACTGATTACGTAAATCTTTAAGGATTCAGTCTAGGACCACAAAGGTCCTACTGCACATGATCATACGAAACTATAGGTGGGACCTAAGTTGTGTAGTGCCTTGAAAGTGTGTATAAACATGTGTGTGAGTAGTTTGAAATTAGAGGATTTGTGCATCGGGAGACTGTGGAGCTCTTTAAGTTGTGGTGTGATGTGAGCTCTGTGTGGGAGGTTGCAAATGAGTCTGCTTGCCAAGTGCAGATGGGTGATGGGCGATCCAATGATGTCACTTTCTTTGCACTATGCTCCTTTTGGCAAACTCTCAGATATTTACATTTTTTTACTAGTTCAATGTGAGATCTGTCAATCACCAATGGTCATTCTTGTGGACTTTTACAGTTGAATATAACAATCTTAGTTTTATATTTGTTTATCTTTAGGCTGGTGTCAATACATGCCCACTGGAAATTTTGATCAATAGCCTAATTATATTGAAATATTGAAAACCCTAACCAAACTTTTGAAATGAAGATTTATTTTGTTTACTGAGAAATGACTTTAAATAAATCCTGTAAAACCATAGCTGGAAGTGAGATAACTCTTATTATCTAAATACTTTGAAACATAGAATTTTGATTCTTCATTTTGACTATATAACTAGGGGTAGGTAGAACTTGGAATTCTGCTGAGTTACATGAAAACTCCATGAGATTCCGCAGAATTCCATGAACAGGTGAAATTATGCGCGCCACATTGCCTGCGCTGATTTTTAGTGCCGGGAGCTTGTTCTGCCTTGAAAAATCAGCACAAATGGCACCACGTGACATGCCACAGGGCGCTGCTTCTCTTGTTAATTTTGGTACCACTCTAACAATTTTCAACTTGAGTGGAGCTTTCTGACTGTGAATGCTCATGATCACCTGCATTGGTGAAATCTCGTCGGGTGCCCTCCTAGCGTTCACCAATCATGATAGGGGATGCCAAATCGCACTTGCCAAATTACTGTTTGTGAGCCGCGTGCAAGAAAAATCTCTCCCATGTAGTGGTTGGTAAAATTTTGCCGGGACACCACATTCCATGTGTAATGCAGAATGGCCAAAACTCTGCCAACTCCACTGGCAAAGCAGCATTTATCACCCAGCCCTAATAACCATACATCAAATTTCCTACTATATCCTAAAAGATTACTTTGCTAATAAAATCATAAAAGTCTTTGCTCATGACACCACAGATTGCATCACTCTTGACTTTGTCAAAACCACCATGGGATTTTCACGATTGCTCTTTTACTTATCCGTTGACTATTCTTGTTTCTATTTGCATCTCTTAGAAGGACATAGAGATGTAGAAGCAATGAATAAATGAATAAACAAATGAATGAATAAATGTAGGAAACAGCAAGGAATAAGCAAAATGTTAAACAGAAGGGAATAATAAATAATCCGATTGGGCCATTGTTATATTGAAGCCCATTTACCAGACTGCATCACCAGACAGGAGGAGGAGCTCTCAACAACGCAGGAGAGTCAGGAAATAGGAAGCCTTAAGTGTACGATCTGGCTTGTACGTATTGTAGTGATTGAAGGTATATTGTAGATAAATGTGCCCTGTCTTGTGAAAAACACAATGGGCCAAGCAAAGGGATTTAAAGATTGCATACTCGTTGATGGGAAGCCAAAGAAGCAAAGTCCTTGTGAGCTTAGGATGTATGCTTTCAAAGAAGGTAAAATGTCCTAACATATGTGCTCCTGGTGAAGTCAGTTAAGAGAATTCAAATTCTTGGAGTAAGCAGACACTGAAAGGCAGAAGAAAAGGATGCATTCTCGGGTCTGCTTGGTGGTGAAGCTTCTTTGACTTCAACGTAGACAAAGATGTAACAAATTGATTCTATCATGCTTGAGTCAAATGACCTTCTCTTTTTTGACTACTTCACCATTAATGATTTGCATTAATGATCTGTATGTATTACTCTTGACTATGTTTAGTTTCCAGTTTTAGACTTTCCAAGACTTGTGAACAACTTTAAACTCTCAATCTGCCTCAATGACTTTGTTGATGGGTTCATTAATGAGCATTGCAGTGGCCACGGGTGGTCAGAACTTGGCTATCTAATGAGAAGATTCCTACCTCATCTTCAGCAATGAGCCATCAGTACAAGTGGTGCCACAAAAACAAACTCATGTACAGAGCTTTGTTCTAACTGGCTCCAGGCTTTTCTTGTGACAAAGGAAAGTATGTATGCAGTCCACTATTTATTAGCATTTATTTAGCATAGCTCACCCACTAGAGTGCTGTACACACCTTTTATATTAAAATACACACCTTTCATCAAATAACTTCATGAAACTGGAGACGAGGCTACAAAAAGTTACCATGATCAACAATGCAAAATGTTACACTCTATAAATTAGTGGAAAGTGCTGTGATTAGTGTTAGAAAGAAAATATGAAATCAAATGCATCTTGCACACCATGTGACAGATCCCATCAAAGATCACAAGATAAACCCACAGTGCACTCGGTGTTTTCACTTCTGGTATAATTATTTTGAGATCTTAAGCATTGAATTTCATGTGTGAATTGTGATTTGTCCGGCTGTTGTGCGAGTAATGTAGAATTTCAGTGTGGTTTTAGTTTTAATTTGAACTGTAGCTTGACTGTCTTTTTTAAGTGAATTTCAAAGGTTTTCATAAACATACCTTAAACACTTACAAACCTCAACAGCATTTAATGTAACAGCTGACAATTCTGGATCAGTCAGTTATTGTAATGACGTTTTCAAAGGAAGGGAGATCGTGATCTCTCAATTCTCATTTTCCGAACTGTGTCTCAATACTGTAAGACAACATGATATATTTCCTTCAATTATATGCATTGCTTATCGTGACAAGACAAAAAGAATTAAAAAATTCTTTGCTTATCTGACCTATTTGGTTTAAGAAATCAAGCATGTCAGCAATAAAACAAAAGTGTTCGTTTATGCTGAACTCCAACTTTCAGTCTGTGTTTGTGCACTTTTTCCCACATGTTGTGGATTCTAAAAGATACCCTTGGTTCATTGATTCACCTGGCGGTAACCAAGAAAAGTGCCATAATGTACATTTATTACCACAGTTTTTGTATTTTTCGAAGTGGTAGTCGATTCTCCGAATTTTTTGTGGTTGCTACTCACTTGTAGTTTGTGCTGGAAACCAGTATGAAACCCAAGGGTGAACCCAGAAAGCTATTCATTTCTGAAAATTAGATAATATTTGTAATTCAGCAAGGGGTCATTTGTGTAAATAGCTCATGGCTTTCTCAAAGAAACACATCACAAATTGAAAAGATAATACAAATAAGTAAGACAAATCTATAATAGCTTACAATGTTTTCAACTGTAATGTTTGGCCCCAGTGGCCTATTTAGAAAAAGGCTGGTTCATCTGCCAGACCCTTCATGTTACAGCAATATATAGGGGCATATATACAAGTCCCTATCACCACTTTTTTTTTACGTTTCTCTGGCGATAGGGGCTTCGGCTTATTTACTGGGCAGCATTAAGCCACTTAATGTGGATTAAAGCCTCCTTGTGAATAAGGCACCCTTTCATGCTGTACTTAACATGAAAGGGGTGGGCAATGGGTGTTGCAGTGGGCATTCTGCCGCAACAAACATTGATTTTGACGCTGCCCCATATTTACAAGGGTGTCATAAATAAGAGGCAGCACCAAAATTAAGACCAGGGAACACCTTTAGTAATGAACGATCAGAAATGCTTTATTTCTCCTCCTTTTTGCTGTTTCTATATGTGCTGCATTTTGCAGCACTCATAGAAACAGCAAATTGCCATATATGATTGTTAGTGTGAGGGAAGGTGTCCCTCCCTTCACATAAACAATCATTACCAAAATGACTATTTGCAACTTCTATATGTGCTGCACAATGCAGCACACATAAAAGTTCGCTATTTGTGATGGTTTATGTGCAGTAAGGGGCACCTTCCTGCACATAAACAATTGTACCCTCAACGCAGGCACCCTGGCATCATGGTGCAAGGGTGCCTGCATTGGTGCTATATGTTATAAACACAGGGAAAACCCAATATACCCTTGGAGGCTTAGGCAAGCAATAACAGGTTAAGATGCCTACAAGGGATTTTATTTAAAAAAATGAAGTATCCTATTATTTTTCAGAAAGTTACTCTACAGGTGAGTCTACTAAGAACAGCCACCACAATATCAAGAAATCAAATCAGAAGATTTAGTAATTATATATAAAGCACAAACACGGGAATATCTTATTTGTAATACGTAGAAAGTTTATATGTATAAATCAAGTTAAAAAAGGGAGTACAGATGAACCATAAATTCAGCAATAGATCATGAGCGAGGAAATTATAAATGTATCCCACATTTCATGAAAGAACATCTATTCCAATAAGAAAAACAATGACATATCTCTTAATGAGAATAATGATCAATTGAGTATATTGAAAATTATGGAAATAGATGATTATTGCATTTAGAAAATGACTCCTATATAAACATAATACAATCAGTTACATAAATGTAGTCATGATTATTCCATATCAATTTAGTACATTGACAATCCAGATATCCCGTGTGCAGATAAAAATTCTTATTATAAATTTATTGTGTGTAGCGTAACCTTTATACCAACCAGATATATAGTGTTCCAATTTGCATTTACTCAAGGTGAAAGAAACAAACAAATAATGACATGCTTATTGTGTATCTAAAATTAAAACAAACATGTCAACTTATTGCAATAAATATTCTTGCTTACTTTTCTTATTGAAATCAAAACGAATAGTCGCTTTCGTTGAGCTGGAAGTTTAGACTGCTTAAATAAATATAGCGGTGCTGTCAATACAAAGACATGTAGACATATATTAGACTGAAAGTTAGCTATCTCATATGCGCCTTGTAAATATTTGAAAAATCATATTTGAACCATACCGAATATTACAATTCTCAATCAATCAATCAAAGTAGCTTTATTTCGATAAAAACTATCTTAAAAAGCATTACAGCAATAAAAACACAACAAAGTTAATTTAAAACCTATAAAAACATAAACAATAAGTAACTAGGTCGAATCAAGGGACCATTATTAAGCAATTAGTAAAAGCCTTTTTGCCCTGATAAGCCATGCCCAGCTTAAGTATTTGGCTAAGCCACAAACATACAGCGGCCGGGTATCTGAGCTCAAAATTCGCAGGGCGACGCTGCATAGTCGAGTACCCAACTCCCTGCACAGTGGTTTTAGCCACCTAACGTGGGGCGCTTTGTAGGCAGGGCATACAAACAAAAAATGGAGGATCAACTCTGTCTTCGACGGGCAGAAAGGACAATAGGGTGTGGTTTGGGCCGGAGGTTTCCACCGGGCGGTCAATATTCTCACCGGCAACACACCAGTTCTGAACTTGAAAAACAGGGCTCTATCCCTGGAGATTGTAATAAGGTCCAAGTAAAGTTCCCGAACTGCCACATCCTTTACAAGCAAGAAATCCCTGGAGGCATGGCACAGGTTAAGATCGGTATTTCTTTTACTTGTTACCCAAGACCAGTATAAGTTCTTCAAGACTGCTTTGGGAGGGGCAGACCGAGAATGCCAAGCCCCCTCAAGACCAAGATCTGTCAGCAAGCTTTTCACATCCCTTAACCACCTTATTTTTGCCCATCCAGACAAGCCTAAAATCTCCTTTAGCCCCTCGGCATAACTGGCCAGTTCCGGAACCCTCCACAGGCGAGCCCACAGCAAGAGAGGACGCAGCCTGGCCTGGTCCTGGATGGAACGACACCCCATGTCCAACAGAAGGGGAATAGTGGGAGTGCTCTTAGGAAGGGACATCAAGCCCCTTAGAAAGTTATTCTCTGAGCACACCAACTGGCTCATATTCTGAGCGCCCCATAGCTCCGCTCCATAGAGCGCTGCACTAACGCCTCTAGCAGCATGAATGTCGAGCACCGGGGCGATAGGTTTCATAGAGGATGCCTTCTGCTCCTTCAGAAGAGCTCCCACCACCCTTTTATGGCTTAAGGTCATTTTGTAGAAGTGACTGTCCCACTTCATGTTATCAAGGAGGCGTATGCCCAAATAATCAAATTCCTTGACCCTTTACAAAGGAGCCATTTTAAGCACTGGAGGCCGTCCAAGTTCTTTGGGGGGGGGTTCAAAACAAGGAACTTGGTTTTGCCAGTGTTGATCTTTAACCCTGTTAGCTCGCAGAATTGATCAAAGCCATCCAAGAGACTCTGTAAGCCAGCCTGGGTCTTGGAAATTAGCAGGGTATCATCAGCGAATAGTAAGGTTGGGATCTTCCTCCCTGCCAAGGATGGTGTATCAGCTGGGATTTTAAGGAGATGGTCCACTACCCCATTTATATAAAGTGAGAAGAGGGTGGGAGCGAGGACGCACCCCTGGCGCACACCTCTGCTAACTTTAATACGAGCAGTCCTTTGTCCCTGGGTTCCCCACCTCACCTGCGCAAAGTTTTTCTCATGGAGTTTTATTATTAGACACAGTAGGTACGGGGGCATGCCTAGTTTTGCAAAGACCCGCCACAGGCGCTCCCGGGGTACTAGGTCAAAGGCAGTCCGCAGGTCAATAAATGCCAGATACAGACTGCCTTTGCCTATCACTACCACCTTCCAGTAAAGCATCAACAGTCGAAATGACTGTTCGATGGTTCCGGTGCCAGCCCTGAAGCCTGCTTGGAAGTCAGACAATATTTTATTCTCTTCTACCCATTGAAGAACTCTACTCAGAATTACTTTCCCTGCCACTTTTTGGGATGACCTGTACTTCTTCCGCGTGGCCGCCACTAACCCTCCGTCTCCTTTCTTCACTGCCATAATTAATTCCCGCTTCGCTTTCCGACAGGGGGCGGAGTACCAGCCAGGGTTACCCTTAGGGCGAGACGCCCTCCGATCGCCGTCCACTCGAGTGGGGATAACAAAAAGATCCCCTATTGATCTGATGGTGCTACTAAATAGGGAGGAAACCTCAACAGCATTTAATGTAACAGCTGACAATTCTGGATCAGTCAGTTATTGTAAAGACGTTTTCAAAGGAAGGGAGATCGTGATCTCTCAATTCTCATTTTCCGAACTGTGTCTCAATACTGTAAGACAACATGATATATTTCCTTCAATTATATGCATTGCTTATCGTGACAAGACAAAAAGAATTCAAAAATTCTTTGCTTATCTGACCTATTTGGTTTAAGAAATCAAGCATGTCAGCAATAAAACAAAAGTGTTCGTTTATGCTGAACTCCAACTTTGTTGCCATATATCTATTGATTAAAGGCACGAAAACATGAAAGAAGCTAACAGATTGTACGAGCATTCATGTAAAAAAAGCGGTATTGCTCAAAGGCTCTAATGACGCTAACCACGTATCGTCATTTTAACTAAAAGACCCTCATGATCCATCAATGCCCATAACGTATCAAAGAGCTGTATTAGGCATTTACATGCCAAAACAAAAGTTCAAAATCAGTATTGCTCACTTATCAAATAAAACACTATGGGCTCGATTCACAGAACTAACTTAAGACAAAATCCTAAACTTACTACCATTTTTGTATTCACAGAAGGCACTTACTCATTTTGGTATTCACAGAATGCACTTACTACTTTTGGTATTCACAGAATGGATTTACGACTACTAACTTTACGTCCGCACTCGGGCCGGAAATTCAATTTCTCAAAATCTTTTATTGTTAATGCAATTTTGTCCAACAACACTTTAGCATTAACAATACTGGAGTCTGTGCCAATTTTATTTTCTAAATTCTCAATTTCTTTAGAAAGCAACTTGATGTGTTTGATAGCTGTTTCTATGGTAAGCACCATCCAGGTGCGTGAGCACTTGTTTGATGCAAAACTAAAACCGATTTTAAATTCCTCGTCTTCAAAGAAGATAATGGGTATATTTTTGATCTGCAAACCTGTTGGTATAATATTTGTGTTTAAGCAATCAGTTAGAAATTTTGCATGGAGCTCTGTTCGAATTAACTTTTTTTTTAGCCTCTCTAGTTGATTCAAATCAGATTCATACGGTAAATTTGTCACAGGTCTGCGAGTACCTAAAAGGGAGGGACCTGCAGCAATCTTTAACATATATTCATCTGTATATGACAATGTCTCAGCTTCAGACATAGATAAAACCAAATTGACTGATGTTAACAATAATTATGGAATCACAATTCCTCTTTAACAACCACTTATTAAAGTGACCCAATTCAGACAATTGTCTGCTCACAATATGTTATAAACACAGGGAAAACCCAATATACCCTTGGAGGCTTGGGCAAGCAATAACAGGTTAAGATGCCTACAAGGGATTTTATTTAAGAAATGAAGTATCCTATTATTTTTCAGAAAGTTACTCTACAGGTGAGTCTACTAAGAACAGCCACCACAATATCAATCAATCAAATCAGAAGATTTGGTAATTATATAAAAAGCACAAACACGGGAATATCTTATATGTAATACGTAGAAAGTTTATATGTATAAATCAAGTTAAAAAAGGGAGTACAGATGAACCATAAATTCAGCAATAGATCATGAGCGAGGAAATTATAAATGTATCCCACATTTCATGAGAGAACATCTATTCCAATAAGAAAAACAATGACATATCTCTTAATGAGAATAATGATCAATTGAGTATATTAAATATTATGGAAATAGATGATGTAGTCGATGTTTCGGTCTTGAATAGCGTCAGTCCGTCAGACCATCTTCAGAACAGTGATTATTGCATTTAGAGAATGACCCAGATATAAACATAACACAATCAGTTACATAAATGTAGTCATGATTATTCCATATCAATTTAGTACATTAACAATCCAGATATCCCGTGTGCAGATAAAAATTCTTATTATAAATTCATTGTGTATAGCGACACCTTTATACCAACCAGATATATAGGGCCCGATTCACAGAATTAACTTAAGACAAAATCCTAAACTTACTACTTTTGGTATTCACAGAATGCACTTACTACTTTTGGTATTCACAGAATGGATTTACGACTACTAACCTTATGTCCGCACTCGGGCCGGAAATCCGGCCCGGAGGCGGAGCTTCCGGCCCGGAGGCCGGGCTTCCGGCCCGGAGGTGGAGCTTCCGGCCCGGAGGTGGAGATTTTGGCAATGGCTAAATCTCCGCCACTGGCCGGAATCCCCACCTTCGGGCCGGAAGCTCCGCCTCCGGCCCGGAAGCCCCATAAAAAAACTGATAAATTACACAAAGATATCAAGAGATACAGTAAAGAATGAACATATCCGTATCTCCACAAAGATTTCTATCAACCACAAGGCTTCAGTCAAGGCCCTAGACAAGAACAGCATAAGAGGGTGACCTTTTCTGATACTAATTCTGATACCGATAGTGATCAGGCCTCAGATAACACCTATAGACAAACCTATGACCAACAGCCCTCTACATCTAGGCAGCCTTTTTTAGGACATGATCGGAGAAGCTCAGGTCAATTACGGAGACAACGAGCATCAAAAAGAGGATGGGTCCAGAAGCAATATACACCGGGTTTTTGACAGAACCGGAACCAATATTCCGAATGGTGAACACAACTCAAACCATTCCAATTTTCAACCTCTCTAAACATCGATTATCAGAGGCTGAAATTTCAATTCTTTCAGCAGGTCTGTCATTTGTACCTACAAACAGGAATGATCATTTTCAAACTAAACTAGAGTTATATAAATTCTTTTGCTCTGTTAGACTTAAAAACTTTTTTGCTAATAAAAACACGCCACAAGATGAAGATACCACTGGATTACATAATCGTTCAGCATTTTTCCAACCAATACTATGATAGCGAAAGAAATTATCACTTTTGAAAATGCCATTATAACTGAGATTGATAATTTATTTTAAAAACCTGCTTATATTAAATACAACTTAACTAAAGACGAGCAATTGGCACTTAAAAATCTTCAGGCCCTGCCAGACACTATCATAAAACCTCCAGATAAGGGTGGTGGTATTGTATTGTGGGACATGGAGGCCTATACAACTGAAATATATAAACAACTTTCAGTTGAGGCACACTATAAAAAACTATCCCACAATCCCACTACTAGGCTGGAGAAATCCATTGTTGAACTCAGTAGAATTGGATTGGAGGGTGGCTGGCTGAGTGAAAAGGAGGTGGCCTTTTCGATCAATAAGTCCCCCACTGTGCTGGTAATTTACATTCTACCAAAGATGCATAAGAATGCAATTACACCCCCCAGCAGACCAATTGTGTCGGCCTGTAACTCAATCTTAAAACCTTTAGCCCAATATGCGGATTTTTTCATTTGTCCGTTCACAACCGGGGCTAATACATACATCAGGGACACCACAGCAGTCATCAATGTGGTAGATAACCATTGCTTTGATCCTTTATGTGAACTCTTGGTGTCTATGGACATAGAGAGTTTATATACTAACATTCCACAACAGGAGGTCCTCGAGATTTTAGAGCATCTACTCAATAATAGACCCAGACCACACGTTGTACCTACGGAATTCATTATTGAATGTATCAGGATCTCCCTTTGTGAAAACTTCTTCCTCTGTGAAAAAACGTTTTACCAACAATTGAAGGGCGTCGCAATGGGTGCTGTTTATGCACCTGAGATAGCGAATATCTATGTTTTTGACTTCGAAAATAAATATATTTACAACACGCTTAATCCATTTACTGCAAACATAACATGTTGGCTAAGATACATAGACGACGTTTTTCTAATTTGGAGAGGTAATAAGGAGTTATTATCTGAATTTCATGACTGGATTAATTCCAGGAATCCAAATCTGAAATTCACGTTGGATTCAAACAACCAAAGTATGTATTTCCTTGATATTTCAATAAAAGTGGGCAATGATAACAAACTGTATACCACTCTGTTCACAAATCCAACAGTGAGGAATACCTTACTGAAATATGAAAGTCATCATCCTCAGGCATTAAGGGATGGACTGCCTTTCGGACAGTTCCTCCGCTTGCGGAGAAACTGTTCAGAAGGGAGGACTATTTCCTCGAGGCCAAAAAATTGAAAGATAAATTGCATTTGCGAGGATACCCCAACAAATTACTTAAGAGATCTCTTAAGAGGGCGTGGTACAATGATCGAGATACACTCTTGGAGGTGAAACAGAAAATGACACAACCATTGTTGGTATGTGTCACCACCTTTGGGACTGAGACTAATAAGATCAAAAGAATAGTGAATAAACATTGGACTTTGTTGTCTTCACTACCAGAACTAGCCGAAAAACCTCTATTCTCCTTTAAGTGGGGTACAAATTTGAAAGACCAGCTTGTTCATGCATATCAAATGCCAGAGCAAAATATAGTTGACAATATGAGACAGCTAGTACCTGTAATTGGCCACTATAAGTGCAACAACTGTGCAGCCTGTCCAAGCACTGTCAATTTAAAGTCTTTCGAATTAAATGGAGAGAAGATTTTGGCGAAATCTTTCTCAAATTGCAACACCAGTAATGTTGTCTACTGTATTCAATGTCCTTGTGGCTTGAAATACATAGGTAAGACCACACAAATGGTCAAGAAACGAATTCTACAGCATCAGTCTAGGATTAGATGCAAGGTTGAGAATGCGCCACTGGTTGAACATTACACCCGAGTCAAACATACAGAGAAAGACATGTTATGGTGGGTAATTGAAGTGTGAAACCAACCATTAGACAGTCTAATGTTGATCAAGTCCTAACGGTCAACGAGAACCGCTGGATTTGTCGTACTGACAATATAAGACAGGGCTTGAATTCCGCAATGGAGTGGCACACTTTAGCATGTTTGGTCTAAGATCAATGATGGATTTTGCAAAATCAAACCTCTGACTAAATCATGCGCCAAAAAATTTGTGCCAAGAAATTTTGTAATGTATATTTATTGGCAGATTTAATGATGATTAAATTGCATTATTTGAATGGTCGCTTCATTCTAGATGATTTTGTCCAAATTAGGTATGTTTTCATCTATAATTGAGAAATGTAAATTATGACCAATACAGGATGATTATAGTTGTGATGGTTATCATGAAGAAAACATTATAAGCTACTTTTTTTGTATATAACAATATTGTGTTTAT
Source organism: Triturus cristatus (assembly GCF_964204655.1). Taxonomy (NCBI): domain Eukaryota; kingdom Metazoa; phylum Chordata; class Amphibia; order Caudata; family Salamandridae; genus Triturus; species Triturus cristatus. Next base: position 441,319,801 of record NC_140582.1, on the reverse strand, counting down.
CCTTGATCTACAACTGTTTCAATATTGTTTTTATAAGATGCCTAATTTAGATTGGCAACATCCTAATGGCTGTACAGCGGTTAAGTATATTTTAATTCTTCTGTGCCAACTTATTTTGTCAAAACGATTATGTCTAACTGATCACTGTATTCATATATTGATCAATATGGTTTTCCATGTTGTTGTTCTAAATTTGTTGGGGTTGAAAGCAAAAAATCTCTAAAAAATTGAGGCCAGTAAGTTCAAGATGGCCGCTAAAGGATTCATCTATCTGATTGTGGCCTCATATGTGTCTAATATCTGTAATCCAATAATTTAGACTGATATATTGCTAATGTAATACTGCGATGATGAGTTTGTCATGATTCAAAACATCTTTCATTTTTGCTGTTGGTTTATGCAATTAAAATGACTGTTACGTTAATGACTGTATTTTAATATATGCACATGCTGCTTTCCTCTTTGAGTTTATTTGAGGTGAAAAAACAAAGTCTAAAAAGTTATCAAGTAACGATGATATATTTATACATATCTGCACGGCAGTCTTTTGATTGTGGCAGGGCTGCTTAAGATGGCCGCTAGTTTGCATGACGACTCTACCGTTGCTCCGTATGATTTCAACGTCGGGTTACGCGATGTACCTATTTCCGGTTTCACAGGGTTTTAAATAAACAACCAAACCACCAGCCCAGCTGAATTGTTTGTTTCGCTGTGGGATGATGCTGGTTTCTTTCCGTAAACTATATAATCAATGTAAGTAGCTCTTTGATATGCTGTAGCTACCATTGTCAATGCTTGTCTAAATCAATTGTTTGTCGCTTAGTACATTACTTTTAAACAAATGAGCAATACAGATTATGGTTTGACATACTCTGGTCACCATCAGGCAATGCGTGTTCACCTAAACGCTTGACGCGTAATCTGCTTTTTTTGATTAGTGAGCAATACTGATTTTGATCTTTTGTTTTGGCATGTAAATACCTAATACAGCTCTTTGATACGTTATGGGCATTGATGGATAATGCGAGTCTTTGAGTTAAAATGACGATATGTGGTTAGCGTCATCATTAGAGCCTTTGAGCAATACTGCTTTTTTACATGAATGCTCGTACAATCTGTTAGCTTCTTTCATGTTTTCGTGTCTTTAATCAATAGATATATGGCAACAAAGTTGGAGTTCAGCATAAACAAACACTTTTGTTTTATTGCTGACATGCTTGATTTCTTAAACCAAATAGGTCAGATAAGCGAAGAATTTAATTCTTTTTTGTCTTGTCATGATAAGTAATGCATATAATTGAAGGAAATATATCATGTTGTCTTAAAGTATTGAGACACAGTTCGGAAAATGAGAATTGAGAGATCACGATCTCCCTTCCTTTGAAAACATCATTACAATAACTGACTGATCCAGAATTGTAATATTCGGTATGGTTCAAATATTATTGTTCAAATATTTACAAGGCGCATATGAGATAGCTAACTTTCAGTCTAATATATGTCTTCATGTCTTTGTATTGACAGCACCGCTATATTTATTTAAGCGGTCTAAACTTCCAGCTCAACAAAAGCGACTATTCGTTTTGATTTCAATAAGAAAAGTAAGCAAGAATATTTATTGCAATAAGTTGACATGTTTGTTTTAATTTTAGATACACAATAAGCATGTCAATATTTGTTTGTTTCTTTCACCTTGAGTAACTGCAAATTGGAACACTATATATCTGGTTGGTATAAAGGTGTCGCTATACACAATGAATTTATAATAAGAATTTTTATCTGCACACGGGATATCTGGATTGTTAATGTACTAAATTGATATGGAATAATCATGACTATATTTGTGTAACTGATTGTATTATGTTTATATAGGAGTCATTCTCTAAATGCAATAATCACTGTCCTGAAGATGGTCTGACGGACTGACACCATTCAAGACCGAAACATCGACTACATCATCTATTTCCATAATATACTCAATTGATCATTATTCTCATTAAGAGATATGTCATTGTTTTTCTTATTGGAATAGATGTTCTTTCATGAAATGGGGTATACATTTATAATTTCCTCGCTCATGATATATTGCTGAATTTATGGTTCATCTGTACTCCCTTTTTTAACTTGATTTATACATATAACATTTCTACGTATTACATATAAGATATTCCCGTAGTTGTGCTTTTTATATAATTACTAAATGTTGTGATTTGATTGATGGATATTGTGGTGGCTGCATTGGTGCTAGGCAGGTAAATTTAGCACCAGCGCAGGGAGAAACACAGGTGTGCGCCGGATTCTTGTGAATATGGTGCATCCCTGCATTTCAAAAGTGATTGAGTGCAGTGTTGGCCTTCTTGGCTCAATGCCGCTCTCCACCACGTTCATTGTAAATATGCCCCATAGTGTTTATTGTCTGTCCAAAAACATATAATACCCAACTCAGCTGCAGCTTATGACTAATCATTGTGCATTAATTCATATAGTAGAATATATGAAGGCAAGCCAAGGAATATTTGTACTGAATTTGAGGCTACCCATACTGTCATGTAATACAGAGGGTATTTTCCAAAATGTATTCTTTGTTCAACCCTGGCTTGAATTTGGAAATCATAAATGGATACAAATTTAATTCATAGTAAAATAAATGTTTACTATTTTGTCTTCCCATACTTTTTCTGGTAAAACCATTGTCCACTTGCATGACTGACAAGGGTGGTGACATCAAGGTTTTGTTTTAAAAATGGATCTGTCTGGTGATGTAAAACCCAGACATTTCTGACAACCAGATATATAGGTGAGTCCAGGGTGATGTGACTTGCGTGGATCTCCTATTTTTCTTATCCACTGTGCCTTGCAAACTTCAACCTTTGGCTAAAATCAAGAATTTTACTCATATTTCTGTAAAGAAAAGTTCTGGAACTACCAGGGTTTCCACACTTCTGATAAAAACAGAGCTGTGTCTACCACGAATGACACAAAAGACCCCAAAACACAATGTGGGGACATCAATTTTTTGCTTTGAAGATTCACCCATCCTGACAATGTGGATATCTGCAGTCTTTTGGCCCTTTTTTGGCCACCATCGAGGCAACCCTACAAAACTCAGACATCTCAGGCATTTTTGAAAACTAGACATCCAGAGGAGTCCAGGGTGGTGTGACTTGGATTGGTCTCACTATGTTTCCTGACCCAGAATTCCCTGCAAACATTAAACATTGTCTAAAGTCAAGACTTTTCAAATTTCTGTGAGGGAAAGTTCCTGAATTTATGGATAGCCATACACATTCTACCATCCAGCAATCCCAAATTTCTACTGATAAAAATGGTACCCAATCTGTGTGGTTAAGCCTGTCAACCGCAACAGGATACAGATCGATTTCAGTCTATAAAATTAACCCAATCCACTATTGTAGGTAGCTGTAGTATTTGGACCTAAGCTCTGTTGCGAACCAGAGAAACCAAACAAACCCAGACATATCTGAAAACTAGACATGTAGGGGAATCCAGGGGGGGTGTTTCCTACTCAGAATACCCTGCACACCTCAAACTCTTACCAAAATCACACATTTCCTTAACATTTCAGTGTGGGAAAGTTTCAGAACCTCTGGAAATCCACAGAATTCATAATAGCCAGAGTTGTCACACTTCTCCCAGTAAAAACACACCTCACGTTTATGGCTGGACTTATCACCCGTGACAGGAGCAAATGAAAATTGTGGCCATCCAAAGTCAAAGTACTATCAAACGGGTCTTCCATAGTCCCTAGTTTGCTTTAAGATATATTGATAAGCAAATATAAACAATTGCATTCACAATAGATTGTCAGACATGCCCATAACTACAGAGTTGTAATTGTCAACTCTTTAATATATATAAACACCAAATGCATTGCTTACGCTCTCACCCTTGATGTGAAATATACTAGCACAAATGACATTAGGGAGAGTACAGGTTACTTTATTGGGTTATTTCGATGACATACTCTATACAGTTTTGAAACCACATGGGTCTATAACCCCCCCAATGCTCACCCAAATAGGATTCAGCAACAGCTTACTTGCAGCCTCCTCTGAGAGCAGGCTCAACCCTGCAGGGCAAGGCCAAAATAATTTAAGACAACAAGAAAAGAGTATTAAAGAAAGAAATACTTTTTTTGCCCAAAATGAGTGGTTCTGAGAGTAACCTTTTTGTATATTGTTTTTTTGAGTTGTTTTAGTTTTTTAAATAACACAATATCTAGAGTGGCACAGCCTTGTACCAAAGAACCTACTTTGGTTTCTCCTATAGTATCTTTAATTTTGCATAGTATTTGTTCTAGTGTTAAAATATGTTTTCTTTGCCAATGGTTAGATTTTGCTCTCCACCCCAGATATCTTTCTTAGTTCATGAAGGAGAGTGGAAATAAACAAAGACGTGGATCATTCTACTACAGTTTTTTTCTGATGCACCTTTTCAGGAACAGTTTTCAGATCCTGACTTCTCTTAGTAATTGTTTTTTTTCTTAAGATATACTTGTTCACATCTTAAGAACTATTTGGCATGACAAGCATTTAGATGTCTTCACATAGTGAACATCCCAAATAAATATAAAATTCGGCTGCCCCCCCACCCCCCCATAATTAATTGTCAGAGAGTTTACAAATGACCCTCCTTGAAGTATATTTTTCACCTGGACAGTGAACTGAAAAACTCCCAGACATAGCTGATTTTCTCTGTTGATTTCTCCCAAGTTCACATAACCTAATCTTCTTTTTCTTTTGCTGTAGCTTGAGATGGGATAGTTCTATACTGCTCCATTGTACTAGTCTCTCCGGCATGCTGGCTCTGCCTCTGCTCTCCGTAGTTGGACATGATGATTAAAACAGACCAAACTCATGAGTAATCTTGGTATTTTGTAACTTATTAAGTACTGATAAAAAATGAAAAGAAAAGGATGGATCTTGTTTGCAGGATTTCAGAATAGTTTTTGTGGCAGGGTAGTAAAGTGTCCACCATTGAGAGTCCTTGTTTTATCATGGTTTTTGAGGCCTGTAGCTCAGGTTCAGGTCTGTGGATCCATATAGAAAATTCCTCCCCCACCATTACTGATTGTGACGCAGAATCACTAGTTTTGGTTCCATGCACTAATTTTTGGAATAACAATGGAAGGAAAAAATGTAAGAACAGAGCTTTTAGAAATTGTATTTTATATTGCATGTGTAATAAAATGTATCATTGATTCCAATAAAATGGCTTTGAAAATCAGATGGAAGGAACATAAATGAGCATTTAACACTATGAGCCCATATCCGTTCTCAAAATACATTGGGTATCTACCTGAGAGTAATGATCTATTTAAATTCAAGTTTTTGGCAATACAACAGATATTATCTGATGGGAGAGGATCAAGAATGGTTTTTTAGAAATCAAATGGGTTTATACACTGGAATGTGTCAAATATGGACTTGACATGGAGAGGAGATTATAATCTTATGGAATAGTAGGATTATGTACTGAACCATCTTTTAGAACAAATAATTATTTAATACAGTGTATGATTGCCAGTACAATTACCATTAAGAAGTCTATTTGTATCAGCTCCGATAGAATAATTTACCTAATACTTTTGTAAGACGCCAAGAAAAATCCTCATTAAATTGTAAATTGAAATTTCCTCCATAAAACTATGTTCCAACAACTATTTAAGAGAGCAAACTTATACGTTTGGTTTCTGTGCTTTTGGAGTTACAGCCTAAGGGATTTATTTGTTTATTTATAAGGATTTATATAGCGTGAACGTGACCCACGAGGGTATCAGAGCACTTTACAGTATAAAGTTGTAGAGACGTAAGAAATAAAGTAATATACACGCATTAGATATTCGTCATTACTTACAAGAGAGGCAAAAGGTATAAGATAACATAGGTATAAGATGACATAGTAGACCAGTGGACGAAAACATGATGATCCCAGAGGGCAACGTCATATTGCAGACAATAAAGTTATTAGGCCTTAGGTTTGCATTGGGATAAAAACGGATCAATAATGTTAGGTAACCAGAATTTTTGTGATTTCAAACCTACCGTAACTGTGGCCTCTGGGTTGCCAGTTCCTTTACCCATATTCTTATCTTTTTCCCAAACTTTATTTTCATCTTCATTTACATTTTTCATTTGTTTCTGTTCCTAGCATTGGAACATGTTATAGTCATTTAAGGTAGATCAACACCTATTGTTATTTTATATATGTCTTCACTGAAAAAAATAAAGGTTACAGGGACGTTATAGTAAGGTTGACATTTCACTCATACAAACCAAGAGAAATTCAGCAGTCATAGTTAGCTGTGCACTGCTTATGACCTCACATATAACATTACCCGTGACATCACTGATGACATCTCAAATGACATCACTGATGACATCACATGAAATCATCTAGTGAGGGTGTGTGTTTTAAAAAAAAGTTTATGAGTGTTAAATGTATATACCAAGGTGTATTAGTGAATCAGTGAGTGTATGAGTGTCTGCATGGATGATTCAGTGGGTGGGTGACTGACAGTATAAGAAAGTGATTAGGTGTCTCAGTGAATGCATGGATAAGTGGCTGGTTGCGTGAATATTCTATATCTGTCATTCAGTTGGTGTCTAAGTGGCTGTATGGGTGTTTGAATGGGTATGTGAGTTTCGGTATGGGTGAGTGATTTGTTGTCTGTGTACCTCCATGGGTGTCTGAGCATTTGTGTGGGTGGGTGAGGGTGTGTATGACTGCCTGTATGAATGAGTAAGTGGGTGAGTCAGTGGCTGTATGGGTTAGTGGATGCATGTGTAAGAGGCTGTATTGGTGAGTGAGTGTGTGTTTGGCTGTGTGTGTGAGTAAGTGCATGTGTCAGTGGTATATGGGTGAATAACTGCATATGTAAAAGGCAGTATAGGTGAGTGCTGGAGTAAATGAGTCACTGTATGTATGAGCGATTGATTGTGAGAGTGGCCTTATGGGAGAGTGTGTGCTTGTGCTAGTGACTGTATAGGTGAGTGAGTATGTGTTAGTATCTGCATGAATAAGTGAGTGGGTGTGTGTATAACTGTATAGGTGAGTGAGTGGTTGTGTCATTGACTCTATGTGTGAGTGTGTAGGTATGTGAGTAGCTCTATGGATGACTGACAGTATGTGAGTGGCTATATGAGTGGATTTATAAGTGGCTGTATTAGTGAGTGAGATGGAATATGAGTGGGTGAGTGTGTAAGTACCGGCATGGGTGTGTCAATGGTTTTGAGAATGGCAGTGTGGAAGTTGGAGTGGGTGTATGAAAAGTTACATTGGGGTGTGAGTGGGTACATCAGAGATTATGAGGATGATGTCATCAGGTATGTCATCAGTGATGTCTTTTGAAATGCCATCAGTGTCATGAGTAATGTAATTTTAGAGGTCATAAGAAGTGCACTGCGTGGGCGTGAGTTATAGTTAGCTCATCTAACTATACCTGCTGAATTGTTCTAGTTTTGCTCAAGTGAAACGTCCCTGTACCCTTTGTTTTTTTCAGTAAATTTCTACGTTTTTTTTATTCACTCTCCTAACTATGAAAGCCTCTGTAACCTTTTTTTTTTCAGTGAATTTCTATGGTTTTTCAAAATCTATTTCGTAACTATAACGTCTCTGTAGCCTTTGTTTTGTTAGTACATTTCTAAGAGGGTTTTTATTGTTCTATTTCATATCTATAACATCCAGGTTTTTTTCGTTAATTAAGGAAGCCCACATTGGAAATGCTGTTTGTTGCCGTCACAGTAAAGGGAAGAGGAGGGGGGCAAGGACTACCGGCCCCACCCTCCTCTGCGGCCACCATCACCACCGACACCACACCGCGCCCGGAGTCACTTTAAATATTGCAGCAGGCTCCCATGGTGCGGAAAGCCCGCATTGCAAATCCTGTTTCTTGCTGCCATAGTAAAGGGAAGAGGAGGGGGACAAGGACTACCAGCCCCAGCCTCCTCTGCAGCCTCCGTCACCACCGACGCCACACCGCGCCCGGAGACGCTTTAAATATTGTGGTGGGCTCCAGTGGGACACGCGCGGGCATGCCCGGGCCACGCCAAGGTCAAGGGCTCGTCAGAACCTGGAAGACGCTGGGCTGGGCCTACCCTCTGACATCGGACCGGTGGTGTAGGACTCTTACAGCTGAGGTACCGTTTTTTTATTACAAACAGTTTTATCCATTAGACTAAAATGACCAAACGGATTAAACACAAGGATGCCCTCATGTCCTCGGGGGGGGCCTGGTGGGGACCCTTGACGCTTTTTTAACACAGACGGAATCGGTGCTGACACATGAAATAGAGCTAACGGGAAAAAGACTGTTCCTGGACACTCTTGTGACACATTAAAGATCATCACTAGGTGGTGTAAGCATGGCCAGATCCCCCACAGGTGCCAAATTAGCTGTTTGGTTCTCACATGATGACCAAATACCTAAGGACAGACCAGGGGGCCAGCGGATATCGCAATAGAACTGACGCCGAATTGTCCATTCTAGCTGATTGTATCTCTCCAGTGTAGGTGCCGGTTCTGGCTAGGAGTGGATTTCTGCCAGTGCAGGTGGCGCCCCGTTCCCCAGAGGTCTTGCCCGCTGTGCCCCTTGTACCTTCGGCCTCTAGTGGATTACTAACAGTATCAAATTCGGTGACCAGAGAGGTTACCACTAGATCCAAAAAGCACCCAAGGGCCAGCCCAAAGGGCAGCGTAGCAGGACGGACTTTAAATAATGAACCGCCAGCAAAACGCACCAGGCGAGTTGTCTCCCAAAAGCCCAGACCAAAGCAGCTGTCTTCTAAGTTGCCCAACAAAGAACTCACAGCCCTGGAAGGCATTCAAGGGTCATCACAGAACGCCATGCTGCAGGGTACATCCTCTAGCCCACTGATTTCTGACTGTAATAATGACCAGTGGAGAAGGCTTGAGACATTGGTGTCTGTGTTACTGGATCCCTTATTATGTAAATTGCGGACAATCGAGGAGAAACTCTTGCTGATTGATTAGTTAAGAGGTGCCCCACCAAATCCATCTACCACAGGGGTTTGTTGATGCAATTGTCCTGTTCATCCACCATTGGCTTTATATGTAACACTTGCGGACCAGAGGGCGCCGCAGGCGGGAGGCCCAACCTCAGGATTACAACCTCACTACCATTAATGGGCTTTCAGCCTAGAACAGATAGCCGGGTTGACACGGTAAATGACATCCGGCTATTTAATCATGTAGTAACACGCCCCAATGCCCAGCCCAGGATTCAGGGAGCAAGAGAAGCAAGGGAACCAAGGGCAGCGGAAGCAGGGTCTGAGAAGGCGCAACAGGAGAACTGTTGAAAGGCACTAAGGGAAGTTAGCGCCTCTCAAAGCCAACCGAGGAGGGAAGAAAGGTTAGTTGCCCCCAGCAGCAGAGAGCTACCAGTAATAGATCTTCCACCGGCAAGCTCCCCATATACAGTGGTTTTGACAGGAGTGCCAGGGTATAACAACACACAAGAGGAGTCCACTGCCCAGTTAATTAACAAAATGGCGCACTGGATGTGCAAGTATGCAAACTTTAATATTCAAGAGCATCAGCACATTCTTATGGCCAGGAGGGTTTCCTGAATTGGCAATTCAAGGAAAGGTTTCCCAGGAGATTGCATAATTGTTACGCGTAGACTCCCTGAATTAGCGCATGGGATCCTCATGCACTCAGCTGGCTTATTTGCTGTAAACTCTGGTATTAAACCTCTCCCTCTGTTTTTTTTTACAGACCGTTGCCAAGTTTGAATCCCATACAATGTCACACAGGACAGGAGCAGGGACCTGGTTGGGGTGGTAGGCCTGTGGTGGTAACCAACACATTTGCGCCTCTGAGGGATTTGAATGATATTGATTGACTAAATCACAGGGAGGGAGGGGAGCGATTCAGTGATATTTTCTTGGCTAATATGGATGTAGCTGCGAGGAGCGAGGACCCCCAAATAAGGATAAGGGAGTTAGGCACCTTGGGGACAACCCATACAGCTAGATCTGCCACCCTGCAGAGTACTATTGGGCTTTCTGACTCTGTTGTGATGAATAGTGGGGGAGACTCAAAAATTATCTTGTGGAGCATAGCAGGATTGTCGAGTAAACTTGGGGATGAGCAGTGCCTCACCTATATAAGGGAGTTCCACATAATATGCCTACAGGATATAATAATGTTAATAATAAAGGTAATAATGTTTTCATTGAAGGATATAAAACCTTCCTCCGCCCAGCAGTCAGATCGGTCTCAGGCAGAGCAAAGGGGGGTCTGATTATGTTTATAGATCTGACAATACAGGGTAGTTGGAAGAATCTGGCATGGGATTCAAATGTTGCCCAGGGATTACAATTCTCAAATAACATCTTTAGGGTAATTTTAATGAATTTTTATAATGAAATGTCAAACGCGCATGGATCAAGCAGTCTCCAAGAACTAAACACATGGTTGGAGCATATACGTGAGAAAGGGTTGGCCCATTCACAACTGATATGTTGGTGATTTTAACTGTCATTTGTGCCCATACTTGAGGGTGGCCCAGGGAGACTGGTCATCCTGCCCACTAAGGAAGGGACCACACCTGGAGCACACCCAGGCGGGGCGGGAACTGACTGGTCTCTTATACTCCCATGGGTTAACCCACACGTTGGACATGATTGCTAACAATAAGGGCAGACCGGTTCATCCTACATTCAAAGGGAGAGATTGTCACTCGTTTATCAATTTTATTTTTGTTTCCCCTTTAATGAAATGAGATGTATTCATGTTTTAATATTTAACACAACACGTTCAGTGATCATAACCCACTCACTTTAGTGCTTGCGGTCCAGCCCCAGCCGCCAGTATTAAATGGCCGGGCAGGGGACTCCTCGATTGCAGTAACGGACCAAGGCAGAAGGCTGAGATGGACTAAGATAGACTCTGTCACTTTTAATATTTCTTTATTTGACAGGGGTTACCAGGAAATACTGAAATATTTAGATTTAGACGTGGAAGGGGTAGAGTTAATTGAGGCCTTTAAGAATATGGCAAATCTGGTGGATAGCTTGCTCAAATCCGCAATACATGTGCCCAGTGGGGGCACTCGTAGATGGTTTGTTAGTCAATGCTCACAGGCTTTAAGGAAGTTAAAAGCAGCACTTAAGCAGACCCCCAAGGGACAGGGAGCGGGTGGTGGCCTGCCGTTCAAGTTATAACCAAGCTGTTAAAGGAAGAAAGGGCCCACTCCAGCGTGCAGCCTGGGAGGAGCTCACTGAGGCGGCGGAATTGAAAGACTCTGCCCGCTTTTGGAGAGTGATTAATAACCCATGCTTTATGGAATCGAACAAGCCGGGGTTAAGCAATAACATTCTCCCAGATCAATGGCAGCTACACTTCCAGGAATTGTATAATCACTCGCATAGCCAGGACGAGTCACAGACCCCAATACCAATATCAAACACTAATTTTGTGATCCTCTCCTTGGATGAAGTGAGTCTGGGAATTGAGGGCCTGACGAGGAACAAGGCACTGGGACCAGATGGGATCCCACCAGACCTCTTTCGTAGTAACACAGAGGTCTGGGCCCCACTCTTAACCAGGGTACTAAATGCTGCAATTACTTCAGCAATGCCAGCATCTTGGTCCTCTGCCATCATTGTGCCAATCTTTAAGAAAGGCGACAGGGATAGTCCACACTGTTATCGCCCCATATCCTTGATAGATGCTTCAGCGAAGGTCTTGGGGCGGGTGATTTTAAACAGGTTGATGGATTGGGCAGAGGATAAACACATTATTTTGGTTGCCCAATATGGGTTCCGCCCAGGGAAGTCCACCATAGACCAATGCCTTAATCTGTATCTCATTACCGCAAAATACACAGTAGCCAAGTCAGGGGCGTTATACCTAGCCTTTATGGACCTCACTGTGGCCTTTGACCGCGTGATCCGTCGCAAACTGTGGGTAATCATGGGTGAACTTGGGGTGGACCTGGCAATAATAAACATTCTTCAATCACTACACTCCAACACTACAGCTGCTGATAGACACACACAGGAAGGGAAGGTAGCAGACTTTTTTAAATGCACAAGTGGGGTCGGACAAGGATGCATACTAGCTCCGTTTCTGTTTACCTTATACATTATTGGCCTAGATTCCACCTTGAGCGTCATTAAAGCAGACCTGCCGAGAATAGGTGCAAGAGCGTTTCCGGTCCTGCTTTACGCAGATGATGCGGTGCTCCTTTCCCGCACCCCAAATGGCTTGCAGCGTTTAATTAATGGTTTTGTGAAGTTTATGGAAAGCCTGGACATGTCTCCCAATCTTTCAAAAATGTATGTCATGGAAATGGGGAAGAACCCAAGTAAATCCTATAATAACACCATAGGCTCTCACAACCTAGGTAAAGTTCCAGCTTTTGCTTATTTGGGCATGTTTTTCGACAGCCATTTAAATTTTAAACACTTACTGGAAGAGAAGCGCTTGGCCGTGACTAGAGCCACAGGTTCCATTGCGAATTTTGCAAGAAGGTTAGGATGTTGGACTCCGGGCACGATTTTAAAGTTATGCAATTCAATTTGTTGCTCAAAGGTTTTATATGTAATAACTTGCAAAGGGAAGAGAATAAATATCTGAGATGTTTATTGAAGGTCCCTCATAGTACCCCGGCATTTAGTGTTCACGAAGAATTGGGGATCAATTATATTTCTGACCTGGTGGCAGTTAAGCCACTTCTATGTTGGCTGAAGGTGTGGAAAAATGCAGAGGCGGGTCTAACAAGGCCGGTAATCCAGGATTATCTTTCCCTAGACCATGGGCTGAAAATACCCTGGATAACATATTTCACGGCTTCTTTTTATAACTTAGGGCGTGCAGACGTATTCAGTTAACCGGACAAAATAATAACTCAGGATAAGGCTGTCATCAAAGATTTGTATATGAAGTTTACCATGGCGCAACGCGAAGCCACTGAACTCGCTAAACACACGGTGAGAGACCACATTTTAGTTAAAACTACCCAGGGTATAGAACCATATTTAACACTGTTGACAAGTGCACATGATAGATTTTTAATGACCTGTTTTAGATTCAATTTTATTCATCATTTATTGGCGGTACAGGCAAGTTTTTATTATGAATCCAGAAGAGAGGGGGCCCTGTGGCTGCGACAATAGGTCTTCACAGGATACCCTGCATCTAGTTCTTCTGTGCCCGTATTACGTCTACCCTAAAAAAATGTTTTCGAAGGGCCTGTCAAATAAAGCTAGATTTAGGCAGGCATGCATAGTTTTATTGTTTTTAAAATTGTCGTCAGATGTTTTTACACTTTTTTGTGTGTCCAACTTTTTAAGAGCAGCTGCAAACCTAAGAACCCCAAGGTTGGATTGAAGTTCAGAGGCATTTTGGCCATGCCCTCGTACAATTTAGGCCTAATGGTTACAGTAGATCATTCATGCCTCTAGTTTTAACCTTTTCTCTAATGTGCCTTATACAGGGAATGATTGGTATTTATAGGTAGTAATCCAAGAGGAAGATCGATTGTACATAAAAACAGTCTTAATCATGCATGTGGCAACCCTTTTATAGTTAGTTTTTGTGGTGTGGCTTCATGATTGTGCACTGTGGTGTCAATGGCCTAGGCACATTGACTGGGGTAGGGCTGGAAATCCTAATGAAGGATTCCTTTGCAGAACTGATGTCACTTTTTACTCACACTGTCTTGGTGTACTCTAATATATGCCAAAGACAGAAACGGAAGTGGTGACTTCAATTCTGTCCACCGATTGACAAAGCCAGGAAACATGGTTATAAAACTGCCTCTGCTTTCCTTAGAGACCATAACATGAGCTCTACCAACAACAACAATCTGCTTTTTGATACGCATGGAATACATAAAGGAGATGGAGTTCACTTTACAGAAGTAGGGAACTGGGTGTTTCTAGACAACCTGGAACTTTGCATGCAGTCTTATATGCAGCTGTCTTACACACACTCTCAACACAAAGACCCTTGTCAGAGCCACCCAAGATTTCAAAATCTTGTTACTTTTCTTGTTAAATGATTTTTAGAATTTTAGAAATTTGCGATGACATCAAGATGATTGGGATCACGTTGCAAAATCGCAAAATAAATGCAAACATTCAACGACCACCACAACATAATAAAATTACAACTTAAAAAATGCATTTTAACTATTACAATACACACATTACAAACATAAATAAAAGTTATTTGTAGTAACTTTTTAAAACTGTGTTTGAACCTTACTCCTGTTTCGCGATTAGGTCGGGGTCGTTAATGCTTTGGTAAATACCACGATTGTCCCTATTTTGAGAGGTGTAAAACACATATATACACACATTCTACAGTATTATAGACCCTTTTTAAAGAAATATTTTTATGAGGAGTTTGTATGAAAACTATCTATAAAACCAATTTTCCATGTTCCATGGTCACAAGTAATCTGAGTATTGCAGAGACGTTGGTATTCACAATGATCAATGTCAATTTTTAGAGGGGTTTATTAGTGCACTGTTTAAAACCATATATATCAAGGTAGTTTGTACAAATTTAATCTACCCTGATACCCGCGACTGGTGGTCGCGGCATCATTGCAAATATCGTGCATGATTATAAAAATTGACTTTTGGACAAATAACTCATGTCACTAATAACCCTATTTGTCAAAGATGGGGTCAGAGTACCTCTACCCTGACCCCTCACGTCATATTGAAAAAAAGAATTCAGCCCTCTGAACCGTCCATGATACATAAAATGGAAGCTACAAATGTCCCGCTCCTGCACCGCCAAACTCGTAATCAGGCCCTAAGCCTACTGAAGAAACAGTGGTGCCTAGCCCTCATTGAAGTTCAATTAGATCATACTAATTGGTCTCAGGAACTTGAATATTAAGTATAACAACATTATCATCCTACAGATTTCCATTTACCCTGATAGATAGTTCTCATAGTAATCAATACAATATGATTTTCCCTTTTAGCTGAATTGTCTTGAGAGACTTTACATTCTTCTACTGAATATTTTGTTTTACTTATGAGCACATTTCCAAGATCTAACTTATATCTGCCTGTAAATAACTGCATACTCAAGTACACACTACCTCACTCGAATTAGTGGTGGTTATCACTTCCAATGGATTGAAGTAACAGTTCCTTAATAAGCAGCAGGAGTAATGTACCTTTTATTCTTATCTATACAATTTTACAAATTATTTCGCTTTGAATGTTGATTACTTTTTTGACAATTCAGTTATCAATTCCCCACTTTTGGGTTTCAGTGTTATGTGCTCTGTACGTAATTTATTGATTGAATACTTTAGAATATAATATCTATTTAAAAACTGTGAATTAAACCTACAGAATTACCAAAGAATATGGCTGCTTGGAAAACCAAAAAAAGATTGCTACTGCTAACGATATGTTTATAATAATGAGAATGTAATCTTCTTATATTTCCCCCAATAGTATTACCTCTGTGTGCTCCCATTCTCCTGCTACCCATTATTCAATTATGCAAGAGTGCATCTAGGTTTACAACATTTGACATATTTTTTCCATATACTTATAAACTATGATGAGTAATGCTAGATACTGAAAACCTTTTATCACAAGATATTGCCACTCATTATACTGTAAGAGGTATGTCAGAGACAAGTATTGACATTTTAAATCTATATCTTTATTGGGTATTAATACTACTAACACAGACTTTTCAGTCCTAAAATAGATGCAAGCAAGTAAAACAACTCTGCCATCTATTTAGTATAGCTCTTTTATGAATAATTATTGATAACCTGAACATATTTTAACATATCAATTGTGGATAGATTCTCATAAATTCTCGTCAATTAAATATGAAACTACAAGTGAATTTGCCATTAGGTTTGCTTTTTCTGTTTATTTCCTTTTCTTTTGCATTGTCTGTTTTATAGCCTTACAAAAGCAACGGAGTGTTGTGTAATAGTTTTAACTGGACTATCTTCCTATAATACCCTAATAGAACATATGACTGTGAATATATTAGTATATGAACTCTTACATGGATTGTTCTAATATTCCATTACATTGTGTTAGATATGTTGGAAGTAATAAGTCCCATTGTCCAATGGAAGGTCTTTACTTTTTACATGTTGGTCCAAATAAATTCTACAAACTAACAGTCAAAAAAGTTCTAAATTGTAACTCTTCAAAGGCCAAACTACACTTTTTTGTATCATTACTTCCTCAAGAACAACTGCATGGATTTGCATAAAGCAAAGAAAAGGCATTATTCTAGGTAAATATCTATGTTCATACCTTGTTTGTTATAAATCTGCTCACACAATTTTTTGGTCTGTAGTAGAGAACAAAAAATTACTAATGAAGTTAAAATAGGAAATGTTTGTTTCCAACCTCCCAAATCTTTCCCAGCTAACCCTATACTGATTACTGATCCTGAGATGGGATTTAGGTCTGGTTCCTATTGATGAGACTGCCCCAAATCGTACACTCCTGAACTGGAGACGTCTTTGGTCAACACCTGAGCTTGTGAGCTATGGGCAGGACCTTGGTGATCTCTTGTCAAGAGGGAATACGGGGAAAATCCCATGGCTAATTCACATTAAGAACCTGTGTTATGCCTTAGGTAAGGGGGACCTGTGGACGTCACCAGAGGAGTCTTGTGTTTTACAGACCAAGAAATCATTGAGTGCGGCTCTTCAGCACTATCGAATGGAAATATTACTAAATTCTTACTATCACCTTTTTGGATATCAAGATCAGTCCCCATTTTGAAAAATTTTTGGATGTCATCCAGCCTCCATTGGCCAAGAAATTATATATCCAGTTCAGACATGGTTCTCTTCCTCTGAGGGCTTTAACCCATAGGTGGTCCAGCGCGCCCTGTCCAACGAGTTTTTGTCCAGAGTGTGTTGATACTTGCGAGACAGAGTTGCATGTTGTGCTCTTTTGCCCTCTCTACATCAAGGCAAGAGCAAAATGGATTATCCAACTCTGCAAGTCTAGGGGTCTCAGGGATTATGAGGAGGTATTTAGAATCCTCAAATATGATACTACCCCCATGATAGTGTTTGCGATGGCTAGATTCCTCCTTTCTATGTGGTATTCAAGGTGTAAAAAATTGAAAATCGATAGACCATAATCTGCTCTTACTGAGGTGAATTTAGCATTGTAGCGAAGTGCTTTTAGGTATGAGATTTGTCTAAGGATGGGATGTTGTTCTATGTGTCTACATCTTCATTGATATCACTTTGTCTTTTTAATAATGTATTCAATTGTGTTTTAAATGTTCATCTAATTTTTAAAACATGTTCTTAATTCTTGATGGATTGTATTACATGCAAATGTTCATCTTCTTTAATTTTATTGTAAATATGTATTTATGTCTTTTTATGGTATTATACCGAAATAAAAGTTTTTGACTGACTGACTGACTGACTGATTACATACATATTTTTGTCAAGTGTCTTGCAAATTAATCACAAAAAAATGTTTTTGAACCATATATCTTAAAAGAGAAAAGTTAATGTTATCTTTGGTTATAATACCTTAATGTATGTTTCAAAAGGCTTCAGAAAATCATTGAAAAAAACACAGTTAAAATGTAGTAATGCTCAGAATTAAACATTTTAGAAAACACACTGAACTTTGCAGTTTATGATTAGGACCATCATACAACACACACAAACATCATAACTCGCACAACAAATGAAATGCTCATGACTTCACTCTTGATGTGACAAATATAGCTACAAATGGCAGTAATCTAACAGATGAGATTACTAACCACAATATCTTTAATGCTATGACAGAGATGACTATGAATGCAGTTTTATTTGTTGGTTTGAGTATGTGTTGATATTCAATTACAGTGTGCTATGATGTGTTATTTTTATAGGCGTGTATGTATTTTGTGTAGTCATAAGTACCTATGTTTAGGTATTATTACCATATTAAACCACACCTTCACTTTAATTATGCTTTTTTTCCTCTTATACCACGTCCAAACTTTTTCTGCACCCAACTCTCTGAGGGTGGCCAACCTAAGATATCATGACCTTCAGCAATGTGCATCAAGTTGGCCATAGGTGTTAGCTGTATGTGCCCAAACCACCATGGCATGCAACCTTTGCAACACATGGCCATTGGCCAAGTGCAGTGGTGTCTGCCAAAGTTCCATATGGGGGCAGGGCTTTCTTGGAAATACATATATGTTACATACAAACCAACTGTCATGGTATGCTTATGTGACAGCACTAACTATTTAAAGGTTGTGTGTCAGTACAAGGGGCTTAAAAAATAATGAATGGTAATGTTAACATTGTGCGTGTGATTGCCATATTATTTTCAGACATTATTTTAGAGCTGTGAATTGACATTGGTTGTGCTAACTAAAAAGAGAATCGAAATGTTAAACTTTTTGTTCCTGCTCTGTGAATCTCAAGAAAGGTCCAGCCAGGGTCCAAGACATGTATCACGTGTTCATGTTTTTTTTTTTATCTTACGGAGTTCCCGTTAGAACTCCCCACTTGAGCAAGGTGGCCAGAAGATGCTCCTGCTGCCCCCATTTGGCTCTCTCCAATGTACCTTTCAGGAGTTGGAGATCAACTCTCCAAGTCCTATAAAGTCTGCCACAACAGATTTCTCTCTGTGGTGACTGGCCAACCATAGATATAAGGTTATGCAAACCTAGCTTTGGATTTGCTGACCTGATGTGCCAAATGGGAGAAAAAGCAACCTTTTCCAATCAGATCTTAATATGTTTTAAATTGTGGGTCCACAAAATGTCCGCAAATTGGTTGAAATTCAAAAAATGAAAAGGCTCATTTATAAAATAAACATAAAATTGACTGAATAACACATGCCATTTAGATAACTTTATTAATACATTTATTTCCACACTGTTATTGTTAAACTGGAAAGGTAGAATGTCATCTTATTACAACATTGCAGCAAAACCGACATGAGCATAACACTGTGTACTGTTCACTCCCTCAGAGGTAACACATTAAAATGACTTTATACCGGGAAGCAAATCTCCTGATAGCCACAGGGCCTCTTCAGTGGGATTTAATATTCCAGCAGAAATTTAACCCCGAACAACTGCAATGCTTATCTCATGACTATGCCATTGCTAGTATTAAAGATATTGTTTAGATTAGTTATAAAGTTTACAAACAGTCAGGTAACCTACAATCAAATGCTTATCAATAGAGCAAATCGTCAATGGTTTATAGTCAATTATTTCACAAAGAAATACACAATTGAACATGAGGTAAGCAAATTAAAATTAAAATTAAAATGACACAAAATGAATTTGTATGAGGAATGACAAAAAGAAGTGACGTGGCTGTGTATGAGAATATAGTACATACAAAACATACAAAGCAAGAGAGATTTGTTGACTATTCAAAAAGATACATTTACAACTCTAACACAATTATACGATTTTAATGTTTTGATCTTCATTAATCTAATAATTTAGTCATCACAAGGAAAAAAACATTGACAATGATGCCTACGAACATGAAAACAAATACAAAATACAATAAAAATACAATCATTATTTGAACATTGCAGTGCAAATTAAATCAAGCTAAATATTGTCATTAGTCACTCTAACTTTACCATAGACGGCAATAAAAAAATAGACCCGGGTGAAATATTCATTATGCTGACGTGATCTTCCATAATTTCCAGATTTACACATATACAAAAAGTTAAAAATTATGAACCAATGTTGACCGAGAGGGAACTCCATTGCAACTGCGATGGAGGTCCATCTCTGCCAACATTATCGACCGCCTGTCCGATTTTGATTCAGGCAGACAATAGCTTGGCCACGGCAGAGACTACTCTGTCTTTTCATTGATCAAGCTTCTCTGATGGCCCTTACTCATTTGGCTATATGTCCATCCACCTAATTTAGATGGGTGGACCTACAGCCATTTGTCAGTACTTGTCACTGCCAGGAAAAACCTAGTGGTAATGGACACTGAAAAATGTTTACTGTCCTCCTTGCCATGGGATAATCCTCCCATGGCAAAGGGGGAGGTTTTTTTTTTAATTTTCAAAAAGAAAATCCCACTTTTTGATCATACCTTTTTTTTTCTACTTTGCTGTATGTCATGTTTGACAGAGCCATCAAGAAAAGTTACAATGCATTGACAGGAGCCGCATTGATGTTGGTACCGGTTAATGCTTAAAATGTCTGCCGGACCAAAGGACAACTCAAAATTCAGGGCTTGGCATGACCTCCAGGCCAATTAAGTAACTTACTCTGTCACACTGCTGAAGGACAGGCCAACCACCAAAACTTAAATCAGGCCCTATGCCAGTACTCCAGTTTGCATCAATAGGCTACTGTTCAGGGAACAGTTCTAACACAGGAGCATGGTTACAACTTAAACAAAATGGAAGCAGCTGCTGATCTCATTATGTGTAATTTCCCAACATGATTTTAGTGTAAAATTCATCCCATTGTTCAAAATGGATGCACAGGCTCATTTTGATCTAAAATATAGCAACAAATGGCGGATTTTGTATCTCATACACTTTTTGTAATTTCTCTGATATTTTTCATAATTATGCAAAAGGAAATTATGCAGATTGTGCACATCTGTAAATTGAAAAGCAGACAATTTAAGGGAAATGCATAAAAATGTGAGGAGGAAAAAAGGTATTGAATGAACTCTGGAAACATTACTGAATGAATTCTGGGAACCCTCTCAAGAAACAGACCACATCAACAATATGAGACAAAAAGAATTAATCAAGTAGAATGAGAGATATACCAAACGCCATACAAAGGAAACAAGCTTTACTTCGGTTAAGTGTGCCTTGTAGTCATTTTTCATGTAAAAAAGCAGCATGGAGCAAAAACTGGAAGTCAAACAAATCTTAAAGGAGTACCTAAAATGATTGACAAATATGGCAATCATAGGCAACCACAGAGACATACACTTAATCGTACAGAAGAATTTGAAGTGAATTTGGGGACCCTCAGCAGTAATCAAGTTACAAGACTTCAGAACTGACCCAGCAGAAATAAATGGAAATGTTGACAAAATGTGTAGCTGGGCTTAGGACTGAATTTTCTTACCCCCAATGAAGAAACTAATCTATAGACATGTAAGGGAGTGGTAAGTAAACAAAAAGTATAATGCTAGAACAGATGTATGACAATACAATGCATATAGATAGATAGATAGATAGATAGATAGATAGATAGATAGATAGATAGATAGATAGATAGATAGATAGATAGATAGATAGATAGATAGATAGATAGATAGATAGATAGATAGATAGATAGATAGATAGATAGATAGATAGATAGATAGATAGATAGATAGATAGATAGATAGATAGATAGATAGATAGATTTTCTTTCTTTTCTTTTTTGGTGGGAACCCGGATTCACCCCTTTATTAATTTGCTCCTAACCTTCCTTTACCACTACATGCCTCTAAACCCTGAAATTACCCTTATCATCCTTTATCATTGCCCACAGCTAAACCCTAAAACTGTAGTGCAGTAGCATAGAGTGCAGAGTAGAGTGGCAAACAGTGCCTTTGAGTAGAATGAAGTAGAGAGGCTTGTATTGGTATAAAGTAGGGTGGTGTAGAGTAGAGTGGAGTAAAGTAAAATGGTATACAGTAGAGTAGCATAGAGTAGTGTGGTGTAGAGTGAAGTGGGGGTAGAGTGAAGTGGGTAGAGTTAAGTTGGGTAAAGAAGAGTGGCATACAGCAGAGTGCTGTACATTACAGTGGTAATGTATGGAGTGGAGTGTGGTAGAGTGGCTTACAGTGTCTAGACTGCAGAGATGTAGAGTAGAGTGGTGTAGAATGCAGTGGTGCAGAGTAGAGTGCAGCGGCATAGAGTGCAGTGGTGTAGAGTGCAGTGGCGTAGAGTGGTGCAGAGTAGAGTAGAAAGGCATAGAGTGCAGTGTCATAAAGTGGTGCAGAGTAGACTGCTGTGATGTACAGTGCAGAGGTGTAGAGTGCAGTGGCATATAGTAGAGTGGTGCAGAATACAGTGCTGTGGCATAGAGTGCAGTGGCATAGAATAGAGTGATGTAAAGTGGAGTGCAGTGGCTTTGAGATCAGAGGCATAAAGTAGAGTAGATTGGTGCAGAGTAAAGTAGAGTGCAGTGGTGTAGATTGTTGCAGAGTAGTGCACAGTGGTGTACAGTGCAATGGTGTAGGGTGCAGTAGCATAAAGTGTTGCGGAGTGGAATAGAGCAGTGTGGCTTGGAGTAGCATAGTGTACAGTAGAGTGGTGAAGGGTAGAGTGATGCAGATTTGGGTGTAGTCGTGCAGAGTAGAGTGGAATCGAGTACAGTAGTATACAGTGGCATAGAATCAAGTGAAGTAGAGTGGCTTGGAGTGGCATGCAGTGGAGTGTTGATGAAAAGTGAAGTGGGTCAGAGGTGAGTGGGGTAGATTAGAATTGCATACAGCGTAGAGTAGAGTGGCATTCTGTGGAGTGAAGTGTTGTAGAGTGGCAGCAGTGAAAGTGTGTAGACTGGGGTAGCATTGCATGTAGTTGAGTGCATGGTGTAGAGTGATGCGGAATAGAGTGGCGTTGAGTGCAGTGGCACTGAGTAGAATGGTGGAAAGTTACGGAAAATGGTGTAGAGTACCGTGGTGTAGATTGGTACAGAGTAGAGTACAGTGGCATACAGTGCAGTGGAGTAGGGTGCAGTAGCATGACATGTGGTAGAGTGCTGTAGAGTCGAGTAGAGTTGAGTGGATTTGAATGGCATAGAGTGGAGTCGACCAGAGTGGCTTGGAGTGGCGTTGTGTAGAAAGGTATACAGTAGAGTGCTGAAGAGTTTAGCAGTGCAGAAAAGACTTGAGTGGTGTGGAGTAGGTAGAGCAGAGTACAGTGGCATCGATCGATGTAGAGTTTGTTGGAGTGGCATACAGTGGAGTGATGTACAGTAGAGTGGCATAGAGTACAGTGGGTTAGAGTGAAGTGGGGTACAGTAGAATGGTGTACAGTCGAGTGACGTAGAGTAGAGTGGCATTCTGTAGAGTGGAGTGTGGTAGAGTCGCACACAGTGGCAGTGTGGAGACTGTGGTGGCATTGCATGCTGTAGAGTGGCGAAGAGTAGAGTGGCGTTGGATGCAATGGCCTACAGTGCAGTAGCCTATAGTGCAGTGGCACAGGGTAGAGTAGAGTGGCGTAGAGTGCAATGGAGTAGAGTGGTTTGTGGCAGCGTAGAGTAGGTTGGTGTAGACTAGAGTGGCATAGAGTAAATGGTGGAGAGTAGAGTGGTGTGGATATAGAGTGGCATACAGTGGTGTTGAGTGGAGTAGAGTGCCTTGGTGTGGCACAGAGTAGAGTGGCATAGAGTAGAGTGATGTACAATAGAGTGGTGTACAGTGGAGTGGTGTACAATAGAGCGTAATTGTGTGGAGTGGAGTGCGGTAGGGTGGCATGGAGTGGCAGTGTGTGGAGAAGAGCGGCATGGCATACATTAGAGCAGCACAAAGTAGAGTGGTTCAGACTAGAGTAGAATGGCATAGAGGGCAATGTCTTAAAGTTGTGCAGAGTAGAGTGTAGTGGCATACAGTACAATGGCTTAGAGTGATGCAGAGTAGTGTAGAGGGGCATAGAATGTAGTGGCATAGAGTGCAGTGGTGCAGATTGGAGTGGTTCAGAATAGAGTGGTGCAGAGTGCATTGCACACAGTACAGATATGTAAACTGCAATAGTGTACAGTGTGGTGGCATAGAGTCAAGTGGCATAGAGTGGGGCAGCATAGATTTCCACGGTGTAGGGTGCAGTGGCAAAGAGTAGAGTGGTGCAAAGTAGAGTAAAGTGGCATAGAGTGGTCCAGAATAGAGCAGAGTGGTGCAGACTGCAATGATGAAGAATGCAGCAGTGTAGAGTGCAGTGGCATAGAGTACAGTGTCATAGAGTACAATGGCATAGAGTACAGTGCTGCAGAGTAGAGTGGTGAAGTGTAGAGTGGCGCAGAGTGCAGAGGTGTGTAGTACAGTGGCACAGAGTGCAGTGGTGCACAGTAGAGCACAGTGGCACAGAGTACAGTGACATGCATTGACGTGGTGCACAGTGGTGCAGAGTAGAGTGCAGTATAGTACATTGCAGTGTCATATATTTTTTTTACATTTTAATTGTACAGCAGTACTTTCTAGGTAGTACTACAGTACATACTAAACTTTAAATAAATATATATTCATCACAATACATAATTGTATTTACCTCTAACCAGTTTCCTAAAGTCCTTCATGTCTTCCTAGATAGGAGGAAAGTAGTCCTAATATAGATTTTAGTATAAAACACAGAGCACACAAACAGTGTGTTTAAAACAATGAGCTGCCTTTCAATTTTTTAAGAGCTGTCTGTAAATCCCTGCGCCACATGAAACCTGATGCAGGTTTCATGTGGCGCAGGGATTTACAACGTGACGCATCTGCCTAGATGCGTCACGTTGTAAATAAGTCACAACGTGGCGCATGGTGTACGCCGCCGCTGCGTCACAAAAGTGACGCAACGGCGGGGTAAAAGTGTTACAAGGGGTTTGTAAATCTGCCCCATGGTTCGCAGCTCAGACAGTTAAGCCACAGCCTTTCTTCGCGTTGGGCTCTGGCGCACTGTAGCAGGCGATCTGCTGCAAAAGCAAGGAGCTCCCACAGAAATCACAGAACATTATGCACACTGTAGAAAACACAGGGTAAGCATGAGAAATTCTTACAGGAGCCTGATGTCAGAGCTGTCTGTCTCTCTATGAGAAGACCTCCGGCTCCACCACGTGTTGTAGTGCATGGCAGTCTTGTGTAGAAATTCCTGACGTCTTTGACCAGGTCCTCAAGAGAAAGCGTCTGTCAACTTTCAGCCGTAAGAACCTAGTTGGTCAACTTTTGTGGATGTTTGTACTCACCAGTGGCACCAAGCATACATCTTGCTTTGATAGAGATAGACTGCTGCAAAATTGTCCTTGTTAGGTGGCATAGCTATAAAGTTCAAGGTATGCTTATGCCATTATATGCGCCCATGGAAACCTCATCACTTTAATTAAATTTAAGGTCAAAGTTATGGCGACACAATGTAGTAAATATGATTTAAGTCACAATGGGTTGGGCAGCAGCTGGTTTGTATTTCCTTGTACATTGGTTTAGTCACTCCTAATGAAATGTTTATACCACCATGTTTAAAGGTTAACTCAAAATTATGTGTTCTCTTTTCAAAACTGAAAACAGGCAATGCCCGCATTGGCGCTGCTATGATGTTCGAAATAAATCTTGTTTCCAGTATGTCAACCACACACGGGCAACAAAAGAACCGTGTGCAGTCTGCTCAAGGCAACCATCGCCTGCTGAACTTTGAGCATGCGGTTGGTATTTTTAATTTGCTCATTGGAAATAGCAACGTATGAAAGGTACTGCACGAAACATCTCACACAATTTTCCTAGCTTTGTTCAAAACTATATTTTTGAACTCACGGATTTCTCATGGTGGGTTTCAGTGACATTGCTTAAAGTCCATTGTAACTATTTATCAAAATGCAGAAAATTGTACAATTGAATTAGTGGTTTGAGTGGAAAATAAACAGGCAGGGGATAAACAGAGACCTAAGAAAGCTGGCAGCTCCAAGTCACTGTGCACTTTAGGGCGCTTATTTGCAAGACCCTTGCGCCACCGGTACGTCACTTTTCCCATTTTAAAACTGATGCACCAGCGGTGCGAGGAGCTTGCAAATAGGCCACTAGAGGGCATAGTTACAAGGGAATGTCGGAGCCTGGCATTAAGCACAAATTGCTAATGACATGCTCAGCCATTCCGAAAACGCAAGGATGACGCCTTATTTACAAAGATACGGCACATCCCTGCATTTTTCCTAGCGTTGGCGCTAAATTAAGCTGCCTAGCCCCATAGTGCAAGGGTGCCTGCTTTGAGGGAATGATTCTTAATGTGCAGGGAGGTGTCCCTTCCTGCACATAAACAATTACAGATGGCGATCTGAAACTTCTATGTATGCTGCATTGTGCAGCACACATAGAAGTTGCAAATAGCCATTTTTTTTTTATTATTGTTTACATATAGGATGGTGTCACTTCCTGCACATAAACAATAATTTGTGGCATTTTGCTGTTTCTGTGTGCTGAACAATGCAGTACACTTAGAAACAGCAAAATGGGGAGAAATCAAGTATTTCTCCTCGTTTGGCCATGTTAAGACCAGGTTTTCCCTGGTCATAATTTTGGCACTGCCTCCTATTTGCGCCACCCTTGTAAATAGGGGGCAGCGTCAAAATCAATGGGTGTTTCGGTGGAACACCCCACGCAACACCCATTGCCCATCCCTTTCTGGCTAAGTATAGCGTGAAAGGGTGCCTTATTTTCAAGGTGGTATTAAGCCACTTTAAGTGTCTGAATGCCGCCTTGTAAATGAGGCAAAGCTCCTATCACCACAGGAACGTTGTTAAAAGAGACGCTCCTGTGGCGATAGGGGCTTGTAAATATGCCCCCAAGTTCGGTTATCTTCATAATTAACTGTATCCAGTTTATCACTAAATTAACCAAACCTAAAACGCATAGTGACTAGGAGCTGGCAGCTTCCTTATGAGACAGTAAAAAACATTGGCGCATATTCTACGTTGTTTGAGAGAGAACATGGTAGAGCACAATGTCCTTAAATACTTAGCAAATAGTTCGATTGAGTTTCACAGGCTTTTTTTCTGCTAGAAAATCAATTTGTACGCATGTTACATTTGAAGTATTATGAATTATTACTCTTTGATTATTGATGGAGCTCGTAACAAGGGGCCAGATGTACTAAACATTTTAACAGTCGTAAATTCTGCATTTGCAAACACTATAAAGGTATATAATGGCCATCATTTTCATATTTACTAAAGGTCAAATGCATAATTCTTTTGGCTTGTACAAAGGGTCTGATTTTCAAAATCGGGCTGTTTGCGACTGAAAGTTTGGGAGTACATAAACAATTTGTATTGCCAAGGGTCATTGCGTCAAAGTGGATTAATAGTTGGAGCGGACTGTAGCCCACGACAAGTAATAATGTAACTATTCTTGTTAGCTCCACTGAAGTTTCAGTAATTTAAACCGCAGGTCAACTCCTTTAGACTATAGCACAGAGCAGATAGGCTTAACTTAAGAAAACATGTGTAAAACCTTCAGCGGAACCAAGACAGATAAAAACTCAAAAACACAACACAATAAAGACCCAATTCAAATTTATAGAAATAGAGAATCATTTATTGAACAAAATGACACTAAAACAGCAAAAATACAATAATGGGAACTGGAGATATGGATTTGAAATAGTATTAAAAAGAATTTAAGTTCCAACTGGGCCAAATTTATCATTGAGTTCCGTTGCCCTTGTGCATTGCAAAGGCTGCCAGGGTGAGGCAACTACTAAGTCAGATTTATCTGCCACCTTGCGCGGTCCTGAGTGGCTGGATAAATCTAGAGTAAGACTACGCAGCACAAATCACTGCATTGTGTTACTCTGCCCCAGGAAGGTATTCCATGTGTGGTGCGTGGGTGTTCCCGGTATTCCATGTGTGGTGTGTGGGTGTTCCCACACATCGACACATGGATTTCAGTGCATTCCCAGGTTTTCCATTACTGGTCAACCTGGAAATGCGTCAAAATGCTGCACCTTCCCAAGTGAGGTGCAACTTGGAGAAATATCAGTATTTCTACTTGTTTTTTTTTTCCTTTCTATGTGTGCTGCATTCTTCAGCACACATCGAAAGAGGAAAATGCCACAGAGGATGGTTTTTGTGTTGGAAGGTGTCCCTTCCTGCATAACAACAATCCTGTGTGCAACGCAGGCACCTTTGCACCACACTGTAAGGGTGCATGTGTGGTTGCTAGGCAGAACATTGTGCACCAACGCAAGGAAAGGAGAGGAATGCACCATATAATGTTAAATCTGCTCATTCGTGCTCTTTCACGCAGTTCTGGAAGGTAGCTTGCTGTTTTAACCCTTTCTGTGCCCATGATGAGCTGGACTCGTCATGGAGCACAGTCGCGCTGTGCCCATGACGAGTCCAGCTCGTCATGGCATCCACCCACGGGGAAAGCGCTGGCGCTCTCCCCGTGATTGGTCGATCTTTTTTTTTTTACTGGGAAGGCAGGGGAAGACCTTCCCCTGCCCCCCTGCCCCCCTCGCCCGTGTCATCAATGATGTCAGCGCGCGAGGCGCGCTGACGTCATCGGAGGTTTCCCCTTTGCTCTCCGAGGCGCATGAAGCCATCTGCTTCCTGCGCGTCGGAGAGTAAAGGTGAGTTTTGGGGCTGGGGAGGGGGGATTATTGCGATCGGTGGGTTAGGTAGGGTGGGGGCACAATGTTGGGGGGGTAGAAATGTTTTATTTTGGGCTCCGCTTTGATAGTGCGCATGGATCCTTCAATTGCAGTAACTTTGGAGGTGAAATGGATTCAAAAAATAAACGCACGCTCTCGAGAGATGCCCTTTTCCTCTCGTTTTGTCTGTGAGGGGTGCTTCTAGCGTGGGATGGGGGGTGGGGGGCGAAATAAAGTAAGCCATAGGGGTTGCAAAGTGGCCAGATTGATTTTATTTGCATCCAAATACACCAGCATCACATAGTTTGCCAGTGAAGTGCTACTTTCGTTTTCTCGTCTTCCTTTGAACAGCATTGTTGTTCCCGGGGGCAAAATAAAGTTAGACAGAGGGGTTGCAAAGTGGCCAGATTGATTTTATTTGCATCCAAATACACCAGCATCACATAGTTTGCCAGTGAAGTGCTACTTTCGTTTTCTCGTCTTCCTTTGAACAGCATTGTTGTTCCCGGGGGCAAAATGAAGTTAGACAGAGGGGTTGCAAAGTGGCCAGATTGATTTTATTTGCATCCAAATACACCAGCATCACATAGTTTGCCAGTGAAGTGCTACTTTCATTTTCTCGTCTTCCTTTGAACAGCATTGTTGTTCCCAGGGGCAAAATGAGTTAGACAGAGGGGTTGCAAAGTGGGCAGATTGTTTTTTTTTTCATCCAATTACACCAGCATCACAGAGTTTGCCAGTGAAGTGCTACTTTCGTTTTCTCGTCTTCCTTTGAGCAGCATTGTTGTACCCGGGGGGCAAAATGAAGTTAGACAGAGGGGTTGCAAAGTGGCCAGATTGATTTCATTTTCATCCAAATACACCAGCATCACAGAGTTTGCCAGTGAAGCGCTACTTTCGTTTTCTCTTCTTTCTTTGAACAGCATTGTTGTTCCCAGGGGCGTTGAAATAAAGTAAGACAGAGGGGTTGCAAAGTGGCCAGATTGTTTTTTTTTTCATCCAAATACACCAGCATCACAGAGTTTGCCAGTGAAGTGCTACTTTCGTTTTCTCGTCTTCCTTTGAACAGCATTGTTGTTCCCATGGGGGGCGAAATAAAGTAAGACAGAGGGGTTGCAAAGTGACCAGATTGATTTTATTTACATCCAAATACACCAGCATCACAGAGTTTTCCAGTGAAGCGCTACTTTTGTTTTCTCTTCTTTCTTTGAACAGCATTGTTGTTCCCAGGGGGGGCGAAATAAAGTAAGACAGAGGGGTTTCAAAGTGGCCAGATTGTTGTTTCCAGGGTGGGAGAGTGTACCATTCCTGGAGGTACTGCAATACCTGGTTGATGGGTGAATTGTAAAACACAATGTGCACCATGGCTCTGTGTTTATGGATGTGGTCTACCATACTGCTTATGTTTTGTAAGGATTTAAGCAATGGGCAGTGAAACGGTTCCCTCATGTCCATAACTTTTCAGGTGAAACCACTCGCTGATTTCTTAATAGTTAGTGAGAGATCGTTTAGGTAACCATGTTGTTTCTGCTTACATTTCACATGCTTTGCATTCCCTATGAGTGGTTGCTTTTTTTTTTTTTTTAGGCAGCGTATTACTCTTATCAAGTGCATAATTTGAATTGAGCCACATCGAAGTGTTTATAGCGGGCACAATTAGGTTATAGCTGAAGGCAGTGCGAGTTTCTCTCAGTGGGCAAGTATGGCGTTCAGTGGGGATGTGGCACTATGGCCAGAGCTGTCGAATTTGGAAATGGTGAACCGGGTTCAGCATTCATGACCAGTCCACCACACCACTGTACTGAGGGAGCACATTCCCATGCTAGACCGTAGAAGGCCCCACTAGACCTTAGAAGGCTTGATGTCTTAGCACAAGCAGGAATACTGTAGTGGTGTCAATTGTGGGTTATCCTTGAAGGCCTGTCCACCACAATCCATACTGAAGTTCATCTCCAGTGTTGCTGACAGGCCTACGAAGCAGCACACCCTAGAGCAACAGTGATCCAGTTGCTGTGACTGTCACTGAGGTCACATGAACCTTGAGCAGGTTAGGGCGATGCGAACGGTGTGACCTCACTGGGTACCTATTTCGGGTGGGTGTTTGCATTGTGCTGAGGGGATTACCAGGTAATTATTCACGCAGCTCTCTGATGGATGTCACATGAGGTAAAATACTGCAATAAATGGCAGACACTCTGAAAACAAGAGCAAACGTTATGTTACATGAGGCAATTGTGGTAATTGTGCATGTATCAAAAGCAAACAAAATACAAGAGGTAGCAAACAATACGTTATAAGAGGAAAAGTGACATGTGTGCAACTTACAAAAAAGTACAAAGTACAAGTAGAGGTATAAAAGTGCAATAAATGACAGACACGCAAACCACAGGAACACACTGGGAAGGCACTTCTATGGGAATGGAGAACAGAATTTCCTATAATGTAAAGACTTCCTTCAGACAATAGAGATGGTGTGAATTAAGTTTGGAACTGTCTTTGCAGGAGGAGAACTTTGAGGTCAGTTTTGAAGGACTGGGAAGAGGGAGGGGGTGGTCCGGAGCTGAGGCTCAGTTCCAGATTCTCGCCGCGTTGCTTGTAAAGGATTGGGCCATCGATCTTTCCTTCTTGAAAGTGGGAGGTTATAGTAATACATTTTGCGCAGTACGTGATGGTCTAGAGCATTATATGCATATGTGACAATAACGTTTTTTTCTCCTTTTTATTCTAGTCTACAGCTTTTCGACAGTGGTTGTTCTGCAGTTCTGTGTAGTTGCATTGTTTTGGTAAGATTATTTTTTTTGTTGTATTTACTCCAAATGAGTAATATTATAATGTCTGAATGATTTTTTTTGTAAGTGATGTCATAATGGCGGCATATTTAGTTAGTGGCTTGAGCATGAAATTATTTGCGATATGTTTTAGATAATCTTATGTGTAATTGCTTTTCTCTTTCTTTTTTAGTGGGATATTGTTGATCCATACTGTGTCTGTACAGAGTAGGTGGTGGTGAGTAGTTTAGCTGCCTCTGGCAAGTGAATGGTATTGTTTTGGAGTATATATGAGTTTTTGATAAAGGGGCTGTTTGTTTATTACTTATTTCATAAAGTGTTTGCTGTTGTTGACTTGTTTGACAAGTTTCCTTTATTAGTAAGCAATATGGCTAGCCGTAGAATGACTGCTCAACAGGTGGTCGGTATGCTTCTTGAATCTTCCTCTGAGCATGATTATGAGACTGACAGTGCGTCTGAGGGAGAGGAGGGAGGGGAAGATTCTGGCAGTGAGTTTTCACTCAACATGGAATCATCGGATGATGAAGGTACTCTCAGTGCAGATGAAGGTACTCTTGGTGTGGATGAAGCAACTCTGAGTGCGGATGAAGTGCCTGTCTTAGAGGAGGAAGCTGCTGTGCCGATGGTGCAAGAGGCATCTGGATTGCAGTCTGAGGCTGCTAGGCTTCCTACTGGAAGTGCTGGACTTTGGGTTGATCCAAACATGGTGCAGCCGGTGTTGCCTGCCTTTAGCGGTGATGCAGGGTGCACAGTGCTTTGTGAAAACTTTTTGCCTATAAAGTTTTTCAGTTGTTTATGGATGATGTATTTTTGGGTGAGATTGTTGAGCAGACGAATTTGTATGCTGAACAGTTTTTGAGGGACAACAGCGACAAACTTAGGCCCCAGTCTAGAGCTACCCGGTGGACTCCCACATATCTGGAAGAGATTAAGAAGTTTTTGGGTTTGACTTTATTGATGGGTGTGGTAAGGAAGCCAACCTTGGCTTCATATTGGTCTACTAGCCCCTTGTTGGCAACTGCCATATTTCCTGCAGTTATGACTCGTAATCGGTATTTACTTTTGCTACGTATGCTGCATTTTGTTGATAATTCTACGGCGTTGCCACAAGATCACCCTGACTGTGACCGTCTTTTTAAGATTCGGCCCGTTCTTGATCACTTTGTACATCGATTTTCTGAGATCTATACTTCAGGGAAAGAAATATCTATTGATGAGTCTTTGGTCTTGTTCAAGGGCCGTTTGGTTTTTAGGCAGTACATCCCTAGCAAGAGGGCACGCTATGGAATTAAGCTGTATATGTTGTCTGAGAGTAGGACAGGATATGTTTTTAATTTTCGTGTGTACAGTGGTAGAGATTCTACTATTGACCCCCCAGGTTGTCCGTCCACTTTTGGAGTTTCAGAGAAAATTGTGTGGGATCTTGCTAGAAGACTGTTTAACAGAGGCCACCATTTGTACCTTGATAACTTCTATACTGCTGTGCAATTGTTTAAGGAATTGCATAAAGTGGACACTTTTGCATGTGGCACAATCCGCTCTAACCGTAAAGGTTATCCGAAAGAGCTTGTTTGCAAAAAACTTCAGAGGGGGCAGTGCAGTTCCTTGCATAGTGATGAACTACTAGCTGTAAAATTTGTGGACAGGAGGGATGTGTACATGCTGACTACCATCCATGATAAGAGTACCTCACCTGTGGCTGTTTGGGGTCAGGTTGCTGAAGTGTGCAAACCTGTGTGCATTCTAGACTGCAATAAGCACATGGGTGGTGTTGACAGAGTAGATCAGAGGTTGGAACCTTACTCTGCTATTCGGAAGGCTTATGTTTGGTATAAGAAGTTGGCCATCCATTTCTTCGAATTAGCAATGTTCAATGCTTTTATTGTGTTCAAGGAGTGTTCTCCTGCGTCAAAGTTGAAATTTCTTCAGTTTCAGCACTCTGTGATAGCTAGCCTTGTTGTTGTGGAACAGGCAAGTGTAGATTTGTAGTGGTGGAGGATGTGGGAAATTTGAGTGAGCCCGGTGATGCCACAACTTTCCCACAACTTTCCCACCCCAAAATGTGTGAAAAAAGTGATTATTTTAGCTAAAATTGAGGTTTGCAGGGGATTCTGGGTAAGGAAACGTTGGGGGATCCATGCAAGCCATACCTCCCTGGAAGCCCCCGGGTGTCTAATTTTCAGAAATGTATGGGTTTGGTAGGTTTCCCTAGATGGCCACCGAGCACCGGGCCAAAAACCCAGGTGACCCCCCCTTGCAAAACCAGGTGGTTTTGAGATAGGCAATGTTGATGTCACCACACTACGTTTTGGGCCCTTGCCTGTCGCGGGTACTTGGGCCTCCCACACAAGTGAGGCACCATTTTTACCGGGAGACCCAGGGGAATGCTGGGAGGTGGGAAATTTGAGTGAGCCCGGTGATGCCACAACTTTCCCACACAAAAATGTGTGAAAAAAGTGATTTTTTCAGATAAAATTGAGGTTTGCAGGGGATTCTGGGTAAGGAAACGTTGGGGGATCCACGCAAGCCATACCTCCCTGGAAGCCGCCGGTTGTCTAGTTTTCAGAAATGTATGGGTTTGGTAGGTTTCCCTAGATGGCCGCCATGCACCGGGCCAAAAACCCAAGTGACCCCCCTTGCAAAACCAGGTGGTTTTGAGATAGGCAATTTTGATGTTACCGCACTACGTTTTGCGCCGTTTCTTCTCGCGGGCACTAGTCGGACCCACACAAGTGAGGTACTGTTTTTCTCGTAAGACTTTGGGGAACGCGGGGTGGGTGGAAATTTGTGGATCCACGCAGATTCCAGAACTTTCCACGACAGAAATGTGGGGAAAATGTGTTTTTTTGGACAATTTTTTAGGTTTGCAAGGGATTCTGGGTAACAGACCCTGGTGGGAGGCAGTCAAGTCACCCCATCCTGGATTCCCCTGGGTGTCTAGTTTTCAAAAATGTATAGGTTTGCTAGGTTTCCCAAGGTGCCCGCAGAGCTAGGGTTCAGAACTACAGCTAGTAATTTTGCCAAAAAAGGGTCATTTTTCACTGCGAAATTGAGTTGTGCCCACGTTGCGTTTTGCGCCGTTTCCTGTCGCGGGCACTAGGCTGACCCACACAAGTGAGGTACCGTTTTTCTCGTAAGACTTTGGGGAATGCGGGGTGGGTGGAAATTTGTGGATCCACGCAGATTCCGGAACTTTCCACGACAGAAATGTGGGGAAAATGTGTTTTTTTGACAATTTTTTAGGTTTGCAAGGGATTCTGGGTAACAGACCCTGGTGGGAGGCAGTCAAGTCACCCCATCCTGGATTCCCCTGGGTGTCTAGTTGTCAAAAATGTATAGGTTTGCTAGGTTTCCCTGGGTGCCCGCAGAGCTAGCGTTCAAAAACTACAGCTAGTCATTTTGCCAAAAAAGGGTCATTTTTCACTGTGAAATTGAGGTGTGACCACGTGGCATTTTGTGCCGTTTCCTGTCGCAGGCACTAGGCCGACCCACACAAGTGAGGTACCGTTTTTCTCGTAAGACTTTGGGGAACACGGGGTGGGTGGAAATTGGTGGATCCACGCAGATTCCGGAACTTTCCACGACAGAAATGTGGGGAAAATGTGTTTTTTGGACAATTTTTTAGGTTTGCAAGGGATTCTGGGTAACAAACCCTGGTGGGAGGCAGTCAAGCCACTCCATCCTGGATTCCCCTGGGTGTCTAGTTTTCAAAAATGTATAGGTTTGCTAGGTTTCCCGAGGTGCCCGCAGAGCTAGGGTTCAAAAACTACAGCTAGTCATTTTGCCAAAAAGGGTCATTTTTCACAGCGAAATTGATTTGTGACCACGTTGCGTTTTGCGCCGTTTCCTGTCGCGGGCACTAGGCCGACCCACACAAGTGAGGTACAGTTTTTCTCGTAAGACTTTGGGGAACGCGGGGTGGGTGGAAATTTGTGGACCCATGCAGATTCCGGAAATTTCCACGACAGAAATGTGGGGAAAATGTGTTTTTTTTGACATTTTTTTATGTTTGCAAGGGATTCTGGGTAACAGACCCTGGTGGGAGGCAGTCAAGTCACCCCATCCTGGATTCCCCTGGGTGTCTAGTTTTCAAAAATGTATAGGTTTGCTAGGTTTCCCAAGGTGCCCGCAGAGCTAGGGTTCAAAAGCGACAGCTAGTCATTTTGCCAAAAAAGGGTAATTTTTCACTACGAAATTGAGGAGTGACCATGTTGCGTTTTGCGCCGTTTCCTGTTGCGGGCACTAGGCCGACCCACAGAAGTGAGGTACCATTTTTCTCGTAAGACTTTGGGGAACGCGGGGTGGGTGGAAATTTGTGGATCCACGCAGATTCCGGAACTTTCCACGACAGAAATGTGGGGAAAATGTGTTTTTTTGGACAATTTTTTAGGTTTGCAAGGGATTCTGGGTAACAGACCCTGGTGGGAGGCAGTCAAGTCACCCCATCCTGGATTTCCCTGGGTGTCTAGTTTTCAAAAATGTATAGGTTTGCTAGGTTTCCCAAGGTGCCCGCAGAGCTAGGGTTCAAAAACTACAGCTAGTCATTTTGCCAAAAAAGGGTCATTTTTCACTGCGAAATTGAGGTGTGACCACGTGGCGTTTTGTGCCGTTTCCTGTCGCGGGCACTAGGCTGACCCACACAAGTGAGGTTCCGTTTTTCTCGTAAGACTTTGGGGAACGCGGGGTGGGTGGAAATTTGTGGATCCACGCAGATTCGGGAACTTTCCACGACAGAAATGTGGGGAAAATGTGTTTTTTTGGACAATTTTTTAGGTTTGCAAGGGATTCTGGGTAACAGACCCTGGTGGGTGGCAGTCAAGTCACCCCTTCCTGGATTCCCCTGGATGTCTAGTTTTCAAAAATGTATAGGTTTGCTAGGTTTCCCAAGGTGCCCGCAGAGCTAGGGTTCAAAAACTGCAGCTTGTCATTTTGCCAAAAAAGGGTAATTTTTTACTGCGAAATTGAGGTGTGACCACGTTGCGTTTTGCGCCGTTTCCTGGCGCGGGCACTAGGCCGACCCACACAAGTGAGGTACCGTTTTTATCGTAAGACTTTGGGGAACGCGGGGTGGGTAGAAATTTGTGGATCCACGCAGATACCGGAACTTTCCACGACAGAAATGTGGGGAAAATGTGTTTTTTGGTCAACTTTTTAGGTTTGCAAGGGATTCTGGGTAACAGACCCTGGTGGGAGGAAGTCAAGTCACCCCATCCTGGATTCCCCTGGGTGTCTAGTTTTCAAAAATGTATAGGTTTGCTAGGTTTCCTAAGGTGCCCGCAGAGCTAGGGTTCAAAAACTACTGCTAGTCGTTTTGCCAAAAAGGGTCATTTTTCACTGCGAAATTGAGGTGTGACCACGTTGCGTTTTACGCCGTTTCCTGTCGCGGGCACTAGGCCAACCCACACAAGTGAGGTACCATTTTTCTCGTAAGACTTTGGGGAACGCGGGGTGGGTGGAAATTTGTGGATCCACACAGATTCGGGAACTTGCCACGACAGAAATGTGGGGAAAATGTGGTTTTTTTGACAATGTTTTCGGTTTGCAAGGGATTCTGGGTAACAGACCCTGGTGGGAGGCAGTCAAGTCACCCCATCCTGGATTCCCCTGGTTGTCTAGTTTTCAAAAATGTATAGGTTTGCTAGGTTTCCCAAGGTGCCCGCAGAGCTAGGGTTCAAAAACTAGAGCTAGGCACTTTGCAAAAAAAGGGTAAATTTTCACTGCGATATTGAGTTGTGAGCACCTTGCGTTTTGCGCCGTTTCCTGTCGTGGGCACTATGCCTATCCACACAAGTGAGGTACCATTTTTATCGGGAGACTTAGGGTAATTCAGTTTTGTAAAGGAACTGTTATTATCTATTGACTTTTGATGCATTTCTGCCTTCCAAATGAAAGATATTGTGTAAAAAAGAAGTCATTCTAAAAAATGACTGATAATTCTCATGCTAGTATGAGTATTCCCAGTTTCAGAAATGTGCAAATATCTACTGTTTCTAAACTCTATATTTTGTTCCCATTTCCGAAATACATAGGTGTCTTTCATACCAATTTTTCCATGTACACTTTTTTGCAGAATTATTACTATATACCTGGTACAAAATAAAAAACCATTGCAAGTTGCTGCTCAGTTTTTGGCTCTGGGTTCGTCGGGTTCTTGGTGAACCTACAAGTCCTATATATCCCCACAACCAGTAATGTCCAGCGGATGTAACGGTATATTGCTTTCAAAAAGCTGTCATAATCAGAAGAAGTTACAGGTGAAAACGTTAACACAAAAGGCTGTTTTTTTCAACTAATTTTCAATTTATCCTATATTTAACTGTTTGTTTCTATAAAAAAACCTTGATGGATCTACACAAATGACCCCTTGCTGAATTCAGAATTTTGTCTTCTTCTCGGAAATGTATAGTTTTCCAGGATCCATTATTGCTTTTGTACCCATTTCTGCCATTAACTGGAAGGAGGTCAAAAGCACAAAAAATAGCAAAAATGCCAAAACTGTGTAAAAAATGTTGGGTTTATGACAAAGGTCTGGTATCCCCGAAAAGCTGGGAAAATGATGATTTCAACCCCACAAACCCTTTTTTGATAACATTTACAGGGAAAATCCCAGATGCTTTCATTTGCAGCCCATTTTTCAAATTTTTCCAAAAAACAACAACAATTTGCTTTATTTTGGCTCATTTCTGGGACCCCTCTAGGAGAATCCACAAACCCCGAGTACCTTTAGAATCCCCATGATGTTGGAAGAAAAGGACGCAA
Source organism: Triturus cristatus (assembly GCF_964204655.1). NCBI lineage: Eukaryota > Metazoa > Chordata > Amphibia > Caudata > Salamandridae > Triturus > Triturus cristatus. The sequence continues at coordinate 441,281,940 of NC_140582.1, read as the reverse complement.
ATTTGGCGTGGATACCTTACGTGGTCAAAAAGTTATAGGGGCCTAAGCACGCACTACCCCAAATAGCCAAAAAAAGGCTTGGCACAGGAGGGGGAAAAGGCCTGGCAGCGAAGGGGTTAAATATTGACACACCAGCCCTCCAACTGCATTAATCTGTTTACACCTGACTGGTACCTAGGCATCATTTAAGGATGACCGGGAAGGAGCATGGGTTAGGTACAGAAATCAAGGGGCAGATATACTAACATTTGTTGCGGTGCAACACAGATAGACAACTTGCTGTGCCACGTCAAATGGAGAAGGCACAATGTGCCATATCTACTAAGATATGGAGCATTCCTGCTCTCTCTCTATGCTCTGGAGCACTAGTCACTGCCAAGGAAGGACCTCAAGACCTGCCTTTTCAATTATTACCTCCACACCCAGATGGATCAGCAGCACCCCCAGTGCCTTGAGACCCTCACGGGTGAGTAGCTGCGCTTTACAAACCCCTGATTGATTGATTGAGGCACCCTTGCACCATGGTGCAAAGGTGTCAGTTTTGCAGGAAGGATTGCACAAGAACAATCCCTTGAGGTGTTTTCCTCTTTCTCTGTTGCTGCAAAATTCAGCACATATAAAAAGATGATAAAAGGAGGAGAAATAAACACATTTCTCCTAATTATGCCTCCCCTGGGAAGCCATAGCATTTTGATGCATTCCCAGGTTTACTTTTCTTAGTAAATCTGGGAATGCACCAAAAACCACGTGTGGATGCCTGGGAACACCCAGGCTTCACCCATGGAATGCCTTCCCAGGGCGGAGTAATGCTAGGCAGCTACTTGCACTGCCTTATGTTTCTCCATATTAATCATGCCTAGCAGAGCCACACTAAGTAGCTCTGCATGGCATAGTAATTCTCATGTAAGTGCTTGCATTGCACTGCATCACCTTGCATGATGCAAGGGCAATGCAAGCCATTAGTAAATTCGGGCTATCAATTTTCCCGTCTGAAATTTAAACTTTTGACTTAGTCTCTGAAATGGAAGTCAAACATCCTCAGCAGGGCAAGGCAGCAGGCTTGATAGCTGATGGATGAGGATGAGCCATTGATTTTTGGCCTGAAAGTTCAGAGAATGACAGATTCAAAATTCACACCCAAGGTTGGTCCCTCACATGCCAGATACTTTTTGCGCCTTTGCCCGGGTAAAGATTTCAGTGCTTTGACTCAGTCACTTTTTTGGACCTCGGAAACATCCAGCAGATCATGGCTGCAAGCTATGGCTAAACAGGGCTCCATGAGGTTGGATATCTTACCCGCAATGTCACACTGAAAAGAATTTGCCACTGCGGAAAAGTTTTGAATGGAACCAACAGGAATCTTTGGCCCAGCATCATTGCACCTTTGTCGAGTTTACTTGTCAGGTTTGTCTTGGCCCTTTGGAGATCTTTAAAGCCACAAAGTTTCTAAGTCTCAGGTTTCTTAGGATGTTAGGAGGAGTACACTTTGACACAGCCAGTACTTGAGTCTCCCTCGAGCAGAAGTCCCTAGCAGTGTCCAGGGCAGGGCCTGTTGGAACTGGACAGATTGGCCTTTCTAGAAAAGCCCTTTTAGCAGCTTGTGTGCTTGTAGCTTTATAGGAAGTCAGTCAACTGACCCTTGGAGTCCATATCTTTATCCTGGGTACAAGCGGAAGCAGTGCTAAACTTTTAGGTCTCCTTACAGGTCTCAACAGCAGGTGTAGTCCTTCTTTTGTTTTCTACAGGTCCAGTGGGTACCACATTTATGCCTGCCACTAGCTTGTGGGTGGAGCTTACTTCTGGCCCTCATTAACCAATAGGGAAAGATTCCCTGGGGTAACCCTACCCACTTTTGCTGCAGTTCCTTGGTGCGGTTCTGTAAACAATTCCACAGTACTCTTCTTTACCTAAGTCCAACGTGACAGAATCTTTCTTCCCTTGAACAGCACTTCTGTGCCCATCCTAGAGATGTGGCCAGGTAAATGAGAAATCCCTCCTCTGTGGTCATGAGACCACTCACAATTGTATTTGGGGACAGCTCCTCTTCCATTGAGAGCAGCTCCTCTTCCACTTGGATGCGATAATTATGGCACATTCTAGGTTTTGGGGGAATAACATGAATTCTGCTGCTTACTGCAACAAAATCTTTATGTCCTTGTAAATACTTGGCCTTTCCCTAGCGTTAAATCCCAGTGGTTTTGATCTGCCTAAACTTAATTCAAAGTGTGATCTTTATTGCCCCTGGTAATTTCCAGGTGCAATAAATATTGTACCATCCCATGCGATCCCTCCAGAAACAGGGGGTAGCACGATCATCATAATTTAACTGCCATCTTATACTCTAGCTATAAACATTTTATCTAACAAGTTAAAAAAGGAATCAGCAAGTTAGGTATAGCATTATATTTTCTTGTATATTTCCTTATTGATCAGCATTCCTTTGAAGTAACTAATAACCTGTGCTGTATTGGATATGGGTGAAATACATCATTTATTGTCAGCAGATTACAACATTTAAAGTAACAATTGTTTCCTTGTGGTATATGATTTAGTTTGCCACACAGGCCCGTGCCATATTAGTTGGCATCATGGCTGAGTGAGTGGAATGGTTGCCACTGTAAGATCTGCTCTGCAGGTTCTATGAAAAAGTTGGGCTTCATTCCAACAAGAGAGGGGTTGTAGAGCAGGATTTTCCAATACACTGTGAGGAGCATCAACCTTTGCAGTGGGTGGCATGCTAACAGTCACCACTGTGTGAAGGGGCTGTTTGCATCAATCACTAACCACCTACCTGATTAATATTAATTGAGACTGCGTCTTGCAAATGTTACTATTGGGTTGGAGGTTTGTTGACCCAAGTAGGCCTCCATCCCTACATTTGTATCTTTTGACAATGCGTCGTGAATCAATTCCCACCCAGTACTATTAATGAGGTAGGCAGATTGTGACTTTTTTCTAAGTTGCTTTGGTTACAAGTGATGTGAACAAATGCAAAGTCTTTTTTCACATCAGGCCCTAACATTTTTAAACACATACATCAAAATTATGTAGCACTGTATTTGCTACTCATTTTTAATAAAAAAATGTACGATCGCGATTTTGCTGCAAACGTCAGATCTTTAACATTTGAGAAGTAAAGAAAGTGAAACACCACCGAAATGGAGGAAACTTACTCTGAAATCAGTTTGCTCCATGCTTTCCTCTGGTTCAAAAAATCATTTTAGAGTTAATAGCAGTTGTACCACTCCTCAATACACAACTGATTAAAATTTTGCAAATGTTGTTAGGTACAAGCTTATATTTTCTTCAACATGGCACATGAAAGGTGATAAGTGCTACAACCCTAGAACAGCTCAGCTTCATATAACCAGCTTTAGTGCCACTAGTGGCCGCTAGTAATGTGAAGCGTTGGGGTGGCGGGAACAAGAAAAAGACAATAAAAAATAGATAATGAAGCACTTACCTGCTCCAACGGCCGCCACCTTCCTTCCAATCCTCGCCTCCTTCCAGGAACTGCTGCACACACATTGTGCAGGCTAGCTGCTGCCAATCCAAGTGCTGCTCACATGCTGGGAATGCTATCCTCAGCATGTGAGCAGTACTGGGATTGGTCTGAGCGCCTTGGTTCGACCATCAGAATTAGACTGGGAGCCTGCAGTTGGTTTCTCCACCCAGCTGAACAACACAGCTAGGTGGAGAAAGGCTAAGTGCGCATTATGGTTTGGCCAGCCCTCTGGGGCTGTCCAAACCATCATGCGTATTTAGCAGTGCCCACCACTCCCCCCTCCTTCCTGGTGCTGTAGCTGCAGCATCACTGTGGTTGTCCCCGACCCTCTCTCGGCTCGGCTGGCAGGCAGCCTGCAGGTCGCAAAATAAAATGATAATATTTTTTTTTATATATGTCCTTGCCTCTGCTGTCTTTCAGCAGGGGCAATGCTCCTCCGCCATAACGGAGAAGCCACCACTCTTTAGTGCTTAAAAAGGCAGAATCGGTCTGGTCGCAAAGCATCTCTTGCGATTACTCACACCCATTTGCTTCCTAATTTATAATAAGACGAAAAGTTTATTAAAATATACCTTGAAATATGATTGTTTCGCGGATGGTTTTTCCCTTGTAAATTTATTTATAATGTAGCACATGCCCCCAAAAGGCACATTTATTCATTTTCATGGTGCAAATGTTACTTAGTGCCAACTTTATGGATGGTGATATAAAGAAATAGAGTTGTTTTACTTACAAAATCCCCTAAAGCATCTTGTTACCGTAGTGCATGAACCATGATGACATAACCAGGAAAACTCAGCCTGTGTGCATGGAGAACAAAATTGAATTGGAAGATTCTGATAAGCAATCATATTGTTAGCACTTGAAATCAACTGACATTAATATATGTTTGCAGAGGTTGGGCAAGATGTATACAGCTATTCTGCTGTTGAAAAGCCGCAGGTTTGTGCTGCAAACAGTGGCGTAATGTGTATGAACTGGTTGTCATTCGGAAATGTTCTAACTTGCAAACTGCACTCTCCAACCCATACTGAATCAAAAAAGAGATTGGGTGTGTAATAGGCATCCCTCTCTCCTTCACAAAATAGCACATGCAGTTAAAAATATTGAACTGACATTAGAAACTGGATTGTAACACATTTGAAAAGTGGATGCTATCCCGAGAGACAGCTTTCACTTTGTGAATGGGGCCGTTTCCATTGGGGGAAGCAGGCAAAACTGCCTGCTCTCCCATAATATCATTCAATGAATGCCAACTGTTACTTTTGAAAGCTGTCCCTGACCCTTAAAGCATCAGGGGCTCCTTAAAACAAGCATTTGCAATGAAATAGGTTTTGCATTTACGAGAATTTGAGCTATTGGCATTGTAAATGACAAAATGCCTTTTATTTATGCGTTGTTTTTAAAACAGATAGTTAAAAGGCATTGTCATTTACAATGCCAATAGCTTAAACTCTCGCAAATGTGAGACCTATTGCTATTTGAAAAAATACTGCTCGGAGGCTGTAATTAAAGCCTACGGAGTAAAAACACTCACAACAGGGGGTGTTTCCAGTGGAGGTTACAAAATGAGACAAGGCAATACTAAGGAGGGACTACGAAGTCTATTGACCAATGAACAACTACAGTTTACAGTGGACAATGACAAAAGCCAATGTAAAATATGGATGGAGATTAGGCAGAGCTTCAGGTCCCTTCAGGTCCCTACCTGAATACAGCATGCCTTGCCGAGCAGCGCATGCGCTGGCCATGCTAGACCTAAAACTGTTGCCATTCAGTGAATACAAATGCAGGTATGGATGTCTCCCTTTCCTCGCAGGACTCCTTCCTTGCATGTCTGACCATTCACTCTGTCACCAAAAGACTACTGCCTCAAGAATATTAATATGGCAAAGTTTTTCCGTCTCAATCTAAATGGGAATTTTGTGCTGTGATTGATTAGTACTTTGATTGTGACACAAAATGGAGGAGAGCTCAGAAACCAATTAGTAAAAAAAAATGGTGGCCCTCATTGCAAGTGGTCTCTTAATTCCGGTGGGACCAGTAACAGCAGTCTCCGCTTCATTATGAGATCCATGGGGTGTATGTGTTTATTTTCACATGGAGTGAAAATCTGAGGTCTGAGGATTAACATGGGAAATAGGTCTTGGAATTGTTAATTTCACTGTGATTCCTCATTTATGGGGCACCAATTATAATGGACTACATTTTCACTACCTCTGGAGTTATGGATACCCCAGATATGGTGTATCATTATTTACTTATCAATCAAATCGATTTGATTTACATATAAATTTACATCCTGGACAGTTTGTGTGGAGTTCGGAAAACAATTTAACGGTGAATAGGTACACAATGGATAGAATCTGTGACACATTTAAAACTATTGCATACATTACACACAGGCACATTCCATCATTACTTCCATTGTGACTGTTGGACTTGGCCCTTTTTGCAGGGTCAGCCCTGAAATATTTGCCTTCCTCCAGTATTTTTTCTGACCTGTTGTTGGCCGTTCTATGACTCTGGGCACTTTACCACTGCTGATAAGTGCTAAAGTGCATATGCTCTCCCTACTGTAAAATGTATATGTTGGTTGGATTCCATGATTGGCTAATTTGGTTTACTGTCAGACCCCAGTAAAGTGCACCAGGAGTGCCCAGGGCTTGTAAATCCAAATGCTGCTAGTGGGCTTGCAGCACTGGTTGTGCCACCTACAGAAGCGGCCTAGTAAAATGTGTCTAAGGTCTGCCATTGCAGAACCTGCGTGCAGTCTGGTACTGTCATGCTGACTGGGCAAGTGCACCCACTTGCCAGTCCCTAAACCTTCCCTTAACTTCATATTAGTCACCCCTATGGTAGGCCTAAGGGCAGGGTGCATTGTAAGCATAAGGTAGGACAAGCCCTGATGTGTGTGGCATGTTCTAATAGTGAATTACAGCCATTTTCGTTTTTCACTATTGTAAGGCTACCTGTTCTCCATAGGCCAGAATGGGCTGTTAGAATTGTTACATTCTATGATCCTAACAGACCCAGGGAACATGGTAGAAATTCGAGTTTAGCATGCCTGAAAAATACATCTTTTAGTAAAGTTTATTTTAATATTCTGTGTTTGCAAATACCACTTTTAAAAAGTTGGTATTTGCTTGCCTTACCATTTAAGCCCGCCTCTGCTATGATGTGTATCTGCCTGTCTGGTTGGTGTGAGTGACAGGGCTGGGGAAACCCAGAGGGGCAGGGCTAGGTAGCCTGGTGGTGAATAGAGCGATTGACATCCAGATGGGTGGGAGGAGTACACCTGGACTCTGAATAGGGCTGTGATCTGCCTCCACAATGCTGTCTCCACCTCCTGTTGAGCGGCTGATGTCTCTGCCCTGCACCCTGAATAGAAAGTCAGAGTCATGTCAACAAAGTGCTCAGGAACTGGTTTGGACGGGGCAAAGGCCCCTCTACCCCAGAGGAACAAAGGAATTAGGGGTATAAGTATTGAGACCCTGCTCCCAAGAAATTAGATCCTGCTTGACAAGAAGAACCTCTGCCTGAGGAGAAGGAACTGGGAAAGCTGTAAGGAGGAGTACTGTTCCTGACCAGGGGGATTGACCTGCAGTGGTTGCCTTGCTGCTGAAGGAGAGGAGAAAGACTACAAAAGACTTTATTTCAACTTGTGCTTAAAAAGATCTCCAAGGGCTTGGAATAGAGCTTGCCTCCTGCTGAAGTCTCAGGAACAACAGACTTCACCCCCCAGCTCCCCAGAGTTCTTTGCAAGTGCCTGCTGCTCTTGTTGGGCCTTCTGAGGGACTGCGTGTTGCAAGGAGCTGGAAGCGTGACTCAAGGAGGAGAAGCGTGCCGCCGTCAGAGCTGTTGTCGTCGCATCTCGTAAAGTGGGTCGCCGCTGCAGCATCGCATCGAGCGGAAGCATCTCACATCATCCAGGAAGTGTCTCGCAACGCCGAAGAAGCGTGTCGCCATCGCAGCCATCGTCGCATTGCACCGCATCAAGATAAGCGCTTTGCATCCACGGAGAAGCGTGCCACCATCGGAGCTGCTGTCGTCGCATCAAGTAAAGGGGTGTAGCTGCTGCAACATCACATCGAGCAGAAGCGTCTCGCAAACGTCGGAGAAGAGTGCCGCTGCCAAGGCCACTGTCGTCGCATCACGTAAAGGGTGACGCCACTGCAGCTGACGCATCGAGTCGAGTCTTCTCGCAACATCGGAGAAGCGAAACGCATCTGGAAGATCTTCACGTCTTTATTTCTTTGCACCAAAAACTTCATTGCATCAACATCGTTGCAACACTTTCGTTGCCCTGCGTGTCGCATCTAAAAGGTACATTGACTTAAAGTGTCGCATTTAAGAACTTAAGAGAACTAAGCAAACTTCTACCATCTAAAGTAACAGTATTGTGTATTTTTGTTGTTTAATGGTCTTGTGGTAACTCTATATAAAGAATCCTTATTTTTTATATAAAACCTGTGTGGTGTCCCTTTGTAATGTTGTCACTTGGTTACTGTATGTGTTCACAAATGCTTTACACACTGCCTCTGAGATAAGCCTGTCTGCTCGTGCCAAGCTACCAAGGGGGTGAGCAGGGGTTATTTTAGGCGTGTACCCCCTTACCCTGACTAGAGGAAAGGTTCCCTACTTGACACAAGTACCCACCTGTGCCAACCAGAGAACCCGGATTCTAACATTGGTGGGCAGCGGTGAGGATTCTGGACTTGCATTTGTGACTCATGTACAGTGATTGGTGAACACTACTTAGTGAGTGCAGACCTTAACGCAACCAATACTTGTTGGTAGATTTCTTTTTGGGACTGTCTATTTTTGAGTACTGCCAAGCTTAACCATGGTGGAGAAAGCAGCATCCATAGTCTCTGTTGATAATGAATGGGAATGGGAAGAAGAGAAACTGTAAAGCTACAAAGTATCACACCTGAAATTCTTTTGCAAAAAATGTAATGTTTCTACTACTGGATGTAAAATTAAGGCAGAGTTCTACAAGGTGCAGGGGGCCTGGGTAGAAGCAAGGAATGCCACTGATGATGATAATGCAGAGGAGCAGCTGGAAGGGCCAGTGGGTCCAAAAGGAAGGAGAACCCCTTCCCCTGCCGGTAGCAGTGTTTCTGTTAAAAGTCTATCTCCAGAAGAGTTGGCAGATAGAAGAGAGGGTAGGATGCATGAAATAGAGATGGCAAAGCTCAAATTAAATGGGCAACTGGAGCTGGAAAGCAAAAAGCTGGCTCTGGAAGAAAAGAAAATGCAAATGGAGCATGACTTGATAATGAGGAAGCTTAACTTAGAGATCGAGAGGCTAGAGACCATGAGTGTCTCAGCCCAGCAACAAGAAATGTGTGTAGCTCAGAGATTGAGCTTTGCTGAGTGGGAGGTGGAATCCAGCTCAGATGGGGGCAGCAATATTGAATTTTCTAGTGCTGAGAGAGTAGTACACACACCCAGAGATGTGGCGCCTGACTTGAAGGAGGGGGTTAACATACACCAGGAGGTTCAAGGGCATGAGGTAGCTCCAGTAGTGTGCAGTGTCCCTGAGAGGAATAGGGTAACTGGTGCAGGGGTTCATGGTCCTAGTGGTAGGAGGGACACTCTACTGACTCTAGATGAGAGGTGCAGGGAGAGGGGTTCCCCCAACATTGAAGTCATGGTATGTGAGTGTGAAGACCGCCCAGAAGAGTGTGGGTTGTGTGACAGAGACAGTAAGATACTGTCTTGCCAGTCTCAGGAGAGTGGTGTGAAGTACGTGTGCGAGGCACTGGATGGTGAGGTGAAGGATAGTTTGGTTAACCCTGCTAGGGGGCTGTGTGATCCAATTATGGGAGAGCATATTGTAAGTCCCTGTTTTCCAGAGCTATGCCAACACCTGCGGGAGAGTGAGTTCTCTGACCGCAGGGAGCTCACATTGGAGGCAGACCTTTTGGTGGAGTCCAAAGGGGCTGGAAAGGCATTGGGGAGTGATCCCAAGATGAGTGGTCCAGGTATCTTCAAACCCAGTGTGGTGGAAGTGGCTCAGAGCAGCCCAACTAGGTCCTGTAGTAGTGAGAGGGGTGTAGGGCCTCATGTCCTGTCTTTAAGGGGGAGGAGTGAGAATGGGTTATGTCCCGGTGGTGCCCCACCTCAATCTCAGAGCCTGGATGGTTCTTTAAGGGAACACCCGGTGGGGAGCCTAGTCTGTCCTGAGGGGCTGCCTGTTGTGCGGGACCCCCTAGTGTCTGGAGAACGGGGAGTGTCTGTAAGCAGGCCTCCATCAGTTCTGGTGTCTGGCAGTACCGCTCAGCTGGGAGGGTGCAGAAGTCCAGAGTGAGGGGTGAGAGGGGGGGAGAGTCCCAAGTGGAAGAACCAGTGGGTAAGGGGCCAGCCAGAAGGGCAGCGCCCCCAGTGAATGACCATGATGACACCACTTCTGTCCTGGGGGATCTTCGCGCACTGTCAGATGGACAGGGGTTGGTAGATCTGCGCCAGGCAGACTGTCACACGACACATGAGTTATGTGTCACCCTCAGGGGGGCATGCGTGCTCCCCGGAAAGTCCTGGTGCACCAGGCGAGCGTTCAACCGCATGGGTTGGTCCCAGGGTTGGGAAGCCAGGTTCAGGTGTTGTCTGACCTGGAGGGTGGGACAACTGTGATCAGTGTCCTCACCCATGTTGCTTCTAGGGGTACCATGCCAGTTTGGAGTGTGCAGTACTCTGGAAGGGGGTGCAAAGGGAGGGAGTCCTCGCCTCTGACCCCGGTGCAGCCTGAGGGTTTAGACCCTAGGGTGGAGAGCCAGGTTCAGGTGTTGTCTGACCTGGAGGGAGGGACCTCTGTAATCAGTGTCCTGACCCATGTTGCTTCTTGGTGTACCGCTCCAGGTGGGAGGGTACAGCCATCTGAAAGGGGGTGCAGAGGGAGGGAGTCCTCGCCTCTGACCCCGGCTCAACTGAAGGGTTTAGACCCTAGGTTGGAGGGCCAGGTTCAGGGTGTCCCCGGTGACCTGGACGCCCAGTTGCAGGATAGAACCCCTGAACTGGTGGGCAAATTGCGCAGGACACCTGCCACAGGTGGCCTGGCAATTCTGGAAGGGGGTACCACTCCAAGTGGGAGGGTACAGAGCCCCAAGGAGGAGGACCGGGTGTGAGAGAGGCCACCCCAGTCTTTGGTCCAGCCGTCGGGTACGGGCCTGGGGCTGGTGGGTCAGTGCCAGGATGTCATACCTGGCCTGACAGGAGGGAGAATGCACAAAGGTTGCCAAGCACCTGGGGCTACTGCCCCCCGCTCCCTGGCGCCACAGAGGTTTGAGAGCCCTGAGAGGAATACGGCCTGGGTCTCATCCCTGACTACTGTCAGTGGCCACTGTAGCATTTTGCTGTCCGTCTGTTGGGACCCACCTGTGAGCCAGTTAAGGTTAGGGGCTGCACAGGTGGTGTCCACAGGTGAGGAGAAGGGTTCCCCATGGATTGGCTTGGTGGGCCCTGAGAGTGTGGAGAGAGGGATTCCAATAGGTTCAGATTGGCGTAGAACTGGAGTCTGCCCCTGCAGTTGCGGGCCAGGTCCTTGTTCTATCGCCTGAAGCAGGGAAGCCCATCACAGTGGTGATTGGGCTAACCTGCGTTTTGGCTGGAAGGGGGTTGTGTTGGACTTGGCCCTTTTTGCAGGGTCATCCCTGAAATATTTGCCTTCCTCCTGTATTTTTTTCTGACCTGTTGTTGGCTGTTCTATGACTCTGGGCACTTTACCACTGCTGATCAGTGCTAAAGTGCATATGCTCTCCCTACTGTAAAATGTATATGTTGGTTGGATTCCATGATTGGCCTATTTGGTTTACTGTCAGACCCCAGTAAAGTGCACCAGGGGTGCCCAGGGCTTGTAAATCCAAATGCTGCTAGTGGGCTTTGCAGCACTGGTTGTGCCACCCACAGAAGCGGCCTAGTAAAATGTGTCTAAGGTCTCCCATTGCAGAACCTGCGTGCAGTCTGCTACTGTCATGCTGACTGGGCAAGAGCACCCACTTGCCACTCCCTAAACCTTCCCTTAACTTCATATTAGTCACCCCTATGGTAGGCCTAAGGGCAGGGTGCATTGTAAGCATAAGATAGGACAAGCCCTGATGTGTGTGGCATGTCCTAATAGTGAATTACAGCCATTTTCGTTTTTCACTATTGTAAGGCTACCTGTTCTCCATAGGCCAGAATGGGCTGTTACATTCTATGATCCTAACAGACCCAGGGAACATGGTAGAAATTCGAGTTTAGTATGCCTGAACTCAGAATAATAAAATACATATTTTAGTAAAGTTTATTTTAATATTCTGTGTTAGCAAATACCACTTTTAAAAAGTTGGTATTTGCTTGCCTAACCATTTCAGCCCGCCTCTGCTATGATGTGTATCTGCCTGTCTGGTTGGTGTGAGTGACAGGGCTGGGGAAACCCAGAGGGGCAGGGCTAGGTAGCCTCGTGGTGAATAGAGAGATTGACATCCAGATGGGTGGGAGGAGTACACCTGGACTCTGAATAGGGCTGTGCTCTGCCTCCACAATGCTGGCTCCACCTCCTGTAGAGCGGCTGATGTCTCTGCCCTTCACCCTGAATAGAAAGTCAGAGTCATGTCAACAAAGTGCTCAGGAACTGGTTTGGATGGGGCAAAGGCCCCTCTACCCCAGAGGAACAAAGGAATTAGGGGTATAAGTATTGGGACCCTGCTCCCAAGAACTTAGATCCTGCTTGACAAGAAGAACCTCTGCCTGAGGAGAAGGAACTGGGAAAGCTGTAAGAAGGAGTACTGTCCCTGACCAGGGGGATTGGCCTACAGTGGTTGCATATTTGCTGAAGGAGAGGAGAAAGACTACAAAAGACTTTATTTCAACTTGTGCTTAAAAAGATCTCCAAGGGCTTGGAATAGAGCTTGCCTCCTGCTGAAGTCTTTGGGACAACAGAATTCACCCCCAGCTCCCCAGAGTTCTTTGTACGTGCCTGCTGCTGTTGTTGGGCCTTCTGAGGGACTGCGTGTCGCAAGGAGCTGGAAGCGCGACTCAAGGAGGAGAAGCGTGCTGTTGTCGTCGCATCTCGTAAAGTGGGTCGCCGCTGCAGCATCGCATCGAGCGGAAGCGTCTCGCATCATCCAGGAAGTGTCTCGCAACACCGAAGAAGCGTGTCGCCATCGCAGCCATCGTAGCTGTCGCATTGCACCGCATCAAGAAAAGCGCCTCGCATCCACGGAGAAGCGTGCCGCCGTCGGAGCTGCTGTCGTCGCATCGCGTAAAGGGGTGTAGCTGCTGCAACATCACATAGAGCGGAAGCGTCTCGCAAACGTCGGAGAAGAGTGCCGCTGCCAAGGCCGCTGTCGTCGCATCGCGTAAAGGGTGACGCCACTGCAGCTGACGCATCGAGTCGAGTCTTCTCGCAACATCGGAGAAGCGTAACGCATCTGGAAGATCTTCACGTCTTTATTTCTTTGCACCAAATTCTTCATCGCATCAACATCGTTGCAACACTTTCATTGCCCTGCATGTCGCATCTAAAAGGTACATTGACTTAAAGTGTCGCATTTAAGAACTTAAGAGAACTAAGCAAACATCTACCATCTAAAGTAACAGTATTGTGTATTTTTGTCGTTTAATGGTCTTGTGGTAACTCTATATTTTTCTCAATTTAGTAGTCCTAAGTTTAGACTTAGGACTACTAAATTGAGAAAAATCCTAATTTTAAGAATTTCGGTATTCACAGAAGGCTTTTAGGAGTCCTAAAGTTAGGAGTCCTAACTATACTACTACTAAACTGAGAAAAATCCTAATTTTAAGGCTTTCGGTAGTCACAGAAGGCATTTAGGAGTCCTAAAGTTAGGAGTCCTAAATTTAGGACTACTAAATTGAGAAAAATCCTAATTTTAAGAATTTCGGTATTCACAGAAGGCATTTAGGAGTCCTAAAGTTAGGAGTCCTAACTATACTACTACTAAACTGCGAAAAATCCAAATTTTAAGACTTTCGGTATTCACAGAAGGCATTTAGGAGTCCTAAAGTTAGGACTCCTAACTTCTGTGAATACCGAAATGAGTAAGTGCCTTCTGTGAATACCAAAATGAGTAAGTGCCTTCTGTGAATACCAAAATGGTAGTAAGTTTAGGATTTTGTCTTAAGTTAGTTCTGTGAACCGGGCCCGTAACGTTTAATGGGAGAGTTCTTCAGAATTTGAGAATGAGAATGAATGATTTAGAACCAAGACCTAGATTAACTCAGTATGAAGCTTTAGAAGAATGGGAGACTGAGTCATATGAGAGATTGAAGCATGGAAGAGGGAGAATGAAGGGATTTTTTCCCAGATCTATGAATGGATCACAAGAAGATCAGATGAAACAATGGAGAAGAGCAATGGTATCAGAAGGGTTATATCCAGTGTTGACGGCTGAAGAACAGACAGGAAGTAAGTGTCGAGAGAAAACCAAGCACAAGAGTATGACAGGGTATGGTGAATCAGAACATTAACTTTTAGAGGATATTTTAACTAAAAATCCTCCCCCTTATCAGGAAGGACTCAATAGAGTAGTCACCCCAAGTGCCCCAGTATTAGGAACTCCTTTAGTTCCACAAATTTTGCATGATAACTCAACAAATAGAGTACTCCAAGAAAAGGAAATTGAGGCTCTGAACAAAAATAGAGAAGAATTGGTACAGAAAATAAATCAATTGAATTTGCCCACAGAAGCTCTGTCCGTACCTGTAACTATAGGTCCTGTTATACCATTATTCTGGAACAAAGTGAATGTTCAACATTCTAAAACTGTACCTGCCCCAATGAGCAACTCCAGAACAGAAATAATAATTGCCGAAGATCAAGCCAGTGAGTGCAGTTCAGTCAACTCCAAAAAGAAGTTCACCTGATCATGGAAGGGAAAGAGGGACAGTGGTACCTCCAATCACTAAAAGAACAACAGCGGTGACTCCCAAATATTTGGCAAGGTGGTCACAGGGAATAGTAAGACGTAGTTCAGTCCTGAAAATGTTAGACATTTATAAGTTGAAAGTGGAGTTAGAGGAAATGATTGCTGGAAATGTGGGATTAGGAAGACTGAATGACTACAATGAAGAAGAATTGTTTTTTGTATGTAGGAGTATTACGCAAAATGCAAAGGTGTATCATGAAAAATAGATGGAAATGGCTGCAGAAATTGGAATAGACATAGGGAAATCTAAAGCGTTTCAAAAGCCCTTTCTAGTGGAATTCACAGACAAGGATTTGGAAAACATGAATGTGTCTGATGGAAAAGTAAAATAATTAATGAACATTTTGCAGAAGTGAGGAGATATGGACAAATGGAAAACTAGGTGGACAAAAAATAAATAAAAAGCAAGCAGCATCTGCTTTCTTATTGAAAGACACAGAAAACGTAGAGATGTTGTGTCCCATGAGAGAAGTACCTGGTGGTGGATATGTTCATGTCCCTTGGAGTAGACAGGATATTTTGTCATTTACAAATGATTTTCCGAAATTGAGAGAAAAACCTGTGGAGTGGTATAAACAGGTTGAGAGGTTCATGAAGGTGTCGAGGGATTTGTTGAAGGATCTGGATGGTTTATTTGACATTGTGTTACCTGCAGATTTGTGGATAGAATGTAAAATTACAGTTGATTGGCCAAGTGAGGAGTATCCAAGAGATGCTAAAACAGGAGCACCCTCATGATGAAAAAGTATCACCAAGTGATTACTTTCTTAAAAGGGAAAATTCCCCCCAAAAAAGACAGATTGGGTTAAGATAGACAGGACAACTCAAGAATCAAAGGAGTCCATACATGCCTATTATGAGAGGCTGTTACAGGTGTTCAAGCAGTACAGCGATTTTGAGAATATTGATGATAAGGATATGGGACATTTTGTGTATCGGTTTGTGTATGGCTTGAAACCAGAGATTAGTCAGATGATTCAACAGTAGATGCTTTGCTAGCAGAGCAAAAACATTGATGTTATTTTGAAGCACGCCAATTATTGTGGCGACGATATTGAAGCCAGACATAAAAAGTTAAAAGAGAAGAAGATGTGGGGACAAGTGAAATTAGCAGAACAGCAGGAATTAAAATTAAATGCAGAGACTGACAAAGGGTTGAACCAGAGTGATCAAGGAATGAATGGTGGTAAATTGAGAGGGCGAATGAATAGAGAGTATGCGAAAAAGAAGTTTCCATGTCACGGATGCAGAAAGCTTGGACGTTGAAGAAATGAGTGTCCGAATATTCAGAATAATAATGGGCCAAATCAAAATTTAAACCCACAGACGCAGACTGAAAGGGTTGTGAATCAGCCACCACAGGTAGTTAATCCACAGTATCAGGTGCCTCCAGCTCCTATGCCAAACTTTGTGAACCCTCAAAAGCACCAAACGGACACGGACGCCGGATTCCCAGGAGGAAGTGGTACGAAAAATTCTGTGATTTCACAATATCTTTTGAAAAATGCTGACAGTGACTCAGATCATTGACTGTGCCTGAGATTGGAGGAAGAGGAGTGCGTATTTGGCGCATCCTTGCCGGTAGATCAGTCAGGTCCATTTATTGATGGGAAACTGGAAGGTAATGATATCACTTTTCTATTGGATACTGGTGCTACCCGTTCTACTGTGAGAACAGCAGACATCCCAAAACTACCCCTCTCAGGAGATAGTATCCAAGTCGTTGGTGTTTCAAACCAACAAAATAAAACCCCACTTACAAGACCAATGGAGGTGCATATTGGTAACTTCAAAGATATGCATCGATTTATTATTTGTGATTCTAGTCCTGTAAATTTATTAGGTAGAGACATGCTGTGCAAGATGAACTGCACAATCTATTGCACACCGGATGGTGTTGCTTTCCAAACCCTTGATGAAGATATTGTCTATATGCAAGGTACTGATGTGAATGAAATGTTTTCTCTAATGACCTCAAATTAATTACCAGAAGAATTAAGAACTACAGTGAACCCAGATGTGTGGGACTTTACAGGAAAAGAAATTGAATTGATGGCAAATGTAGATCCCGTGAAAGTGACAGTGAAAGAAGGTGCAGTCTATCCAAACACCCGACAATACAAGATGAGTCAAGAACTGAAAGCAGGAGTTGCTTTAGAAATAGAACGAATGATTGAACAAGGCATTTTAAAATAAATAATGAGCAGCCCTTGTAATTTGCCCATAATAGGAAATAAAAAGCCTAATGGAAAGTACAGAGTAGTGCAGGAATTGTGGAAAATAAATAAAATTGTAGTGCCTTGTTGTCCAGTAGTACTAAACCCTGCAGTGATTTTATATCAGATACGCTGGAATGCAGGCTGGTTTACAGTCTTTGATTTATGGCATGCCTTTTTCTCTATTCCTTTGCATCCAGATAGTCAGTATATGTTTGTATTTAAGTTTGATGACTGTGTCTAGGCATAGTGCCGAGTTCCTCAATGGTATACAGAGAGTTCCTCAATCTTTAACCAGATCTTGAAAAAGTGTTTGGAAACACTAGTCATGCCCTGAAAGTCAGTCCTGGTGCAGTATATATATGCTGGTTGCGTCAAGGACACGTGAGTACTGTGTCACTGGCTCAATTGCATTATTAAATCATTTGGCAGAAGGAGGACACAAAGTATCTCCTGAAAAATTGCAATTTTGTAAACAAGGAGTAAAATACTTAGGCCACAACTTAGAAAGAGGAGTCAGAAAAGTAACTACAGAAAGAATAAAAATAATAAAACAAACGTCACTACCTCACACTCAAAGAGAAATGAGAATGTTTCTGGGAGTAGTTGGATATTGTAGACAATGGATTATGGGGTTCTCTTTATTAGCAAAACCATTAATCCAAATGACCCGAAAATGTGCAAATGACCCAATTGTTTGGACTGATGAATGTGTTGAATCTTTTATGAGATTACGAGACTGTCTGTGTGAGGCCCCTGCTTTAGGCATGCCTGATTATACAAAGGAATTTGCATATTCTGTTGTGAAAGAGAAAATTGTGCACTTTCAGTCTTGACCCAAAGACATGGATTGAGTAGACGTCCAGTAGCCTATTTTTCCGCTACTTTAGACACTGTAGCTTCAACTCTACCTGACTGCTTAAAGGCAGTTGCTGCTACCTGTATGTTAGAACAAAGTGAACCTATTGTGATGGAACATACAGTTAAAGTTTTTGTCCCACATTCAGTTGAGATTCTTTTAACCAAAACTCGAACTCAGCACCTTACTCCCAGTCGGATGACTAAGTATGAAAGAGTGATTCTGGGAGCAGAAAACGTGACAGTAGTGAGATGTACAGTATTAAACCCCGCAACTCTACTGCCAGATCCCATCTGTGAAGTGGTGATGGATGAGATAGATCATGATTGCTTAGATGTGACAGAGCTGTGTACAAATCCCGACCTGACATTAGAGGAGAGCCCCTGAAAGACCCAGATCACGAGCTGTTTGTAGATGGCTCCTGCTTAACAATTGAGGGAGAAGGACTTAATGCTGCCTATACCGTTTGTAAAATTTCAGGTGTAATTGAAGCATCCCATTTACCCGGAGTAAAGTCTGCACAAGTAGCTGAATTGATGGCATTGATTAAAGCATGCACATTTGGGAACAATTGGATGATAACCATATTTACTGGCAGTCAATATGGTTTTGGAATTGTGCATGACTATGGCCAGATTTGGCTGCAGAGGGTATTTCTGACTTCTTCAGGATCTCCAATAAGAAATGGGAAAATTGTGAAAGAGCTATTGGAAGCAATCCAGTTGCCAGAAGAAGTAGCAGTGGTCAAGTGTGCTGCTCACCGGTCAGGAAATGACTATGTGACAGCAGGTAACAGATATGCTGACCAAATTGCTAAATATTGTGCAAAAACGAATATGGCACTGAATCAAAAAATTGAAACAGGTGAAAGCAGATGGCAACTTATATTTTTCTCAGCTCCAAAAACATTGGAAGAGGTAAGGCAGTTACAAATTATTGGAGAATTAATGTTATGCAAGAAATATAGCATTATTTTTAAAAGCTGTAATTAAATCCAGGAAACATATATGATTTTTAGTAATTTACATAAATTGTATAAAATGCTTTTAGAATGTAATTTTTATATGGAGAAAGTTATTAAATGGGTATATGTGAAAATGAAATAGGAATATAATATGATGGGCGGTACCTCATGGTAAATGAATTCAAATAGGTGTATTATATATCTGTGTATCATGCTTTTATGGTTTTGTTATACGAAAACCGAATAAAGTGAATTTTGATTGATTGAGGTTGAGGTGAGCGAAAATGAAATCTGGTTAATTGCAGGCTGCACCAGAATAGCAGAAGATGAGTTGTGGGTGTACCCTGACGGTGGATTAGTTATGCCAGACTGCTTACTCTCACCAATGGCCGAATTGTATCATGGTGACACATGTGGGCAGGGATGCCCTGATTAGACTTTTCAGACAAAATTGGTATAATCCAAAGTTCAGGGTGGTCACTGAGAGCTTTTTGCCAGAGATGCTTAATTTGTCAACAGTAAAACCCAGGTCCATTTGTGAGACTACAAATAGACTTCGTTGAGTTACCTCCATGTAGAGGACTGAAGTATCTCCTTGTGATAGTGTGTTTGTTTTCACGATGGGTGGAGGCATTTCCCACTAGGAGACATGATGGTCTCACAGTCGCTAAGCTACTGTTGAGGGAACTCATCCCACGTTTCGGTTTCCCAGTCACCTTAGAATCAGAGAGAGGACTTAATTTTACCAATGAGGTAATTCGATTATTATGTGAAGCATTCAAAATTGATCAGAAACTGCACTGTGCATACCGCCCAGAGGCTTCTGGAGTGGTTGAACAAATGAATGGCACAATCAAATTTAGACTGGCTAAAGTGTGTGCATCCACATCATTGCAAAGGCCAGATGCATTGCCTCTTGTGTCGATGGGACTCCGAAGTATTCCTGACAGGAAAACTGGACTAAGTCTCCACTAAATCATCATGGGAAGGGCAAAGAGACAAGCATTTGTTCCTGGAAATAAATTGATGAGTATAAATGATGATTTGTGATTGGACTATTGCAAAGGATTGGCTGACCTAGTGCGTTCTGTCTCTCACCAGGTTGGAGAAGACGCATTTGCCAGGCAGCCAACGCAAGCGCAGGATTTGAATCCTGGAGACTGGGTGGTAGTGAAGAAACACGCCAGGAAAACGTGCTTAGCACCAAGGTGGGATGATCCTCGTCAAGCCATACTGGTTACTACTACTGCAGTAAAGTGTGCAGGATTACCCAACTGGATTCATGCCAGTCATACCAAACGGGTACCAGCTCCTTCTGAGACTGAACAACTGACTGAAACAGTTAATGTGGCTGAAGGTTGTGAAGTCAAAGAATCTAGAGAATTGGATTCTGAAACAATAGACTTAGAACAACCGAGCACAAGCCAGGAGGGATGGATACCAGAAATTGATATACCTGAAGTAATTGTTCAAACAAAAAGTAGAACAAGATTAGACAGACAGGACAATAGTGAGGGCCAGATATGTGTAGAAGAACACGCTCAGGAAGAAGAGAACAAAGCAAATCCAGAATCTGAGCAGGAACATACAGGAAAAGAAGAACATACTCAGGTAAATGAAAATGAAATTATTTCCAATCCTGAGGAGGGACAAATAGGAGAAGAAGAACACGATTGGGCAGCAGCCAAGCAAATTGCAATAAGACCTGATCAGGACCAGTTAGGTAAAGAAGAACACGTTTGGGAAGAAGAAGAACAAGCTGAAAATAGTCCCAAACAGGACCAGCTAGAAGAAGAAGAACATGTTCAGGCAGATGAGATAATAAACAAAAGACCTGACCAGAAACAGATAGAAAGTGAATCAACTGAGACAGAACAAGTCGTGCCAAACATTTGTAATAATAAAAGAACACTGAATAAGGACCAGGAGGGAGAAAGTGCAATACAAATAAAAAGAGACAGAAAAGGTGACAACTGGCCAGGAGGAGTGAAAAGACTGAAATATGTTCTGAGAAGGATAATTGAAAAGCTAGAACAAGTGAATGAGATGTTAAGTCAGACCCGGACAAGACAAAAGAAAGAGAGAAACTTACGAAGCAGTCCGAGGTTGAAAACTCTGAACAATAAATATCAAGGCCATGAATGGACTTATATTATATTGAAAGAGTTTGAGAATATGGAAATAAGAGAGGAATCTGAAAATCAGAATCCTACACCGGTGAAAGAAAAAGAGTGATATTTTATTAAATTAAATTCTGAAAATTCTGGGTGCTAAAGTAAGAGGAGAAATTATCCTCGTGGATTAAAACGGCAAGAAGCAGAGTTACTGAGGAACCGAAACGAAATTGTGTACAAAGATGTTGTAGACCATTCATGTGTAGTATTATAATAGTGATACTAATATGGTTACTTTTAACAGTAGCAGTTCCGTTGTTTATGACAACAAACAATGAAAATGACACAAATACTAATGAGAATACAGCTACATATAAAAGAGATAGGGTAGAATTACAAGCAGCAGATGAGACAGATTTTCATCACACAGTGACAGATAATGACACATCATTAAATGTCTTCACAAAGTTATTAATAGAATATGTTGACACAATGGAAGTCAGTCATTGTTATGTTTGTATGAAGTTACCAGCATCAGTATCCGAGGGGGTCACATACCATCACATACCTTTGACATATGGTATATCATGTAGTGTATTAGCAAGTCTGTTTTATGCAACTGGGAAATTACAGTGTTATCATTCAAACTTAGATGTAGTATTTTTGGAACTTCCTATTCGAAGGAACATGAATCCAGTACTTAGTGCTCAGAATGCACAGTTCATGGGTGAATTCTTCCTGACGGTGAAGTCTATAGATTTAGTTAAAGCACACAAAAACAATTAAACATGTCCATTACATGAAGAGGAGAAGATATTTCTGAATTTAGGTGAGGAAAGAAGGCAGGACTTTCAAAAGAAAGCTGTTGAACAGAAAACTCATGTTTCAACATGGGCTGAAAGGGAGGGAATTTATACCGCTGGCAAGGCTCATGCTGTGATGTTGCAACCAAAAAGAGAGGGACAAACAGGCCTTTTTCCACTCGGAAGAAGTGGGAGGTCCAGCATAAAGAAGGCGGCCCAAATGAACTGTTACAAGAATGGTTTTATGCCGTTCCTCTCATGTGAGAAGGCTAGAGATTCAGAGTCAGAGAAGACAAGGAGTCCCACTAGCCCGAGAGTTGGGGTCTTTTTGGGAAATCCATATTCCGGATAGTAATGCCCTCACACACCCTTGCAGGTGTCATGCTTCATCATCTGGGCTGCTCCTCGTCGGGTCGGCGGTGCAATACCCGACGGGCTCCCTGTAATAGGGGCTCTTTATCGGAGATCTTCTTATCCGGATGCCGTATGGTGAAGTGTAGGTGTGGAGGCTAAGGGGTGTAGAAAAGTGTAGTGGATTAAAATAGGGAAAGGAGTACCTGTCATGAACGAAATTTATTCTGGGGGTCTCCTACCCTAGTTTAAAAGTGAAGGACGGAAAACAAGGCACTAGTGCGAAAATAATGTATCGTATAGTGTCAGTCCTTGTTTTACTCAGTGTGGGTCAACATGTTTCTCGCTGTAGGACGGGTATCCTTGCGATTCTTCAGGACCTAGACAAATGTAATGTTCTACACCTAAAACATATGTGGTGAATTTATCTACTCATGGACAAAAAGGTGTCAGATGGTTAAAGTACCTGGATCTACCCTATTCGGAAGAACCACAGGCTTCAACAGTACCCGGTGGTATAAGCATAGCGCCTGGTGCCTAAAGAATTTTTAGGGAGTTAGTGCGCTGTATGCCCTGTAGTAGACCTGCCCTGATCACCGGGTCCGGGATGCTGTGATGTCCCTGGACTTTGTAAGAAAAAGGGAAGAGCTGCATTCATAGATTAAAGACAGATAACAATTATTGGTTCCAGTGAATGTGAGCATAACTTCCTAATCATGGGAGGTTGCGGGCTAGAGGGGGGAACTGATTCTGTATTTCCTGGGATTTATTATGTGTGTGGAATAATGCTTATTTTAAGCTACCTGCACAATGGTATGGAAGCTGCTACCTGGGGATTGTATTTCCAAAAATATATCATATAAAAAGAATCACTGGAAACAATGAAAACTCTAATGGACTAACATGAACAAAGAGGGCTAGTTTCTCAGAAATTGTAGGTGATATATTTAGTGCAATAATACCTTCAGTGGGAGTCATACTAAATTCACGTAGAATTTGTCAGTTATCAACAGTAGTTGATCGTCTGTTGACTGATAATGCTGGAGGTTTCTTGATGCTCAATACAGAAATGGTTGCAGTCAGATCAATGGTTTTACAAAATCGTCTTTCACTTGACATTTTATTAGTAAAAGGGGGCGGAGTCTGTGGAATGTTGAAAGTTCAACATTGTTGCACTTACATTCCTGACAAAAGTAAAGAAATTAAAGGGTACATAAAGAATATTATGAAATTTCATGAAATTTTAAAACCACTGGAGGTGGACAGCATGTGGGAAAGACTAAGAAAAGGTGTAACTTCAATAGGGACTTGGTTTCTGATATACGGAAAGGTCTTTTAGGTCAAATAATTTGCCCCTAGTAGGCGTGACAATAATAGTATTAACAGTAATGATTTGGTGCAAGTGTTGTAGAAGGAGAAGAAAATATGAAGTAAATGAAAAGGGAAGGAAAAGAAAGAGGGAAAATGACGAAATAGAGATGGAGGAAACGAAAGGCAAACTGTATACATACATAAAATATTTTGAGAACAATGAGAAAGTAGGGAACGTGGAAGTGGAAATGGAGCTTAAGAGTACTGAAAGTTGGTATCTGTTTTAGGGTGGGTAGTTTATGATGGCATAAGATGCCATCAGAGAGGGAATTGATGGAGCAAGGCCTCGTTTATGTGAGACTTGCTCTAATTCAATTCACTTGTTTAAATTATTAATTTATGAACATGAAATTATTAATTGTGTCTTGTGATTAACCCTTTTGCCTGCTACTCACGCTGTAACCTCATGCACCTGCAATACAAGACAAAGCATTAAACGTTGATGGCAAACAGGAGTGAGAAAGGGATTTCGATCTAGTGGCTGAATTACACAATGTGAGACCAGCAAACTTGGGATCAATCCACGATTGGCCATGAAATCAAATTGTGTGTTCGTTGGCAGTTATTTAATTCTATTGTGCCTCCTATTGTTTTCATTTTTGCATGTGGGAAAGCCTTGAAATATTTGAGAATGTATGCTATACAAAAATCTCTCTTGTGTTTGACTTAATGGACTATAGTGCTACTCAGTGTGAAATGAGAATGTAGCCCTTGTATAAGGTGCACATGACAACTGAGTTGCCACTGAGTTCATTAATGGTATTGTTGTCAGAGTGGGGAGTGAGGACATGAATGTGCCTTCCATTTCACATCAGAAAGATTTTTCACATAGTTCACTTTACAATACCCACACACTTTACAGTAAGCAAGAGAAAAGTGAATGCCAATCTCCATGTTTAAAAATAAGCTGCAATTTTTTCAGGAGACTAGACTGACTTTTGACCTCTGTCTTTGAAAGTACAGCAAATGTTACAAGATAAAAACAAAATGTAAAGTCATCTTTAATGCGTGTTCAGCTTCAGAACTTCAGCATGGCTATTTAGGCACCCTCTCAGGGCTCAAAGGGCTGTAGGAGTTGAGACCCTTTCCAACTCTGGGCCGTGGTGCATTGCACCAGCTGCACCACTGGAAGTTACACCCATGAAACAATGCTTCTATTCTCATGCAGTTGCCTTCCCACTGGCTGACACCCCAGGTACATGAACAATTGTCTAGTATAGCATCACTTTCACTTAAGCGTGATGTACACATAAGCTTATCACTTCCAGTTTTTGATTTCCTCTCCACAATATCATTTTGCATACAACACTACGGGTCCTGCCTCCAACACTAAGGGGCATATTCACAAGACACTATCGCCGAGTCAACGGGACTTTATTGCAGCCAAAGTTGCGATAAATCTATCGCCCCATTCACAAGCTGGTGTTAATCGCCCACAGCACCAGTATACCCACGATAGCAGCCACAAAAAACATCGCCACAGAGGCCCCCGCAACTATCACTAATGAGATGCAGAGTGGGTGTTCCCATGCCAAAAGCCATGACAACATCACACCTCAACATTCACAACGGACAGACAGAACTGCGATGAAAACACAAAACAGGAGATAAGGCGTGTTAGCACCAGGAAATCTACTCCTGCTCTGACCTGGTGTAAAGTCGTACGGCAGCCTGCACAACAAAAGGGAGTACAGCCCACAGCCACATTGGAAGGGCAACAGATGCCATGGAGCCACTCATCATGCAGCCCAGACACCCAAGAGGGCCACAACACCCACAGACACCACCCCCAGGGCCACCCCTCCCTGGCACCCCCGACCAAAGACATGCCACATCAGCTACACCTAAACATGCACAAAATAATCCGCCTGACGTTGCACAATCATAACTGGTGACATGCATGTGTCGACACAGAAATGAGCAGCACACATTCACTTTCGAAGCAACAAATGAAACTTTATAAAAATGAACACTGAAATGAAATTAAAACACATGGCCGCTCCCCTCGAGACAATCCGTAGGTCCCAGCCTGCAAGACAAAAAACATGATGAGGAGGTGTGTCCTCCGCACATTAAAGGACAGAGAGAGAGGAAGAGAGGGGGAGAGAGAGAGAGAGAGAAGAGAGGGGAGAGAGAGAGAGAGAGAAGAAGAAGAGAGGGGGAGAGAGAGAAGAAGAGAGTGGGAGAGAGAGAGAGAAGAGAGGGGGAGAGAGAGAGAGCGCCACCCCTGTGCACCCAGGCCACACTGCTCACCTGCTGCCATCGGTGTGTCTCCAACCACTGGCCGGTATGTATCGCAGTTTACCAGGTCACACATCTGAGTCAGAGCCTTCAGCTTAAACAGAGTCCAGAGACATGACTGGCACAGTACACACACCCGCACAAGACAACATCGCCTGCCTGCCCATGCACACCCAGGCAGAGGCACCCCACCCCTCCCGCCGCCCATCGGAGCATGCCCGCCCATGCACACCCAGGCCTCACTGCTCACCTTCTGCCATCGGCGCGTAGATGGGAGGTCCCACCACGTGCAGCTGCAAGCCAAAAGCCCGGGGCCGGCGGACATGGCACCCTCCACACCATGCAGCCACGATCCGCAGGCCAACAGGTCTCACGTTTGGTGCTGGGTCTTGATTACTCCATGGCAGAGGACATACCAGTGCACCCAGCACCATCTCAGGCTGCACACCCGCTAAGCCCAATGGGTGCCACTAACTCTGGGATCCCGGAAGCAACGGCACGTGGCGGTAGGCCGTCACTGCCCACTGGCTCTGGCCTACACTGCGGGTCAGCAGGGCACACTAAACCTGAGCTGTCCGGACCGCCGGAATGGGGCATCATCGCAGGCTGCACACCCACTCAGCAGCTTAAGGTGCCACTGACTCTGAGTGCACCCAAAGTCACCGTCCCATGGCGGGTACCTGTACCGGCCGCAATGCTCCAAGCGCCACTAACCCTGTGCAACCCCAGTCAGGACCACGTGGTGGTAGGCCCGTGCCAGCCGCAAGGCCTCTGGTGCCACTAACCCTGTGCAAGCCCAGTCAGCGCCACGTGGCGATAGGCCCGTGTCGTGCACCAGGCCTCGGATGCCACCAACCCTGTATGCAAAAACCTTGGGCCCTTTATGAATGAAAAGCGTGGAGCGGCCGCCATCCAGTCACCACCAGAAGAGGGGAATGTGACTTTGTCGGCCCCTTATGTTGGTTGAGTCACATGGCAAGTGTCGCCTGTGCTGGATGGGTATGGTGTGTGTGCAAACCTGCCCTCAGGGAGTGGCTGTGACATGCTGACGACTAGACCAGTGACCTGCACACCACCAGCGCGTACACCTGCGACAGGTAGCAATGATGGCCCCCCTTCGGTGCATCATCGGAGTGGCTTGGCCTGCCATACGCCAGAATAGCACAGGGCTTGCCACAATGACCCGTGGGCTCGGGGCGTTGGCTTGTCCATGTCCGGACAAGGAAGTGACTGATGTGTGTGTCCCTGTTGTAGTTTTCACAGGACCCTGTACACAATATGCAATGTGGCAACCTCCGACTGGCATCCCACAGGATGAGCATCATTGACGCAGGGAAATCACTGTCCCTACATTCATCCACACATTCATACATGATTGATGTAACACATGACACAGCAGTGCATCACTGGATGTTTATTTGCACATCCAGTGCAGTTCTGCAGCTGGAGCGGTACAGGGCAATGCCAAGCACACTACACAATATGGGCCAATGGAGGGCCAACCAGAGTCCATTCGGGGATGACATGTGTTGTGATCTATGAAGATAGACACCTGGAGACAGGAGGTATTATTAAGTCTTCTTTATTCAGTCTCCAGTACAGGTCACATCTGTCTTGACCCCAGCCAGCCTAGTGTGGTACCAGCCCCACCAGGAGCAGCCTGCCTAGCTGCTCAGCCCATCTCTAACTGCCAACACTCATCCACACAGACACCCAGGCATTCCACGCATCACAGGCACACCAACATTCCATGACCAACTCTCACTCTGGCTGAGCAGCTAGAGGCAGCAGGGCTAGAGTACATGTTATACAATTAAGTAGGGTATAACAACATGTATTGCGGAAGAGGAAGGGTACAGTCCGCAGTCTGTCCGCCGTGTCATTGGTCGTCGAAAAGGATGTGGCAGTCCATGTCGCTGTCCAAGGTGAGTGCATCGTAGTGTATCGGGGGTCAGTGGAAGGTCATGAGGCCATTTGCGGCACCAAGCAGAAACAGGCCAGATGGAGGAAATGCATGCCGGTGCCTCCTGATCACAAACCCATCCATGTACTCGTCTCCGCATGTGTGCCCTGCCCCCCCTGTGGGTGCAGGGCACTGTGTGCCACTGACACATCAGGGGCCAGAGGGGGATTGTCGGCAGCACTCTGTGCCACTGACACATCAGGTGCCTGAGTGGATACGCCTGCCGCACTGGGAGGCACTGACACACCAGGGGGCGGGGATTTGGATGGTGTGGGGGCAGCAGCATTCATCAGCACCAGGCCTTGTGGCGGCAATGCCATGATGGAGGTCTGCAGGGCATGATAGATCCCAGCTACATTTTGATGATGTGCAGCGGTGGCTGCCATCCTTCCCGCCTCCATACGCACCATGTCCTCCATGAGCCTCCGCATGTGTGCCAGCTCACGGCTGGTATCACTGGGGCCACTCTGAGCGGACAGCTTTTCTACTCTCCGTGTCATGACTCCAGCGATGTCATTCAGGGCTTGTTGGAGACCATGGGGTGGACATAGACACCCAAGGATGGTGTCCAGTTTGGCAGCCATGAGTTTGAACCCCACCCGCACCTGCTCAGCCGTCTCCCTCTGGCCCTCCAGCACACGGTGTTGGAAAGCCATTTGTTGTTCCTGGGTGACTTGGGAGGGTGCCGGGGCTGTGGGTGCCTCCTGCTGGGTGGTTTGGGTGGTGGGTAGGCTCTCCTCGATGTAATTGGGCTGCCCTGATCCTGGAGGTGAGTCGCGGATGAGGTCAATGATGTCTAGGAAAGCTTGTGCGTTGACGCTGGGGTTGTCCTCCTCGTCATCAGTGAAGAGTGGCTGGGACTGCTCTACAGGAGGTGTTGACGATGCCCCTGTGATGTGAAGGGGAGATGGTGTATTACAATGTGTCCACATGTATGTAGCCCCATGGTACATGTTGACATTCTGACAGCATGGCATTGTACATTGTGACAGTCTGTGGGTCTGTGCGAGGAGCCATGGTCATTGTGGGTGTGTGCTGTGCCCTGCTTGATTGTGCATTTGTGCCATCGTGCCCATCTCCACCTGTCCCCCCAGTACCTGATGGTCACTCACCCTGTTGCGGTTGTGTTGTGTCCTGTCAAGCAGTCTCCGGTCCCCTGACTCCAGCCACAGTATCCACACTGATGACGGTCGACAACAGCTCCTCCATGTCATCCAGCTCGAGCTGTGGCACTGGGCCCCCACCTCCAGTCTGCATTGCTGCCTTCTGGTTGGCGGAGAGTTTCTCCTTGGTCTTCCGCTTGATGTAATTCCATCGACTCTTGACCTCATCTATTGTCTGCTTGTGCTCTCTGACGGCATTCACCTTGTCGACGATGTCCCGCCATATTCCAGTTTTGGTGCCCAATGACACGTTGGAGGTGATGAAGAGTTGTTGATGGTGTTCCATCACCTCCGTGACTACGATCCTGTTCGCCTGCGGACTAAACTTTGTCTTCCTCGTCTTCTTGTCCTTGCCCTTCCCTGTCCTCGATGTCCCTGGCTGGTCGTTCGGGGTGCTTGTGGCGTTGCGCTTGTCCTCTGCGCCTGCTCCGGCTGCCTCCATGGTGCTTGGGTGTAGGTCAGTTTGGGTGTGGGTATTTTTTAGACTTTTATGGTGATTTATTCGGCCTGCCAGGTGTGTGTTGCAGGCCTGGTACTGCTTATCGCTGATTTCCTCATTGCGCTTTGGCTCATTGCGTGTTTTTTGGTGATGTGGTTTGTGGTTTTATGTCTGTCGTGGTGGTTGTATCGCGGACATTGTCCGCGGTGTTGGCGGACTATCGCATGGTACCGCCTTGTTGTGAATTCCACGTTTACACAGGTTTATTTTCCCACGATGGGCTGCAATATATGAAGTTGCGTTACGCTACCCTTGCGGTAGTTTTCACACGTTCTTGTGAATATACCCCTAAAATGTTAGTGCATGGCCTCCAATGGTAAAATATTAAGGTCCTTCATGGCTTCAAATTTGCTCTCCGTGTAATGTCTACATTAGCTGACTTCTTTAGAACCACTTTGTTTTCCAGCTTATAAATCGAGAGAATTACTGTTTTGTTATCCTCTCTGTTCCACCAACTATAACATTGCCATATTTCTGAATACCGAAGCTCAGTCGCTCTGTTCATTTTGGTAACTGCAATCCTTCTGATTTTATGTTATTTTCTTTTTGCAAATGTCCATCAATGGAGGCAATGTTGTTCTTCACATGTCTTGGATGTGATCTTTCCTTCATTATTAATTCATCACTTGAGCGCACCTGCTTAGTGCTTAATCGTTGTTATCATTTCTGTGTTCCCCAGATACAAATGTGGTGCCTTCATGCTATCAATTTTGCTACTAGAGGACGCAAGTCATCCAACATGCCGCTCTCGATGGTGCTTATTTCCATTCGGGCTCAGGCACTGTCTCCACACATCTCATGTATTTTGCTACCTTCAACACACGTGTGAATTCCACCTCTAGAGTCTCACTCATCATTGGATTTTTTTCATGTACTTTTCACTGTATTACCAGATCCTCTTCCAGACTTCCTCATCGCATTCTCTGCTGTGCAATGTTCAGCTGCTCTTTAACATTCAGCCTCCACTGTGCCCCAGAATGTTTAATCAATTTCATCGTTACTTGTTCGTTAATCAACACCACAAAATGTGTTTCAACAACCGCCAGGGCTGCCTTCATAAATTCATGAAAACAAAGTGCATCACCAGCCTTCACCACTTGTTTCATCATTTGTTATTAAAGTTCAACTATTCAACTTTTGAACTACAATAACAGTCTCCAATAAATACATCTAGCCTTCTTCCTTCACTGACATCCGTATCTCTTCCGGATGCCATCTGCCATCCTGCTGCCAATAATGCCTTTGCTTTTGTCACAGCCATTGGCCCCTTTGACAACTTATCATCAGCAGCAGATTGATAATTGTTCCTCGTCATCGGCAAATTGTGCATCTATGTTGGAACTGAGCCCATCTCAACAGACTTTGTTGATATCAAATTCTTCAGCCGAGTCTGTATTCTAGCACACGGTCAAGTTCTTGCATCTCACATTTAATTGCACATTGCACAATATGAGAATGAAAAGAGGTACATGGGCTGGTGTGAGAAAAGGGAAGTTTTTATGTGAATAGAGATGATGTGAGACAAATATTGGGGACAAGATGAGGGGATGTGTATAAGTGAACTGGGCAAGTTTGGGAGAAAACAAGGGCTGATGGTAGATAAATGATGAGGGATGTTGAAAGGTTAAGGTGGGCTAAGTGATACAGTGAGAAGGCTGATAAGTGGAGGAAAGCCTGAGGTAAACAGGAAGAGAAGGGTTGAGTGTGGAAGAATAGTCTGAACAATAAGATGTATTATTACTGCCAATGTAACGGAATTAATTTAAAATATTGTAAGAAGGAGGGGCTGAAATAGCTTTCTCTTGAATTATTCACACTTATGAGTTTCAGGTAACATCAACATATGAAAAAAAAGTGTATTCACTTCACTGGCTTGTCTGTAGAAGAACGTAGAATAGTTGAGGAGAGAAGGATGAGAGGAGAGGAAATGCTAGAGAATCCCGCAGGTGTAAGAAGGGCTGAGGAAAAAAAGAGAACCAGGTGGAAGAATGATGATACTGGCTTTGTACTGTAGGTCGGTGGTTCTTAAACTGTGGTCTGAAAATTAAATATTAACAGATTAATAAAGTGTGTATAAATAAAGAAGCACATATAAAATTACTAATTTTAAAATGTTCTTTAAATGTGAAGGAATTTGAAAATGGAACATATTATGGATAATGAGTAATCTCAATTTAAAAAAGCTCCAACCTTCCACTAAAATTAAAAATGTTATTTTTTTTTAATAATTCATTGAGAATTAAATAAGATATTTAATCATTTGTGTATTTGATGATTGTTTGTCTCTGTATTTTCTGTGCATTGTTTTGCAGTTTAAATCATCAAAAATGCTTAGCAATTGGTCTCTGGCTTCCAATAATGACTCAGTGGGGGTCCCCAAATTTCAATATTGATTCAGTGGGGGTCCCTGGGTTCCAGTAATGATTAAGTGGGGTCCAAAGAAGTCAAATGATACAGATTCTCACACTGGGAGCTTGTCTTTGAAAAAAACTAAAATGTCAGCTGCATGAATCAAAAAAGATTCTCAGCAAACCTATAAATCCTTCAGAGGTTCTGCTATGGTGGAAGCTTCTTCTTAGGCTCAGGGTTCTCCACCAGCAAGACAGGCATCTCTAAATATGGTGGTTGGTAATCCACCAAGATGCACAGGTTAAGACGTCTGTCTCCCTGCTGATGGTGGGCTGCCTGCCCACAACCCACATAACCCCCAAAGTTCTGAAAATAAGACATACAATGAAAAAATAGTATGCAATCTGTTCACATGTATTCATGACTAGATGAATGCATGCAATTTTGAAGATGCAAAATATTATATTCTTGACAGAGTTCCCATTTTTAAAGTACATATTCACTTACACTCACTTATTAATTATTTGGTGGTCACACTGTAATTAGAAGCAGTTTCTCATCTGACATAAATTAGCGGCAGCCCCACAGTGTGAAAACAGAATAACTTTATCATTGACTTCAAAGGGCAGGTTTGAAAACTAACTAGAATTTGGAGTATAAATGAAGAACACCTATTCTTATGAGATGTGTTTGTATAACACACAAGTATGGTCCTGTGATGCTTCCTCACTAAGATGTATACATTATTATATCGGCGTTTTGCCAAATCCTAAAGTTTCATGAAAGTGTGGAGGGCGAGCAACACTCCCTCTCTTTCATTACATCAACCTGTTATTACTAATATGCCTCAAATATGCTCTGCTCTTATAATAAACCTGGTTCAGGATTTATAAATTCATTTATTATTGTTTTCCATGGCACTTATTACCACACACTGGCAGCTTTAAAGCACCAGAAGCAAAGAGAGAGGAAGAGACTACGTAGGAGTTATGCGATGGCTACAGACAATGTTGGAAAACTATATATCCATATTTAAGCACCACATAAATAGTATATTTAGGACTAGTTCTCACACACACTATCTCAAACCTACTGAGCTATCTTACTTCTCACTGTAACGAGCTGCTCAGAGTGTTCTGCTCAAGTACTCCTTGGCACACCAGCCCCTCCTTCACAAGTCTATTCCAGCCCAGACCAGAGGCCCTATACTGCTGTTTTCTGTTCCCTTGTTTGCCTACACTGCAATATGTATATTTTTGAACTGTTTTTGTAGTTTTGTGCATATTTGGCAACTCTATTTTGTGTATGGTTGCCCATGTGTGTCCCCTTTTGGGGGGTTTGCTGATGACTGTGCTTTCTAGCAGATATAAAGGCCCCACAAGAATGACTCAGGACAGAAGTAGCTTGGTTTTAAGGCGTAGCAGTGGGATGTGCATCTGCCATCTGCCTTAGCCTGCCAATAAGCTTTGGTACCTTTCATGTCCTTCGGAGCCTGGTGTCTGTGTTTTCTTTGTGTCACTCCGAGGAGGGTTAGAAAAGTTGTTCCCTAACAGATGTTACTGTGACTTAGATGCATGGAGTATCACACCTGGTAAGTACCTTGCCTCTGTGGCCCTTCAACACATAGAATAGACCACTCTGGCAATTCAACAGGGGGCTTGCTTCTCCAATTCAGTAATACACTACTTCACAATATAATTCAAAGAAACATTGCAAAGCAACATACTGGCACATTACCATCAGTCACCATATAATTCTAATGTAGTAATTGTTCAATAACTGATTATTTTTGTGCACATTTCCAAATCAATTCCCTGTGTTCTGGTGCCAACTAATAATCAAATGCTTCCCACCCTACACTCCAAGAAGGTATTTCCCCTTAAAAAGAAGGAATCAACAAGTTAATTAATAGTGCCTGATCCCATTGGGCATTCACAAACCACGCAGAACAGCTTGTGCCAGAGAAGATTTTCTTTTTAAGGGGAAAGACCTTCTCGGAGTGAAGCATTTGATTATCAGTTGGTACCGGAACACAGAGAAATGATTTGGTAATGTGCCACTTTGTTTTCTTGCAATGTTTCTTTATATTGCAAAGAAGCGTATTTCTGAATTGGAGAAGCTAACTGATTTATGTGTTGTCTCTAAGTTGTCGATGGCTGTTGATTTCTCTCTCTCTCTCTCTCTCTATCTATCTACTGCCTAACATCTTTTCTTGCAAGATACAATTGTGTTTATCTTTCAGGGTGCACATTGAGAGTGATGAGCACAATGGGCAATGGAAATTCTAAAGAAAATTGGGAAGTGGTGAGACCTTGTGTTTTGAAAAAGACTAAAAAGATGATTAAACGCTGGCAGGAGAGAAAGGTTTTAAATTAGCACAACATATCCCTGCAGCTAAGGTTGTAGAAGAGACAAATTGTCTAGAATATGTAACATCTTTTGCATGTTAGTCTGGACTTGGAAAGGGAATGAAGGGAGGTAGCCTAGATTTGGTCTCTTGAGATAGATGACATTAATCTAGACCGAGACTATAGAATTACGAGGTGACCCATGTTAAAACATTTTTTTTTAGTTTTGAACTGACTGGAGTGAGAATATTGGGGCATATCAGCAAGCTGGTGATGACAAATTATCGCCGCTTTAGCGTCTGTTTTCAGACGAAAAGCGGCAATAATTTTATCGCTTAATCATCAAGATCACGCTAACGTGTGATTCCTTGCTTTAGCTCCATTTCCCATAACGCCACCTTTGCATCTCTAATGAGATGCAAAGTGAGCGTTCCTTCCTGAAATAACTGGAGAAATGTTGCTAACCGACATTTCTCCAATTATCAAGGGAATCGCTAACAGGCATAGCGATAAGAAAAGTAGCGCTAACCACAGTTAACGCTACTTTCCTTACGCCTGCTTTCACGCTGACTTAGCCATTATATCCAATGTAAGGTGGATATAATGGCTAAGTATGCCCTACCTTTTCAGCAAGCTAACGCCAAAATGTGTGAGATTATTGCTGGATTTCCAGCGATAATCTCACTTTTGGCTGTTAGCGCGAGGAATTTTATCGCTTTTGAGATGAGCGTTGCTGATAGCACGCTATCTCAGTGATAAAATTCCACAATAGCCGTCGATAATTATCCTAGAGCTAAGTGCGCTTATCGATAATTATCGCCGGCCCTTGCTGTTATGCCCCATTAATTGTTACTCCTCTGCAATCCAACACTTTCCCTACGGTTTCACTCACTGGAGTGGGAATAGTAATTTTTACCCCTCTGCTGTCCAACACTTCCCCTACTGTTGCACTCACTGGAGTGGGAATAGTCATTTTTACCCCTCCGCTATTCAACACTTTCCCTACTGTTGCACTCACTGGAGTGGAAATAGTAATTTTTACCCCTCCGGTATCCAATACTTTCCCTACTTTTGCAGTCACTGGAGTTGGAATAGTAATTTTTACCCCCTCCTCTATCCAACACTTTCCCTACTTTTGCACTCACTGGAGTGGGAATAGTAATTTTTATC
Source organism: Triturus cristatus (assembly GCF_964204655.1). NCBI lineage: Eukaryota > Metazoa > Chordata > Amphibia > Caudata > Salamandridae > Triturus > Triturus cristatus. The sequence continues at coordinate 441,247,093 of NC_140582.1, read as the reverse complement.
CCTCCACTTTTAAATAGTTTAATGTTTTAATTCTTAAAAGAATGTTTTTTCAAATTAGATTTTATGTTATATATATATTCACTGAAAAACATATAGGTTTCAGGGACATTATAGTTAGAAATTAGCATTTAAAAAACCTTTCAAATTCACTGAAAAAAACATAGGTTTTAGGCACGTTTTAGTTAGAAATTTGCATTTAAAAAACATTAGAAATTCACTGAAAAAAACAGAGGTTTCAGGGGCATTATAGTTAGTTGGACATTTCACTCATACAAAACCTGAGAAATTTGACCATTATAGTTAGTTCAGCTAACTATAACTCACACCCCCGCAATGCAGTGCTGATGACGTCACATATTACATCATTCATGACATGGTCAGTGACATCACTGATGACATCACTGATGTCAACACTGATGACATCATCCAGTGACTGTGTGTTTCTATAAAGTTTTAATGTTTCATATATATGCCAAGGTGTATTGAAGAATGAGTGGGTGTATAAGTGTCTGAATGGAGGATTTAGTAGGTGCGTGACTGTATAAGTGAGTGTTTAAATGTGTTTTACTGAATGCATGGGTTAGTGACTAAACTTTGTGAATGTCTGTATCAGTGTGTCTGTTGTTGTGTAAGCTGCTGCATGGGTTGGTGAGTAGCTACATGTGTGTCTATATGGGTTATTGATTGGTTGCCTGAGTATCTGTATGGGTGCCTGAGTGTTTGTGTTGGTGGGTGGGGGGGGTGACTTTGTGCATAGATGTGTGAGTGGGTGATTCACTGGGTGTATTGGTTCAAGAGTGTGTCTGTGAAGGGCTGTATGGGTGAGTGAGTGTGCGTATGGCTGTGTTGGTGAGTAAATGGATGTCTCAGTGGTATATGTGTGAGTGACTACATATGTGAAAGGCATATGTGAAAGGCAGTGAAAGGCAGTATATGTGAGTGTTGGAGTATATAAATGATTATATGTGAGAGTGATTGATAGTAAGAGTGGCTGTATGGATGAGTGTGTGCTTGTGTCAGTGATTGTAGAGTGTTGGAGAAAAGGGGCATGGCCCCCCTTTTTTACTTTTTTGGGGCCCTGGGGACCCCATCACCCAGGGCCTGAAATCTATTAAAAAAAATGTTTTTTTTAAAATGGGAAGGGGCCACGTGGCCCCGCTCCTGAGGGCAATTTCCACGCTGGGGACCCCATCCCCTGGGGCATGGCCAGACTTTTTTGTAAAATAATGTATTTGGGGGGCCGCGTGGTCCCCCTCCTCAGGCCAAATATGGCCCCGGGGACCCCATCCCCCAGGGACAGCCTTTTCGGTTTTATTTATTGCTTTATTTATCTTAATTAGATGACATGCAGCTCACCTTGCTCAAAAGCAATTCTGCTTTGCTTCATTGAAGCGAGAGCAGGTTTTCCTCCCGCCCTGCCATAGCAAACAGCAATGTCCCTGGGGTAGGCACCCTGGGACATTGCAGGAGCCGGCCCTGGGGGATGGCAGTCCCCAGGGCCATCAAGGGCTCCAGGAGGGGGGCCGCGCGGCCCCCTCTCCTCATGTTTGAAAGCCCTGGGAAGGGTGGTGGTCCCCGGGGCTGGGGATCCATAACAGACCCCCAAATTTGAATATTTGGTGCCCCGGGGAGGTGGTGGTCCCTGAGGCATGCGGGGGGGGGGCTCAAACCCCAACACACATTTATTTATTTTATGAAACAGAGCCCCGGGGAGGTGGCAGTCCCTGGGGCTTGAGGGGCCCATGAGGCCCCCACCCTAATTATTTTTAAAAAAACAGGGTGGTGGGCTTGGGCGGGCTGCGATGCCTCTCACACTTTAGGCACAATGCCGCGGGGAGGTGGTGGTCCCCGGGACAGTGGGTGACACGTGCCCCCAGCACATCATAAATAAAGCCCTGGGGAGGTGGCGATCCCCGGGGCTGCGGGGGCCTGGGCCGCCACATAATTAAGCATGCCCCCGGGACCTGGCCCACCCGGGGGCTTAAATATAACGAAGCGTGGGAGGCCGTGCTTCATTTTTCAAAATGTTCTCAGCTGGATTTGCAACCCCAGGGCGAATTCAGACGATTTTATTTAAAAAAAAATGCTTTTTTTGGTCCAGGGGGTCTTTGTGGGACCCCCTGAGCAGGCCTTGGGTGTCAGGGAGTTTGCACCCTGTCCCCTTTTCATGTTTTTTATCTTTGTTTCACCCTTTTTCTTGTGACTCGGTTACCGAATCACAAGATGTCTGCCAACAGTTCCTGGTTTGGAGTGTTGGCAAAAGACGCACAATTGATGGACGGAATGCAGAACAAATCAAAACATTCACCCCAGTTAAAAGATCTGGGTTAAATCCATCATTCTTTTGCTCACCATGCCACCCCAGTTTAGACCTGACCATATGCAAATCAGTCTTGACCCTGTGCCTCATGGAGTGTTGGCAGCCAACCAGAGTGAAGCTCGTGCCGGGAAGGGTTCGTGAACCCTCCTCGGCAGTGGCGTCACTAGGGGGGTGCGGGGGGTGCGGACCGCACCGGGTGACACCCTCACGGGGGTGACACCAAAGGGCTGGTCCGGTCGGTGTGGCGTGGTGCAACCGTGCAAAATTGAAACCAGTCAGTCCAGAAATGCAACGAGGCCTCACGCATCGCAACCTAACCTTCTATTCAGCAGGAGGCGCCTGTGCGCAGCGCGCACTGTCTCCTCCTCCGCCGCGTCTGCGCGCCTCGGCAGTGACGTCACATCGTCACTAGAGGGGTGCAGCGCGCCTGTACTTACGAGCTGAGGCCTGGGAGACTCAAACCAGGTGCTGTTACTGCCTTGCTCTGCCTGCCCGCCGCCGGTGCCTCTGTTGTGCCCCTGTCGGGTAGAATTGCCCTGCTGTGCTGGGTCTTGGTGTGGCGGAGGACGTGAACATACCTGAGGCCCCCGACCGTCGGAGCTGCATGGCAGTGAATGCTGTGCTCAGGATCAAAGGGACCCGCCCAGCCTGCCCAACAAGAGGCAAAGGCAGCTGAATGCGGTGAGTGCGGACGGGGGAATATTACTTCCCCCCTAACCGGCAAACCCCCTTCCCCCCGATGCCAGCTGCTGTGAGCTAGGCCATTGGGGGATGCAGTGGGGACTGTAGTGTCCCCCTGTGAAGACTTAAGCGGGGCCCGTGCTCCCGATGATGCCCAAGTCTGGGCTGCAGAGTGAGGTGCCCTGCTCCAGAGTGCCTGCGCGTTGGACCCGGGGCACCCTGTGTGGTGAGATGCACTGTGAGGACTGTTTGACTGCTGGGGGCCTAACTTCCCTTGTTGGAGGGAACCTGAGGGCAGCCTGGCATCAGGAACTCCCGGGGGACCGGCGTAGAGGCCCTGGCCCATTGCCTTGGCCCTGTGAGAACTGTGGCTGGGGGAAGAATGCTGAAGCAAGCATCAGCTCTGCTTGCCTGGGAGCTCCTTCCTAAAGTGATGCTCTGCTCTACTTCATTCCCATTCTTTCTGTACTTTCTCTATATCTCCCTCTCCCAGCTCTCCTGTTCTTTACTTACATTTCTCTCCTTTGCCCACACACCACCTCTTCCCCACATTTACTTCCATTCTTGCCTGTGCCTTTGTTGACACTTTCTTCATTTTTACCGCCATTCCTGCCTCCCGGGTCCCCTTCTGTTCTCTTCATTTTTACTTCTGTTCAAACCCTGCCGCCAGTCTCCAAGTCTCTCTAGGTTTGCATGCATTCTTTTCCTCCCGTTCCTTATTTCCTCATCGTTTCTCTGTCTTCTTTCCCTCTCAGTCACTCCATCTTAGCTTTCACTCAACTTTCTGTGCTTCCAGACAAGTTCCTATTTTTCCTTTGATTCTTCCTCCTCTATTCCCTGTCCAGCTCTCGCCATCTTTACATCTATTCTTTTCCTTTCAACTCTCTGATGTCCTGTTCCCCAAGCTTTACAATGGTTCCTGCTTTTTAGATCTTCTGCCACTCTCCTGACTTCTACTTCCCTTACTCAAGTGCTCCATATTTAGCTCTTCCCTTCTTTACTTTCATTTCTTTAGTATCCCCCATTTGTCTTATGTCTTAAGTTCTTTTTCATTCCTGCGTTCTCCATTTGTCACCCTTTCTCTTCCTTCTTCTTCCTCCCTTTCCTCTCTTGCTTCCTAAAATAGGACCTTGTCCCTAGAAATGAGTGTTGTTGCCCACAAATTAAGTACTGGGCCGTAGTCCAATTTTCCTACAGCCCCTCCTAGCTGCCAGTCTTTTCTTTCTTTTCTTCCCTCTCTGTTCCACTCTTGGCTGCCATCTGTAATTTACTTCTGCTCTCTCCAGGTCTAAAAGCACTCTGAACACCAGAAATAGATCAGTATAACCGTAGTGTAATATGAATTCAGGGTCGAGGTAGATACCAGTATAAGAAGGAAACCATATGGAGCAAAAAGACGTGTTTGGCTATTATTAACGCGGAGACATCTGTTAACATCAACTGGTCTGTGGGAGCATCTTATAATTTATTTTTTATTTTTATGACTCAGTGGTATGTTTTAATTTGCCAAAAATGTTTAGTTTTTTGGGGGGGATAAATTACTCATTGGTTTCCGTTAATGTTCATTGTTTTCCTCATTAGTAGGATGTATTTATGAGGCCTCAGCAATTTAATCATATTTCATCAGTAAATATTGCTATACTGTCATAATAGTAATTGGAGAATGCATAGTTATTGACTTACTGCCAATGCCAAGTATTTAATCTGTGTGTGCAGTTTAGTGCGGACAAGAGCCATGAAGAAAGAACAGTAAAAGGAACAACAGAAAGTTACGCCTGCAAAGTTCTGGTGGTTTACACCTATACAAACTATATCGTTCTAAATTGAAACTTTTTTCGGTCAAAGTTTACAAGTTTGGGAAAGGAGAAATAAGCAGGGGACATACATTATTTTTTAAATCAGTCAGTTATTTGGGTAAGAACATTTAAGGCAATACGGCCCGAAAACCACTGACCACTTGATGTAAAGAAAGGTGTATACCCAACTCTTCCGTGGCTTAAGTCTTGTACTGCTATTAGAACATTGGAATGGCAAGCGCTCCATTGAAGACATTGGAGTGCTCCGAGCTTCTTTTGGCTCGTAGAAGCCCTGAGCATCAATAGTCCAATGTTTGTTCACAGCTGTTGCTGTGAACAAAGGCCTTACAGAGCCCGGCAAGGCACATCATTATCATGGCCATGGATGCAAGGCAACAATAAAACATGTCCAGAGAACTGGTGAGTAATGATCCTGCTGGAGAGCAGTGCTTTGCCTGTTGGTAGTTTTGAAATGCAGATAAGCTGTATTTTATTTGGATAGCTCAGTGGGTTACTGCCTTTGTCACAGAGATTCTTGTGTTACTTGCAGTTCAAAAGTTACAATCCTAACATAGGACAGTGGCCATGAACTGTCATCAAAGACCTGCAGACAAACATGAATGGTATAGTTAGAACTTCACTTTTTTTGTGTTACTATAAAGTTAGAAATTCCCCAGTCTTTCATTATTTTAATGTTGCTAGAAAGAGTTTGGGCCGATATACATTTTTATTAGTAAAGCCAAGCCCCAACCACTACGGTATGCTTTAAATCCTGAGTTTGTGCTTCCCCAGCCCAAACCCTCTTTAAATTTTCTGCCCACCAGTATGGATGCCATGTGATTCCTACATCTTGTAATCCTCATTGGCTCATGTGACATTCCCTGTAGACGGAATTACATACTAGCGATAAAACCGGCCCTGTCATTGCCTTTCTGTTTTTATTTAATTAGAAATCAGGTCATTAGGGCAACTGTGGAACATATTTTAAAGTGTGTTCTAATTATATTTACTGCTATATTTAATGTTTTAAGTTTGAAGGTGATTTTGCTAATGTTTTTTACGGGAATAATGAAAGTAGAGCTGGATGGGGCTGATATGGGGCTGGGGCCCAAGTTCAGCTGTGAGTTAAGGTGCAGAGGAGAGGGATGGTAGAAAAGTGGATAATCGGGCCTGGAAGTACTTGTGTTAAAACCTGGCCTGTTGGAATTTGAGGGTTTGCACTTACATCCAGACATCGCTCTTACTTTCAAATAACTCTCCACATGCTCTGTATACACACAGAATTGATCCGTTGTATACTGGTGACTGTTTGCAAGTAGATATAATCTAATCTAGGGCTTGTAGGATAGCGGACTCGGAGCGGAGGAGGTCCATGCGGTAAGTCGTGAGGGGGTGACACCATGAGTTACCCGCACCGGGTGACACCAACCCTAGTGACGCCACTGCTCCTCGGTGCTCAAAAATCGATATCTTTCTATTCTTTATTTCTCAGGACCTACTGAACGGATTTACACCATTTAATAAAAAGGGTTCACTCTAACCCAAGACCTACCTTTTTGCCAAATTTGGTGTAATTCCGTTCAGCAGGTCGGGTTGTAGCCTGTAATAAAGTTTCTATGGCAAATAACATGGAGAAAACGCTCTTTGGGAACCCCCTTTTTTCTTGACCCCTGCTTGATGAATCACCCCGAAACGTTCCACACAAACTGAGCAGTCCAACGCTGTTTTTGGGGAAATTTCACAAAGATTCCTCAAATGGCGCCAAAGATATTGGCAAATCAAAAAACGCTTTTCCCGCCAGTAGGTAATATATGTATGTATGTATGTATATATATATATATATATATATTCACTGAAAAAACCATAGGTTTCACAGATGTTATAGTTAGCTGGACATTTCACTCGTAAAAAAACAATGAAATTCCCCCGTTATAGTTAGTTCAGCTAACTATAACTCGCGCACCCGCAATCCACTGCTGATGACGTCACATATAACATCACTCATGACATGGTCACTGACATCACTGATGACATCACTGATGACATCTCAAATGACATCACTGATGACATCACTGATGACATCATCCTTGTGATAGAGTGGCAGACCTCCTCTCACCCTAATATAACCTTTGAAACACACATTCAAAAAAAGAGACTAAAATTTTCAAAACAATGGACATACCAATACCAGTTACAACAACCTATTCAGTAATTGTAAGATCCACATACACATCCACTCATTCACCAACAGTCCTATACAGTCACTCATACATGTACTCACTCATCATATGTACTCATACACCTATACATCCTGTTACACAATGCCACTCATCCATATAGTTACTCACATACATAGTCACTCATGCTAATAAAGAATCAAACATCCATTTACTTGCATATACAGCTATACACACACCACCATACTTACTTCTACGGAAACTTACACATACTTAGTCTTTTAAACAATCACTTATAGAAACACATACTTATTCATACAGGAACTCTTTCAATCTCTCACTCTCCCATATACTCACTTATATACACCAATAGTCACATATACTAGTTTAAAACATATGTAGTTACTCATAAAGACACTATTGAGACAGTCATTCACTCACTAACACACCCATACACACACTCATCCACCCATACAGTCCTGCACACATGCTGTCTTCAACACATACAAACAGTGAGTCACTCATTCATGCACCTATGCACTACGTAATACCCCCCACCGAACCATGCAGACACTCAGACTGATACTCAAAAAACCAACTAATAACCTATATGGACACTCATGTAGCTACTCACCAACCCATGCAGCCACTTATACACAAAGTGAGAGACTGATACAGATATTTACATATTTAAACATTACTCACTAAGCCATGTATTCACTATGATACACTTAATCAGTCAGTTACACAATCAATTTTTCAAAAACAAATCATCCATTTAGACACTTATATACCCATTTATTCTTCCATCGACCTTGAGATATACATATATAAAACATATTTAATTTTCAGAAAAACACACATTCACTGGATGATGTCATCAGTGATGTCATCAGTGATGTCATTTGAGATTCCAGCTCGGTTGATAGAGCGGGGTACCGACGGACAGAGCGGTGCCTCAGGTCCTGAGCAGATGCCAGGCGAGGCGAGGTGTGTACCCACAGCTTTCTGGGTCTTTTTACCTGTAACTGTTCAACTGGGACACACAGGAGAGATCAGGTTGTATTGATTACCAACTTGGTTGAGGTTTCTTTTGTATTTGCAATTTTTTTTACACTTACTTGCAGTAGCGTCACATGGTCCTGATGAGAGCTTGGACTCTAATGTCCGCAAGCCGAAACATGTAGACCATCTATCTGACAGTTATTTGTTAAATCTGTCTATGCACTGTTTTTAAAGTGGCACCAGGATAGCGCTGGAATAAAATTTATTGCATCCTGTTAGCCATTTTTAATAGCACAGTTTTGTATATAATTTTTCACCTTTTTTTTAACCAAACAGGTAAGATATAGTAGTATAACATAGTGAATCTTTTTTGTCTTTTTTGTCTTTTTTTTTACGTGCGCGTACGGTAAGCTTACCGTAAGCACACGTTTTGCTTTACGTATGTAATATTTCTACTCTGTTTGCGTATGGTTACGCAATTTACGTAGACGTCCGTACTGCGTACGCGACGCTTAAGCGCATACGTTACACGCGCACGTTACGCGGAAGTGTTGGAGCGTGCCTGTTATGCGCATGCGCGCATGCGCGTGTCTTTTATACGCGCATGCGTACTTTTACCGTAAGCGCTCCGTAAGCGTAACGTACGCGCACGGTTGGTCATGTGATCAAGAAACAGCACTTTTGATTGGTTTAAAGTACTTTCAGTTCTAGAACTCTCCTACACCACACCCATTACCCTCATTTCTGCTTGTGATCCCTTAGGAGAAGGAGCTGAGTTGTCTTTGTGATACGATGGCAGAACAGCAGTCCTCCTCTGAGAGTGAGCCAGGTAGCAGCATCATCAGAGAGAGAAGGAGGAAACAAAAGACTTCTTTTGTATGGGAATATTTCACCTATCCAGAGGGGCAGAAAAAGGTAAATGCTCCTTTAGTCACCTGCTCACTTTGTGAGCGTGTCTTATCTAGAGGGAATCCTAGGAAGAAGTATTCCTTTGGAAATCACTCTATGGTTAGACACATTAAGGATAAACATCCCAGGACTTATGCTAGACATACTGGAGAAACATCTCCAGTAAGTCACCCAAGCACACCTGCAGATGCTCAGCCGAGTACTTCTTCGGCAGCTCAGCCGAGCACTTCCTCTGCGGTGGGAGCATCACCCTTTTCTGGTCCTCTGGATATAAACCCTCGTTTTGGGAGGGTTACAATGAGGTGCACAAGATGTCATGGCCTAATTGTTCATGCGGAGACCAGTGTTTCCCTCATAAACAATAGGATAGACCAGCACATCTGTGGTCCTTGTTAGTATTCCCATTCTTTCTTTCCTCTTTCCCTTTAGGAACACAACGGTTCTTTTAAGAGCCAACCTTACTTCTTAACTTTTTTTTAATTGACTTTTTTTATTTATTTTTTTTACGCGCATTTTTTTTTTTTTTTTTTTTTTTAAACCCTCCAAAAAATGTAATTAACCTACAAGGTCCATGAGGGACTACTACAGAAATGAAAAAAGCATAGAGAAGAGTAGTGAAAAAAGTGAGCATTAAAGTAAATGTGTGATAATTCCTGAAATTTCACACTTACCTGACAAAGAAAATAACTAAAAGAAAAATAAGTGATTTATTTTACTTGCTGTAAAGAAGTTTATTTTTATATTTTTCCTTTCTCAATCTGTAAAAAAAGAAAAATGTATTAATATTTAACAATACTTTTTAGAATACAGTGCACATATTTTCATTTTTCATCAAACATATTTTTGCCCTTTTTTTGCTGTTTTCAGAATATATTGCATTTTACTGTAAATCGTAAAAGCAATTGCATTCATCACTTAACAGCGGGCAAAAAAAAAACAATCAGAAAGATTGTTTAAAAATAGCCCAGAATCTCTTCTCATTAAAACATACCGTAATATAAACGTCACGTAAGAACAATCACTAATATCAGTAAATATCGTCCGAAAATTGTGTTGCATAAGCATAATCACCAAAATAATTTGTGTCAAAGAAGTCCACAATGCAAATTATTACCTTTCCGTAAGGCCAAATGGTAATTTTTATAATAATATTTGATGACATTTCCGATGGTAATCCAATTAAATGGAAATAATGTTTTCGACAGATGTTGCAATTTCTTTCTAAAATTTTGGTTTCAGAAAAATTAAATATGAATTTACTAAATCAAAAGGCAAACGTTGCTTGAAAACCAATTCAGAATCATTACACAGTGTCCAGCCTTTTTCACATTTAAGAAAAACTGTGTAATGACCAGAAGTTACAAAAGGCCCATCATGGAAAATTATTGCAACTGTGACAAAAGTTTTGCCAGAAATTGATAATTGCTGTCCTGTAAATTTCTTTATTAAAGTGTCCAATTTTGTTCCATCAGCTCTACAACGTTGCATCATTAAAATTACATACTGTCCATATTTCTTTAATAGTAAGGTTGAAAACATGTCTGATTTACATTTCGAACATTCCATGTTGTGATTGGCATCTTTAACTAATTTACTAAAAGTCACTGATTTAGTCTCTGGCAATGTTAAATAGATAAACCTTTCTGAATCAACATTAGAGCTGCATGTGTAGAAACAGTTTTCACAACTATGTTTATAAGACAGACCAAACATATTTTCTATTTCTACCCCTTCATCTTCAAGTACCAAAAGAATGTACATCAAGAATTCTTGTGCATCTTGCTGGACATTTTGTGAAAACTGTGTTCGTCCTGAACAAACATCTAATAGATTTCTAATTTCATTCGCACTTTCTATTTTTGCTTTATCAACACTCAGTTTCTCATAAAGAAGACTTAGCACAGAACAGAATCTTTTTTCCTGATTTTCTATTATCTGCTCTTGCAAACTTTCAAGATAAAATACAACATTCAGCACTACATTTGCATAGCAGTTGACACCAGAGCTATTTTCAAAATGGAAACCAACAACCTGTTCAACATTGTCCTTTTTCTTTTTGCTTGCAATCACATGACTCTCTTTTTGTTTTCTCTTCTCTACATCCTCATTACAGATATTCTCAAATCTCCTTTTCCGACAAACAACACGTTTCTCCAACACAGGATACTGACCTAAATGAGGAGCATAGGTTCTTCTTAATCTATTGTACTCCTTAACACAATTTGCATCAGCACTAACTTTTGAGTCATCAAAGTCTATCATGAATAAACCAGATAATGTTTTCACTCGTGACAAAGCAACATATGCCATGCCTTCTTTGAACACTGTAGATCCAATGTTTACAAATGCACTATCAACAGTTAATCCTTGACACTTGTGAATAGTTACAGCATATGCTAGAGAAAATGGAAACTGCTTCCTACGTACATATAAGTCTTTCACAAGCAAAAAATGGACTGAACAACGACTAATGTCTTTTACCTCTTCAATCTGATCAAATTTTATTTTTAAAAACTCAATTCCTTCTTTTTTCTGGTAGTTAACAAAACCCACAACTTTACCCATAGCTCCATTCACTAAACCTTTTTCAACATCCAAATTTCTCCTTAGAAATACTCGACAGTTCATGCAAAGATATAGATTTTTTTCTAATCCAGCTGTTTTCGAAATGTTCTTCTCTAGAGAATCCAATTTATTTTTCAGTTCGCCTGTTAATGTAATAGTAATTCTTTCATGTTGGATTTTGTCCACTGCTTCCATTTTCTTAATCTCTTCCTTTTCCAATGTCAAAAGTTCCTCATTGAATATCGAGCATTCACGTAGTGTTGGCATTAAGCAGATTACAGTATTTTTTTCTGCAATGTTCTTGTATATTTTCTCTGCAACTATTTCCTCATTTGGAAATAAATTATGTAGCAACCGACTCTGTATTGCTTTTCTTCCTACTTCTGTGAGTAGTCCAATTCTGATATCTTTCAGAATACTTCTATATTCTTCATCATTTGCTTGCCTCATATTGGTAGTGAGTTCTTTGTACTCAAAGAATGACCAAATATTCGCATTACCAATGCTTCCTAATGACTTCTTTGTGTCCTCATGTGTCACAGTATTAAACACTGGTTGTCCTTTAACTGGAGTGAGCTGCAGTAGATCCCCAAAAACTATAACATGTTTTCCTCCAAATAGCACGTCATAGTCTCTTTTTAAAATTTGCTGCATTCTTAAATGCACAAAGGCAAGCATTAAGTTTGATACCATGCTTACCTCATCAATAATGAGAACTTGCATCTTCTTCAACACTCTTGAAACTTCGAAACATGCTTCACCAGTTAGCTTGTGATATTCTATTTTGTTCTCATGCTCCACTGGTAACATTAGCAAGCGATGGAGAGTAATTCCTGTAATATTATATGCTGCTAATCCAGTTGGAGCAGTAACAACACAAGATAAAGTTGAATCAGTTTTTTGCTGTAATGTAGCTTCTGATGACTTTCATTAAGAAACTTTTCCCAGTTCCAGCTTGTCCACTCACATACAACCTAATTGGTTCAAATGCTGTGCTTGTGCACTCTTTATTTTCATGTAGTAATCCGTGATCAATTTTTTTTCGGACCTCCTCATAAATTTGTCGTTGTTCTTCATTCAGTTGTTGTTCCAAATATTGTAAGTCTATTGAATCTTCCTTTGCTTGATTCATAGCCGTTTCCACTTCAGTCATGGCTATTGCAGCTTCATTTTCTACGATTGGTTGTCCTAGGGGATCTTGACTGAGCGTTCCAGAACTTTGGCTGTCTTGAGAACTGTCTCTAGCTACTTCAGCTGCAATTGTAGTTTCCTGTTCAATTTCTTCGTTTAACATTTGGACATAATTCCTGAAAATACTGCATTCAATGGTATCTTTACATGCATTAAATGAATCCTCATAGCTTTGAAATTCTCCAAGTAGTTCGTCCTCTGAACGCCATGGTTTAAACAACTGTAAAAGTGCCAAGTAGTAAAATTCCTTTTTGTCAGTAGTGTCACAACTCAGCTTCCTGTGATTAATCAAACTTCCTTTTTTTTGCTTCACTAAACATCCTTCCTCACCAATGACTTTATATTTTCCATTGTTGATGTCTTCTGTGGCTTTCCGTGAAAAAATGTAGTTCTGCAGCACTTCATAGAGACACATGTTCTCAAGATGATGACTTCTTTTTGGGTAATATGTGTCCAACATGTTTGTTTTCAAAATATCTGTACTTTCTGGGTCGTTCTCGGCCAAATATTCAATTTCTCCAACAGATTTCAGTACCCGATTTCGCATTCCTGCAAGGCCTAAACTGACCCAAATTATTCTTCTGGATTTCGAGTAAAGACTTGCAGATGATAACCTATCTGAACATTCGTAGGATCCAATTTCTCGATGCGTTAACATCTTTAAACTGAAACTGTACAGCTTCTTACTGACAGTCTTCTCGTGAGAAATCTCTTCCCACATTTCCTTCAATTCTGTTTTCTCAGATTTAGTAATGTATGATGTGACATACCGAGCAACAGCAATAGAATTGTCTGCCACATACTGAATATCCATGTTAGCATTCCACATGGATAAAATGACTGGGTTGTAGTCATTTATATATTTTGACTCTTCTTTTCTTCTCAGATTGTACGTATTTTTGGGAGATTTTCTTGTAATAGCTGACATAAAACTGTTGACTCTTCCTTTTGAAAGAACAGGTCTTGGAAATCCAAATCGACATTTTGTGTAGAATTTATCTTTGGTCTTGTACTTCCGTCGACAGTATTTTCCACAGCGATGACTTTGGAAACGTAAAACTTGCTCTTTTAACTTTTTCTCTTCTGTGCTTTTAGGTATAGCACATGTTGCATATTCTTCAATGAAAGATAACACTGCTTCATCAGCATCTGTTCCAAATTTTGGAGCATCCTTGATCCACAACAGCATATGAATGTGAGGAGCACCTCTTGCTTGGTACTCTTTTCTCCAAAAGAAATCCAAAACTTCTCCAAGTGGTGGATTTTTTTTGTTGCAGATAAAGGACATCATAGCCTCAAATCTATGATTGAAATATCTGCAAACATTAACCGGATCCAATGAGCACAGTTCTCCTGCTGTCTTGTATTCGATGTTTTTAATGTTTGAATTTGCCTCTCGTAGAAAATCCAGTAAATCATCCCAAGCGTATTCGGCACAGCTTAGGGTTAGGAACCATGTTGGAGTTCCTAAATTCCGTAACATACATTTCAATTCTCCATGGCGTCTGTACCAATATTCATTCGTCCCACGCTGACAAGCCATCAGATTGATCAATTGTGATTCCAAATGATCATCTCGCTGCTGCACTTTGTTCATAAAATCCTTAGCAGACACATTATGTAGATGTGTTCCACTTTTTAAAATGTGGTTTACTGCATAAGATAAGGCAGACAAGTCACTTTCAAATAACAGATGGAACAAATAAGGAATACTTTGTCGAAATCTGGGATCTTCTGCATATAATCTTGTAGTCCGATACTCAGAAGCAGGAATCTGGACTGGACGTTCATCATATCGTCCACCTTCTCCTGTAGGAAACAGCTGGGGAAAACATCGAGCTTCCAAACTCTCCTCCCATACACTCACAGGAGTTCCTTGTGCTTTTTTCATTTGAAACAGATCAATGGTGTTTGCCATTACTTCTTTTGAATGAAGAGGATGTATGCTGAAATGTTCATAAATTTCTTCTTCTTTTGACTTGTCAACTTTTTCAATTTGCCCAGTTGGTGTGTCTGTGTCTCCTTCTAAATCTTCTTCATCTTCATCCATATAAATGGCTTCATACCATTTATTATTCCTTTTCAAATATAAATTTGCTCTTTGCACTTTCCGTACATCTACCAATTCCTGCCAAATTTTCTTATTCTTTGTAGGTACACCATTAACCAGAATAACTAATGGTTCAGTTTCCAAAGTATCTGTATCAATAGTTTCCATAATTTTTTTCAAATCCAACGGCAAATATACAACTCTTCCTTTTAAACCTCTCTGTAAATCTGAAGGAGGTAATTTGCCTGTTTTTGGCTCCATACGTACTATGGTCTGGAACGGATGAACACATTGAATGAGTATAGACTCATACGTATTTAAATCAGAAAGTTCTGCAGGAACTTCAACCAATTCTAAATTATTATGTACAGCTCTAGCTGGCATTTTATTTTCTTCCAACTTGTTGTAACAGTATTTACAAATACGATGATCTTCACCCAAATCAAAACAATTTTCAAGAAATATATATGTTGCAAAATCCTTCCTCTTATAATTATCTTCTTCTTCACTTTTTTTGTAGAGATCAACATTCCTTGTTTGGATTTTGTAATGGCTTCTCCGGCAACAAATACAAGTAATATTTGGTCTTTCATTAGAGATGATAGCACATTTTGTAATTTGATCTTCAAATTTCTTATTTACGGAGGGTTCTACATTCTCTTCCACATTTTCCTCAATAACTGTGTCATTCCCTGCACTTTCTTGTTCTGGCCCAAAGTAACAAAACTGAATCTCATCAGTAACCTTCTCAACATCTGATACAGATCCACGAAACAGAGCCTTATTCAACTCATTTAACTTTAGTGCTGGACTTTTAGCAAAATAGAATCTTCTCACAAATTTCCTAATTTCAGTATGATGAACTGCCAGCCTCCTAAAATGGTGAAAAACACTTTGACAAACTTTCCTAGATAAACAAGCCAGAGAGTGACCTTGCAAACCAGTATTCTCTCTCACTCTGCATGGATCTAGTCCTTGAAGCACCTTAATCTTCTGTTTAACACTCTTTTTACTATATTTTCTTAAAAACTCACGTAATTTATCAATAGATTCCTGTCGCAAAGTACAAATACTACTACAATTCCAAGTATACACTGGGGCTTTAGGACGTCTCCCCATAACCTCATCTGCAATCACTTCTTCCTCATTTCTTGGAACCATTTTCTCCTTTTCCATTATACAACCATCCTTAACTTCATATGCTCGACCACTGGTGTCAACTGCATGCAGCAAACTATTACTTTGAAGATAACTCTCTTCATTAAAAAATGGTTCAGTACTTGAACTATGCATCCATTCTCCTAAAAACACTTTACAAAAGTTATTTCTTTTTACTACTCTTTTCTTTTTGCTTTGTGACTTCATTACATTAACTATTTTTTCTAATGGACGCATCCTGTTCAAAATTAAAATGAATAGTTTTCTTTTTAAATTTAAAGCCTTTGCTACAATGGCTTTAATATCTTTTTTTCTCTTTAAAAATTTTGCTCTTTTCTTATATTTTTTCACATCCTTCAGCAAATTGGACATCACTCTTCTCTGAAACATTTTCCTACGGATCTCTTTAAATGCTGATTTTCTTTTCAAATTAATTATTATAGCTTCTGCTTGTACATTAGCATTTAGTAAATTCTCACTATTCTCCTGTTGTTTTCTACTTGAAACAGTTTTTCCAATGGGGGCATTTTTTAAATTTTTCCTTTTTTTGAATATATTTTTAAAAAAATCCTTTGTCTGCTTACCAGAAGACTTTTTCTTTTTCCCAACATGAGCATCTTCAACTAATTTAGGTCCTCCAGTTGTCTTCAAATAAACCTTTTTTTTCTGTTGTTTTCTTTGTCTTGATTTTATAGGCATCTTATATTTCCTTCACTGCTCTGCAGCAATACCTGAAAGAAACTAAAAAAAAAATACCTTTTTTGTAATTTATATATATTACTATATTTGTCATGATCATTTCTTTTCTTATAACACTATCTACCCCTTTCCTACAAGTGAAAAACACAAGAAAACCAACACAAATATAATCTCTAAGATCAATTCCTGTGTGCACACAGACTCTTGGTGTAATTCTAGACAGAACACGATATTTCTTTTGCAATTCAAAAGCACACTTATTTATTCATTTTTTGCAATTGTTAATTACTCTAACAGTCTGACACATTTTCTTTATAGTTTACAGAGGCAGAAAACAGCATATGTGCAATCTGCTTTTTTCTAGCATATACATGTGTAACCTGGCAGACTGACTGCACTCCTGCAAAGATAATGAACCTTGTAATGTTGAATGCATTAGCATTTGTCAGGGGGTCCAAAAATGCAATAAAAGACTCATGCTGTGACTTTACGCACAAAATGAAATTTGCTTGCCAATTTCAAAGCACACTTAGTACTGTTTTTTTCCTGCAAGCGTCAATTACTCTAACAGTCGCATACATTTTCATTACAGTTTTCAGACAAAGAAAACAGCACATGTCCAAACAGCTTTTTCTGACCATGAACATGTGTGACCTTGGTGACTGACTACACTCCAACAAAAGAAATCAGCCTTAGTGATGTTGAATGTATTAGCGTTACTCACTGCTTCCATGAAACACCAGTCACTTGTGAATACTCAGCATGATTCTACAGGATAAACTGCTGGGTGTGTGCTAACAGTCTGCTTATGCAGACTGTGTATTTTGAGTTGCAAGAGACATACGCATGGTTACTTCCCAAAAGAACCAGAGAGACACTAAATACATCTCTGACAGCAATTCCTCTATGCTCACAGACTCATGCTGTGATTTTACGCGTAAAATGAAATTTGCTTGCCATTTTCAAAGCACACTTACTACTGTTTTCTGTGTTTTTAGGCAGAAAACTAAATTTGCTTGCCAATTTCAAAGCACACTTACTACTGTTTTTTTCCTGCAAGCGTCAATTACTCTAACTGTTGCATACATTTTCATTACAGTTTTCAGACACAGAAAACAGCACATATCCAAACAGCTTTTTCTGACCATGAACATGTGTGACCTTGGTGACTGACTACACTCCAGCAAAAGAAATCAGCCTTAGTGATGTTGAATGTATTAGCGTTACTCACTGCTTCCATGAAACACCAGTCACTTGTGAATACTCAGCATGATTCTACAGGATAAACTGCTGGGTGTGTGCTAACAGTCTGCTTATGCAGACTGTGTATTTTGAGTTGCAAGAGACATACGCATGATTACTTCCCAAAAGAACCAGAGAGACACCAAATACATCTCTGACAGCAATTCCTCTATGCTCACAGACTCATGCTGTGATTTTACGCGTAAAATTAAATTTGCTTGCCATTTTCAAAGCACACTTACAACTGTTTTCTGTGTTTTTAGGCAGAAAACGAAATTTGCTTGCCAATTTCAAAGCACACTTACTACTGTTTTTTTCCTGCAAGCGTCAATTACTCTAACTGTTGCATACATTTCATTACAGTTTTCAGACACAGAAAACAGCACATATCCAAACAGTTTTTTCTGACCATGAACATGTGTGACCTTGGTGACTGACTACACTCCAGCAAAAGAAATCAGCCTTAGTGATGTTGAATGTATTAGCGTTACTCACTGCTTCCATGAAACACCAGTCACTTGTGAATACTCAGCATGATTCTACAGGTTAAACTGCAGGGTGTGTGCTAACAGTCTGCTTATGCAGACTGTGTATTTTGAGTTGCAAGAGACATACGCATGGTTACTTCCCAAAAGAACCAGAGAGACACCAAATACATCTTTGACAGCAATTCCTCTATGCTCACAGACTCATGCTGTGATTTTACGCGTAAAATGAAATTTGCTTGCCATTTTCAAAGCACACTTACTACTGTTTTCTGTGTTTTTAGGCAGAAAACGAAATTTGCTTGCCAATTTCAAAGCACACTTACTACTGTTTTTTTCCTGCAAGCGTCAATTACTCTAACTGTTGCATACATTTTCATTACAGTTTTCAGACACAGAAAACAGTACATATCCAAACAGCTTTTTCTGACCATGAACATGTGTGACCTTGGTGACTGACTACACTCCAGCAAAATAAATCAGCCTTAGTGATGTTGAATGTATTAGCGTTACTCACTGCTTCCATAAAACACCAGTCACTTGTGAATACTCAGCATGATTCTACAGGATAAACTGCTGGGTGTGTGCTAACAGTCTGCTTATGCAGACTGTGTATTTTCAGTTGCAAGAGACAAACGCATGGTTACTTCCCAAAAGAACCAGAGAGACACCAAATACATCTCTGACAGCAATTCCTCTATGCTCACAGACTCATGCAAAATTCACCACATACATCCCCTCTCAAACTCATAACTCACCTTTAAAATTTGTCAGTTGAGAAAGAAATGTGGCACTCAAACAGCAGACTATCACAGTCAGAATATCAGAGCTGTACACCTCTCTCCTCTGAGCAGAACCAATTAATGGCAATGTTCCCCTCTCTTTTTTCACACTTATACATGTTAATTACAAATCTCTGTGCTTCCCACTTTTTTTTTAAATGAAATCATACATTTCTATTGGTTGAAAACTTCAACCCTTTTCCAAATGTTCCCTTCCCCCAACTTGACTTTTGCCTGCTACCATAGCAACAGCTCATGGAACACTGCTGTGAGGAGAGAGGTCAGAAGTTCACCACACAATGTTTCAAATCGAAAGACCAAGAGTGCTTCACCTGTCCAACCTAACAGCAAATCCAAACTATTCTTCTGTGGGAACACAATTTTCTAAACCAATACAAAACATGCTTCTATAAATGTACACATACAGCCTAGTTTTTAGTGTAGAATGGTGTGTAACAGCCAATGAGTTCTTTTTATTTAAAAAAAATATGTATGCCTCCATTTTCAAACTGTCTTTCATTTCATTTTGCCATTCTACTGAAAGACACCTTCAGAGTGCATCCAGATCTCCTTGAAAGATGTTCACAGTGTGGATTGTAGGCCACAGCTATGTCTTCTGGAGTGAAAAATTTGCAGAAAAAAGAGGTATGGTGAGAGACCTTGCTTTGCCAAATGTAGACATTAAATGGATTGGTCAGAGAGGGTTAAAGTGGCACCAATTAATGCCTTTGGTGAAAACCTTTCTACATCTCCCACACCCTAACCTTATTATTGTGCACTGTGGTGGAAATGACCTAGGCACTTTAACTGGTTTAGGTCTGGAAATGCTTATTAAGGACACCTTTGTGCAATTGATGTCGCTTTTTCCTCATTCTGCCTTTGTATATTCTAACATATGCCAAAGGCAAAAGTGGAACTGGTCCTACCAATTTTGTCTGCAGATTGACAAAGCAAGAAAGCACGTCAACAAATCTGTTTCTGCTTTCCTCAGAGACTATGGTATGGGTTCTATATACCACAACAACTTGCGTTACAACATGCAAGACATTTATAGAGGAGACAGTGTACATTTCATTGATGAAGGGAACAGAGTCTTCCTCTTAAACTTTAGACTCTGCATCGGTACTTACTTGTAGGTACCAAAAAACACTCAATGAACACAACGGCTCTTTTTAGAGCCCCCTAATATCTTATCACTTAAATTAGTTTTTTTCTTCTTTTTATTTTATTTTCTACCGTACGCGTACGGTAAGCTTACCGTACGTGCACCCCGTGATTTAAAAAAACAAACATTTTAATGTATTTTTCATACTTTTATGGCCTTCTTTGACCCCCTGACAAACGCTAGGGGGTCTGCAACTCTCTTCGTTGCCCCCTTTCCACATTCTCCTCCTTTTTTTATCAGTGTGAGACACACAAAATGGAGGCCGACACTTCCTGATTTCGACCGATTCGAATGTTTACAGTCATGTAACCACCAATCAGAATTGAGCTCGCGCATGGCACCGTGCGCATACGGTAAGCTTACCGTAAGCGCTCGGAGCGCGCCTATAGATATATATATTGATTCAAATGCTATTTTCTCAGCAAATACTGAACACATTTACACCAGACCTACAAAAGGCACATCCTTGACCTGAGGACTACCTCTTTGCCAAATTTCAAGTAATTCTGTTCAGCCATTCGGGCCGCAGCTTGGACTAAAGGTCCTATGGAAAAATGCATGGGGAAAATGTGTTTTGGGACCCCCCCTTTTTCTCAGCCCCCACTTGACGAATCCCCCCGAGACTTTCAAGGAAGGAGCGGAGCGCCCCACCTATTTTGAAAATTTCGCGAGGATTCGTCAATCGGCGCCATAGTTATTCAAAATAGACTGTTGTGGATTTCCTAAGGAAACACGGTCCTAACTATAACTACCTACTGGCGACCACCAGTAGGTAATATATATATATGTATATATATATATATATATATATATATATATATATATATAAACCAAGGAAGGTGCCTGCTGTAGAAAGACCCCACGACAGGTAAGTATCAGCCAACGCTTATTTATTGGAGGGAACAGCATAGGTGAAGACCTGCAGCATAAAAAGGTACTGTCCAAGATGCCTGACGCGTTTCGTGGAGGAACCACTTCTTCAGAGGCAACGGCCTTTCGTATTGCAGAGGCACGGCATTTTCAGACACCACCGATTAAATCAATTATCCTGCCTCTGTGGGCGTGGCCACTCCTGTGGCCCGATGGTACTTGTAGTGTCTTTGTATTTCTACTGGGAGCTGGCGTGCCTCTGTAATCACAATGTTCCAAATAATCCACAGTGGGTAATGCTGAAAGGCTCCAACACACTGCTGACACTTTTATCTCCAATAAACCGGCACCTGTCCCTTTGGCAGCAGCGTCGTTTGGCGTCATTGCAGGAGTGCTGTGAAACACCGGGGCTCTTTCCGCGGCTCAGGCGGGGCCGCTAACACATAAACCAAGGAAGGTGCCTGCTGTAGAAAGACCCCACGACAGGTAAGTATCAGCCAACGCTTATTTATTGGAGGGAACAGCATAGGTGAAGACCTGCAGCATAAAAAGGTACTGTCCAAGATGCCTGACGCGTTTCGTGGAGCAACCACTTCTTCAGAGGCAACGGACTTCGTATTGCAGAGGCACGGCATTTTCAGACACCACCGATTAAATCAATTATCCTGCCTCTGTGGGCGTGGCTACTCCTGTGGCCCGATGGTACTTGTAGTGTCTTTGTATTTCTACTGTGAGCTGGCGTGCCTCTGTAATCACAATGTTCTAAATAATCCACAGTGGGTAATGCTGAAAGGCTCCAACACACTGCCGACACTATTGTCTCCAATAAACCGGCACCTGTCCCTTTGGCAGCAGCGTCGTTTGGCGTCGTTGCAGGAGTGCTAAGTGTTTAGATATTAGGTGGCTCTAAAAAGAGCCGTTGTGTTTATTGAGTGTTTTTTGGTACCTACAAGTAAGTACCGATGCAGAGTCTAAAGTTCAAGAGGAAGACTCAGTTCCCTTCATCATTGAAATGTACACCGTCTCCTCTATAAATGCCTTGCATGTTGTAACGCAAGTTGTTGTGGTATATAAAACCCATACCATAGTCTCTGAGGAAAGCAAAAACAGACTTATTGATGTGCTTTCTTGCTTTGTCAATCTGCGGACAATGTTGGTTGGACCAGTTCCACTTTTGCCTTTGGCATATATTAGAATATACAAAGGCAGTTTGTGGAAAAAGTGACATCAATTGCACAAAGGTGTCCTTAATAAGCATTTCCAGACCTACCCCAGTTAAAGTGCCTAGGTCATTTCCACCACAGTGCACAATAATAAGGTTAGGCTGTGGGAGATGTAGAAAGGTTTTCACCAAAGGCATTAATTGGTGCCACTTTAACCCTCTCTGACCAATCCATTTAATGTCTACATTTGGCAAAGCAAGGTCTTTCACAATACCTCTTTTTTCTGCAAACTTTTCACACCAGAAGACATAGCTGTGACCTATAATCCACACTGTGAACATCTTCCAAGGAGATCTGGATGCACTCAGAAGGTGTCTTTCAGTAGAATGGCAATATGAAATGAAAGATAGGTGTAAAATGGAGGCATACATACTTTTTTTAATGAAAAGAACTCATTGGCTGTTTCAAACCATTCTACACTAAAAACTAGGCTGTATGTTTACAATTATAAAAGCATGTTTTGTATTGGTTGTGAAAAATGTGTATAACAGAACATTAGTTTGGATTTGCTGTTAGGTTTGAAAAGTCAAGCACTCTTGCTCTTTGGATTTGAAACATTGTGTGCTGAACTTCTGGCCTCTCTGCTCACACCAGTGTTCCATGACCTGTTGCTATGGTAGCAGGCAGAAGTAATGTTGGGGGTAGGGATCATTTGGAAAGGGTTGAAATTTGCAACCAATAGAAATGTGTGTTTCCATTTGAAAAAATGTGGGAAACACTGTGATTTGAAGTTAACATGTTTATGTGTGAAAAAAGAGAGGGAAACATTGCCATTTACTGGTTCTGCTGAGAGGTGTACAGTTCAGAGATTCTGGCTCTGATAATCTGCTGTGTGAGTGCCACATTTCTTTCTCAACTAACTACTTTTAAAGGTGAGTTAGGAATTTGAGAGGGGATGTATGTGGTGTATTTTGATATAAATAATAGAAATGTGATTCTTCTTTTAAAGTTGTGTTTTACATTTTATGTTAAGGAAGATATTTAACTGCCTTGAACTTGTAAGATATTATGGAGTGTGTCTTCACCCTAATTTAAGGTGTTCTGGTAACACCCAGCAATACTGTGTTGTGCCTAGAATCACACCATGAGTCTGTCTGCACACAGGAATTGTTCTCAGAGATTTAATTTGTGTTGCTCTTGCTCTGTTAGACTTGCACTCGCAGGAAAGGGGCAGCTTGTTTTCTTGAACTGTGATGGTTAGCATTCAGCAGAAATCACTATCTCACGAATGAGAGGCAAATGCTAACACATTAGAAATTAGCATGGTACATTTTTATTCCACTTTTAAATTGTGATTTACATTTTATGTTTTGGAAGATATTTAAGTGCCTTGAACATGTCAGATATTATTGAGTATATCTTCAACATAACTTAAGGTGTACTGGTATCACCCAGCAATACTGTTTTGTGCCTAGAATCACACCATGAGTCTGTCTGCACACAGGAATTGTTCTCAGAGATTTAATTTGTGTTGTTCTTGTTCTGTTAGACTTGCACTCGCAGGAAAGGGGCAGCTTGTTTTCTTGAACTGTGATGGTTAGCATTCAGCAGAAAACACTTTCTCACAAATGAGAGGCAAATGCTAACACATTTGAAATTAGCATGGTACATTTTCCTTCCACTTTTAAAGTTGTGTTTTACATTTTATGTTAATGAAGATATTTAACTGCCTTGAACTTGTAAGATATTATGGAGTATGTTTTCACCATAATTTAAGGTGTTCTGGTAATACCCAGCAATACTGTTTTGTTTTCTTGAACTGTGATGGTTAGCATTAAGCAGAAATCACTATCTCACAAATGAGAGGCAAATACTAACACATTTGAAATTAGCATGGTACATTTTCCTTCCACTCCCGCAATGGGTGAGGTAGATCCTACATGTTCAAAACTCCAATTATCCCTTACCACACATGTACTCTTACATACATCTTTGCAGTCTTCATGCAGTTGTGCAAGCGTCCATGCAAATCTCTCTTGCACCTGACAATACACAGTCTCCAGAAGCACGCTCTTAGCACACAGACAGGTGCTTCTCCTGCACTCCCATGCTTACTATTCAGCACTGTGTGGTATTTAAGATAGCAGTGTGCAACGCTAACACATTCAACATCACCAAGGCTCATTTCCTTTGCTCTACTCTAATCACTCACCCTGTAACACATGCTGATGGTCTCAATTAGTTGTTAGGACATGTGCTCTTTTCTGCCTCTCTAAAATATAAGGAAAATGTGTCAGGCTGCCATAGTAATTATCACTTACTCTACCACAGTAGTAAATGTGCTTTGAAATTGCCAAACAAAAATTGTTTTGTGCCTAGAATCACACCATGAGTCTGTGTGCACACAGGAATTGATGTTAGAGATTTAATACGTGTTGGTATTGTTCTGTCAGACTTGCAGTTGTAGGAAAGGGACAGCTCATATGATAGGATTAGAAAAGCTCAAATTAAAAATCGTAATGTATTAAAATTACATAAAGGTATTTTTTTTTTAGTTTCTTTCAGGTATTGCTGAACAACAGTGAAATTAATTAAAGATGCCTATAAAGTCAAGAAAGAGAAAAGAACAGCAACAACATCTATATTTGAAGACAACTGGACAAAATAAATTAGTTGAAGAACCTCATGTTGGAAAAAAGAAAAAGTCTTCTGGTAAGCAGACTAAGGATTTTTTTAAAAATATCTTCAAAAAAAGAAAAAATGTTAAAAATATATCCACTGCAAATAGTGTTTCAACTTTCAAGTACAAACCAACAACAGAGTCGACAGAAAATACTAAAAGCTAATGTAGAATCAGAAGTAAGAAAGAGTGACTTAACACGAAAAATAGATTTTAAAAACATTCGTCGAAAAATGTTTTTGAGAAGAGTGATGTAAAATTTGCTAAAGAATGTGAAAAAATATAAGAAGAAAACCAAATTTTATAAAAAAAAGAAATATATTGAAACAATTGTTGCAAAGGCTTTGGAAATAAAAAGAAAACTATTCATTTTAATTTTGAACAGGATGCGTAGATTAGAAAAATTAGTCAAACCAATGAAGTCACAAAGCAAAAGGAAAAGAGTAGTGAAAAAAAAAACTTTTGTAAAGTTTTCTTAGGAGAATGGAAGAATTGTTCAAGTACTGAACCATTTTTAATGAAGTGAGTTATCTTCAAAGTAATAGTTTGTTGCATGCAGTTGACACCAATGGTCGAGCTTATGAAGTTAAAGATGGTTGTGTAATGGAAAAGGAGAAAATGGTTCCAAGAAATGAGGAAGAAGTGTTAGCTGATGAGGTTATGGGGAGACGTCCTAAAGCCCCAGTGTACACTTGGAATTGTAGTAGTATTTGCACTGTGCGACAGGAATCTATTGATAAATTACGTGACTTTCTAAGAGAATATAGTAAAAAGAGTGTTAAACAGAAGATTAAGGTGCTTCAAAGACTAGATCCATGCAGAGTAAGAGAGAATACTGGTTTGCAAGGACATTCTCTGGCTTGACTATCTAGGAAAGTTTGTCAAAGTGTTTTTCACCATTTTAGGATGCTGGCTGTTAATCATACTGAAATGAGAAAGTTTGTGAGAACATTGTATTTTGCTAAAAGTCCAGCACTAAAGTTAAATGAGTTGAATAATGCACTGTTCCGTGGATCTGTTTCAGATGTAGTGAAGGTTACTGATGATATTCAGTTTTGCTACTTTGGTCCAGAGCAAGAAAGTGAAGGAAATGACACAGTTATTGAGGAAAATGTGGAAGAGAATGTAGAACCCACTGTTAGTAAAAATTTTGAAGATCAAATGACAAAATTTACTATCATCTCTAATGAAAGACCAGATATTACTTGTATTTGTTGCCAGAGAAGCCATTATAAAATTCAAACAGGGAATGTTGATCTCTATAAAAAAAAAGTGAAAATGAAGATAATTATAAGTGGAAGGATTTTGCAACATATATATTTCTGGAAAATTGTTTTGATTTGGGTGAAGATCAGCGTATTTGTAAATACTGTTATAACAAGTTAGAAGAAAATAGAATGCCAGCGAGAGCTGTACATAATAATTTAGAATTGGTTGATATTCCTGTAGAACTTTCTGATTTAAATACGTATGAGTCTATACTCATTCAATGTGTCCATCCGTTTCAGACCACAGTGCGTATGGAGCCCAAAACAGGTAAATTACCTCCTTCGGATTTACAAAGAGGTTTAAAAGGAAGAGTTGTCTATTTGCCATTGGATTTGAAAAAAAATATGGAAACAATTGATGCAGATAGGTTTGAAACTGAACCATTAGTTATTCTGGTTAATGGTGTACCTACAAAGAATAAGAAAATTTGTCAGGAGCTGGTAGATGTACGAAAAGTACAAAGAGCAAATTTATATTTGAAAAGAAATATTAAATGGTATGAAACAATTTATATGGATGAAGATGAAGAAGAATTACTAGCAGACACAGGAATACCAACTGGGCAAATTGAAAAAGTGGATAAGTCAAAAGAAGAAGAAATTTATGAACATTTCAGCATACATCCTCTTCATTCTAAAGAAGTTATGGGAAACACTATTGATCTGTTTCAGATGAAAAAAGCACAAGGAACTCCCGTGAGTGTATGGGAGGAGAGCTTGGAAGCTCGTTGTTTTCCCCAGCTGTTTCCTACAGGAAAAGGTGGACGATATGATGAACGTACAGTACAGATTCCTGCTTCTGAGTATCAGGCTACAAGATTATATGCAGAAGATCCAAGATTTCGTCAAAGTATTCCTTATTTGTTCCATCTTTTATTTGAAAGTGACTTGTCTGCACTATCTTATGCAGTAAATCACATTTTGAAAACTGGAGTACATCTACATAATGTGTCTGCAAAGGATTTTATGAACAAAGTACAACAGCGAGATGATCATTTGGAATCTCAATTGATTAATCTCATGGCTTGTGAGCGTGGGACTAATGAATATTGGTACCAACGCCATGGAGAATTGAAATGTATGTTACGGAATTTAGGAACTCCTACATGGTTCCTTACCCTAAGCTGTGCAGAGTACGCTTGGGATGATTTACTGGATTTTCTTCGAGAGGCAAATTCAAATATTGAAAACATCCAATACAAGACAGCAGGAGAATTGTGCTCATTGGATCCGGTTAATGTTTGCAGATATTTCAATCATAGATTTGAGGCTATGATGTCCTTCATCTGCAATAAAAAAAATCCACCTCTTGGAGAAGTTGTGGATTTCTTTTGGAGAAAAGAGTACCAAGCAGGAGGTGCTCCACATATTCATATGCTGTTGTGGATCAAGGATGCACCCAAATTTGGAACAGATGCAGATGAAGCAGTTTTATCTTTCATTGAAGAATATGCAACATGTGCTATTCCTAAAAGCACAGAAGAAAAAAACTTAAAAGAGCAAGTTTTACATTTCCAAAGTCATCGCTGTGGAAAATACTGTCGACGAAAGTACAAGAGTAAAGATAAATTCTACACAAAATGTCGATTTGGATTTCCACGACCTGTTCTTTCAAAAGGAAGAGTAAACAGTTTTATGTCAGCTGTGCGACATACTATTACAAGGAAATCGCCAAAAAATACATACAACCTAAGAAGAAAAGAAGAGTCGAAATACATAAATGACTACAACCCATTTTATCCATGTGGAATGCTAACATGGATATTCAATATGTAGCTGACAATTCTATTGCTGTTGCTCGGTATGTCACATCTTACATCACAAAATCTGAGAAAACGGAATTGAAAGAAATGTGGGAAGAGATTTCTCACGAGAAGACTGTCAGTAAAAAGCTATACACTTTCAGTTTAAAGATGTTATCGCATCGAAAAATTGGATCATACGAATGTTCAGATAGGTTATCATCTGCAAGTCTGTACTCCAAATCCAGAAGAATCATTTGGGTAAGTTTAGGCCTTGCAGGAATGCGAAATCGGGTACTGAAATCTATTCGAGAAATTGAATATTTAGCTGAGTACGAACCAGAAAGTACAGACATTTTAAGAACAAACATGTTGGACACATATTACCCACAAAGAAGTCATCATCTTGAGAACATGTGTCTCTATGAAGTACTGCAGAACTACATTTTTAAACGGAATGCCACAGAAGACATCAACAATGGAAAATATAAAGTCAGTGGTGAGGAAGGATGTTTGGTGAAGCAAACAAAAGGAAGTTTGATTAATCACCGGAAGCTGAGTTGCGTCACTACTGACAAAAAGGAATTTTACTACTTGGCACTTTTACAGCTGTTTAAACCATGGCGTTCAGAGGATGAATTACTTGGAGATTTTCAGAGCTATGAAGATTCCTTAAATGCTTGCAAAGATAGCATAGAATGCAGTACTTTCACAACTTATGTTCAAATGTTAAATGAAGAAATTGAACAAAAAGCAACAATTGCAGCTGAAGTAGCTAGAGACAGTTCTCAAGACAGTCAAAGTTCTGGGACGTTCAGTCAAGATCCTGTAGGACAACCAATCGTAGAAAATGAAGCTGCAATAGCCATGACTGAAGTGGAAACAGCTATGAATCAAGCTCAGGAAGATTTAATAGACTTACCAAATATGGAACAACAACTGAATGATGAACAACAACAAATTTATGTAGAAGTCAGAAAAAAAAATTATCACGGATTACTACATAAAAATAAAGAGTGCTCATGCACATCTTTTAAACCAATCAGAATGTATGTGAGTGGACAAGCAGGAACTGGAAAAAGTTTCTTAATTAAAGTAATTAGAAGCTACCTACAGAACAAAACGGATTCAACTTTGCCTTGTGTTGTTACTGCTCCAACTGGGTTAGCAGCGTATAACATAAAAGGAGTTACCTTACATTGTTTGCTAATGTTACCAGTAGATCATGAGAACAAAATACAATACCACAAGCTAACAGGAGAAGCATGTTTTGAAGTTTCAAGAGTATTGAAGAAAATGAAAGTACTCATTATTGATGAGGTAAGCATGGTATCAAACTTAATGCTTGCCTTTGTGCATTTAGGAATGCAGCAAATTCTAAAGACAGAATATGACGTCTTATTTGGAGGAAAACACGTCATAGTTTTTGGGGATCTTTTGCAGCTCACTCCAGTTAAAGGACAACCAGTATTCCATACACTTACACATGAGGACACGAAAAAGTCGTTAGGAAGTATAGGTAATGTGAATATTTGGACATACTTTGAGTATAAAGAACTCATTACCAATATGAGGCAAGCCAATGATGAGAATTATGCAAGTATTCTCAAAGATATCAGAATTGGTTTACTCACAGAACATGGCAGAAAAGCTTTACAGAGTTGATTGCTATGTAATGTGTTTCCAAAAGAACAAATAGTTCCAGAGAAAATATGCAAGAAAATTGCTGAAAAAAATACTGTAATCTGCTTAATGCCAACACTACATGAATGCTCTATATTCAATGAAGAACTTTTGAAATTGGAAAATGAAGACATTGTAAAACTGGAAGCTGTGGATAAAATACAGCATGAAGGAATAACTATTATATTGACAAGCAAATTGAGAACTAAATTGGATTCTCTAGAGAAAAACATATCGAAAACAGCTGGATTGGAAAAGAATCTATATGTATGTATGAACTGTCGAGTAATTTTAAGACGTAATTTGGATGTAGAAAAAGGTTTAGTGAACGGAGCTATGGGTAAAGTTGTGGGTTTTGTAAAGTACCAGAAAAAAGATGGAATTGAATTTTTAAAAATAAAATTTGATCAGATTGAAGAGGTTAAAGACATTTGTCATTGTTCAGTTCGTTTCTTACTTGTGAAAGACTTATATGTACGTAGGAAGCAGTTTCCGTTTTCTCTAGCATATGCTGTAACTATTCACAAATCTCAAGGATTAACTGTAGATAGTGCTTTTGTAAACATTGGATCTAGTGTGTTTAAAGAAGGTATGGCATATGTTGCTTTGTCACACGTGAAAAAAATATCTGGTTTATTCATGATAGACTTTGATGACTCAAAAGTTAGTGCTGATGCAAACTGTGTAAAGGAGTATAATAGATTAAGAAGAAGCTATGCTCCTCATTTAGGTCAGTATCCTGTGTTTGAAAAACGTGTTGTTTGTCGGAAAAGCAGATTTGAGAATATCTGTAATGAGGATGTACAGAAGAGAAAACAAAAAGAGAGTGATGTGACTGCAAGCAAAAAGAAAAAGGACAGTTTTGAAGAGGTTGTTGGTTGTCATTTTGAAAATAGCTCTCGTGTCAACTGCTACGCAAATGTAGTGCTGAATGTTGTATTTTATCTTGAAATTTTGCAAGAGCAGATAATACTAAATCATGGAAAAGATTCTGTTCTCTGCTGAGTCTCCTTTATGAGAAGCTGAGTAATGATAAAACTAAAATATAAAGTTCTTCTGATGTTAGAAATCTTTTAGATGTATGTTCTGGATGTACACAGTTTACACAAGATGTCCAGCAAGATGCACAGGAATTTTTAATGTATATGCTTATGGTACTGGAAGATGAAGGGGTAGAAATAGAAAATATATTTGGTGTCTCATATAAATGGGAACATTGTTGTGAAAACTGTATGAACACATGCAGCAATAATGTTGATTCTGAAAGGTTCATATATTTAACATTACCAGAGAGTAAATCAGTGACTTTTAGTAAATTAGTTAAAGATGCTAATCACAACATGGAATGTTCTCAATGTAAATCAGGCATGTTATCAACGTTATTTTTAAATAAATATGGACAGTATGTAATTTTAATGTTGCAACGTTGTAGAGCAGATGGAACTAAATTGGAAACTTTACTAAAGAAGTTTGTAGGAAATCAATTATCAATATCAGGTAAAACTTTTGTTGCAGTTGCAATAGTTTTTCATGATGGACCTTCTGTAACTTCTGGTCATTACACAGTTTATCTTAAATGTGAAAAAGGATGGACACTGTTTAATGATTCTCAATTGATTTTCAAGCAACGTTTGCCTTATGATTTACCAAATTGTTACTTAATTTTTCTAAAACCAACATTTTAGATACAAATTCCAGCATCTGAAGAAACCATTATTTCAATTTTATAGGATTAACATTGGATATTTCACTTAAAAAGGATTTTAAAATTACCATTTGGCCTCATGGAAAGGTAAAGGTAACAATTGTGGACTTGTTTGACAGATATTATTTTGGTGTACGTGCTTAAGCAGCAAGATTTACAGACGTTATTTATTGCAAATAGTTATTGTTCTTAGAAGGTATTTTTAATATATTTGTGACATTTCTATCAAGGTCTGTTTTAGTGAGAAGAGATTCAGGGCTTTTTTTAAACAATCTTTCAGATTGGTTTTTTTTTTGCTCGCTGTTAAATGATGAAAACAATTGATATCACTATTTTCAGTGAAATTCACTACATTCTGAAAACAGCAAAAAAAGGGCAAAAAATTGCTTTGTTAAATATGAAAAACATGTACTGTTTAAGAAAATGTATTGTTGAATATTAATACTTTTTTTCTTTTTTTCAGATCTTGAAAGAAAATTTAGGAAATGTAATCCATTTTACTTGCAATTAAAAAAACCTATTTATTTCTAATTAACTTTTTGTTTGTCAGGTAAGTTTTAAATATCTGTATTTCTCACACCTTCCCTTTCATGCTCCCTTTTCTTTCTCTCCTCACTCTGCTTTTCTCATTCCTAGTCTTTGTCAGGGAGTCCCTGAAGGATCACAAAGGGTGAAAAAAACGATTAATTTTTTTTAAACAAGTTTTTGTGTTTAGATTTTAGGTGGCTCTAAAAAGAGCGCTTGTGTTAATGTAGGGACAGAGAAATAGAAAAACGAAAAAATGAAAAAAACTATGGCCTGGTGCATGAGTGCTGCTCTATCTTCCTCTCAATGAGATCAATACTGGTTTCACCAAGAGAAATAAGAGTATGACAGTCAATGCACCGTGTATACAGCCTCCAAAAAGCAGGGCGTATATCTAGAGGTAAAGAAGAAGGTGAAGGCGCCACCGCAGATGAAGTGCTCGGCTGAGCTGCCAATGATGTGCTCGGCTGAGCTGCTGCGGATGTGCTCGGCTGAGCTGCTGGAGAGTTTTCACTAGCAGCTCAAGCAAAAGCCACAGGATGTACTCCTTCAACGTGCCTTAACATCGTGTGAATACTAAAAGAGTATTTCTTATTAGCATTTCCACGTGATAAGGTCCGCTTACAAATAATGCAGGTGACTTTGGGAGCATTTACCTTCTTCTGCCCCTCAGGAAAAGTGAAAAACTGCCATATGAAAGAGTCTTTCTGCTTCCTCTGCCTCTGTGGCACAAGAGTCTCCTGATCACTACTAGAAGATGGATGCTGCTCTGCCATTGTATCTCAAAAACAGATCAGCTCCTTCTCCCAGAGAATCAGAAGTAATAATGAGGGGAGTGGGTGTGTTATTGGAAGAATCTGTAACTGAAACCAATAGGAACCAATGAAAAGTGTTGTTTCCTAACTAATCACATGACTTGCCTGGGTGTGGTGTTGGAAGAATCTGGAAGTGAAAGTACTATGAACCAATGAAAAGTGTTCTTTATTAATCACATGACTTGCCTGGGTGTGGTGTTGGAAGAATCTGGAAGTGAAAGTACTATGAACCAATGAAAAGTGTTCTTTCTTAATCACATGACTTACTGTGCGCGCTCCGTGCGCGCACGGCACATGCGCGGAGCACGCGTGCATGCGCGAAAGCACCACGCGCGCATGGGCGAACTTAGCGAGCGTACCACGCGCGCATGTGCGAACGTACCACGCGCACATGCGCGAACTAAGCGCGCGTAGCACGCGTGCATGCGCGAACGTACCGCGCATGCACAAACTTAGCGCACGTGGTACGGCGCATGCGCAAAAGTAGCGCGCGGAGCACGCACGACGTACGCATGCGTACGTGGAGAACGTACGCATGCGCACACGAAGAACGTATGCATGCGTACGTAGTGCGCGCACCGACCGCGTACGAAACACGTGCGCGTGC
The DNA here is from genome assembly GCF_964204655.1 of Triturus cristatus. NCBI lineage: Eukaryota > Metazoa > Chordata > Amphibia > Caudata > Salamandridae > Triturus > Triturus cristatus. The sequence continues at coordinate 441,213,810 of NC_140582.1, read as the reverse complement.
GCGACCGTAGCGCGCCGAGTACACACGACGTACGCATGCATACGTGGAGATGTACGTACGCGCACAGCAACGAGCACGTACGATGACGTAGCAATCACTGTGCGCGCACGGTAAAAACCCTTTAAAAAAAAAAAAGAAAGAATTAAAGTCTTTATAAGTTAATAGAAGATATTAACTATGCTGTTCAACTTTATCAAAACATTTTTTTTAAAAAGCTGAGCCATTCCAAATGAAAGGATAGAGGTAATCTATAACTATATACATAGGTAACTTTTTGTAAAAAATATAATAAAAAATACTTAAATTAGCGTTAAAAAAACCTTTGAAATGCACTGAAAAAACCATAGGTTTCACAAATGTTATAGTTAGGAATTAGCATTTAAAAAACCTTGCAAATTCACTGAAAAAACCATAGGTTTCACACACGTTATAGTTAGCTGGATATTTCACTCGTACAAAACCATTGAAATTCCACCGTTATAGTTAGTTCAGCTAACTATAACTCGCGCGCCCGCAATCCACTGCTGATGACGTCACATATTACATCACTCATGACATGGTCAGTGACATCACTGGTGACATCACTGATGACATCTCCAATGACATCACTGATGACATCATCCAGTGAGTATGTGTTTCTGTACAGTTTTAATATATTTAATATATATAGGAAAAGGGCTGTTGAAGAATGAGTGTGTGTACAAGTGTGTGAATGGATGATTTTCTAGGTGCGTAACTGACTCTATAAGTGAGTAATTAAATGTATCTTACTGCAGACTAGTGACTAAACTGTGTGAATGTCTGTATGTGTCTGTGTGTTGGTGTATAAGTGGCTGCATGGTTTTGTGAATAGTTATATGAGTGTCTATATGGGTTATTGATTGGTTGTCTGAGTATCTGTATGGGTGCCTGAGTGTTTGTGTGGGTACGGTCTGTGTGACTCTATGCATAGGTGTGTGAGTGGGTGATTCTATGTGTGCATGGTTTTAAGAGTGTAACTGTGATGGACTGTATGGTTGGGTGAGTGTATGTATGCGTGTGTTAGTGATTGAATGTATATCTCAGTTGTACATGTGTCAGTAACTACATATGTGAAACGCAGTGTATATGTGTGTAAGAGTATATAACTATCTATATGTGAGAGTGTGTAATTGCGGGAGTGGCTGTATGGATGAGTGTGTGATTGCGGGAGTGGCTGTATGGATGAGTGTGTGCTTGTATTAGTAATTGAATAAGGGCGTCCGAATTTGTTAGTATTTTTATGAGTAAGTGAACTTGAGTGTGTTTAAATGTATAGGTGAGTAAATTGGACTGTGTTTAATTATTTGCATGACTGGCTAGGTGTGTCAGTACCTCAATGGATGATTGGCGGTGTGTCAGTGTCTATATAGGTGTACAAATGCATATGATAGTCTTGTACGGAGTGACTGTAAGTATGAGTGACTGTACAGGTGACTGAGTGGAGATGTATGTAGACCTAAGAGTCAATGAGTGGGTATGTAGTTATTGGTATTGGATTATCTATGGATTTCAAAATCGGCGCCTGAAATTTTGAGCCGGCGTATCAAAGGTTATATTGGGGTGTGAGAAGATGCACTAATTTATCACATGGATGACGTCATCAGTGATGTCATCAGTGATGTCATTTGAGATGTCATCAGTGATGTCATCAGTGATGTCACTGACCATGTCATGAGTGATGTAATATGTGACGTCATCAGCAGTGGATTGCGGGCGCGCGAGTTATAGTTAGCTGAACTAACTATAATGGTGGGATTTCAATGGTTTTGTACGAGTGAAATGTCCAGCTAACTATAACGTTTGTGAAACCTATGGTTTTTTCAGTGAATATATATATATATATATATATATATATATATATATATATATATATATATATATATATTATAGCGCAACCAACAAACGTAGGAGGTAGAGGAGGGTCAAGCACCGTAAAAACTACCTCATGAGGGAACGCGAGAAGGACTTGGAAGAAATGAAAAGTGAGACCCAAAACACTGTCATCAATCTAACGGACACTATTTTATCTAAGGCTGAATTCCAGCTTTTATCATTGGGTCTTTCATATTGCCCTAAACATCGCTTTTCCTATAATCAGGCAAGGATTGATGTGTTTAAATTCATAAGGAAAATAAAATTGATTAAACACTTTCAATTAAACACATTCACTGGCAGACCATCTGTTAGCGCTCCCAATATTCCACAAGAAGATGGCTCCAAGACCTTTCCGTCCAACATCCACGTTCCTTCCTCTCATGCCAAAAGATGCAGTGGATGTATTTAGCGACAGAGTCATCACTGAGTTAAAGTCGCTAAATAGAACTGTATCTTTAAATCAACAACATAGGGACTGCAGGAACACTCAATACCACACGTTGATTGCTAAACTCCAAAGAAATCAAGACCTTATTATCAACAAATCTGATAAAGGTGGTAATACAGTTTTATGGTCTCGTAAAGACTACTTGGCAGAAGCTGATTGTCATCTCTCTGACACTCTGTGTTATAGAAAATCGACAACATTTGAAATGAGAGCTGCAGAAGATAGAACATGAAAGAAAATTCATCAATGGAGGAGAAATGGGTTGTTGACTTAAGAAGAAATTAATTTCCTTAATATTGAACATCCAGTCACTCCTATGCTTTATTTCCTGCCAAAAGTACACAAAAAGGTCACTCCAGTGCCGAGTCGACCTATTATTTCAGCTCAAGGGAGTATGAATGAGAATCTTTCTAAATATGTTGACTTTTTCCTACAACCACATGTGACCACTCTACTGTCTTACATAAGAGACACCACTGACTTTTTAAATAAGATCAAAGATGTGATTTGGTGTCTCAATTACTTGTTAGTGGTGATGGACATTGAATCTCTTTATACTAGCATCAATCATTGCAATTGCATTAATGCAACCAGACATTTCTTGGAGACTAGGGATATTGACATGAACGAACACAATAATATTCTGTTGGAAACAATTGAATGGTGTCTAATGGCCAACTAATTTTTATTCCAGAACAACATTTATCAACAAGGGCATGGTGTGGCGATGGGGGCATGCTTCTCCCCCAGTTACTCATGTTTGCATGTGGTCTGGTGGGAGAAGCATGTCCTCAGAACCAAGCACCAGCATTGGTGTAGTCATATAGTTCACTATTGGCGATATATCGATGACATATGTTTAGTCTGGAGTGGTTCTAGGGAGGATGCTATAAAGTTTGTAGGAGATATCAATTCTAACGATTTAAATTTAAGGTTCACTGCCTCTATTGATAGCTCCAGTGTCAAATTTCTTGATGTTCTGCTGTATGTAGATGAAGGTACTTTCCTCACTAAGTTTCATAGAAAAACCAGTCCTGGTAACTCGATTTTACATGCAGAAAGTGCACATCCCTGCCACCTCATCAACGGCTTACCCTATGGCATATTCATCCGTATTCGGAGAATTTGCAGCTCTGAAATAGTCTCCATTGAATGTCAGAGGGAAGCGTTTCCCAGATTTCTTGATAGGGGTTATAAAAAACACCAATTGACCCTTGTCTTGAATAAAGCTAATAGTCTGCAAAGGGATATTCTGCTTCAGCCCCAAACAAGAATCAATTCTGAGAAGGATACTTTGAATAAAGATTTACGTTCAATTCGGTTGATAACCACATTCAGTGCACAAGAAAAGGTTATTCGATAGATTATCTATTCAGAATGGCCCATTGTTCTGACCGATAATATTCTTGGCCCCATTCTGCCAAGTTTACCTGCTATCACCTTCAGAAGAGCCCCCTCTATGAGGGACGCCCTTGTGAAGCCAGTGCCAGAGGTCCGATCTAGAAGTACCTGGCTCATTAAAACTGGTTTCTTTAAATGCAATTCTTGCCGTGCTTACATGTTTACTAAGACTAGTACTCACTATAAAACAGCATTCAGTGAGAAGGAGATAGCCATCCAAGAACATCTCACATGTCGTACTGAATATGCCATCTATAAATTGAAATGCACCTGTAACCTGGAATACATTGGCAGTACCAAACTCCCAGTGCATAAACGCATCCTCCATCATGTCACTTAATTCATTTTTTTACAGACTATTTAATATCGTATGGCATCAGGGTTTTACGTATATTTTCTATCATGCATTTTTGATACAATTAGATTTTATTCATTATGGTCTTTCTAGCATCCGGTCTTCATGCATTTGACCGTTTTTGATAATGTTGCACTTGCACTTTATTTTGGAATTATTTGCTGCTGAATTGACTGATGAATTACATGTATCTCAGTGCTTCATACAGATCTTCAAGTAATATCTGTAGGTTAGTTATGTCTAAACAGGATGTCATTGTCTATTTATGGCACTCCATATTTCCTAGTCGTGCTCACCCTTATCGCTATTTCTTCAGAGAGTTGTTATTATTTAGATCATTCAATTTGGGCACTTGCCCATAATTTCTTGGATTACAATACTGACCGTTATTTAGGTTGTTGGCAGAGTGGTTTTATTCTATTTATTGCATTTTGTAATGACTATGTTTTAGATATATATATTTTTTACTCTGCTCTGTTTCAGTATGCATATTTGCACGATTATTGTTTACAAGATCGTATTTAAGATGTATGCTGCTGACTAGCAGAATGCCGTAGTCTGTTTTTTGTACATGTGAGCCGGGAGAGATTGTTTTCACAGCCGTCTGTGCTCACTTTCACTTTTTAACACGTCACATTGAGGAGATGCATCATGTGATCAAGCTCCCAGTGAGGAGCCAAACGCATCATGGCAGGCACTGTTCCTGTGGATTTTGTGGTTTCCAACAACTAAATAAACCGAGACTGCTTCACCCACTTATGCATTGTGGGAGTCTGTGATTTGCTTCTGGAGTATCGAGGTCCGTGCCTGTGGTTACGCCGGAGAAAGGGGTGGACAGGACTTTTTCATATATATATATATATATATATATATATATATATATATATATATATATATATATATTCACTGAAAAAACCATAAGTTTCAGGGGCGTTATAGTTAGCTGGACTTTTCAATCGTACCAAACCATTGAAATTCCCCCGTTATAGTTAGTTCAGCTAACTATAACTCGCGCGCCCGCAATGCACTGCTGATGACGTCACATATTACATCACTCATGACATCACTGATGACATCTCAAATGACATCACTGATGACATCATCCAGTGAATGTGTGTTTTTCTGAAAATTACATATGTTTTATATATGTATATCTCAAGGTCGATGGAAGAATAAATGGGTATATAAGTGTCTAAATGGATGATTTGTTTTTGAAAAATTGATTGTATAACTGACTGATTAAGTGTATCTTAGTGAATACATGGCTTAGTGAGTAATGTTTAAATGTGTAAATATCTGTATCAGTCTCTCACTTTGTGTATAAGTGGCTGCATGGGTTGGTGAGTAGCTACATGAGTGTCTATATAGGTTATTAGTTGGTTTTTTGAGTATCAGTATGAGTGTCTGTATGGTTCGGTGGGGGGTATTACGTAGTGCATAGGTGCATGAATGAGTGACTCACTGTTTGTATGTGTTGAAGACAGCATGTGTGCAGGACTGTATGGGTGGATGAGTGTGTGCATGGGTGTGTTAGTGAGTGATAGACTGTCTCAATAGTGTCTTTATGAGTAATTACATATGTTTTAAATTAGTATATGTGACTATTGGTGTATATAAGTGAGTATATGTGAGAGTGAGAGATTGAAAGAGTTGCTGTATGAATAAGTATGTGTTTCTATAAGTGATTGTTTAAAAGACTAAGTATTTGTAAGTTTCTGTAGAAGTAAGTGTGGTGGTGTGTGTATAACTGTATATGCAAGTAAATGGATGTTTGATTCTTTATTAGCATGAGTGACTATGTGTGTGAGTAACTCTATGGATGAGTGACGTTGTGTAACAGGATGTATAGGTGTGTGAGTACATATGATGAATGAGTACATGTATGAGTGACTGTATAGGACTGTTGGTGAATGAGTGGATGTGTATGTGGATCTAAACCACCTCTCTGCAACGCAGCAGAGTGGTGCTTACTGGAAGCACCTGGTGGGTTAGTTGGCCCCCAGGGTCCCTCAGGATTGAAGGGGAATTATTTCCCCAACTTAAAACGTGCCACAGGGCGTGTTTGCACACGTCACCTCAGGCCCCGTCCCCTCCCTTTACCACTGTGTAAACACGCCCTGTGGCCATTTTTAGTTGGGAGATTAAGTTTATTTGAATCCTGAGGGTCCCTAGGGTCCAACTAGCCCACTAGGTACCTCCAGTATGCGCCACAGAGCTGCGTTGCAGAGATGTGTAAAAAGTGGCACGGCCTGGACCACCTCTCTGCAACGGAGCTCAGTGGCTCTTACTGGAAGCACCTGGTGGGCTAGTTAGCCCCCAGGGGTCCACAGGATTGAAGGGGAATTATTTCCCCAACTTAAAACGCGCCACAGGGCTTGTTTGCACACGTTAACTCAGTCCCCGTCCCCTCCCTTCACCACTGTGAAAACACGCCCTGTGGCCGTTTTTAGTTAGGAGATTAAGTTAATTTGAATCCTGAGGGTCCCCAGGGTCCAACTAGCCCACTAGGTACCTCCAGTATGTGCCACAGAGCTGCGTTGCAGAGAGGTTTAAAAAGTGGCACGGCCTGGACCACCTCTCTGCAACGCAGCTCAGTGGCGCTTACTGGAAACACCTGGTGGGCTAGTTAGCCCCCAGGGGCCCTCAGGATTGAAGGGGAATTATTTCCCCAACTTAAAACGCGCCATAGGGCGTGTTTGCACACGTCACCTCAGGCCCCGTCCCCTTCCTTCCCCACTGTGTAAACATGCCCTGTGGCCGTTTTTTAAGTTGGGAGATTAAGTCCCCTTGAATCCTGAGGATCCCTAGGGGCAAAATAGCCCACTCGGTATGTCCAATAAGCGCCATTGCAGAGAGGTGTAAAAAGGGGCACGGCCTGCACCACCTCTCTGCAACGCAGAGCAGTGGCACTTACTGGAAGCACCTGGTGGGCTAGTTGGCCCTCAGGGTCCCTCAGGATTGAAAGGGAATTATATCCCCAACTTAAAACACGCCACAGGGCGTGTTTGCACACGTCACCTCAGGCCCTGTCCCCTCCCTTCACCACTGTGTAAACGAGTCCTGTGGCCGTTCTAAGTTGAGAGATTAAGTCCCCTTGAATCCTAAGGGTCCCTAGGGTCAAACTAGCCCACTAGGTACCTCCACTAAGCGCCACAGAGCTGCGTTGCATAGAGGTGTAAAAAGGGGCGTGGCCTCAGAACACCTGTCTGCAACGCAGCTCCCTGGCGCACACTGGAGATACCTGTTGGGCTAGTTGGCCCTCAGGGACCCTCAGTATTGAAGGGGAATTAATTCCCCAACTTACAACTGGCCATGGGGCGCGTTTGCAGAGTGCTGCAAGGAGGGGGCGTGGCCTCCAGCGCGATGCCGGTCTTTTATTTATTTTATTTTTTTAAGAAGGAGGGCTGTGTGGCCCCCCTTCTTTTTCTAATTTACTGGCCCTGGGGACCCCATCCCCCAGGGCCGTCACCCTAATTTTTTTGTTGAAAAAAATTAATTTGGCCCTCCCAAGGCCTTAATCGGCCCCGGGGACCCCAACCCCCGGGTCATGGCCTTTTTAAAAAAAAATTCTTTAGTAGGGGGCTGTGTTGCCCCCCTCCTCAGGCCACTTATGGCTTCGGGGACCCCATCCCCCGGGGCCGGCCTTTGTTTTTTATTATTTTAAAAATATATATATTTATAGAAACACCTAGGACATGCTGGACAAACCGTATGTACCTATCACCATGACGATTTGCGTGATATTCATGAAAAGGCGACTATGCATAGAATGAATCCACATGGAATGTATTTACACTGCTAGTGAAGCTCTGACGTGTCTGACACCCTACCGTGCCTAATCCCGGCGCCCCCGCCGGTGGGTACTCTCCAAGTAGACACCCTTGTCGTTTATTTATACAAACATGGGTAGCTATTGACGGGCACATTTAATATACACGCACACCAAGCCATTTAAAGGGGATTCGACAAAAATACGACCAAACTATGCAAGAAACCCCCCTCACGGTTAATAAAAAACACATCCACCGCCGGATGTGTAATACTTTTTATTTTACTCTCTGGAAAGGAGACGAACCTCACTTGAGTCACAGCGTGCTCCTGGCTGAGCCCAATGCTGTGTTACACCCACCAGTGCCCGCCGATTACCTCACACCTCTGTGTTGTATTCACCAGCTAGTGCGTATGCTATGACACTCTCTAGCCCATGTGCACTGTAACACCACCCCGTGAATATGTCATGCCACACTTGCCTTCACACGGGTTATATTGCCCCATCTAACGTGCCTTCCTTGATGTGTATGTTATAATGCACAGCGCTATGCCATACATATTACAATCTGGGATCCATATCTTTGTCACAGTGCATATGCAACGTTACACTCCCCAGCACATATTTTATATTACAACTTTAGAGACTAGTTATGTTACACAACACTGCCCTGTGCATATTACACTCCAAGGCGCATATCGCATAGCACGTGCTAGTGCCTGTGCTATCTCGCGCTCTCCAATGAATCTGTCATTGCGCACAATGTATTGCATATTATATTTCACGCCCCGGTTCATCTTATATCTCACTTTTTGGTGCATAGTTTATACCATATACTACATCTAGTTTTCATTTTCAATCGTGCTCTCAGGACTATGTTCTATATAACGCTGCGTCCACCTACCCTTTTCACGGGCATTACATTTTGCGATGGGGGTGGAGGGTCAGGGGGTGTTTCTGCCAAGTGAGCCCAGAGTCACCGTCACAAACGTCCTCTTCTTCCTGAATAAAAGTGAGATTATGCTGCATACTTGTTCATATTTTAAGTAGTTCGCACAGACACACATTTTAAAAACAATAAAGTTCCTAATACCCACCTTCTCTGAACAGTTAGCTTGCTGCCCCATCCACCTCCTCCCTATCCTCTGTTGTCTGAATCCATGGACTAGCCTCCTCCCTCCTGCCATGCATGGTCTGATGTGCTACCACTGCCCTCCATTTAGCATGATGTACCAGTCCACTCCTCCTGCCCTCCATTGCCCAATTCTATGGCCCATCATTGAATTGCTTAGCCTCTGTGCTTAGCTTGCTGCCCCTATTCTCCTTCGCCCTGCCCTCCGATGTCTTTGTGCATGCCCCTGCTCCATCCTTTTTGCCCACTATGTTCCATGGACCTGCCACTCCTATCTACTCTGAGTGTTCTGTTGAGCTGCCACTCCCCTCCCACCTGCCTAGCATTGTCAGTTGACTGTAACCTATCCCTGCCACCTCCACCCTGCCTGTCCACATGCCATGCCCCTATCCCCTTCCTCCTGTCCTCCATGGTCCATTTTACTGCCACACCCTTCTGCCCTCCCTGATCTGTTGTGCTGCAACTGCTTCATCTGCCTGCCCCGCGCGGTCTGTTGTGAGGCCCCTTCCCCTGAACTCTATTGTCTGTGCCCAGGTCCTGACCCTCCCTTCTATCCTCCATGGTCCTTTGTGCATGCCCCTGCACCCTCCTTCTTGCCCATCATAGCCATTGTGCTGCCACTAACCCTCCCGCTTGCCATGCATGGTCTTCTGTGCTGCCATGGCCCCTCCCACCTTCCCTGTGTGGTCAGCTAGCTGCCCCTGACCCCCTCCCACCTTCCCTCCATGGTCTGTGTGTATGCCACCATAGTCTCATTGTTGCTCTCCATGGTGTGTCTTGTTTCTAGTGCCCATCCTGCCTGACCTCCATGGTCATCTTGCTGCTCTAGCCCTGCCACCTTGCCCCCAGCCCTCTGTTCCCATGTGCAGACCCCCTATTCCCTCCCTCCTGGCTTGTCTGTTCCATTGTAATGCCCCTGATCTGTCCCTCCTGCCCTTTATGGTCTGTTATGCTGCAGCTTTCTCTCCTGTCTGTCCATTATGGTCAGCTAGCTACCATTGCCTCTTTCCCATCTGTTCTCTGTTGTCCATGTGCATGGTCCTGTCCCCTCCCTATTGCTTTCTATGGATTGCTGTGCTGCACTCCCGTCCCGCATGTGCTGTGTGGTGTATTGTGCTGCTGCAAACCCTGATGCCTGCCCTGTAGGGTCAGTTTGGTGCACGTCTCCATGTCCCTCCTGTCCTCTGTTATCCGAGTCCATGTCCCTACCCCAATTCCTCCTGCCTACTATGATTCAATGTACCATACTTGCGAACATTTTGACCTTGGTAAGAGGGAGATTTTGAAAAAAAACTTGGGTATTGATTTTCCCCTTTGAGTTACATTGAAAAAGAGGAGATTGTAGACAGGAGACAGATCAAATAAAGCCCATTTGAGCTTAAAAACATTGGACGTTTCCTGGCTGAAACGGTTCTGTTGGCATGTATGGTTGTACTACCACTGCCTCTTCCTTCTGCCCACAATGGTCTATTATATTGCCACAGCCTCTCTTGCCAGTCCTGTATCAATCAATCAATCAATCAATCAAAGACATTTCTAGAGCGCGCTACATACCCGTAGGGTCTCAAGGCGCTGGGGGGGGGGGTGCCGCTACTGCTCGAACAGCCAGGTCTTCAGCTTCTTCCTGAAGGAGAGGTGGTCTTGGGTCAGGCGCAGGTCGGTCGGGAGGGAGTTCCAGGTCTTGGCGGCCAGGTAGGAGAAGGACCTTCCTCCTGTAGTCGCTCTTCGGATGCGGGGGACGGCGGCGAGGGCGTGGCTGGCAGATCGGAGGTGGCGTTTGGGAGCGTAGAAGTTGACTCGGCTGTTGAGGTAGCTCGGGCCTTGGTCGTGTAGGGCTTTGTGTGCGTGGGTGAGGAGGCGGAAGGTGACTCTCTTGCTGACGGGGAGCCAGTGGAGGTCTCTCAGATGTCCGGAGATGTGGCTGGTTCGTGGGATGTCGAGGATGAGTCTGGCTGAGGCGTTTTGGATCCGCTGGAGTCTCTTCTGGAGCTTGGCGGTGGTGCCGGCGTAGAGGGCGTTGCCGTAGTCCAGTCGGCTGGTGACGAGGGCCTGGGTGACGGTCTTCCTGGTCTCTGTGGGGATCCACCAGAAGATCTTCCGTAGCATGCGTAGGATGTTGAAGCATGACGAGGAGACGGCGTTGACTTGCCTGGTCATGGAGAGGGAGGAGTCCAGGATGAAGCCCAGGTTGCGTGCATGGTCTGTCGGTTTGGGTGCGGTGCCCAGGGCGGGAGGCCACCAGGAGTCGTCCCAGGCGGAGGGTGAGGAGCCCAGGATGAGGACCTCCGTCTTGTCTGAGTTCAGCTTCAGGCGGCTGGTCGTCATCCACTCGGCTACCTCTTTCATCCCTTCTTGTAGGTTGGCTTTGGCGGCGGCGGGGTCGTTGGTCAGGGAGAGGATCAGCTGGGTGTCGTCGGCGTAGGAGATTATGCTGAGGTTGTGTTTGCGTACGATGGCCGCGAGGGGGCTCATGTAGACGTTGAAGAGGGTGGGGCTCAGAGAAGATCCTTGGGGGACGCCGCAGATGACTTCGGAGGCCTCTGACTTGTATGGTGGTAGGCGGACTCTCTGTGTTCTACCGCCGAGGAAGGAGATGATCCATTCTAGCGCCTTGTCCTGGATTCCGACGTTGCTGAGGCGCCGTACTAGGGTGCGGTGGCAGACCGTGTCGAAAGCCGCGGAGAGGTCTAGGAGGATGAGGGCCGCTGTTTCTCCATTGTCCATCAGGGCTCGGATGTCGTCGGTGGCGGCGATGAGGGCGGTCTCGGTGCTGTGATTGGCTCGGAAGCCGGACTGAGAGGGGTCGAGGGATCCGTTTGTCTCGAGGAAGGCGGCCATCTGCTTGTTGACGGTCTTCTCGATGACTTTGGCTGGAAACGGGAGAAGCGAGATGGGGCGGTAATTCTTGAGGTCGGTGGGGTCCGCTGTTGGTTTCTTGAGTAGGGCGCTGAGTTCGGCGTGCTTCCAGCTCTCCGGGAAGGTGGCGGTGTTGAAGGATATGTTGATGATGTCTCGCAGGTGGGGTGCGATGACAGCGTCGGCCTTGTTGAAGACGTGGTGAGGGCAGGGGTCAGTCGGTGATCCGGAGTGGATGGAGTTCATCGTGCGGATGGTGTCTTCGGTACTGATCGGGGTCCAGGCGTGGAGGGTGGTGGTGGGGGGTGGTTGTTCGGTCATGCTGTGCGTTGGTTGGTTGTCGAAGCTGCTGTGTATGTCTGTGATCTTGTTGTGGAAGTATGAGGCGAGGGAGTTGCAGAGGTCTTGCGATGGGGTGATGTCGTTGTTTCCTGCGCTGGGGTTGGAAAGCTCTTTCACGATGTTGAAGAGTTCCTTGCAGTTGTGTGCGTTGTTGTCCAACCGGTCCTTGAATGCTGTTTTCTTGGCGGCGCGGATCAGCTGGTGGTGCTTCCGGGTAGCAAGCTTGAAGGAGGTCCTGTTGTCCGGTGTCGGTTCCCTTTTCCAGACTCTCTCGAGGGCTCGGCAGTTCTTCTTGGAGCTCTTGAGTTCGTCGGTGAACCATGGGGCCTTCTTGCTGCCGGGTCTGCTGGGCGCGGTCCTCAGTGGGGCGAGTTCGTCCGCGCAGTTGCTGATCCACTTCGTGAGGTTGTCGGCGGCCTGGCTGGGGTTCGCTGAGCTGGCAGGAGGGTGCTGGCTCAGGGAGGTGGCGAGCTGGTCTGCTGTGATCTTGTTCCAGCTTCTGCGGGCGGCCTGTTGTTGGTGATGGTGGGTCGGCGTTCTCTTGAAGGTGAAGTGGACGCAGCTGTGGTCCGTCCAGTGAAGCTCTGTGGCGTGGCTGAAGTCGATGTCTGTGCTGGATGAGAAGACGGCGTCGAGAGTGTGTCCGGCAAGGTGGGTGGGGGTGGACACCAGTTGCTTGAGTCCCAGGTTGGCGAGGTTGTCGAGCAGGGTGCTGGTGTTGTGGTCGTTGTTGTTCTCCAGGTGGAAGTTGAGGTCTCCCAGGAGGATGTAGTCAGCGGAGGGGAGGGCAAGCGGGCTGACGAAGTCGGCGATGTCCTCGCTGAATTGGGTGCGTGGACCAGGGGGTCGGTAGATCAGGGTGCCTCTGAGGGTGGTGGTCGGGTTGGTGTGGATCTGGAAGTGCAGGTGTTCGGCGCTGGTCAGGGTGTTGTCGGTGCTGGTCGTGAGACGGATGGTGTTCTTGTGGATGATGGCGATGCCTCCTCCCATCTGGTTGGCGTTTCGGTCCCTCCGGACGATCTTGTAGCCCTCTGGGATGGCGATGGCGATGTCGGGAGCTGAAGAGGCGTTCATCCAGGTCTCCGTGAGGAAGGCAACGTCAGGGGCTGTGGCGTCGAGGAGGTTCCAGAGTTCGATGGCGTGTCTGTGGACGGAGCGGGTGTTGAGCAGGATGCACTTGAGGTGGGTACTGCTGGTGTTCGGCTTGGTGGGTGCGGGGCAGGATCGGATGCATGAGAACTTGCAGGCGTGGCAGCTGAAAGGTCCGTTGGTACGTCCAGGAGTGGCTTGATGGCATTCTGGGTGTCGGCCGGTGTTGAGAGCGCTGAGGGTGGCGGCTGAGTACGTCAGGCGTGTAGGTCGGGGTCTTCGAGGTCCAGGGGTCCTGGCACTGGGCGCGGTCCAGGCGCGGACGGGCGTAGACGGGCTTGCCTTTGGCGCGCCTTCGGCGCACAATCGGCGCGCCCGCTGCGCGTGACCGCTGCGCGTTCGCACGGTCGCCATATAAGGCGAAGTGCGCGGGTGGGCGGGGCAGCTGGGAGGCGGGAGCGGGGAGGGAACAGAAAGAAAAAAGGGGCGTGGTCAGCGGTGGTGGCGGGAAGCGGGGAGCGGGGAGGGAGGACGGCGCGGTGGGCGGGCAGGCAGGCAGGAGGGCGCGAAGGGCTGAAAAAGACACGAACAAAATGCAGGCACAAATGTCAGGAGAAAAGAAAACCAGTTGACACGGGGAGAAGAGCAGTTTAAGCAAGCACAAATTTTGACAAAACAAGCGAGAACAGACGCTATGAAAAAAAAAATAGTTAACACGGGGAGGAGAGCGGTTAAGCAAGCACAAATTTTCGACAAAGCAGGCGAAAACAGACGCCAGCGGCGACAGCCGGCAGCGCGGCAGAGGGCAGGCAAGGGGGCACATACAGCAGTTGGTGGCCGTGCGGCGCGGGGGTGTCCCACAAGTTGTTGGTTTGTTGCCCCTGCCCCCCTTTCCACTGCCCTCCATAGTCTGTTGTGCTGCCACTGCCCTTCCTGCCTGCCCAGTGTGGTGAAATTGTTGCCTCTGCACTCTCCTACCTGCCTTCAATTTTGAGAGTCCGTGCCCCTGGCCTCTGCCTCTCAACAGTATCCCAATGAACAACTAGATTGCTAACATTCTATATTTATTACAAAAATGTGGAACGCCTGACGTCATCTTGATGTAATCAAAACTGTAATACCTAGAGTATTTCCTTTAAAAATTACATATATGAGAGGGTCTTATTTGCATCAAAATTATGGTTAGTGCTCTAAAAAACTAAAATGAGGACACATTTTCTGAGTTTTCAAATAGCGACAAAGAACTTTTAAATTATTTGTAATCTTTATGTATTTTTATCCAGTTGACCACTTGATTAAATGTTGCACCTTGGCGAGAGGATGTGGTGTTACTTCCAGAGCTGCAGACTTTGCAACTGGGAAACCAGGTTGGAGTTTCTGCTTCAGCTCAACATTCTGTGATTGTGGTCAAATCACTTAATCTCCCCATGTCTACAACCAAAATGAATTTGATCTTGTGTGATGTAACCAATGCTCATGTAAAGCATTCCAATACCTGACAAGTCTGCACTATATAAAACTGCAAATACACAAAAAATAAGTGTTTTGCACACTTCTGTAATTGGGCTACATGTGGGCTACATCTGTGTGATATTTGTGCTGCATTTAGGCTCTTTTGTGTCTGGTGGCCATCTTGGGAGATTTATTTGTTATGAAGTGTCCTAATTTCCTCATTTACTGCAGTCTCCTCAGTAGGAAATGCCTTCAGTTTTTTACTTTGATTCCATCAAGAAGGTATTCAGATATGTCACACATTTGCCATAAATTCTGAATGTTAGCACTCTAGTTGCTCATTAGATCACTGTAGTAAAGCTACTGCTCACCACGGCAGTCTGCTGCTGGTATTCAAAGTGCATGTTTCAGTCTGCATGTCAGAATTTGTTTATGAAATAGAAGAGGATTTGAGAAGTCAAAAGGTGCCCTAATTTTTCTTTCTGCAGAACTAATCATAATTTCTATGGCAAAATGAACCCCCTCATTTTGTTCCTTTGTAAATTAAATGTTTTAAGTGTTACCACTTTATTCCAATCAAGATGGCTTCAGGTGTGCCATACTTGTGTCATAAGTAAGACTGTTAGCGCTCTAGTTGTTCGTTAGAACACTCTGGGACATTCTGTCATTGGGCTATACTTGGGCTACATCTGGGTGATATTTGGGCTACATTTGGGCTCTTTTGTCTCTGGTGGCCATCTTGGTAGATTTATTTGTTATGAAGTTTCCTAATTTCCTCATATACTACAGTTTCCTCAGTAGGAAATACTTTCAGTTTTTTACTTGGTTCCATCAAGAAGGCATTCATATGTGTCACACATTTGCCATAAATTCTGAATGTTAGCACTCTAGTTGTTCATTAGATCACTGTAGTAAAGCTACTGCTCCCCAGGGAAGTCAGCTGCTGGTATTCAAAGTGCATGTTTCAGTCTGCATGTCAGAATTTTTTTATGACATAGAAGAGGATTTGAGAAGTCAAAATGTGCCCTAATTTTTCTTTCTGCAGCACTAATCATACTTTCTATGGCAAAATGAACCCCCTCATTTTGTTCCTTTTTAATTTAAATGTTTTAAGAATTACCACTTTATTCCAACCAAGATGGCTTCAGGTGTGCCATACGTTTGTCATAAGTGGGGCTAGTGGTCACACTTGTACACACACGTAAACACACGCACACATACAAATATACACACAACATACATACACACACACACACACATTTCTGTACATGATTGATCCCTTCAGTCACACTCACAAACACATTATCTGGATTCTGATCTGACGCTGTTCTCCAACAAGGGCTTGCACGCCGTCTGAGTACTGGTTTATAACTCACTGTCCCACTCCTGATTTGCAATGGACATTGTCAGCATTTATGTTTCTTGGTTATCTATTTTCCAATTCTTCTAGGGTCAAGTATGCGCTATATAAAACTTTATGAATGAAAATAAATAAAACATAAAGCACAATTAAAGTGTCAGACTAAAGTCATAGGGAGTAATTAAGTAGAGTGTATGAGGTTATGACATTTAGGAAAATAGGCAAATTAAGTAGGTTTTGTTGCTCCCCCATGTAACTAATATTTAACTATGTAACTGTACATACGTCATGATACAAGCAGCATGCAGATTTATAATCTTAGACCCTTATAACCAGTAGATAATTTATTCTGATGGAGTCAGTAGCAACATAATTAGCCACAGGGGAATTTTAATTTATGCTTGAACAATAAATGTGGAAAGTATTTCCCTGGCTGCAAGTAGGCACAGTCTCTCTTAAATTCATCTCCTCCTTTTTGGAAGACCGTATCCAGATTGTCTCGCTTGGTGATTTTAGCTCACCATCCTTTTCATTGTCCTGTGGAGTCCCCCAGGGCTCATCTCTTAGCCCCACTTTGTTCATCCTTTATGTGACCCCACTTGTTGACCTTATCAGATCATATGGCTTCTCTCTGGTCTCTTATGCAGATGATACACAAATTGTTGTATCCATCACGGACAATCCTGGGGACAGAGCAGCTCAGTTCTACGATTGTATGCTCCTCATGGGTGATTGGATGAGAACCAATTGTTTGAAACTGAACTCCAACAAATGGTGGCCCCAGGAATTGGAAACTCTGCCTACTCCCAGTAACAAAGCAAAAAATCTTGAGATAATTATTGACACCAACCTATCCTTTGAAGGACAGATAAACCGTATCACCTCATCATGCTTTTTCATCCTGAAAACTCTAAGGAAAATTTTGCCATATATCCCAGCAAGCCTACAAAAAAGGGTAGTCACAACACGTATTTCCCCCAAAGTAGACTATGGTAATGCTCTCTTCATTAACATCCAAAAGCGTTTTCTTCAAAAACTACAAACACTGCAGAATGCCACGGCACGGCTTCTAATGGGCATCCCAAAACATAAATTAGCTTCCCAAGCATTGATTCATCTCCACTGGCTCCATATCAACAAATGTATTCAATTTAAGGCACTCTGTATTGCCTTCAGAGCACAATAAGCTGTTGTCCTAGACTAGTTGATTCAGCGTTTTCAGTGCTACATCCCTTCCCGTCCTCTACGCTCATCCACAAGCGGTAATCTTATAATCCCCAGAAGTTAAAACTAAGACAAATCTGCTGGACTTTAGAAAACATCTAGAAACCTGGCTCTTCCGCAAATAACTTTTCCAGTTCCTCTTAGCCTGTTTGTCTGCTTAGCGCCTACATACCCCGGGGTGATTGTCGCGCTTTATAAATCCTCATTTAATTTAATTTCATTACAATAACCAAGAAAATAAAAATACCAAAATTGATACCCTAAGTCTGATTCCCATATGTTAGTCTGAAAAATATCATAATACATGTTACTCCCCCCTTCAAGTATCAGAATTGGATAATGGTAATTTCTGGTTGGATAATCAGACCCTCCAAAAAATTGCAAAATTTTAAATTTTGTAAAAATGCAGCGATTTTTACAAAAGTGCCCGCGAGATCCAGACCCCCCCTTCTATTCCAATAGAAGGAGGGTCCTCAAAGCAGGCAGGCCAGGTGGTGTTTATTTATGCTCCTTACCTACCCTGCTGTGCTGTTCTCTTCACATTCTGAGGCTGAGGGGATTGCTCACCTGGCTGCTGTGGATCATTGTTGGTCCAGGTAAGGCAGGTACTCCTGCTGCTTGCTGAGTTTGGGCCCGCCGCGTGCCCAGTGTGCGGCGGGCCCTGGGGTCATTGTTTTTGGGGCCTGCCACACACGGGGCATGCGGTGGACCCCGCTGGCATATTTTTAAATAAAAAATGTTTATTGTTGGGCCCGCCGCGTGCCCAGTGTGCGGCAGGCCCTGGGGGCATTGTTTTGGGGCCCGCCACACACGGGGCACTCAAAAGGCCCTGGCTGGCATTTTTTTTCTAAAAAAATGTTTAGTTTTCGGCTGCCATGTGCCCAGTGTGTGGTGGTCCCTGGGGGTATTGTTTTGGGACCCGCAGCACACGGGGCATGCGGCAGGCCCCAAATGCCAATATTTTTGTATTTTTACAGTAAGTTGGGCCCGTTGTGTGCCCAGTGTGCGGTGGGCCCAGGGGGCATTGTTTTGGGGCCTGCCGCACACAGGGCACACGGCGGGCCCTGGCTGCCATATTTGTGAAAACAAATGTTTATTGTTAGGCCCGACGCGTGCCCAGTGTGCCGCAGGTCCTGGGGGCATTGTTTTGGGGCCAGCCGCACACGGGGCACACGTCGGCCCCAAATGCCATTATTTTGTTTTTTTTATTTTGAAAGTAAGTTGGGCCCGTTGCTTGCCCAGTGTGCGGCGGGCCCAGAGGGCATTGTTTGAGGCCCACAACACGCGGGACACGCGGTAGGCCCTTGCAGGGGACAGGTGACACGGAAAGGACTAGCCGAGCCTGCTCTAACTCTTTTTTCTTCTTTTGTAGTGTCTCAGAAGAAATAATCTGCTGGTTCAAGAGCCATTGGGCTGTCTGGCAACTAATATATGCTAGCTGCTGCACAGCACGGGTAAGTTTTGGGCCGCCGTGTGCCCAGTGTGCGGCGGGCCCTGGGGGCATTGTTTTTGGGCCCGCTGGACAAGCGGGCCCAGGAGAAATATAGGGGGGCTGTGGTTTTTAAGGAGGCGTAGTGGGGTAAGTGGCAGTATTGTGGGACAGGTGACATGGAAAGGGCTAGCCGAGCCTGCTCTAACTCTTTTTTCTTCTTTTGTAGAGTCTCGGAGGAAAGAACCTGCTGGTTCAAGAGCCATTGGGCCATCTGGCAACTAATATATGCTTGCTGCTGCACAACATGGGTACGTTTTAGGTTCTGTACACTTCCGGGGAGATGAATAATGCATATGCTAAAGCGCAGAACCTTGAGGTCACCACCCATATTTGTGAAGTCTACTTGCGATGGGTGGGAGGGCTGTGCATGGTTTGGTGATGGAATTCTGTGTAATCATATATGTTTCATAATTGTTTATTTTGTTTTTTTGTGGTGGTTTAGGGCTATTGTGGGATTTTCCCTACACACCCGTTAAGCACTGTTGCCCCCCCCGAGTGTAAATGCTTGGCTTATGTGCTCCTACAAAGTACCCTTGTACAAATTTGTTTTGGACGGTTAGGTTTCCCTTTCTTTGGAGGTGGCTCATCCTTCCCTTTTTTCTGTTTTTTCTCCCCCCATGCAACCTTTGTCATGTTATTTTTTATTTGCAGGCACTTTGGGGCAGGGTTGTCTTTTTTTGGTTTTTTATGTTTACCTCTCACCCCCACTGCCCTCCACAGACGACTCAAAGTTGCCTAGCGGGACCACACATGTGTGCCATTCCACTTCGAACGACCTCTTCCTACCTGTATGTATTAACGCTCCGTGTATGCAACTTTGCTTCAAAAGGTTTCATGTTCTCCTTTCTTTGCTACTGACCACGCTGTTTTACCACTGTTTGCTCAACTCTGTTCGGGGAGTGCCATCTCCCATTGTGGTTCTGTCCCAACAAGTTTTCAATTTTTTTGCCATTTGCAGGTGCTTCAGAGTTACATGCATTTTTAATCATTGCTTCCCTATGTTTACTTAACTTTCCATTCAAACAATTGCAATGCACTTTTCCCCTTTGAAACACATCTAGTAACACCAAATATATTTGTAGGTGAGTTACGTGACTGCGCCACACCCCATAAAGAGTACTCAGACTTGCATAAAGGAACCAACACGACAAGTGTGCCTTTCCACTTCGAAGGACCTTTGCCAACCTGTATGTATTAACACTCTGTGTATGCAACTTTGCTTCAAAAGGTTTCACGTTCTCCTTTCTTTGCAGCTGACCATGCTGTTTTAACACTGTTTGCTCAAAGCTGTTTGGGGAGTGCCATTTCCCATTGTTGTTCTGTCCCAATAGGTTTTCCATTTTTTTGCCATTTGCAGGTGCTTCAGTTACATGCATTTTTTAATCATTGCTTTCCCTACGTTTTCTTAACTTTCCATTCAACCATTGCAATGCCCTTTTCCCCTTTGAAACACATCTAGTAACATCAAATATATTTGTAGGTGAGTTACGTGACTGCGCCACAAGCCCAAGATCTTTTGGATTCCAAGGGAACAACAAGCCACCACAACAAAAGCACAATGGAGAAGTTTCTGCAGCCTGTGAAGGCCACCTACCTACCCATATAACTGCAGCAGATTGGGCCAGAGAGTACAGCACTGTGATGCATGCTGATGGTGGCGTGCTGTTTTGCAGTGTGTGCAATGTGGGGGTGGACCTCATCCGGAAACACACTATGGATATGCATGTGGGGTCCCAAAAACACTTGAAGCGCTGTGCAGATGATCCAGACCCTCACTCTTCTCCAAAATGTGCCTGTCAGATGACTGTGAACTCACTTTTCATAAAGAGTACAGCTGCTGGTGCCTCAAACCAGGAACCTATAAGTGAGTGGGTCAATATCTGCACAGTGCTCAACTTTCTGCTGAGCAAAACCGACCACCCTGTGTTGCACACGTTTTTCCACAAGCGAGTACGAAATGGTGGAGCGATACCTGGAAGTCATCAGCTTTAAGAACGTTATCTCCCAGAGAGATAGATAGGAGCCAAGAACGAGCTGAAAGAACACTTGCAAGATCAGAAGTTCAGTGTTATATTTGATTAAATATCTGATGTCGAAGGGCGTTGCGTATTGAATGTGTTATTTGCAGTGGTCTCTGCGCAGGGTGGCCATCAGATTCACACCCACCTGGCAGACACAGTGTTCCTCTCATGCTGCAACCATGGGACTGTAGCGCAAGCAGTTGTGAAGGTGCTCATAGAGTACAGCATAACCTTTCAGAACGTTATTTCCTTTAGCACTGACAATGCGGCATACATGCTTAAGGCATACAACACTGTGTTGAGAAATCTGTACTAATTCCATACATATCACCTGTTTGGCACACATAATGAACCTTATTGGAGAGAGGTTTAAGAAGCCTTTTGTGGAGCTAAATGATTTCCTTCTGTACTTCTCGTGCATCTTTTACGTGGCCGGTAGCAGAAAGAGAAGGTACCTGCACCATCTTGCTGAGAACCATGGGATGAAACCACGATGGCACCTGACCCTTACAGTACCCGGTGGAATTCATTATTTGCTGCTGTTCAGTACCACTGCAAGCACTTTGAGCCCTATGAGGGGTTTGTTGAGTCTGAGATGCAACTCAGCAAGTCTCCCCCAGATTCCCTTTAAAATCTGCAAAGGATTTTGAACAGTGACCAAAACAAATTGTATTAAAGTTCAATTGGACATTGTGGCAGAAAAATGCCAAAACATTTCACATCTGATGGATTTATTCCAGAGTCAGACACCAGTGACAATGAAGGGGTATGATTATTTGGAGGCCCTCCACATGAACCTAACAAACAATTCAGTCCTCACTGTAGAGCCGCTACAACCATTTCTACAGACCACTGCAGGGGATACATATCTCTGACACAGAAAAAAAAGATAACAGCCCAGATTAATGAAGTTTTTGAAGATTCTCTGGAAAAGGTGGGCAAATACATGGGGGAGGCCCAACCAGGCATTAGATTCTTGAAACAAGTGCGCCTTTGCAATCCTGCATGACTCTGCATCCTGCCTAAGGACAAGAGTGCATATTCAGCAATTCCTGGTTTGAGAGAAGTTCCCGATCAAGAGCTTCGCCTCTACTTTAAACATGTAGGCCCAGAAGCAGTACAGGCATCTGTTTCTGGGGTGATTGACACTGATCTCTTGTGGCGTGGAATGGCTGACTGCATTCCAGTCCTTTCACAGCTTGCAGCTGTGTACAAGGACTATGTGACCAGTTCTGCATATGCTGAAAGGAGCAACAGTATCTACAAAATTATTGTGTCAGCCAGATGACGGTCCCTCTCAGAGCAATCCATTCGGGCATTATTGTTTTTACATTATAATCAGCAGCACAATATTGGGCTAGATTTGGACTGCTCAGAAGAACTGCACAAACATGGCCAAGATTAACACGACAAGCATACAGGTTCCGTGGGCATTTATTCATTAACATGTTTATGATCTATATGTAGCCTTGAAGCAAAACAAATTGTCTAAATTGGAAATAAACCAAATATACATAGCTTCATGTTGTAAAATAACTCCAAAAACGAAGATATCTGTGTTTGTTGTGGGAAAAATTGCAAAATAAAGTGCAGCAAAAATGCCACAAAATTTCCAGATTTGTGCCCCTAAATTTCCAGATTTGGGCAGCTAAATTTACTAGTTCATGCCGCAATATCCTGGGGTTCTGGATAATGGGTATCATACAAGCCAGCTCACAATGAGGGCCTAATTACAGTCTGTGAGGATTCTTTGGGTACTGAAAGCAGGGAGATGGGCAGATCAGATGAGCTCTTTTTATGACTGTCTGCAATGCAATCACAGCATGAGTAAAGATGGAGCAGAAGGCTGTTACACATGTACATAAAATGAATCATACTGTACTTGCATCCAGGATACTAACGCAGGCCTATACAAAGTTGCAATGGCTGGTCTACTCTTCACTTGATGAGGGTTTGAGTGAGCACAAACACCTAGCATTACCGTACTAACAGAAATAGCAGACATGAAATTTAAGTGCCACCAGTCACTAGTTGGCACACACAGGCATTTCAAATTATAGGCAAGAGAGCACCTGGGGTAATATTAGGGAAGGAAATGGCGCCACGCAGCACTGTGGCACATTTTGCAGCGCCACTCCGCGTAATTTAAAAAACACTGGGATGTGCCATATTTGTTGGAATACGATGCACTACTGTGTTTTCCCTTGCGCTCAAAAAAGCTGCCAAATGCCAACACAGACACTCTTGTGCCACAGTGCAAGGGTGTCTGTGTTGCAAGGAATGATTGTCTATGTTCAGTAAGGTGCATCTTCCTGCACATAAACAATCTTTAAAAGTGATTTGCTCTTTCATTGTGTACTGTGTGGAGAAAAGTATTTCTCCTTGTGCCAATCTAACACCTGCTTTTGCATGGCATTAGTTTTTTGACCCTACCTCAGGTTTACACATCCTTGTAAATCTAGGGCAGCGTCAAAAAGCAATGGGTGTTGCGTTGGAACACCCACAGCAAAACCTATTGCACGCCCCTTTCATGCATATACCTGCGTGAAAGAGTATTATACTTACAAAGCGGGCATTAAGCCATGCAAAGTGGCTTAACGCTACTTTGTAAATATGGTGCAGGGTATTGTGCCGCCAGAACATCGCAAAAAGTAAAAAGAGACGTTCCAGTGGCGCAATCCCCTTGGAAATATGCCCCTCTGTTTGTATATATTCCCATCATAATAACTTTATTCGACAAATCTGTCATAAAAGCTTATAAAAACACCTTACACCAGTTGGACAATGTTAATGTGATTAAAATATAAAACTGTAAATGCTATTATTTACATAATAAAAATATCTTAAAATATATTAAATAAAAAACATTTATGCATGATGCTAAGAGTGGTCTAGATGTAAACCCCAGTCAATTCCTATAATATAAAACACATTCTCTCCCATGGGTGGAAGTACATAAATTAAGATTACCTCCACATCCCCAGTATTTCCAACTGTAACAGCTATCTCTTAGGGAGTGGGTGAATGTTGTTTTAACGCCTTAGCTCGTATGGACCATGCCCAGCCTAAAAACTTGGCCAGAGCAATCGCAATATGAGGAGACGCGTCCGATCGAAGGTCTGTAAGTGCTTCCTCATGCTTTCTAAAGCCCAGTAATTTGCATATGGGAATGGCCCATTCCCTACGGGGTTCAGTATAGATAGGACAGAAAAACAATAGGTGACTTAGAGTTTCCTGATTATCTGGGCACCATGGGCATACTTCTTTTGAGGACCCTACCCATCTGCTTGTGAACGACCTTAATGGAAGGGAGCCAACCCTCAGTTGAAAGTACAGTTTCCTATCATGGGGTTTCGTAATTGCATCCCAGTATTTTGCTAGTGCAGGTCTTTGTTTAAATTCAAGAAATAGGCCTGTTAGGTGTCTTGTGGATCTGCTCATGCAAGCCTCTTCCATTACCCAATCACAATACATACTCTTCAATGCTTTTTTTGATGGGAAAACTGCATTTTGGGGATCGTTCCACATTTCACTCAAGCCCATCCTCACTAGGAGCGATCTGATCTCTTTTAGCCAAGGAATTTTATGGAAGTTATCAGCTTCCATAACGTCCTTGAGACCGTTGGCGTAATGTTCTAGTTCTTCTGTACACCAAAGTCTTCGCCAATATAATAGTGGTTGGAGCTTTGCAAAATCATTTACAGCCTTCCTACCTAGATCTATCCGAAGTGGATACATCGGGGTACTCATTGGGACTCCAGCCACTTACGTAGAAATGAATTCTTGACCGCAATCAGTTGATTCAAGTTCGGGAATCCCCATAACTCTGCTCCATAGAGAACTGAGCTCAAACCTTTAGCCCATAAATACCGGTGTAACGGGCTTCGTACAAGAGGTTCTAAACTTCCCTAGAAGCTCCCCCACCTGTTGTTTGCATTTGAGAGTAGTCAGGTTGAGTTGATGTTTCCAACCCATGTCCTTCTGTAGGGATGCGCCCAAATATACAAAGGCTTTGACTTGCTCTAGTATAACATTTTTCAAGCTAATTTTTCCCCGGAAGGATCTATGTTCATTAAATGACATGAGTTTAGTCTTCCCCGTATTTATTTCTAGCCCACGTATTCTACAGAACTCTTCGAACCTCTCTAAAGTTTTCTGTAGGCCACTGGGTGTCTTGGAGATAAATAGGGTCTCGTCCGCAAACATGAGGACAGGGATATGGACACCTGATAGTACTGGGGCGTCGGAGGGGACCAGGGCCAGGTAATCGGCCGCCCCATTGACGAAGAGTGAGAACAGGGTAGGTGCAAGCACACATCCCTGCCGCACTCCCCTGCCAACAGGAAAGGTCTCCGTGACCTCGCCCCTAGATCCCCACTGCACCCAAGCATAATTTTCCTCATGTAAGCGGATGATTAGAGACAACAACTCCAGAGGCATGCCCAATTCTCCTAATACGTGCCACAGCTTACAGCGTGGCACAGTATCGAACGCTGCCTTCAGATCTACGAACACTGCATACAATGCTCCCCTACCCAATAAAACAGTCTTCCAATAGATTGTCATAAAACGGAATACCTGATCTATTGTGCTTGTAAGAGGGCGAAACCCTGCCTGTAATGGGGTTAGTATGTGGTGTTCGTCTATCCATAACTGTACTTTCTGCAAAATCAACCGCCCTACGACCTTTTGGATGGAATCTATAAGGCTGATCGGCCTGTAGTTGCCTGCCACCGATTTATCGCCCTTTTTGTAAACGGGTATTATTTCCGCTCCCTTCCATGAGGAAGGGATTGGGGCACCGCACGCGACTGCATTGGCAATTGTACATATGTAACTACACCACAGCGGTTTGTTGTGTAAAAACACATCGGCGGGTACACAGTCAAGCCCCGCAGCTCTACCAGGTGTCACTGTGTCTAATGCCCTAGCCACATCGCCCAAGGTAAATACCCATTTAGTAAAGGGTTTGTCATCGAGGGGTCCACTATCGGATTCGTCTGTTAGTTGTGCGTACTGGGGTTTAAAATGCTCCACCCATTGCTCCTGGGCAACGTTATTCTGTGATGGATCTGGGCATCCGCCCTTCTCCCATTTGTATTTATCCCAGAATACTTTCGGATTTTTGTCCTTACACGCTTCCAATAGGTCACCCCATCTAGCCTGGTCCCATTGTTTTTTAGCATCTCCGACAACTTTCCTATAGTTGTTCCTTGCCAGCCTTACTCTATCACCATCTCTGTTTCCTAGGGCAGATCTTAACTCGACCCTGGCCTTGCGGCATTCCTCATTGTACCACCTGTGAGATTTTTTTATATTCGATTTCCTGGTGCTACAGTGCTTAAGAAAATAAGACTTCAGGCGATCGAAGAGGGCTGTATGCTCCTCCATCACCGTCGTCTTCCATTCCTGGCTGTCATCTTTGGTACCTAATACACCCATGGTATTGCTTAATTCGAGTTCCATTTTGGCCACTATCTCCGGGTGATCGACGATGTGATTCCACTTAAGGTGGCGCATATCATTACTAACCACAACATCATTATTAGCTAAGGTATCCCTACTAGGGATTACCTTGCCTATCACCCCCGCCAAAGTCATGATTAACGGATTGTGGTCACTCTCGACTCTATTTACTACAACCATATCATTGAGAAACTGCCACAGATGTAGGCTGACCAGCCAGTAGTCTATACTGCTTGACGAGATCCCATTATCAAAAGTTGCAGCCCCGGTCCTGTCAGAAAGAGTACGGCCGATAGCCGCCCTCAACTGCAGGGCCAAACATAGACCCTTTAGATGGATGGCCGCCTCTGTCCATCTTTTTATCGGTGGGATTTCAAGGGTAGGTATACCCCACTTACACTCCTCCTCTTCCGTGAGGCTCCCATCGTCGGGCCCCATCGGTTTGAACGTAGTGTTAAAATCCCCCCCGATTATCGGCCAGACTTTACTAGGCGATGATTCTAGCATGAATTCCATTGCTGTCACTACCTCAGAACGACTCCCTCCAGGAAGGCCACGTGCGTGGATATTATATATATCTACTCGTAACCCTGACCCCGTCTTCATTCTTACTGCTAGGATGTCACTACTTGCTGTAGGTAGTTGTGAAACGGTACAGGCCAACGCCTGCCTAACCCAAATTACCAAACCACCCACTGGCCGTCCCCTATCTTTCTTCTCTGCGGGAATATAAAAGTTCAGATAGCCCTGACGAAAAACATGATCCACTGCCCACGTCTCCTGGAACAAACATATATCGTGTCCCTCAATGAAATCAGCCCACTCTTCCTGTGATATCTTAGAGCTTAAACCAGCAATGTTCCAGGACAACAAGGACAAATCGCTCGGAAAGGGGGAGGGAAGGATTTCTGTAATGACCTCCCGGTCCATGGTTTGGAACCATGCTGCGCTCGTGTTAGTCCCTAGATCTGTTCGAGAATCTAGTCCACCAACTCTAATGATAGGCCGTGAGTTAACATTCTTGACATCGGGATCTGACAGCACATGGGATGCCTGTGTTCCCCCAAGGGTTTGTACATGCAGACCGGTTGATAGATCTTTTAGGGAACCCCTATCTATCCCTATACCCTCCAACGTAGGTATGCTACGGCCACCCAAGTTTCCGGTCTGTTCCTGGGGCGGGTGGCGTCAATCACATTCCTCGAGTCCTGAAAGTGCATCGTACCTATTCCTGGTCTCAATGCCCCAGGAATTTCCTGTAGGAATCCCCCCTTCTCCTGAACGATCATATCCTGGTGTCATATACCCCTCCGGATAGAAACAATCGAGGGGCACAA
This sequence comes from Triturus cristatus, assembly GCF_964204655.1. Lineage (NCBI taxonomy): Eukaryota > Metazoa > Chordata > Amphibia > Caudata > Salamandridae > Triturus > Triturus cristatus. The sequence continues at coordinate 441,186,170 of NC_140582.1, read as the reverse complement.
CATTTATTTGGGGCCGGGCCTTTCCTGCACCCACCCACATATGTGTGCAACTGCTCTAGTATCCTAGAAGTTAATTATTATACAATCACCCCGGCCTGTTTTTTTCCTACCCCCTACCCACTCGGGCAAATAAAATCTCGGCCGATGCCGTAGGGGGGAGCGGGCGGTTTGCATTCAACCACTGTATGCACTTTCTTTTCAAGGCGGGATAGTCCTCCCATTGACCCGATCTTAATACTGGTACCCCCACTAATATTGCCACATATGGTGCACAGTCCGGGGGGAGGTTAATACATGGTGTAATTTTCCGTGGTCGGTCTCTAGAAGGTGTGATAATTGTCTCGGGGAAATTCGTAATCAAGGTAGTATTACAAGGTCCATCCTCCCTTGTACATTGTTGAGGTGCTAGGTCACTCCCAGTTGGCATAAAACCTCTGTCCTGACCATTATCGTCCTTCTCCGGATTATACTTCTTAGCCTTTGTTTTCCTTCCCTTGTGGTGTACATCTACCCGTTTCCTCTTTAATTCCGTTGATGACCGATTTAAAGAAACAGAGTTTGCAATACGAGTGTGCATACATCTTCGTGTGGGCTCAGTCAGGATACTGCTGTCTATTGAATTTATTATGAAGCCCCTGCTAGCGCTCCCCTCCAGATTAGGTAAGCTAATCACGGATATTGCGCTAGTTTGTCCTCGGGTAACTTCGGGCACTGTATTCAAATGAACAGCTAGAGTGTTGTGGGGGGACTTTGCCTGCGCCAAATTTCCCAGAGAAGACCTTCTATCGAATGTTGGATCCATGGAGAGTCTCTTTTCAGTCAGGACTATTTCTCTCTCCAGTGCCGATGATGCGCGTACGATGAACTGGTCTAAAGTGTCCAGCACAGAACCTCCGATGGTCTTTTTCTGTTGGGCCATGGTCACATATACTTGCTAGCAAACAAGGAGATACCGTGATATACAGATATCCTTACAAGGCTTGCCTGGTCTTGAACCACACCCTTGTTCGCCAGCTGTCCCCAGCTGTAGAGCACTAACCTTGTGGAACACACCTCAGGGGGGTGGCCCCGTCCCGTCCTCCTACCGGTCTCTAACAGGCACAGCTTTATGCCCCCCCGGCGCTGCCTGCTGTCGTCAAAGGCACACGCCTGGGGTGAGCGTAGGGCCGCTGGGAAATGTAGTCAACGCTGGCCGTTCCCCTCACGGCGGGTTGCAGGTTGCGGGTCGATAGCTGGTGGACCCCCCTTGCTGGCCGTTTCCCTCACGGCAATCGGCTGGTGAGTGAGCAGCAAATGCAGGTTACTGGCGCGTATATATTCATTCACTTGACCTTACCAATTGCACATCACTTTAGAAGCAGCCTTTCTCTTTTTGTTTCCCGTAACCTTGATATATCAAAATTTAATATATGAAAGAAATGTGAAACCAGACCCATATGTGTTTGTAATCGTTGATTGGTGTGGAGAAATTAAGAAAGAGATGTATTTTCTCCGACATTATTGAAGAAATTAACATATAACATTTGTGTTTTTCTCCCCAGTGGAACCCTTTGTTCATATAAACTGTTACATACCCAGGTTTTGAAGGACACAGGTTCACCTCTTTGTTATTAATGGTATTATGGATACAGCACACTTTTCTTGTTTGCGCCATGATGCACCTTTCGAAAGGTGTGCCGGGTGCAAACAATAAAAGTGTGCCATATTAGAATGAATGTGCTGACTCCAGGGCAGCGGCGAACTTGTGCTGCCCCCAGGACAGTGCATTCAAGTGAAATATGGAGCAGCTGCATGAAAGCAACCCTCCTGAGCTTTTAAGGAGGATTAGAGGTTCCCCGGGCCCCGACCCAGGCGGGTGCAGTCACTCAGTGCACCTGCCGGCAAGGGGATGCCTGGGGGTCCATGAGACTCCCGTTCTCCCCTCCAATGGCTTACCTTTAGAAGGCACACTGAAAGTGCACCACCATTGGGAGGCGCACTTTCAGTGTGCCACTTTTTTGTGGCTCACTTTCAGTGCGCCTTTTAAAGGCATGCACCACTGGATTCAAGCCAGCCTGGCTGATGAGGGGTGATACACTGTAACCGCTCCCAGGATGCTTGTTTCTAGTCTAGGCAGGACCTGGCTTGTCAGTTCGGTCTGGACTGTTCCTGTGGGGAGCAGAGTCAAGACAGATTTGCATGTGGCTGGGTCCAAACTGGGGTGACGTGGCAAACAAAATAACAATGGATTAAACCCAGATCTATGACCGGGGGTGTGTGTTTGAAAAGTTTCAACACTTCGTCTATCATTTCCTTTTGTGATGTTGCTGTTTGCCTCAGCGCCCACATCCGTAATAGGGAGCAGCATGGAGGCAAATTGATTCCCTCATTTGCATTGGGCCGTGCCTCCATGTAAATGAGGGAACGTCCTCTCATGATAGCACTGGTGCAACAAGCACTATCCGTATTGCAGAAGCCAATGCACTAACATCTGCAGCCCTTTCTGTAATCCGGTTGTACCCTGGGGGCACTCAGAGAAGGTGCAAACGCCCTTTGGGCCCCTGGGGCACAATGTATAATACAGGCCCTGGTGCTCTAAATTTCACAGGAGTGACTAGTGAGGCAGCTGAAGAGTCAGGCAATGGCTTTTGCAAGGGCAAAGATTGTTACAATATATAATACTAAATAAGTAGCACAGTGTCTGTCCCACACGTTCAATAATCAATATTTCAGCAGCCCCTGTGCTTATCTGCTATCCCACTCATTTGTGCGCATAGAAAGTACAGTTGACAGGGATAGCATAAGGAGAGGAACAGGAGTAGCTTTGAGTGCGCACGCCTCTGAGTCTTTCTCAAAGATGTAATGCTGCAAGCCCTGCCCTGCTTCAACGAAGTACAAGCGTTTGAAGAGTTGAAATGACAGAAGCAAGTGGCAGTGGGAGAGACATGGGGGGATGAGGAATGGGCAAGTGCAATGTGGAGCACAAAAAATGGGCAAAGGCTGGAGTAAGAAACAGCTGGGTACAACAGGTACAGACGAAATGTATCAGTGAACCCACATTAAGAAATTACTTTCTTCCTTATCACCAAACAATTCTTATAAAGTCCTCAACATATACCTTTAAGCAAATGCGTAACTGAAAGCCCATTTAAGAAATGCCTATGGTGGGAAAAAAGTAGAACATATGACTGAAGGGGGATGACCAAAGGCCACTTTCTCCATTTAAGTTTTAGGTCGAGCCTGGGCAGCGCATGAGCTGCTCTGCAAGGCACACTGTATTCAGGTAGGGACTTAAAGCTCCACCCACTCTCTGCCTATATTTTTCATAGGCTTGCGTCATTGCCCACTGTAAATTGTGGCTGTTCATTGGTCAATAGGCTCAGTAGTCCCTCCTTAGTACCGCCTTGTCTCATGTTGTAACCTCCCATGACGACCCCCCCGTTACATGTGTTGTTACTTGGTAGGCTTTAATTACAGCCTCCAAGCACTTTTTTTTCATATAGCTGTGTCCTCCCTGCTGTTGCAGGCAGGACACGCTCTCTCCTAGCGCTTTTTAAAATAAAAAATTAGAGTACGGCCGCCAAATGCATTCCAATGTAATAGGTCTTGCATTTGCGAGAGTTTAAGATATTGGCATTATAAATGACAATGCCTTTTATGTATCTGTTTTAAAAACAACACATAAATAAAAGGCATTGCCATTTACAATGCCAATAGCTCAAACTCTCATAAATACACGACCTATTGCATTGCAAAGGCTTGTTTATACTTGTTTGTCTAGTGATTACATTAGCCTTCACAGCAGACAGCAAGGCTGTCCATAGCAGACACTAAAAATTGCAGAGTTGGTGCACACACACACACACACACACACAAGGTGAGACGATGATCATTTGATGTTGATATGCACTGAACAAATACAAAATCTACTTTCAAAGACTAGTGAAAAAATAAACTAATTTAATTTAAGAAATAAATGTAATTAATCAAAAAAGAACAAACATGGATAAAAGAAGGAAATAGAAAAATACAATCCTAGCAACAGTTGCCTCCAAGAGAAAATCGAAAATTGTAATCCCCTACTGACGATCAAGGATTCCTTATAGGTGGTACCAAATTCAGCTTTTTTATCAGATATGCAATGTTAAAAATGAGGATTGCTTTACGCTATAAAAATGATCTTGTTTTTGAGAAAGTCATGCAAGAAAAACAAATGTTTATTAGAGCTAAACCGTTTGTAATGCTGTTCCTGTGAGTGACACGATTGAAATACGTGGTTAAAAATGAAGAAAGAAAGGAACGAATAAACTACGAACCAGACTGAAATAGAGGCAGCAGACGACCTAGCTAGGAAATGAACGCATCATAATAAAGCCAGCAGACATGGAGGGAGTCGGGGTCAGTTGAAGTGCATGAACTAACAGCATGAAATATGGCCATAGCTGACTGGGACAAGTTGTTCAAAAGAGGGAATATTAGGCCTAAATTGGTCAAATAAAAGGGCTCATTCAGATCCTAAGTATCGGTCTGAGTAATGGTTGGCTGAATTAAGATACTAAAAGGTTTCTGTTCTAAAATAAGTAGAGGAAGTTAGGCGCACACGTTACCAGTTAGGTATAATTCACTGCTCTTCCTCCTGGCGAACTCCATTGTATGTCGGCTTGCTTCATTAATCAGTAATTACTCACTATTAGCATAACAAAAATGGAGCACACTTAGAAGCTTTGGTGGGAGCTGTGGTAAGTTAAAATGGATTGAAATGCATATTGTGTGTGTGCTTGCGAGCGAGAGTGTGTTTAAGTGAGAGAGAGCATGAGTATGTGTGAGCAAGTGCATCAGTATATGTAGTCATGTGTGTGTGAGTGAAAATGAGTGAGACTCTGTGGCAGGTAGTACATGATACTGAGTGAAACTGAGGCCCAGTTTTACTATTATGATGCAAGGCAACTCCACATCAAAGTTGCTATGCTGCTTCGCGGCTTTCCATAATAGGGAGATACAAAAAATGCATCATATCTATTATGATATGGTGCAATTTTCCTCTCCCTGTGAGCTGGCCCACTTTTGGCAGTCATGCCCCAATGCACACATCCTTGTGCCACAGGGCAAGGATTTGTGTGTTCTATGAAGCATACATTTTATACTGGAAGGACCCTACAACTATTATGTTTTATATCTTTTACCACTTTGTTTGTGTGCTCTACAATGAAGGACACATGCAAGGTTGGAAAAACAGCTGCCTCTAGGATGTTTAGGATTTTGATGCAAATTCCTGTTTATCAATGTCTGCTGCACCAAGACCCATGGGTAGTTGCATGGAAATGCTCATGCACCAACTATGGAACGCCTCTATGATGCAAAATACCAGAAAACAGAGCAAAGTGAAACTTTGTGTTAATTTGGTATACTATCCAACTCAAATCCTGATTTGAGCTGGATAGTAAATCTCAGCTTTAGTAAAACTGGGCCTGAGTGTCAGTAAGAAGAGTTAGTGTAAGTGAGTGTGAATTAATCCGAGTGACTGTAAGGTGGTGTTAGAGTGTATTAATAAGATTGAATGAGTGTGAGTGAGTGAAGGACCATGTGTGAGTGAATGACTGTGAGTTTGAGCTGTAATCTGATGTGATGCTTGTGTGTTTGTCATTTGCCCTGGCCTACTGAAGGTAGGTATTGCCTTATGAAGGCACCAAGGGCAAAATACTGGTCCTGGCATACTTACAGCAGTTCTTAGCATGACAAACACCTATGACAAAATACTTGCCCTGGTACATTAGGGGAATTTCTTGGCATTGAGAGCACCAATGATAAACTACCGGCATACTAAATGCAATTCATGGCATATAGGGCACCGGTTGAAAAATAATGGCATATTTGACGAAATATGTGAAAGGTGGACAAAAGTGGTAGAATGCTGGCACTAGCACAATGGAGGCAATTATAGGTACGAATGTGGGCTATTTGGCCCATGGAAGGGTGACCACCATCTCAAAATGCTGGCCCAGATATACTGAGGAAATATTTGACATAAGGGTCAATCACCTATGGTATATGGATGGCTATTGGAAGTGGCCCTTTCTGCAGGGTCACCCCAAACATTTTGCCTTCCTTCTGCCCTTTTTGCTAAATTGTTTATGTTGGCTTTAGGACTCTGGGAACTTTACCACAGCTAACCAGTGCTAAAGTGCATGTGTTCTCTGCTTAAAACATGGAAACATCGGCTAATCCACAGTTGACACATTTAATTTACTTATTAGTCCCTAGTTAAGTGCATTGCATCTGTCCAGGGCCTGTATATCAAATGCTACTAGAGGCTCTGCAGCACTGATTGTGCCATCTACATCTGTAGTCCTTTAAACATGTCTCAGGCCTGCCATTGCAGAACCTGTGTGTGCAGTTTTATACTGCAATGCCGACCTGGCAAGAGGGTCTTCCTTTTAAATACATACAAGTAGGGGTGGGTGGTAAAATCTGCTCCTCCAGCAGAGGTCGCTGAGTTTTGCCCACTACGCTCTCCCCTTGGAGCATGGAGTTCGGCAAAAACTCCGCCAACCGGCACATGGCAGAGTTTTTCCCCCGCACGGCTCTTCAACTTTAAGTTGGTGAGTGCAAGCGAGTAAAAAGGAGTGCTAGATCACCTCCCGACAAGATTTCTCAACGCAGGTAGTCGTGGCAGGCCGCTAACGGTCCTGTTAAGAAAGTTGCCACTCGCGTTCGAAAGATGCTGCTCAAGTAGAAAGTTAACCATAGTGACAGAAAGTTTTTAGGTAACTCTGCAGAATTCCACGGAGTTCCCCCCACCCCTATATATAAGCCACCCCTAAGGTAGGACTTGGACAGCCCAAGGGCAGGGTGCAGTGTATTTCAAAAGCAGGACATGCACTTTTATGTTTCACATGTCCTGGTAGTCATAAACCCTTAAATTCATTTTTCACTACTGCAAGGCCTACCTCTCCGATAGATTAACATTGGGATTACCTTATTACATCTTATAAGTGAAATTTCCAATTGGGAAGAGATGGGACCCCCACGTTTGGTGTCTCTGGTATCACAATTTAAATTCTTAATTTATGATGAAGTTAGATTTTAAATTGTAATTCTCTAAATGCGACATTTATAAAGCTGAAATTTTCTTACTTTAGAAATATGGGGCCTTCTGAATGTCCCTGAATACACATCTAGGGTGGGTGACAGCTGGGCTTTGTGCATTCCCTCCAGAGAACCACACTCAAAGGGAGCTTTGGTGTGACTGATGGGCCATTCACACTCTGATCAGCCATCCTGGGCAAGATTGGAGGGAGGAGCTGACAATTACACCTGAATGGGCTTGGGTCTATCCCCACACAAACGGCTGCATACCCCCCTGTAGTGAGTCTGGAACCAGGTCAGGATGGGCAGAGCCTCTGTGCACTTCCGAGACCTCTCTAGAAGTCTCCCCCACTTCAAAAGGCACAACTGGGTGTAGGTACTGGACCTCTGAGACTACCATTTCAGTACACTTCGGAACCTGTAGATACTCTGCCGGGAAGAGGGACTACTCTGCTGCTGAAGGACTGCCAGTTTGCTGGACTACTGCTGTGGAAGAACTGCTTTTCTGCTCTGCTGGCCTTCCTGCTGCCTGCTGCTCTCTTTACCTGGGTGAGAAGCATTGGGCCTATCCCACTTGAACCCAGAGTTGCTCTAAGGGCTTGTCTGCTTGCCTGCTAGTCTGAGTCTCAGGGACATCAAAGACTCTTCTGCTACCTGCAACAGCACCTGGACTTTGCCTACTACAAATCTGTCCTGCCAAGTGGTGCCAATCCAGTCCTAAGCCTTTGGAGGAAGGTAAAAAGTGCTGCAACTATCAAAATCCATGCATCGGCGACATTGCACCGGTGGGATGCGGTGCATCGCTGCCACCACAAGGACTGAGCACATGACATCACCATCTGCGCGGCTCTTCACCTTCAGCTCTTGATGCATCGCCTATAGTCTGCATCTTGGCAAGGCTCATCCCTGATTTGTGCGGCTCTATGACAATACATTACCTACAAATCCTGTACTTTGGTGCTGAAGCGTCGCCTCCTGCTCCATGCATTTCTATGCTCAATGAATGATGCAACCAAGGTACTTTTCAGCAGGACCAATTTTGTTTCTGTATTCGACCCATGCTCCATCGTGATCTGCCTGAACTCTCAGATTTCGCTGGTCCAGCGTGACCAGATAGTCCTTTTTGGGGCTTTATGCTTTTAAGCACTATATTTTAATATATTCTTTAAAAAAAAATAACTCTGGATTTTTGTTCAATAAATTGAGCTCTATTTCTCTCTCTAGGTATGGTATCTTTTTTATGGGGTGTTATCACAGTTTTACTATTTTAAGTGATGCACAAATACTTTACACATTGCTTAAGCCTGACTGCTCCATGCCAATCTACCAGGGGGTCAGCACAGGTTAATTTAGGGTGTATATCTGACTTACCCTGACTAGGATTGTGGTTTCTGCTTGATTGCATAACTCTTCGAGCTAGAACCCAATTTCTAAATGAATTGCATAATTCTAACACTGCCATATTTTATGTCACTTTTGACACTTTTGATATAAGGGTATATCCATGGAATAGGGGACACCATGACATTATGCTGGCCCTGACACAATCAAGGTCCTTTTTGATATATGTGGGAACCCTTATTACATTTTGAAACAAAGGGGTCAACTCCTGGGGAGCAACAGGCTTCAATGGCTTGGCACACCCCGAAAACATTTGAATGTTGTAGGACTTGGCCCTTTTTCCCTCATTTGTTTTCGTTTTTGTAGTATTGATGCAGATTCAGGGAGCCATTTTATCTACCCCTGAAACTTCTGTCTGAGGGCCTGGAGCACAAAATGGTGGCCACCTGTGACATCACCGGCATCCACTGGAACCTACCAGCACCTTCCAGAACATTCCAGAACCCTGTGACAGTTGGAGGCGGTTTAGAATGTTGGGAAGCTAAGACAGAGAGTTGGCAGTTGGAGCTGGCAGTTGGCACCTGACTGGTGAAGGGAGAGCAGCAGAAACCTGAAGGAGGAAGGAGTGAGGCAGCAGGGGTGGAAACTTGTGCCTGGAGTGGGGTCCATAAACCCACCCGTGATACTAGTCCCTACTGACTGAGCCCAGCCTGGAGCCCTGTGTGGGAAGAAGCAAGAAAAACCATCTTAAGGACCTGGACAGCAGGAACAGGCCTTAGAAGTCAAGAAAGCAAGTACCTGACCTGTTTACTGGTTTCCCTGGAGCCTGACGTTGAGTAGCCTGGAGACCTGGAGCCCGAGGTGGAGAAGCGGCGCTGACTGGAAAAGCAGACGTTGTACCCGGAGCCGCCAGAGATCGAGAGAGGGCGCCGACGGAGGTCGTGAGGAGTCCCAGAGGTCGAGGAGGAAGTCACCCAAGGTCGAGTGAGCGGCGTCAACGGGGGAGTGAAGTCCGCCCTCCGGAGTCGCCGGAGACCGAGGTGAAGTGTGCCGGAGGTCGGGAGTGGAGATCGCACTCCGGAGTCGCCGGAACCTGAGAGAATCGTGCCGGAGGTCGGGAGTGGAGGTCGCACTCCGGAGTCGCCGGGAACCTGAGGAGAGGAGCACCGGAGGTCGGGAGTGGAGATCGCACTCCGGAGCCGCCGGAAGTCGACATCGAGTCAAGGCCGGCCGACGTCATCGAAACAGAGGTCGCCATCGGACCGGAGCCGCCCGAAGTCGACATCGAGTCAAGACTGCCCGACGCCATCGAATCGGAGGTCGAGATCGAGCCGAGGCCGCCGACATCGAACCGGAACCGCCTGCCGGCGTCGTCAAGAACTGACATTGTGCCGAGGCCGCCGACATCGAACCGGAACCGCCGCACGGCGTCGACCCGACTCCAGCGGCGTCGGAGCATCAGAAAAAGGGCAGTAAGTGGAGTAGAGGGCGCCAAAGGCCCTGTGGAATCCTAAGAGACTACTCTAGGGGTTAGAGAGGTGCTGGAACCAGCTGGACTGTGCCAGGGGTGAGCTGAGACTAATTTAGAGGGGTTGTGTAGAGTGAGAGAGCCAGGTCTCTGGTATTCCCCCCTTGATCTACCTCAGTTTAGGCCTCAGCCTTGTCCAAGCCAGGGAGTAGACACCCTCAATCCTTCCACATCCCCACAAGCTGTGCCTGGGCCAAATTAGCCCATAGGAATTCAAATGTGATCTGATTCTATGAGTGTCACTGTCAGCTTTTAATTATTTATTGGGGGCACTGTATTTATTGTATGTAACCTATTTATTGCTTCACTGTATTTATTGGTCCACAGTATTTATTGATGCACAATATTTATTGGTTTACAGTATTTATTGCCTCAGAATATTTAATTGCCTGTATGTATTGCACTTATATTTATACCTTCCTTATTTATGATCACCCCTATTTATTGAATCATTAAGCCAGTATTTATTTGACCTGCACTATTTAAAAAGCTTGTATATTGTGATTGTGTTATTATTTATCTAATCAGCAACTAAGAGAAAAAGAAGATAAAGCAGAAAGTTATTTTCATAATTTTTACGGTGTAGAGTCGTTTTTGGAACGGATGCACGCATGGTTATTGTATGGGTATGTCGTACGCTTAGCACGGTGCCTGACCCCTGACCACTCGAGCCAAGCTACCACTGTGTGCCCCCCCGGAAATACCCCGTTACCACCAACCCTTACCGGTGTGGGAGTGGGGTATTTCCAACATTAATTGGTGTTCAGTGGTGGGATAGAGCTGTGCCTACGTATACTCAACAATAACTGTGGGTAGTCCATAGGCCTACACCGGGAGTTTTCTCAAAGCGGCCTTCCTGATTGTGGGTTTTTGTTTTTTCCAAATTTACTCTGGTGGTGGGAGGAGGTATTATTAAAGGTACCCCCCTGCATTGTTACTGCAAATAACTGTCCTCTGACCTGAGTGGGCAAGATGGAGTTTGTACTGGAGAATTTAGAAACGTACACTGTGGCCCAACTCAGGGAGTTTTGCCAGCGGGAGGGGGTGTATTGTCCCCCAGGAGCAAAGAAGGGTGCACTCCAAACCAGCTTAAGGGCTTGGGGGAGGCACGCCGAGAAAGCAAGGCTGAGGAGGAGGACAGGGATAGAGAGCCCGACAGTGAGGGAGCTGGTTTGTACCAACCGGAGGTGGGGAACCTGTCAGCGGGGCCCAGGACACTTTCCAGGAAGGGCAGCAGTGCCTCTAGCGGTGGCTTGTCTAAAGTGGAGTTAACAGACCGGAGGGAGAAAAGACAGCTCACATGGGACTTAGCAAGGCTGGAGAAAGAGATGGAGGAGAGAAGGATGGCGCACGAGCTTCAGATGAAGGAGTTGGAGCTGCGTGCCCTCCAGATGAGTGTGTCCAGCGAGGACACTGGTGGCAGCATACCGGAAGCTCCACAGGAGCTAGAAGTTTATTTACCCCAGGGTGACATCACCAGGGTGTCTGAGGAGGCATTGGGGTGGGAACCTGAAGGGGGTAGTGCAGGGATCTCCCAACCCAGCGAGGTGAGAGAAGTGGCAGATAGCCCAGCTAGGTCCCAGGGAGAGAGGGTTGTAGGGCCTCACGACCTATCTGTAGGAAGGTGTGAGACGGGGAGGTGTTCCGAGGTGCCCCAACCGAAGTCTCAGGGCCTGGAGAGTTCCACAAGGGAGCCCCAGGTTGGGAGCCTAGGCTGTCCCGATGTGCCCTCCAGTGCAGGGGAGCCCCTAGTGTCAGGAGGACCCAGGGCGACTGTAACCAGCGCGCCTGAGGTTCTGGGGTTGGCCCAGTTTCAGGGTTTAGGTCCTGGGCTGGGATGCCAGGCTCAGGGGTTGCCTGACCTGGCGGGTGGGGCCTCTGTTAACCGGGTCCCCCCGAAATTGACTTCCAGGGGTACTTTTCCCGCTAGGAGGGTGCTGAAATCTGGAAGGGGGTGCAGAGGGAGGAAGGTCTCGCCTCGGGCACCGACTCAGCCTAAGGGTTTAGACCCTAGGTTGAAGGATCAGTTGAGGGGTCAAGGCCCTAGACTGAGGAGGAAGTGTTGGTCTGAGGGTGCCTCGCAGGGTAGGGTGAGGAACCCCAGAAGGAGAGTTAGGGGGAGGAGAGCCTCGCCCCTGAAGGCTGGTCAGCCTAAGGGTGTGAACCCCAGGAGGAAGGACCAGAGGCAGTTTAGGACTGCAAGGAGGAGGACCGGAGTGGTCAACGGGCACTACAGGCCTGGGGCTACTGCCCCCCACTCCGCGAGATCACCCGGGCCAGAGACATCTGGACGGCCCAGGGGCCGGTCCTGGCCACAACTAGCTAGGGAGCCCCAGTGGGGTGGTTTTGTTGGTCCAGGGAGGCTTGTTAGGGAACCATTGGGTTCCAGAGCGGAGGAGAACTTGCGGGAGCTCCTGCCGTTGCGGGCCGGCGTCCACCTTTTCTCGCCCCAAGCAGGGAAGACCATCAAGGCATTGATCGGTCTACCCTGGCTTTTGGCTGGAAGGGGGTTATGTAGGACTTGGCCCTTTTTCCCTCATTTGTTTTCGTTTTTGTAGTATTGATGCAGATTCAGGGAGCCATTTTATCTACCCCTGAAACTTCTGTCTGAGGGCCTGGAGCACAAAATGGTGGCCACCTGTGACATCACCGGCATCCACTGGAACCTACCAGCACCTTCCAGAACATTCCAGAACCCTGTGACAGTTGGAGGCGGTTTAGAATGTTGGGAAGCTAAGACAGAGAGTTGGCAGTTGGAGCTGGCAGTTGGCACCTGACTGGTGAAGGGAGAGCAGCAGAAACCTGAAGGAGGAAGGAGTGAGGCAGCAGGGGTGGAAACTTGTGCCTGGAGTGGGGTCCATAAACCCACCCGTGATACTAGTCCCTACTGACTGAGCCCAGCCTGGAGCCCTGTGTGGGAAGAAGCAAGAAAAACCATCTTAAGGACCTGGACAGCAGGAACAGGCCTTAGAAGTCAAGAAAGCAAGTACCTGACCTGTTTACTGGTTTCCCTGGAGCCTGACGTTGAGTAGCCTGGAGACCTGGAGCCCGAGGTGGAGAAGCGGCGCTGACTGGAAAAGCAGATGTTGTACCCGGAGCCGCCAGAGATCGAGAGAGGGCGCCGACGGAGGTCGTGAGGAGTCCCAGAGGTCGAGGAGGAAGTCACCCAAGGTCGAGTGAGCGGCGTCAACGGGGGAGTGAAGTCCGCCCTCCGGAGTCGCCGGAGACCGAGGTGAAGTGTGCCGGAGGTCGGGAGTGGAGATCGCACTCCGGAGTCGCCGGAACCTGAGAGAATCGTGCCGGAGGTCCGGAGTGGAGGTCGCACTCCGGAGTCGCCGGGAACCTGAGGAGAGGAGCACCGGAGGTCGGGAGTGGAGATCGCACTCCGGAGCCGCCGGAAGTCGACATCGAGTCAAGGCCGGCTGACGTCATCGAAACAGAGGTCGCCATCGGACCGGAGCCGCCCGAAGTCGACATCGAGTCAAGACTGCCCGACGCCATCGAATCGGAGGTCGAGATCGAGCCGAGGCCGCTGACATCGAACCGGAACCGCCTGCCTGCGTCGTCAAGAACTGACATTGTGCCGAGGCCGCCGACATCGAACCGGAACCGCCGCACGGCGTCGACCCGACTCCAGCGGCGTCGGAGCATCAGAAAAAGGGCAGTAAGTGGAGTAGAGGGCGCCAAAGGCCCTGTGGAATCCTAAGAGACTACTCTAGGGGTTAGAGAGGTGCTGGAACCAGCTGGACTGTGCCAGGGGTGAGCTAAGACTAATTTAGAGGGGTTGTGTAGAGTGAGAGAGCCAGGTCTCTGGTATTCCCCCCTTGATCTACCTCAGTTTAGGCCTCAGCCTTGTCCAAGCCAGGGAGTAGACACCCTCAATCCTTCCACATCCCCACAAGCTGTGCCTGGGCCAAATTAGCCCATAGGAATTCAAATGTGATCTGATTCTATGAGTGTCACTGTCAGCTTTTAATTATTTATTGGGGGCACTGTATTTATTGTATTTAACCTATTTATTGCTTCACTGTATTTATTGGTCCACAGTATTTATTGATGCACAATATTTATTGGTTTACAGTATTTATTGCCTCAGAATATTGAATTGCCTGTATGTATTGCACTTATATTTATACCTTCCTTATTTATGATCACCCCTATTTATTGAATCATTAAGCCAGTATTTATTTGACCTGCACTATTTAAAAAGCTTGTATATTGTGATTGTGTTATTATTTATCTAATCAGCAACTAAGAGAAAAAGAAGATAAAGCAGAAAGTTATTTTCATAATTTTTACGGTGTAGAGTCGTTTTTGGAACGGATGCACGCATGGTTATTGTATGGGTATGTCGTATGCTTAGCACGGTGCCTGACCCCTGACCACTCGAGCCAAGCTACCACTGTGTGCCCCCCCGGAAATACCCCGTTACCACCAACCCTTACCGGTGTGGGAGTGGGGTATTTCCAACAAATGTTTAATGGGGGCTCTATAGTAAATATTTTATTTTAGCACATTTTTGTGAAAATTGTGCTTTAAAATGCACATCACCCATTCTTTTCAATGTTTTCTCGACAGGAGAGACCTCCAGAAGATGTCTAACTTACTCGTTTTGCTTGCTCACTGTAATTTGGGACAAGTATCAATGCCCCAAAACTTTAAAAGATCAAGTCAGAACCATAATATAGGGGGCCCCTAAAATATACATTTGCCTGTGTTATGCTAATCATGTAATTATGATGGTACTTTAGCAATGTCAATTGTGATGTTAGGTTTATTTGACATGCCTTCCTGGAAAACAACAGGGTCAAGGGTTATTTAGGTGCAAAGGGTCTCTGAGTTATCTCATTTCCGCAACCCCTGGCATGTTGGTGAATCAACACCCAGAGTTTGTGTTGAATTTCTATATCTACACCAAATGGTTCACTCTTGTTTTCAGAACACCTTCACATCCTTCGAATCGTTTGTCGAAGTTTGCCAGATTACTTGTGTTTCCCATATTTACAGTCCCATCGCATTAGCCATAGACACATTTTTTCTTAACTGTCAAGGGTTCTTGAACCCATCTACTTTAGGACCTGCTCATAGTAGTGTTGCAAGGCTGTGAGCCCAAATGTAAGCAATGAGAATGGGCCCCGTCTTCCGCTTCAGTAGTAAACAGCTATAATTAGGGTGCAGTGGCCCCCTCGGATCCACGGACATCTGTGACCTGCACCTACTGTATACATGATAGCTATAACCCTGCACAGATTTAGGATTAAACACATGCACACAAAATAACTCCAAACCCCAATATTCACACTAAAGCTTGCAAAGTATGCTGCACCTGTTCCACA
This sequence comes from Triturus cristatus, assembly GCF_964204655.1. Taxonomy (NCBI): domain Eukaryota; kingdom Metazoa; phylum Chordata; class Amphibia; order Caudata; family Salamandridae; genus Triturus; species Triturus cristatus. Next base: position 441,170,900 of record NC_140582.1, on the reverse strand, counting down.
ATATTGGTTTCCCCAGTACTGTGGACTCATTCAAGCAGCACGGTGCAGTATGCTGACAGGGTACAGCATCTAGCAGCAAATAGGTTGTGTTACACAATGATGGGGTCTGCTTTCATTAGCAAGTTTTTTAAAGAGTTGTGCATTGCATTAAAGTATCTTCAGAGTGCTGTGAATATTCAGGCAGCTATGCACTATATTGTGATGTTAGAGTCTAGTGATGGGAGGGTCAACCCCACTTTCTGATTCTCTTCAATGGCAGCCCCATTTGCATTCTTTCAGGTCAGTTTAACAACAAATTTAAGATAATCATGCCCAAAAAAGGTGGAAGCACGGGAAGCGAAAAGTTGTTCCTAATGTCACCTAACGGTTATCCACCACATGCCCTGCTCTGAGTCTTCTCTGCTCCTGCACTGAGATTCCTTGTCAGTCCGGCAAGGCCACCCAAAGTGTTGCCGATCCCTACACAGCTTGGCAGCCCCATGCCTGCCTATCCACACCATTTCTGGCCCCACCCACAATGTCCTAAATGCCTTACCCAGCATCCACACACGTTAATGGGAATTTCCAACCTATCTGTCTGCTCATTTCTTGCACCTGGATGCCTCACCCAAGGTCATTTTGGAGGAGGAAAGGAGGAATAAGCGAACTATGGGGCATATTATCAAGATAGGCGATAAAGTGATCGCCACTTTAGCGGCAGAAAACTGCAGATAAAACGGCAATAATTGGCTTGATAATATGCTCTATGGAATTCCAATTGAAGCCCACGTTAGATGTGAAGGACATCTAACCTGAGCTTCAATTGGAATTCCATAGAGCATATTATCAAGCCCATTATCGCCGTTTTAGCAGCAGTTTTCTGCCGCTAAAGCAGCGATAATTTTATCGCCTGTCTTGATAATATGCCCCTATTTTATTGCAAATTGGGTTGCTGTATCGAAATCTGAAATTGTACTTACTATCCCTTGACTGGAATTTATACATTTATATTTATATAATTTATACAAATTTGCAAGTGTAAGACAAAATTCACATGCAGCCTTATTTCAAAGTCACTTTTTCTTTCAGTGGGGCCAGGACTAACTGTTACCTGTACCATCTGAATAATGTGATCCACTGGAACATAGCAGATCTATTTAGTTCGACATTGAATTTTGGTTGCTGAATGCAGGGCTGGACTGGGAACACAAACCAGCCCTGGCAATTCAGCTGGATATGCCCCCCCATTGATAGTGAGAAGCACTGCTGCCACTTTAGGACTGCTGCTGTTATAGGGGGCCGATGTTGCAGCACTGAAGCGAAACCGTCCCCCAAGTAAAAAAAAACGGTCCCCACACTTCCGGCCCACTGGGAGACTGCTGACTGCCCATTAGGGTCAGTCTGGCTCCGGCTGAATGATATAAATTCTCTGGATTTAATACTGTGGGAGAATGATGAAGTACTGGAGCAATCAGACTCGTAATTACTTATTCCTAGGGTTTTCAGTTTCACACGATTACTCAATCAGGCCTCTCGGCTGAAACCGTAAACCACCGTATTCTCCTGACTAGACACCAGAAAAGCATTTTCTTATGAATAGCACACTGCTTGAAGCCTCTCATGTTAATGCTATGGTGGGGCTGGATCCAAAATATGATGTTTCGGCTGCTTGAAGGGGCCTCCTCTTTGAGTCATGGAACCTGTGCTGCACAGCCCTCTGCCTTTGACAGTGCATGCTCTCCATATTACCCTACATGTTAACTCCTAGTGCACGAACCTTTGAATGCATGCTTTTATAGTTTGGTGTAGATTAATATTCTAATGGTCGCCACTTTTGAGGTTGAAGGAGCATGAGGGCACTGTTCTCTAAACTCCAGCACTGATAACCCTTGATTTTCATTAGTTTGCAAAACACTGGAAATATCCAGAGGAATTCACAAAATATAAACATAGAAAACAAGAAACCATGGTTATTACTCATTGGAGCTAACTATGGGAGTTCGGATTACCATCCCCTAATTTTATGGACTCATAATGTGCCCCAAGTGGTGGTTATAGTTCCACATTCCCTGGATTCCGCAGCAATTGACTAGCTCCCTTTTCAAAATGTGGCAAGGGGGTTCTTGGCCACCAGGGACCCTACCTCATCTAGGGGACTCCTTCCCCCATGGGGAAATGCGCCAGGAGGTACCTGTGTAGTGTGCTGTTGGAAGGTGGGACCATCAATGCTCTGAAAATAGCTCCCTGCAATCCCTCAGTGCAGGACTTTTCAAACTGTGGCATGGTGGTTCTTGGCAAGCAGGGACCATACCTGATCTAGGGAACTCCTTCCCCCACCGTGAAATGCGCCGGGAGCTGCCTGTGAAGTGTCCTGATCCATAGGGGCGGGCCATCCATGCTCTGAAAAGAGCTCCCTGCAATCCCATAGCATGGGATGCACGGGGCTGTGCCTGGGCGAAGCCGGGCCAAGGGCGAGCCTGTCCATCGCCCATCAGCACCGGGAATAGGCGGACGGAACACCCTCTTTGCTTTTTGTTTCACTGATTTTGGATGTTTGTTGTTCCTTGGAGCTGTTCGGCCTGTCCCAGAGTACCCTTGGGTATTGGAAACAAGCTGAGGAACTTTATCTGGTTCTAGTAAGACTTGCTGAATCTGGAGTTGAGTCTTCTATGCCCTTTACAACATTGGGGCCATGACTGGACTGTATTGTTTATAGAATCTGGCAAGGATTGGCAGGATTATTACCCTGTGATTGACTTTGGCTGATTGCTCAATATTGTGCCGGAGATTTTTGTGACTGTTCAGCTGGAGTGCCTAATTTGTTGCCTAAATCTTCGCACCTCAGGTTCACTATTATTCTTTGGCATATGGCTTCTCTGGGGGATCATATGGCCTGAGAGGTGTGATTATGGGGAAGAGAACAGTGCCTACCTCCAAAGTACTTTCAACGCATACTGCCCCATCAAGGGCTTTTTAAATCAAGCGTGGTGGTGGTCTCAAAAGAGGTAGAGTTGGCAGAAAGAAGACTGCCTTTGACTTCGGACAGCCATCCATATCTGCTCCTTGACCCTCCTGCTGCCCCAAAGTTCCCAGGAGAGTGGAAGGATAGAGCGATCTAGGTGACCAGGGTGGGCTAAGGGGTGACCAGGGGATGTCTCCCTAGGGCATAGATGCACCACCAAAGGGAGGTTCAGTGGGCTCTGAAGATGTACCAACACCCTTAAGTCCCACTGTCAGCCTGAGGTGTAAGGGGAGGAGATGGGGGCAGCTCTTGGCCAGAAGAGCCTCTTAGTTGATGCAGTTGCCTAAACTGACCCCCACTTATCCTGCCTCCCAGGGGGTGGCTCTTCCGTTAAGGTGTTACTATACAAGTTCAAGGAGGTTATAAATGCCAAGCTTGATCCTATTATTTCCAGGTTACCCCACATTGAATCCCACGTTTTAGATATTTTGGATTACTTAAACTCCAGAAGGGTCAAGCAGATGGGTAGCATCTTTCACCCAAGTTGGTTAACCACTCTGTGTCTGTTCCAGCATGTAGCACTAACATGCCCCTTGAGGCCCAATGTGCTTCAGCGTGTTCCTCCAATCCCCCCAAGTGCTCTAGGGATGCCCCCTGGTCCATAATGAATTGGCCACCTCTTGCACTCCTGCTCCTTCCCCTCCCCTGAAAATCAAGGCCGTGCTCAATCTGCCCCCAGAAGTGACCCTATATGTGATGGTTTTAGGGAAGATCCTGCCCCTGACCAATCTCGTACCTAAATCTTTTCAAGAGCTAAAAAACAAAGTGGTGCACTGGTTCACCTCACATTCTAATGTTAATTTGGGGATTTCTGATTCAATTATTATGGTTTGTAGCGTCAACTGAGTGGGTACAGACAGCAAGAGGTGAGCAGGGGACTGTGTTATGGTAAAGTTTAACAAGCCATCCCCCATGGAAAATGCCTTGGCCACCTAGGTCTTTTGATTCATCTAGCATCATAGTTTTTTCCACTGAGCTTCTTTTAGAAGGCCAAGAAGGTCTATTGCCCCCTTGAGAAGCAGGCAGGGCAGATGAAGGTTCTTCATAGTACAAATTGCATAGTATCCATGTAGCCTTCTACCCTAAGCGTTTCAAATATATTCCCCCTTTGAGCAATCTTGATTTGTTGGATTGACTGGTCACTATTGGTTCACTCCTGTTACTCACTATGCCTACCTCTCTCCCAGAGGCTTTTTCGAACGAGAACACAAAGGGCTTGAAGTTGTTATCATGAAAAATTGATGGGTTATCTGCCAAGTTTACTGATTCCAACTGGGTGCAGTTTGTTAAATCCTATCAGATCATATGTCTTCAGGAATCATGGGAAGTCAAGAACACCTTCTTTTTGGAAGAATATAAGACCTATCTTTAGCCTGCAGTGCCCTCAGTGGCATTGTGGGCTAGTAGGGTTCTGATCCCCTTTGTAGCAGTGGAGTTGTGTGGGCATGTTGTGGATTTGAATTAGGATGTGCAGATGGTTCAGGGACTAAAAATATCAGTGGTGGGTACTAATCCATCAGTACTGGTTAACTTTTACAATTCCAGGTTTGGGCCTGATGACGTTTCCAGGCATCAACATGGTGTTGAATTCCTTGTCAGAGTCTGGTATGGGGATTGAATTGTTAATGTTAGTTGGGGGATTTTATCTGCCATTTCTGTGAAAGCCCATTAGTGTCTGAGGTCACCAAACCCAACTGCATGCTGTCGGAGGGGCTCCACCCTGTCCATACCAAGGAGGGCCTAGAGTTTAGTGCACTCATAACCTTGTCTTCACCTTGGAAAAACTTGTTAATTCCTCCAAACCTCTAATTTTTTCCTATATTCAAGGGGAGGGGATGTACGTCAATCATTATGCACAGCCCGTTCAGTGATCACAATCCCTTGTCCCTAGTCATTGACAGGATAACAGCTGTTAGCACACGGACCGGGGAACACAGGGAGCTTTTCTTGTTGACCAAGGTAGAAGACTTAAATTGACTCAGGTGAGTCTGACACAATTTAAAGCCTCCCTCTTTTCCAGCTGTGTGCATGAGATCGCTACTTGTCTGGATGCAGTTGCCCCGGAAAAGGACGTTTTGCAAGCATTTGATGGCATTTCTCAAAAAGTACTTGATTCATTGCATTGTCTGTAACAATGTTCAAGTAGGGCTCACATGATCCTAAGTAGTTCAATAGGGACTGCTCAAGAAGCCTTCTGCAGTTTAAGGCAGCTCTTAAGCAGGCCACAAGAGACAGGCCGTAGCCGACTGCAAATCCATATTGCGGGAAACTGCCTGGGAGGAGCTAAGCCAGGTGAGTGAGTGCGGCGATAGCTCCCTTTTTTGGATGGTGGTAAATAGGCACTGCTTTGCGTAGTGAAATGGACCTACAATATGCCCCCACATATCAGAGCAACAATGGGTTAACAACTTTGAAGGGGTCTACAATTTTGGCGACGGTGGCAGTGGGAGCAGTAAGGGCAGAAGCAGTGAAGAAGAGCGCCACCATGATTTTTGCACTGGACCAAGTTACCCAGGGCATTCACATGCCATCAAGAAATAATCCTCCTGATCCTGATGGGATCCCCTCAGACTTGTTTCTGGCTGACATTGAGTTTTGGGGTCCACTTTTGACCCAGGTGTTGAATGCCTTGGTGCGGGTAAGGGTTTAGTCCTTGTGGCCGACTGTAGGGGATGTGCCATTGTTCAAGAAGGGGGACAAGGATACCTCCCAGTGTTGCCGCCTCATATCATTGAAAGATGCGGAATTAAAGGTCCTAGGGAGGGTAATTCTCAACAGGCTGATGGTGTGAGCCAATGCCAATCAAAGAAATTCTGAGCTCCAATATGGTTTCAGGCCAGGCAGGTTAACATGTGACCAATGTCTTTACCTTTATTTAATTATTAACAAGTGCACTGCAACCCAGCCAGAATCCTTCCACCTGACATTCATGGACCTTACGTCTGCTTCTCTGCTTCTCGCTATAGGGGTGGACACAAATATAGTGGCCCGCTTAGCCGACTTGCACTCTGACACCTCTGCCTCGGTGCGCTTCTTGCAAGGTGCTGCTTCTACCTTGTCTTTTACCACCAGTAGGGGTGTCCGGCATGGGTGCATCCTTGCACCTTTTCTGTTCAACCTCTACATTAACTGGCTTGAGCAAGCTCTCCTTTTTGTTCTGGCTGATTGTCCGAGCATAGCAGTAAGATCAGCCTCGGTATTGTTTACATGCCGATGATGCAGTTCACATTGCCAGCATGGGCTACAGCTGGACAAATATGTTGTCTTTGTGGAAAGTTTGGATTTGGCAGTATATTTTACTGAATCTTATGTCATGGTGGTTTGCCCATGATCTACCAGCTCTAAGTCCTTTAAAGTGGCTAACCACACCCTGACAGAAGTCCCAGCCTTTCCATACTTAGGGGTGCTATTCGAGATGAATAACAACTGGAAGTCTCTTATTGAGGGAAGGAGACCCAAGTTTTTCAAAACCCCTGGGGCAGTGGCTAGTGATGCTCACAGGTTGGGTTCTTGGTCAAAGCGTGTTCTACTTAGGATCTACCAAGCCAAATGTGTGTCTCAGATCCGGTATGACAGTGAGGTCTGGGGGTATATGACGATCAATAAAATCCAGACAGTGGGAAATCAATTCTTAAGATGACTTGCGCAGGTCCCTCAATGCACCCTGGCCTTTTCAGTTCATGCAGAGCTTTGAATAAGTCATCTAGCTGACACAGTTGCCCTTAGGTCACTGCTGTGTTGGATCAAGACTTGTATCAGGGAGGATCTAAAGCTTAACAGACTGATTATCTTGGATTGTCTGTCTCTTGACTGTGCGCATAAAATCCCCTGGATACCTTATGTGAAGATAGCTTTTGCCTCTTTAGGGAGAACGGAAATATTTTCTGATCCCCACTCACTGTTGCCCCTAGAATTGAAAAGAGTAAAGGTTCTGTTGCAGAAGTGGGCCTCGCTAACCAGAGAACAGGCTGAGTTGATGAAACCCTTGGTGAGGGGACCCATGTTTTTATATACTGTTCAAGACATAGAGACCTATTTAGTGTAGGTACTCAACAACCGAGACAGACTTTTATTGGCCAAGTTCAGATTTTACTTGTCACACCATCTCCTGGCCTCACCTAGCAGATGGGTCCAATTAGGTCTCATGTTGCTCTGTGGCTGTGACAATAGGTCTCCACAGGACATTGTACATTTTGTTATGCTTTGCAATTATTTTAGTAGGTCCAGAAAACAGTTCATCATCCCTCTGTTGAAAACTCTGAACTTTGCTCAAGTCCGCAGTGCTCAGATGTACCTGCAGATACTCCCCAATTAACATGTTTTATTTGCTGTTTCTTGTTTTTATTAGCTGCATTGAGGTCTAGGCGTTCTAGACCTGACTGATTTATGAACTGCTGCAAATGGGATGCTTTTGATCTGGTTTTATTGTTATCTGGTATTTATTTTAACAATTTGTTTTTTATGCATATGAGCTATATAAGTATGGTTTTATGTGGTGTGCCTTGTGCTCTTTTATGGTTGTTTTTGTCAACCAAATAAAGATTTTATGATGATGAACCAGCTCCCTTTATTCCAAGTATGAAGAACTCTAATCTCACTGGGCTCTGGATGATTACTGTAGGTGATATGCTTTACCTATACACTAAAAGCCCACATTACTTTAACCATAACATCCAGGAAGTTTAAGATTATAATGGTTGTTTTTGTGTTTCACATTAGACCTATAGTTTTGGGTGTGAAAACTACTGTTATTTACTAAAACCATGCAAACTGGAATTTCCACACTTTTGCCCACAAACATCCTTCTCCAGAAACGGATACACAAAGCCACTTCTTGGAAAGATTAAGACATGGAGTTCTATCAAGTCAGGTTTTTTAACCAAAATGTTTTATTTGAAATCGTAAAGTTTCATTCATTTTGTTAGAGAACAAAGTGACAAAGTCTGTATCAAACATTTTGGAAATTGTGTGCTTTTAGTGAAGCATAACTTCAGGGTAATAGTAACTACTATGGCTGTGAGTGGAAGGATTCTAAGACATTGAACATACATGTGCATGTGTAACAATCATCTTTGAATAGTTTTTGTAACAACCTTTTTATAAAACAATTTCAAAGAAAACGAGCGTTGGAAAACTTATAAAGTTTGCTACCAATGCCAGACCTGTAGGCTTTCACAGTTCTAGTTTTCTGACTGTGTTTACTTTGGAAAGTAAACAGTTCTTTACATCAGCTTCTAGGTTCTCAAACACTTTCCCTGATAATAAAACCATTGCCATCAGTTGGCACTGCACGAAAAATAACCAAATATTACAGACTCTGTTGTATTTTTTCATTGTGTTCTAAACTGCATTGGAGCGTGGAGGGGTAAATTATATTGCAACATTGTCCATGAAAAACACCCATGTGGGACTCTGAGTCCCAGTGTGCAAAGGTTTCGCCACACGCCACAGCTGCCGAGGCATGACCAACGCGCTTAAAGCGCAGCCTCAAACCCCGTTACGCGGGACACGCTTTTGCTGCAACAATGTCCAGGAAACACACCGTGATGGGACTCTGAGTCCCAGGGTGAAATGGTTTTGCCACAAGCCACAGCTGCCGAGGTGAGAAGCTTTACCAACACGTTTACAGTGCAGCCTCGACCCCCATGGAGCGGGACACACACAGGCTGCCCCCGGGCCAGAGGCAGGCCCGTCCTACGCCCTTTAGCGACTAGGGGAGGCAAGGCGCCACCCCCCCCTTAAGGGTGAAAAACAAGGTACCTATTGTAGAACTGCACATAGCCTAGCCTCAGAACTGGTGGGAGCCCTGCTATCGAGGGAAGACTGCCAAGGTGTAGCTACCCAGCAGTAATTAATTCTACTGTGTGCATGTAGCTGTTTATTTGATAGTGACAGTTAAAGCCTGGAGGAGGGTCAGACGGCATACCCCACACTCCAACCGTAGCATAAGAGTCAAAGGCAAGGTACATTTCCACTTATTTCATCTCCACTTTACCTCTGTGATTTTTATCATTTTTACCTGTTTTGAAACTACTTAGAGGAGGGACTTATTGTTAGTCTCTAATTCATAATTCCTCAGCTGCAACTTTATTATTGGAATAGAAGGAACAAATCATTGAGGGGACTACAAAGACTTGTAACATGACATTTTGACACCTGATTGGACAAGTAAAGAGATTACATGTTGATTATTAACTATTGATTCGGGGGAGACAGAGATAATTGGTACCATATCCTACAGGTGGGGTATTGCAATTATATGGCAATTACTACTTTAACAGCTACACAGTGTTCTTTTTGCCTTAGTACACAGTTATTGCGGTACCACCGGAATAATTCTACTCCACTATTTGAATACTCCCTGAGAATGGGTAAGAGAAAGCACTCCTCTACTGTTGGTAAGCCTCAGTCTCCAGATAAGTCCCAACTCTCACTATTAAAGGAAATTACGGAAGCCATGGGAGCCATTGAAAAACAAATATCAACTGTCGAAGAATCACTGTTAATAAATAGTGATTGTGTATCGGCCCCGTTAATAAAGTCCCATGCCCTTACCTGTGACCCAGAGAATTCTGCAAGTATTAGTGAAGGTAAGGACATAAGAAAGGAGCATGATAACAAAGAGATTCATGAGGTAAATAGATGTATCCAAAATATTCCTGAAAGTATCTCCCCATCTAAATCTAATTCACCGCCACCCAAACGGTTTAGAAAGCCACAAACACATACCATAGGTACCCGTCCAAATAGAGCTATAATGCGGCACAAGCCAGTAAATAGTCAAACTCTTCAGCATCGGCCTGTAATCATTTCAGCAAGGGCCAATCTAGACCCTGACAGTATAATTACCAGTAAGCTAGATGCCTTAGCAGAGGCACTCAAACTTCTTGATCACCATGTGAACAACATACTGGGGTTTATACAAATGCGACTAATAAAAGTAGAAACAAAAACCAATTCTTGCCTGGAGGTTTTGAATAATTTTCGGCTGTGCAAAGACCAAAAGTATTACATAATACAACCTGTCCGCCCACAACTGGGGCCCTGAATAAGATTTTAATCAATAACATCACACCGGCAGGACTAGATGTATGTCCCCTAAACCATGTGGACATTAGAAAAGATAGAGTGAGGGGCACGGAAAGCATGAAACCAGGTATGCTTTGTGCAGGAGAGAGAGGTGGAAGATTACGTGGGCCTGCTACACTCATCCCAGCCACTGACAACCATACTAGAGATTATATAGAGCACACAACCGATCGCTTGGATCTGCCACCGGCTGCAACACCATATCTGATAATCCTGACTAACCTCCCCCCTTTACCTACCAACAGTACGGAGAACTGGTTCTCCCTAAAAAATAAGTCCCTAAACTGGTTGGACGTTAGATCAGGTCTAACCGAACATCTATTTGACGACTTTAGGATGGTGAGGAGAGTAAAATAGGTGGGAAAAAGTGGTGATTGTGTAGTCTTGTCTTTTAAAACACCACGGCTGCTGGAGACAGTACTGAGTAGGACTAGGGCTACCAAGGTCTCCGCAAGTGCTCTGTCTTCCCTCCCTCCTGGTTATTTTTATCAACCCGTAAATCTAACTAATGATATAAGACCCCAGACAATTTTTGACTGAATAAAGAGCCTTGTATAGACAGTGAGGAAAACATTATGAGAGTCCCTTCTACAGAATATTTTGATGATGGGAACACCCCCATACACTGACTAAGAGAACCATACTGATACAAGAATGAACTCCTCAAACAGTTAGAAGTAATAACCTGGTCTCCCCGACATATAATAATAAACAAAATCCCACTCAAATTAACTCTGAACTCTTAGGATATATGTGTTGGAATGTGGCAGGTCTGAGAAGTAAAATACAAATTCCAGAATGGCTGGAGTTTGTAGTGGACTTCCAAATTACTTGTCTACAACAGACATGGCTTACGTAGCCTACTCATATGAATGGGTACAGGACATACTTTGCTCCAGCCATCCCCTCGAGGTATGGTAGGGCAAATGGGGGATTATCTGCCTATGTCTCTAATAGTTTGCAGTTTACTAACATAACTATGGTCACATATAATTCGTATGATCAACTAATAGTATGCGATTCAAGCGGCCCCGCTAGGTTAGTACTGATCACTTTTTACAATAATACTGCCACGAGACAAATATTAGATATTTTGCAAAAATTGAATGATGATTTGGAGCAAATAACGATAGACAATAGGAAATATATGATCATTTTATGGGGGGTGACTTCAACACGCGACAATGTAAAATTCAGTCGGATCAAAATTGCGGAATGGTAAACATAGAGGATGGAGACCAGTCTCATTTTAATCATAGCACATATGGCGGCAAGATCAGTGAATTAATAAATAGATTTGACCTGACATTCGCAAACTAAATTTATTTTACTTACTGTGTGTAAGAATACTTTTAATGAAAGAAATAACAACAGCATCATTTATCATGTTCTAATGTCTAATAGCTGCGCTAGTTGTTTTTAATTTTTATACACACTCAATTTCACTAAGTGACCATTTTACTTTGAGTTTGCAACTTACACCAGTATTATTTTTTAAAAAGAGACGTGGTAAAACTACCCTACACACGAAAGAGATTGAGCTAGCAAGGCGCAATGGTTATTCCCTGCGCTGGACACAGATTACACCAGAAGGGTTTCTTAGATAATTGATAGGTAATAATAGAGAAGCTTTTGAGTTATGTTTAGATGATACCACTCCAAACAATGAAATCATTACAACCTCCCTGGCATAAAGGAGTATCGTTTTGTTGCTAGAGAGAAAGCAAAACGGGAGGATAAGAGGTGGTTTGACACATTATGGACTAAGGCCCATAAAAATTTAAAGGAGGCATTACATAGGTCCCCGAGGAGTATTACTGAAGTTCGCCACTGCAGAGCTGAATGCAAGCAGCCCCTGAAACTGAGAAAATCCCACCTAAGGGAGATGGCTTGGAAGTCCTTGCAGGAAGCAACTACCAGCAATGACAATAAAGCCTTTTGTCTGTAATTAACTCCTCACCACTGAGCACAGATGAGGCACCTAGGCTGGAGCATGCAATACTGGAGGAAGAATGGATAAAGCACTTCGCCAGCATTTACTCGTTGCCCGACACAGCACCAGCTCTAGAGCATGGACACAGTGATAACTATATTATGGTCTCATCTCAAACTGCTTTCATCAATCCCTTTGCCCTGGATAAAGTTAATAACGCAATGCAGGCAATTAAAGTGGTAAAGCCCCAGGACCAGACGCAATTCCAGTAGAATTATATAAAAATAACATCGCTATATGGGGGCCCCTTCTAACCTTAGTATTGAGGGCCTGCTGTATAGCAGGTTTTTTGCCATCATGAGGCGAACAAACAGTTGTACCTATTTACAAGAAAGGAGACCTACAAATCCAGCGTATTATAGACCGATTTCCTTGCTTGATTCACTAGTTAAAATAGCGGAACGTATAAGCTTGAATAGATTACAGGATTGGGCTGATTCGCAAAAACATCATGCCTGACTTGAAATATGGCTTCTGTCCTGGAATCAGAACAATAGAGCAGAACCTCAATTTAAATATGCTAATTGAAAAATATGTTAACATTGAAAAGGGGATCATCTATTTTGCATTCAGCGAACTGTCATCGGCCTTTAATTGTATATACATACTAAATGATGGCTAAAAATTAAAGATATGGGGGTGGATACACCGATTATTAGCTTCCTGGGGGACTTATGTACGAGATGTAAAGCCAGGGTTAGATACAGCAGCAGAGGGGAATGTACTGAAGCTTTTAGCGTGGAGAGAGGGGTGAGACAGGGGTGACTTTAGGCTCCTTTCCTGTTTTCATTTTACATAAACAGTGTGGGCGAGGCACTTGCGGCATCTACTAAGGATATCCCACAGATAGGAACACGCCATGTCCCAGCCCTCCTCTACGCTGATGATGCTGTTCTTATGGTTTGCACCCCTCTGGCTCTTCAGTGTTGACCTCAAATTTTGTTGAATATATGAAGGAACTTGGCCTCCTAGTTAACCAAGCAAAAACCTTTATCATGAAATGCGGGGGTAATAGTGGGCTATGTAGACATATAAAAATAAAAGGCACATACATTGGTTTCACCAACACCTTTTCCAACCTGGGGATTTTATTTGATAAGGATGGTTTATGGAATAAGGCCATTGACAACAGGAAGTTACAATTTAGCTGAGCTTGCATGACACTTAGACGTTTTGAGGGACGATTGGGCTCTAACCCACCTGAGGTGATGATGACGATCTACAAAGCAAAGTGTCTTAGCATAGCACTATATGGGGTGAGACTGTGGGAGCATGGAAAATCTACAGACGTCCAAGTGGTGGAAAATGAATTTTTTTTAGATATCTTCTGGCAACCCCTAAACGTGCATCAGTATATGTATGCCACACTGACCTAGGAGCTCAATTCATTAGAGATTTAATAAAGTTGCAGCCAATTTTACTTTGGCATAAAATTTGGACTTCAGAACACACTGGTCTTAACCAAGCTAAAATCAGAGACTGTCTCAAATCAAGTTTATACTTATGCATCTCATGACTGGCCTACGTACAATTTTTTTTCTGCGATATGGGCCAACCAGAGTTTTTTGAAAAGCCAGAAACATTAGTCACCATTAGTAGAAATATCTTGAAAAAGGAAGGAATGATACACTTAGAAAACCTTAGATTGTTAACTGAAGCTGCTAAACCTAGTGTTTTAAAAAATCTTTTGATTTTAACCACTTTTAACATGCGACTTTATCTTAAAACTGTATTAAATGGAAGGAATCGTTTTTTTTGACCCGCCAAAGACTGGACATATTTCATCGACTAATTAGCTTCCCAAAAATGAATGATGGTCTGCACACCTTACCAACTGCCCCAGTGATAATACGATGCCCCAAAGCACTATGCACGTTGCTCTTTTTTTGTACATTTTACAGTCAATTCAGGAAACGCTATATATTACCAATAATCGGTTTTGCACAATACTCTCCTGCATCTTTACTCTTTCAATCACTGCCTAACTTAGAGATCTGTTGTAGAATGTCAACTTTTTTATGGGCAGCTTTTTATGTCAGGATGAAGTGAAATTGGTATTGAACGTCTAACATATCGTATTTTCGCACTCTATTATCGAATTAGAACTATGTACCCAAGGACCAGACGAGATGGAGAGCATGGCGAACCTGAAATGAGGTTTTTATCCTCCTCCTCTTGTACTGGCCCTGCCCAAGCATAGGTCAGCAGCGTTATGGGAACCTGTTCTCTTTTGCTTCCTTATCTTGAATTGAGATGTAACTGCTGAATTAACTCATGTCATTACAAATGCACTTTACCTTTTACTTAATTCTTTTTCATTAATAGTCATAAATTAATTTCTGAATCATTAATACTTGGTGTAAATTGTAATAGAACTTATTTTGCCCTAGTACTGATTGATGCAGACTGGTTTTAATATTTTCTATTTAGTAACCAATTAACACGGAAAGTGAGTTTTGCAGGAGGACCTCCGAAATACTTGGGTAGGATACACAGTAAAGCCTCTGCTTGCCAAAATCTGGTAGTTATGTGATTTAACAACAATTTTAGCGTGTCTTTTTTTTTAACTGTACTTAATGTATTGCACATATTTTTTTTCATGATATGAATTGTATAGAAGATGTTTGCACTGTGTGATGCTTTTTTGGATGTTTTTATACTGCCGAATAAAGTTATTAAAGTAAGATATTGCAATTTTTTCAAGTTTACTGAAAAGTGAGAAAGGTATTCTGGAACAATCAATGCAGTTTGATGATATGTCGTCCACCCAGATTGTCCTGAGTTCACATGTTTTCAGTTCTAGTGAAATTTGCTCAGTTTAATGAAACGAAAAGGACATTACACTTTGTCTTCATTTGGGAGATCATTTTGTTCTTGTTTTTATCATTCTTATTATATTACTTTCCGTAGTAATGTCTGTTTTTATTACATATCATTTTAATCTAATTCTGACCTGGGTAGAGTTTTTTTACTGTGGCTATTTTTTGTTTTCATGTCATGCTGACTGATACTTAGTTTAATCATTCATCTTCTATAGTTATTTGCATTTGTGACCCATATACTTTATTTGGTGACCTCCAGTGAATTATTCTTAAGAATCTTTATTGCATCAGGGTTTGTTCTGCTTCAAATTAACTACTACTGTGCTGCTTCGTTTGCAGACTTTTATTTGTTTAACAGCTAATATTTTACTGAAATTGTTCATATCATATTTGTAATGAAGCACACTAAACACATACTTTGCGAGGAAAGCTGTCTTATTAGCAGATGTAAGGGTTTTTCTAATCCAAACTCATTGACTGCAATACAGACACCGCAAAAGGCTGAGTGCTATACATTAGCAGTCATGTAAACAAATGCACATGATTGCTTTTGTCTTATCCCTCTGTAAGGGCAATTGGGTTATTCGACTCAATGTGCATGTTCTCACATTGTCATATATAAAGCAGGGACTTTAAAAAAGTAGTTCAATTACAAAATGATTTCACGTTATGTCAAATTCTCATTCATTTAAGTTAACCAGTGCTATTACATATGAAAAAACAATGGAACACTGTATACTTAATGCTTCCCACTTCTCCATTACATTTTTGAAGTTTATTTCCTAAAAGCATCATATTGGCAGCCCTTAAGTGATCTTGAATGTTTCCATCCAGACATTTCTCTATTTTCGACAAATATCTCTGGAAATCAATGCAGAGTTCTAGCCCTTTCAAGTAGCTTCCTCCCTAAAGATGCCTGGAATGAGAGCCAGCACTTCTCTCTTGTATCTACTCTCACCGAGGAGTCGTAAGGATTTATGTTTCCCTCCTTTTTGGAAGTGTTTGGATGATTCACTCCTACTTTCATTATGTCATGATCCGTGCTGAACTCTCTGATTCAATTCATTGTTCTGGAAAGACTTCAGCCCAACTCAGCATGCCATCTTTTGAGGTGTTAAGAAATAGTACAAGAGGTTGACTTGTCCTACCAAGTTATGGTATCAATTTTAGACACCCACTTTTAGATGCAAGGATTCAAGGCTGCTTCATGTTGTTCCAAGTTTGCTTTTTCACTACAGGCATCGTGAACAGCGGATAAGTATCCAGGTGTTATAATGAATTACATTTTCAGAGGAGACACACTGTCTGACCAAATTAATTAATTGAATATTTGAATGATGAAACATCTTTCATGGGATAAAGACAAGATGCCCCGACCTAGCAAGATATGGCGTAGATTTAAGCCAACGACCCCACAGGACAACTAAATGTAAGAGGATCTGTGTTTTAAATAGGAAACTGTAACTGGACTAGTGACGAAACATTGGCAGTCACTCTTTATGACACAAAACAGGATCTGCAAAGTACCAACGGCACCCGCTACTCAAAAAGCCAATATGACAAACAAGCCCTTGGTACTGGTCACACCAACCTACACAAGGCACTTCCCTCAAGCCAACATCATATAGAGGGCTCAGTCATGCTCCAGCAAAAGCTCAGTCAGACCATAATTCACTGTGTGATTCTTTCCAGGACTGGTGCCTAGAGACCTTCTAACGCATTCAGAGTCATACACATACATTTTCAAAAACAAATTCACAAAAAGATTATAGGAGGTGCCTTACGTTAGCGACCAAAATGAGCCGGCTGATTATTGCTCACCAACTGGCTCGCTGTATCATCCTTGGCACTTTCCTATTGTGACAGGAGGACCAAGCACCATGTATATCACTAATGGTGCTTAACGTGTATAGCTACTGATTAATGTCACATGAGAACATCAACCTCCTGTACGTCCTCATAAAAAGAAGTAAACAGGTAATACTTTCCTTTCAAAAATCCCTTATTAATGAGTCAAACACGGCATGTCATATATATTTTTACTCTATGCCTAGGCTCATGATCAAAAGCAATCTTACATGTTTAGACCATTTTGTTGTGAACGGCCGAGAAGTTTCATTGCCAAACAAAACTTACAGTCAAATTCATCAGGGCATGAGGACAAATAGTCATCCAACTGCGCACCGTATCCGAAAAAGAAGTGGACAAACCCCAAGGAGTGGACAAAATACAATCAAAAGTATTAAAATGGGTAAACATACGAATTCCAATTCATCATCATCCACTTAAGCTTTAAAAATATATTTACTACATGACCACCAGGTGAATGGCTACAAGTAGGCCATAGGAGAAAATTCTGAAGCAGAAGTGTGGTCACCTATATAAAAAGCACAATCAATATGATTGTTTTCTTTTCTAACATTTTTTTTATTGTTTAATTAATAAAAATCATTTTAGAACAATAAAAGAACAAATATTCTGTTTTAAGTAAAAAGACAACACTGATCATATTTCATCCAATATAGTATCTTATTAAGTTCATTTGCATGGTTTTAGTAATGTCCTTTCTGCCACAGCGGACTTCCTGCCTTGATCCGTTCCTTGTGCTAGACCTTAGGAGCCATTTGTCAGTTAAATTTCTTGTAGCAGTTTTGTTACCTTGGTCATAAATTTAATTCCCCGACATGCCAAGATGGAGGAAGTGCCTCTTAGCCAGCTTATTACTGCTTGCCGGCAAGTGCGGATCTTTAATGTGATAAAGATAGCCCGTAGATATCGTCTCCTTAACCCCTTCCCCGCTCATGACGGAACCACTCCGTCATGAGCCACAGGTGCCGTGTGCTCATGACGGAGTGGTTCCGTCATGCTGCGGCCGTTGGCTGCCGCTCCGCCCACGCTGCGCTGATTCCCCGCCTGTGCGGGCGATTAGCGCAGTGGGGGAGTCATGACTGAACCACTCCGTCATGAACAAAGCTCAACCGTGGCTCATGACGGAGTGGCTCTGTCATGAGCACAGCGCCACAGCGCTGCCTCCAAACCCCCCCCAGCGCTGCGGCGGAATTCCCGCCGCAGCCAAGGGGTTAAAGGTAATAAAGCTGGACATGCACATAACCAATGCGCCAAAGTTTCCTTCTGGTATCCACACAGTCTACAGTGGGAGCTTTCGATTTGATTTTTCCAAGAAGGCCTTAAATCCTTAGAATAGTGCATGCCCATTCGGTAAGCTACAAAAACTATTTTTAAATGTTGACTATAATGTGAGGCTAAATATCCCTGTGGTTTTTGATGGGTGTAGGAGTTAATTACTGTCCATGCGTGGCGCCGTTTCGTTTTTTGTCTTCTGATAGAGAATTCCTTTTTGCTGAGCCGTTGGCTACTTTACAGAAGTACGCCTGGTCTATTTTTTTTTCCATACTTCTTGTAGATCCAATGTAGTCAAACAGGTGCTAAGGTAACTTCCCCATAAGGTGGTGTTGGGCTGGTTTTCCTGGTAATTAATTTCCTCCCAGCAGATCTTGTCCATTGACTCGCTTGGGGCAGAACACATTTAATGACACAGTTTTGCAAATATAGACATTGACCGGAATTTTTGGTTCGGTAAGCCAAATTCAAGGCGGACTTGTGCGGGCGCGGCTGAGTGCGGCAGGTTAAACACTACTTTGTAGATTTTGTTTTGTTAGTTATTTAAAATGTTTGCCTCCCCTCCTAGCCACGTGGTTAACCCGTATGACAAAGTAGATAAGATTTGTGAAGCCTTTACTTTTAATAGGTGAGTATAATTCGGGCCGGCCATTTTAGTTGCAATTGCCTGTACGCGTAGGTTAATGATTGGGCCTTCCCTTTTAGTAATCAATATGATTGAAGTAGCATTACCACCTAAGCAGGGTCTCACCCATTTAGCTGTGCCTCATAGGACATATCTAGTGCTCATAGTCATATCCATCCAATGTTTCATACTGCTACCGGATACAACATCTGCGCTCTCTGCTTAGCTTCATATGCAAAGTTCACAACTATATTTACATGTGGTGCTCAGATCCCCGAGCATCACCCAAAGCAACCAATCTAGACATAGTGTTCAATCAACCCATGTCCCATCCTATTGTTAAACCCACTATTATGTTTAATTGAAGCCCCCACGATAGGAAAATGTTAGAATCCGGGTTCTCTGGTTGGCACAGGTAGGTACTTGTGTCAAGCAGGGAACCTTTCCTCTAGTCAGGGTAGGGGGGTACACTCCAACAATAACCCCTGCTCACCCTCTAGGTAGCTTGGCACGAGCAGACAAGGCCAATCTCAGAGCGTTCAGGTTAAGCATTTGTGAACACACACACAGTAGCTCAGTGACAACCCCACAAATGGACTCCACACTGGGATATAGAAAAATAATACTTTATATATATAGTTTAGGCTTAGCACAAGACCAGATAACGTTTAAACGGCCCACAATACTTATTAGACAAAGAGTTCTTGGTTTTAGCGTAGTTTTAAAGTTCTGTGCGCTTCGTTCCTGTACGTACGCTTCATACGCGGTAAAAACTGCTTGGGAACGGGTCTCACACACACTGTAGGCGCTTCGGGATGAAGCGTACACCCTACGGTGCGAACAGGCACAGTACCTTTACTTGGTGAGTTCATCACGGATGCTGCGCTGACATCAAGCGCGATGTACGGTGCGTTGTCCTCTTGGTGCGATGCGTACTACGGTACGTTAGACCTTGGGCATGCAGGGCTTCAGGGGACGGTGCATAGGTATGGTGCGGTCAAAGTTCGTCGCGGCGTTTGTGCCGTACCATGAGATCGGCAATCTTGACTCCAAGCGCTGGATACAAGCGAACAGTACGCTCCGCACAGGGGAGACGTACGCAACTACCGTACGCACTGCAGCCTTTCCAAAGCAGGGGAAAGGAGCGTACGCCGGCAGTATGGTTCGTAGAGGATAGTAGCAAGTACGGTTCGCAGTCCTTCCGTTATGGTGCGAGCTACGGCTCGTAGGGGCCTGTTAGTCGCATTGCTCAGGCCGGACGATACCTTCCTTTGCGGTGCGAGCTACGGCTCGTAGAGGGGCCTTAGTCACGTTGTTCAAGCCGGACAACTGGATACCAGCTTTCAGGGGGTACGCTGCGATCAGCGAGACGTACGCAGCAGTTCGAGTCGAAGAGGCGGGGAAAATGGTCCGTTTTCCAAGGCGATCTCACGGCGGTGAAGTCCACTGGTCCTGGGACTTCGTTCAGGGGGCAAGCTCACTCACAAGCCCTTGGAGATCTTCAGCACAAGTCAAATAAAAGTTTCTTGAGTCTTTTCTTCCTCTTCTACAGCAGCAAGGCAACCAATGCAGGCCAATCCCCCAGGTCAGGGACAGTACTCCTCCATGCAGCTTTTCCAGTTCCTTCAGGTCGGACAGAGGTTTCTTCTTGGCAGGACAGGATCTAGTTTCTTAGGAGCAGGGCTCCTTCCTTTATACCACAAATCCTTAGTTCTCTTAGGCCAGGGGGGCCCTTGCCTAGTTCAGTCCAGTTCTGGAGCACTTTGTTGATGCGATGCAGGCTTCTTCTTTCAGGGTGCAGGGCAGAGCCATCAGACGCTCCACAGGGGGCGGAACCAGCATTGTGGTGGCAGAGCACAGCCCTATTCAGAGTCCAGGTGTACTCCTCCTACCCATCTACAGGTCAATCCTTCTATTCACCACCAGGCTACCTAGCCCTGCCCATCTGGGTTTCCACAGCCCTGTCACTCACACAAGCCAGACAGCAGATACACATCTCGCAGAGGCGGGCTGAAATGGTTAGGCAAGCAAAGGCCAACTTTCTAAAAGTGGCATTTGCAAACGCAGAATATTAAAATAAACCTTACTAAAAGATGTACCTTATTATTCTGAGTTCAGGCATATTAAACTCGATTTCTACCATGTTCCCTGGGTCTGTTTGGATCATAGGATGTAACAATCTTAACAGCCCATTCTGGCCGATGAGAACAGGGTAGCCTTACAATAGTGAAAAACGAAAATGGCTGTAATTCACTATTAGGACATGCCACACACATCAGGGCTTGTCCTACCTTATGCTACAATGCACCCTGCCCGTGGGCCTACCATAGGGGTGACTAACATGAAGTTAAGTGGGTGCACTTGCAGGCAGCATGTTAGTACCAGACTGCACGCAGGTTCTGAAATGGCAGACCTAGACACATTTTACCAGGCCGCTTCTGTGGGTGGCACAACCAGTGCTGCAAGCCCACCAGCGGCATTTGTATTTACACGCCCTGGCACTCCGGTGCACTTTACTGGGGTCTGATAGTAAACCAAATAAGCCAATCATGGAATCCAACCAACATATACATTTTACATAGGGAGCACTTGCATTGTGGCACTGGTTGGCAGTGGCACAGTGCTCTGAGCGGCCAACACCATAAAAACACATGAGGCACAGCGACAAAAAGTGGAAGGGAGACTCACGCCAAGGTGCCAGGTCTAACAGAAAATAATTCAGCTGTGACATCAACCAAGGTCCAGGCACTCTTCAAAACATGGGTATAGAAACAGATCTTATCTGTCAACAGCCACATGTCCCAAGCCGGCACCGTGTAGCAAGAGAAAAAGCTTTTGCAACATGCTACGTCATTCCTGGATCAATCGAGAGAACAATACCCATGCGGGCACCATCTTGATGGTAAGTCATATGACCCCGCATTAAGCTGAGACCTATAGAGGCCTCACAACCATTATCCATGTGGTCACCATCTTACAAAAGCACCCAAATACACACTTTAAATAGGAAAAAGCCTTATACTTAGGATAACCCTCTTTACAAATTGCAACGTTGAGATGTTAATATTCTAAAATGTTGGCGATAAGAAGAGCAATCATATTGCACACATGGGGCCACATGTCTCAAAAATCAATTTTGCATTCCCTAAATAGCGAATTTTAGGTAATTGCTTTTTAAGGAATTCAAAATGGCATGTATCTAAATAATGATTATCTAATAGCCATTCCTAAAGATTCTCAATCGCAATTAGGTAATCACTATTAGGTAATACTACTCCATTAGTTCCTTTGGGTCCATAAGTGCGAAAGGTTTTCTGTTACCTAATTAGCGATGACCTAATTGGTAATCGCAACTTAGGCAATGAAAACCATGGGGTGCCCTTAAATATTTGCATATGTAAAGTGCTTGGTACTTGTGTTTAAAAAATCGCAAATGGTGATTCCCTATTTGCATTTGCAATTTTGGGTAATCGCAAAAAATTTAGATTACCTAAAATTGCGACTACAAAGCCTTTCATACATCTTGAAACTCTTTCTTGCATTCCCAAATGGCCGAAATTTCCAATTCGCACCGTTAGTGAATTCAAAATTGTTTGATACATGTGGCCCATGGTTACCATCGATAATACAGAGTAGGACTCGCTATTAAGAAATCCTAAATCAATCGTACTTATGGGCCTTAAGGCATTTCCTAAACCAAGGGTGCCACTGGCTTCAAGTCCCCCCTGAGGCACCCCAAAATTCGTAGTGCACATGTAAGCGCTTCATGTCACATTAAAAAAAGCATTTTTAAATGCATTTTTTAATTTTGCACCTGGTTAACATCGACTTTGACTCAATAGTAATAGCATTCCCTAAATGCACAATTTGCATTTAGGAAATGCTTTGTACATGTGCTTTAGGTATAGCAAACAGGTAATCCCTGTTTGCGATTCCTAAATCGTGATCGCAATTTGTGATTTCTAAGAGGTAGAAATCACAAATTGTGACTGCTTTGGGCCTTTGTACATACAAAAAGGCCATTGAGCATTTCTTAGCAAGCCGAATTTGCGATTCAACCCGTTAAGAAATGCTAAATGTCTTCCTACATCTGACTTTTAAATATAGCTTTATTATACTACGTATTCCGTGGAAATGTATTTTTGATGGAAGGATAAGTAATAAGATAAAAGACCGTAACAGATGTTTTAATTGTGTAATAGATAATTTGTGTGTTCACTTGTAAACAATCCGTCAAGAAACATGCAACTATTCAACAACAGAGGAGGAAACATTTTTAAATGTGGCAATTTATTCACATCAGCCGTTGGTGTTCTTTTAAGTATTATTTATCTGACCAAAGGCTTGGCGAATGTGATGGTCTGTTTGACACATAAACACAGAAGGCTTCTGCGCAGGATCACCGAGGCCTAATCCAAATCCTGAAGCGTTTATTATGCATGATGCCAGCGCTCACCTCAAGTTATTTATAACACTAATGAATAACATAACCCTCAGGTCGGCGCGCGCTGCAGTGTTGGTCAATGCAAATAATCATCCAATTACAAACGAAAGGAACATGTTGTTTACCCCTCTGCGCGCGAGATGTGCACTTCTAGATTAATGAACTGTCACACACAGGAAATTAAGTTGTGTTTGAAAATGACCTTTCAAACGGGCATGCATAGGAATAAAAGGTCTCGCATGCCCAATGGCCGCATCCTGGAGGTGCAGTGTACTCAACACAAGTCTGTTTACTGTTAGTTGTACTTTCCCGTGAAATGATGGTGCAGGTTCTGTCAGGTTCCATAAACAGAGTGCGGGCTGCTGGAGTCAGCAGTCTGTCTGTGAGATGATTCCAAGACAACAGAAGAACAGCGGGAGATGTCGGCTCAGGATAATATTCTGTCATTTTCTATGAATTGAGGCCAACAGCAAAGCGAGCGTTTTATGCTGGAGTTAGCGCTTATGCCAAAAGAAAATAACTGGTCCTTGAAGTGGCTTTCAACTGGACTGACTTCAATGTATGCGGACAGGAAGAAAGGCCATTGGATTCAGCCGAAGGTGCCGGGTGCATGATATTAAAACACGAACTCCTGAGGAAACAAACACAGCTTTGAAAATGAATAGTAGTTCTGAGTAAGAGATATGATGTTGCCCTAGCTTCATGGAGGTCAGTAATGGATCAGAACGCCTCCCCACGCACGTGTTAGGTGTTTTAAGATTAGCCTGAGGGATCTTGAAGGGATAGGGACAGCATGAAGTAAACCTGGGGTTAAGGCCTCCCTCTGATTTCTGTAGTTTACCAGTGGTGGCTGGTAACATTTGAAAGTGGTGGGAGTAAATGTTTAGGATAAGTGCCCTGTGGCGAGCGAGCAAGACGGAGTGTCATAAAGGGAGATCGGCGGGGGGTCTCCCCCAGGGAAAATTTGGAAAAAAGAGTGGCCAAATGGTGTGATATATAAGCACATTTGAGGAAGTAAGAAGGTTAATAAAGCAACAGCGACTATTGTTCTTTCTGCACTCCACCCTGCTTCCTAAAATACCCAACCTCTTATTACATCGACGCAACATTTCAAGGTAGAATCTGGAACCACTGGCTGATAAAGTGCTGGAATGTACTAGTGTGATAGCATCTGACACTTTATCATCCATGACTTGTTTAAGGTCAAACAATGCTTAGATTTAATGTTGCTGTTTCAGTTCTGATGAGGTATACTCTTGGTAAAATCTCTCCTCCTCCCTCCCTCCACTTGGTTGTAGCCAATATGTGGGTACCCGAGTGAGACCACACAGCACTAAGGGATGGCTCATGGTGTTAGAGTTGCTGACTCTTTTCTAAGGGTGCAAACCATTAGTGATGCTCGAAAAACTTACCATAATCTTCTCTACTCTAGTCTCTAATTCTCAGTCTTCCTCATCACAATCATTCCTAATCAAGCATCCGCCTCAAGCTTAGGCCACCTTAATTAAAACCAAACACAGTACACTGCAGAACATATCACACCCCAGAACCATGCCTATAGTGTAGTGCAGCCTCCTCCTTGTATTTATTTCCATGCACTCTCTCCACAGTAAAATATTATTCAGACATTTTGTGCATATCTGGCGTTCTGCTAACGGTCCAGGCAGATCCCACTGAAGATTGTCGAGCATGTCACAGATTTACAGAGGTTGCCTTGAAAGTTACCTAATAAATTGAAAAATCTGCTTCGACACTATTGTGGCTGTGAACTGTCGATGTCTAAGGACCTCTTAAGGGCTAAGATCTCTGTTGTGTCCCGGGATCTAGGCCCACATACTCAGACAAGGACCACACGGACACACTAGTATTGTACTAACACTGCACCAGGGCACGTGCGCCCGGCCCCTTTTATTACCAGGGTCACCTGACTGGTGACGCCTGTGATGGGTGGGTGTAGAGTGTGTATTACACCACAGGCTAAACACTAGGATGTATCCAGCTGGATAGTACATCCGTCCCAAACGTTAATTTAAAAAAACAAATGAGAGTCAAACCTGCAATAAAACCAGATAAATAACACATAGCACCACATGAGTCTATTCAGGCTGTCAGCCAGGAAGTGCTGGAGCTTCGGATCCCATGGTCGGGATGCCTTCAGCCGCCTTGGCGGTGTTCTTTAGACCGGCCTGGTCTCGCGGTGTTGAAGTCTATGTATAAAAGTTCAGTGTTGGTGCATCTGGAGCTGTTGTAAAATCCACTCTGGATTTGGAGATGATCTCTTGAGTGAGGCCTTCTTTTGAAGGTGGCGTGCTCGGTGACCCTCCTTAATCCTGACTGCTGAGCGATGTCCGACTTGCCTTTCTCGCCTGGACTCCTCTGCCACTGGAGCCTCTTGGAGGGCTTTTCTGCTGGCTGTCATGGGACCGTGTGGACCGTGCGGGGCTTAACATGAGCTGCGCAAAGGCGTCGCTGAGGAACTGCCAACGGACTCACAGCCAAGTCGCTCATGCAGCCTCCGATGGTGGTGCCTTCGTCTGGGCATACTCGCCATCTGGAGTGAGGTTATGCGCCTTCCTCTGGCGATCTTGTGGGTGACCAGTCTTCAGCCGTGACCTTCGTGTTTCCTGTGCATGACGTGGAGCCACGGCCGACACATCTCTCCTACTCGGACTCCCTTTAGGTAAAATTTTCCGATGAGGCCCATGTCCCCTGGACTGCCACGTGACCGCGTGGGCTGTACGGGCCTTTGCGTAGGCCGCGTGTAGGGGTCACTGCGGAACTCCCAACAGGGCCACGGCCAAGTCATGTGTAGTCCCCAAGGGCAGATCTTCCAATGGCCGGGTGTGCTCGACTTCGACAGGCTGTAGGTTGACTGGGGGTCACAGACTGTTCCTGGGTTATTTGCCTCCTTGCGCTCCAATTGTTCGGGCGCGTGTGGATTCAATCGGGTGGTGCGATCCTCCTTGATGATGATGCACCTGGAAGGTGGTAACAGGATGTTAGTTTTCTTCAGTGGACAAACATGCGGTGATCTTCTGTCGGGGTGACCTTAGAGAGTGAGAAGGACTTGATGGACTTCGTGGCACCGCTCCATTGACTTCAGGCAAGTGCACTGCGAGGTGTGGTGCTGTCGATACCAAGCAGCCGGTGACAGGTGAGAGGACGGTCAAACTGCAAAGCTTGGGGCCAGGAGGCAGATCGCGCTTGCTAGCGGCTTACGGTAGGTCCTCCCGCGGAGCTGTCTCCAGTGACGTCTCTGCACCCCGGTGGCTGGCTCGTGCTGATGAACACCTTCCTCAGTGCGGGTGCGAGTCCTTTGTCCTGTTGCTCTTCTCCGTTCCATCTTGCGCGCCTGCGGTGGTTGTCTGCCCCATGGCATCATGCCACTGTTCTTTCCTCCTTTGCGAAGTGGTGTCGTGCCACGCTCTTCTCCTTCCGACCAGGCTTATACGTGGAAGTGGTGTCCTGCCACCTGTCTCATTTTTACTCCACATGGACATCTCACTGGTCGCGTTGCTCTTGTAACGGTCCTTCCTTTTCTTTTGCGGATCGGATGCAGGCCTGTCCTGTCAGTAGGACTTGCATGTACCTCTTGGAGACTTCCAATGGCACCATCCCATCCTCAGGGATATCACGGTGTCCCTCTTCTCTTCGCTCGAGGGCGTCATGCTTGCGCCTCGAGGCTGCGACGTCGTGGCGGCGAGTTCTTCCTTTCTTTCGGTGCGCTTGTCCGTACTGGTCACTTGTGTGACGGACTCCTTGCCTGCTGTGTGACGTGACGTCCGGTCAATATTGTCAGACTTCTCCTCGGTCCCCTTCACGGACCTCTTCTTCATTCTTCTTGTCGGACCTCTTGACAGGTCTCTCCTCTCTGACCTCTTCTCTGGTCAGTTCGCTCTCTGACCTCTGGGAGGTCGCCTCCTTCGCAACCCTCTGGTGGGACAACTTCTTCCTTGCGACCGTCTTGCAGGTCGGCTTCTACTTTGTGACCATGCGGCAGGTCAGCTTCTTCGTTGAGACCGTCTGGCAGGTCAGCTCCTTTTTTGGCGCGCATCCGACTGCGCCCTTTGTTTGCTTCACTGGATATGCTGGCTGAGCATTCTCTTCAGTCTGTCGCTCCTGGACCGGTAGCAGTTGTTTCTGTGTCGCTGTGCACTTGCTTGGTACTTTGTTCTCCTCTTCAACCTCAGTGCAGTAGAGATGTGGTCCCTCTCTGTAGTGCATTCAGCGGTGCTTCTCTCTGGAGACGTCTCTATCTCTCGGGCGCCTGCCCGTGCTGTCTGATTCACTGGCACGGCCTTCTGCACTTAGGACCAAGTGCGCTCCGTCTTCTCCTTGGACGCTTTCTTCTGGCACTTCGTATGCCAGTAGGGCAGCTAGCTTGCGATTGCGCCTGTGTATCTGGAGGAGCGAGTGATGCGATCTCTTCTCCGACGGTAGCGTTGGGCAGCCACGTGTGGTGCATACTCTCTGCACCAGTCTTTCTTGTGCTGTCGGTGGGGACAGCTTCCTTGAGATGCTGCTGTCTGTTCAGCTTGTTGCTTTGGGGACTGGCAGCACTTGGCAGTGTTCCGGGGCTTCCGGGTTTCGCTGGTGGCGACTGAAACGATGTTCTGCTGGGATGTATGGTTTCTCTGCTCCTGGTCCTGGCTGCTATATCCGTCCTACTACCAGTGCGTGTAGCAGCAGGGCTGTGTGTGCAGTAGTGCTACTGCTCCCCTCTTCCGGCGCAAGGTGTAACTTTCCCCAAGTAGGTAGTTCCCGCCATGACTTCAGCATGGGAGCTGGAAGACATTTCAAGACCACCACTCTCCGGTTTGCGAGTCTGTGCGGAGAGTGTGGTTATTGTTTTCTGTTGCAGGACTTCACACATTGTGTTCCTTCCATGGCAGGGTGAGATGCAATTACTAGCCACCAGGTGGCACTGTCACAGTTCTTTTCGCCGGTCCCAGCTGATTCCTGAGGCTCCGGCACGGGAAGCTCTCATGTGCAGGGAGGGGAGGCTGCTCTGCCTGTTGCAGTTATTTCGAGGTAAACAGGGGCACTGCTGGCTATTGTGTTGTGTGATGTCCTGTGACCCTAATAGAGTGTGTTGACCGCCTAGTGTTTTCACCTCTGGGGGGGTGGGGGAGCTTCTAGTTGAGCTGAACTTGAGGCATGAGCTGAGGCATGGTGAGCGCTCCTGTTTTAACGCTATCCGATATCACCCCCTCACTGTTGCTTCATACCATCTTTGCGCACCCTGGGGGTGCTGGAGAATCCTCTTCAATTTGGCAGTTTGCCTATGACCCTACGGTGTGCCCTGTCGGGGCTGCCTTGCACACCGGACTTGTGGATGCGGTGTATGCTGACGACCGCTAGGTGGTGCTCGGGTCATTTCATGAGGCTCCGGCACCTTTCCTGATGCTGTGGGCCCCACTGTGTACCGAGGATGCTGGCATTTGTGGGGGGAACTCAGGTGCAGGTGCGCTGTTTACCAACAGCCGAGTTCGGCCATGGGCAGGAGCTGCGTGTTCCGTCTTGGGTGAGAGAACGTCTTTACTGTAGCTGTTTTTTTGGTTTTTTTTTGTGGAATTGTGTGCATGCGCCGCTGCTCCCAGCCGCTGGGTGGCGCTTCAACCAGGCCTCGGCAGCAGGCCAGTTTTCGGGGACGGAGGTGTCCGGACAACGCATGGGGGACGTCCGGGTGCGCAGTTCACTTTCACAGCAGGCAGTCTGCGCTCGATGACAGCCTTCGTGCTGCATTCCCGGTGCCTGTCTCCGGTGCACGCGCTGTCTCTCTTCTCTAAGGTAACGAGCAGCGCGATGCAGACAATACTGGGTCCTGCCTCTCAGTGATGGGGGTTTAGTCACGTCTCGCTGCGGGCATTGCAGACTTGTGCGGGTAGCTTGTGAATGGACGCTGGTGCACTGCAGAAGGAGGAGGCCCTACCTTCCCCTCGGTGCCACACAGCCTCAGTCACTCACACAGCCTGTTGCGACGGGTGGGGGCACTTCTTCCCTT
The DNA here is from genome assembly GCF_964204655.1 of Triturus cristatus. Lineage (NCBI taxonomy): Eukaryota > Metazoa > Chordata > Amphibia > Caudata > Salamandridae > Triturus > Triturus cristatus. The sequence continues at coordinate 441,141,781 of NC_140582.1, read as the reverse complement.
GCGGCGGTGACCGCCTTGCTGAGGGGTAGCGATGCCGGCAGCATGGAGAGGTTTACCGGGGCTTCAATTGTCCGTGGCGCCTCACCTTGATACGAAGTAGGCAGTTCTCGCCCAGTGACGCCACGGCCACTTCCGAGGCCACAGCCGCTCTCCGTAGCCAAAGGCCGTGCTGGTGCTTGCTTTGAGCGTAACTGCAGGCCATGTACGTTATGCCTGCAAGCAGGGCCTCATCATGCCCTGTGCTAGGGCCGCGTGCTGTACGGGGCTGCGGGCAGTGGCTGGCGCTTTGCACTGCGGTGGGGCAGCACCGCACCCTGTCTCTTCTCCCAGGCCACCATGTGGCAGCCGGCAGCTGCAGTGGCACACTTTGCAGGCAGACAGGCGCCGGTGCCTCAGGATGCATGACTCTTCCGCGGCACGGCAGATGCAGCTGTCGTGCACAGTGGTTGGAACCCTCTCGTCGCCATTGTTGTGTCCCGGGCCCCAGGCCCACATACTCGGACAAGGACCACACGGACACACTAGTATTGTACTAACACTGCACCAGGGCACGTGCGCCCGGCCCCTTTTATTATCAGGGTCACCTGACTGGTGACGCCTGTGGTGGGTTGGTGTAGAGTGTGTATTACATCACAGGCTAAACACTAGGATGTATCCAGCTGGATACTACAGATCTCCATTTGGCAAAACCTTGTAAACATATCCAGGAGCAGTTAATGTGCAAACTGCTGCCATGAGGAAACCTTTATTGCTTTTCCTTTTCATTAGTAGCCACTCCCCCACACTCTTGAATTCTAGCCACTCGGCCGAGTGCAGCCATTGGTGGGAAGAGCCGGGTATTTATGTACCTCAGATCTTTACCTTCAGTAAAAGACACTTTAAAGAATGCTCATGAGGCTGTCCCCTCCCCCGCAGACACTTAAACCCGATTGTTGTTTTGATGTATCCTTCCAACAGATTTAATCAATATTATAACCGGATCCGTCGTTGAGCACAGCTGTCTGAATAATGGGCTAGTGGCTGGTGGGTGGGCCGAGTGGACACAAGTGTCTTCACAAAATACCAAAGCAAGCACAGCGCTGCCCTCGTTTTTTTGTTTCCTTATTTGAGAGTATTCTCTTTTTAATTAGGATCTCTGCAATTTAATTTCTAACAGGTCCACTCTGGTTCAAAGGCATCGCTTTCGAAGAGTTAAATATGAATTATGTAAATGTTTTTTATATATAATTACACGGAGGTTAGAATTTTGAGAAGATTATAAAAATAAACCTGCAAGCTGCCATATTATACTGTGTAACTGTATGTTACTGGCAGTAGCGAACATATGTAAGATGGAGCTAATTCACTTAAAAATAATTAATAATAATAAAGAGCTTGTAAAGCGCCTGGTTACACTAAGTAGTGTGTCCCTGCGCTACGGCCAACGATGCTAAGGAGGTGCTAATAAGAAACCGGGATCTATATCTGGTAGAGTCAATAAGTGACTATCACTATCGCCTCCAGTCCACACTCGTAGTGTACCCAATATATCCCACTGGGCTGATTTGCTGAAGATCACACAGCCCTCAAGGATGGATCCTGATTTTAAAGTTGCTACCTGTGCTCCAGTGGTGCACACCTTGTGATGCCCCCCTTTGCAAGGCCTGACATGGGGCTTAAGTTTTTTCTGTCCTGCACTGTGTAATAAATATTATTTGCAGACAGATGGATGGGCCGAGCAAACACTCGCAGGCCGAGGAGAGAGAGGGAGATAAAAATGTTCACAAAACTAAATTGTTGTGAAATTACTGCTGCCTGAATTAAAACCTGTCATTAAAAACCACACAGCTATCAGTAACCATGAGGCAGTCGAGTCAATTGAACATTGAATTCACCAGACAATGCACAAATAATAACCGTGTTTGCACGGCGTGTGCACTAAAAATGTAGTTCATCTGAACGTCTGCCAATGCAAAGAAAAAAAATCTTGATAACATAATGTAGTGATTCCGAGACTGCGAGTCACCCGTTTTTCAAAATAATCGTAACTCTAATTTAAAACTACACAATTGACAAACCATACTTAATTTTATATTCAATTTATTTCTATCTTATTTTTACAAAGCTTCAGCACGAGCGTCTCTGAGTCCGACTCGGAAGGCTATTTTGCTGAGTTGTGGTGAGAGGCCGCTTTTGCTAAACATATTTCAAATGAAAAAAGAACAGACATATTTGGATCACGTAAGGTACTCACACTCACACAGTACCTGATGTCCTGCACTATTCAGTCCCTGATGTATGGGACTACTTGTTTTGCTGGGGCCTCCCCTCACCCTGGCACTGCAGTGGCAGCGGGGGGAACTTGTAGCTTCTCCCTGCTGTGAGGCAGCTCCCATTACTTGCTCAGCAGCAGCGACTGGAAGAGTCTGAGAGCATCAGTGTGATGTCAGGACTTTCTGCACATGAATCCAACCAATCCTGGAGCTGCTTTGGTTGGAGCATGCTACCCCAACGCTCATTTTGAGCCTGGGGGCCTGTGCATGCACATTCCCGGCAGCTTTACAGTGCTGGGATTGTAGTGTCTAAAGTGCGCATGTTGGATACTCGACTGTAGACAGCCGGCCAATCTGACACGCACTCTGGCAAGTGCAGCAGGCATCCTGCAATCTGCAGAAAGGTGACCCTCCTCCTCCCTCTCACTGGTGCTATAGCAGCGTGGAGCCTGGGCCAGGGGAACACAGATTAATAAAATGGTAATGACCATTACATTGTTCTGTGTGTACCACTGTGCTCGCAGTAGGCGGGGCGACACTCCTCTGACCGTGAAGAGGAACCGTCCCTGAGTGCATGTCTGTGCCATCTACAATAGTCTTACAGGACAATTAAATATACCACTTCTGTGAAATCAATTGTACCATCAACATGTATTGCCAGATCACACAAACTTTGGCATTGAATTGCAATGGCACAGTGCGCAAAGGTCTAATACCAGCAAAAAAAGTACGCAGAAACAGTGAAATGTATGAGGTGATATGAAGCAAAGGTGAATTTGCTATAACTGCTTAAAATATACTTTGCAGTTGTACGCTCTATCTGTGTGTTTTTCATAGTAAAGATTCCATAGTTATTCTTCGTATCTCAAGCCACATTGCATCTTGCATAAGAAGGAGCAAGGAGACTAAAGATGTGAAATAGTTTGCAGGAAAGGATGATGGTGTGAATATTTCTTTTATGAACTGGTACTGTAAAATATAAGTATATTGTAAGTTAGCAGAGAGTTCACTTGCATTATGGTGAAGCTCTGTCTTGCTCCTGTATGTGGTCACTTAATTTTTCAATAGCTTGCAACAGCCTCAAGGCATAGTAGGTCCTGTATTCACTGTTTTGTCCTATTTGTATGTGCAGGCCAGATTTGAAAAGGGATGTCAATGATGAACATTGTAGCAGCAGTGACTTTAATGCACTTAGATCATCAGTGTAGCCAATACTGAACTGAGGTGCCCGAGTAATCCTGATTGTATATTATCATCAGATTATTTCTTAACATACTGGTTACAGTACAGAAGAGTTTGAATGGCATGTTATGTTGTTATGCTATCTGGAATTTATAAAAAGCGCGTCTACTCCCAGGATTGTCCCGGCGCTGAGATAAAAAGACCACAATAACAACAGACAGAGATACGCCCTTGCCACCGAGTCGGAAAGGCTTAGAGCTGGAAAAGCCACGTTTTCTGATTACGCCTAAAAGTTAGGAGGTATGGGATCTGTCACAGTGGGGGAGGGAGGCTATTCCCGAGTCGGGATGCTACTGCTTGAAAAGATCTTCCTCCAACCCGGGAGAGCGTGACCTTCGGGGTCGAGATCAAGCACTGGGTAGAGGACCTGCGGAGTGTAAGGCTGAAAACTTTCCCTTAGGTAGGGGGCACCGATCTTATGAAAAGCTTTAAAAAACAGGACTAGAGCTTTAAAATTGATTCATTTCCGCACCGGAAGCCAATAAAGTGAGGACAAAAGATGAGACATATGCGTCCTAGGTCTAGTCAAAAAGATGGCCCTGGCCGCCATATTCTGAATAATCTGTAGTCGGCCAAGTACTCTGGAAGTCCCAAGTACAAGGAATTAACGTAGTCCAGTCTCGACATCACGAGGGCCTGGACAACTGTTTTCCTGTGGGAGACTGGAAGTAGGGGGAGAAAATTCTTCAGCATTTTCAATGTCCCAAAACAGGTGCCTGCCACTGATTGGACTTGCGCCTTCATAGAGAAGGCAGCATCCAATTTAACCCCCAGGTTTTTTACAATAGTGACATCAGACGAGGGGGGGGACATGCCCTGCGACCACCAGGTATGCCAAGCTTCATATGGACGAGAGCCGAAGAAAATAATCTCTGACATATCAGAGTTACATTTCAATTGGTTGCGGCTGAACCAAGAAAAAACCTCCGAGAGGGAGTCATTAATCCTGGTCCCATTGAATTCAAAGCCCTTCTCGCACGTGAACAGCAATTGAGTGTCGTCGGTGTACAACACTATTTTAGCGCCATGCTTCTCGGCGAGAAGGGCCATGTAAAAATTAAATAATGTGGGGCTCAGGATGGATCCCTGCGTGACCCCGACATTCGGGGGGGGGGGATTTCTGCGGTGAAAGGTGGTCTCCAGATGTTTTGAGAACGGTTACTTAAAAAGGACGTAAATCATTTCAGTACCGTGCCTCCGAACCCGCCCGCCTCAAGTCTTTGCAGAAGTCTCTTGTGGGGAACGGTGAGGAGAGCGCAGGATTGTGGTCTATTGAGTCCCCCCGGCCACAGCAGTGGTGTCAGTGTCCTGCACAGCAGGTGTGTCAAGTGCTTTTGAGTGCCTTCGTGCGGCATAGCTCCTCCCTCCTGGGAGAGTACAGGATAGTGGGCTATGGAGTCCCCCCGGCCACAGCAGCGAGTCAGTGTCCCACACAGCGGGTGTCTCGAGCGCTTTGAGCGCAGTCGTGCGGCGTAGCTCCTCCCTCCTGGGAGAGCATAGGATTGTGGGTGGCTATGGAGTCCCCCAGGGGACAGCAGCGGTGTCAGTGTCCCGCACAGAGGGTGTCTCGAGCGCTTTTGAGTGCTGTCGTGCGGCGTAGCTCCTCCCTCCTGGGAGAGCACAGAATTATGGGCTATGGAGTCCACCCGGCCACAGCAGCGGGGTCAGTGTCCTGAGCAGCGGGTGTCTCAAGCGCTTTTGAGCGCGGTCTTGCGGCATAGCTCCTCCCTCCTGGGAGAGCAGAGGTTTGTGGGCAATGGAGTCCCCCCGGCCACAGCAGGGGTGTCAGTGTTTCGTGCAGGGGGTGTCTCGACAGCTTTTGAGGGCAGTCGTACGGCGTAGCTCCTCCCTCCTGGCAGAGCACAGATATGTGGGCTATGGAGTCCCCCCAGCCAAAGCAGCGGTGACAGTATCCTGCGGAGCAGGTGTCTCAAGCGCTTTTAAGTGCGGTCGTGCGGCGTAGCTCCTCCCTCCTGGGAGAGCACAGAATTGTGGGCTATGGAGTCCCCCGGCCACAGCAGCGGTGTCAGTGTCCCACGCAGCGGGTGTCTTGAGCTCTTTTGATCTCCGTCATGCGGCGTAGCTCCTCCCTCCTGGTAGAGTACAGAATTGTGGGCTATGGAGTCCCCCCGGCCAAAGCAGCCGTGGCAGTGTCCCGCACTCAAAAGCGCTCAAGACACCCGCTGCGGGTGTCTTGAGCGCTTTTGAGTGCGGTTGTGCAGCGTAGCTCCTCCCTCCTGGGAGAGCAGAGGATTGTGGGCTATGGAGTCCCCCGGCCACAGCAGTGGTGTCAGTGTCCCACGCAGCGGGTGTCTTGAGCTCTTTTGAGCTCAGTCATGCGGCGTAGCTCCTCCCTCCTGGGAGAGCACAGGACTGTGGGCTATGGAGTCCCCCCAGCCACAGCAGCGGTGTCAGTTGTAATAGTATATATCACTCCTTTTGTGTCCAACACATTCCTCAAATTGGTTCAGATTGGAGTGGGAATAATACATTTTACTCTTTTAGTGTCCAACACTTTCACCAATATGGTTTAGATTGAAGTGGGACTAGTAAATGCTGCTCCTTTAGAGTCCAAGATCTTCCACAATATGGTTAGATTGGAGTGGGGATAGTAAATGTCACGTCTATAGTGCCCAGCAACTTCCTTGAATTGGTAAATATTGGAGTGGGAATAGTAAATGCAAACTTTTAGTGTCCAGCACATTCCCCAATATGGTTTAGATTGAAGTGGGAACTTTTTAACAATATTTTCCATTTATTTCTATGGGCGATGTTTTGTTTCAGTTGGCGGACTTTTTGTTTCCCGCTACCAGGTCATGGTAATGTGTTGCTGGTCAACGGAACAAGTAAGTCCTTTTTTATATATTTATTTAAGAGTTTGAGGCTATGGGCAATTTAGGAGGGAAGTGTAAAAGTTAGTTATAGCGTTGTTTGTTGGTTTTTGGTATATTTAGATCTATTGCTGCTATTATTTAACACTAGTTTGTCATTTGTGTTTTTTTACACTGTTTTATTAATGTATTACTATGTTATGGTGTGGGTTTTAGTTATATTTTGATTATTAACTATTATGTATATGTATTTTTGAGAATGTAATGTGTGTTCGGGTGTGTTTTGTGCATTTTTTTTACAGAATTATATAAATGAACGAGTTCATTGGGCATTTGGAGTTGTCTTTTTTCTTTTCTCAGTTTTCTTGGAGCGGTTCATTTTCACTACAAATTTTTGTTTTTTTTATGCGATCTTGATGCTCTGGATTACTTTGAGGGAGCTCTAGTGGAATCATTATCTTATTTCAATTTTATGTGGTGATTTTTTTGGATTACTAATTTTTCTTACATGGAGTCATATATATATTTTTTTTAATTCTTACGTGGAGTCACAGAAAGAAATACAGCTACAGAACAGTAATTTTAATTATTTTATTGATTTTGGGTAGGAAATGTGCTATCACTGTTTATATTAAATATATGTGATTGTTATGTGCAATTATTTGGGTTATGTGTTGTTAGGATTTTATGTGATGGATTGCTTTTTATTTTAGCTATTTCTGGTGGTGGCAGTTTATTGTTTTTAAAATAATGTATATATTATGTCATTATATCAGTCTTTATTAATATTGTTATTTAAGTAGTTGTTTAACTGATCTCATAAAATATCATATTTATTAATTAAAAAATATATATATTTGGCATGTTTGTGTACAATTTGTTGTACATATTGAGGACTTTGGTAGGTTATGATTTATTTTAGAGTATACTTTTGGCTATCATTTTTAATTATTGTACTCCTTTAATATTTATGAAGTGTTTGACTTTAAATTGTCATGCATTCTTTTGGTTTGTTTGCTTAGTTTTGGCCCAATTTAACTAACAGATTGTGCCATTCTTGGTTTGTAGTAGCTTTTCTCTTTTTTTAATTCTTCTTTAAGTGTGTATAGTGTAGGTTGAGTTCTCAATAGTTAGGTTTGGAGGGCATTGTGCTATCCTTCCACTGCTTTCTTTGTTTCGGCTTCCTGTACCAAGGTGCTTTCATAAACATTGCACCATGGTATTTGAAATTTGGGTTGGCGTCTGTATCAAGAGCTATGCAGTCTGCCAACCCAAGTGTCTTCGAAGTAGTCCACTAGCGGACTATGTTTGTCTTCATTTTGCTGGTAGAAATGTTCTCTTTGTAAATTGTAGTGGTTCGCTACCTCTGTGACAGGGACATAGGTTAGTGCAATAGTTTTTTTATTTTATTTCAAAGACAGATTGGCTGTTTGTTGACTATTCGGTTCGTGGGTCCCGTGCTCTCCATGCCACTGGAATCAAGCTATCCTGGCTGAAGAGGGGTGAAACCCCGAAGCCGGTCCTAGGATGCTTGTTTCCAGTCCAGGGAAGACCTGGCTTGGCAGTTCAGGCTGGACTGTTCCCATGAGGCACAGGGTCAAGATTGATTTGCATATGGCTGGGTTCAAACTGGAATGGCATGGTGAGCAAAAAAACGATGGATTTAGGCCCAGATCTCTGTACTGGGGTGAATGTATGACATTGTTCTGCATTCTGTCCATCAATTGTTGTTTTTGCAATTGTCACCCCGAGTGGGCTGGGTATGCCCAGACATGGGTCCCGTGCTCTCCATGCCACTGGAATCAAGCTATCCTGGCTGAAGAGGGGTGAACCCCGAAACCGGTCCTAGGATGCTTGTTTCCAGTCCAGGGAGGACCTGGCTTAGCAGTTCGGGCTGGACTGTTCCAATGAGGCACGGGGTCAAGACTGATTTGCATATGGCTGGGTTCAAACTGGAATGGCATGGTGAGCAAAAAAACGATGGATTTAGGCCCAGATTTCTGTACTGGGGTGAATGTATGACATTGTTCTACATTCTGTCCATTAATTGTTGTTTTTGCACATATCATACAATGGCAGACCAAACAACATAATGACAGGCCTTGCCATTCGGCACACCCGAGTATTGCTGCCCTGATATGTAAACTCCATGGCATCAACAGTGGACATTTTGACTATTATCTGTTTAGCCGCACAAACATTTTGCATGTGTGTTTGTCCTGTCCCACAAAAACACTGACTATCCAGCTAATCCACTTGACTCCTTTAACCTAGTACTTAACATGTACCAATGTAGCATGAAGCACAAAAGCGGAATTCATTGCTGATGTGTAATTAAGAGGCCACTGATAAATTGGTGACACATGACCTAAGCACCATAGCAAACCTCCTCATTGTCCACCCTGCCTTACCCTCCTGTGATTAACCTTGCAGAATTGAATAATAAATAAGTGACTGTTCAGATTCCAGACCTTTCACTGGTCAGTCTGCATGTCAGCTCCATAATCCACACTCTGAAAGCCTCTAATTCATTTTGCCCTGCATCGTCCACAATATGTAAATATCTAACACTGTATAGGAACAAGTAAACTTCTCAAAAGTGGAGCAAGCACTGTAAGAAATGTCTGTAGAAATGAGTGGCAGCATAAGTTTCAATACGTAAAGAGGTCCACTTTTGAGATCACACCTACGACATCTACGGACCTCTGTGTGGCACAGAGGTGGAATTAGACGGAAACATATCAGCAGTGCAGTATCACCAGGGTCCAGCAATGCAAAGAAGCCATTAAACCACAATGATTGCACAATTTCAATAGGCATCCAGGGATCTGCACCCTATTTGTCTACACAATTCCTACATCGGTATGCCACTGACACCCTTATCCTGCCTCTCTGTGCTCCGCCCTGTCAGGAATAATGCAAAAACTCATTTATCATCAGGTCTCACTTACCCAACCATCACCTTCTCTGCTCTACACCCTGCTCAATATATGATTCAGGTGCCACACTGTTCCCATAATGTCCCTGTTCCAGAGTGCCTCAGACTGGAGGTTACACCGAATCTGGTGAGCCCAGGTCAACCATATCAGATGCAACCTTGTAAGCAAGGCAATTGCCAAAGATCTTTTTCTCAGACCACATTAAAATACGTTCCAGTACTATGGTGAGGTATAGTAAGAGAGAGGGGACAGGCCAATGTGCTCACAGTTCTCCCAGGAACACATACAAGCTTTTTATTTGTCTAACCCCACAGACATCAGAAAACACACAAACACAAATTTTAAAAGAACAACCGATAAATTGGACCCCTAATGTGCATAATGTAGACTAATATGTCAACACTGCTGCAGACACTCCACTGTTCACTAAGGTTCACAGTGTCATCCCCCCTCCAAAGCATTAGCAGATATAATCCTGACAGCAGATTGGTCACAGATAGGGGGCCAGAGCACAATAGGGGACAATCAATAGCAAATGAACAATAATCCACATTGCCTGATTTGACATGCACAAAAGGAACACAAATACAAAAGCAACACTCATCTCAGTGCACTTAATGACACACACACCTTAAACACACACACACACATACATCTATAATGAGAACAGAACTCACACATGCACAGGTCTGTGGAAAGGGCCAATACACCAAAAACACAGCATTCATCCCACTCAAACTCATTGTCCATTCACAGTTAATTACATACCACAGCACACATAGCTGGACATGAGGAGGCCTCACACCTATCAAGGGGCATGATTCTGCCACTGACAGCACTGCATGCACACAAAGCATTGTGCGAACACCACAACAACCAGGGACATTCATATGTGATGTAACCATCAGGAACAACAACATTCCAAATCATCACAGCACACACATCACTCCATATTATCCTTTAGTGACCCATAAAAATACACCTCATGTCACTTTCACAGTCCACCCACCATATGCATCACAATGAAGATCACCAGGTACAGCACATCTGCTACTAGAAGGAACATCACCATTACCGCAATGTGCACTCATAACACAGTAAACCAAACAGCAAGTACCTGTACATGCCAGGGTGTCAAAAACACTCATACTGACTGGGCTTTCTCACACACTCAACATCAACACATGAAAGGCCATTATATACAGAGATAGCATGCAGAAAACATCTAAGCAGGTGGCCATGCAGCACATGCCACCCCAACCGAAAGCATCAACAAAGGGGGAAAGCTCTTGACTCACACATCCATGCTCTAAAGCAAGCCACTGTGATCATGTATGCAGCATCTCAACCGTCAGACACCCACTCACATGTAAGATGGCCCCCGTATCTATACAAATCACTAGGGACCGTCCAACACAAACCAATGAAACATCTTTCCACACATCACACGCCCATTCTGAACAGTCCTTATTCACTGCACATCCTCACAAATGACAGCACCTGCATCTCATGGCACAACCTCAAATGCATCAGCACATACGTTACATACTCATCTACAACAAACATCAGGATGGGTGGGAGTGGCTCAGCAAACACATCAACACTGCGGATGTCACATATACAACTTCAGCAACAACATATGCAAGGGATAAGCGTAAAGGATAATGTGGTAAAGGGAAGTGCACTACAATGTATTTGTCATCACTGGAATGTGGTAGAGTCAAAAAGCACAATTTTGGATGCCAAACATTAGTGAGGTGCACAATTGAGCAGGGCAAAATGGATTGTGCCACAGTATAGTGGCACACACTGGAGTGTTGTGGAGTGTCAAACACTGGAATGCTATACAGTGGAATGGTGTAGAGTGGAGTAGCGTAGAGAAGAATGTTGCACAATGCATTGGTATAGAGTGCTATAGGTCATAGTGGAGTATAGCAAATTGGAGTGGCGTATCATGGAGTTGTATAGACTGAAGTGTCATATAGTGGTGTCACTTACAGTGTAACAGCATACAGTGGAGTGGTGTACACTGGACTGGTGTACAGGACTGGTATGGCGTGTATTAGCACAGAGTGGAGTGGATACTGTGTCATGGAACATGAATGTAGGAGATATGGCAGAAAAATATATCTTGTGCAGAGTTATGCATCACACTGAATTCACATGTACAAGGAAAGGCTGAAAATTGGGATATCCATAAACGATTGTCTCACACATTTGAGCAACACACTCTCCCTACTTCCAGCTGATGTTGCCCACAAGTAGCTGTTTTCCAGTACAGCAAGGTCACAAGGACACACTGCACATAGCATCTGGAGCAATGTCCCCATGTGCATACAACCTGTTGCATGTCTCGAGAGATTGGCACAAATCAGGCCCTCACCAAGTGTTATGTACATGTGTGAATGCTTGAAGTCCGAGTCCACAGTACATATTTCCACAGCTGCATTACCAATGACAATCAATATGCATTGGTTGTCAATTCCAAATATAGAAAAGAACACATGAGCCGGTGAAACACTACACATCAAATAGAACTGCACAGTTACCCGGCTGGGTACACATAACATCTATTAATTCAAATATGAAGCGCCCTGTCCACCCCATACATCATAGAGTAATGCCAAATTGCTGGTGTTGATGTAGAGAAAGCAAAGATCTCACGTGTACCAAAGTTGAGCCCCCACAAGCCAATGTATAGGCCAAGATTTGCCCATAACAGATATGCATCATGTACCCACTTACCCTCTGACCCACAAAGCACATTACCTGCTCAAATTTCTGGGGTCTTCCAAAACTTCAAATGACTCGCATGTCACAATGACAGTGGTACTACTATACTTTAACAGGTCATCCTATACACATACATTGTCTAGCATCATTAGCTAACACAGCCACAAGGGTTATAAACAAAATTGATTTAACAGATTAAACAGTGGAAGCATCCATTTCAACGCAAGCATTACAATGCAATGGCTTTACACCATGGTCAATACAACACAAGATTTATTACAACACATGCCATTACAATGCATAACCCTCACTGACAAGCACCTTCCCTGAGGTACACACCCAGCAGTGTTAGAATTGTGATTTCTACTCTGATGGCACATGCGTTGTAATGGCTTGTATTATAGTGTCATATGTTGTAATGGAAGCTGCATTGTATTGACTGCGTTTTAATGGTATGCATTTTCAAAGTATGCATTGTAATGTCATACAGCCCGTTAACGTTGTAGGTATGTGTTATGTGATATGATCCTTGTACTGTGTACTCCAGTAGTGTGGTGTTGGTGTTGTGACATAATGTAACTGCTCAATTGAGTCTCCTTGTTGTGTCATTGTAGGTCCCTTCGCCCTGCCATTTTCAAAACTGCCATGTCAGTGTTTTGACATCATCTGCGGAATGTTGCTGTTCTACCATGCAAAATAGACGTGAGGTGTCCCTGGAAATGTCTGACCCTGACTTTGCGAGTACAACTCAGGTTTGCAGTCAACTTGCACTGCAATGGGATGGACGCTTTAGGTACATCTAGCTATTTCTCATGTGTTGTGTGTTGGGGCATATCCTATGTTTTCCATTGTGTTCCTCACCACATTGTGTCTGTGTGCCAATACATGTTTGTCAATGTTCACCTATGGTGATATCTCTCTGTGTGCTACCTGGATGTAGGTGTCCATGTGTGTCATTATTGTATGTGACAGACATCGAGTTGCAAGATGTACACATCATCGAAAGATATCCTGAATATGCAGCCACACCTGTTTGGAGTGTACCAGTGCAGAGTTGTAGTTTAGACGTCCTGATGCTGTGACTATTTGGCTGTGTGAAGACTCTTGGGACATACTTGACATGTATGTGGCCGCAATGATTAATCATTGTTGTTATTACCTGGGCATTGTACAGTGCATGATGTTTCCTAAACATACTTGTACTTGAGATGTTGCTATGTGTACACTGTGGTACAGCATGTTACAGTGGTGACTCATGTGTGTTGTCACTGTGTGGATTTGATAATCCCCCCAAGCACCTATGTGTGTGCCACTGTAATAAAGAGATGTGTGTTCTTTAGACTTCAAGGTCTGTTAATGTTGACATGTTTGGTATACTCATCTGCAGTGTTGGCTAGCACAGCACCTAGTGACCGCCTAATGTGTTATGCACATGATTATATATGTTGGTACGTCACAGGCAAGTCACATGGTACTCATCCAGAAAAACATACAACTTAGACAGAGAGGAAAACAGTGGGAAGTGAAAACACAGAAGGGTTCAATCGTCAGTGATGGTAAATGTACACATTGGAGTTGTAACCACATTTGTGAAGTCCACAGTCCAAAAGACTCCTGCCATAAGAAGGGAAATGTGGGACAGGATAGTCCACAAAGTCAATGTCCTGCACACAACTGGTGACATCATGAGTGGCTCGGCTTCCTGGTTTGGGGTGGTGCATTGCCACTTGAATCCCCTGTCATGTTTCTTGGATGTCCCCACTTACGTTTGGGGGAGGTTCCACTGCTGCAGGCTCTGAGGTGTCTAAGGACACAGCATGTGTCTGCTCCTCCCTCCCTGTGGCAGCCACCAAAGTTGATAGAGTAGCTGGCCACTAGATATTGGTGTGGGGTGGGAGGCATGACTTGAGCTGCTCTGATGTCCCTCAGAACCACAATGAGCTTGTCAATGACATCGATGAGTTGACCAAATCTGGTGTCCATGGACCGCTGCAGCAGCCTGATCTCCTGGAGTTTCTCCAGGACCAGGCCAATCTGTCCCCGGTAGCCTTCATAGGCACCAAGGACTCTGGCAATGGTGGCCAGGGCTTCAGTGTCGGCAGTGGCCTCACATGATTGGCCCTCAGTGGCCTTCCCACTAGCCCTGCCCCGCCGGACCTGTGCCCTTAGCTGGGCCTGCACCCGCACACTGTACTCTGCATCTTCTCTGAGCATGGTGTTGTTGTTCACCTCTGGGACAGGTACTGTGGTGCAGGCAGCGGTGGTGACGGTGGTGGTTGTTGGTACACAGGTAGTTGGGGGTGTAGCCAGCATTGTTTTGGCTACTGTGGTGGGAGTGGTATAGGGGCCAGTGAGAGCCACTGATTGAATCCGTTCCAGAAGGCCAGAAGGGCGAGGTTGTTCCTCCACATCCAAGTGTTGGGTAGATTTTAGGGGTGTGGCCGAGATGGCGATGCGAGCGGACACCTCTGTAATTAGCTCCACACCAGACCATCATATATCCTGAATTAAGCCTTCACAAACTGGCTGAAACTCTTGCAACTGGAAACAAACTACCCTTGAGAGGGCGGCAGCGCAACACTTGTGTGCGAAGAACGATCTGAACCCCCGGACATCACCTCCAACACAGGGCAGTGCGACACGCACACAGCGGCCTAGACCTAGAGATCCGCTACGCTACCCCCCAGACTTGCGTAGAACAGAAGCTGCAGACGGAGTGGTTGAGCCAGCTTGGGCTGTGTCCACCACCCGCCTGTTCCGGATTAAGGAGGTGAGATACCACCCGGAGCTCGGAGACGTACGCCACACTGCAGCCGGGAGTGTAAAGAACTCTCCAGCTGCTGGATTGAGCCACTATCAGGCCCCTGGGGAGATCCTGTTGTCCACAGCCAGTAAGCCATCTCTTGCTTACATACAGCTGGGACCCCCTGATGCGCAACTCCCTGTCTGGCACCATCGCAAGCACCACAGACTAAAAGCAGATCACACGCTGCGGCCTCCCATCCCTGCCTCAGCCATGCATCAGACCGGAGCTCAAGCTCCCGAAGACTGCTGGCGCTGCAGGGGGAATCCTGTGGCCTGCGGGACCTTTCCATGCCCAAAGCACCATCAGGCCCAGTACACCCTGGTAAATGTGTAGATCTGAAGTCCCCACAGTCCACTATGCAACCTTATACTGCAACCCACACCGGTCTACATCATTAACTAGATCAAGGATTAACTCATGCAAACTGTGCAATTTTAAATCCGCGTCTCTACTGATTAACAGGCCACTGCTGCTATAACCCCGCATGCACTGAACTGACGAGTCTGGCCGAACCACTTGTCTCTGACAATTCTACACGGAACCTTGCACTAACACGCAGCAATATTGATTGATTGATTCCAGTTGGGGGTCGGACTCCGGGATCCTCAATAGATCCCAGCTCAGAAACAGTGTGAAATTCAGACAATCTGAGCCGAGGCATCACCGTATTTAGATGCACACAGCATAACGCTACTAAATCACAAAGCCTCAAGCTAATTTATTTTCTGGAGCTCGACAATGGCCCACATAGGCCTCAGCCAGATAGCATTGTTACTGCCAGGATTGTCAAATTCAAACGGACAAACAACAGCCACACACAAGCGATACACTGGATCAACCTCCTGGGGCTCAGGGCACTGAGCAGCTACCAGTAGCACAACCCGTGCCCTAAGCAGATCTCTCGCACTGATTCGACGGACTCATGGCGGCTGTAATGGACATTAAATCTACTTTGGTCCCCAAAATAGACACACTGTGAGCCGAGCTGGGATTTCTATGTGAAGATCATCAAAAATTGAAGAATAGAGTGAACGATACAGAGTCGACAATAGCGTCCCTCAAACCCTCTGTGGTCTCGTCAGCAGCCCAAATCAAAACGCTGCAGGAAGAGGTGGAAGATCTCAAGATTCGAGTCGAAGACCGGGTAGGCAGATCCTGCAGAAACCATGTGCACATGGTTGGACTAACGGAATGCATCGAAGGGCAAAGCATGGAACTGTACATTGAAACTTGGTTCTCAGAAGTTATCCTTAAAGGCAAGCACTCCAAGTTCTTCTCAGTAGAATGTGCTCGTAGAGTACTGGGGGCCCCCCCTCACCCGGGCAACCCCCCGAGGCCGGAGGTTGTAAGCCTCTTCAACTACCGCGACAGGGACCATATTCTGCAGGTAACACGAGCCCGGGGCCCATGGGCAATAGAGAATGCAACAGTGCACATTTACCCAGACTATACAATTTTGGTGCAATGCCACAGATCCTCCTTCATGGAAGTTAAACGCCGCCTCTGCAATCATGAAATAAAGTATGCACTGCAATATCCTGCACTCTGTGCATACAGCACAAGGGTAGCGCTGACTTTTGTCACACCCCAGAAGAAGCCTAGACCTGGTTGGAGCAGAACAGCTTGGCGCAAACCCCAAAGACAGCAGTAGAACCCCGTCAACTGTAGAACAAGGTCATGCATCACGGCTGTCGCAGCCTGGGACAAGAGCAGCGCCCCACAAAAGCTCAAGCGGCAAAGGAAAGGGAACAAGCTCTCAAACGAGCGGAGAAACATGGTACACCCACCTCTCTTTCACACTCAGAATCGGTGATGGATGGCACACCAGACCAGGAGTATCATCTCTCAGAGTCACAACAGCTGGTGATTCTGGGTGGTGGCCCCACCGTGACACCGCAAACCTCGGAGGAACTGGACTGATAACCTGCAGCTACATGTGCCATATACAAATTAATCAAGGGCTATAATGAAGCAACTCACGCAGGCGAATTCATTTAATGGTGCCTACCATCTATAGTTTCTCTGGCTCAATCACATAAGACCAATCATGACAGCCAGGGAGATCATGTTCATAAAGATGAAGAAACACCACGCCCCACACACCGTCATAGACTTACCTTGATTCTAGTTTATTGTATTTCCTTGTTTTTAATTCCCTCTCCCTTCCCCCTTTTTTGTCATATTTTCATGGATCTTTTCCTTATTCCTTCTTTTTCTTTACATCTGATTATTTTTTCGGTTTAATATGTCTGTATTTCTGTTCAGATGGCCTTCTGCCCATTGGTAAATAGGCCTGGGGCGGACGTTTGGTTTATTGTTTGCCTTTCAGGTCCATTCCGCGTCGTACGATCATACATCGCACATATTAGTTGCAATGCTACCAGTATTTTAATCAAACTTAGGACACATAGGGAAAGGGCGAATGCACACTTCTACCCACGCATATGTTACTCACTTTTTCTCCTACATTTAGTTATTGACTCAATAGATTCAGGGGAATAGCTACTTATTGCTGACCTGGAATGTGTGTGACTTGGACGGTTGTGTCAAATGACACAAGGTATATCAATATCTACGCAGGCACAAAGTATCAATAGCACTTTAACAAGAGACCCATCTTACTCAACAAACACTCAAATCATTGAGCAAGCGCTGGAGGGGCACTGTAATTGGGACAACATACTCTGGATATGCTAGAGGCTCCTTGATCTGGGTGGCTCCAGGGACCACACTACAGACACTTCACACATGTGTTGATCCCCAGGGCCAGTATGCAATCTCAGATGGTTCCATAGACCTGCATCTACTGACATTGGTTTCTCTATATGCACCTAATTCAGGGCAATCCGCACTTCTGCAATCATTGACTCCAACACTTCTGAGAGATCCGTTGGTACCAACATTCTGGGGGGGAGACTATAACTGTGTCCTTGTCCTGGATCGCTCACGTCCACAACTCCCAGGGGCACAAGTTATTGGACTCACGCACCACATGATGACCTGGGCCACCCAGATGCAATTAAGCGATAGTTGGCACACTGAACATCCCACAGAATGGACACACTTACATTAATCTAAACTCAATGACCTGTGCACAAGAATCGACAACATTTATTTTTCAGTATCTGCTACAGCCCAGGTGTCTCACGCTGAATACTTAGCTCGTACACTCTCAGACCACAGCCCCCTACAATTTTAGCTGTCCTGGGGTACACGCAAACCCAGTAAACCAACCTGGCGCATTCCCTTGGAGGTGCTCCGTGATCCCACCCTAAAGGCCTCTATATCACAAAACAGAACAACGTATTTTCAAACTAATGCAGGAACAGCAACACATGCAGGCATTGAGTGGGATGCACTCAAAGTGGTTCTGCATGGGAAGGTCATTAAAACAGTTTATGGGTCTCGTATGTCCCTCTCTAAGGAAGTGCAAGAGCTAGAAGCAGAAATAAAGCACT
The DNA here is from genome assembly GCF_964204655.1 of Triturus cristatus. Classification (NCBI taxonomy): domain Eukaryota; kingdom Metazoa; phylum Chordata; class Amphibia; order Caudata; family Salamandridae; genus Triturus; species Triturus cristatus. The sequence continues at coordinate 441,123,520 of NC_140582.1, read as the reverse complement.
GTGAATACATCAATCCTACTGACTCACACATAATACCCTCGCTCACCAAAGCCAGATTGGCTCATAAGGAAACAACGGACAAATTATGTCCTATAGATTAAAAACAATACATAGATAGACGTTACGCAGAGGGCGACAAGGCAGGCACTGAAAAGCGACCTCCCCATTACAGCTATTTATGCCCTAGGTGGCCAGCTAGTAAATACACAAGACCAGATAAATGACTTCTTCCATCGATATTACACCACATTATACAGAGACAATGACTCAGGTGACCCTCAGGCAATGCAAACTTTCCTAGAGCAAGCAGCTCTTCCACAGATAACACAAGCTCAATATACAACACAGAGACCACTATCAAAGAGGCTGAAATTTCTGAAACAATTAAACAGCTAACCAATGGCAAAGCCCCCGGGATGAAAGGATGGCCCTTTAAATTTTACACCACACAATTGACACAACTGGTTCCCCGCTTATCTACCGTCTATATGGAATCATTTGACAGAGGTATTACCATCTTCTGTCCATGATGCAATGCTGGTGATGCTCCCACAGTCCGGTAGAGACCCACTCTTCATGAGTTCTTATCGCCTGTTGTCTTTATTAAATTCAGATTACAAAATTCTAGGTAAGCTATTGGCTAATAGGCTAATAGACATTGTTCAATTACTGGCACACACAGATCAAAATGGGTTTATCCCAGGCAGAAACACAAGACTGAACCTCCGTCATCTATTCAAGTTGTTAGAATGGGCACAATCAACAAATGAACAGCACTGGATCGCATCCTTGGATATCGAGAAGGCGTTCGGTACCTTGGGATGGGTTTATCTGCTGACAGTGCTGGCACGATTCGGCTTGGGCCCTAAGTTTCTAAGATGGGTGAAAATACTACACACCAACGCACAAGCTCGGGTAAAGACGGGTTGCATCATTTCATCTCCTTTCGAGATAGAGAGGGGCACCAGACAAGGTTACCTGCTATCACCAATCTTTTTCACATTGGTCATGGAGCCCTTGGCATGCGCACTTCGCAACCCCGTCCTGGATTGGGGCATACGTGTACACACTTACTGGCACATAGTTTCCCTCTACGTGGATGACCCGTTGATCTACCTCTGTTCTCAGAACGAGGCCTTATTGAACTGCTGGACGCACATGCTTGGCTGTCTGGCTTGAAAATAAATTGAGCTGAGTTCGTCCTGTTCCCAATGTCACCTATACCCATACCGCAGAGGCGACAGCAACCTCATGCCCCCTTATCAGGGCATACTACTCTTTAAAATATTTAGGGGTCCAGGTTTATCACTCCCTGATTGACCTCATTGATGGCAACTTGGGCAAAGTGATTGCTGGCGTTGGGCCTTCAATCCCGTTCTGGATTAATCTCCCATTGTGTCCAATGGGCCGAATAGCCATATCCAACATGCTTTTACTCCCTAGACTCCTTTACTTCTTTACAATCCTCTCCTATGGGCTCCCCCAGAAAATATTCCTGGATCTGAGGTCTCTGCTTGTATCCCTGATCTGGGGTGGTTCCAGGGCCAGGGTAGCACTCTCAAAACTATATCTCCCCCTGTCTGTCAGAGGGTGGACTAGGAGCACCCAACTATGAACTATATTATGCAGCTGCGCAACTCCAGTGGTCTACGATGGTTGGCAAAAAATAATCTGACTGAAGTGGACGCCTGGGCAATATCACTACGACAGCCAGCTATGCTGGAGTGGCTGTCACGGTCCAAAATGCCACTACTAAGGAATCACGGGTGCATCCTGATGACAGCAGCCCAAAACGCTTGGTTGAGATATGTACTGCCTAGACGCCAGTCACCACTGTATGCCCCAGACCTCCCCCTCGAGGTGTTCCCTGGCACATGCACTTGCCTAAAGCGCCGAGAACTGGCTGAATGGCCACATGGGTCAATTTATTCAGACTCAACCCTATGTGACTTCGACACTTTGATGGATGATTACGGTGTATCAACAGGGACTTAATTATTATATGCGACATTAACGCAACAGTCATCACAAATATGGGGAGACATAAATATTGAGCCTACAACCTCCAGATTTCTACAGACATTATTAACACATGGTAAGGGCAGAAAGGCTATTACAGCCATTCATAACTCCCTCAGAGCAGAGACGTCCCACTGTGGGCACATTGTGTGGGGATCCCCAAGATAATATCCACAAATGCTAGATTAAAATTTACCCAATTTAATTACCTACATCATACTTATTTAACCCCGCATAAACTAAAGCGTATGTACCCAACATACATCTATCTCTGTCCTAGATGCCAGAATACAGATGCCACATTCTCACATATGGTTTGGGCATGCCCTCACCTTTTGAATCCTGGGGGGGGTGTCTCTGAAATCTTAACAACAGCAGTGGGAACTCCAGTTGCAGCTCAGGGTGCACATTTCCTGCTTGGCATTACGAAATGCAATGCACGCCATAAGAATTTTAATAAGTTCCTGGACTTAGCACTGGTTTTGGCTTAACACACTATGGCAATGTCCTGGAGGCTGAACATGAAACGCAGTCATCCCATACAATACGACTGTCCTCACGGTCCCAACCTGTAGACTGGCGAAATTATCTATCCATAGAATCTAAACTTAGTGGGGAACGCATACATTTGTAATATACCAGCGGCACTACAATCATGTTCTACCAGAATGCCTCGAAGTGAACATATATATATATATATATTTGTTTCATTAAGAGGCGCACCCTCTGTGATCAAACACACCCTGTATCCCTTTCCTACCCCCCACTCTCCCTCCTCATAAGATATGGAGCCACATAGTGTCCACAATAATGCCCAGGTCTGACACACCAGGTCCACTCTGTGGAATGTAGGCTTTGCAACCTCCTCCCCCTCATCATCGCGTTTATACATGTTCATACACCTCGCAGTACTCAACGTTAGCACACAGCAAAGATAGCCTGAAAATGGCTGCCAGATGGCTCTGGGGTGGGAGGAGTGTTCCATGCTATTTGTGGCTGTGTCAAGAGGGCCTTGTAGGAGTTGTAGTGCAAATGTATGGGAACCAACGGATAGGCACCCTAGTTACAGTGGATAATGTATGTTAGTGTAAAAATGTACAGTTATTATGTTCAAAGTATTCAGGAAAGACTTTGACAAAGACCAATGTTACTAGTCCACGATTATTGCTCTAAACATGATCTGTCGCTCCCACCATGCTGGCATCATTATACATGATGATATGTACAAAATATGTGCAAAAAAGGTTTCCATACATAGGTGTAAAAGCTGTAGCAGTTACAGCTACAGCTTTTACACCTATGCATGTCCGACTGAAAACGTAATAAATATTGAGGAGAGTCGGCATCCGAGAGTTCACAATCAGGGTGTGTGGACTGGCTTTGCTGAGTGTTCGGAGTCTCGTCTGATGTTGATTGAGATCCACCTGTTGGAGAAAGGTTACACTATCAGGATGTTGAGTGCATTCACAAAAATATGTGAGAGAGTGAGTAATGATTTTAAGGTTACCAAAGGCTTGTTTTTAGACATAACATACATTATCCATGTGCTTTACCTGAATGACAAGAAATAGAGGTACATCCATTACTTGTATGTGACATAATGATTATTGTACATAATAACATTGCCTGTTTCAGTAGACATGTCATCACCTGGCAACTTGATGCTCAACCACTGTAGTTTTGGCAGATGTGTTAATCATTTGGCAATTCCATGTTTACAAAATGTGGACATATTCCAATTTGTCTTCTCCATTCTGCATTGCCCATCATAGGTGCTGTGTTATTGGAATAAGTGTCCATGCATGTATTGGTGCCATGTCACCTTCATGATTTCCATTTTTTATATTTACACATATCATTGTGCACATTATGTGAAATGTCTCGACATGTCTTTCCTGGGGAATTTTTATTTTGAAGTGTCAGTAGTCAGACATTTACTTGAACATAGCAATGTGTGAAGTTGATGTGACATATGGAGAAGTGTAGACATAGCTGCCAAGTGAGGAATGTGTTGAGAGCAGTGTCCCATGCTGTTGAGGGGTGTGGCAAGAAGGCCTGGTGGGAGTTGTGTGGGTGTGCTGCAGTCCCCCCACCCCCCTTCCCTAGAAAGTTGGCCAGCTACCTGTAAGGTGAAAAAGAGGAATGAAATGGTTGCCAGGTGGCTCTGGGGTGGGAGGAGTATTCCGTGCTGTTTGTGGGTGAGTCTAGCGGTCCTGGTGGGAGTTGTAGTGGTGTTCTCCTATCCTCACACCCCCTCCCTAGTAAGATGGCTAGCTACCTGTAAGGTGAATCAGAGGATTGAAATGGCTGCAAGGATGCTCTGGGGTAGGAGGAGTGTTCCATGCTGTTTTTAGGTGATTCTAGAGGGTATGGTGGGAGTTGTAGGGGTGTGCTCATGTCCCCACACCCCACTCCCTAGTAAGACGGCTACCTACCTGTAAGGAGATGCAGAGGGATGAAATGGCTGCCAGATGGCTCTGGGGTGGGAAGAGTGTTCCTTGCTGTTTGTGGGTGAGTCAAGAGGGCCAGGTGGGAGTAGTAGTGCAGGCCGCCTGTCCCTACAACCCCCCGCCCTAGTAAGATGGCTACCTACCTGTGAGGAGAAGCAGAGGACTGAAATGGCTACCAGATGGCTCTTGGGTGGGAGGAGTGTTCTGTGCTGTTAATGGGCGAGTCAAGAGGGCCTGGTGGGGGTCATAGTGCAGGCGGCCTGCCCCACACCTCCTTACCTAGTGAGATGGCTACCTACATGTGAGGAGAAGCAGAGGAATTAAATGGCTGCCAGATGGCTCTGGGTTGAGATGAGTTTTCCATGCTATTTGTGGCTGTGTCAAGAGGGCCTTGTAGGAGTTGTAGTGCAGGCTGCCTGTCCCTACACCCCCTCCCTAGAAAGATGGCTACCTATCTGTAAGGTGAAGCAGAGGAATGAAATAGCTTCCAAGTGAGTAATGGGATGAGTGCAGTGGGAACTACGTATGTGATCATTGGATGTGATAGTCTTTATCAATTGGTGTGCAAAAGATGATATGACAGTGTGGTGGCATTTTTGTAATTGTTACTTATAGCAAGCACCTTCTCCTCCCATTCAGTGAAGGTTAGCGGTGGAATGGGAGGGCCCCCGCCAGTCCTCTGAGCCGTCTCACGTATTCTGTTGGCCGGTTCTTTCACACAGGCCTTGAGGACATGCCACCTTTTTGATGTCACGCATTGTGCGCAGGGTGGAACCTACTGCATTGACTTTGTTTACTATCCACTCTCACATTTGATTCTTCCATGCAAGTGGGGTATGTTGGACTAGGTTACCAAACAAATGAGGTTCAACTCTTATGATCTCATCTACCATCACTTACAACTCATTGTCAGAAAATGTGAGCATTTTTTTTGGGACATGGTAAATGGTGTTAATAAAAGGAATACTAATGCAAATCTAGATGTGGTGGTGAAGGTGTAAAAGGTGTCTGACATTTGTGTTTGAGAAGAGGTGGGGTGTGGAGATAGGTGGGTGTGATGGTGTGCAGTGTGATACGTTGTCTCTCCTAGCAGTTGTGTTGGCCTAGAATGCTGGGTTTTGGCAAAGGATGCTGATCAGGCAAGGGATGTGTTTTATACTCTGCAATGTTGGTGTGTCCACCTGAGGAATGACCATCAGCTGTGTTTTTCCTTGCAGACTTTGCTATGGGCCTTTTTTCATGTTGTCCTGGTAGGACCGCAAAGGTCGGAACACAGAGTTGGTTGCCACAGGACCGTGCGCGGTCTCATCATAATTTCCTCAGCGGTCATGCCGCTGGGGAATCAGCGTTTGGTTGTTGGTAAAATGCTTTTCAGTATACATTCGGTCAGAGTTGCAAGTATTCCGAAAGTGGGGGAAGGAGTTGTTGTTCTTTCCCCTCTCCACAGATGCATTGTGCAGTCCATGTTTCGTAATTTGACCGTCGGATATTCCCTGGACCCAGCGGGCGGTTTTTCTCCGACACCACTATGGTCAGAATGCTTTTACGACCGCCATCGTAACTGGGCCTAAGTCTTTAATGGTTTCTAGACAGAATCCAACAGAGTTTCCTCATCTTGTAGCCTTTGTCGTTTTTGAAATATTTAGTTTTTCTCATAGGTGTACATTTTATATTGTTGATTTAATTATTTGTTTGATTTGATTGGCAAAAGTTGTTTATAGTTTGATTTTATTGGCTGGTTTACTATAATTAGAATTTTTTTCATTAGTTGAATCCTTCTATGGTAAGAGCTAACTGGTGTTTTACTATTCATGTATATAGTTCTATATTTTTTCTTATAGAATTATTTATATATATTCTTCATAATATTTAGTTTGGTTTGAAGTTAATGGTTATTTTATGGTGTATTTTAGATGTGAGTTTTGGGTTTATTTAAAGTATATGTTTTATTTTAAAAGTTTCATTTGTGTTTTATTAATAATTATTTAATTATTTGGGCGATAATATTGTACTCGATAGTGTATGAATCTATATATTTGTACATGAATTTAAAGGTAACAATATTTTGTGTCTGATATTTTGGTTTTTACCATATGTAAAAATCGATATTTTAACAACAATATTTGTGTTGTTGATATTTGAGACTTTCATAATTAAGTATATGGCGGCGATATTTTTGCTACCGATATCTAACTTCTGATTTTTTGTGTGCAATATTTGTTGGATCAATATTATGTCAGTGATCCGTATTTTTAAAAGTAGGACATGTACCAGTTCATGTTTGGTGTCTCTGGAGTCCTAATTTGAAATCCCAACTCATGGTGAAATCAGATTTTAAATTACAATTCTTAAAAATGCCATTTTTAGAAAGTGCAAAATGAAAAAATGAGTGACAGAATGTTGAACAATGTCAAACATTCACCCCAGTACAGAGATCAGGCGTAAATCCATATTTTATTTGCTCCCCATGCCATTCCAGTTAACTTTGTAGTAGATATGGCATTGCCCCAAAACAATGAGGCTCCCCCTTGTTGCAAAGTAACTCAAAGGACTATTTATCTTGCTTTTTGGGGTACTACGAGCTCAAAGCATTGTGCTAGAAAGCGAATACATTATCATTGGGTTCCGCCAGTTTTTATCACTTTTGGTGACTTTTCACAGAAACAAAGTGGTGATAATTCTGCCATGATGTGTCCAATTTTAGGTTCTTTATGTTCTGAGAAAAACACCCCCGTGTCAATACGTTTTAATAATATTGTCGTTAATTTCTAACAACTGACCGTACAGTGTCTCAGACTTTATGCTTTCACCTCACTGAGTATTCGACAAAAGTATGTTTTCTTGGATGTTTTTTAACAGCGTAATTATCATTTTAGAGGCATCTAGGACTCTTCTGCTTTACAGTAATAGACTCTCAATTAATTTCCTTTTGAGTTACAGGCATGTGTAATGTTTTATGATTTGGCTATAGAGATTAAAGGAAGAATTTAAAAAGAATTGTTGAGGTCATGTGACCCCCTTCTTCTAAATACCGTTAAATGCCAGCTACTACTGCCCACTGACCATTATTATACCTTATTTGCATATTATAGCATTGCTCAGAACACTGTTTCTATTAAGGTATTTCTCACAAAATGCCAATGCACAGACAAGAATTTAAATGTTTTATATTGCGAGGTTGAAAGACATTCCCTATACTCGTTATATTTCGGTGCTTTATCCGCCCACACACTGCCCCAGCCCTATTTCTCCCACGTCAAGATAGGTAGGAGCCAATGGCAGGCCGACTGTTTAGACAGCTGGGCTTGCCGCGTGCTATCGGGGTCATGCAGGCCACTCAGTGGGAAGCTGGGAGTCAGCTACTAGAACAATAACACAGTGCACTTTAAGGTAATGGATGTATGCTGTACTTTTATAAGCAGTTCAAGATTGAGGAAAGTGAACAGTGAAGCCTGACTCCTGAAATGACTAGAGGGGTGAGAGTAAAAGAAAAGCTGCAGTTTTTGGAAACCACCAACCATGTACAGTTCCACCAGTTTACATTTAATGAACTTTATTAATTGTGATAATAAATAACAGGTTCGAATCTCCTAAAATGATGAACAGGTGATATATGAAGCTAGACGTCGAACCTGTTAAATGGGGTGGGGAGGGAAGACAAATGAGCAGATTTGACCAGAAAATACGAAAACCAACACTCACACGTTACTTCCACACTGGTATGTGCTTCAATGAGGATAAAAATAGAGTAACTAATATGCTACATCTGAGTGATAAATTTGAATGCAAGAGCAGAGACCTTCGAATAAATACTGTTGAATCAATACATTTCTAAATCCATGTTTTTGTATCTGAGATTGAAAAATACAAAAAACTAAAAAATAAGCCGTCAAAAGTCAGGTATTTAAGTATGCATTTTTATTTAATTTGTTCTGCATCCTCAATTTCACAAACTAAAGGAATAACAACTAGCTTTCTTAAATAACTGTTATCTAAACGTGGACATACCTGATCTTACGATATCAATGTGCTGTCTTTTTAAGTCTCTAAAATACATCCTGGCAATTATAGCGAATACGCAGGGAGGTGCAAAAGCCATATACTTGTGTTACTTAATGCTTGCCAACGTTGTGTAGGAGGCAATTCTCCTTGTTAAGCATGTTTTTCACAGTGTTGACTCATAGTGTCAGAGGCGTAGCTAGCCACACTGCCGCCTGTGGCGGTCCATGCCTTTGCCGCCCTACGGCGGCTGCATGGAAGAGCAGGGGGGAGGGGGTGCTGGCGATTCCTGCGTTTTCCGCCCAGCAGCCGCCACTCCCAAAACTTGTGCTGCTTGGGGCAGACCACCCCCTCACAACCCCTTGCTACGCCACTGCATAGAGTGGCCCATATGGGAAGTGTCTTGGTGTTATGAGTGAGGTTTGAAGGGGTGCGCCAAGTATGCTGTGGACACCATGTGGCTACCCATAAGTCTCAAGAGAAGCAGCGAGGTTTAAAAGAGGCAGTCATATCTGGGTGTAGTTACCATCCTAAGTAGGATGATGCTTCATTTGTTGTGTATGGTTTGTAGAGTCTAGTTTTCTCAAGTGGCATATGTAGGAAGCATTTTGGTATCATACGTGAGGTTTGCTCCACTCAAGCATGTAGTGAAGCAGCACATTTAAAAGAGACAGTGTTGTGTTTGTGTATACTAGCAACTTTAAGAGGCTTCTTTATTTCCTGTGCATGGAGGGAAAAGTATAGGTTTATAGATTGGGCCCTGTGCAATGTGTTTCGGTGTCAGAGGGGTGCTCTAAATGTGAATCTCTCAACTTGTGGCTGTGCCTAATCATAAAATGAGAAGAGCAATTTACAGGAGATAGAAACTTGCAATACCATATTAGGATGATGTGGTGTACCAAATCATATTTGATTGCACCCACAGAACACTTTCTCATTCTGTTTTTTAACCTAACATTGGTTGCCTATGCTTAGCCAAATTCGCTTATTTTTTTTAATTTTTACACAATATTATAACCTCATTGTTTATTCAGGTAACTCATATTTCTTTACTTGCATTCACTCATTCTCTCTCCACTCAGTCACCTAGCATAGCAAGTGATCTAATTTTGATGCCATTTTCACTGCTAAATTTCCTTTCCATCATGGACACTTCCCCCTTGTATTAATCTACACACCACATCACGAATCATTCTAATATTGCACTCCTGCTACCAAATTAAGGGGCATATTTACCAGGGGATTGTGCCACCGGAACATCACTTTTTCAGATGTTCTGGTGGCGCAGGAGGGGGTAAGTCACCTAAATAGCGAGGCCACTGTAATTCAGTCCCTAGGGTGGAGTTGTTACCGACCACTAAAACCTCAGTTTTATCTCCATTGAGTTTCAGGGTGCTGCTGGGCATCCAGTCAGTAACATATCTTAGACAGACATTACGTCGGGTGGAAAGAGCTGCTGTATCTGGAGCTAGGGAGATGGTTATTTGATTATTATCAGCATATGATACTATTGTAAATCCATGTCCCGTTATAATGTCTGCCAAAGGTTGAACAAAGACATTCAGCGAGTAAAATGGTGACTCCTGGACCTGAACGCTTCTATCACTTAAGAATGAGATTAGCCATCTAGGAGCACTGCCAGTAATTCCAGCTTCTTTCAATCTCCTGATAGGTGTTGCATGAGACAGAGGGTCAAATGCGGCACTTAGGTCTAGGAATATAACTGCTGCCGAACCATTTGAATCTAAAATTACTTTGAGTTCATCAGTCATGGCTAACAAAGCCATTTTAGCACTGTTACCTATTCTGAATCCCGTTTGTGTAGTGTGGAGAATTCTCTGATCCTCCAAAAATGAGGGTAGGTTTATATAAATGAATTTCTCTGCAATTTGACTGATGACTGGAAGCAGGGAGATCGGTTTATAACTTTCAGGTATTAAGGGATCTAATGACGTTTTATTAAAAGTGGTTTTAGCATGGCATGTTTCCATGCCCAGAGTACTTCACTACTTTCTAATGATTGATTCATTATATTTGCCAGAACTGGGCAGATAGCTTTTCTGCCTTTCAGGAGAATATTAGTGGGTGCAGAGTCCAAAGCAGATCCTGACTTGATTGAGGTGAGTAGGCTTTCAATATCTTATGTTTAGATCTTAGCAAAGGAATACAAATGCACCTTTGCCTTCTCTACGTGATGTATTGATTTATCATTGGAATTTTGAAGTACAGCCCTAGACAAAGTTGCAGAGATTTTATTGACTTTCTCCAAAAGCATGTTGCTAACATATTGCATCTAGCTTCAAATGCTGTTGGACCTGCTAGTGGAGCAGGCAGCTTCGTAAATGAATTGACAATTTTAAAAAGCTGAATTAGAGGCATTTTCAATCTTTGTACTAAGAAACTCTATCCTAGTTTTCCTAATAGTGTAATGATAGTGATCCAGCGATCACTAGTGTAATGATAGTGATCCAGCGCAAAAACCCTAGCAACAGGGGAGCGACCTTTGACCCTGTCACCAGGCAGGTCGCTCCCCTCACCGCCACGCAGCCCCCTGTGTGATTGGATCCGCTGCCTACACCCGTGTCAGCCGCCTGCATCCCGGCTGTGTGCTGTGTTGCCTGGTTACCTCCGTTTTTGCCGCGTTTGCTTCTACCTGATTGTATTTTTGTTGTACCCCTAATCCCTTCTTACGTTCTGTACCCCTGTGCTCTTACCCTTCTTTTTCACATTGTGCCCCCTTTTCTTCTGTTATCCCCCTCCCTCCGTGACCCTCGCCGTTTTTTCCCGCCGTTTTTCCCGCCACTTTCTCCCGCCGCTGAGCCCCTGCGGCCCGCCCACTTCACTCTCTTTTGCCGCCCCACTCCCACCTCCCAGCTGCTCCTCTCTCCCTCTGCCCCTCATGAGGAGGCCGCGCAGCAGTGGTAGAGAGTGTCCTTTGACCCTGTCACCAAGCAGGTCGCTCCCCTCACCGCCACGCAGCCCCCTGTGTGATCAGATCCGCTGCCTACACCCGTGTCAGCCGCCTGCATCCCGGCTGTGTGCTGTATTGCCTGGTTACCTCCGTTTTTGCCGCGTTTGCTTCTACCTGATTGTATTTTTGTTGTACCCCTCATCCCTTCTTACTTTCTGTGCCCCTGTGCTCTTACCCTTCTTTTACACATTGTGCCCCCTTTTCTTCTGTTATCCCCCTCCCTCCGTGACCCTCGCCGTTTTCTCCCACCGGTTTTCCCGCTGCTTTCTCCCGCCGCTGAGCCCCTGTGGCCCAGCCCCCTTCACTCCCATTGGGCGCCCCACTCCCACCTCCCAGCTGCTCCTCCCTCCCTCTGCCCCTCATATGGAGGCCACGCAGCAGCTGCCCAGCGGACGCGCGCAGTGGGCGTGCCTAAGGCAAGCCCGTCTGTGCCTGTCCGCGCCCGTCCGCGCCTGGACCACGCCCAACGCCATAACCCCTGGCCCCCGCCAAAACCAGAGAACTCGACTGAGATACGACTCCGCCGCCCTCAACGCACTCAACACCGGACGACCACCAGCCTGCTACCAAGCCGCCCCGAAGCGCACCCACGGACCCTTCACCTGTCAAGCCTGCAAATTCACCTGCCTCCAAACCTGCCCCCCGCCCGCCGAACCAAACAACAACCACCTCAAGTGTGTCCGTCTCAACACCCGCTCCGTCCACAAGCACGCTGTCGAACTCTGGGACCTCCTTGATACGACAGCACCAGACGTCGCCTTCCTCACGGAAACCTGGATGAACGCCTCCTCAGCCCCCGACATCGCCATAGCCATCCCGGACGGCTACAAGATCACCCGGAAGGACCACGCCAACAAAACTGGAGGAGGAATCGCCATAATCTACAGGAACACCATCAGCATCACAACCAAAACTGAAGATACTCTCCCCACCGCCGAACACCTACACTTCCAGATCCACACCAACCCCCAGACCACCCTCAGAGGAACGCTCATCTACAGACCCCCGGGCCCGCGCACACAATTCAGCGAAACCATCGCCAACTTTAGCAGCCCGCACGCCCTGGCCTCACCAGAATACATCCTCCTAGGGGACCTAAACTTCCACCTGGGAAAAAACGACAGCAACACCCCCACCCTGCTCGACAACCTCGCCAACCTCGGACTCAAGCAACTGGTGGACACGGCCACCCACCGTGCTGGCCACACGCTCGACCCCATCTTCTCCGCCAGCAACCACGTCTACTTCAGCCACTCCACCGGACTACACTGGACCGACCACAGCTGCATTCACTTCACCTTCAAGAAGACCACATCCCACCACCACACGCAACAGATCTCCCGCAGATGCTGGAGCAAAGTCACCACAGACCAACTAACCACATCACTGAGCAAAAACCCACCTGTCAACACCCCTGACACCAACAACGCAGCACACAATCTCGCACAGTGGATCACCAACTGCGCCGACGACCTCGCTCCACTCAAGAACCCCCCAGGCAAGACCGGAAACAGAAAGACCTCGTGGTTCACAGACGCCCTCAAAGTTGCAAAGAAAACCTGCAGAACCCTCGAAAATACCTGGCGCCACGAACGGACAGCAGAAAACATGACAGCCCTCAAGAGCGCCACCCGCGACTACCACCAGATTATCCGCACCACCAAAAGGACATCATTCAAAGAGCGGCTGGACAACAACACCAACAACAGCAAGGAACTCTTCAGCATCGTGAAAGAGCTCTCCAACCCCAGCGCCAGCAACAACGACATCACACCATCGCAAGACCTCTGCAACTCCCTCGCCACGTTTTTTCACCGCAAGATCATAGATATACACAACAGCTTTGGACCCCAGACTCCGCTTCCAGCTGCCAAACCTAAGACCACCACCACCACCCTCAGCGCATGGACCCCCATCAGCACTGAAGACACCACCCACGTCATGAACACTATCCACTCTGACTCCCCCTCTGACCCATGCCCTCATCATATCTTCAACAAAGCTGACACCACCATCGCACCCCACCTCCGGAACGTCATTAACAGCTCCTTCACATCAGCCACCTTCCCTGAGAGCTGGAAACACGCAGAGATCAACGCCCTTCTGAAGAAACCCAGCGCGGACCCCAAAGACCTCAAGAACTTCCGCCCCATCTCCCTCCTCCCCTTCCCGGCTAAAGCAGTCGAGAAGATCGTCAATAAACAGCTGACTACATTTATCGAAGAAAACAACTCGCTCGACCCATCCCAGTCCGGTTTTCGAGTCAACCACAGCACCGAGACCGCCCTCATCGCAGCCACCGATGACATCAGTACCCTGATGGACAACGGAGAAACAACCGCCATCATCCTCCTGGACCTCTCGGCAGCCTTTGATACCGTCTGCCACCGCACCCTAATAACTCGCCTCTACAATACCGAGATCCAAGGAAAGGCCCTGGACTGGATCACCTCGTTCCTCTCCGGCAGAACCCAGAGAGTACGCCTCCCCCCCTTCAGCTCCACGGCCACTGAGATCATCTGCGGCGTACCCCAAGGCTCCTCGCTCAGCCCAACCCTCTTCAATATCTACATGAGCCCCCTCGCCGCCATCGCACGCAAACACAACATCAACATCATCTCTTATGCCGACGACATCCAGCTGATACTCTCCCTCACCAAAGACCCAGCCACCACCAAAACCAACCTCCAAGAAGGAATGAAAGATGTCGCTGAATGGATGAAGCACAGCTGTCTGAAGCTCAACTCGGATAAAACGGAGGTCTTAATCCTCGGACAATCCCCATCCACCTGGGACGACTCCTGGTGGCCCACAGCACTGGGCACCGCACCTACACCCACGGACCACGCACGCAACCTGGGATTCATCCTGGACTCCTCCCTCACAATGACCAAGCAAGCCAACGCCGTCTCGTCCGCATGCTTCAACACCATGCTAATGCTCCAAAAGATCTTCCGGTGGATCCCCACCGAAACCAGAAAGACTGTCACCCAAGCCCTCGTCACCAGCCATCTGGACTACGGGAACGCCCTATACGCAGGAACCACAGCCAAACTCCAGAAACGTCTCCAGCGCATACAGAACGCCTCCGCACGGCTCATCCTCGACATCCCTCGCCACAGCCACATATCTGCCCACCCGAGGAACCTGCACTGGCTCCCCGTCAACAAGAGGATCACGTTTAGGCTGCTCACCCACGCACACAAAGCACTCCACAACATGGGCCCAGAATACCTCAACAACCACCTCTCGCCCTCACCACCGTCCCACGGATTCAGAGAACCACCACCGGAGGAAGATCGTTCTCCTACCTGGCAGCCAAGACATGGAACTCCCTGCCTGCACACCTACGACTGACCCAGGACCATCTCACTTTCAGGAAACACCTCAAGACCTGGCTTTTCGAGCAGTAGCAGCACCCCCCCTCCCTTCAGCGCCTTGAGACCCTCATGGGTGAGTAGCACGCTCTATAAATGTGATTGATTGATTGATTGACCTCCACCAATATCCTCCCTGTGTCATAGACCCAACGTCACACTAACTCATTCACACATGCAGTCATTGGTGGGGCCCATAACACCAACACTCACACATTACTTCCACACTGGTTTGCACACACAGGAGGGATGAATGATTCAAGCGCCGGACATGTGGGGGGGAACACCTTATAACCTATAGGGAAGGAAAAGTCATTTACAAGTATACATTAACGCCCTTTCGCCTACAGATCCTTAATCCTAAACATCAAGCCACTCCTCCCACTTCAGTCAAATGGACCAATTTAGTTGGATTGGTTGATGGTGATTTAGAACCAGCTAAAACACATTTTAAGACTTCAGAATCTATCGCTTGAATGAAACTCACAACTCCTGAATTCTTGTTAATCAATAATTGTTTATCTAAAATGTCATAATGATTTTGATTCGCATTCGTCTCATTAAAGTCTTAGAAAGTTTTATATCAAAATTTTTTGTAAATCGCAGAACACCATATTTACATAATCTGGCTATTTGAAGTCCTCAAATTGTTTGGCTCTGCATAATTTTGTCATGAATCGTCCGAAAGCAAGCCAAAGCTCAAAGTTCTTTGCTCAGCACGCTACAGACCCACAGATCGGCAAAGGACCAGAGACGTGCAAGCATCTATCATTGCCTGTAGATTTAGGAAAAGTTCGCAGTCATCAGATAATCGGGCAGCATCCAGACCTTCAATGATTCAGGAGATCGCGCAAAACGAAGCAAGGCGACGTGACCCAAAGGTAAGAGCGACACGAACACCATGAGTTCTACCCTCTCTATTCTACTACTTCTTTTATAATAAATTGAAGTCAAGAAGATACAAGTTTATAATTTAGGACAGTTGTGATTGCCTGGTTGAGATCGTCCGTTAGTTCAGTTTAAGAGGTGATGTCATGAGATTGTCCAAACGTCGGCTTATTCCGGTTTATTGTAAGGTTGATTGTTCTCTAGGCTTGGCTGATTTCCCACTCTGTCCTTGCTCAGGTACATGTCGAACCATAGGTCGTGACAAGGTTTAGGAGAATTCTTGCGCTTGTGCAGCTCACTCCACGCCTCGTGGGACAGTGGCCACTACGTCGTGTGGTGTCAGCGGCCATCTTAGTTTTAGGCCCAAGTGCTAATTTAAGCAAAACAAACACAAAAGTGTAATTAATACATAGAAATAATGAATCTAATGTTAACCCCTTACTAATCCCTCTATGTGCTTGTATTTATCTAGCGTATAGCAACATTTAAAGCCATTACATTCACCTTTTCGGTCCTCCTCTTGGGCAACATTACAAAACCAACATATATCATGCAGTATTCTAATTACCACATATACTACTGTTAATATGCGTACAGATTTTAGTCATAAAGGTTATTTTGGCCATGCAAATGCAAATCCCACATGTAATTTCGATATTAATAATGTTGGTTAATAAACATGCAAACTCGTTTAATAATATTATAGTTATTAGGTTATTTAATTAGTATTTTCATTCAGAATAGAGGAGGTATACAAAATTTTGCGTTACCTGCTCCATCAATCCCCCCTTTGGTGATTTTATCACCACACCATTAAAATTTTGTATCAATTTGTCATATAAAGCCAAATTAATTATTTAGTTTAGTTCACATTTCTGTTTCCCCAATTTCTTCCCTTCTTGCTGTTTTATACATATTATCTTTCATCTCTTCTAATTCTACTTCTTCAAATTCCCTCTCTTGTCTCTTATTCTGTCTTCTTTTCCAATTTTCTCTTTTTAACTTTTTTCTGTATTTTCTTTCTTTTATAACATAAACATCCTAGTCTTAAAATTAATACTAGAAAAATCACACATGTTAATGGAAATAAGATCCTACCTATAAATGTACCACCTAAGGTTAATAAGAAATTTTTTATAGAAGAAAGTTTCTTTCCAATCTTTTCCCAAACACTTTCAACCTCCAGTAGTGTAATTTCCTCATGCAATTCCGGTATATTTTTAATGTAGATCTTCAGATCTTTACTTTCGTCTGGAATGTAAGTACAACAATGTTGAACTTTCAGCATTCCACAGACTCCACCCTCTTTTGCCAATAATATATCAAGGGCAAGTCGATTTTGCATTACCATGGCACGCATGGCAACCATTTCAGTATTTACCAATAAGAATCCTCCAGCGGTGCTTGTTGACAAGCGATCCACTACTGTTGATAGCTTTCTAATTTTGTGTGCATTCAGACAGATTCCCACTGCTGGTATCAATGCTGCAAAAATGTCTCCAACAATTTCTGACCAAGATACTCTTTTTCTACGTGTTAGTAGACTACCTAACTTATGTACACCATCTTCTCCTCTTCTCATGTGGAATAACTTTGGGAAAACCAGACCTACATAACATGTGCCATACCAATGGTCTGGCAACCAATAATATGCCTTGTTCCTGCAGATAAAATATAACCGAGGAAAAACTGGATCATTTCCTCCTTTAAATCCCCATCCACCCATGATTCAGTATGTATCATGACATTCACTGTTACCTACAAAGTAATTATCATATGCAGTTTGATTCCTTCTAATACACAATTTTCCTTTCTGAGGACAATCTAAAGCCATAGTTGGACTAGCTTCTCCCTTTAAGTGTTTTTCCATTTCAACATCCCAGACTGTCTTTTCCTCTCTTCCCTCAGATACTTTCTTGTGCATTTTCAATCTCCTTTCTTCAACCATATCCCAAAAAGTATTTTCCTCTTTCTTTAAGCTGCAAGTCAAATTATTTCTAAATATATATTCTAATGTTAGTTCTTTAGTTTCTAAGAAAAATTCACCTAACACCTTTGCAGGATTTACTTTGTTCAATTTTTTAACTGCAGGTACGTGTGAAAATATGTTATCTACATCTGAAAAATAATATTCTAATTTCCCTATTTTGTAAAACAGACTAGCTATTACACTACATGTTATTCCATAGGTTACTGGAAGGTGATGGTATGTCACTCCCTCCGATACAGATGCAGGTAATTGCATACAGACGTGACAATCCCTCACATCCTTTGTCTTTACATATTCATACAATAATTTCGAAAATACATTGTCAGAGAAATCATTTATAGACCTGTCTTTATGAAGATAATTTCTATCTATTTTAGTCGGATATACTTTCTGAATCTTCTCTATATTCATTTTATTTTCACTATGTCCTTCTATTGTTTCTAGCGTAACTTTAAATGATATCATCAAAACTAATACACTCCACAGAAGCATTAGTAATCCTGTACAACAACAACACATTTTAAACCACCTTCTAAGAAACGTACATTTAACTTTTCTACTTTCTGTGTTCGCCATTTTTGTAAAAATGATCAGTGTCTTTTGACTTAGCCTCTTCTACTTCACAACTAGTTTTGTCTAACCCAGGGCTCTAAGCACCTACTTGGGTCTATCAGTTATGTCTTTTTCCATATTTTATTGTCTTTCCATTAGCAGCATTTTTGTCTTATTCAGTTTGGCATTTGATCGTCTTTCACTTTTCTCTCGTAATCTTGATACAGAACTTCCTGAACATCCGTTTCTTCTCCAATATCAGACAAGATAACTCTCAGGATTTCCGATTCTTCGTCTTCCTCAACCACTTCTTGTATAGTCACCTCTGGATTTTCTTGGCTATCCGCCTCTTCTTTTATTTCAGGCAGGGCCACATACCACCATTCCGGCGACTTATACTTCTGGTTAGGTTTTCTCATTCTTTTGCTTTCTTCTGTTGTAGTTATTTTCTCATTTTTGATTTTTCTTGACTAGGTACTTCATTCACTTGTTCTGCTCTTGGTGAATTTACTCGTGTGAGTCTGTATCTCAATCTCTTTATTTTGTTTGGCCAGATTTCATCTCTTGCTGGTCTTTTCGATTTATTTCCTTTATCATTCTTTTCAGCTCTCCATGCTCTCTTTCTCAAGACTCGACCTTCTGGTACTTCTTTATCACTATCCTCTGACTCGGTTTCAACTTGCTTTTTGCTTTCAGCTGTTCTGCTTTCCACCACTTCTTTTATTTCCCCTACTTCTGTCCCTCCTCGTGGTTCTTGCACACAATCTTCCTGCTGACTAACTATCCCTTCTTCTAACTGGGTGTTTGAATTTCCTACAACTCCTCGGGGGTCTTCTGCAAGAATCTTTCCCTCACTTTCTGTATCTGGCACCTGTTCATCTACCTTTGTTATTTCAGGTGGAATTTCTCTCAGTTTCCCATCAGGAACTTCCTTCTCAACAATTTCTATGATTGTCTCTTCACTGCTTTTCTCTTTTCTCCAATGTACCTGTGCTTGTTCAGTCTCTGAGTCTGAGCTGGTATCAGAAATCTGTAATTTTCTTCTCAAGGGAATATTTTCTGGAGCAACAATCAAACTTGGTTCTGACTCCCCCCTTTCAGGATTTTCTCTTGTTCTTGTTTCTTCAGCATCCGATTCAGAACTAGTCACTGATTCTTCAAAATATTCTCTTTCCTTGTTATCCACTGGATTTGGGATTCTCAATGTGTGACTAGCATGTATCCAGTTCTTTATTTCAGCACACTTCACAGCTGTTGTTGTGGTCAAAATCACTTGTCATGGTTTTCCCCAACGTGGGACCAGACAGTTCCTTCTTCTGTGTACTTTGATTCTCACCCAGTCCCCTGGGTTCAGATCATGAGCTTGCTTCTTTTCGAGGGTGGTGGCATCTGATCCAACCTGATGAAACACAGAATGAACTGCGTCAGCCAGCCCCTTACGGTAATCCAACACCAAGTCATCAGTTATAGGCAACAGCTTGTTGACTGGTATGAAAACATGTCACATTGCTCTTCTCATGACAATTTCATGGGGAATCAGACCTGAGTTCCTATCTGGAATAGATCTAATAGTCATGAGTACTAGAGGCAAGACATCAGGCCATTTCAAACCTGCAGCTAAACCACATTTTTCCCAATCGGTTTTTAATGGTGCTATTCATTTGTTCCACCACACCAGAAGCTTCTGGGCGATAGGCACAATGTAGTTTCTGTCGTACATTCAATGCTTCACAAATCAATTTCATGATTTCATTATGGAAATGTTTTCCTCTATCTGATTCAATTGTGACTGGGAACCCGAATCTAGGGATGAATTCCCTCAAAAGCAATTTTGCTACTGTGATTCCATCATTTCTTCTTGTGGGATATGCTTCTACCCATCTAGAAAACAAACAGACCATCACTAGAACATACCTCAACCTGTTACAGGGAGGCATTTCAATGAAATCAATCTGCATTCTGGTGAAAGGCCCTCTTTCTCGACCTATCGTTCCTAGACTTACTACTGTTTTCCTCCCAGGATTGAACTGCTGACATATAAGGCATCTTTGACAAAGGCTCTCAGCTACAAGTCTGAATTTTGCATTATATCAGGTTTGTTTAAATGACCTAATCATCGCATCTCTCCCTATGTGTCCCTGTCCATGATACATCCGTGCCATGGCAGACATCATGCTATCAGGCATGACTGGTCTTCCTTCTCGATAGACCCACACATGGTCTGTTTCTCTTGGTGCACATCCTGCTTTTACCCATTGTCTCATTTCCTCATCTCCTGCTTCTTCCTGCAATTGCCTCACTTCTTCGGAGGTACTCACAATGTTAGTAAACAGTAGGGGGCAAGAATTATTTTCCCTTTCTTTCGCTCTGTTGATCGAATTTTGATTACGAGCACAATATTGAGCCATATCGTTGGCGTACTTATTACCAACTGTGACATAATCTCACGTCTCAACATGGGCAGCACACTTCACAACGGCCAATTGCTTAGGCAGCTGTATCGCCTCAAGCAACTTCCCAACCACTTCAGCATTCTTTATAGGAGTTCCACTTGAAGGCAGAAATCCACTCTGCAGCCATATCTGACCGAAATCATGCACCACACCAAAGCCATACTGACTATCAATTATCACAGTCACTCTCACATTCTTTCCTAACTTGCATGCTCTAGTTAAGGCTACAAGTTCAGCAACCTGGGCTGATTTTACTCCCTTCAGGTAAAATGCTTCCATTACTGCTGCAACTGTACATACTGCATATGCTGCACTTAGAATTCCTTTGTCTGTTCTCAAACATGACCCGTCCACAAACATCTCAAAGTCACTTTCTGACAATGGTACATCTTTTATATCAGGACGTGGTTTGGTACAGAAATCAAGTACATCCAAACAATCATGATCCACTTTATCTCTGACTTCTACATTCTCAGCATCAGGCAGTAACGTTGAAGGATTTACATTCAAGCATCTCACAAGGCTCACATTCGTTGCACCTAATATGACCTTCTCATATTTAGTCAGACGACTATGTGTCATGAACTGAGTGCGGCTCCTTGTTAAAAAGATTGCCACATCATGAGGTACAAACACTCGCACAGGGTATCCCATCACAATTCCTTCACTCTGTTCCAGACTCTTACAAGTAGCAGCTACTGCTTTCAAACAACCTGGCAACGCTACAGCTACAGGGTCTAGCATAGCTGAAAAATATGCAATTGGTCTTCTCAATTTTCCATGTTTCTGTATTAGTACAGAGAGTGCACATCCATTCCTCTCACTGCAGTACAACTCAAATTCCTTATCATAATCAGGCATTCCTAATGCTGGTGCTTCACACAAACTGTCTCTCAATTGTTTAAAAGCTGCTAGTTCTTCCCTATTTAAGTCAATGGGGTCTTTTACATCACTTCTCGTCAGACGAACCAAAGGTTTTGCAATCAGGGAAAAGTTACTTATCCACTGCCAACAATATCCAACTATTCCAAGAAACATTCTCACTTCTCTTTGCGTCATTGGAGCTCTCATTCCTTTTATTATCTTGATTTTGTCTGTAGTTATTTTCCTCAGTCCATTTTCAATTTTGTGGCCTAAATATTGTACTTCTTTCTGACATAATTGTAATTTCGATGGGGATACCTTAAGTCCTCCATCTGCCAAATGGTTTAGCAATGCTATGGTGTCCATTACACAAGCTTCTCGAGTCTTTGACACCACAAGTAGGTCGTCAATATATTGAACTAGCATTGAATTATCGGGCATTTCTAGGTCTTCTAAGGACTTTTTCAATACCTGATTAAATATCGAGGGGCTTTCTGTATACTCCTGTGGGATTCGGCACCATGCCAAAATACGTTCGCCAAAACGGAACGCAAAAATTTGCTGGCTATCATGATGCAACGGGATGGAAAAGAAAGCGTGACACAGATCAATCACTGTGTACCATTCTGCATCATGTGGAATCTGATACAAAATCACAGATGGATTTGGTACAATAGGACAACATGACACAACAATTTTGTTTATCTTTCTCAAATCTTCCACTATTCTGAACTTTCCATTAGGCTTTTTCAGTCCTATAATTGGTGAATGACATGGACTACTCATTATTTCTCTCAAAATACCTTGTTTAACCATTTTCTCAACTATAGGAGTAACTCCTTCAATTATCTCGGGTGTCAATTTATATTGTGGAACATTTGGGTAGCTTATTCCTTCTTTCACTGTTATTTTTACGGGATCCACATTTTTCATTAATCCTACATCTTCTCCTGTGAAATCCAAGACTTTTGCTTTTACTGTCTGTTTCAATTCTTTTGGTAGTTCATCAGGGTTGAATACAGCAAAGGCTTCAGTAATCTCAGTTTCCATATTAGCCATAGTCATTTTATACAGTACATCTTCATCAGGGGTCTCAAATGCTATACCATCATGGGTACAAAATATGGTGCAATTCATCTTGCACAGTAAGTCCCTCCCTAACAAATTTACAGGACTTGAATCGCACACAACAAAGCGGTGCATTTCGGAAAATTTCCCTATATTGACTTTTACTGGTTCTGTGAGATACGTTTTAATCTGTCTGTTGGATACTCCAACAGTTGGATTGTTTCGTCCGAGAGAGGAAGATTCTTAACATCAGCTGACCTAACAGTTGATCGAGTAGCACCAGTATCTTCTAGGAAAGTAATATTTTCATGATTTACCTTTCCGTCCACAAAAGGGCCTGTCTGGTCTACTTCTAGAGCTGCGCCATGTATGCACTCTTCTTCCTCCCTTCGGCACCATCAATAACCTTCTTCTGACTCACTCTCATCGCGTTGTAGCCAATACTGCGAAACAGCGCTAGCGTGCGGCAGCTTAGTTGCCTGTTCTTCATTGTAGAATCCTGTCTCATTACTGTATTTCTGTGAATTTACGCTCTGTGGAAAAGGCGGTTTTGGTGCCTGATTCTGTTGGGTAACAACCTGTTGCTGTCGCTGCGGTTGACAACTCACCTCTTTCTGCACCTGCGGATTCAATGATGCATTATCACTATTAGTATTTGGGGGAAATTTACACTAGGATTTCCAGTGCCCTATTCTTCCGCAATTATGACAGGGCCATTTCTTCTTGGCTTCTTCTATATTGAACTGTCCCTTTCCTTTTCCAGTATTAAATTTAGGTTTTGATCCTGCACTATTGGCTTGTTCAACCAACTGAGCTTCCTGTCTTTCTGCCACCTTTACCTGTGCCCACATAGCCTTCTCTTTTAACTTTCGCTGCTTGGGTTCAATTTCATCACTAAAATATTTTGCATGTCTTAGTACTTCATCTCTTTTCTTATTTTGCCAATCCACTGTATGCTGTTTAATCATTTCACTGATTTCTGGACGTAAACCATATACAAATCTGTATACAAAATGACTTAAATCTTTCTCACTTAAATTTTCATCACCACTAAACTGCTTAAAGGCAAGAATTAACCTCTCATAGTACTGACTCTTTAGTCTCCTGATGAGTTTGATCTATTTTTACCCAATCAGTCTCTTTGGGAGGTACCTTGTTTTTCAGGAAAACAATTACCTGTTCATATTTTTTCAGGACTCCCGGATCAGGGGCTCCTGTTTTTGGATCCTTAGGGTATTCTTGTGTAGGCCAATTTATCATCAACTTGCACTCTGTTCATAGATCTGCTGGTATTATTATGTCAAATAGACTATTTAGATCAATCCACAAAACTTTCAATAATTTTACAAATCTATCCACTTGCCTATACCACTCGACTTGTAAATGACAAAATATCTTGCCCAGTCCAAGGAACATGTACATATCCTACTCCTGGAATTTCTCTCATGGGACATTCTGTCACTACTTTTTCTTTCTCTCTTACTGGGAAAGCTGCAAATGTTTTTTCTGAGGCATCATCTCGTTTTCTAAACCATCTACTTTTCCATTTATCTACATCTCCCCATTTTCTCAACAAAATGGTTATATCTTTAATCTGAGTTATTCTTCCTGTGGGGTTCAGATTTTCAATATCTTTTTCAGAAAAATCCACTCTGTCGGGTTTTTGTAAGGCTTTCACTCTTTCCATGTCTATACCCATTTCATTTGCCACTTCTTCTAGTCTTTCATGTAGACTCTTTGCTCTCCATGTCATGCTTTTGCATAGAAATAGTAATTCTTCATCCTGATAATTTTTTTGCTTTTCTGTGGGGATAGTCCCGACTATTAATTCTTCCAAAACCATCCTTAGCTTGGCCACATCTCTGTCTTTTTTCTGTAAATTCCTCAACCATTCACTTAATTCTTCTGAAGTAGGACCTACTGGTTTCTCTTCATTACCTCGTTCTGGGTGTCTTGGAGTTTCTGATACAGATTCTGTAGTCATTATCATTCTTTCCACTAAACTGGATTTGCTGTCAAATTTTTAGGCGTACTCTGTTCTGATGTACTTACTGTTTGTCTCCATGGATTCTCATCTGAACCTTTTCTTGGCCTCTCAATCTGTTTATTACTGTTATAAGGAACCGTTAGACAATGCTCATTATCCTTCTGTTTATGAAAAATAGGCATTACAGGACCTATATTTACGGGAACAGTCACAGCTTATAAGTTTTTAGTCAATTTCCTAATCTTTTCAGTTAACTCTAAAGTGGTTTTCGCTAATTCTGCCGAATTTTCATTACTCAGTTTGCCAACCTGTTTTCTCTCTATTTCTCTGAAAGAATTATTTCTCCCTATACTTGGGGTACTGATTCAACTTTTATGTTTCACAAAGTCTCTCTCATTGGGGCACTTGGTGTCAACATGTCAGAATATGGTTGATACGAGGGTGGATTTTTATAAAACATGTCGTCAAGAACATCATCCTCCGATTCATGCACACCATACCCTCCCGATTCAATATTATGTCTCTTTTCTGTACATTTTCTTCCACTAACTTCTTCAGCATGTCTCAAAGGAAACAAACCATCAGCCATATTTGCACTTCGCCATCTCCTCATTCTGTCATCATGATTCTCCTGTCCATGTGATCTACCAAACATGTATCTATACCTTCCACCACTCCTCTGTCGTTCCCTGTCATGCATCTCATCTTCCCATTCAGTCAATGCTTCAAACTGTGTTGGTCTAGGTCTCGGTTCTAGATTCATCATTCTTTCTCTCAAATTCCTCAAAACCGCTAAATTAAATGAACCATGTTCTGGAAATGCCAAAACTCCATAATCTTTTGTATACTTTGCCTAATTGTCTAACCAAATACAAGTATGATATCCATATTTCGCAACCATAAAGGATGCAGGCGATTTCGGAGGAGGAAGCAACTGTCCCTCTCTAGTCTTTACCGGTCTGTCCTTTTTAAATAAACTCTTGATTTTCCCAAACCAGGACTTTTTCTGGTGGATCGTAATACATCATTTTGTCTTCTGTGTATCGCTAGATCCTCCCTACGACTATTCTGTTGTTTTAAACCAATCGTAGCGCGACTCACACTAACGCACCAATCCGGAGCGTCTATGTCACTTCAGTAATTCTCCAATCCCAGCACGACTCACACTAACACACCAATAAGAAGCGTCTATGTTTCTTACTGACTAAGCCAATCCCAGCGCGGTCTTTCTGACGTCAGCTTTTCTCGCTACTCCTGCTTCTGTTGACCCCTCCTTTACCAAATTTTCTCTGTGAGCTTTTTGCGTTCTTTAAACTTACAAATCTGTTAGTAATGACATAAAAACGCCACCATTGTCTGTTTCGCTAACCAAAGAATAGTTAATGACCTTTCTTACAAGAATTCCGTCTTTCCCGAGAGCAGCGCTTACCTCTGCCCTACTACGGAATCGTTACTTCCGTTGATAAAATAGCACATCCCTCTACCTTACCCTTCTAACAAGCACCAGCTAACATATTCTCCAGAATTAAGACACCTAGTTGGAGACGCTATGCTCCTGAGAAATAAAGTCAGAGTTTCGCAATTAACTTGAATGCTATTTCATTCACGCACTTTCATATGGAAAATGTAGTTCATACACAGAATTCTGTCTTTCCCGAGAACAGCGAACAGTCTGTCCTACTACAGAATTATGACACTCGTTAATAAAGTAACACTTCCCTCTACTTTATCCTTCTAGCAAGCTTAGGGAACACCTATTACCTTTCCAGTGATAAGCGTAATCAGAGTGCCTTTTGGACTCCTGGTACTCAAGACCAAAATTTCACAGGTGACCTTCGCTGCCATCCATTTCTCTCATACAGAAAATATCCCTAATGGCAACACACGATGATGTTACCGAATCGAACCCAGACAATGCGTCATGCAACTCCAATCGTCGCACGTTTTCCCTGTGTACCTACAGGGCAACAACAATCCCGTCCTTCCCGAGAGCAGCGCTTACCTCAGCTCTACTACGGAACCGTTACAAACTTCCGACTTCCTACATCCTACATCCCAGAAGCCATCAAACAACATAGAACTCGACACAACTCGACACAACTCAACATAGAGTGTTAATACTTAAACCAATATTTTCCTGCAATCAATAAGCAATTTACAAGCAATAATCACCAAACCAAAACAATAAAAACCAAAGCTCTGCTACCAGAAAAACTGATCCAGCGCAAAAACACTAGCAACAGGGAAACAACCTGCACCAATATCCTCCCTGTGTTACAGACCCACCGTCACACTAACTCATTCACACATGCAGTCATTGCTGGGGCCCTTAACACCAACACTCACACGCTACTTCCACACTGGTTTGAACCCACAGGAGGGATGAATGATTCAAGCGCTGGACATGTGGGGGGGAAACCTTATAACCTATAGGGAAGGAAAAGTCATTTACAAATATACATTAACACCCTTTCGCCTACAGATCCTTAATCCTAAACATCAAGGCACTCCTCCCACTTCGGTCAAATGGACCAATTTAGTTGGATTGGTTGATGGTGATTTAGAACCAGCTAAAACACATTTTAAGACTTCAAAATCTATCTCCTGAATGACACTCACAACTCCTGAATTCTTGTTAACCAATAATTGTTTATCTAAAATTTCATAATGATTTTGATTTGCATTCGTCTTGTCAATGTCTTAGAAAGTTTTATATCAAATTTTTTTGTAAATCGCAGAACACCATATTTACCTAATCTGGCTATTTGAAGTCCTCCAATTCATTGGCTCTGCATAATTTTGTCATGAATCGTCCGAAAGCAAGCCAAAGCTCAAAGTTCTTTGCTCAGCATGCTACAGTCCCACAGATGAGCAAAGGACCAGAGACATGCAAGCATCTATCATTGCCCATAGATTTAGGAAAAGTTCACAGTCATCAGATAATCGGGCAGCATCCAGACCTTCAAGGATTCAGGAGATCGCGCAAAACGAAGCAAGGCGACGTGACCCAAAGGTAAGAGCGACACGAACACCACGAGTTCTACCCTCTCTATTCTACTACTTCTTTTATAATAAAATGAAGTCAAGAAGATACAATTTAATAATATAGGACAGTCATGATTGGCTGGTTGAGATCGTCCGATGTCAGTTTAAGTTTCTAGTTCAGTTCAAGAGGTGATGTCATGAGATTGTCCAAAAGTCGGCTTGTTCCGGTTTATTGTAAGGTTGATTGTCCTCTAGGCTTGGCTGATTTCCCACTCTGTTTTGCTCTGGTACATGTCGAACCAAAGGTCGTGACAAGGTTTAGGAGAATTCTTGCGCATGTGCAGCTCACTCCGCGCCTCGTGGGACAGTGGCCACTTCGTCGTGTGGTGTCAGCGGCCATTTTGGTTTTAGGCCCAAGTGATAATTTAAGCGAAACAAACACAAAAGTGTAATTAATACATAGAAATAATGAATCTAATGTTAACCCCTTACTAATCCCTCTATGTGCTTGTATTTCTCTAGCGTATAGCAATATTTAAAGCCATTATATTCACCTTTTCGGTCCTCCTCTTGGGCAACATTACAAAAGCAACATATATCATGCAGTATTCTAAATACCACATATACTACTGTTAATATGCGTACAGATTTTAGTCATAAAGGTTATTTTGGCCATGCAAATGCAAATCCCACATGTAATTTCGATATTAATAATGTTGGTTAATAAACATGCAAACTCGTTTAATAATATTATAGTTAATAGATTATTTAATTAGTATTTTCATGCAGAATAGAGGAGGTATACAAAATGTTGCATTACCCGCTCCATCAATAGTCTTTTACAGTATCCCTGTAGACTTTTTTACTGGCTGTGTCATAGTGTTTTCTAGACGTTCTTTCTTTTCTCTTGCATTTTATTTTTAAGTTAGTAACTCATTTGTAAACTAGGGGGTGCAAACTTGAATATTTTTCTCGTTTCTCCACAGGATTATCTGCTCTAGTGCGTCCTCTTGCCATTCTTCAAATGTAGAGTGCATTTGGGCTATGTCTCCTGTTATGATGGGGATAGAACTGGAGAGGAGACAACCACAGCTGTTTCCATCTAATTTAGCCCAACTTCGACAGAACCTAGGCTGCCGAATAGGAGTATGTTCAACTACTTCTTTGTTAAAGTAAAAAGGGATCATATAATGATCTGACCTTCACAGAGTGAGAGATGTATTTGCCCTTAGCTCAGGCATATTTGAGAATATGGTGTCATGGAGGTGCATTTGTTTGTGTGTGAGCTGTATCACTCTCCGAGTGAACTGAATGGCATCCAAATCTTGGCTTAGATCATTTGCATTGGAGCATTTAGTATTTTCAAAATGTAAATTGAGATCGCCCATCTCTATGGGCCTCATGTAGGTAGCCAAATACCGGTCGGTAACGGCCGATTTTCGGTAATTATACCGTTACCGACCGGTATTTTGGCTTTTGGTATGTAGGGGGTGAATTTCTGTATTCGGAATTTACCGAATCGGTAAAATTACCGATTCGGTAATTTTACCGAAACGGTAAATTCCGAATACAGAAATTCAGATGTAGGGGGACTGTGTGGGTGTTGTTTCGAGTCGGTATTTACCACCAACTAATAGTTGGTGGTAAATAACGTATAGATGAGTAAAAGCATTTAAAAGCGCTTAGAAGTGTGCACATGTGGCAGACATACATGCCCTTAGGGCATGTATGTGTGCCACATGTGCACACATGGCCGAATCAGGGGTGCAACAGGGTGTCAATGTGACACCCTGCCACCCTTGCATCTGCTCCCCTATTACCGAATCGGTATTTACCGATTCGGTAATGAGGCATACCTTCCCCTCAATGGGAAGGTATGCCTCATTACCGAATCGGTAAATACCGATTCGGTAATTACCGACTCACTCCGATTCGGTAACAATTACCGAATTTTTACCTACATACACTTTACCGATTCTTAAATACCGAATCGGTATGATTCGGTATTTTAGAATCGATAAAGTGTATGCCACCTACATGAGGCCCTAAGTCTTTTGCTTTCTACATACATTATTTTGCATACATATCAGGCAGTACCTGTATGAATTGAGCAGGAGCACCAGGAGGACGATATGTAAATATTCCTAAAAGCGTGAAAGCGCGGTAGTCCAATTTCAAATGTAAGATTTTCACAACCAGGAATAAGTATGGAGGAAAATATACTATTTAAATCTTTCTTGAGAATGATGACCCCCCCATCTTTTTTTGGGCAATCAGCTTGTACAATCGTGTAGTCCTGTGGCAGAGTCACCATGATATCTGTCATAGACTTGTCTTTTAACCTGGTTTCTGTAAGAAATAACAGGTCTGGCTTAGTCTTTTTAAGAAAAGTACAGAGCTCTACTTTACGTCTGGGAAGAGATCTATAATTGGCCAGGTAAAAACTCCACTTTTTGATTGTTCCCTTCTCATGTAACAGCTTTTTATTATGTATTATCTTTTCTTAGATTTTTTTTACAAGATAAACATATACTTGTGTCTGCGTGCAGGACATCGTTGGGGTCTAAACTATAAACGCAGTCCTTACCCACAAGTTGTTGTAGCCGGAGGATAGATTGTCGGGGAACTGGGTGAACGGGCATGGGTTCTGGACAGTGGTCCTGCTCGGATGCAGATGGGCGCAGATGGTCTTGCTTTTAATGCGGGCCCCGGGGGAAGTGAAGGTCACAGACCAGTCTTCCCCCGGGGAATTCGCGCAACGACCGGAAGGACATGGTGGGGGTGGGATCATAGGAAGGAGAGGGGCGGGAGTTGGGAGGGTATATAGGTGTCAGGAGAGGAGTATCCAGCCTCTTCCTGACACCTGAGCACCACCGGGGGAAGAAAAAAGTTTGTGGTGAGTTATTATAGGGTTAGGCCATCTGCCGATTTGTCGATCGGCGGGGGGCTGACACTGGTTGGGAGGGCGGGGGACCGTGAATTTGCCACAACTGGCTGGACGGCATGGTGATTTCGGTGCGGCAGATGTTGGAGCGGCATGGGGTCTTGGCTGGGCCGGCCGGGCGGATACTCTACGTCCTGGGGCGGCGTGGCTGGTGGAGTCGACCGTCCTCTTCAGGTAAGGGGTGGGGGGACTGCCCTATCGCGGTGTCCGGGATGCGGGGGGGTTGGGGGCTCTGCATGCGGGCGCGTCTGTTGTTTGCGCGAGCGTGCTGTTGAGATCCATGCGGGAGGGGGGCGGGGGGGCGGGGACGGCTCGCTCGGCAGCGCGATCTTGTCAGGCGGCTCAGGGCGGGACTGAGGCGAGGGAAGGCGGGGTATGTGTGTGTCGCCCGGCGCGCAGTCCTCATGGGTTCGAGCCTCGCGGTCGCGCCCCCCCCCCCCCCGCTGGGATGCTGGGGCACATCACTTCATCTCCCCGTACGGAATGGGCAATGCGGGCTGGGGCCTGGGAAAGCGCCCCACTACCTTATGGCGAGTCGCGCTAAACATTAATATGCGAATTGGGCTCTGCACATTGCCCACGGGGGTCAGAGGGACGTGGTGCGGGGTGGGGGGGCGGCACGGGTGGTTGTTTTTCGGCTTGCCCAGCATTTGTGGAGCCTATTCTCGGTGGCGGACAGTGGGGCTCACCCTAGCGGCTTTACCCACAGCTAGGCGGGGTCCGGCATAGGTTCCGGGGGGGGGGAGGTGGGAGCGGGGGCAGTGTAGGAGCAGCGAGGCAGGGCGTTGCGTAGGCTGCTGCCGGGGAAGGAGGTGCAAGGGGAGTCAGGGAGCAGCAGGCAGTGGTGGCTAAAGTCATCGGAGTCCGGATGAGGGACTGCCAGGACGGCATGAGACCCGGTGGTGCTGGGGACCCACTCAGTTTAGCGACCGAGTGGGGGGGGGGATCCAGGACCGGCGGAGAAGGCCGGCAGATGAGGGGTGTTGCCAGCGGGGCGCACAACGGCTCTGAGACGCTGGCCAGAAGCAGTAGGGGGTCCCCGGCGGCCTGCCCTCCTTTGAGGGATTCGCACATTGAGCAACGCAACCTTGTGAATCCTACCGAGTTCCAAGTATGTGCGGTGTGATGGGTGGTATGGCTGGGGTTGGGGGTGCAGATGGAAGCCTGTGACGGTGTGCGACGGAAGAGGAGTTGGTGTGCCGGATGCAGTGCGATGGGCAGGATGTCCGATGGCGTGGCGTTATATTGTGAGGTTTAGGTGTTCACGCCCTGGTTGGCACCGGGTGCTAATGTTTAGGTCAGTGCAAGGAGCGACAGGCGTCTCCAATGGGGCTTTGGAGAGGGGGATTGCCAGGGGGGGGAGTGCAGGTAACCAGTCCATTGTGTTATTTGTTTCAGGCGAGTGCGGCCTCAGACGGCGCAGGGACAAGGAGCTCCGGTCTGGAAGAGGAGGTCCTGGACGGACACTCAGGTACATGACTGAGGGGGGGGGGGGTTTAAGTCTTGGTGTCGTACTTTGCCGATACCGTGTCCATGCCCTGGTTGTCACCGGGTGCTCAATTTCTGAGTTTATGCAATGGTATTTCCTTCAATGAGATTGGGATAAGGCTGGAGGCCTGGGGGACCCGGGGCCCACATGACGCACAGCTGGTCAGTGGGGGAGTTCGGTGGTGATACCTGCGAGGATTGGTACGTCGCCAATGGGGCCTTGGAGTGGGGGATTGCCCTGGAGGGAGGGGGGAGCGAGGTAACCAGTCCATTTGTTATTTGTTTCAGGCGAATGCGGCCTTTCGGCTGCGCAGGGGCAAGGAGCTCTGGTCTGGAGGAGGAGGTCCTGGACGGACGCTCAGGTAAATGACTGGGGGGGGTTTAAGTCTTGGTGTCGTACTTGGCCGATACCGTGTCTACGCCCTGGTTGTCACCGGGTGCTCCATTTCTCAGTTTAGGCAATGGTATTTCCTTCACTGTGGTTGGGACAATGCTGGAGGCCTGGGGATCCCAGGGCCCACGTGACGCACAGCTGGTCAGTGGGGGAGTTCGGTGGTGATGCATACGAGGATTGGTACGGCGCCAATGGGGCCTGGGAGCGGGGTGATTGCCCTGGAGGGGGGGGGGGGGGGGCGTGCAGGTAACCAGTCCATTCTGTTGTTTGTTTCAGGCGAGTGCGGCCTCGGACGGGGCAGGGGCAAGGAGCCCCGGGCTGGAGGTGGAGGTCCTGGACGGACGCTCAGGTAAATGTCTGTGGGGGGTTTAAGTCTTAGTCGTACGTTGCCGATACCGTGTCCACGCCCTGGTTGTCACCGGGTGCTCATTTTCTGAGTGTAGGCAATGGTATTTCCTTCAATAAGGTTGGGACAATGCTGGAGGCCTGGGGAACCCAGGGCCCATGTGACGCATAGCTGGTCCGCAGGGGTGTTCGGGGGTGATACATGTAAGGGTTGGTTTGTCGCCAATGGACCTTGGAGTGGGGGATTGCCCTGGAAGGGGGGGGTGTGGGCAGGTAACCAGTCCATTTTGTTGTTTGTTTCAGGCGAGTGCGGCCGCAGTCGGAGCGGGGGGCAAGGAGATCCAAGGGGGATGGCTGCTCCGTTTTGGCAGAGGAGGTCCTGGACGGATGCTCAGGTAAATGAAGGGGGTGGTTGAATGTCTCGGAGTTGTACTTGGAAGCTTAGGTTTCACGCCCTGGTTGGCACCGGGTGCTCATTCCTCTGTGTCTGCAATGGTAGTCCTTCAGTACGGTGGGGACGATGCTGGGGGCCTGGTGAACTCGGGGCCCGACTGACGCGCAGCGGAGGCAGCAGGGGAGTTCGGTGGTGATACATGCAGGGTAGGCAGGGGCCTGGGGGGGCCTCAGTATATGGTGCGCGAGGGTCGCGAGGCGTGACGAGGGCAGTGTTCTGCTGGTGGGGACTTGCATGGGGACTGGTGGAGGTAGTTTGTGGGCCACTTGGTAAGATATTCACCTCTCGGTAGGCGTCGCAGTAAAGGGTTGCGGGGGTGCGCCGGAAGGGTAGCGGAGGAGACGGGGAAGGCTGGGGCCGCTGCGTGAGGTAACCGGACGGGGTCGGGGGTTTTTCGGGCACTGCACGATGCGTTTGGGGATCGTCACCAGGGTTGTAGCTGGCAATAAGTTGGAAGCAGGGATCCGGACTTGCAGGGCGCAGTTTAGGTAAGGGGGCCAGGACCTGTGTCTCAATGGTAAGTCTTGTGCCTACAATTGTGAAGGATCTCGCAGGACAGGGGTTCGAGTTCCGCACACGCTGTCGGTGTCGTAAGGTGGTAACTGTCACACTCTTCTTTCCACATCAGGGGATGTGTTACGTGTCAGGGGCGAGGAGCCAACACACGGTGGTCGTGTCGTAACACCACTGACAATATGGCGATTTCGTCGGGGGCATCTGGGAGTATGATAGTGCAGGGCACAAGAGACGAGATGACGTGGTACCGGTGGGGCAGCGGACATGGGCGCAGTGGCTGTGGTGAGGGGGAGCGCAGGGGGGGGGATGAGGCACCAATGATTGGTGGTAAGCGAAGGGAGGCCTATGGCTGGGGATTTGGGGTTGCCAAATGTGGACGGTAGTTTAACGGCGCTACAGGCTGTTTCGGTTTCGTTCGAGGACTGGGGCCGACGGGAAGTGGCTCCTTTACGGAGTGGCACGAATCTTACGCCTGAGGGCGGGTTCAGCGGTGTCAGCAGGAGGGCTGTTCGGGGGTGGCGGGGGGAAGTCGGAGATTGGGGAGATGGCAGCATAGGAGGGTGTGTGGTGCCGTTGTAGGGAATAGAAGGGTTTGGGCGAGGGTTTTGGAGAGATTGGGGATGGAAAGGACAGGAACATAACACTTGCGGGACTAAT
Organism: Triturus cristatus; assembly: GCF_964204655.1. NCBI lineage: Eukaryota > Metazoa > Chordata > Amphibia > Caudata > Salamandridae > Triturus > Triturus cristatus. Next base: position 441,089,119 of record NC_140582.1, on the reverse strand, counting down.
TATTCTTTTTCTACTGCAGGTAGGGGGAGTGGCCTGGGATCCAGTGTGGTCGCATGGACAGGTGGACACTCTCCCGAACGTTGGGCAGCACCAGAGGCGACATAGCGGGTGTACGGATGTCATCTGGCAGGGGGAACACAGCCATTTGGGATGTATGTTTGATTGTGGGGGAACGGGGGAATTGACTCGGGGTGAGCGTGGCGGCCAGTGGGTGACTGTGCCATACGATATGGGAAATGGCTCCACTACAAGCAAAAGCATTGGGGAGAAGGTTCTTCGGAACAGGGCAGGTCTGGTTTATTCCAAGAGACTTGGCTAGGGATATGGTTCAATGACGAGGAACTTGGGAAGCGGGTTAGGAAGCAGCACTGCGCAGTGCAATGGCGGGTCTCTGGGGGATGTCTAGCATGCTTACAAGGAGTCAGGCTGCAGTGAATGAGGCTGTTTGGGGGACACTGGTGGTCTGGTTGGGGAGGGGGGGGCGCTTTCATGGATGGGAAGGCTCCTGGACATGTTTCTTGGTTTACGAGGGACACTGGAGTAAGGATGGATGGGCATCCACCGATGGTGCAGTGCAGAGGAGGCACTTTTGTGGGGGCGGTTAAACATGCTTTACGGCTACTAGCCCACAGGTCGGGGGGACTGTTTGAGGGGACGGTTGGTTTTGGGATGGAGCATTTTTCATGGCTGGATTGCCCTGGAAATGTACCTTGTCGGAAAGGTGCGCTGGCTGTATGGGTGCATGATAGGCCACCGAGGGTGCTTGGTAGAGGATGGATTTTGAGGACTGTCGGAAATGCTTACGGGGGTACGGCCCGCAGGTAATGGGACTATTGGACGAGGCACAGGCGGTCTTGTTGGGGCTGGGACGCTCTTCAGGGTTGGGGGATTGGCTGGAAGGTTACTGGATTACAACGGATACTGGCTGTACGGGTGGATGGTCATCCACCGACGGGGCCTTGCCAAGAAGGGAGTTTGGAGGCGATGGACCAGGATTACAGGGATACGGTCCGCGGTTAAGGAGACGGAGGGAAGAAAGACAGGTGGTTGTTTGCGATGGTACAATTTTGTCACGGGCGGGGTTCGTGTGGAAAAAGCTGCTGGTTGCCGCAGGACATAGTTTCAGGGGTGGATGGTCATCCACCTGGTGTCTGGAGTGTTAGGATGGGCAACCTGGGGGGACCGGTGGTCCTACTTCGACTAGGTGCGCCTTTCGCAGTCTGGGGTGTCCTGGCGAGAGAGAACGTTGTACGGGATGCAGGTTTTAGGGGATGGGGGGTCATCCACAGGGTGCCGCAAGGTAGACGGGATGGAGGCGAAAGGTGCACTAGAACTGGGGGTGGGGCAGGGAACCGCCCTCCGGGGGTTTCCCTGGTTGGCGGTACTTTGGAGGGGTGGGTAGTCACATACGGGCGGATCCACCCCTCGGGAGGGGAGAACGGTACACAGGTGACTGATAGCGGGCGCGGGAAGCATTGACCAATGAAGGAAATTACACTGAGGATGCTTGGAGGGCAAGTGATGGGGAGAGGAAGGAGGTCACCGAGTGAATGGGGGAAGAGTCTAACAGGTGAGATGGTTTTGAGAAAGGATGAAAGGAGAATGAGTCGGTATGGGTTGGGGAAAGTATATTTATTGCATTTATGTACTGTCGAATAAAGTCTAAATGATTGCAACCATGTCCTAATAAAATGGCCTTTTACGCTTCAAGTAACAGCGTGGAGTGTGGTTCTTGCGCGATGCGGGCCCCGGGGGAAGTGAAGGTCGCAGACCAGTCTTCCCCCGGGGAATTCGCGCAACGACCGGAAGGACATGGTGGGGGTGGGATCATAGGAAGGAGAGGGGCGGGAGTTGGGAGGGTATATAGGTGTCAGGAGAGGAGTATCCGGCCTCTTCCTGACACCTGAGCACCACCGGGGGGAGAAAAAAGTTTGTCCGCCCACCCACCCTACAGACATTAGGCGAAGGGTGGGGATAGATTTTGGGCTGAGCGTGCCAGTTTAGGGCAGGGTTGCAGAGTAGAGGCGTCGTGGTACTTTGGAGGGGTGGGTAGTCACATACGGGCAGATCCACCCCTCGGGAGGGGAGAACGGTACACAGGTGACTGATAGCGGGCGCGGGAAGCAATGACCAATGAAGGAAATTACACTGAGGATGCTTGGAGGGCAAGTGATGGGGAGAGGAAGGAGGCCACCGAGTGATTGGGGGAAGAGTCTAACAGGTGAGATGGTTTTGAGAATGGATGAAAGGAGAATGAGTCGGTATGGGTTGGGGAAAGTATATTTATTGCATTTATGTACTGTCGAATAAAGTCTAAATGATTGCAACCATGTCCTAATAAAATGGCCTTTTACGCTTCAAGTAACAGCGTGGAGTGTGGTTCTTGCGCGATGCCTCCGGTGAACCAGCGGTGGACCTACTGTGTGTCTGGTTCTCCATCCTTATGCAATAGCGGGCAGGAACTGAAGACTAGTGTGCTAACCAATATGACGCTGTAGTCTGTCTCGCTGCAAGGCTGGCATTGACACAGCCAGAGCAGAATGCAGTGTGCAAAATAAGGAAAAAGGGCAAAACAGTATATTTTAAAATTGCAGTAAACCAAAATTAAAACACTTTAAAAACCACAGTGCTTCAACATCTCCCTTATTCATAGCAGCTTAGTTTTCACCTCTAGATCGGGACTGACCCCCTGTCCTCAGGCTCACTTAATAGCGAGCACGGACTGAAGACTAGTAGGATAACCAAAATGGCATTGTAGTCTGGCTCACTAGGAGCCTGGCACTAAACATTGCCAGAACAGAATAGTGTATGCAAAGTAAGCAAAAAGTCGTAAAACAATATTTTTTTAGATTGCAGTAAAACACAATTAAAACACTTTAAAACTCCTTTTGCTTCACAAAACTCTATTAAACGTTGCTTCTTTAGTTCTCACCTCTAGCTCAGGACTGATCATGCATCCGCGTCCTCAGACTGATTTAATAGTGAGCCGGGAATGAAGACTAGTAGGCTTACCAAAATGGCATCGTAGTCTGTCTCACAGCCTGGCACTGCACACAGCTAGAGAAGAATGTGGTGTGCAAAATAAGCAAGAAGTGCCAAAACAGTATTTGTTAAAATTTTAGTAAAACACAATTAAATCCCTCTTGCTTCACAAATCTCCCTTATTCGTAGCAGGCTTAGTTTTGACCTCAAGATTGGGACTGAGCACGAGTGTGCATTCTCAGGCTCATTTAATAGTAAGCCGGAAATAAAGACTAATACGCTAACCAAAATGGCGTCGTAGTCTACCTCACCGCGAGCCTGGCACTAAACACAGACAGACCATAACGTGGTATGCAAAATAAGCAAAAGGTGCCAAAATAGTCATTTTTAAAATTGCAGTAAAGCACAATTAAAACACTTCAAAAACCCTTGTACTTCACAAATCTCCCTTATTCATTTCAGCATTAGTTCTCACATCTAGTTTGGGACTGATTGCACGTACACAGGGACTGATATTTGTTAACAGTAAAGAGAACAATGGAAAGGAAGGAATGAAGGAGGAAGTGAAAGGATGTCAGGCTTCGTCCAGGGGAGGGCAAGCCAGTGAGGTGGAAAGGTAAATTGGGTAGGAACTTTTTTCTTTCAAGGGAAGGGGCCAAATTGAAGTTGTTTCAAAATATAGCAGCCTTTTGACAACAACAAAGGAGCCTGTGGTGATGGTTCTCTGAAAAAGGATCCAGCGATTCATCTCGTGTGGTTTATTGAAGAAATAGATGCCATTGCATTTACAGGGGAAGTTCAAAGTTTGGGAAGCGTCTCCTTCATTGGGGTGCTAACTTTGGCGATTATGGCGGATATTTACAACAAAATTTTGGAGTGTGGTGTTACGCCAAAATTGGTAATGGCGCACGCTGTCATTTTTAAATTTAAGGGATGCGCCATATTTACAAAAAGATGGCGCAACCCAGTGTTTTCCCTAGCACTGGCACTAATAAAGCTGCCTAGTAACAGCACAAGCACCCCTGTGCCATGTTGCACGGGTGCCTGCGCTGCAGGGGCAATTGCTTATGTGCAGGAAGGTGTCCCTTCCTGCACATAAACAATCTTGCAAGACAATTTGTTCTTTCTATGTGTGCTGCAGAATGCAGCACACATTGAAAGAGCCAAAAACTAGTTAAAATTAATAATTTCTTCTCATATTGACAGTCTAACACTGGGGGCCAATTACGATGTTGGGCGGAAAGCATCCTCCAGATGGTCAGATTCTCCTTGACCATATCGGAACCATTCCGACCATCTGGGTCGGTTTAGAATCCACCAGACCAAGTATGATGTGCACGGTCGGAAGGTAAACCACACGATCATTTTGAACCAGTTCCGGCTGAATTTGTGTCGGTTAGAACCGAATGGTACACTGCTATGGACAGCATTCCCGACCTCATGATTACGATGCTGATTCTCAACAGCATTTCCGAGTCGGCCTGTCTGACATGGAAAGGCTGTCAGAAAGTGACTTTGGAGGCCCCCAGCAGGACCCTCTTCATCCTGTGGCCTCCAGTGGGGGTTGAGGGGGTACCTGAGGGATCGCTCTGTAAAATCCCCGCACTGTGTTTCAGGCACCATGGGGGGCCTGCGACAGGGTGCAGGGTTTTCCACATGCACCCCATTTCCCAAAAGGAGCCTGTGATGTCGGCCGGAAAACAGGCTCCTATAGGAATCAGTGGGAATCCTACCAAACAGTGTTTGGTCACATCATAATGGGGTGGGCAGAACCGTCGACCGCGAGTCAGTCGGTCCTGATTCTGAGACAGTGTCGGGTGAAAAGTTTCTGTCCGACATCGTCATCGGCCCCTAAGTATCCGGTGGTCTTAGTTTTGGTGCTGCCCCAGCCTTGTAAATATGGGACAAAAATCAATGGGTGTTTCAGTGGAACGCCCACTGCAACACCCATTGCATGCCCCTTTCACAGTAAGTGAAGCGTAAAAAGGTTTCTTTTTTACAAGGAGGCGTCAAGCCGAATTAAATATTCCCCTATGAATTCAATGGCAAAAAAATGAAGGAATCCATTTATCATCCAATATAAAAATTATGTTAAAAATATTATTTACAAAAAAAATAGAACATCTACAAACAATGGAGTAAAGATTTTGTAAAATGATATTTAGCACATGATATTTATGTCATACAAGCTGTCACATAATATGAAATACAAGGTAAAAACCGATATACGCGGAAGTGATAGAGATAAGCAGAGTGATTTTTAAAAAGTTTAAGAAGCTTTAATTGAAAGAAGTCAAGAACCTGGGCTTTTAATGACAAACGGTGAGCCTGATTTGAGATCACAGTACCAACTGAAAGAAGGATTAGTGCAGCAATATACCATAAACTAATGTTAAAAAGAAAGCTTTGTGCGGAAAGTAAAACAAGGGGAGACACATTTCGGCAATATTAGCGATAGGAAACAAAATACGATGGAATTAATAGTTTGTTCAAAGTGAACTTTTTGAAGAAAAACTAATTATTGAACACATATGTATTGAAGTATTATGATAAGCAATTGATGAAAGTCCTAATTTTCACACAGGACGACACAAATGGATGTAATGCCCCCTTGTATAGCTCTAGGAGAACACCAAGCATCAATTCTATCAACATTGCCATAAAATCACAGTCTCATGCGATTTTCTCATTTTAATCCCCAATTCTACCAGTTTCTGTCACTAAAGTAGTCATAACTTAATGCAGAACCTATTGCACCCAGCACTCCTGGCCTGCATCGCCATAGTGCAGGGTTATATGGCACCGGACGACTGCTCCCATTTCCACAAGGCCTTTGCAGAATCCATCTTGTCAATATCTCAAAGCCAACCTGGATGGTGCCTCAAGACACGCTAAAAGGCAGCATGGGCTCTGATCGCAATGGCAAGTCGATGAGTGGACAGAAGAGATTTTAAAGCCTTATTTAGGTGTGCAGTAGTTTATTTGTATGATAAGCCTGCTTATATACTTGACATTGTTTGTCCAACAAAAAATACTAAACTCACTTGTAGCTTTAGTCAGTCACAAATGAAAGTCTTTCTTCAAAGCTTGGGATCCTTAGTTGTTTCTCCGGCGATGCTTATGTTAATTTTTCATATAGTTTTATATAGAGCGAGCTTGGCCCATGGGCACAGAGCCATTTACATGAGGACCAGATTAGATGAAAGAAGGTCAGATTTATTTTTATATAGACACAAGCAGATTAGGTGAATTCTACAGTTCCAACATCGGCAGCCCAGGCCCTTAGGCTACACCTGACTTGTTCTTGCCCCTTGGCAGAATGCACATAAGAAAAAAAGGTTATTATTCCAATATACTGAAAGTTTATTTCCTTTTTTTTCTTTACTGTCGATGGCTCTCAGTGCCTGTCATCGAGCTTTCTCAGATTAGAATAAACATGCCTGTCTCTTTCTCTTTTCTCTCTCTCTCTTTATTCTAGCTATGTTCTTTGTTATCATCTCCTTTCATCCACTTTCAGCAGGATCTCTCTGTTCCTAATGAAGTAATGCTATTTTGAAGGCTTTCAGATTTGACAAAGTGTTGAATTTCCTTCATTTACACACAGGGGAGCATATTTGAGATCTGAGCAGTTGGGTGGATGGTGTGATACATTCCTGTGGAAAGGGACCCTAATTGTGAAGATAAGAAGTGATGGAGGTGGGAGGTGCTGAGAGTAAATTGTTAAATGTGTCAAAGGATATGTTGGCGTAACAATGGGCGAGGTCATAAAGCATTTTTAGGTACTTATAATTAGTCAATGGAGATATTTTGGGGGATATTTACAAGGAAATGGCTCAGTGTCGCACTGCATGCAATTTAGCAGGACCACACTGCGTCATTTCAAAAATGCAGGTATGCGCCGTATTTACAAGAATAGGGTGCACTCCTGTGTTTTCCCTGCACTTGAGGTAAAATAGCTGCCTAGCACCAACACAGACACCCTTGTGCCATAGTGAAACATTTCTGTTTAATTTCTTAGGAGCAAGCAGTGGTCCATTGCACCACTTCCTGCTCTTAAAATACATTTTCGCCGCCAATCACAAAGGGGAGGGGGTCCCCTGACCTTTCTCGTTTGGGATCGGCTGATCACCAACTTGAAATTGGTGTTAAATGTGATTGTTTTGTGACTGCATTTGCTCCTGCAAAGCAATCTTACATCCCCCTGTGACTCGCTATTAGGAAGGGACGGCCTTGGCACACCCCTTCTCAATAGCAACTTGCAAAACCTATTTTTGTGAATCAGTAACAGGTTACAGACTTGCAAAATAGATTTGGTACATGCTCATAACCCTTTTTAGGAGCCAGAAATACACCGATCTACCATTTGCGACCGCTAAAAATGGTTGTACATCTGGCCCTACAGACCGTTCAGAGTTGGCTTCCCAATGCCACTTGAAGAACAGTGGTCCAGGGACTAGTGCTTTCCCGTCTTGGTTACGGTAGCTCAGTTTACCTGGGAAGTCCTTTGTGTGTGGTCAAGCATCTACAAATAATTCTCCTAAAAGTCCGAAGCATCATTCGACTTCTTAATCCTTGGCAGGATGTTGTAAAGAAAGATACAGAGTCCATCTGTTCATGTAGGTTACTTCTTTAATGATAGCTTGGTTCCAGTACAGAAGATCAGGATGGTAGAAGAGGTTAGATAGTAGGAAGATAGCCCCACCAGGAGCAAGCTCCTTTCAGCTCAGCCTGAGTACACCAACTGACAATCTCCCCTAGAGAGGCACCCAGGCATTCCATGATGTCATGCAACATTCCAACAGAGCAGTACAGTGAAGAATAGCTTACAAGTAATTTACCACACATCCTCTTTCCTTAGGGAACAAAAGAAGTAAAGTAAGATACCCCAATAAACCTTTGGCAAGAAGGTGCAGCAATGAGGTGCACCTATCCTCAGGTGTAATGCATGAGGTATCACGAATATGACTGGCATGAACAGAAATGTGTTAAAGATCACAAACAACATTACTACACGCCCCATCCCCCTCCCTTAGGGAAAACAATGCATGGCACAGATGAAAAACACAATGCAACAAGAAGGGCGGACACCCACCCAACCTCCCCAAAAGCGGGTCCACCCAGGGAAAACACCCTGTTAACCAGGTGGATGTAAATACAGACCCTTGGGAGAAAACAACATCCTCAATAAAAGATACAACAAGGATTAGAATCACTCTAGTTAGCCCAAAGAGAGCAACCACAACCGGAAAAACACTAGAGAGAAAACATGATGGAAAGACACAAAAAATTCCCCTGATTAGGCTAGAAGGCATGCTGACGCTTAAGATCCACTAGGAGTAACAAAAGAGATCTAAACACAAAACTGCACATTCAAAGTCCTCCAAACATGAAACCCTTGGTCACGAGTTCCATGGAGGCGGACTTCGACCGGAACACAGTGTCAACTAGAAAAGAAGACCCATTGATAGCGCTGGAAATTAATCAAGCACGCCAAAAATACAGGGTACTAACCCTTGAAAATAGAACAACCTCCCCTAAATAGGGTACACCATAGGGTACACACACCCAAGGAAACTGAAAACTAAAATAGAGGCATTGCCTACCCCCACAACCCCCCCAAAGAAATGGGTACACACAACGTATGAAGACTCATAAATTCAGGCATTGACTATCTACAAACGCAACCTGAACCACATCCCCTAACTAGTTTACACCTAGAAGGGTACACCACAGGGTACTAACCCTGGAACACCGAAAACTAAAGTAGAGGCATAGATTACCCCCACAACCTCCCCAACCAATTGGGTACACTCTATGAATAAAGACTGAGAAATTAAGAGCAACGACTACCCCCACAACCTCCCCAAAGAGGCAGATACACTGCATGTAAAACACTACAGAAAACAACACAACTACCCCTAGCTAGGGTACACCCACAGAGCAGTCACCCTAAAAACTGACATGAGGCATTGACTACCCCCCCAAAGACAACCTCCCCTAACTAGTCTACAAATAGAAGGGTACACCACAGGGTGCTGGCTTTGCGAACAGATACAAAGCAAAAACTACCCACAAATGACAAAACATCCCCTAACAAGGATACACCCCAGTACACTACACGTATAGACAACGTAAAAAAAAACACCCAACTTCCCCTTAGAAGGGTACAGCAGAAGGTACATAAAATAAGACTAAAAAACAACAGACCTTCCCATGACAGGATACAGCAAAAGATATACATCAGCCTCAAAACTTTAAAACCTCCACTCAAAACAGAGTGTTAAGACATGAAATGACACATCGAGTTCCCCTCTCACAAGCCAAAACCAGCAGTGCTATATGAGAGAAGGCAAGAAGAAATTGCTAGGCACCGGTGATCGGTCTATCACCCGAGATTCCCCATCAAAGAAGTCCCGCAGCTTCTTCAGTGAGCATTCACTGAATGGGAATGTCCAGAGTACTTAGCGCTCTCATTGCTCAAGTTGACTGTAAGTTATTACAATTGCGCCTGCACACCAATGTACCTGAATGTTCGACAAAAGTTGCAAAACCGCCACATCCTCCGCTTACCAAGCCGCAACATCCTTTTCCTGCCGCGCCGCTTAATGAACACCAGAAAGAACTGCGCAACAGGTAATTTGTTGTCCGCAGAACTTTATTGACAACGCAGACCGCAGTAAAGATTAGCATGAAGGAAGAGTTCCCAAGTCCAAAATGGCGGCACGCATTTTGACGCCGCGCCGGGTGGCTCACAGCACGCATGCACTGGAGAGCGTCCAAGAGCAGGTGAGGAGATGCGGGAATGTCGGAAGAACTCCAGGGGTCTGTGACGGAGGTAAGTGCGCGCATGCTGGTGCTCGCGGCGAATATACAAACATTCAAAAATTTTGCGCAGCAAGGCGAACGACTAAACGCCCAACGGACTTACCCCAGAAATGGCACCACTACAGCAAAGCCAATTGGGGAACACACGCAGCCCCACGAATGTCAGTTACACCAAAACGCTCCGCCCAGCTTGCTGATGTCTCCACAGAGGCACTGCAGGTCTTGTTACAAATGCAATGACTTGAGTACTTGCACGTAGCTCCCCATCACACCAGCCAAACAGAGTAACAGCCGATTTCCTCACGAGATAAATAAAGATTGTTCAATGCAAGATGTTGAAAATGGCACCAAAAGCCTCACTCCCTTTTTAAAATACATTGCTGCTCTCACCATGAGACCTTGAAGGCGCATACAAGACACGACACTTGCAGGCAGGCTGGGGCTGAAATAAACAAGGAGACACCGTAGGCTTGTTACCAGAGAGACTCCTCAACTCTTACAGGTGACAACAGGTTCCACAGTGATGTGGATACAAACGCCCAGGCTGCAGGCTGTCCAGATGGTACAGGACACTGGTGGGGCTGGCCAGGGCGTTGCCTCTGACTTTCAATTGACATTTTGAAAGTCCTTGATGTCCATAGATCTTTGTCTTTTGGTTCCTTGGTTCCTTAGTTGTCTTTCGTCCTTAATACACGCGTAAGTCCTTCAGATCGTCGCCAAAATGTTGTAAAGAAAGATACAGAGTCCATCTGTTCATGTAGGTTACTTCTTTAATGATAGCTTGGTTCCAGTACAGAAGATCAGGATGGTAGAAGAGGTTAGATAGTAGGAAGATAGCCCCACCAGGAGCAAGCTCCTTTCAGCTCAGCCTGAGTACACCAACTGACAATCTCCCCTATAGAGGCACCCAGGCATTCCATGATGTCATGCAACATTCCAACAGAGTAGTACAGTGAAGAATAGCTTACAAGTAATTTACCACACAGGACTGCATTGGTTGCCAGTTTTCAAGAGAATTACATTTAAATCTCTCTGACTGACCCCCTAGTTATATACAACAAAAGCTCCCCTTTAGCTCAGCAGGTGTTGACCCCTACAGCCCCAAAAGAGTGGTGGGTGCTGCAATTCCAATTGAAGCTCAGATTAGATGTCCTTCACATCTAACATGGGCTTTAATTGGAATTCCATAGAGCATATTATCAAGCCCATTATCGCCATTTTAGTGGCAGTTTTCTGCACCTAAAGCGGCGATAATTTTATCGCCTGTCTTGATAATATGCACACCATCGCCTTTTCCAACAAACTCCCGAAACATCAGCCGAAGGGTTGACCTACTGCAATACAGTCACTCTATTGTAGGTCAACAAAAACCTCTGCCAATATGTGATTGCTAATTTTCTGCTGAATGCTCAGCCTGGAGCCACAACACTGCATGCACAGTTAAGATGTCTCAAGAGCTTTTTATGAAGTGCATCTAGCCCATCCTCCAGTCTTGCACTGGTGTCAATGTCCTCTGTAGCATGCACAGGTTGTCAAGAGGCAGGCACAAGTGCATTGTCACAGAATGAAGCTCAATGCCTAAAAAGGTCAAGCATGTGACCAGTCATTCAGTTTTTTCTTCCGTACCCGCTCCTCACCCAGGGTCCTGCATTCAGCTCCCTGCTCACACTGATTTCTTTCACAGTTTCCCCATCCAGAAGAACACAATACGATCCTGCACCCACATGTGCAAATGGCTGATAGTGCAGTACCACGTTTATGATGTTTAATATGTTTTTGGGTCTAGGTGCTATCCTAGAATGGGTAACACCAATCTCCTGGCAAATGTGTGACAATGGAGAAGGCGTGCCCCACATCGTGCCATAGAGCCCGTAGTCTAGTGTGACAAGGTTTGACAGATTTACAAGAGAGACTGGTAGGGTAACAATATTTATTTGATTGCATGTTTACAACATTGTAGTGTAGTGCTATTTATCAAATTATCCTGACAAAGACAAAGATTTTTTTAGTCTTATAGAATGGTCAAAACATGTTGGGAATTAGGATTTTGGTAATTAGGACTTTTAGGTCTAGTGATCCATTGTAAATCACTAAGAGACCAAACCCCGCATTTAGTGTTGTTATGCATACCAGTGGTGTTCATTGAATAAAACATAGTTTGGAGGATACCACTAGGTATATTTTATATTTGATTCTGTCCTCCAAAAAACAGGACCAAGTCTAATTGTCCTGAATACAGATTTATAGGAACTCCCAGGGATAGACTAGCTTCTCTTGGTTGAGCCCGCCCGGATAGTATTCTCCTTACCCGTGTGTGTGAGAGGTCATCAAATGATGAAGCATGCCTTGATAAGTTGAGAGTGAGACGACCTCTCAAAAACCTCTTTATGTCCCACTTCCAGAATTATTCAATCAATAGGTAAAGCATTTATTTAAATCCCCTCAAGTATCTTTTTATGTGTTATGAAAGGATTGAACCATTTCTTTGCCCAGCTATTTTTAGTCCATGAAAATAAATTGAAAGTAACTATTACATTTAGACAACCATTACCTAGAGTGCCTGCGCGTGCTAGTTCACTACTCGTGATTCCAAAGCTTATTTTCCATCTTTATCACACTGTGCATACAAATCGACCTTCCAATCTAATCTTGAAAAAATGTATATCAAGTTCAAAACTGAACCTAGAAACAAAGTTGAAATATTAATCAAAATACTTTGCTAGTAAAAATGTGCTCTGTTGTTGGCCAGCGCATGTAGAGCTCTTGAGATATTTATACTTTGGGCTCGCCAGCAGCTAAAGCAAATTGTGTCATGTCCTGGCTCAGACAGTCAGCGTCTCCAAGAGTCTGGTCAGTGTTTTAATTTAGGAGTGACATTTTTGGAAGCGGTGAATATGTGTCCCTATGCCAATGCAGAGGAGGTGGCATTTAATAGTGGTAGGGAAATAGTAGTATGCAGTGTAATGCACCTAGAAATATGGACTTTTATAGCAGAATTAAATGTTTAGAATGCTTGGATTTGTCCAATTTAAAAATTCAGCTTTTAATCCTCATTTGGCTTCAAGCAGGATGAGTAATGCAAAGTATATTTTAATAAATGGGTTTTATGCAATACCTGAGTTTTTGGAACTCAGTTTCACTATGAATGCTCTGACAAACCTTTTCCAATAATACTGCAGTATGGGAGGTTGACCGCCCAGAAAAGAACAGTGGTGTTGGCAGCAGTATGTTTTTGAGATACTTGAAGTTTTCCCAAAGGTGATTTTTTGTTGAAATTCCTGATTATGCTGTCCAATCCTTTCAATCCATCCACACGAATAGGGGGGATTCCAGGTAAACTAATGAGAGCCATCAGCCCATCTCGTCACTGAAACCCAGCCCAATACACCAGAGAGAACGATTTGGATTTTTGCATGCTGACTAATTTCATCGAAGTCAATCACACTAATCTATTAGCTATGGTGTCAGGATTAATGAGAGAATGAACATGATTAATGACCACTTACTGTATGCTGCAGTCATCATGTGCCAGAGACACTGCCCTGGGGGAGACTCATACAGATGGGATTAGGTGGGGAAAATCTGGTTAGAGGCAAGGATTCACACAGAAGAGCGCTCATGTTGTGAATTATGAAGTCACAGACTGGCAAAAAAGTCCAAAGAAAAACACAAAGTGCATGAAAAGAAAGACATGCTATTTCATAATTTGGTGTTTGAGGTCTGAAGGCAGGTTTGTAGGTCTTTTGATAGGCAGAAATAGATTGTATTTTTTCTCACAAAATTGAGGTTGTAGTCAGGATCAAAGGGGGACATATTGGTGTCCTGCAGGTAAATATGAGTATGTTTAAGATTCTTTATGAGAGCTAGCACCAGTGACTTCCAATCTTTACGGAAATACAATCACATATATAATTGGCACACCAACACAATGATCATCTTTCTGTGTGCTTCTCTCAATAAAATGGTGGCATTCAAGTCACTGCATTTCATCAAACAAGTGCCTCTGCCACAATGCCTATACCATGCAACCCAGGTGTAGTCTTGTCACCATAGCTCTGTGATAAAACAAACATGGTTTTCATTAATAAAATCATGACTGTAAGACAGCTAGCGGCCATGACTTATAAATGGCCATTCCCAGAGTCCTCTGAGGAGACTGAACGTCATTTAAGGGCTCAATATGAACTCTCTTGTGGACTCAGGATTATCACATCTGAACTTTCCCCCCTCAGTTTATTCCCCTCGTCGTCTGTCAACAGAAGCTTAACTAGTGCAATCAAGAATGTGTTGTCTCAGAGTCAATGAAAAAGGTAATGTCATCACAGTTTTTAAAAAGGCTAGCCGGTGCCCCACTATACTCGCTAACTTTGGACCTATCTCTAAATTTTCAGTACTCAATAATCTCCTGGAGAAAACTGTTCTCATAAAACACAGAATATCTGGATGGCAGCAATTGTATTAGTTCTGTTCAGTGAGGCTCATGGTACTGAAATGATCAGAGTTAACTTCTGGGATACTTTAATTTTGCAGAAGAATAACAGGTTGCCTCCTGGGTAAGCTGGATCTGTCCATCGTGTTTTACACCTAGGATTATTCCACCTTACTGGATAGGTAAGTCACAGCAGCTCAGGCTGGTCAAAACAGCATGAGAAATGTTTCAACGAACTTGTATCCCACAGAACGTAGAACGATTTCCTGACACAGGTAGTATCAGAATCCTCTGGCATCTCACTGGGCTCTCTTCTGTAGACTGCACTATTCAGTGTCCTAATTTCTAGGCTCCTCACTATTTTCAGCACATCTCAGAACTCTGGAGAAGAAGGGCTGATCTACATCAGATTCTCTGAGAAAGTTAACTTATAGACAATTTACAAAGAGGTCTATGTAGATCTTGATAAGTAGATGAGATACAACTTTCTCCAGCTCTCCATCTCAACAGTTCCAAAACTGAGATCATCATTGTTAGTAACCAAGGGAGGGCTAACCTACTATTTCTTCTTTCCCCAAAGATCTTTGTCCAAAGAAGTAGAGCTCCCCACTAAACCTAAAGACTAGGCTTTCAACTATTATGCAGGCATGTCTCTTAGTACTTTCTGGGGAGAAGGACAACCTCAATAACCTCTGGAACTGAGTTGTTACCAACTATTTCCCTCTGCACAGGTATATGAAAAGAAGGGCAGGTTTGGAAGAAATTACCACCAGAAACTCAAGTATCGTCAAAACTATAAAATGTGAGCTCAATGGCAGGATTTGTTATCTTACAATGAGTTGTGTAGCACACTAATCACCAGAGAGTGTATTCAGGCATTTGGGTAAGGTGTATAGGTGTGTGGTCCCAAGGTGCTTATATGAAGAGCCAGGTATTAAGCTTCCTGTGTAACTCAATAAGTGAGGAGAATGCTCTGATGTGTTGAGGGAGGTCATTCCATGTCTTGGGTGTGATATAGATGTATGAGCGACCTCCAGGTTTACATTTGCTGATGTGGGGCTTGTTCTCAAGTGCAAGTGAGGTAGAACATGGGTGTCTGGTGCGTTGGTGAAAGTACATACAGCTGTTCAGGTATTTTGGTTATGTGTTGTTTAGGGTTTTGTATGTGTATGTGAGAAACTTTAATTGGCTGCACTTGTGAATGGGGAGCCAGTGAACCTTCCTGAGGGTGTGATGTGGGTGTGGCTTGGGAGGTCAAGTATGAGTCTTGCTGCTGCATTCTGGATGGTCTAGAGTCTGTGTAGGAGTTGCTTGGAGATTCTGGCATAGAGAGTGTTGCCGTAGTCCAGCTTTCTGGTGATGAGTGTTTGTGTAATGGTCCGTCTGGTGTTCTGAGGCAACCATTTGAAGATCTTTCAAATTATGCATAGGATGTGGAAGCAGGAGGTAAAAACTGTATTGACTTCAGCCATAATGCTGAGCTTGTGATCTAGAATGATCCCTAGATTTCTTGTATGGTCTGTGGGTATTGGTCCTAGCTCCGACAGCCACCAGGTGGAAATCCATGGGAGGTCTTGTTGCCAAAGACCAGTACTTCCGTCTTATCATAATTGAGGTGTTGATGATGTGGGTCAGGGTGGTGCTGATTGCTGATGTCTGCAGGTTGTAGATGTGGTGGGGGCATAGGTCCTTTGGGGCCCTTGAGTGGATGGACCACATGATTGCCGCTGTGAAGTTTCTGGTGAGTGTTGTCCATTTGGTCAAGTGGGCATTTTGGTAGGTGGTGGATAGGTTAGCGAGGAGTTTTCTTTGGTTAGGTTGGTGTGCGAAGTTGCTGTAGATCTTTGTGATTTTGCTGTGGAAGAAAGAAGTTGGTTAGGTTGTTGCAGAGTTGTTGGTAGGCAGCAATGTTGTTGGCAGTGGCTGAGGGTAAGGTGAAATCTTGACCATCCAGATCTCCTTGCAGCTGTTGGATGTCAATAGTTTCATATCCCAAAGGGAATAAAGGCGACAGTACCAATCATTTACCAGTTCTGACCTTGATACTAACCTTGGTATTGAGCAATATTATGTCGGTTAGGAACCCAGGGAAAAATTGGTGAAGGGAAAAGGCACAGGAGCCACCAGTTCAGAATGGCACCAACAGGAACCTAAGGTTGATCTGAACCACTGCCCAGGTGTTTTTGAGAACGAGAGAGGAAGAAAAAGAAACAGTATGAGACTTGTAAATCATAAGATACTGAAAATATCACTCCATTGGCAATAATAGCATACCTATCACTCGGTGAAGAAAAACCATCACCAGCCACAGTCCAGCAAGAATTCAAGCCTAGAGCTGAATTACGAGGAGATGAACCAGAACTGCCAAAAGGGAGTGAGGCAGCACACTGATTCAGAAGGATGGTTGTAGAGGTAGCTGCAGGAGCTAATAGAAATAACACTGATTTGCTGCCGAGATGGAAAGCAGCAACACACTTCTGGATATGGAGCACAATGTGGTAAGGTAGGAAAAGAACTAAGAATGCAAAAAGGGTAAATGGAAAACAGAAGATGAAGACAATGCTGGTCAGAGGACTAGCTGTGGTGGGGATCAGAGAAGGATTAAAATAATAAAGAGTGAGGCATTGTAAATACCAAGTGCTGAACAAAGGGAGAGAAGTAAGCCAAAACAGATGGGAGATGTAGCCAGTAACAAATACACTGCTTGCTTTGGCCTTTTATAGTCATTGACCACTATGGCCCAGATTTCCTGCCACTATGGGGTAAGTGAGAATGACCTTAGCTTCCATGTTCGTGTCCTCCATTTTCACCATGTCCGAACTCTTCTGGACTTAAACGAGTGTCTAACCACGGCATGCCTGGGTAAAGGTACTGTGCTAATGCAATCTTTCCTGATAGTCATGACACTCAAATCAAGGTGCATTTTTGTATAGATTGGTGTACGAAGTTGTACTTCATTCAGTTCTTTATTGGCAGAATTTTGTGTGGAACTTGGATTGCTTTCTGCCTGAAGTGGTTCAAACTGATAGGCCTTAGAGCTAAGTTCAAAGACAAGTATAATAACCATGAGCATAGTGACATTGTTTAAAATACTGCTAAGAAAGATGGCACGTGAGCTATCTAACAAGGCATATTTGATCACTATAGGAAAGGCTGGGCACTATCACTTTTACTCTGTGTGTTATGGAAATTAGTCAAGTATAGTAAAAAAACAATATTCTGCAGTCCTCGCTTGATTAACGTATTCTTGAGAATAAGGCTTCTACAAGTTTTTACCTATACATGGTTGTTAGACCTTTGTTAGAATTTATGCCTTCTTCTACCTCCTGTTGCTGAAATTTGTTTTTGCCAGTTTTAGGACTCTGTGCACTTTACCACTGCTAACCAGTGTTAAAGGGCTTATGCTCTCTACTTTAAACATAGTAAAATTAGCTTATACACCTGAGGCCCTCATGCAATGAACTAATACGTCTCTAGCAAGCTGATGCTACACGTACCCAGGGCCTACAAATTAAATGCTAATAGTAGGCCTGCAGAATTTATTGTGCCACCCATTTCAGTAGCCCCTTAGAACAAGACTCAGGCTTGCCAATTTCAGAATGTGTGCAGTTTTAAAATTGCCAATTCAAATGAGCAAAATAAACCTTTTCCCCCTTGGACTCCTTGGAGTCTGTACAGGGGAGCAGGAAATTCCAGAACCTAGTATTAGTATAACAACTTCCCTGACTCTCTACTGATTAATTTCTGTATTAGGTTTCTGCCCTTATCTGTTTTAGCCCTCCAGGCAAGCAATGAACTACACTTTTCTCCGTAAGCAAAGTGTTGAAGCTTACTCGCTTTCCATTTATCATTTATCCTCTTATCTAGCTGTGCCTGAAATTCCATCTGTAGCCCCTGCAGCTCACCACTCAGCATGGATACTCTATCCGAACCTTCCATTGGAGCCTTCTGAAGGTCGCGTTCCCTAACTTTGATCTCCCTAATTCGTTCCTCATCCTCCTGCTTCAGCAGACGCCTTCTCCCTGCCATTATAGAGCTTAAAATTCCCCTGAGGTATGCTTTAAATGCATCCTAGAATATTTGCCCCTCTTATCTA
This sequence comes from Triturus cristatus, assembly GCF_964204655.1. Taxonomy (NCBI): domain Eukaryota; kingdom Metazoa; phylum Chordata; class Amphibia; order Caudata; family Salamandridae; genus Triturus; species Triturus cristatus. Next base: position 441,070,787 of record NC_140582.1, on the reverse strand, counting down.
AGAACCATCTTCTCAGCACCACTTTCTGATTTAGCTTCAAAGATAAGGCCAGCAAGGAATGATCTGACAAGATCGCCGGAACATGATTTACCGCCTCCTCGTCCGCATATAACTCCTGATCAACACAAAATAGACTATACCAGAGTGGTGCCGATACTTCTTGCTGTAAAAAGTAAAATCTCAATCAGGTTAAATCCCATCATTATACTCTTCGATCTTGCAAACGTTTTAGGTGAACTAATATATTTGGCTTTCGGAGTTCGATCTAACTCCTTATTCAAGACTAAGTTAAAATCTCCTCCGAGTACAATCGGGGTCATTGTCTACATCAAGCAGGATTCTAACTTTATTAAAGCTACCGGATTATCATTATTTGGACCATAATATACTGCACATCCTACTGGCCTACCGTGGATCGATCAAGTTGCTACCAACCATCTACCAGAGATATCTGTTTCATATTTTACTAGCCTTATTCCTGAGTTACTTCTAATAATAATAGCCACTCCTCTAGCACTCCCTTTCTGGTCAGAATACACTATCTCCTGAACCCACCGCAGTTTATTGAAACTTGAAACATGACCGACATTCACTCCATTCTAGATGGGTCTCTTGCAACAGAATAATTTGCGCCTTACTCTTCTTAAGGTATTCTGTCACCCGGGCTACCTTCTTCCTAGATCGCAAACCATTCACATTCCATGTTAGAAAGTTAATTAAATTCAGCTTATCTGTGGCCATGATCAAAACCCCCACCTCTAATTGTATTTGCCTTCTTCCTCTGCTTCAACAAAGATCCTAATTTGAACAGCCTGGCCTGATAGAGCTCATATATACCTTCAGCAAATTTTGAGAGTGATAAAAGAAGTAGCAAAACGAGGATTAATTGTTTTCTTTTTTTCCCTATGCACCCCCCACCCAGTGCCCCCCTTCCCTCCCCCCAGGAAACCCCCTATCTTCTTCCTGGGCGACATAGTCTGCCCTTTGTGACCCAGAGAGAGATATATACATGTATTTATTTAAGAAAAACAGCCAAACCTTCAACTTAAATTAACTAATAGATTGGTAAATTTGTTATTTTGTATTTACGACCTATCGGGCCTCTTCTATGAGGACCTTTTCTATTCCATCTACTATAGGACCACTTACACATATTTACAACAAAAAAAGACTATGGAAGTGTCAAAGAAAACTGATCCTTTCATCTCACTGTGTCTACTCTAAGGCTTAATCCTTCCATCTGCGCTAGAAGAGTGTCCACCTCTCCCGGGGAGCTGATGTTATACATCTTGTTTTGCACATAATTTCAGCATCGCTAGTAACTTCATCTGCACCCTTGCTCCATAATTCATTCATCCTGGTACCCAGCTCCCATTGCCTCTGCGCTGTCCTTTTACCTAAGTCCGATCTTATTTGGTAGTTAAAGTCACCGTGTTTCAGGGAACCTTTCTTCAAGGCACAACCCAGCACCATCTCTTTCATGGCATAAGTAAGAAAGTTAATCAGAATTTTCCTGGGCATCTTCCTCACAAGATTCAACTTGAATGGGTCCCTATCGGCTTTCTGAATTTCTTTTTCAAGATCCAGATCCTGTCTGTCCTGCAATATTCCTTCTTTCAGTGGGCTACAAATAAAGCTCTTTATATTCCCTTTCGCGGTTATTCGACTGCAGGTATGGTGGCTTGGGTATCCCATCCTGGACATGATATACTCAGACTGCTGGGTACGTTTTTACCTACACCAAAACTCTCAGTATCGCTCCTGCCCGCCACCTTCATAAAATCTCTAAGGGGAGGAGATGCTGCAGGTAGAGAGCCCCTTTCCATCAGCCTTCCGAGTGCCTGTGAAACACCCTGCACCCACCACTTGTTTACCCTCAAAGTCTCACCCTGCCCCTCGGCACTGCGCCCCATAACCTGTGCATTCACAGTCTCTTCCAGCTCCTCTGTTTCACTTCGACATCCCCATTGCTCCACACAATACCGCCGACTTGTTCTGCCTCTGCCCAAGCCAACCCGGAAGCCTGCAACCACCGTTGCCCCGCGGATCCTCTGCAACAGACCCGCTCCACGTCACCAGATTCCCCCGCGGCGGCATAACCTTGAGCCTCATGTGGTCCTGACAACAGTAAGTCTCCCTTTATTAGCAACAACTCGATATACTTTTATTGCATTGCACAACTTATCTTACAGCCCTCAGCTGTTTTTCCAGTCCGTTTTTCCTCTCCTCGCTCGGGAGCTCCCATGACAGGCGGCAGCCTGCCACCAAGTTTCCCCCCTGCAGGACCGTAGAAATAGGTGAAGAGGCCCGAAGCTATATGAGTAACCTCTACAGTGATGACGTACATCCTAGGCAAGAATACATTGAGGCATGGCTAAAAAAGACAGAGCTACCGCAATTAACAAATGAACAGAGGATTGTTCTGGAAGGTGAGATCACTGAAGAGGAGATCAGGGCACAATGTAGGAGAATGGCAGGTGGGAAGTCAGCCGGACCAGATGATCTCCCCACCGAGCTTTATACCCATATCATGGATAAAGTGGCTAAATCCTAAAAGACCTATTTAATGCTATAATATGGATGGGGAAATGACTCCCAGGTCTTGGTCAGAGGCCATGGTAACCTTAATATTAAAACCTAATAAAGATCCAAAGAGAGTGGATTCCTATAGGCCAATATCACTCTTAAATACCGATTATAAGATCTTCTCTGGGAAAGTAGCATCAAAAGTGGCAAAGGTTATAAAGGGAGTTATCCACCCAGACCAAAAAGGTTTTATACCAGGGAGGCAGTTGAATGAACTCACATTTCTGATGTTGGGGGTCATAGACATGGCAGAGGCCCAGAATCTACCGTTGTCCCTAGTAGCAGTAGATGCAGCTAAGGCCTTCCACCAAGTGCAATGGATGTATTTGTGGGAGACCCTGATTAGCTGTGGGTTTCGGCAGAACTTAGTGAAGGTCGTGCAAAATGTATATTATCTCCTTCTGGCGAAGGTGTTGGTCACCGGAGAATTATCAGATTGGTTTAACATCTCGAGGGGCACAAGACAAGGTTGCTGCCTTTCCCCGCTCCTCTTCAATTTATATTTAGAGACTTTTCCTAATTTGATTAGAGCAGACCCCACTATTTTCTCCTCTAAGTCTTCCGGGTTTGAGGCAAACTCCTCCCTCCGGCCATGTGTGGGGTAAGATCAACCCTAATAAGAGAGTTGGAAAGATGAGGACAGAAAAATTATTAAAAAAATAAGAAAAAAGAACCAGATATAAGGAAGGAGTCTAGACATTTCGCCCGCTTCAAAGGCTTGCACTAGGTATACCTATTAAACCCTCAGACCAACTTTTTGGTTCACTCTTGGAACTGCAGAAGACTCTCAGAAGGACTGCCTTGTACTGCAGAGTACTGCCCTACTTTCTGAGGCCTGCTTTGTACATCAGGGCACTGTCCTGCTGCTACCAGAGGACTGACCTGCTACTTGGAGTTTGCCCTGTACCCTCAAAGGACTGCCTTGCTGCTTTAGGCATGCCTTGCTGAGTGGTCCCAGGACTACCAGAGTGACTCCAAGTGTCAGGTGCCTGACCTTGTGTTCTGAGCGACAGGTGCACAGCAAGCTTCAGAGGCCTTCCTGCAATGCCCAGCTGACCTGCTGCACTCGACCTGCCTGAGCCTTGCTGGGCTCTGCTGAATTCAGTCTCTGCTCCTCAAGAGGTGCCTCCGCATGTCTTGAACCTTTAGCTAGTTTCCACTGAGCTCCTCCTGGGAAAAAAGGGAGAAACCCTGAAGTTTTGGGCTCTTTAAGACTGTGAATAGGCCTTCACTCTGAAATTCTGACACACGTGATGCACGCGATGAACCCAACACTACACGCTACCCGACTGCCAGTGACTACCAGCAACGAAAGAACTGCACTTCGTACAACAGCGACTGCAGCCTGCTGTGACCACCAATGTTTGACTCCAGCAATGACCACCCACGACGCCCAACATGTTCTTTGCGCTACAATGATGAGCATCCATGATGCCCAGTCTGATCTGTACGCTTCAGCGATGACCATCTGCGCTGCACTACGCACTCCTCACAACCATCTCCACCGCAAATTGGACTGGTTGCGTCAGACTTTGAGAAGGTAAGTTATTCAGTGGGACTAATCTACTCCTCCTGTATCCAGCCCACACTCCATTGCGGTCAGTCTGAACTTGTGACTTTCCCCCGTTCTATCACGACCAGATGACCGCGAGTGACGCTTTGTGCTGTTAGGCACTCTACCTACCTCAAAATGTGAAATTGCACATTTCCAGTTCTATTGATTTTTTTTTTGTTTTTTGGTCTCAAATTATTTAATAAACTTTACTCTATTTTTCTAAATTGGTGTAAGATTTTTATTGTATTCTGTTTTCACCTTATTACCGTTTGCATCTGCATAAATATTTAACACAGTGCCCCTAAATTAAGCATGACTGCTTTTGTGCCAAGCTATCAGAAGGTTAAACACAGATTAAGTTGGTGACTTTTGTGGTTCACCTTGCCAAGGATTACAGTTGTTGCTTGAGAAGGGTTTTTCACCCCCTTCAATCAAAAACCCCAATCTTTTGGTTGCAATTGCTGAAGTCCTCCTATGCTTTTCTGGGAAGGACACACAGCATACAATTTGTTTTAAAGGTCCCAGAGGGTAGACAAAGTAAATTGACAAAAAAATGCACCAATTTTCTCCTGACCCTAGCATAAAGTCAAATATAGTCAATCTAAGAAAGAAAAAAGGCCAAGCCCAGCAGGGACCACGAGACTCCGGATGTCCTTGTCTGAGTACTGAAAAACAGGAGGATACTGGGAATGTAAGCCAGTTTATGGCACCCTGAAGGTGGGTGGGCATTCATTACCAGCTTAATCCTGTTACTCCTGTCTCACTGAGGCGGGATCATCTCATTAAGTATGTCTGGGAAAAGGGGAAGGGACGTACTAGTAACAAAATGTATCCTCTACATTTGACCCTGATTGTGGTTTAAAGAAGGGGGCTCTCTTTTTGCTAATAACATACACTGTTTTCTAGGTGAGAGTGCGATTGGTTAAGTGTTTTATATTCTTCATGCCTTTAAAAGATTTACTATGAAAATGATAAGCTGGGCAATAATCTCTACGAGTACAGGAATAATGCACCAAAGAATATGCTATGTTGTCAATAAAGTCAAAGAATTCTGGGGCATATCAACAACAACCGGCGATAATTATCGCTGAGCGCACTTAGCGCTAGGATAGTTATCGCCGGCTAGCGCCGATTTTTATCGCTGAGATAGCGTGCTATTAGCAATGCTTATCTCATCAGCGATAAAGATCCTAGCACTAACTGGCTAACGTGAGATTATCGCTGGAAACCCAGCGATAATCTCACGTTAGCTAGTTGATAGGAACTGACAAACTTAGCCATGATATCCACCCTCCATAGGATATCATGGCTAAGTCAGTCCTGAAGCAGGCGTAAGGAAAGTAGCGATAACAGGGGTTATCGCTACTTTTCCTGATGCTATGCTTCATAGCCTGTCATGCCAGGTCAGGAACGCCCACTTTGCCTCTCATTAGAGATGCAAAGCTGGGCGTTACGAATCCTGACGCTAAAGCAAGGTATCACGCGTTAGCGTGACCTTACTAATTAGGCGATAAAATTATCGCGGCTTTTCGGCCGAAAACGGCCGCAAAAGTGGCGATAATTTTTTATCGCCTGCTTGTTGATATGCCCCCAAGTACTTCTGTACTTGTGTTCATTACCAGATGCTTTGCAAAACATTTTGAGGGAATTTGATTTATGGGTATTATTTTTTTACAATTTTCATGCTTTGCAACTTTAATTTAGGTGTTTTCTGTGCCTCCTTTTACATCTGATTAAGCTTATAGCATGCAATTACAAATATGTTTTTGTTTATTCTGTTTGGATTTGTATTGTTTTTTGTCCTCCTAATTATCACAGGTACTACACTCAGATCCATTCCAGTGGACAGTCATAGTTTTTTACTGAACCAGCCAAGAACTACCCATTTTCTTATATAAACAATGCCCTTGATTCTGGAAGATCATTTTGTGATATTCCGCTTTGTTTTTTTTATTATTATGTAGCCCTACATGATATTTATTTAATTTGATTAGTCTGAAAATAGCCATCCCAATGTTATTCTTACAGGTTAAATGCTGATCTCAATAAATGATATGTGCTGGCACTTTAGACAGCCTCAATAATGTATCTAGTTTGGTTGAACAATCGGCATCACATATTTATGAGTGCGTGATGCTGACCATAATGCCGTTTGAGTGAGTCAGAGAGAGAGAGAAGTTAACGTTTATTTATCTTTCCCATCTGAAGGGGCCGGACCCGTATGTTCTAGATCCGTTCTAGAACCTCAAGTCGATGGTACTTTTTCTTAGCATGTAAGAGTGGAGGGAAGAGAAGTCGTTAGCAATTTCAATCAATTCAATCACAGTTTCTCTAGACCCAAAGTAACCAAACACTGCTAAGTAAGTTTAGTTGATTTATTACAAAGCCAAAAATAACTGAACATACAGACACCACAGGACGAGGGTGTAGAAATAAATTGGAACCAACATAAAGTCAAATCTGCTAAGTTGGTGCAACATGAATAAGGCAATCAATTCAAGAATTAGGATGCAGATAATCAGAAAGTACAAGTCCAAGTTCCCCTGCATTGAGGGTTGATGAAGATAAAGGATTATTCTGTCCCTACACTAGCACTAGCTTGACATCCCTACTCAAGCATTCTTCGGGGCAAGATAGGTAAAGGTGTCAGCATGTGGAGACTTCCTTAGAAGTCTCTCCACTTAAATGGTTGAGGTAGCATGAAGCTATAGAGTCAGAGCTCGTTCTAAGATGCTCTCTCTCCGAGGGCAAAGAAGAAGTGGGGCTCTGTCTCTAGTTGCAACATTCCAATATCAAAGGTGTCTTCCTAGGATTCCATTCTGGTCACGCCATTCAATCAGAGGACATTCTCATAGGTAGTATTCCACAGGATGGCAATGCTCCTTAACAGCGACAAGATTACCTTGGTTTCCAGGCCTTTTCCGGTGAGAAAATACATCAGTTCTCCTTATCGGCATTGACTTCCAATGTATCCTTTTCTCTCCGAGACTAACTCCTAAAACAAAGATATTATTCTAACTAATAAGGGTGCATCTTCCACCTTCAACACAAATGTGAGAAAGAGCAGAATCCAACGTGCACATGAAATTCAAATTATTAATGCTAATGCAAGAGCTTCCAGGGAAAATTTATTTCTGGCCTACACGAATCAGCTAACATAAAAGAAATGGAGCAAGGACTTTACGAAATCACATATGAATTCAGGCATATTTGGTTATTGTTCCTACCTACATACAAAATGACACGATTAATAAACACATTCAATAATAAATGGTTGTCAGTTGTGCAACACAAGTGTTTTTGTTAGTGTTTTCTGCTGGTTACATTTGATTTCCCACATAAATTCTTGACGTAATCCATGTAACGGCTTAAACACATTACGTTTTATGTTATTACATTGCAAAATCCTAACACTTAGGTTAACAAGAAAAAGGAATATATGGGGATGGGTTCTAGGTGTGTGATGATAATGCACAACTACAAATGAAAATTAATTTTGCCCTACATCACATCTTAACCTCGTTTGATGTTTTTTAATAAATGCATAGTGTTCACAGTCACTTTCTGTGAAACTTTGCATGAGAAGATGTCTCAGGTGCATACAATTCTTATACTTTTTGAGCATCAAGTGGCAAAAAAGCTCCCTCTGTAATGCTTTCTCCAATCATCTACCCTCCTAGTTAAAAACAACGAGTTAAGTCACAAAAAATAAAAAAAAGATGAGATTTAGAAGCTTAATTTGGGTAACTAAATGTTTTCATTTTCCGAATAAACCATGTGAAATTGTTTGACTTATTATAAGCGCTTAAAACATATATTAGCAATTTGTTGTTAGGCTGTTAGGGACTAATTTGTAAATCTCTTTTTAAAAGTCAGAAAACCTAGCATCGCTGTTGTTCTGCTTCAAATTCACTATGGTTACACCTTTTATGAAATTTACTCGAATCCCAAAAACAACTATGGAAAATACATGCAAGCCAAATCAACTCCAATCACTCCTACATTAATGTTTCAGTTTAAAAGTAATTAACGAACAGTATTGTGGGAATACTAGAAGATGAGGGTGTGTTATCACATCATGTATATATCTTCAGTTCATCATATTTTGGTTGCTTAGAAAAGTGGTAGTAAATTTTATGTAATTTATGTCAAAACCAGGGGGCACATATGCGATTATTCTTTGAAACGTGACAAAGAACATCGAAGAGTAACAGTTGCAACCCAATGCTTGCTCTTTGATGTAACTAGCACTGCCAATAATAACCGTGGGTATTATTACAGGCACTTTGTTATTGTGCAAAAAAGAGAAGGAGAGATCGTTGTGTTGGACCTGGCCCTTTTTGCAGGGTTATCCCCAAAGCTTTTGCCTTCTTCCTCCTATTTTATCTGACATGTTTTGGACTCTGGTCACTGTACCACTGCTAACCAGTGCTAAAGTGCATATGCTCTCTGTGTAAATTGTATTGGTGAATTGTTTATCCATGATTGGCATATTTAATTTAATAGTAAGTCCCTGGTAAAATGCACCACGCATGCCCAGGGCCTGTAAATCAAATGCTACTAGTGGACCTGCAGCACTGATTGTGCCACCCACATGAGTAGCCTTGCAAACATGTCTCAGACCTGCCACTTCAGTGTCTGTGTGGCCAGTTGTAAACTGCTATGTCGACCTGGCAAGTGCACCTACTTGCCAGGCCCAACCCTTCCCTTTTACTGTATGTAAGTCACCCCTAACGTAGGCCCAAGGCTGCCCCATGGGAAGGGTGCAGTGTATTTAAAAGGTAGGACATGTGATGTTTTCTTTACATGTCCTAATAGTGAAATCCTGTTAATTTAGTTTTTCACTATTGCAAGGACTATCTCTACTATAGGGTAACATGGGGATTGCCTTGAAACATCTTTTAAGTGTAATTTCCCATTGGTAGCTGATAGAGATTTGGGGTTTTATTTACAAGCCAATTACGCTGCCGACGCATCACTTTTATTGACGCACCTGCAGTGCAATGGGCTTCCCCATATTTACAAGGCCATGTAAAGTCACCCTGCATGACTTTTCATGGCCGTCTAAATATGTTTCCCTTTCACTCCTAACTCTGCGTGAAAGGAGAGTTTCATGGTTGTTGCTGTGGGTGTTCCAATGGATCATCCATGGAACTTGACGCATTCCCAGATTTACAACAGTTTGGAAACCTGGGAATGCGTCAGAATCTTAAGGAGGTGCGGCGAGGAGAAATACTTTTATTTCTTCTCGTTTTTCCTCTTTCAATGAGTGCTGCATTCTGTAGCATGCATAGAAAAAGGAAAATGCCTTTAATTATTGTTTTTGTGCAGGAAGGTGTTCTTTCCTGCACAAAAACAATCACCCTCTCAGCGCAGGCTCCCTTGCAAAATGACACAAGGGTATCTCCACTGGCGCACGGCTACTGTTTGTGCGCCATCACAAGGGAGAAGGACAGGATTGCGCCGTATCTTGTGGATACGGTGTATTCCTGCCCTATTGTTTTGGTGCACGGCAGTGCAGCAGGAAGGCTTGCTGCACTGCCATACATCAACATATTGTAAATGAGGCCCTTGGAGTTTGAGGTCTCTGAACTCACAATTTAAAAATACATCTTTTGGAAAAGATGCTTTTTAAATTGCTTGTTTGAAAATACCACTTTTAGAAAGTGGGCTTTTTCTTGCTTAGATAAATGACACAATTCACACCTGGGTCTATTGCAAAGAGAGAGAGAAAAAACAAGAGAGAAAGCAATGAGGGTTGATTACCTAGACTATGAGGAGTATTCCCTTTTAAGGCCTACCAGCTGTACTTGGACATTTCCCTTGTGGGTTTGTGGAGTATGTGGCCAGACCTCATATACCATGCAAGTTGACAATGGCCCAAGAACACGATGGGAACAATGGCAACACACGAACTGTAAAAACGAGAAAGTAGTTTACCTATTTACCTGTCCGTGTGGCCTCAGATATGTGGGGATGACAAGGAAATTCAGAATATACATCACAGAACATAAGAGCACAATAAGATGCAAAAGGCAAACTACAAAGATGACAAATCATTTCATTGAGAAGGGTCATTGAGCTGCTGACCCACGTTGGGCAGTGCTTAATAAACCATATATCCCTCTGAGCAAAAGGAACGTTTCCCAGTTCTTATTTGTAAGAGAACAGAAATAGGTGTTCAGGATACGGAGCCACATCCATGGTCTCAATGAGGGGATACCATGGTTATCCTTACCATAATACCATTAAGTCCTCGGTGCGTGCAAAACAATGATCAACAATAAGGTTTAGATGGTGCCTTCACAATTACAAACCATCTTTCTAATATTCACTTAAGATGAGTTTCCTCTTAACTAATTTTCCCATGAGGCAAGAGAGATTTTGTAGCTATTCATGAGGGATTTTGATATTAAATATCCCAAAGTCCTTTACACAAATGAGTTCTAGGACATCAGACCCTTTCCCTCGCCACCCCTTCTCCTTGGCTACACTTTGCCTGAACTACATTCCCCATGAGGCAAGACACATTTTTGTAGTCATTTATGATTGATGTACACCTCGAGTGTCCATTCATTCACACATGTCAGACTGTTACAGAGGAAGCACACTCCTTATATTCTTGTTTGGATCGTTATTATTTTCTACACAAGCTTGATGCAGCTCTCTGCTTGATATGCACATTAATTAATACAATGCCCGGACTACTAATCCCATGAGGCTTTGGCGCCTCGGTAGTTTTTTCTGCTCGGCCGGCAACAGGAAATGAACAAGGGAGACCCCGGCTGCTGTTTTAAAAACAGAAACAGTGTGGGAGCTGTTCTCCTTAGGCTTGGCGTGGTGAAGCGCGGCTGGAGAATAGAGTGCCCATATCTGTAGTGCGGTTAGCTGCTGATAAGTGTAACAGGTGATTAAAGTCCTGAGAGTACCTGGGGTTAGACTCAAATTCCCTATAGTAAATACAGGTTAGCGCATGGCAGTACTCTTGAGCCTGGTTACGATTTCTCCAAAGGGTATGTCTATACATTTAACAACCACCTGTTACTTTGTTCTGTACAAATGAAGCTTGGAAGAGCAACGATACCGGGACAAACTGTGAACCCCTTTGTTTTAAAAATGGTTGTTTTAATAACCATGTGTTTTGGCAATTAACCTAGACGGGACTGGAGGCCCCTGTCCTGGGCAAAAGGTTACAATGAGAAAAAACACATAACAGCGCTTTTTGATTTTGACATTTTTTTTTTTTTTTTTAAAAAACCTTTATTTCTTCAAGAGTCTGGACACAGCTATTCAGCCGACAACCCGGAGGTTCGGCAGCTTCGATAGAGAAGGACAAAGAAGCGTCCACATTGCATTAAAGGAGCAGTGAAAAGATTCCATTTTTAAATAAACACAAACACACAACAAACCCCAGCAAGGCAAAAACACTGAATGCCCATGGTGAAAGCCCCCCAGGGGAGGCCGGACCCCAATCATCTAACAGTCACAGTACTGTGATAAGAGGAAGAAGGGGGACAGCAGAGGCCCAAGAAGTCAATTAATCATCACATCTTATATACTGAGCTGGAAAGAATGTCAAGAAGAAAGCTGTTCCTCGGGGGGATCCAAATCAGAGGCAATACATATTCCCCCCCTGTATTGATTCCACCGCCCCCAGATGGCGTGCCACTTCCGAGGGCGGCCTCTAGCGCAATATACTGTCTTCTCCATGAACATACTCCAATCCATATTTTCTTTCCACGCGGTCAATGTGGGGGGCCCCGCGGAGCCCCACAATCGCGCGATATCTCTCTTAGCGACCATGTTACCCAGAGTCACCCATTGGGTCTGTGCCGCATCGTGATCAGTGGGCCCCCAGACATTCAGGAGACAACACCGCGCTTCCGGCTGCATAGCAATGCCCGTCACCTCCCCCATCACTACATGGACTCTCCTCCAGAATTCCGCGATGACACCACATTCCCAGATGATATGCAGGAAAGTACCCACCATACCACATCCCCTCCTACATAGGCCTTCCTCAGAGAATCCCATATGAACCAGCCTTGGCCCCGTCACATACACTCGATGCAGTATTTTGAGCTGCACCAGCCTCAGACGCGACGGGATCGCAACCTCTTTGGGAGAGGAAACAGCAGACTGCCAATCCTCATCATCCAACTCGAGTCCATCCCTAGTCCACTGGTCCCGCAGCCCCAGAAGCGCATCCGCCCGGACGTTTATCAATTTCTTGTAGATGAGCGAGATCGTGCTCTCAGGCATATGGCCATCAAGGATCCGGTCCTCCAAAGGAGAAGACTCAGGCACCTTCTCACCCTCCACGAGGACTGACCGGAGGGCATGACGCACCTGAACATAGCGGAAAAACTCGGAAGTCCCCAGCTCATACTCCTTCTGCAACTCTTCAAAGGACTTCACCCTCCCCTTAATCAGCACATCTCCGACCCTGGAGATGCCGATCAGGTCCCATTTATCAAAACCTTTTGTATGCCAAAGCCTACCCAATCTTTCAGATTCAAACAGCGGGGTAGCGAGGGTGAGCCTATCCTTCCAGCCCAGCGAGTCAGTTGCCATCTTCCACACACGCACCGCCACCCCAGTGGGCCCCGTGAGGGACGAGTCCAGGGACCGCGAGTACAACGCCCTGTGATAGTTACCACCACGCAGCAACCACCTATCCATGGCATAACCAGGGCTGAGGGCAGGGCCATAGAGACCATGATTAATCGCGCTCAGCTGGGTGGCCCAATAGTAGCGTCGGATGTCTGGAAGCGCAATACCCCCATCATACCATGGAAGCGTCAACTTAGCGATTGCTATTCGCGGCCGCCTGTCCCACAACAACGTTCGTTGGAGGCTTTCGATCTCCCGAAAGTATTTGGCCGGTACCCAATCTAGAGTATTCTGCAATGCGTAGAGGAACCGGGGAAGAGACATCATTTTGAACAAGGCAGCGCGCCCAACGAGGGAGAGCGGCAGCCTCCGCCAGCCCTCTACATCCCGCCGCAGGCGCGCCAGGGGGGGGAGCAGGTTCCTCTCATACCGCAAAGCGGAGTCCGTGGAGATAAAGATCCCCAGATACACGAAGCCCTGCTGAGCGATCTGGATCGAACAAGTTCGCGGGATCGGCGGAACCTCGCCACTCAGAACATATAAATACGATTTACTCCAGTTGATGACGAGACCCGAATTCCTACCGAAAGATGTAAGAACGTCACAGACCACTATCAGTGATTTCTTGGGCGAGGCAAGATACAACAGGATGTCATCAGCATATAGCCAAATGCGGTCCTCGTGTTCGGGCGACCATCTAAGTCCCCGTATATCCGGGTTCCAGCGTATCCACGCCGCCAGTGGCTCAAGGGCGAGGGCGAACAACAATGGCAACAGGGGGCAACCTTGCCGAGTGCCCCTCCCAAGCTGAAACGGAGTCGACGCCCGGCCATTTACCACCACACTCGCAAGGGGTCCCTCATACAGCAACCTCACCCAGCTCACAAAGCCATGGCCAAAGCCGAACTTGGCCAGCACAGCCCACAAATATGCCCATTCCACCGTATCAAAGGCCATCGTGGCATCGAGAGACGCCACAACGGCTGGTTCACGCAGCGTGCCCGCCCTGGCGATTACGCCATGAAGGCGCCGAAGGTTTAACGCGGTGTTACGATGCGGAATAAAACCGGATTGATCCGGGTGGATCAGGTCTCCAAGTACCCTGATCAATCGGGCCGCAAGGACTTTAGCCAGAATCTTCGGCTCGGCGTTAAGAAGTGAGATAGGCCTATATGAGGCACACTTATCTCGGGGTTTACCATCTTTGTGTATAACAACAATTGTCGCCAGTCGCTGATCCAACGGGAGGGTCCCACTCCCCCGCGCCTCCACGAACATGGCGCGCAGGTGAGGGGCAACCCTATCCGGAAACAGCTTATACAGGTCAATTGGCAAGCCATTCGGGCCCGAGGCCTTCCCCGAGTTCAGCGCGCGGATAGCTCCCGCCACCTCATCGACCGTTATGTCTCCATCCAAATCGTCCCTATCTACATCGGAAAGACAGGGCAAAGCGATATCACGCAAGAGGTCACGCGAGTCCTCGGGCGGCCTATCCGACACTGAGGCATAAACCATACGGAAATAGTCCGTGAAGCACTGTACAATCCTCTCAGGTTCCACAATCACCTCTCCCCCCTCTCCCGTCAACTCCGGCACTACTCTATTAACCCGTTCTTTTTTGTCCAGCCAAGCTAGGAGTTTCCCGGCCTTGTCACCAACATCATACAAGCGGCCCTGCTGTTCCCTACTGAGGGTCTTAGCAGCATTCGTCACCAGGTCCTTATACTCGGCTTGCTTCAAGCTCAGCTCATGCAGTGAGGCCTCTGTAACCTCCTCCTCTAGCGCTCCCTCCAAAGCCACGATCTCCTCCTCAACCTGCATAACCTCGCCATCTCTCCGCCGCTTGGCCGCCACTACAAGGGAGATGGCCTCCCCTCGCAGCACGGTCTTAAATGCTTCCCACAGCGACACTGCCGAGTCCACGGATCCCTGATAATCCTTGAAAAAATTTTCAACTGTCTTCACCAGTGCGCTGCGCATCTTGGGGTCTCGGAAGTACCAAGGGTTAATAGGAGCCACTCTTCCCTCTCCCTCACGGCCAACATCCAGCCTGACCCACACTGGTGAATGGTCCGATATACCACGCGCCATGTGCCTGGCCTCGGACACCATTGAGGCATGCGCAGCCAGAGTGAGTAGGTAATCAATCCTAGAGAGGCTACCATGCTCTCCGGAGTGGAAGGTGTATTGGCTCTGTGTGGGGTGCCGGAGCCTCCAGCAGTCTATCAGGCCAAGAGTGTCAAGAAAGTCTGGAAGCCACTTCTGAGCCCCCCCTGTGTCTCTGGGCGGGTATCTATCCAGCAGCCCAGAGCCGACAGCATTGAAGTCACCCCCCACCACAAGCATACCCCCCGGGAGATCCAGCAAGGCCCTACCCAGATCTGTAAACGTGGAGGCCTGCAGGGCCGGCGGGACATAAACCGAAACTAAAACCAAAGTTCTTCCTTCCCACCGCCCCGCCACCGCCACAAACCTCCCCCTATCGTCAACAATGGTGGAGTCCACCTCAAATGGTAGCGAGGCGCTGACTAGGATGCCCACACCCCTGGACCCAGAGGAAAATCCCGAATGTGCTATGAGTTTATAACCCTTCCTATTAAGAGCATAGCACGTGTTACCTATAAGGTGCGTCTCCTGCAGTAGGGCGACATCCGGCAATGACCGTTTCAGGAATTGCAAAACAATCCCGCGCTTAATGCGATCCCCCAAACCATTAACATTCCAGCTAATAACACTTAAACCCCTACCCCCATCCCCAAACGTAAGGAGGCCCACCCCACACCCGAAGAGCCACCATGGAACAGTCCTGAAAATAATCAATACGCCTTGCAGAAACAAACCCCCAAACAACAAACCCAAAATCCCAACTATCCCCCCACCCTGCACCCCTGCTGCAGCTTACAAAGCCCCCCCAACTTGCAGTGTGCCTGTCGCCCTACCAAACCCAAAATCTACAAAAAGTACCCTAAGGGAGGAAAGAGCTCCCCTCGTCCTCCCACAACCCTCCGTATTTACTGCATTCTGTTCAAGTCATTAACTAGAGTCAGATCGAGTCAGTCCGGTTCCGAAGACATCAACCTTGTTCATCCCGGCCACTGTCCCCGTCTGCGGCAGTGTCCTCTCCCGTCCGTCGTCGGGGCAGAGCGTCCAGCCATTCATCGGCCATGACAGGCGACTCAAAAAAGAATGTTCGGTCTTCGTACACCACACGTAGTCTGGCAGGGAAGAGCATGGCATATTTCAGTTCCCTCTCCCGAAGCCGCCTCTTCACCCCCAGGAAGCCCTGCCTCTGCCTCTGCACCTGCTGGGTGAAGTCAGGATAGAAATTCACCGAAGCGTTCTGGAAGGGGACCGGGCCCGTCACCCTCGATGCTTGCAGGATAGCGTCCCGATCTCGAAAATGAAAGAGCCGGGCGACAATCGGCCTCGGTGGGGCTCCCGCCTTGGGCCTACCACCCGGCACTCTATGGGCCCTCTCAACTGCGAAAAACTTTCCAAGACCCTTAGGCTGCAGATGGTTAAGCACCAAGTCCTCCACTAGCAGGTCTACAGAAGTCTCGTCCGAGGACTCCGGGACGCCGATAACGCGCACGTTGTTGCGCCTGGCCCGGCTCTCAAAGTCCTCCAGCCGACGGACGGCGAGATCACTCTCGGTCCGCAACTTACGGACCTCGGTCTGTAGCTCCGAGACATCATCAGCGAGGCCCGTGGTCTTGAGGTCCAGGGTTTTAACTCGTTCGTTCGTTTTGCCCAAATCCGCGCGGATCAGATTAACGTCCACCAAGATGGCATCCACTTTGTGTGCCAGGGCATCAAACTGTCTCCCAATCGAAGTCTGGAGCCCTTCGAGCGCGCCCATGACATCCTGGAGCGAGAGCTCCGGGGCCAAGGGTGAGGCAATCTTCTGTGCATCCGGCGACTGGCTCGGTCCACCCGGTGACCCCTTCTGCTGGGCGTAGCGGTCCATATTATTGGCCTGAGTATAGGCTCCCCGCCTGGTGGCCTTAGGCTTCAGCCGATCCACCTCTGCTTTGCCCGACATGGTTGGCTCAAGCAGGTCGGTTCAAACAAGACGACCCTTCTCCAGCGAAAGGAGGCAGGAGTGCGCAGTCCTGCGATGGGCCGCCAGAGTAGCGTGCAGAGCGTCCAAATGATAATAAAGCAGCCGGGAGCACTCCCTGGGCAGGGCCAACAAAGGGCGAGAAAGTGAAAGTGAAAGGATGAGGACCTCCGTCCGGTAGTTCACACCTCGCCTGGCCGCTGTTGTTCAATTAGAGGTCGGGCATCCTGCCAACTCTAGCCCCTGGCATCCCTCGGAGATAGGCCTCAATCTTCCGCCATGCTTAACTCCGGTTCCCGGTGGGCGATCCGACCGCGGGTGGCATCAATCGCCTCCCTGACAAGTCATCTGCACGATGCCATGCATGCAAACAGGATTAGAGACAGGATAGTCGACGGAGGGCACGAGGGTCTCGGGAGCTCAAAGCTCACGTGGCCATCTTGGTCAAGCGCTAGGCTCCTCCCCCCTGATTTTGAAATTTTGAACATTACGGTGCTTAGCATTCTGTGCTAAAGGGTTAAGAGTAATTAACAAGATGTATCTGCTGGTACATACCAGACTTTCTGCAACAGGTTAAGTCCTATGTACTTAATAGAAGTCCGCGAGACCTACCTGGGCTTTTGCAAGTCTTTGTAAAGAAACTATTTAAAAAAAAAAACATTTTTGTAGTCTTTTTGTTATCCTCTGAGTTTTTCATTACTTTTATTACTCTGTATTCTTCAATGTCTCTGATCTATTGCTTTCCTCTTATGACACTATTATCGGGAAGAATATACCCAGAGCCTCACACCAGGGCTTGACTTGAGGCCCCAATCCTGATGTTAGCAGGTAAGCTTTAATCCAACCCGATGCCACATTCACCTATCCCCATAGTCTCGTACAAGAGCACAGGTGTTTTGTTGCACGGGTGATATAAATATGAAATATCCCACATTTACCTATTGGTTGTAGTCCATTTGTTTCAAATGGGTGGTAACCTAGATGTATTTAATATGTGGATATCCACTTTATACTTTATAGAATATCTTTTGCAGGAGATGACCAGTAGATCCACACTTTGGATATTCAATTGAACAACTTTGGTTTTATTTTGATTTACTGTTTTTGATTTTTGTTTTATCAGTTTGAGCACTTGAGCCGAAGCATTTGCTTTATTGGTCTTGAGGAATGCCGCGACACCGCTGAGGAGGGTCAAGGGCAGAAACATGTTGACCTTCTTCTTTTGACAAACCTGACAGATGTGACTATGCTTGCCTGGCACTCTACTTTGTTTTAACCCTAGAGTGTATGAATAAACTGTATTGCGTACCTTGGATCTAGTTTCAGATTTCAGATTTCTCACTCACACTCTGCTTCTTCCCTCTCTACATACTCATTAGCAAGGTATTTATCATACCTCTTAAAACATCCCTGACCTCTTTCCTCTAGTGAGGGGGTTGTAGCCCACACCATGGCTAGGCATCACGGTGTTATGAGGTTCCCTATGATGAAGCACGGCTTTCACTGCAGGTCCTAGTTTTCCATTGCAGCGCATCAAAAGAACCGCCGCAGCTTGAGTTTCAAGCACCGCATCACCGTAATCCGTGGCACCGGCTCTGACTCTAACGCAGTCCCTGCTTTGCGGCTCAAGAATCAATGAATCACCTGCTTGGCGGCTGTGCTCCCCTTACCCTGACTAAAGTGAGAGTACCTACGGGTGCATACCAAATGCCAACTAAAGACTCCATTTCTAACAGCTGTCCACAATGTTTTTCTGCTTGTGTAGCAAGAAATGGGTTGAAAAGCATTTGAAAACATGGTACAAACACACTCGACATTCCTTCTGTTTTGTTTTTATAATAAGTGGGAAATTATTATTATAAAATATTTTTTTCCAATTTTCAAAAATGAGCAATGCGATAATAGATACATTGGCTTGTTCCACTTTCATTAAATAAGTCATAAAATCATTGCATAATCAGCCTTTTCTACTTTTTAAAGGTTTAAGGGTTGCTGATGGGCTTGTTTTTTTTCCGGCATAAACGACAAACAACACAAGTAAAATTTATAAGCAAAAATCTGGATTACCTATGTTTTAGCTTTGGTTCCACAATCCATATTCTTGATTATTTCACTGCTATGAACAGAGCCAATGTATTGCTCCATGATGTTCTACATACTCAGTATCAGAATACAAAATGTTTCTCACTGTTTGCTGCACAAATGCACATTTTCTGTAATAAAGTCCCTTGTCTTAGGGGGCCATGAGGACAAAAGGAGGAAGAGAAAATATGCAGGGATTGGGCAAATCAGTTCTGATTGGTGTTTTGTGTGCATTTCATTTTAGAAATGACTGCCTAACCTAGTTTAACACCTAAAAATTGGTGAACTTGTGAGTATTTTCAATTGTTTGACAGGCACATTCCCATCATAGTTATGGTCACAGAATCAGTCCTTTCACAGAAGGAGCATATCCCTTTTCTGGGTAGGAATGGCATTCAAGCTGATCTGGATTTCACAAAAAACAAAACTGAACTTCCTCCTGTCTGGTGCGAATCTTCCCTGTAATAGCATTGATAGTTGTGGGGTTTATCGCAGGCACTGTTAACTGTGGCCGGACAGCTTGAACAGCCCTCGCTGTGACAGTCGTTATCACACGCATAACAAACTGCGTTAATCTTCTATATAGTGCAACTCGACCAGTATAAAGAGTGAGTAGATCGGCCACATTAAGCGGTGCTAAATTTGGGAGTGGTGTGTAACCAGCCAGTGTCATCTATGTAGCCCCATAATTACTGAGGAGATCCAGTCAAATGTTATGTAATGTATATGGTAGGGTACCTTGGAAACAATTTTGATGTTTCTGATATGATAATGGTATTTTTAAGTCGTTACAAGCTCTGTATTGTCTTGGTAAGGCAGCTTCATCATAAACCGTTAGCTGAATTACTGTGTACTGCCTACCTCTCCTTCCACATGCATGCCAATGATACCCAGATCTACATAAAAATCTCATCTCTAGAGGAGATCTACTCTTTGAATGAGGCCCTAAAGCTGACTATTTAGTGGCTCACCTGCAACCAACTCAAACTAAATGCACAAAAAAACGGAGGCCCATCTAATCTCCCTCCCCTAAAAGTAACACTGACATCTGGGAATGGACCAACTCGATCACAGCACTAAACTGCAAACCGACCACAGTGGAATCTGACAAATCTCTCAGAATAATCCAAGAGAGCAACCTGAATATGCGAGACCACATCAACTCAATGGCTAAAACTGCCAGGTTTCACCTGATCTACCTGAGGAAACTGAAACCTTTCCTTCATGCCTCTGACCTAAAAATGGCAGTCCAGGCATTAGTTATCTCCAGAATCGGAAATGGATTCTCAACCCTTTCTGGCCTACCCATGATCTCCACGCCCCCCTAAAAGCTTGCCTCAACGACAAAGCCAGACTCTTAACAGGCTCAAAAGAATTCAACCACATCTCACTTCATCTGAAGTCGCTGAACTGTCTTCCTTTTGAAGCCAGAATCCAACTAAACTGGCATGTATCACCCACAAAACGCTACACATGAAATCTCCTGCATAACTCGCCCAGAAAATCATGGTGTCTGGAGGAGCCAGAAACTCCCGGTCCGCCAGAGACTTTGTGCTCCAACCACCCTGCTTCTGAAAGGAAAAGACTTACAATCGTGCTTTCTCTGGGGCTGCACCAAGAATCTGGAACTCGCTGCTGTCTTTCATCAGAAGAATTCCCTCTTTGTCAATATATGAAAAAGAAAGCCAAAACCTTCCTAATGGGCAAGTTTCTCCCATAAATCATACATTGCACACACCCCAGCAGCTTTGCTTACTTTTGGTTGCCGCTAGAGTTTGGACTGACAGGCTGCTATCCATCTTGTACTGACCTTGCACTCCGACAAATTTAATTGCTAGCTTTCTCTGCATTATGATCTGAACATTGTATACACCCTCTTATTCCACAAATGTTTTACTTCCTTCTACCCCTACTTATGTTTTTTTTTAACTATTTCATACTTGTATACAATGTGTTATCCCTGTAAAGCGCTCTGATACCCTAATGGGTCACGTTCACGCTCTAAAAAACACTAAATAAATAAAGGTGTGAAATGTTTGTGTGTTAGCCTCTATTGCTGGACAAAAGACCAATAAGTAGAATTCTTCAGTATTATAAGCACATGAGCCTCATTCACAAAGGGAACATCTCCACCAGCATTTTGTAGCCCGTGTAATATTAAATATACTGTAACAGCAGGTCTGCTGGAATTTTGATTGCGTTCACCGTTTTAGTAAATGGCATTCAGAGAGGGAATAAACCATTGTGGGGTATCTTTTAACGAGGATTTGTCCCTAACATCACTGACATCTCCATTTAAAGGTGACTAGGGTACCTCGGGCATACACAAGAACTACTCAGGTGACCCATTAAATAGGTACATGAGCTAAGAATGTTGGTGGTGCCTGTTATACAGCTACCACTAGAAAAAGTAGGACTGCGTATTAGAACAACAGAACTTCAGGGACTGTGTCCATCTACACCATCAGAGACTGTTGGCCAAATTCATAGCTAGCCCACTGTGCCTCACTTGAACCCCTAACCTTTCCACTGTAGCAGGGGATTTTGGCAACCTAAAACATGACACTCTGATCCCAAGGGAATAGCAGAAAAAGATCCTACCCCTTTCATTGTTTACTCATGTATGCTCTTGGTAAACATAGGAGAATATGTGAAGGAAATGTTCAATACATTTATAGAAACAATTCTAATCTTGCATAAAATGAATGAGATGTGATTATCAGCCAGATAAAACAAAGCAAAGTAACCAGCATTATGAACATGGTAAAAAGAATGAACAGTCCAACCATGGCAGTCTGATATCTATATGTAAATATCCCTACCTATCACTGCACCTAGTCTGAGAGCATAGAGGGTGTACAATCTGCCTGATTTCTTAGGTTAGCCTGAGACATCATACCTGGGTGACTTGGTCTGGATGAATATTGGCAAGCCCACTCTGCAGGATTAGGATGGAAGGTTTGCTTTAGTAGAGCTACATGTTGAATACAGCTGCCGTTCCAGGACCGTCGTGGCTGGAGTGCCCCTCTGACCCATAACAGTACAGTGCACTGTTTATATAATAACACAACTCTGTTAAAGGTACAGCTCTTATGCAATGATGTGTTTAGGTGTAAGAAGCTGTCTCTGAGTGGGCAACATAAACACTAGGATATTTGTTGTGTTCTTTAGCCTTGAACGTGGAGAACAGACAATATCGCAGGAAAGGGTATCTAAGAACATGCAGCAAGTACAGTATCTTCTCAAAAATAAAACATGTAAAAATAATATAGCTAAAATGAAGTCTGCTAAAACGTGTACATTGTGAAACTAAAAGGGAGAACCAAAGTGGGTCCATGAGGACCAACAACAATTACCAATGAGTTCTTACTACGGAAAAACAATCTTATCTGCGTCAATTGTTCAGACAATCCCAATCCCTTTTACTCTTTTCTTTACCAAAACTTCCGATTTGAGACAACAATAAATTAACACTGTGGGTCTGTAACGCAATGGAAATTAATCTTCCAATTTAACTTCATGGAGGTTAACCATTAAAACAAAAAATCAAGAGTTAAACTCCATCACATCTCATTACCAGTCTGTGTAAGATATACTAAGTTACAAGTAGCATTGGCGGGAAAAAAATTAAAACAAAAGAACTGGCTTTATAGTGCTCCAGGGAGATGACTTATCATTATGTAAAATCATTTTTTATATTTCTACGCCTCCAAAAAATCAAGCCCAACATTTACACACAACCCTTTCAAAATATCCACTTAATTCTAACAAACTCAAAAAAGTATACATGAACCAATTGCCAATTTTTTGTATTTTTATTTTTATTTAGAGGTTTATATAGCGCCAGAATCGACTCCAAGGAGTATCTCTGCGCTTTTGTGGAGGCGTATCAGTTGTATAACGAAGGCTATGAGGTTGATTCTATTTTTTTTTTTGATTTCCTGAAAGCTAAGCGATTTGAGCATTCTCTTAAAGAAGAGGGAAGTTCATTCCAATATTTCGGTCCAAGGTATGATAAAGATTTCCCTCCTGATCTCGCTCTCCTGATTCTAGAGACTATTAGAAGATGTTTGGTGCTAGAACGCAAAGATCTCGGGGGAAGATTGGGGCTGAATTTTTCTGCCAGATATCCAGAACCAAGATTAAATAATGCTTTGTGAATGGTGCAACAAATTTTAAATTTGATCCGTTGTCGTATTGGGAGCCAGTGGAGTTTTAATAGAAGAGGGCGGGAAGCAGATCGGGATGGCATATTCAAAACCAGTGGCGGCGCCGTATTTTGAACCACCTGTAATTTATTAATTGACGCTTCATTTGCAGAGAGCAACAGACCATTACAATAGTCTAAACGACTTAGTATAAGAGCCTAAGTCAGTGTCTTTTTTACAGAATCTGAAAGTAATGGAAAGACTCGTCGGAGAAGGCCCAAGGTATAGAAGCATGTACCAGCTGTCTGGCCAACGTGTTCTTTAAAAGTGAGAGCCTGATCTAACCGAACTCCCAAATTCTTAACGGAAGTTTTGGGAATAGGAGGCTTTCCAAGATTAGAGGGCCACCAATTGGGAGACCATAATAATGGGGCTTCACCAAAAAGTAAGAGCTCGGTCTTCCCAACGTTACACTGAAGAAAGTTGTTCCTCATCCATTCTGAAATAGCATTCATGCCCAAAGAGAAGGTTTCCTGAATAGACGGGGTTAGTTCACTGAAGGGAAAAAGTAGCTGCGTATCGTCAGCGTAAGATATCCTGAAAACACTGCCTACCCAGCCCCCAATGTAATCCAAAACCTATACGAGACATAATTTACAAATAATCATAAAACTTAGCAAAAAACCAATGAATATGAACTCTAACCTTACAATGTAAACCTCAAAAATGAAAAAACACCCAACCGTCTGAAATACTTGGAATACATTTATGTCTGTTTTTGGATTTTCTTCTATGAATGTTTCTTAGGCGATACGTAGTGTGAGTTCCCAATGCCAAGTGGAGGAAACAGTAATGTGATTATAAATCGACCAGGATATGAAAGTGGATCACCATGAATCCAATGAACAGGAGATTCTCTGGATTGCAGTAGATAAATGATATGAACAACAACATCCAAACAAGCAGGGACAACCAGCCAACAAATAAAAACCCACAGTGAAAGGACCTAAATGTAAAAGGAAAGCAGAAAAGAAGGAAACGAGAAAGGTGGGGGAAAGCAAGAATGAGTAGGAGTGGGAACCTATACAACCAAGAATCATTGCAAGGCATTGTGGTTCAATACGGGTTATACCATTATTGACCTAGAAGTTGAATCCTGAACAATTAAGTATCCTCCCAAGCTGAGGTTCGTACTCTTGTGTTTTCCAGATGCTAGTGTCCATGCTACCATAGATTCCAGTGCCTTCCATGTCTGGATCGAGTGATCCGAATATTGGTCGTAGGTCTGACACTGCAACAGTTTGATTCATGAAGGATTCGAATAGGCCTCCATGTGCCCTTCCCTGATTTTTCTTGGAAGGAAATTCTGACATAGCCACACTCCGGGTTTTTTACACAAATTGGTTGTCTGAATTGGAGCTAAAAATTGGGCATTGTCAGAGGGAGAGCACAGTGATTGAATTGTGGAATAAAAGAACTAGTTTCATAAGGATTCATCCAGTTTTGTATTGCCCTCAAACCCCATTGCAGGGTATGTAGATCATTGATCAGAAATAGTTAGATATACAGTTGTGTGCCATCAGTGGACCAGTGGAACATTATTCTGGTGTCTACAAGTGACAGCCCTAGAGATTTTATTTATTGCTTGAAGAGGACCCAGGAGTTATGATACAATTAGGGACTCCACAAACTACCAGATCTGTTCGAGATGAGTAGTTTTCCAGTTTTACTACTTATGATCATCCTTTTAGGAAGGATCTGAACCAAATTAGAACTGAATCTCTGAACCCCATTCTCCCCTCAAAGGGTCTAAAGGAGTAGGTCATGGTAAACTGTGTCAAAGGTAGCCAACAGGTCCAGGAGGATGAGGAAGCAGGCCTCACTATGATCTTGGATGCAATGAATATCATCAAGCATTTTCTGTGTTTCCCTTTCTGTACCATGATCTTCTCTGAACCCCGATTGTGTTGATGATAGGAGCACATTCTCAATTAAATACTTATTCTTTTAGGTGGAGTTGCATTTCTCAATGGCTTTCCACAGCCATGTGAGGTTGGTTACGGGTCTAAAAATGTCCAGGATTTCTGGGTCTGCATTGGATGTCTTTAGAATCTAAGTGAGCAGGCCCAGCTCGAGGTTATTAGGATACTTTGCTTGCAACAGTGAAGTACTAATAAAGGGAAGCCAGAATGGTGCGAACAGCTGAAAGCTAGATTTAATTATCTTTGCTGGAGCATTGTCCCTGAAGTATTATGTGTGACGCAATTGACGTGATTCTTTTGTGAGGTCTTCCAGTTATAGTGTCTAGCTGGAACCAGAATTGGCAGCTTTATGTGGCACATGAATAGAGGGTTGAATAAGTTTGATGTTGTCGACATCTTTTATGTTGGCGATTTTGTTAGAGAATAAGGACATGAATGTATTTCCTTTCTCATTAGAAGGAGAAGCAATCGCTGCATAGGCAGCTGTGGTGATAACTTTTATATAAATAAAGATCGAGTAGGGCTAGTAGAGTGGGATACTTAATTCTGGGTGAAGGGTGCTTTTCCTTTTGACATTTCAAGTTTATACATTTTCTCGAGGCAATGGTCTGGCTGGTGCTCAAGACCTTTATAGTTAAAGACATAAAAGAAGGTGAAACCTCCATAGATTTCCTAGTTTGGAGACTAATAATCAGTCGGGGAAGGAGTGAAAGGGTGGCATTACACATACAGCATTACATCTCCTACCACTTCCATAATAGATCAGCTGCAGTAGCTGAGAGGTACACTAAGAAATGAGGAATTACCAGGAAAATCAGTAGTTCCGAGTCAGATGCCCTCGATAATTCTTCATTTTAGGGCATGACATGTGCCTGCTTGATTCCTCTCGGTGTTCTGAAGCTGAGCTTAGGATAAGAGCATCCTGAGTGGATTAATCTAAACATCACATAGTTTGTTACCATCATTGGTTTGAACATCCATTACAAATGCATTAAATTACCATTTTTAATAGTTGTAGCGAAGCTCACTTCTTTAAACTGCGGTCAAATATTCTACAGTAGACAAAGGCATATCATAAACATGTTTCTTTGCAATCATAATCAGTGTTATGATAAGGTAAAGTTGCAGCCAGCTGGCACCAAGAAAGCCTCGAAATGGTCGTACTTGCAGGGGAGGGGTTCCTAAAGGTATCAACCACCCTCACACTGGCTGTGTGCGCCCTGACTTTCTGTTTGTAAAGATTTTCATCGCTGTACATGTGCAATACTCAAGACAACGTAATAGATGAATAGCAGAGCTAGGGCAGTGGGATAAAGCAAGTAAAATATAGCGATTAGACAAGACCGTGCCTGGCACACACCTTTTGCTTTAATGTATCCCAGCCTTAAGTTTTACACCGAACCACACATAGAACAATGTTCTTCGAATTTCCAAGATGACCCGTTCCAATGCACTCTCCTAACAGATTTTATGGCTTTATATTCCTAGAAAAATTGTTGTTCATAAGAGCAATCATAAAATCTCTAATTACTTGAAATTGGACAAAGCATACAAGAAAGATTGCTGAGTAAAACCAGGTGTGACGTGTAGGGTGTCCAGGCACGTGATAATAAACCAGTACCACATGAGGGAAGCATATACTAAAGACTCGTTGCACACATCTTTACCAGCTATACCTAGTTACAGCTCGACCAGTGCAAAAATATCACATGCCACGGTAGTGTTCACATTAATATGAGCTTTGGAGCTTCAAAGGGAAAAGAGAAAACCTTTAAAGCAATGCATGTCCTAGTCTCAACACATTTAATTTTAAATTCCTTTTACTTTTTGTATATTTTTTTTAGCTTAACGGTGACCCAAAAGGGCTATCTCTCGACTTTGTAAGGTTTCCGAGGGCAGCATTTAGAAATTTCTGCCATAACAACCAGACTCCCTCTATCAATCTCAAAGAATTAAAAACAAAGCAATTGGCTGATATTTTAACCCCACCCTCTGACCTGCATGGCAAACAACGATCTATGTGTCAGCAACATTATACCACTTTCATTTATTGCTTAGAATCCATCCACAATGATGCTATAGATGTGTTTTACGTTCAATTAAATGGTTATAAAATGAATGCACTTTACATTATTTGTTTTTTCTCATTCATTTTGCAAATCAACATTGTAAACGAGGTTACTCATTTTAGAAATCAGTGTACAGAATTTCAGACCTGATAATATTAAGAACGCATTCAAAAAAGGCAAGCAGTTGATAGCATTTTCACTGCAATCAATACCCAAGTGTTCCCTTATTGTTTTTCACAACTGCTCAATAAGTCAGCTTGTAGCATGTCTGTATTGCCATAAATAGTGAGTAAATTTAATATATTCCGTAGGCCTGATTCAGAAAAGTAACGTACACTTTTGTGTACATTTACTAATTTTCAGTAATTCAGTGATTTTATGACTGTGGATATTCCACAGTCGGGGCAGAGAGTTCTACACATCAAAGGAGAGACCAGGCCTGATTAATTTCAAGATTGCATTAGTTTCAAATTAAAGCCATGTATCGGACTTGTATGCACCATCCTGAGGAGGTTTCAGTGAACGGACATATGCTGTTCACAATCATGTTGAGTTTCCGCGCTCAGGGGCCAATTACGATGTAGGTCGGAAAGCATTCTGACCTACCCCTTTGCGGAATGGCTTCCGACCGACTCGGGTTCGGGGAGTCCGACCGACTGATAACGATGTTTTCGAACACTGTTTGGTCGAACTCCCATTGACTGCAATGGTAGTTTGTGTTCTGACCCACTACACAGGCTCCTATTCAAAAACGGGGTGGTTGTGTGCATGGTTGGAAAGAGGGGACCCATGGTACCCCCACCGGCCCCAACTGGAGGCCTCCTGGTGAAGGGGGCCTGCTATGGGCCCCAAACTTTGATTCTGACAGCCGATCCCTGTAAGACAGACAGAGTCGGAAAGGCTGTCAGAAACCAACATCGTAATTGCTAGGTTGGAAACACGGCCCGTAGAGAAGTATGAGTCAGCTCCGACCGACTCAGTCTCCGAATGGCGTTCGGACCCGAGACAGAACCAAGTCAGACAGTCCTAATGGTTTCCAACCATCGTAATCAGTCAGTCGGTAAATGTTTCAG
Source organism: Triturus cristatus (assembly GCF_964204655.1). NCBI lineage: Eukaryota > Metazoa > Chordata > Amphibia > Caudata > Salamandridae > Triturus > Triturus cristatus. The sequence goes on along the minus strand of NC_140582.1, from coordinate 441,042,619 downwards.
GTTGGTTCAAAACAAGGCATCCGAATTGGATTTGGATGAACCTAATGACGTTCGGAGTTTTTGTGACCGACATCGTAATCAGCCCCTCAGGGTAGAAACGCCACACCGAGTGCAGAGTCTCCCACAGTCATAAGATGCATATGTATTTTAGATGTGTAAAAACACTGTTGCAAAATCTGACTATACAGATTCCACTTCTGCAACTGAGGGGATAGAGGCATGTAAGTTAAACTTTGTAGTACATTTTTACTTGGAGGACCTGATTCAAAAAGGCAAACTTACACATGGTGGAGAGGATGTCCTTTTGAGAAGGACGTCCTCAACCTTGCACCCCTACCGGTTTTTTGGGCTGCCTCTTTTAGTCAACATTAATGTGGAATTTAGAGGTTGATTCCAAGATTTATATATATTTCTGAGCTTAAGGGTGAGCCAAAAGGGCTATCTCTTGACTTTTTAAGGTTTTCAAGGGCAGCATTTAGAAATTTCTACTATAACAACCAGACTCCATCTATCAATCTCAAAGAATTCAAAACAAAGTAATTGGCTGATATTTTAACCTCACCCTCTGACATGCATTGTAAACAAAGATCTCTGTGTCAGCAACATTATACCACTTTCATTTATTGCTTAGATTCCACCCACAATGATGGAAGAGATGTGTTTTATGTTCAATTAAATGATTATAAAAGGAATGCACTTTAAATTATTTGTTTTTTCTAATTTATTTTGCAAATCAACATCGTAAATGGGTTTACTCATTTTAGAAATCAGTGTACAGAATTTCAGATCTTATAATATTAGGAACACATTAAAAAAAGGCACGCAGTTCATCGCATTTTCACTGCAATCAATAACAAAGTGTTTCCTTATTGTTTTTGACAATTGATCAATAAGTCAGCTTAGTAGCATGTCTGTATTGCCAGAAATAGTGAGTACATTTAATACATTCTGTAGGCCTGATTTAGAAAAGTAACATACACTTTTGTGTACAATTACTCTTTTTCAGTATTTCAGTGATTTTAGGACTGCGGAGATTCCACAGTCGGGGTGTAGACTTTGGGCTGCCTCATTTAGTCAACATTAATGTGGTACCAGGTAAGAATTTAGGGGATGATTCCAAGTTTGCCTGTCCGTGGACCACTAAACCCGGGGTGCTGCAGAAGTGGCAGTGCAGCAACCACTGTACTGGTGGTCCGACTGCCGTATTATGACTTTGGCAGTCTGACCACCATTGGACCTCAGCAACTGCAGGGTATCCATGATCCGGCAGCAGTGGCACGGTGGTCTAAGGCCAGCAATATGCTGGAGGTGCAGCTGCAGCACCACCAAGCATATTATGAGTTTCCTCACCACCACAGTTTTCATGGCAGTTAGCTGCCATGAAAAGTGTGGTGGTGAGGAAACTAAGGGGGGGCCTACAGTGCTCCCTGTTGCCTCATGGCCAGGAGATGCATGCAGGGGGGCACATGCTGTACCCCCCTTTGTGCATGCATCCCCTGTTCTTGCACTGCTTGGACTGCACAGTCCATGACGTGCAGGAACGGGCTTTGGTGGTCCCTCTGTGCTGCTTTTCTAAGGCTCACTTATGAGCCGTAGAACTGCACTGCAGTGGGATGGCCAAAGGACCGCCCGCCAGAGAAGGAGATAACGCCTAATCTGGTGGGCGGGTGGCAGTCGACTGTGGTGGTGTGGTAGCAGGGTACTTACATGGCAGCCTGCTCCCACACCGCTAAAGTCATAATCAGGCACTCAGTCACCAACAACAAAACTCCAAATTCCTTTTAACTTTCTCATGTGTGACTTGGTAACCTAGTCTATATTTATATTTTTCATAATTTGATATGTAGTATAAATTTCATTGTTTAATTAGAACTGTAAGTCTCAGAATTGTACGTAAACACTGCAAATCATCAATGGATCTTGCTATTGTACAAGCTATAACTCACTCCATCCATAACTGAAGCTGCAATTATTCATTTGTCTCTATGATTCACTCAAGCCTGCAATGCCTTTTGCATAGCATATGTACACACTCCTAATAAACACACTATACTACTAGTTTTAGTAATGTTTTACATGTTGTGTTAAGTTTCTTTTATTATTCTTCATGCAGCCTAAGTGAATCCTTTAGCTGGGGCAGAAGTCCTTGTAACTGCAGCAGGGCAGCACACAGAGCCATAACAACAACAACCGATGTGTACATATACTAACAAGATGTGTGTGTTATGACAAACCTACATATAAATGTTAAATTATGTTTAGCTTTGTATTCATAGTGTATTAAAAAATATTCTTGACATTTATATTGCTACACCAGGATTTGTTTATGTATACCTATTTAGATTTGTAGGCCTTGAGTTGTTGCCCCATACACAATTTGCCGCAAAAATGACTTTTTGTTCGAGTAGTGCTATCACAACAGGACTGGCACCCAATCCAAGCAATGCTATCACAAGAGGACCGGCAATCAATAGCAGACGGATGTTAAAGACTGGCAGTTCTATATAAGCTCTTTTTGAGGATCACTGAAACAATATCGAACACAACAATATTGAGATACAGAAATATTGTGTCAAAAAAATTGATTGCAAAAATATTGTTTCCCTATATTTATAACGGTAAGTAAAAAAAAAATGAAAAAAATATAGTTTCACCCTAATATCATTAAAAAACATACTAAAATATTGTTTTTTTAATCTGTATATAGTTTGAAATTGTAAATCTTGAATATTTTAATATATAATATTAATATATAATATAAACTTATATATACACACACATATACCTAAATGTATTGTCACACATTACTAAAAATATTAATTTTGTATTACATAGACATTATTGGGTTATTTATTAACATGTACTACCATAAAAAGCATATATACCTATCTATATATCTATATCTATATGTAGATACATAGATATTTATATATATTTAACCTAAAAAATAATAACAGATAGACTGCAAAACATTATATATATACAAGCAATATAAAAAATAAACAGATATTTATAATAGATAAATGTAAACAATAATTATGAAAGTCTGGGAATAATAGAAATACTATTCCCACTACAGTCTGTGTAACAGTAGGTAAAGCCGTACTATTCCCACTCCAGTCTGTGGAACAGTAGTGAAAGTGTCGAACTACTGAGGGATTGCATTTTCTATTCCCATTCCACTCTGTGCAACAGTAGGGAAAGTGTTGGATGTCGGAAGGGTTAATTTCACTATTCTCACTCCAGTCTGTGCAACAGTGGGGAAAGTATTTCACTTCAAACACATACCATATTTGAATAACCCTATTAATTTACAACAAATATAAAACTTTTAATATGAACATTATTAATTAACCAAATCAAAAAAATATAAAAATAAACAACAATCAAACAATCTACATGATTATTAAACAATTTAATAAGTAATGATCAATTAAAAACAACTATTATATATTTATTACTTAATTAACTTCCCACACTATGTCCCACAAACCTAGTAGCCCACCCTTAAAATATAACTAAAATAAATAAATATAACATTATTAGCAATCAATTAAATGGTTATTAATAAATAAATAAATAAATGTTAATTTATTATTACTTAATTACCTTCTCACCCTATACCCCTAGAAACCCAGTATCCCACACTTAATATATAACTTAACACATATAAATATTCAACAATTTAATGAATAATAAATTAATAACTAATAGTTAATTAATTATACTCAATTAACTTCCCACCTTACATCCCCACAAACCTAACATCCCACTATGACACTATAAATTACTATTAGCAAATACATTAAAAATAATAAATCAAACTAAATTTAAAAATATTGATAACAATCATACACAAAATAACACAAGAAATTAATATATAAACTAAAATATATAAAGATAATTACAAAACAATATTTTTAATGACCATATTATTGAAAAATTGATATTCTTGAGAACAATATTTCTGCATCACAATATTTTTGTATCACGCTATTTTTTTCCTGACATTTCTGTAACTCGATATTCAAAACTATTTTGGCCAAATACCCTTTTTGATAAGTATGTAATATCTTGACTTTATTCCTGACATAGTAGATGTTTGTATTTTATCCCACATCCCTAGTTATCCAAATCTCAATATGCCAGCCTGTTGCTTCACTTGTTAGTATGTTGTCAATGTAAGGGTAGGAATTTACTGTATGTTTGGCTTTATTCAAGGTATCCTTATACTATTTGATGTGTCTTTCAAAATGATTAGTTCAAACTTGCACCTTACATCATATTGTTTGACATACAATGACTTATTCTAATATGTATGTCTCTTTTTCCTGTCAGTATTTGTCATAAAACAACCACTGGTGTCAACCTGGAGAAAATCATCAGATAGGATATCAGGAGACATCCTGGTAGTCGCAATTAGGCCCTCTGCCATCCGTCCATAAACTTCTATAGCTCATAATGTACACAACCACTAACTCGTTGGTATCTTATTAGAAAAATTAATAAAATGTCTAAAACCATTTCCTGGTGCTGTCAAAGCTCCTGTATATGTTTCTGTTTTTAGATGCTTTTGTGTTCCTTAAAACATACCAAGCTTGACTATCTAAATTGCACACACATCTTCTCTTTCTAGCTGCTGGATAGGCCTGGGCATAATTATAATTTGCTGGAGTAATTCTGTAATTCTGTAATTCTGCGTTACTCTTGTGACAAATAGTTACAGATTGTACCTCAAAATGCCACGTCATGTAACTAAATCTCCTTTTTGCAGAAAGATCGGACCATAAGAAGCACTGAAACAACACGATAGCATGAACCTTCTCATTCGTCTTTTGGTGAACATTGTCAGAATGCTCAGCAATCATTTGGCAGCGGCAGTACTTTAATGCAACTGGTCTCAGTCAGCAGTTTGAGGAGATTTTTACTCTAGCGGCCAGAAAATCAACTCTATATGCATTTTCTAGTTTAGATTTTACCCGAAAGGACAGTTTGAGTATTTTTTTTGCTACTTTCTAAACAGGGAGGCAGTGCCTTAGAGATTGGGAGGCTAGTGTAAACACAGTATCAACTTCCTCTTTCTTTCCTAAAGTCTCCACGCTCTGCCTTGTCCTACCTTGGTCACTTGCAATTTCAATTTTGGCAGGAAGTATCACTCTATCTCTTTGTCTGCAATCTCACATCATTGACATTTTAACTTTTTGGGAAAAATCAAGTACATTCAACACAGCACTTCGGAAAATCTTTATTGTTTGAGGGAGGGCATGCACTAGTATTTTCAGTTCTTTAAAAAAAAAATTATATCTTTGTTGGTGGGTGGCCTCAGTTTGGGCTGGAATAGCTCCTGTGGGTTTAATGTTTTTTAAGGGGAAATATCTGCACTTTTGTGATGGTGGAAGCCTAGGGTTAAATATTATTTTTCTCCATTTTCTACTGTAGGTTTTTAAAACGTTATACTGATTTGCTTATCATTTATCTATTATGATGTTTTACTATTTGGGCCTAGTCTGCCCCACACTACGCCTTGGGTGTGTTTTTGATGTATTGTCCACATTCGTAATGGTGTTGTGCTATATGCTGTTAAAAAGATTGAGGGCCACATGTACTACCATTTTTAGTGGTTGCAAATGAAGAATCAGACCATATGCGACTACTAATACGGCTTTTGCAATATACTAATCCTATTTTGAGAGTTGGTAACCTATTACCGACTCACAAAATAGGGTTTGCTAGTCACTATTAGGTAGAGGCGTTTCAAGGACATCCGTTCCTAAAAGGCAGTGGCAGTGGCATGTATAAATGTTTTGCGAACAGAATGTGGCTACAAAACATTCACATTTTACTGACTTCATGAAGGAGGTGGTAACCCATTCAAAAACAGAAAGGGGTCCCCAGGGGACCCCTACCCCTTTGAGAATCTGGGCACCAGCATTTTTTAAGAGCAGACAATGGTCCCATGGACCAATCTGTTCTCTTAAAAAATTAAAAGGAAACTTTCAATTTTTCTTTTTTAAATACATCGGGGCATATTTATAATAACTGATGCATCCCTGCATATCAGCAGGGATGCGGCAGTTATTTTGCGCCCCAGCTCCGCCATCATGGATGCGCCGCATTTATATTGCGGTGCACCATGGGGCAAAAATGGCACAGATGCGTCCCGCATCTGTGCCGTAAAAGTGGCGCATTGCTGGAGTTGCGTCGCAAGCGCGACGCAACTCCAGCAATGCTCTGGGGGGCCCTATCTGCACAATGCTGCGTCAATCCTTACGCCTGCTTCAAGCAGGCGCAGGGTTTTGACGCAGCATGGGCTCAAAAGTGACTGATTGAAATCTTGTAGATTTCACTCAGCCACTTTTAGGAGGCCTTCCTGCGCTGGAACGCCCCCATCTGCCCTGGAACGCCTGCATGTGGCGCAGGGCTTTACAACGTGACGCATCTCCCAGATGCGTCACGTTGTAAATACCCCGCACCATGGCACAGGATTTGCGCCGCTGCTGCGTCACAAAAGTGACGCAACGGCGGCGTAAATGAGGCGCAAGTCAAACATAAATCTGCCTTGTCCTGTTTTCCTTTTAGGAAAACAGGCTGCAATTCAGAATTATTTAAAAAGCAATCACAAACAAGATGATCTGCTAAACCCAGCAGACCACCCTCCTTGAGATTACAGGCTTTTCCCAATGGGTTGCAAATGACAGCTAACTCATGAACATTAATGAGATAGGTCATTTGTGACTCCATGGGAATCACTAAATGGGTCTGAGACACATTAGTGCCATTTGCAAGTCACAAAATGAAATTGTTGTACATCTGGACCTTAGAGAGTTGTGCATGGCTTTGGATTAAATGTAAAAAATAGGCTATTTTATTTTTTGTCAGCTTGTGCCTGTGCCTGTTCCTGTCTAGAGTACCGGCCCACGTGACCAGTCATCATTTTTTGTTCTCAGCTACTCACCATTTTTTGTGATTTTTTGTATGTATGATATGTTTGATGTTGTGGTTGGGGAATGCAGCTGCGGCCATTTTGTGTAGTCTGCGTGTGTGTGTGTGTGTGTGTGTGCGTGCGTGCGTGTGTGTGTGTGTTCAGTGGCCATTTTGTCTTTGTTTTCCATTCCTCCTTCTTCAGTAGCCATCTGGTGGATGAGCTATCTTCCACTCTTTTGTGCAGCCAGTGTGTACTTCAATCCCGTTATTCCACTTTTAAAGCCATTTTCTAGAAACAATGATAGTAGAGGCATATGACATTTTTTGTTCATTTTTTTTCCCTTTTTCCCGACAAGTTTATTTGTGCTTGTGGTTGATTGTGGAACAGTGTTGTTTGTGCACATTTTGTACATTTTTGTCTGTCTCCCGCTTCTTTCTATGCACCCTGGTGGGGAACCAGCAATTATTTTTTTTATTTTGTTTATATTTGCCTGCCTCCCCCTCCCTTGTATAAAGTCCTCATGGGCTGTAATGGGGTGCCCGCATTTATTCAATGTGTTTTTTTCTATTTATGCCTGCCTCCCCTTGTCTTACATTGCCTCCCAGGGTAGAGTACCAGCAAATATTCAATGTGTTTACTGTATTTTTCCCTGCACACCCAGCCTCCTATAGGGATTCCATGGATCTGGATGGACACACACAAACTTTTTCTGTATAATGTTTTCATGTGAAAACGTAGATTATGCATGTTTTGGATACACTATTGTTAAGCATTTGAGATGCTAAGAATAACGATGATGACTTTACTTGCACTACATTAGCTAGATTCTTCTATTTGCCCACGTTTCACTGACTTTTGTTGCTTTGATTTCAGGTGCAACAGAAGACATCACACACAGTACTGACATAGAGAGAAGTCTGCAAAGGTATCAGCTGGCATGGACACTTGATTCCTCCTCTGCTAAGTCCTTCTGCTCTTTGCGCCAAGTGTGAACAGCGAGTGCTAAGAAGATGCCCCGAAGAAGGAGGTTCCTGCCAAGAAAGTAGCCAGTGGCGAAAAGAAGCTGGTTGCCACCAATGACATCAATCCCTCATCCTTTCTCAGGAAGCATGGTGTACCTGCAGCATCCTCCTCTGGGCAGAAAGAGGCTGAGAGAATAATTCCTGCATCCTTTGCACGGCCACCACCAAAACCTAATGCCATGTCTCTCAGCGCTGCAGTGACTACAGTCATGGAGAGAAGTAAATCTGAAATGGAAATGTTTCAGCCACAAACTGAATCATTGCAGGAAAATCAACAACAGGAGCAGCAGTCAGCAATAGTTCTTCTGGAAGTTGGAGCAGAACCAGGAGGTTGAGGTTGCTCCTGAGCAAGATGCTGTTGAGAACACTCCTCTCCCCCATCAGCTTCATGATCTGCAGCAAGTAAAAGAAAGAATAGTACCCCATCTTCTTTAAGCACCATTCTGATGATATGGATAATCCAAGAGACAAGGGATAGGAAGGTTCATTAAAGCCTTGTAAGTGAGGAAGGTAATGATGATGAACCTGTGATCTATTCAATGTACTTAGAGGTATATGGTTATGCCAGCACCACAAGATTCCATATTTGTAACACCCCAGAAACCTGCAGCCACCACCACCACTTCCCAACCACAGTTGCGGCATGCCCTACAGAAAGGCAAATAACAACACAACCACTTTGCTTCACCTCCAGTTCTTCAGGTTTTGGCACAAATGAAAAGTTCTCCTCCCCAGTTTGGAATTTATTTATGCAGAGGTGCAGAAAGAAGCAAGGGCAGAGCAGAAAGAAGCAAGAGAACAGCAGAAAGAAGCAAGAGAGGTACAGAAATAGAAAAGATGGGTGCAGAAAGAGGCAAGAGGGATGTAGAAATTTGCAAAAGAGGTGCAGAAAGAAGCAATAGCAGTGCAAAAAGAGGCAAGAGAGGTGCAGAAAGAGGTAGGAGAGTGGCGGCACAAAGAGGCAATAGGGGTACAGAAAGAGGCAGGAAGGTGCAGAAAGAAGGAAGAGAAGTGCAGAAAGAAGCACCAGAGGTGCTGAAAGAGGCGCAAAGTGTGCAGAAACAGGCAAGAGAAGTGGAGAAAGAAGCAACAGAGGTACAGAAAGCGGCAAGAGAGTTGCAGAAACAGGCAGGAAAGGTGCAGAAAGAAGGAATAGGGGTGCAGAAAGAGGCAAGAGAGGTGCAGAAAGAGGGGTGCAGAAAGAGGCAAGAGGGGTGCAGAAAGTAGCAAGTGAGGTGCAGAAACAAGCAAGAGAAGTGCAGAAAGAGGCTAAAGATTTGCTGAAAGAAGCAACAGATGTGTAAAAAGAAGCAAGAGAAGTGCAGAAAGAGGCAAGTGAGGTGCAGAAAGAGGCAAGAGAGGTGCAGGCAATGGCAGGAGAACTGCAGTAAGAGGCAAGAGGGATGCAAAAAAGGAATGAATGGTGCAGAAAGATGCTAGAGAGGTGTAGAAAGAGGGAAGATGAGTAGAGAAAGAGACAACAGGGTTAAAGAAAGAAGCAAGAGAGGTGAAGAAAGAGGCAAAAGAAGTGCAGAAAGAGGCAAGAAAGTTGCAGAAACCGGCAAAAGAGGTACAGAAAAAGGGAACAGGGGTGCATAAATAGGCAAGAGAAATGCAGAAAGAAGCAAGAGCGGTGCAGAAAGGGAGAAGAGGGATGGAGAAAGAGGCAATAGGTGTGATGAAAGAAGCAAGAGAGGTGCAGAAAGAAACAAAAGAAGTGCAGAAAGAAGGAACAGAGGTGCAGAAAGAGGCAGGGGTTGCAGAAAGAGGCATGAGGGGTGCAGAAAGAAGCAAGAGAGGTAGAAAAAGAAGGAATAGAGGTGCACCAAGAGGCAAGAGGGGTGCAGAAAGAGGGAAGAGAGGTGCAGAACGAGGCAAGACAGTTGCACAAAGAGGGAAGAGGGGTCCTAAAGAAGCAAGAGAGGTGGAGAAATAAACAAGAGAAGTGCAGACAGAAGCAACAGAGGTGCAATAAGAGGCAAGAGGGGTGCAGAAAGAAGCAAGAGAAGTGCAGAAAGAAGCAAGAGAGGTGCAGAAACAGGCAGGAGAGGGGGAGAAAGAGGGAAGATGGGTGCAGAAAGAGGCAAGAGAGGTGCAGAAAAAGGGAAGAAGGGTGCAGAAAGTGGCAAGAGGGGTGCAGAAAGAAGCAAGTGAGGTGCAGAAAGAGTCAACAGAGGTGCAGAAAGGGGCAAGAGAGGTGCAGAAAGAAGCAACAGAAATGCATAGAGGCAAGAAAAGTGCAGAAAAAGAAAGAGTGTGTTGCACACCATTAGTACCAATTTAACACCCACATTTAGCAATAATTAACAGGTGACCATTCCAGGTTTGCAAAGGCCCTTCCACCACGCTGTAACACTTATCGCTGCATTTTTGGTAACGTTGAGCCTTTTGAACTAGAAACAAGGTTTTTTTTTTCAAATCTGCAGATTATGCAGCAGATGATGGATTATGTGGCAAATGCAAAAAATTTATAATTGTGCGAAAGAAGGTGCAGCCAAACAGTTGCATAATTCCAGTGGCCCTGCTCATACCTCTGACTAGGTCCAGAAGTGCTCGTCAGTGGTTCCTTCTTTTTTTGTTTCATTGAGTTTATAGTTTAGCTTCTATGGAAACGAGGAAGACTAAACCTGAAGTTACCACTCCTCAACAAAGACTACCATACCACATAATTATCCTCCATAACACATTATCCCACTCTACATAATTCCTATACACTAAATGCCATGTACTTTCTATCCACATAATTTCACTGCACAACATACCACATAATACCACTGCACACAATGTACATCCACTCCACCCCCAAAAAATTAGTAAAAACATTGACATTTACAACACCAATAGCTCTAACTCTCGCAAATGTGAAACCTATTGCATTGCGAATGCTTCTTTAACTAGTAGTCACGTTCGCAGAGTGGTGGAGAAAGGGGGCGTAACCTCCGAAGACCTCTTAGCAATCCCAATGTGTGGGACTTACTGGAGGTAACAGGAGGAGTAGTTGGCAAAAGTGCCTCCTGACGCACTGCTGCTTGGGGAATGAAGTCCAATTTAGTCCTAAGCTCCTGAGGACACAAGAGAACCTCTTTGCCACACCAGCAATGCGCCAAGAGGCGCATTTGCAGAGTGGTGTAAAAAGGGGTGGGGCCTCGGACCACCTCTCATCAATCCCACAGTGTGGGGCTTACTGGAGGTACCTAGTGGGCTAGTTGGCCCCCAGGAACCCTCAGGATTCAAGGGGACTTAATCCCCCAACCCAAAATGGGCCAGAAGGCACGTTTGCAGAGTGAGGCGGGGAGGGGGAGCGGGGCCCCCGGTGCCTGACCCATTTTTTAATAAAATATTTTTTTTAAACGGGAAGGGGGCTGCATGGCCCCCCTCCTGAGGTTGATTAAGGCCCCAGGGACCCCATCCTGCAGGGCATGGCCATATAATATTTATTTCTTTTTTAAAAGGAGGGGGGCTGTATGGCTCCCCTCCTGAGGCCTTTTGTGGCCCTGGGGGCCCCATCTCCCGGGGCTTTGCCTCTTTTTTGAGTGATGTTTGGCCCCGGGGCCTGGCCCTGTTTGAAAATAAAAAAATATTAAGTATAAGGGACGAGGGCCGCATGGCCCCCCCTTCCCCGGGCCACTATTGGCCCCAGGGACCTAATGTCCTGGGCCCTGGCCAGACTTTAATCTTTTTATTTTTTGGAGGGGGACCGCGTGGCCCCCCTCCTGAGGACAATTATGGCCCGGGGACACCAGCCCCCAGGGCCTGGCCTTATGTTGGGGACCAGGAGGGAACCCCAATGCCCCCGCAGTCCTAGCCAGCTCCCCACCACGTGTGGGAGCCGACATTGCTTTTGGGCAAGGGGAACTGCTAGCATGAAGCTCCCCTTGTCCAAAAGCAATTCTGCTGTGCTTCTTCGATCGAGAGCAGGTTTCCTGCTCTCGCTTCCAAGAAGCAACACAGGGTTTGCTATGGCAGGGCGGGAGCCGTGCTCCTACCCTGCCATAGCAAACAGCAATGTTCCGGAGTGGGCCCCCCAGGGAATTGCAGGAGTCGGGCATGGCGGTTCCCAGGGCCATTTAGGGCACCAGGAGGGGGGCACAAAGCCCCCCTCCCAACTGATTAAAGCTCCGGGGAGGTGGTGGTCCCCGGGGCCAGGGGTCCGCAACGGATCCCTGCATTTAAATAAAGTGTGACCCGGGGAGGTGGTGGTCCCCGGGGCAGTGTGGGGAGGGGCAGGAGCCCCCACACTAATTAAAATTATTAAAGCCCCGGGGAGGTGGCGGTCCCCGTGGCAGTGTGCCCCCACACTTCTTTTTCTTTATATTGTAGCCCTGGGGAGGTGGTGGTCCCTGGGGCTTGGAGCTGCCAGCGAGGCCCCCCAATCATAATTACCAATGCCCTGGGGAGGTAGCAGTCCCTCGGTCAGGAAAGGGGAGAGGAGCCCCCGCATGCATTTCAATAAGAGAGCCCGGGGAGGTGGCGGTCCCCAGGACTGTGGGGGCCCACGAGGTCCCCACACATTAATGAAACATTGGCCCCAGGACCTGGCCCACCCCTGGGCTCAAAGAAATGAAGCGCGAGATCCTGCGCTTTGTTTTGTTTTATTTTTTCAGCCGGATTCGCGCACCCAGCACAAATTCGGCTGAAAATATTCTTTTTTAAATGCTGTTTTTGTGCCCTGGGGGTCCTTGTGGGACCCCCTGAGCAGGCCTAGGGGATCAGTGTGTTTCTACCCTGCCCCCTTTTCTTGCTTTTTATGCTTTTTCACAGGATGGCTGCCAACACTTCCTGGTTTGGAGTGTTGACAGCCAATCAGAATCAAGCTCATGCTCTGGAGGGTTCACAAATCCTCTTCACCCCTCAGATATCGATATCTTCATTTTTTAAATTTCTCAGCAACTACTGAACGGATATACACCATTTAAAAAAGGTCACTTTCTGAACCAAGAGCTATCTTTTTGCCAAATTTGGTTTAATTCCATTCAGCAGTTCGGGCTGTAGCTGTGTCTAAAGTTCCTATGGAAATTAACATGAGGAAAACGCGTTTTGGGACCCCCGTCCCAACCTTCGCTTGATGAATCACCCCATAACTTTCAAGACAGAAGCTGACCTTAGTGAACCATTAGTTTTGAAAAGTTTGCAAAGATTCGTCAGAGGGCACAAAAGATCTTGGCAAAAGAAAAAACGCTTTTTGAATAGAAACAAGGTCCTAACTACAACTACCTACTGGCGACTGCCAGTTTTGTAATATATATGTATAGATACATATATATATATCCATATATATATATATATATATATATATATATATATATATATACATACATACATATATATATATATATATTCACTGAAAAAACCATAGGTTTCAGGGGTGTTATAGTTAGCTGGACTTTTCACTTGTACAAAACCATTGAAATTCCCCTGTTATAGTTAGTTCAGCTAACTATAACTCGCGCGCCCGCAATGCACTGCTGATGACGTCACATATTACATCACTCATGACATGGTCAGTGACATAACTCATGACATCACTGATGACATCTCAAATGACATCACTGATGACATCATCCAGTGAATGTGTGTTTTTCTGAAAATTAAATATGTTTTATATATGTATATGTCAAGGTCGATGGAAGAATAAATGGGTATATAAGTGTCTAAATGGATGATTTGTTTTTGAAAAATTGATTGTGTAACTGACTGATTAAGTGTATCATAGTGAATACATAGCTTAGTGAGTAATGTTTAAATATGTAAATATCTGTATCAGTCTCTCACTTTGTGTATAAGTGGCTGCATGGGTTGGCGAGTAGCTACATGGTTGTCTATATAGGTTATTAGTTGGTTTTTTGAGTATCAGTCTGAGTGTCTGCATGGTTCGGTGGGGGGTATTACGTAGTGCATAGGTGCATGAATGAGTGACTCACTGTTTGTATGTGTTGAAGACAGCATGTGTGCAGGACTGTATGGGTGGATGAGTGTATGTATGGGTGTGTTAGTGAGTGAATGACTGTCTCAATAGTGTCTATGTGAGTAACTACATATGTTTTAAACTAGTATATGTGACTATTGGTGTATATAAGTGAGTATATGTGAGAGTGAGAGATTGAAAGAGTTCCTGTATGAATAAGTATGTGTTTCTATAAGTGATTGTTTAAAAGACTAAGTGTGTGTAAGTTTCCGTAGAAGTAAGTGTGGTGGTGTGTGTATAACTGTATGTGCAAGTAAATGTATGTTTGATTCTTTATTAGCATGAGTGACTATGTGTGTGAGTAACTCTATGGATGAGTGGCATTGTGTAACAGGATGTATAGGTGTATGAGTACATATGATGAGTGAGTACATGTATGAGTGACTGTATAGGACTGTTGGTGAATGAGTGGATGTGTATGTGGATCTTAGAATTACTGAAGAGGTTGTTGTAACTGGTATTGGTATGTCCATTGTTTTGAAAATGTTAGTCTCTATTTTTGAATGTGTCTATCAAAGGTTATATTAGGGTGAGAGGAGGTCTGCCACTCTATCACAAGGATGATGTCATCAGTGATGTCATCAGTGATGTCATTTGAGATGTCATCAGTGATGTCATGAGTGATGTCACTGACCATGTCATGAGTGATGTAATATGTGACGTCATCAGCAGTGCACTGCGGGCGCGCGAGGTATAGTTAGCTGAACTAACTATAACGGGGGAATTTCAATGGTTTTGTACAAGTGAAAAGTCCAGCTAAATATAACACCCCTGAAACCTATGGTTTTTTCAGTGAATTTCTGAGGTTTTTTAAATGGTAATTCCTAACTATAACGTGCCTGAAACCTGTGGTTTTTTCTGTGAATTTCAAAGGTTTTTTAAGTGCTAATTTCTCACTATGCCTACAGAGATAGGACATGTGAAGAAAGAAGAAAAAATGCACAGAAAGAAAAAAAAGAAGTGCAGAAAGAAGCAACAGAAGTCCTCAAAGACGAAGAAACGTGCAGGAAGAAGGATAACGTGCAGAAAGAACAAAAAGAAGAGCAGAAAGAAGCCTTGTTGCAAAATCATCCTGTACCCTCAACTTTTTCAGACGGATACTGGTAGTAACTGAGTCTGACTAACCAGTCCTAGAGCCAGTGCTATGTTAAAAGACACTTAGAATACCGTGAAAACACCTACATACACTAGGGAACATTGTGCGTTGGGGTCCCCCTGTGATTAGCATGACCTCCTCTGTAAGCCCCTAGTATATAATAGGGCAGGGGGATTAAAACTACCTCTTAAAACAGGCCACAGGGCGTTTTTACACACGTTAACTCAGGCCCCGTCCCCTCCCTTCACCACTGTGTAAACACGCCCTGTGTCCGTTTTTAGTTGGGAGATTAAGTTCATTTGAATCCTGAGGGTCCCTAGGGTCCAACTAGCCCACTAGGTACCTCCAGTAAGTGCCACAGAGCTGCGTTGCAGAGAGGTGTAAAAAGTGGCACGGCCTGGACCGCCTCTCTGCAATGCAGCTCAGTGGCGCTTACTGGAAGCACTCGTAGGGCTAGTTAGCCCCCAGGGGCCCTCAGTATTGAAGGGAAATTATATCCCCAATTTAAAATGTGCCATAGTGCGTGTTTGCACATGTCACCTCAGGCCCCGTCCCCTCCCTTCACCACTGTGTAAACGCGCCCTGTGGCTGTTCTAAGTTGAGAGATTAAGTCCCCTTGAATCCTAAGGGTCCCTAGGGTCAAACTAGACCACTAGGTACCTCCAGTAAGCGCCACAGAGCTGCGTTGCAGAGAGGTGTAAAAAGGGGCTTGGCCTCAGAACACCTGTCTGCAGCGCAGCTCCCTGGCGCATACTGGAGATGCCTGTTGGGCTAGTTGGCCCTCAGGGACCCTCAGTATTCAAGAGGAATTAATTCCCCAACTTACAATTCGCCAGGGGGCGCGTTTGCAGAGTGCCTCAAGGAGGGGGCGTGGCCTCCGGCACGATGCCAGTCTTTTATTTATTTTAATTTTTTAAGAAGGGGTGCTGTGTGGTTCCTCTTCTTATTCTAATTTATTGGCCCTGATTACCCCATCCCCCAGGGCCTGTCTCCTAATTATATTTTTTTGACCCCAATCCCCAGGGCCGGCCACTGTTTTTTATTATTTTTAAAAAATATATATTCATAGACACACCTAGGACATGCTGGACAAACCGTACGTACCTATCACCATGACGATTTGCATGATATTCATTAAAAGGCGACTATGCATACAATGAATCCACGTGGAATGTATTTACACCACTAGTGAAGCTCTGAAATGTCTGATGCCCTACCGTGCCTAATCCCGGTAGACACCCTTGTCGTTTATTTATACAAAGATGGGTAGCTATTGACGGGCACATTTAATACACATGCACACCAAGCCATTCAAAGGGGATTCGACAAAAATTCGACCAAAACTATGCAAGAAACCCCCCTCACGGTTAATAAAACACACATCCACTGCCGGATGTGTAATACTTTTTATTTTACTTTCTGGAAAAGGGACGAACATCACTTGAGAGTCAAAGCGCGCTCCTGGCAGAGCCCAATGCTGTGTTACACCCACCATTGCCTGCTGAGTGCCACACACCTCTGTGTTGTATTCCACTAGCTAGTGCATATGCTATGACACTCTCTAGCCCATGTGCACTGTAACACCACCCCGTGAATATGTCATGCCACACTTGTCTTCTCACGGGTTATATTGCCCCATCTAACGTGCCTTCCTCGATGCCTATGTTATAACGCACAGTGCTATGCCATACATATTACAATCTGGGATCCATATCTTTGTCACAGTGCATATGCAACGTTACACTCCTCAGCACATATTTTATATTACAACTTTAGAGACTAGTTAGGTTACACAACACTGCCCTGTGCATATTACACTCCAAGGCGCATATCGCATAGCATGCGCTAGTGCCTGTGCTATCTTGCGCTCTCCAATGAATCTGTAATTGCCCACAATGTATTGCATATTATATTTCACGCCCGGTTCATCTTATATCACACTTTTTGGTGCATAGTTTATACCATACACTATATCTAGTTTTCATTTTCAATCGTGCTCTCAGGACCATGTTCTATATAACACTGTGTTCACCTACCCCTTTCACGGGCATTAGATTTTGCGATAGGGGGTGGAGGGTCCGGGGGTGTTTTTGCCAAGTGAGCCCGGAGTCACAGTCACAAACGTCCTCTTCTTCCTGAATAAAAGTGAGATTATGCAGCATACTTGTTCATATTTTAAGTAGTTCGCACAGACACACGTTTTAAAAACAATAAAGTTCCTAATACCCACCTTCTCTGAACAGTTAGCTTGCTGCCCCATCCCCCTCCTCCCTATCCTCTGTTTGTGTGAATCCATGGACTAGCCTCCTCCCTCCTGCCATGCATGGTCTGATGTGCTGCCACTGCCCTCAATTTAGTATGATGTACCAGTCTACTCCTCCTGCCCTCCATTGCCCAATTCTATGCCCCATCATTGACCTCCTGCTTAAACTCTGTGCTTAGCTTGCTGCCCCTATTCTCCTTCCCTCTGCCCTCCGATGTCTTTGTGCATGCCCCTGCTCCATCCTTTTTGCCCACCATGTTCCATGGACCTGCCACTCCTATCTACTCTGAGTGTTCTGTTGAGCTGCCACTCCCCTCCCACCTGCCTAGCATTGTCCGATGACTGTAACCTGTCCCTGCCACCTCCACCCTGCCTGTCCACATGCCATGCCCCTATCCTCTTCCTCCTGTCCTACATGGTCCATTGTACTGCCACACCCTTCTGCCCTCCCTGGTCTGTTGTGCTGCAACTGCTCCTCCTGCCTGCCCCGTGCGGTCTCTTGTGAGGCCCCTTTCCCTGAACTTTCTTGTCGGTGCACAGGTCCTGACCCTCACTTCTATCCTCCATCGTCCAGTGTGCATGCCCCTGCACTCTCCTTCTTGCCCATCATAGCCATTGTGCTGCCACTAACCCTCCCACTTGCCATGCATGGTCTTCTGTGCTGCCATGGCCCCTCCCACCTTCCCTGTGTGGTCAGTTAGCTGCCCCTGACCCCCTCCCACCTTCCCTCCATGGTCTGTGTGTATGCCATCACAGTCTCAGTGTTGCTCTTCATGGTGTGTCTTGCTTCTAGTGCCCATCCTGCCTGACCTCCATGGCTATCTTGCTGCTCCTGCCCTGCCCCCTTGCCCCCAGCCCTCTGTTTACATGTGCAGACCCCTACTCCCTCCCTCCTGGCTTGTCTGTTCCATTGTAATGCCCCTGATCCGTCCCTCCTGCCCTTTATGGTCTGTTATGCTGCAGCTTTCTCTCCTGTCTGTCCATTATGGTCAGCTAGCTACCATTGCCTCTTGCCCCTCTGTTCTCTGTTGTCCATGTGCATGGTCCTGTCCCCTCCCTCTTGCTTTCTATGGATTGTTGTGCTGCACTCCCATCCCGCATACCCTGTGTGGTGTATTGTGCTACTGCAAACCCTGAAGCCTGCCCTGCAGGGTCAGTTTGGTGCACCTCTCCATGTCCCTCCTGTCCTGTTATGTTATGTTATGTTATGTTATGGTATGTTATGTTACGCATTTTTATAAAGCGCACAGCTGCCCCAACGAAGGGGCGTCCCGGCGCTAACCACAAAAATCCAGAGGGAGGAAGGAGGAGATCAAGCCACAGGGAAAAGGTAGGTCTTGATAGCTTTACGGAATGTGGTCAAACAGTCCATAGTACGGATTGACAAAGGCAGGGAGTTCCAGAGCTTAGGTGCCAAGAGACGAAAAGATTTGCCTCCAGCTCTGGATCTCTTAACTCTGGGGACAGCAGCCAGCATCAATTCGGAGGAGCGCAGGGTGCGCCTAAGGGTATAGGGATTGATAAGATCAGACAAGATCTCGGGAGCGGAGAGTTTGAGGATTTTGAAGGTAAGACAGAGGGATTTATATTCAATTCTTTTGGAGATTGGGAGCCAGTGGAGGCGACGAATGGCTCCTCTTCCAGAGCATAATCTGGACAGGCCA
Organism: Triturus cristatus; assembly: GCF_964204655.1. Taxonomy (NCBI): domain Eukaryota; kingdom Metazoa; phylum Chordata; class Amphibia; order Caudata; family Salamandridae; genus Triturus; species Triturus cristatus. The sequence goes on along the minus strand of NC_140582.1, from coordinate 441,023,684 downwards.
AGAATGGCGCGCGCTGCGGAATTTTGAGTGCGCTGGAGATGGTTGAGCTCAGCTTTATTGGCCCCCAGCAGCAAAGAGTTGGCATAGTCCAGTCTTGAAAGAATGGTTGCTTGGACTATAAGTTGGAGAGTAGCTGAATCAAAGAAGCGGAGAGCAGGCCTTAGAGTACGCAGCAGCCCAAAACAGGTGCCAGCTATCTTTTTGGTGTGATCCTGGAAGTTTAAGGTCGAATCAAACAACAAGCCAAGGTTCTTCACCACCGATTTAGGGGGGGGGGGGAGGTCCCAGAGATGGAGGCCACCAATGGGAGTTCCAGAGCTCCTTGTTTTTGCCTACTAAAAGGACCTCTGATTTACAAGCATTGAGCTGGAGACAGTTCTCCGTCAACCAGCTCGCGATAGCTTCAAGGCCTTGTTGGAATTGGGCGGCGTCTTGAGCAAGATCGTCAGAAAGAGCTACCGTGAGCTGGGTGTCGTCAGCATACGAAACCATTGAGAGTCTGTGGTGACGTGCGACAGCGGCCAGGGGCTGAACATAAAGATTGAACAGAGCCGGGCTGAGTGCTGAACCCTGGGGGACCCCCTGCGCAATAGATTTAATAGCGGAGGAAAAAGGAGGGGCCGAGACTTGAAAGGATCGATCGGTCAAAAAGGAACGGAACCATTCAAGAGCAGCATCTTTTATCCCTGCTTCTTCCAGCCGGCGCAGGAGAATCTGATGCGAAGCCGTATCAAATGCAGCGCTCAAGTCCAATAATATGAGTGCTGCTGTTTGGCCGTTGTCAAGGATAGAACGTAAATTTTCGCTTACAGCTAGAAGAGCGGTTTCGGTGCTAAAGCCCGCGCGAAAACCGTTTTGGGATTGATCTAAAATCTTATTTTTGGTTATATGCTCGGCAAGAACTTTATTGACATGGGCCTCAGTAACTTTTGCCGCCCATGGTAAAAGAGAGATTGGCCGAAAATTCTCAGGTTTAGAAGAGTCAAGGTGTGGTTTTTTTAACAGGGGGAGTACCTTGGCCTGTTTCCAGGCCAAAGGGACCGAAGCCCTGCTAAAGGAGGAGTTGATAGGGGAGAGAAAAGGTTGAAGGAGGACCGGGAGACAGTCTCGGTATTGAGAGGGTCTCATGGGGTCCAGAGGGGACCCTGATTTAACTTTAGAGCTGAGGGTCAGGAACTCCTCTTGCGAAATGGGAGGAATACATTCCAGGGGAGAGTAGTGAGTAGAGATCGGGAGGTGTTCTTGCTTTGTGGAATGATTAGGGAAGGATTTATAAATGTCTGCAACCTTTTGAACGAAGTAAGAGGCCAATTCTTCACATTGTTTATCAGAAGCGATATGTGGCGTGAGAGGATCCTTCCTTTTTTTCAAATCATTAAGGATTTTGAAAATACATTTAGTAGGGTTGTTGCTGGAGGCAATTTGGTTCGTGAAGAAGGCCGTGCGGGCGTGGTGTATGGCTTTGTGATAACATTTTAAAGTAGCCTGATATTGTTTCTTCCTTAATGGGCAGTAGTCCTTGCGCCAAGCTCGCTCACTGTGTTTGCAGGTGCTGCGCATTGTGGCAAGAGAGTCTGTGTACCAAGGATTAGGGCAGGCGCCGCGTCCCTTTGACCACTTTAATGGGATAAGGGAGTCAAGTGCAGCATAGATCCAGTCACAAATTTCCTTGTAAGCTTGTTCTGGATCAAGGTTGTCAAGGATAGGAAGGCTAGAAGACAGGAGGGCCAACAGGTCCTCCCGTTTGAGTTTATGCCAACACCGTTTAAACATAGCTCTGGGCGAGGATCTGGAGGGGGTCTCTGCCAGAGGAAGGAGAATAGTGATCAAGTAATGGTCAGACCAACAAACCGGGCTAGGGGGGATAACCTGAAGAGAGGGGATGTTGGAGAAGACCGGATCTAAAAGATGACCAGCCAGATGCGTGGGTTCCAACACCAGCTGTTTAAGTTGGCAGGCTTCCAAGTCCGCAAGCAGAGAGCTGACACATGGATCGAGGTAATGGTAAAAATGGATGTTAAGGTCGCCAATAAGAGTAAAGTTAGCTGTTCTGGACGCTAGAGCATGAATAGCTTCCATCAAGGCTGTCTTAAACTCAGAAGAGGGGCCTGGAGGGCGATATACCAAGAGGCCAGAGAGGGTACAATTGGCATTGGGAGAGATAGAAAAACGTGCACATTCGGAGCCAGCAATTTCTTCACGAGTGAAAGTGCAAAGAAGGGACGACTTATAGATGACCGCCAGACCACCGCCTCTGGTATCTCTGTTAATGGTATGGATGTTAAAACCTGGAGGAAGAGCAAGCCCCGGTTCGACCACCGTATCAGTCGTGAGCCATGTCTCCGTGATAAAAAAGACATCTGGAGATTCAGTTTCAACAAGATCGTAGATTTCATTGTGGTGTTTCACTAATGAGCGCGTGTTGAGGTGGAGGATTTTGAGAGGGTGTTTGGTAGGGGTAGGAAAGACGGGTGAGGGTGGAGGGTAGGAGCTAAACCTGCAGCTATTACAGCAAAAAGGTACCTCAGCATCAATACATTGAACCATACTGCACTGGGGTAGATTAAGTCTGACAGCAAGCAGAAAGTCCCTAGTATACCCCCGCGTACCTGACACAGAACCAGCAGCGTGGCTGGCGGCGTACTGGCGCGGACGGGCGCAGACGGGCTTGCCTTAGGAGCGCCTTCGGCGCGCCATCGGCGCCCGCTGCGCTCGTCCTCTGTTATCCAAGTCCATGTCCCTACCCCATTTCCTTCCATGATCCAATGTACCATACTTGCGAACATTTTGAACTTGGTAAGAGGGAGATTTTGAAAAAAAACTGGGGTATTGATTTTCACCTTTGAGTTACATTGAAAAAGAGGAGATTGTAGACAGGAGACAGATCAAATAAAGCCCATTTGAGCTTAAAAACATTGGACGTTTCCTGTCTGAATCTGGTCTGTTGGCATGTATGGTTGTACTACCATTGCCTCTTCCTTCTGCCCACAATGGTCTATTACATTGCCGCAGCCTCTCTTGCAAGTCCTGTATTGTTGGTTTGTTGCCCCTGCCCCCCTTTCCACTGCCCTCCATAGTCTGTTGTGCTGCCACGGCCCTTCCTGCCTGCTCAGTGTGGTTAAATTGTTGCCTTTGCACCCTCCTACCTGCCTTCAATTTTCAGAGTCCGTGCCCCTGGCCTCTGCCTCTCAACAGTATCCTAATGAACAACTAGATTGCTAACATTCTATATTTATTACAAAAGTGTGGAACCCCTGACGTCATCTTGATGTAATCAAAACTGTAATACCTAGAGCATTTCCTTTAGAAATTACATATATGAGAGGGTCTTATTGGCATCAAAATTATGGTTAGTGCTCTAAAAGACTAAAATAAGGACATATTTTCTGAGTTTTCAAATAGCGACAAAGCACTTTTAAATTATTTATTATCTTTATGTTTTTTTATCCAGTTGACCACTTGATTAAATGTTGCACTTAGGGGAGAGGATGTGGTGTTACTTCCAGAACTGCAGACTTTGCAACTGGGGAACCAGGTTGGAGTTTCTGCTTCAGCTCGACATTCTGTGATTCTGGTCAAATCACTTAGTCTCCCCATGTCTACAACCAAAATGAATTTGTTCTTGTGTGATGTAACCAATGCTCATGTAAAGCACTCCAATACCTGACAAGTCTGCACTATATAACACTGCAAAAACACAAAATAATAAGTGTGTTGCACACTTCTGTCATTGGGCTATATTTGGGCTACATCTGGGTGATTTTGGGCTACATTTGGGCTCTTTTGTCTCCGGTGGCCATCTTGGGAGATTTATTTGTTATGAAGTTTCCTAATTTCCTCATGTACTGCAGTCTCCTCAGTAGGAAATGCTTTGAGTTTTTTACTTTGATTCCATCATGAAGGTATTCAGATAAATTCTGAATGTTAGCACTCTAGTTGCTCATTAGATCACTGTAGTAAAACTACTGTTCACCATGGAAGTCTGCTCCTGGTATTAAAAGTGCATGTTTCAGTCTGCATGTCAGATTTTTTTAATGAAATAGAAGAGGATTTGAGAAGTCACTCAAAATGTGTCCTCATTTTCTTTCTTCAGCATTAATCATAATTTCTATGGCAAAATGAGCCCCCTCATTGTGTTCCTTTTTAAATTAAATGTTTTAAGTGTTACCAGTTTATTCCAATCAAGATGGCTTCAGGTGTGCCATACTTTTGTCATAATGAAGACAGTAAGCGCTCTAGTTGTTTTTAAGAACACTCTGGGACATTCTGTCATTGGGCTATACTTGGGCTACATCTGGGTGATATTTGGGCTACATTTGGGCTCTTTTGTCTCTGGTGGCCATCTTGGGAGACTTATTTGTTATGAAGTTTCCTCATTTCCTCATTTACTGCAGTCTCCTCAGTAGGAAATACTTTCAGTGTTTTTACTGTGATTCCATCAAGAAGGCATTCAGATGTGTCACACATTTGCCACAAATTCAGAATGTTAGCACTCTTTTTGCTCATTAGATCACTGTAGTAAAGCTACTGCTCACCAGGGAAAACTGCTGCTGGTATTGAAAGTGCATGTTTCAGTCTGCATGTCAGAATTTTTTAATGAAATAGAAGAGGATTTGAGAAGTCACTCAAAATGTGCCCTAAATTTTCTTTCTGCAGCACTAATCATACTTTTTATGAAAAAATGACCCCCTCATTTTGTTCCTTTTTAAATTAAATGTTTTAAGAGTTACCACTTTAATCCAAGCAAGATGGCTTCAGGTGTGCCATATGTTTATCATAAGTAGGACTGTTAGCGCTCTAGTTGTTCTTTGGAACACTCTGGGAAGCTGCAGTAGAACACAAAGGAATCAACTGACAGTCTCTCCCCTTGTTGGATGTACATGTTTTACTGAGAATGTCAGACTTCATTCTCACATGACTGAGAAAGATAATGTGAATTTACAGAAAATATGCTCTCAGTTTAGGTTATAGATCACCTTCCAAACCTCTGTGGGAAAAGCATGAGAAAATATTTTTCTCTCAATCATGATATCCCAGCAGAAGGCTTTTTCACATGGTGAAATCACCTTAGAACATACCACAATTCCTAAAATGAGTATGGTACCATCAACAAATGATTTATAATGTAACTAAATTCTTAAAACCTTCTATTAACTGCAATGCTTTTTAATGAGGTGCTATCATGTATATTGGTCCCAAGATGGCTGCCAACACTTCTTGGATGAAGTGCTGACAGCCAATCAGATCTCAGGATGAGATGTGTGGTTAGGCTCCGCCGACATATATTTATGATTTTACTTTTGATTTTCTCAGGAACTACTGAACAGATTGACACCAGACCTGCAAAAGGCACTTCCCTGACCTGAGGACTACCTCTCTGCCAAATATCAAGTAATTCTGTTCAGCCGTTCGGGCTGTACCTTGGGCTAAAGGTCCCTATGGAAAATTGCATGGGGAAAACGCGTTTTGGGACCCCCCTATTTTCTCTGCCCCCGCTTGACGAATCCCCCCGAGACTTTCAGGGTAGGAGCGGAGCGAAGCGCCCCACCTATTTTGAAAATTTCGCTAGGATTCGTAAACCGGCGCCAAAGTTATTCCAAATAGAATGTTGCGGATTTCCTATGGAAACACAGTCCTAACTATAACTATCTACTGGCGACCGCCAGTAGATAATATGTATATATATATTCACTGAAAAAACCATAGGTTTCACACATGTTATAGTTAGCGGAAATTTTACTGATAAAAAACCAGTGAAATTCCCCCGTTATAGTTAGCGCAGGCAACTATAACTCACGCGACCGCAATCCTCTGCTGATGCTAATACTGTATTTAGACACTTATTTGCCCATGTCTTCTTCCATACATTTTTAGCTATACATATATTACAAATATTTTTTTTTCATAAAGACACATATGTCATCAGCAGAAGATTGCAGTCGCGTGAGTTATAGTTGCCTGCGCTAACTATAACGGGGGAATTTCACTGGTTTTTTATCAGTAAAATTTCCGCTAACTATAACATGTGTGAAACCTATGGTTTTTTCAGTGAATTTGCAAGGTTTTTTAAATGCTAATTCCTAACTATAACGTGTGTGAAACCTATGGTTTTTTCAGTGAATTAGTACGGTTTTTTAAATGCTAAGTTTTTTTCCCTTATAATAAGCCCTGTACATTTGGTGGCCTTCGGCCACCAAAAGCACAGGGGGTGGGGTAAGTGTGGATAGTGTTTTTTGCCCTTAACATAAGCCCTGTGCTTTTGGTGGCCTTCGGCCACCAAAAGCACAGGGGGTGGGGTAAGTGTGGATAGTGTTTTTTTTATTTTTATTTTTTTACCGTACGCTTACGGTAAGCGTACGGTAAGCGTACCCCGCGAAATTGCCGAAAAAAAAATAAAACCGTTTTTGCACTTGGGGGATGTTTGGGGACTCCCTCAACATGACTATGTGGGAGGGAGTTGTCAAAACAGCCCCTTTACATGTTTTTGGGCTTGATATTTTAAAAATCACTCTCAGTGCGAGAGACAAAATGGCGGCCGCCGCTTCCTGGTTTCGGCCGATTCGAATGTTTACTAAGATCTAAGAGCCAATCAGAATCGCGCTCGCGCACGCCACCGTACGCTTACCGTAAGCGTACGGTAAGCGTACCGTAAGCTGGCTCAGATATATATATTGATTTAAAGGCTATTTTCTCAGAATCTACTGAACAGATTTACACCAAACCTACAAAAGGCACTTCCTTGACCTAGGGACTACCTCTCTGCCAAATTTTGAGTAATTCTGTTCAGCCGTTCGGGCTGTAGCTCGTTCTAAAGGTCCTATGGAAAAATGCATGGGAAAAACGCGTTTTGGGACCCCCCTTTTATCTCAGCCCCCGCTTGACGGATCCCCCCGAGACTTTCAGGGTAGGAGCGGAGCGTAGCGCCCCACCTATTTTGAAAAATTTGCGAGGATTCGTCGACCGGCGCCAAAGTTATTCAAAATAGAATGTTGAGGTTTTCCTATGGAAACGTGGTCCTAACTATAACTACCTACTGGCTATCGCCAGTAGGTAATATATATATATATATATATATATATATATGCAAGCCGAGCGCGTGCTCCTGACCGAGAAGGCGTGTCGGTAAACGGTGCCTGCTACCGGTACAACATCAAGTCCAATCCCACTTCAAAGAAACGGGTCCGACACATGCTCAGTGGAGAAGATGGATTTATTGCATGGTTTCCCAGTTCAAAGTCCTGTTCAAATGGTGAAACGCTGGGCAGACGCGTTTCAGCCTTGCGGCTTTCCTCAGTGCCCGCTTCACTTTGATAATGTTCTGCCTGGGGGCTTGTATTTGAAGGCAGATAGTACTTCCCTCATTGGAGCATATTGCTCTTGACCCCGCCTCTCTCAGCCTTTGACTCCGCCACTCCTGCTGTGATCCGTCTCGGGTTTTCAAGTCCCACGCTGTGATTGCAGATACAGTGATCTGCTTTTTCATACACCAGGTGGTGTCCCATTGCTGGCTGCGTGTTGCAATCATCCTCTGGCAGTCAAGGCAGGGTGCAATGATGTCATCTCCATTTTCGACCACCTTAAAGCAGCATACAGCTACTTCTTTTCTCCCCGTGTGGTCCCTTGCTCAGGTGAGTATCTGAAACCAGCTAGGGGGCACGCGCTTGTGTCTTCCAAACACCAAACCAAAACTGATGCAAGCCGAGCGCGTGCTCCTGACCGAGAAGGCGTGTCGGTAAACGGTGCCTGCTACCGGTACAACATCAAGTCCAATCCCACTTCAAAGAAACGGGTCCGACACATGCTCAGTGGAGAAGATGAAACGCGTCTGCCCAGCGTTTCACCATTTGAACAGGACTTTGAACTGGGAAACCATGCAATAAATCCATCTTCTCCACTGAGCATGTGTCGGACCCGTTTCTTTGAAGTGGGATTGGACTTGATGTTGTACCGGTAGCAGGCACCGTTTACCGACACGCCTTCTCGGTCAGGAGCACGCGCTCGGCTTGCATCAGTTTTGGTTTGGTGTTTGGAAGACACAAGCGCGTGCCCCCCCAGCTGGTTTCAGATACTCACCTGAGCAAGGGACCACACGGGGAGAGAAGAAGTAGCTGTATGCTGCTTTAAGGTGGTCGAAAATGGAGATGACATCATTGCACCCTGCCTTGACTGCCAGAGGATGATTGCAACACGCAGCCAGCAATGGGACACCACCTGGTGTATGAAAAAGCAGATCACTGTATCTGCAATCACAGCGTGGGACATGAAAACCCGAGACGGATCACAGCAGGAGTGGCGGAGTCAAAGGCTGAGAGAGGCGGGGTCAAGAGCAATATGCTCCAATGAGGGAAGTACTATCTGCCTTCAAATACAAGCCCCCAGGCAGAACATTATCAAAGTGAAGCGGGCACTGAGGAAAGCCGCAAGGCTGAAACGCGTCTGCCCAGCGTTTCACCATTTGAACAGGACTTTGAACTGGGAAACCATGCAATAAATCCATCTTCTCCACTGAGCATGTGTCGGACCCGTTTCTTTGAAGTGGGATTGGACTTGATATATATATATATATATATATTACCTACTGGCGGTCGCCAGTAGGTAGTTATAGTTAGGACCCCTTTTCCATAGGAAAACCTCAACATTCTATTTTGAATAACTTTGGCGCCGGTCGATGAATCCTCGCGAATTTCTCAAAATAGGTGGGGCGCTATGCTCCGCTCCTACCCTGAAAGTCTCGGGGGGATCCGTCAAGCGGGGGCTGAGATAAAAGGGGGGTCCCAAAACGCGTTTTCCCCATGCATTTTTCCATAGGACCTTTAGAACGAGCTACAGCCCGAACGGCTGAACAGAATTACTCGAAATTTGGCAGAGAGGTAGTCCCTAGGTCAAGGAAGTGCCTTTTGTAGGTTTGGTGTAAATCTGTTCAGTAGATTCTGAGAAAATAGCCTTTAAATCAATATATATATCTGAGCCCGCTTACGGTACGCTTACCGTACGCTTACCGTAAGCGTACGGTGGCGTGCGCGAGCGCGATTCTGATTGGCTCTTAGATCTTAGTAAACATTCGAATCGGCCGAAACCAGGAAGCGGCGGCCGCCATTTTGTGTATTTCACTCAGAAAAAAAAGAGTGAAAACAAGAAAAGGGGGCAATGAGGAGAGTTACAGACCCCCTTACATTTGTGAGGGGGTCAAAGAAGGACTGTAAAGTACAAAGAAAACATTTATTGATTTTAAAAAAAAACACGGGGTACGCGTACGGTAAGCTTACGGTAAGCGTACGGTAGAAAAAAAAAAAAAAAAAAATGAAAATAAGATTTAAGTGTTTAGATATTAGGGGGCTCTAAAAAGAGCCGTTGTGTTTATGAAATGATTTTTTAGTGGTACCTACAAGTAAGTACCGATGCAGAGTCTAAGGTTCAAGAGGAAGACTCTGTTCCCTTCATCATTGAAGTGCACACCATCTCCTCTATAAATGTCTTGCATGTCATAACGCAAGTTGTTGTGGTAAATGGCACCCATACCATAGTCACGGAGGAAAGCAGAAACAGATTTGTTGACGTGCTTTCTTGCTTTGTCATCGCACCGCGTGCCCACCGTGCGTGCACGGCAGTAACTGCGTAAAGTGGGCGCGCGGTGCGCGAAGCGCACCGCGTGCTCACTGTGCGCGCACGGTGCGCGAAGCGCACCGTGCGCGCACGGAACGAACTGCGTTAAGTGGGCGCGCACGCCACGAATGGCGTAAAGTAACTTAGCATTTAAAAAAACGTACAAATTCACTGAAAAAACCATAGGTTTCACACACGTTATAGTTAGGAATTAGCATTTAAAAAACGTTGCAAATTCACTGAAAAAACCATAGGTTTCACACATGTTATAGTTAGCGGAAATTTTACTGATAAAAAACCAATGAAATTCCCCCGTTATAGTTAGTGCAGGCAACTATAACTCACGCGACCGCAATCTTCTGCTGATGACATATGTGTCTTTATGAAAAAAAAATATTTGTAATATATGTATAGCTAAAAATGTATGGAAGAAGACATGGCTAAATAAGTGTCTAAATACAGTATTAGCATCAGCAGAGGATTGCGGTCGCGTGAGTTATAGTTGCCTGCACTAACTATAACGGGGGAATTTCATTGGTTTTTTATCAGTAAAATTTCCGCTAACTATAACATGTGTGAAACCTATGGTTTTTTCAGAGAATATATATATATATATATATATATATATGTAAGTAAGTATGTATGTATGTTTGTATCTATATATATATATGTATATATATATATAATATTTTCTCCCACTGAAAGAACCAAAGCCCACATGGTGTTGGTGCCTACCACTTCTTCTTGAAGGGCAGGAGAAGAACCTAAATTCCCCCAACCCATCTCTGGTGGTGCCCACTTCCACGCCTTCCCTGCAGGAGACTGTTCAGCCTCCACCAGGCTTCTCCTTGTTCAAGATTTTGTAATTCTCTGGTGGCTGGGTCCTCCTTCTCTTCGTCACTCCTGGCACCCAGGTGACGTGCCTGCCTTAGAACTGAGAATCTATGTTCTTGCCCTTGGTCCAGCATTTGGCCAGCCTGATTTGCTGAAAATGTACAAACAAAAAATTAGGGACTTTGCTAAATCATGTATTCAGCATTACATGACTTTTAATTTATTGCTGAGAAATGTAAGGAGATTACCATACAACTTCCTATTTTTTGCTTTTATCTGAAAAGACTGTGAAATAAAAGTAAATGTATTTGCTATTTAACAATATAAATGGGGTTTCACCTATTCCTAATATGGTGAAGGTCACGTGAGTGTTTGATTATGTTTTCCTTAAATTTAAACTTATTAGAAATATAGTTTCCCAACAGGTCTGACACAGAACTGGTATTTACTAGAGATGGGTGGAACTTGCTGATCTGAAGAATCCAGCAGAGTTACAAAAAGCTCCACTAGATTACACGGAGATCTGCGAGTGGGCAGAGTTCACCAGGTCATGCTGCTTGCACAGATTTTGAGCCCCAGGAGCTTGTTCCGATGAGTAAGATCAGCCCAAACATGCCAGATGGTGCTGTTTCTTTTTACCACTCGAGCAGATTTACTAGTTGAGCGGCAGCCCCTTTTTTTAAATCCATCCTGGGGGATGGGGTCCCCAATGCCCAATAGTGGCTGAGGGAGGGGGGCTGCACGCCCCCCATTACTTATGGAAGCTGGGGTCCCCAGTGCATAGTAAAGGCACCTGGAGGAGTGCCACTGTGACTGCCCCTACTGACAAATCTCACTAGGATGCATTTTAGTGCCTTTAAATCAGGCTCGGGAGGCAAATTCTCCCTCACGCTCACCAGCTTAATGTTGCATGAGGAAAGACTCCACTTCGCAGCAATGGGCTGAGTTTAGCCAGATCTCCGCAGTCCAAGTGGAATGCAAAGTGGGCAAAACACCACAAACTCCGCCGGTGGAGCAGAATGACTCGCCCACCCCTAAAATATATATAGGAACGAACAAAGCTTAACATCTTCTTAATTAAAATGTGTCAACCTGTTAAGTTGAACATCATATAAGTATGTTGTTTAGGACGTGTGGTAAAGGTGCACATTGTCAGTCTTTCCCTAATGACAATCACCGATTACTATTCACGACAAAGAAAACAATCAACAAGCATGTTAATAAATATGCACATCATCAGCTTTCAAACAAGCACAAAACATGTTGAAGAGAATAGGTTAGGATATGACAAAGATCACAGTGAACACATGACAGTGCATCACTCACAAAAATCACATCTACGTATGTGTCTAATACAAATGTACATGTACTTATCATCTCTCTGCTGCTCAAACTACTCCAACTGAGCATGGAGAGTCCGACAAGCAGCTTTCAGAACTCTCTGGATAAGTGGTGTCTTGTGGGGGGCTGTGTAAGTGGCCAGGAGTACAAGCCTATATGACCTGGAACTTAATACAGGCCCAGAGATTTAAGTCCTCCCAGTACTAAAACCACAGTTTCCCCTACCATTTGTGGACACCCACTGCACTCCAGCATTTGGAAATATCCCTTCAGATTTGGGCCCAAGATGCATTTCTGAGTTAGGTATTTGGGCCCCATAAAGCTAATAGTACTTGTCTGTGACCCATCACTGATGGTGTTCAATTCAGTTTGTGCAAAAGGGGGGGCGTCTCCTCAAATTCTTCAGCCATGTTAGGAAAAAGATTTGCTAAAGGAGCAGCAGATTGGAGGAGAATGCTTCTCTGTGTGAGGATGGCTCAAGAAAAAATAATGTTTGACTACCACTTCCTGTATGTAATCTCCTGTTTATTGGCAATGGGTGGAGATCTCTGCCCAGAGTCCAGAGTCTCATCCATGAGTGCATAGTTTTGCACCCTGCGTTAGAGGGTGAAGGGCAGAGATTCTGCATGTAGGAGGGAGACACCACACATGTAGTGAAAAACCCGGAAATGATGAACAGTGACTAAGGGCCTCATGTAGGTAAATAAAATTTACCGATTCTTAAATACCGAACCGTACCGAATCGGTATTTAAGAATCGGTAAGTTATATGTAGGTAATAGTTCGGTAACATTTACCGAATCGGTAACATTCGGTATTCAAGAATCGGAATTTACCGATTCGGTAAATACCGCGGTGGTATTTACCGAAATACCGAATCGGTATTTACCGAATCGGGAAAAGAAAATCACATGACTGGATGAAACAGCCAATCCTGTGCAACCACACCCCACGCAACCAGGAAGTGGCCACACCCAGGCAGGTGCACACAATCAACAGACTCTGGAGAGGCTTGGAGTGCAGAGGAGAGGCAGGGAGCCAGTGCCTGTTTGTGCAGCTCGAAATCATCATGTCCAGCCAGAGGACACAGAGAGATGGAGGGGAAAGGAGGAGGAAGATGAAATTCAGCCGCAAGGAACTCCAGGTGCTAGTGGAGGAGGTGGTGAAGCAATACCAGAATCTGTTTGGGAGGCAGTCCCTGCAAGTGCCGGAGTCTGAGAAGCGCACTATATGGCTGGGTATCCAGGCGCAGGTCAATGCTGTGGGAGTGACCCACAGGGACATTGAGGTACTCAAAAAGCGCTGGTACGACCTGAGGATTGTGACAAAGAGGAAGATGGGGGAAATCCAGAAGGAGGCCAGCCAGACTGGAGGTGGAATCAACAGGGCACCTGCCCTCACCGAACTGGAGGAGCTGGTGGAGGCCACAATAGAGCACAAGAGCGTCGCGGGGCATGGAGATGCAGACAGCTCTGCCAGAGCCGCCACTCAACAAGGTAAGACGAATGCACAGCAATGTAGCCCCTCCTACCCCTATCCCACATCCCCCATTGTGAAATGAGTATCCCACTCCAGTCCATGTGTTAGTGCAGACAGGCAATGCATTATGGGAGATGTAGTCAGGGAACCCCCAACCATGAAGTGAATAGCACAGGACAACAATGCATGGTACACACATTAGCCAATAGCAGGCAGAGGACAATGTGAGAGTGTTACATGAATTTATTGTGATGCTTGCAATGCAGCCATTCAGGAACACTGAGCTGATGTTGCATTTCTATCCACAGATGTAACATCGCGCAGGACTGCACATGGTACAGGAGTGAGGGCACACCGGCAAGACAGGTCAGCTCTGGCCAGCACGAGTACTGCACAGCCAGCATCACCACCACCACCACAGCCTGCATCACCACCACCACAGCCTGCATCACCACCACCACAGCCTGCATCACCACCACCACAGGCCGCATCACCACTCATGCATGAGTCACCGCCCACATCACCACTTGCAATTGTGATGCCGAGGAGGCGTGCTGCTGGCAGGTTGGCAGCGTTAGAGACCTCATCGGACGACAGCAGGGGCCCGGAGCCAAACACAATGCCCCAGGATGGGAGCTATGCCACTGTGCCCACCACCTCACAGTGAGCACACACGGGTGCAAGACGGCGCCGCAGGTCGCGTGTTCAGAGTCCACCAGCAGACGGTGACAGCCATGGGGTCTTTGCCGGACTCGAGGGCAACATGCTCAAGCAGCAGCGCCTACAAACAAAGGCAGTCATGTCAGTACAGCGGCATGTGCGGGGACTGAGAACCACATTCAAAAACATGGACAGGAACATCAGCGTAATGGCGGCGGGGATTACTGACATGGCAGCGGGCCTGCGGGACATGTCACAGTCCATGAAGCTGTTGTGCAGCAAGTTAGACGCAGATAGAGCTGCAAGGGAACGCCAGAGGGGAGACAGGCACACCAGGGCACTCAACCGCCTGGCAACTGCAACTTCACTACTCTGCCGGCGCTCAGTGAACATGCAGGAGGGCCTGCTAAGTCCAGCTAACTATAACACCCCTGAAACCTATGGTTTTTTCAGTGAATATATATATATATATTCACTGAAAAAACCATAGGTTTCAGGGGTGTTATAGTTAGCTGGACTTTTCACTTGTACAAAACCATTGAAATTCCCCCGTTATAGTTAGTTCAGCTAACTATAACTCGCGCGCCCGCAATGCACTGCTGATGACGTCACATATTACATCACTCATGACATGGTCATTGACATCACTCATGACATCACTCATGACATCACTGATGACATCATCCAGTGAATGTGTGTTTTTCTGAAAATTAAATATGTTTTATATATGTATATCTCAAGGTCGATGGAAGAATAAATGGGTATATAAGTGTCTAAATGGATGATTTGTTTTTGAAAAATTGATTGTGTAACTGACTGATTAAGTGTATCATAGTGAATACATGGCTTAGTGAGTAATGTTTAAATATGTAAATATCTGTATCAGTCTCTCACTTTGGGGCATATCAACAACAACCAGCGATAATTATCGCTCAGCGCTCTTAGCGTGAGGATAATTATTGCCGGCTAGCGTGAATTTTTATCGCTGAGATAGCGTGCTATTAGCAACGCTTATCTCAATAGCGATAAAAATCTACACGCTAACAGGCTAACGCGAGATTATCGCTGGAAACCCAGCGATAATCACACGTTACCTTGTTGATAGGGACAGGCAAACTTAGCCATGATATCCTCCTTCCATAGGATATCATGGCTAAGTCTGAAAATTAGCAGACGTAAAAAAGCAGCGTTAACCGCGGTTAGCGCTGCTTTTTTTGTCTCTAACAGGGTTAGCGACATTCTTGATAATAGGAGAAATGTCGCTTAGCGACATTTCTCCTATTATTTTACTCTGGAACGCCCCCTTTGCATCTCATTAGAGATGCAAGGGGAAGCGTAGAGTAAAAGGGTGCTAACATGCAAATTTGCGTGTTAGCACCCTGTTGTTGATAGGGCGCTAGTTTTATCTCTGCTTTTTTGGCTTTTAAAGCCAAAAAAGCAGAGATAAAGCCCTTGTTGATATGCCCCTTTGTGTATAAGTGGCTGCATGGGTTGGTGAGTAGCTACATGGGTGTCTATATAGGTTATTAGTTGGTTTTTTGAGTATCAGTCTGAGTGTCTGCATGGTTCGGTGGGGGGTATTACGTAGTGCATAGGTGCATGAATGAGTGACTCACTGTTTGTATGTGTTGAACACAGCATGTGTGCATGACTGTATGGGTGGATGAGTGTGTGTATGGGTGTGTTAGTGAGTGAATGACTGTCTCAATAGTGTCTTTATGAGTAACTACATATGTTTTAAACTAGTATATGTGACTATTGGTGTATATATGTGAGTATATGTGAGAGTGAGAGATTGAAAGAGTTCCTGTATGAATAAGTATGTGTTTCTATAAGTGATTGTTTAAAAGACTAAGTATGTGTAAGTTTCCGTAGAAGTAAGTGTGGTGGTGTGTGTATAACTGTATATGCAAGTAAATGTATGTTTGATTCTTTATTAGCATGAGTGACTATGTGTGTGAGTAACTCTATGGATGAGTGGCATTGTGTAACAGGATGTATAGGTGTATGAGTACATATGATGAGTGAGTACATGTATGAGTGACTGTATAGGACTGTTGGTGAATGAGTGTATGTGGATCTTAGAATTACTGAAGAGGTTGTTGTAACTGGTATTGGTATGTCCATTGTTTTGAAAATTTTAGTCTCTATTTTTGAATGTGTGTATCAAAGGTTATATTAGGGTGAGAGGAGGTCTGCCACTCTATCACAAGGATGATGTCATCAGTGATGTCATTTGAGATGTCATCAGTGATGTCATGAGTGATGTCACTGACCATGTCATGAGTGATGTAATATGTGACGTCATCAGCAGTGCATTGCGGGCGCGCGAGTTATAGTTAGCTGAACTAACTATAACGGGGGAATTTCAATGGTTTTGTACAAGTGAAAAGTCCAGCTAACTATAACACCCCTGAAACCTATGGTTTTTTCAGTGAATTTCTGAGGTTTTTTAAATGCTAATTCCTAACTATAACGTTCCTGAAACCTATGGTTTTTTCTGTGAATTTCAAAGGTTTTTTAAATGCTAATTTCTAACTTTGCCTACAGAGATAGGACATGTGAAGAAAGAAGAAAAAATGCACAGAAAGAAACAAAAGAAGTGCAGAAAGAAGCAACACAAGTCCTCAAATACGAAGATAAGTGCAGGAAGAAGGATAACGTGCAGAAAGAACAAAAATAAGAGCAGAAAGAATCCTTGTTGCAAAATCATCCTGTACCCTCAACTTTTTCAGACGGATACTGGTGGTAACTGAGTCTGACTAACCAGTCCTAGAGCCAGTGCTATGTTAAAAGACACTTAGAATACAGTGAAAACACCTACATACACTAGGGAACATTATGCGTTGGGGTCCCCCTGTGATTAGCATGACCTCCTCTGTAAGCCCCTAGTATATAATAGGGCATGGGGATTAAAACTACCTCTTAAAACAGGCCACAGGGCGTTTTTGCACACGTTAACTCAGGCCCCGTCCCCTCCCTTCACCACTGTGTAAACACGCCCTGTGTCCGTTTTTAGTTGGGAGATTAAGTTCATTTGAATCCTGAGGTTCCCTAGGGTCCAACTAGCCCACTAGGTACCTCCAGTAAGTGCCACAGAGCTGCGTTGCAGAGAGGTGTAAAAAGTGGCACGGCCTGGACCACCTCTCTGCAATGCAGCTCAGTGGCGCTTACTGGAAGCACTTGGTGGGCTAGTTAGCCCCCAGGGGCCCTCAGTATTGAAGGGAAATTATATCCCCAATTTAAAACGTGCCATAGTGCGTGTTTGCACATGTCACCTCAGGCCCCGTCCCCTCCCTTCACCACTGTGTAAACGCGCCCTGTGGCTGTTCTAAGTTGAGAGATTAAGTCCCCTTGAATCCTAAGGGTCCCTAGGGTCAAACTAGACCACTAGGTACCTCCAGTAAGCGCCACAGAGCTGCGTTGCAGAGAGGTGTAAAAAGGGGCTTGGCCTCAGAACACCTGTCTGCAGCGCAGCTCCCTGGCGCATACTGGAGATGCCTGTTGGGGGCGCGTTTGCAGAGTGCTGCACGGAGGGGGCATGGCCTCCGGCACGATCCCAGTCTTTTATTTATTTTAATTTTTTAAGAAGGGGGGCTGTGTGGTTCCCCTTCTTATTCTAATTTATTGGCCCTGATGACCCCATCCCCCAGGGCCTGTCTCCTAATTATATTTTTTTGACCCCAATCCCCAGGGCCGGCCACTGTTTTTTATTATTTTAAAAAAATATATATTTATAGACACACCTAGGACATGCTGGACAAACCGTACATACCTATCACCATGACGATTTGCGTGATATTCATTAAAAGGCGACTATGCATGCAATGAATCCACGTGGAATGTATTTACACCACTAGTGAAGCTCTGAAATGTCTGATGCCCTACCGTGCCTAATCCCGGTAGACACCCTTGTCGTTTATTTATACAAACATGGGTAGCTATTGACGGGCACATTTAATACACATGCACACCAAGCCATTCAAAGGGGATTCTACAAAAATTCGACCAAAACTATGCAAGAAACCCCCCTCACGGTTAATAAAACACACATCCACTGCCGGATGTGTAATACTTTTTATTTTACTCTCTGGAAAGGGGACGAACATCACTTGAGAGTCACAGCGCGCTCCTGACAGAGCCCAATGCTGTGTTACACCCACCATTGCCTGCCGAGTGCCACACACCTCTGTGTTGTATTCCACTAGCTAGTGCATATGCTATGACACTCTCTAGCCCATGTGCACTGTAACACCACCCCGTGAATATGTCATGCCACACTTGTCTTCGCACGGGTTATATTGCCCCATCTAACGTGCCTTCCTCGATGCCTATGTTATAACGCACAGTGCTATGCCATACATATTACAATCTGGGATCCATATCTTTGTCACAGTGCATATGCAACGTTACACTCCCCAGCACATATTTTATATTACAACTTTAAAGACTAGTTAGGTTACACAACACTGCCCTGTGCATATTACACTCCAAGCCGCATATCGCATAGCACGCGCTAGTGCCTGTGCTATCTCGCACTCTCCAATGAATCTGTCATTGCGCACAATGTATTGCATATTATATTTCACGCCCGGTTCATCTTATATCACACTTTTTGGTGCATAGTTTATACCATACACTATATCTAGTTTTCATTTTCAATCGTGCTCTCAGGACTATGTTCTATATAACACTGTGTTCACCTACCCTTTTCACGGGCATTACATTTTGCGATAGGGGGTGGAGGGTCAGGGGGTGTTTCTGCCAAGTGAGCCCGGAGTCACAGTCACAAACGTCCTCTTCTTCCTGAATAAAAGTGAGATTATGCTGCATACTTGTTCATATTTTAAGTAGTTCGCACAGACACAATGTTTTAAAAACAATAAAGTTCCTAATACCCGCCTTCTCTGAACAGTTAGCTTGCTGCCCCATCCCACTCCTCCCTATCCTCTGTTGTGTGAATCCATGGACTAGCCTCCTCCCTCCTGCCATGCATGGTCTGATGTGCTGCCACTGC
The DNA here is from genome assembly GCF_964204655.1 of Triturus cristatus. NCBI lineage: Eukaryota > Metazoa > Chordata > Amphibia > Caudata > Salamandridae > Triturus > Triturus cristatus. Next base: position 441,004,751 of record NC_140582.1, on the reverse strand, counting down.
CCTCAATTTAGTATGATGTACCAGTCTCTCCTCCTGCCCTCCATTGCCCAATTCGATGCCCCATCATTGACCTCCTGCTTAAACTCTGTGCTTAGCTTGCTGCCCCTATTCTCCTTCCCCCTGCCCTCCGATGTCTTTGTGCATGCCCCTGATCCATCCTTTTTACCCACCATGTCCCATGGACCTGCCACTCCTATGTACTCTGAGTGTTCTGTTGAGCTGCCACTCCCCTCCCACCTGCCTAGCATTGTCAGATGACTGTAACCTGTCCCTGCTACCTCCACCCTGCCTGTCCACATGCCATGCCCCTATCCTCTTCCTCCTGTCCTACATGGTCCATTGTACTGCCACACCCTTCTGCCCTCCCTGGTCTGTTGTGCGGCAACTGCTCCTCCTGCCTGCCCCGTGTGGTCTGTTGTGAGGCCCCTTCCCCTGAACTTTCTTGTCTGTGCACAGGTCCTGACCCTCCCTTCTATCCTCCATCGTCCTTTGTGCATGCCCCTGCACCCTCCTTCTTGCCCAGCATAGCCATTGTGCTGCCACTAACCCTCCCACTTGCCATGCATGGTCTTCTGTGCTGCCATGGCCCCTCCCACCTTCCCTGTGGGGTCAGTTAGCTGCCCCTGACCCCCTCCCACCTTCCCTCCATGGTCTGTGTGTATGCCATCACAGTCTCACTGTTGCTCTTCATGGTGTGTCTTGCTTCTAGTGCCCATCCTGCCTGACCTCCATGGGTATCTTGCTGCTCCTGCCCTGCCCCCTTGCCCCCAGCCCTCTGTTTACATGAGCAGACCCCTACTCCCTCCCTCCTGGCTTGTCTGTTCCATTATAATGCCCCTGATCCGTCCCTCCTGCCCTTTATGGTCTGTTATGCTGCAGCTTTCTCTCCTGTCTGTCCATTATGGTCAGCTAGCTACCATTGCCTCTTGCCCCTCTGTTCTCTGTTGTCCATGTGCATGGTCCTGTCCCCTCCCTCTTGCTTTCTATGGATTGTTGTGCTGCACTCCCGTCCTGCATGCCCTGTGTGGTGTATTGTGCTGCTGCAAACCCTGATACCTGCCCTGCAGGGTTAGTTTGGTGCACCTCTCCATGTCCCTCCTGTCCTCTGTTATCCAAGTCCATGTCCCTATCCCATTTCCTTCTATGATCCAATGTACCATACTTGCGAACATTTTGATCTTGGTAAGAGGGAGATTTTGAAAAAAAACTGGAGTATTGATTTTCCCCTTTGAGTTACATTGAAAAAGAGGAGATTGTAGACAGGAGACAGATCAAATAAAGCCCATTTGAGCTTAAAAACATTGGACGTTTCCTGGCTGAATCGGGTCTGTTGGCATGTATGGTTGTACTACCATTGCCTCTTCCTTCTGCCCACAATGGTCTATTACATTGCCACAGCCTCTCTTGCAAGTCCTGTATTGTTGGTTTGTTGCCCCTGCCCCCCTTTCCACTGCCCTCCATAGTCTGTTGTGCTTCCACGGCCCTTCCTGCCTGCTCAGTGTGGTTAAATTGTTGCCTTTGCACCCTCCTACCTGCCTTCAATTTTCAGAGTCCGTGCCCCTGGCCTCTGCCTCTCAACAGTATCCTAATGAACAACTAGATGGCTAACATTCTATATTTATTACAAAAGTGTGGAACGCCTGACATCATCTTGATGTAATCAAAACTGTAATACCTAGAGCATTTCCTTTAGAAATTACATATATGAGAGGGTCTTATTGGCATCAAAATTATGGTTAGTGCTCTAAAAGACTAAAATAAGGACATATTTTCTGAGTTTTCAAATAGCGACAAAGCACTTTTAAATTATTTGTTATCTTTATGTTTTTTTATCCAGTTGACCACTTGATTAAATGTTGCACTTAGGGGAGAGGATGTGGTGTTACTTCCAGAACTGCAGACTTTGCAACTGGGGAACCAGGTTGAAGTTTCTGCTTCAGCTCGACATTCTGTGATTCTGGTCAAATCACTTAGTCTCCCTATGTCTACAACCAAAATGAATTTGTTCTTGTGTGATGTAACCAATGCTCATGTAAAGCACTCCAATACCTGACAAGTCTGCACTATATAACACTGCAAAAACACAAAATAATAAGTCTTTGCACACTTCTGTCATTGGGCTATATTTGGGCTACATCTGGGTGATTTTGGGCTACATTTGGGCTCTTTTGTCTCTGGTGGCCATCTTGGGAGATTTATTTGTTATGAAGTTTTCTAATTTCCTCATGTACTGCAGTCTCCTCAGTAGGAAATGCTTTCAGTTTTTTACTTTGATTCCATCATGAAGGTATTCAGATATGTCACACATTTGCCATAAATTCTGAATGTTAGCACTCTAGTTGCTCATTAGAACACTGTAGTAAAACTACTGTTCACCATGGAAGTCTGCTCCTGGTATTAAAAGTGCATGTTTCAGTCTGCATGTTAGAATTTTTTAATGAAATAGAAGAGGATTTGAGAAGTCACTCAAAATGTGCCCTCATTTTCTTTCTTCAGCATTAATCATAATTTCTATGGCAAAATGAACCCCTTCATTGTGTTCCTTTTTAAATTAAATGTTTTAAGTGTTACCAGTTTATTCCAATCAAGATGGCTTCAGGTGTGCCATACTTTTGTCATAATGAAGACAGTGAGCGCTCTAGTTGTTTTTAAGAACATTCTGGGACATTCTGTCATTGGGCTATACTTGGGCTACATCTGGGTGATATTTGGGCTACATTTGGGCTCTTTTGTCTCTGGTGGCCATCTTGGGAGACTTATTTGTTATTAAGTTTCCTAATTTCCTCATTTACTGCAGTCTCCTCAGTAGGAAATACTTTCAGTTTTTTACTTTGATTCCATCAAGAAGGCATTCAGATGTGTCACACATTTGCCATTAATTCAGAATGTTAGCACTCTTTTTGCTCATTAGATCACTGTAGTAAAGCTACTGCTCACCAGGGAAAACTGCTGCTGATATTGAAAGTGCATGTTTCAGTCTGCATGTCAGAATTTTTTAATGAAATAGAAGAGGATTTGAGAAGTCACTGAAAATGTGCCCTAATTTTTCTTTCTGCAGCACTAATCATACTTTTTATGGAAAAATGAACCCCCTCATTTTGTTCCTTTTTAAATTAAATGTTTTAAGAGTTACCACTTTAATCCAAGCAAGATGGCTTCAGGTGTGCCATATGTTTATCATAAGTAGGACTGTTAGCGCTCTAGTAGTTCTTTGGAACACTCTGGGAAGCTGCAGTAGAACACAAAGGAATCAACTGACAGTCTCTGCCCTTGTTGGATGTACATGTTTTACTGAGAATGTCAGACTTCATTCTCACATGACTGAGAAAGATAATGTGAATTTACAGAAAATATGCTCTCAGTTTAGCTTATAGATCACCTTCCAAACCTCTGTGGTAAAAGCATGAGAAAATATTTTTCTCTCAATCATGATATCCCAGCAGAAGGCTTTTTCACATGGTGAAATCACCTTAGAACATACCACAATTCCTAAAATGAGTATGGTACCATCAACAAATGATTTATAATGTAACTAAAGTCTTAAAACCTTCTATTAACTGCAATGCTTTTTAATGAGGTGCTATCATGTATATTGGTCCCAAGATGGCTGCCAACACTTCTTGGATGAAGTGCTGACAGCCAATCATATCTCAGGATGAGATGTGTGGTTAGGCTCCGCCCACATATATATATGCTTTTAAATGCTATTTTCTCAGGAAATACTGAACAGATTTACACCAGACCTGCAAAAGGCACTTCCTTGACCTTATGGCTACCTCTCTGCCAAATTTCAAGTAATTCTGTTCAGCCGTTCGGGCTGTAGCTGTGTCTAAAGGTCCTATGGAAAAATGCATGGGGAAAACGCGTTTTGGGACCCCCCTTTTTTCTCGGCCCCTGCTTGACGAATCACCCCGAGACTTTCAGGGTAGGAGCTGAACGGAGCGCCCCATTAGTTTTGAAAATTTCGCGAGGATTCGTCAACCGGCGCCAAAGTTATTCAAAATAGAATTTTGAGATTTCCTATGGAAACTAGGTTGTAACTATAACTATCTACTGGCGACCGCCAGTAGATAAGATAATATATATATATATGTATATATTTTTGTAAACAGTTCGCTGGTTTCCCTGCCACTTTTGCGGTGGCGGGCTCAAGCGAGGTAGCGATCCTCCTTCAATTCTCCACAAGCCTTTCCACAATGAAAAAAGCGTTCTTGAGCCCAGTTCCTTAGCGTGCTTATTTATTTAGAAATAGCAAACAAACGCCCGACGCGTTTCGGTGCCACTGCACCTTGGTCACGGGTAGTCAGTAGTTTGTAAAAAGTGCTACATATAGTGTGTAAACAAAACATAAACATAAAAGTAGGACTACCTGTCCCAACTCAACAAAAGGGCTTTCAAATTTGGCATCCATTTTGTAATTTTAAACCAAAATCCAGATTCTTGCCTCAAATCCACAATGAAATTATTGATGTGTTTGATAAAGGTGTAACTCAAGAATTTAAAAAATTGAACAAATCCAGTAAATTGAAATATACCAATTTGAGCAACAAACAAGCCACAGCAATCAGAGAATTACAGAACAACAATGAAATTGTAATTAAAAAATCAGACAAGGGTGGCAATGTTGTGGTATGGCCTACCGAATTGTATCTGAATGAAGGTAGACGACAACTGGATGACGTTAACAGTTACACAATTAGTAACAGAAGCTGTTACGAGAACAGCAACATTGAATACCAACTACAACTAGCTGAGTGGAAATGTCAAAAATTGATATCAGATGAGGAATACAGATTTCTCAAATGTGATCACCCCAAATTACCGGCACTCTATTTACTGCCCAAGTTACATAAAGACAGGACCAATCCTCCAGGAAGACCCATTGTGTCTTCCATAGGAAGCACCTATGAAAACACCTCCAAATACATTGATCACTTTTTACGCCCTTTTGTTCAGAAACTCCCCTCTTACCTACAGGACACTCGAGATTTTTTAAGAGTTATTGAAAAGGTCCAGTGGGAAGATGACATGTGGCTAATGACACTTGAGGTCAACAGCTTATATACGTGTATACCACACGATTTGGGAGTACAAGCCAATCAGCATTTTTTGAAGCAGAGAGACATCAAGTACCTTTCACACACTGAAATGCTAGTATGCATGATGCAAAGGTGTCTTTCAAATAATTTCTTTCTGTTTGATCACGTCATCTATTGCCAGGCCCGGGGTACGGCGATGGGAACCTGCTTCGCCCCCAGTTACGCGGGTCTTTACCTGGGCTGGTGGGAGGAGCAGGTGGCCAGTAAGATCTCAGCCTTTACCCAGAACGTCTGCCTCTGGGCAAGATATATAGATGACGTTTTCTGTCTCTGGAAGGGAGAAAAAGATAGTGCTTTGGAATTCGTGGCCAGTTTAAATGCAAATGAGTGCAATTTGACATTCACGTGTACAATTGAAAAGGAAACCATCGAATTCCTTGATGTGATTGTCAATGTCAGAAATGGCAAAATAGAAAGCAAGTTGTTCCGAAAGCCAACAGCTGGCAACAGCCTACTACATGCGGACAGCTGCCACCCAAAGAATCTGATTCGAAGTATCCCCTATGGGGAACTTTTAAGGGCCAAGAGAAATTGCAGCACACCGTCAGACTTTGAATCAGAGATGAAAAACATGAAAGAGAGATTTGAGGAAAGGGGTTACTCAAACAAAATAATCAAACAGGCATGTGCTAAAGTTAGAACTGTTTTGAGGGAAGATCTTTTGAACCCAAAAATCCCCAAAGATGACCAAGATGAACCAATAAGATTCATCACTGCATACTCTAGCCAGTCATGGCAGGTCAGAAAATGTCTGAAAAAATTCTGGCATGTCCTAAACATTGACCCTGAGTTGAAAAAAGCAGTGGGAAGTCAGCCAAAAGTCACATTCAGGAAATGTCCAGCTCTTAAAGATCTTCTGTGCAGTAGCACGGTGAATATTAAAGAGCAAAAATGGAATGAGATAAAGGGATTTTACACATGCAATTCATGCAAGGCATGTAAAAATAGTGTGAATCGGAAAGAACTAATTTTATCAAAAAACCAAAAACCTTACATAATTCAAAAACATCTAACATGTAAATCGGATTTTTGTGTGTATGCTTTGTGTTGTCCCTGCCCTCTAGTATACATCGGGAGCACTATTCACCAGGTGAAAAAAAGAATTTTGGAACACACGAGGGCCATTATAAATGAAGACAGGCAATATCCCATTGCTAGACATTTTAAAGAAACACATGGAAAGAATATAAATGTCCTACAATTCTGTGCCCTAGATAGAATTCCAAAATCGGAGAGGGGAGGTGACAGAGTGAGGGAGCTACGAAAACTGGAGTCCAAAATAATTATTAAATATGACACCGTACAACCATCAGGTTTAAACAAAGATGAAGAGATGTCGGTTCATTTGGGCTAATTAACTTCAACAAGCTGTACATTTGACACTCTAATCAAAAGATATTATAGATGTAAATATGAAGCCATAAGTTTGTTTTTAAATTATCTGTATTAGTATAGTGATTGCAAAATTTGTTTATGTTTTGTAGGAGACCAAACTGTCAGCATGCCATTATGAAGATCAACTTTCAAAGGCTCTATGAAATTATGATTTGGTTCGCACATAGTGAAAGAATGAAATGTATAAGCGACTGATGACTTTGGGCCCACTGGGGCATTATTTGAGAAGAAATAGAACATAAACTCACGAGACAGCCCACTTGGGCGTTAATCAAGTATAACAGAGCGAGATTGGTTAACCGCGTAAAATTATTGGTTTGTAGTAATATGCTCACTTGAGCTGGATTTATCACTACTTTTGTTCAGAAATTACCACGCATCCAATCTGCACAAGTATGTTTATGTTGCTTTTACAAGATGTTGTAATCAGTGAAAGTACAAAATGTTTTGAATAAGAACTTGTGACGAGTTGACCATTACAAAATGGATGCCAAATTTGAAAGCCCTTTTGTTGAGTTGGGACAGGTAGTCCTACTTTTATGTTTATGTTTTGTTTACACACTATATGTAGCACTTTTTACAAACTACTGACTACCCGTGACCAAGGTGCAGTGGCACCGAAACGCGTCGGGCGTTTGTTTGCTATTTCTAAATAAATAAGCACGCTAAGGAACTGGGCTCAAGAACGCTTTTTTCATTGTGGAAAGGCTTGTGGAGAATATATGTATATATATATATAAAAAAACCATAGGTTTCACACATGTGATAGTTAGCTGGACATTTCACTCATAAAAAACCAATGAAATTCCCCCGTTATAGTTACTGCAGGCAACTATAACTCACGCGACCGTAATCCTCTGCTGATGCTAATACTGTATTTAGACACTTATTTACCCATGTCTTCTTCCATTAATCTTTAGCTATACATATATTACAAATATTTATTTTTCAGAAAGACACATATGTCATCAGTGTTGTAATATCTGACGTCATCAGCAGAGGATTGCGGTCGCGTGAGTTATAGTTGCCTGCAGTAACTATAACGGGGGAATTTCATTGGTTTTTTATGAGTGAAATGTCCAGCTAACTATAACATGTGTGAAACCTATGGTTTTTTAAGTGAATTTGCAAGGTTTTTTAAATGCTAATTCCTAACTATAACGTGTGTGAAACCTATGGTTTTTTCAGTGAATTTGTACGGTTTTTTAAATGCTAATTTATTTATGTATTATTTTTTTTATATATTTATTTTACAATAAACTACGTATTAAAAATTATAATTTTTTTTTTTTTTGGTTTTCACCCTGCGAATATTTTTTTTTTTTTTGTAAAAAAAAAATTTTTTTTTTGTGTTTTTCAGGGTGCGCGCACTGTGCGCGCACCCCCGCGATTTAAAAAAAAAAAAAAAAAAACTTTTTGCCTTCGGGGTCCTTCAGGGACCCCCTGACAAAGGATAGGGGGTCAGGAACCCTCTACCCTGCCCCCTTTTCACGTTCGCCACCTTCCTTTTTCACTCTCGCACTAAAAACAAACAAAATGGCGGCCGACACTTCCTGATTTCGACCGATTCGAACGTTGACTAACATGTAACCACCAATCAGAATTACGCTCGCGCACGTTAGGGTGCTCGCACGGTGCTCGCACGGTGCGCGCACCCTGCGCGCATATAGATATATATATGCTTTTAAATGCTATTTTCTCCGGACATACTGAACAGATTTACACCAGACCTGCAAAAGGCACTTCCTTGACCTTATGGCTACCTCTCTGCCAAATTTCAAGTAATTCTGTTCAGCCATTCGGGCTGTAGCTGTGTCTAAAGGTCCTATGGAAAAATGCATGGGAAAAACGCGTTTTGGGACCCCCCTTTTATCTCAGCGCCCACTTGACGAATCCCCCCGAGACTTTCAGGGTAGGAGCGGAGCGTAGCGCCCCACCTATTTTGAAAAATTCGCGAGGATTCGTCGACCGGCGCCAAAGTTATTCAAAATAGAATGTTGCGGATTTCCTATGGAAACGTGGTCCTAACTATAACTACCTACTGGCGACCGCCAGTAGGTAATATATATATATATATATATATATATATATATATATATATATATATATATATGTAGGCTCCTGTCTCCAACGGAAACATACAGCATTCGCAGGGTTCCATCAAAAATTAGCTTTATTCATGCGAGGACGCGTTTCGGCGTTTGCCTTCCTCTGCTCGCGTTAGAACAAACAACGGCATGTGTATCGACAATGTCTTTTTTTAAAAACATAGATGAATTCTCATTGGCAGCTGTGCCTGAATGGAGGAAGGGGATTGGTTGCTTATGTCCCAATAACATTGCCCTCTGTTGGTGGTCGGGAATTCTTCTTCTATGCCCTGCGAGAGTCAAATAAACCAATTAAAGTCTAAATGACAATAAATGTTTACAGATTGTTCCTCCATATGGGCACCCTCGCAATTCACAATGTTCTTAGAAATCCTCCACTGCCAGCTGCCACTCATTAGCGATACCTTTGTCACGCTGTACAGATGATTCCTTTGACGACTCTTCGTCAACCATGAAGCTCCACAGAACATGACGCTGGAGTCGGTAGATCGCCGTATCCCCAACAGTCTAGAAGACTGGCGACAGCGTCGACGTCAGCCCCAAAGATGCCTGCATGGCGGTGCACATCGCCGTGTAGAAATACTGTGCTCCATTGTCCACCTTAGGGTGTACTGCACTCTTTGTGACGGGTGCATGAAAAAATGGAGGTGGATCCATTTAAATAATGTAGGCTCCTGTCTCCAACGGAAACATACAGCACTCGCAGGGTTGCATCAAAAATGAGCTTTATTCATGCGAGGACACGTTTCGGTGTTTGCCTTCCTCTGCTCGCGGTAGAACAAACAACGGCATGTGTATCGACAATGTCTTTTTTTTAAAACATAGATGAATTCTCATTGGCAGCTGTGCCTGAATGGAGGAAGGGGATTGGTTGCTTATGTCCCAATAACATTGCCCTCTGTTGGTGGTCGGGAATTCTTCTTCTATGCCCTGAGAGAGTCAAATAAACCAATTAAAGTCTGAATGACAATAAATGTTTACAGATTGTTCCTCCATATGGGCACCCTCGCAATTCACAATGTCAGCTGCCATTCATTAGCAATACCTTTGTCACGCTGTACAGATGATTCCTTTGACGAACCCCTATATATATACGGACACAGAGTTTCACCGTTGTCGTCGCAGCCACATGTCCTGGGTGCCTTCTGTACGTGGTGGTGGTGAACCGCGTTACACAGTATTTCACCGTCAGAGCCACATTATGTGTCGGCCGACACAAACAGGAGCACACATGCCAAAATCCGTGAAGAATGTGTATTTATTTCATTGAGGATCCCCCCTCAGCGCCGACAGATGCGTTTCGCCGCTCTGGCTTTGTCAATGTCAGTGAGTTGCATAAAGTACCACCATTTTAAAGTTAAAACGGTGCAAGTGCAGGTGAAAGATAGTAAACATAAAAGACGGCACAATATATGTTAAATACAATGTCTTCATGTCGGCCATCTTAGCATGTAGTGCAGCATCAACAAAAAATACATGAGTATTGTTTTTTCTCTCTTTGCCTCCGTGTGCTTTGAACAAGACAATTGGCATCCCCACTTAAAAATTATTCATTTATATTTTATGAATAACTTTTGTCTCTTTTTTTATGTCTATCCAAACAGTTTTTTTCTTTTGGAATTGACGTTGTTATAAATTTTATCTGTTTTACACAGTTTTATGAAAATCGGGGATACTCTGTCAAACCATCATGCCCTGAATGGGCATTCACAATACAGAACCAGAGGGTTACTCATGTACTCTAAATATACAAAAATTTGATAAAATGAGATTACAGAGAGGAAGCTAAATCAGTTTGAGTGCCTATATCACTTAGTGCTAAAAACGTAAAAAAGAAAATACATGTTTTTTGTTGCTTTTCTTATCCATACAAATATCTATAGTTTGTGATTCGCAGATGAAAGAGCCTATCAGAAATCAAGTGACAGTCTGAAAGTAGAATTTATATAAAAAACAGACTAAAGGAGGACATTAGACAGAATGGCCCATCTTACAATTAATCCCACCTTGATATTTACATCATGTACTACGTCCATAATATGGTGGGAGACTTGATTCAAAACAAAACAGAATTATGTATATATAGATGTACCTTATGGATCTATACGAAATGTAAATGATTACATGATTATACTAATCAGTACCAGCATCTTATTCCAAATGAGCCCAAAGCTCTTCATCATCGTTAAGACCCTGAGGGGCCATTGTGCCTAGTTCAATGATGTATCTAGATTCTAAGGTACGTGGATTTTTAATCCTGTCTCCCCCTCTTTCGTTTTTGGAAATTTGATCTAAACAATAAAAAGCTAAAAGATCTCGATTGCTCATGTGACAGTCCTCAAAGTGGCGAGCCACCGGATTGTTTCTTTCTTTTTTAGCTATCGCCTCTATGTGCTCTAGCACGCATTTTTTAGCTGCATTTATGGTGCTACCAATATATTTTTTACTTTCAGGGACATTCCAAACAGTATATTATGAATTTGGAATTGCAATTGAATAGCTTATTGATGGGTCTAAAGATCTTTGTACTTTTCCCTGGTAACTCATAAGTCGTCTTTTTGCAGCTATATTTGCATGCCTTGCATTTCATGCAGGGATAGAAACCATTTACTGATTCTTTGGATCTCATTTTAGATTCATAATGACTAGAAACCAATAGATCCTTAATAGATTTTGATCTTCTGTATGTTATGAGAGGCTGTCTGGGAATTTGATTTTTTAGGATGTTATCAGTTTTCAGAATATGCCAGTTCTTACGGAACATCTGTACAACTTTTAGCAGACTGTGTATTAAAGCGTGTGATCATACGGGTAGGTTCAGATGGTTTACTAATATGAATTTTTGTAGCAGATTTAGTTGCTAGAAGTTCTCTCCTAGTGAATTTTTTCTACTTTTTTGATAGCTACATTTAAGGAACCATCCGAATAACCTCTTGCTTTAAAACGTCTACATGCTTCATTTCGTGCTGAGGCATAGTCCTCATCGTGGAACAGTTTTGCTTAATGCGCAAAAGCTCCCCATAAGGAATGTTATGGATCATACTTTTTGGATGGAAGCTATTGACATGAAGCAAAGCGTTACCTGCGGTTGTTTTCCTGTACAGTCGTGTAAGGATCTCCAGATTGTTAATATAGACTTCTAGATCTAAGTAGAAGACTTGGGTGTTACTGATGTGGCCGCTAAATACTAGATTGAGGTCATTGGAATTTAAGAAAGTTATGAACTCCTCAGCCGAGGAGCGTGAACCTTTCCATATGATGAAAAGATCATCTATGTAACGGGTCCAGAATGCCACATGATCCATCCACCTCTCCGGTACTTCCCTCAGGCCACGTGCTCCTCCCACCAGACAACGAAAAGATTTGCATACCTGGGGGCGAAGCACGTGCCCATCGCTGTACGGCGTTGTTGTTTGTATAGCTGGCAAGCAAAGATAAATATGTTGTTTTCTAAACAAAAAGTCAACATTTTCAAAAGCATTTCATTATGTCTTTGGAACTTTATTGGACGTTTGTCTAGAAACCACTTAACAGATGAAATACCTTGATTATGATTAATACAAGTATATAAGCTGGTAATGTCAAGTGTAATAAGCAACATATTTGGTTCCCATTTAACACCCTCAATTAATATTAAGAAGTCTTGAGTGTCTCCGATGTAGGAACTAAGTTTCTTTACCCAAGGTGCAAGAAAAGAATCCAAATAAATTGAACAGTTCTCAAGAAGACTATTAATGGATGCAACTATGGGTCTTCCAGGGAGCCATTGTAGATCTTTATGAGCCTTTGGTATGTGATAGAATGTCGGTAAAGTAGGATATTCACACATTAAAAAGTTGAACTCTTTAATGTCCAACATTCCATCATCTCTCCGCTCTCGTAAGTTCTGATGGAAGATTTCAATGCAGTTTGAATATTCTCTTGTTGTTGTTGTTAAATAGCATTTGCGATCTTCCAATTGGTTCAAAGCTTCCCTGACGTACTGTTCTTTTGGAAAGACCACAATGTTGCCCCCTTTATCGGATGGTTTTATTACTATGGCATCATCCCGTTTTAGACTTTGTTTGGCCTGCCATTGTTTCGCAGAGATGTTAAAACGCTTGACCTTGTTAGTTTCCTGTTCAAGCTTTTTTAGGTCCTGTATTAGCATGTCATTGAAGACATCAATTGCGTCAAATGGCGCTTGTGGACAATTTTTCGATTTCCTTTTGAGTCCACTATTGCCACTGACCTGTTTCACTCCTGCATAAGGTAAATTGCATTCTATTCCTCCTGTATCATAAGGATCATCCTTGTGTTTAGATGTCTCTAGATTCTGGAGTACCATCAATGATTCTAAGTCATTACCAGTTAGAATATCCGTATGTGTTATGGTTGTTGTCCCAAGCTCCCTTTCTTTTTTCGGATGCATCAGATGTACTTTCTGGAGCTTTAATTTGTGGATAAATTTGAACAGGTCTATCCTGGTTTCAACATAATTAAAGTCTGATGTTGGACAGAATGTTAATCCCAATTTTAATACTTTTAGTTCATCTTCATTTAAAATTCGATCCAATGAATTGATGACACTTTTTTCAGTCATTTCCTGCCCCTGTTGCCTTTGCTGCGGGTCACCCTGGATGTAGATGCCTCTTCGCCCTCTCTTGCCGCGTCTTGTTTTGCGTTTCTTTTTGGTTTTGGAGGATGGGTCCTTTGTGCTGGTCTTTGGCGACTCTCGCGGATCAGTTTGAACTCCTGAAAAAAAGTAGTAGACTCTGCTTCAGTGTCCCTTGTTTCTTCATTAGTTGGTAATTCACCCCCTGAGGTTTCTAAATCAGATTCGGAGGTCTCCCTACTGAAAGATACACCAGTTTTCTTTTTGGACCTCTCTTTCCTAGGTGCATCGTATTTCCGGGCACAGGTCAAGATACGCCCTGATCGATAGTCTTCTTCATCGCGCTGAAATTTGTTTGCAACAACGTATTCCGCTTTCATATTCCTTTAGTCTGTATTGCATAGCTGTTCTAAGCTCTTCACTTTGTTTACTGTCCTTGTATTTACTAATTAATTCCTCCAAGTTGATTTCCTCCAATATTTTCTTCTGGTCACTCCAAGCGTATTTGACTAAGATTCTCATCATTCCTCTGGCAGAGTCAGTAGTATAATCTGACCAGTCTTGTAGCAACTGGGGGTCTGGGTTCTCATAAGAGGGAACCGTAAAGATGCGTAAACCTCGTGGGATACGTTCAACCTCCAGGTATCTTTCTAAAGATGTTCCTTCCCACCATTTCCTTATTTCTTTTTCTATTGTTCTTTCTAAAGTTTGATACAAGATTTTCAAATTGCTTGGAGGATTCGTAGAGGGACTTGATTCCTTCAATATGCCTTTCACACGTGTGGCTCCTTCTTTAAAGACATTTAAAGCAGCCTCCTCTCGTTCTGTAACTGTTGACATAATTACGCTGCAAAGGATACTTTAAAAATGCTGAGGGGGGAACACATTATCTCTGGTACACGGTTTGGTTTTCAGGACTAACGCTGTATTTAATGAAGACAGCCGAAACACAGGACGAAAATAACACTCACCGGGAGCTCCGTATGGGAAACGCGGGTCCTCCGATCCGAGTCCTTCCAAACGTTGCAGCCGGCTCCGTGAAGTCTCGCCCTGTTTCCGCTTCGTTGTTTGTTTCGAATGCGCTATTGTTGCACCAGCGGAGCGATTGGAAATCCTTTTCCAGCGTTGGGGCAAACGAGCAAAATAATGCGGACACAAAGTTTCACAGTTGTCGTCGCAGCCACACGTCCTGGGTGTCTTCTGTACGCGGTGGTGAACCGCGTTACACAGTATTTCACCGTCTGAGCCACATTATGTGTCGGCGACACAAACAGGAGCACACACGCCAAAATCTGTGAAGAATGTGTATTTATTTCATTGAGGATTCCCCCGTCAGCGCTGACAGACGCGTTTCGCCACTCTGGCTTTGTCAATGTCAGTGAGTTGCATAAAGTTCCACCATTTTAAAGTTAAAAAAGTGCAAGTGCAGGTGAAAAATAGTAAACATAAAAGATGGCACAATATATGTTAAATACAATGTCTTCATGTCGGCCATCTTAGCATGTAGTGCAGCATCAACAAAAAATACTTGAGTATTGTTTTTTCTCTCTCTGCCTCCGTGTGCATTGAACAGGACAATTGGCATCCCCACTTAAAAATTATTCATTTATATTTTCTGAATAACTTTTGTCTCTTTCGTCTATCCAAACAGTTTTTTTCTTTTGGAATTGACGTTGTTATACATTTTATCTGTTTTACACAGTTTTATGAAAAGCGGGGATACTCTGTCAAACCATCATGCTTCAATGAAATAAATACACATTCTTCACGGATTTTGGCGTGTGTGCTCCTGTATGTGTCGGCCGACACATAATGTGACTCTGACGGTGAAATAATATATATATATATATATATATATATATATATATATATATATATATATATATATATATATATATCCGAACCGAAATGCCTTGATGCAAAAATACGCCAACTGACAGCTTGGTTAAACCTTTTATTTCGGAACACAGGCCTTCACAGTCCTTGTAAAATAAAGTCCAAACGCGTTTCAGAGCTCTCCACAGCTCCTTCGTCAGTGGAACAGGACTTGTAACGTGCTGACAAACATTCCTCCCAGGCACCATTGACCGCATGCGCAACAACCACCAATTTATCCCGTAAGGGATTCCAGGTGAAAAATTCAAAAGGCATGCTGGTACCTGCAGTTCTAAAATCACGAAGTAAAGTCTTACCCCAGAGGGTTTCAGTAAACGCTGCAAAATTAAGTCTAATAGTATCGCCCCAGTGGGCTGCAGGACTGCGCTGGCCCGTCATCATACTCCTTCGCTGCAGTGCCAGACATGCGACCCAACAAATGTCGAGGCATTGGCCCCACGTGAACAATCCCATGGTGGCGTATTCTCTGCGGCCAGGCGGCCGCCTTTAAATCCAACCGAAATGCCTTGATGCTAAAATACACCAACTGACAGCTTGGTTAAACCTTTTATTCCAGAACACAGGCCTTCACAGTCCTTGTAAAATAAAGTCCAAACGCATTTCAGAGCTTTCCACAGCTCCTTCTTCAGTGGAACAGGACTTGTAGCGTGCTGACAAACATTCCTCCCAGGCACCATTGACCGCATGCGCAACAACCACCAATTTATCCTGTAAGGGATTCCAGGTGAAAAATTCAAAAGGCATGCTGGTACCTGCAGTTCTAAAATCACGAAGTAAAGTCTTACCCCAGTGGGTTTCAGTAAACTCTGCAAAATTAAGTCCAATAGTATCGCCTCAGTGGGCTGCAGGACTGCGCTGGCCTGTCATCATAATCTTTCGCTGCAGTGCCAGACACGCGCCCCAACAAATGTCGAGGCATTGGCCCCACGTGAACAATCCCATGGTGGCGTATTCTCTATATATATATTACCTACTGGCAGTCGCCAGTAGGTAGATAAAGTTAGGACCTATTTTCCATAGGAAATCCGCAACATTCTATTTGGAATAACTTTGGCGCGATTGACGAATTTTCGTGAAATTTTCCAAACTTTTGGCCAGCTCTGGTCCGCTCATATCCTGAAAGTTTCACGGTGATTCGTCAAGCGGGGGCCAAGAAAAAAGGGGTGTCCCAAAACGCGTTTTCCCCATGTATTTTCCCATAGGACCTTTAGCCACAGCTACAGCCCGAACTGCTTAACTGAATTACACCAAATTTGGCAAAGAGGTAGTCCTCAGTTCAGACTCATGCCTTTTGCTTAAATGGTGTAAATCCGTTCAGTAGTTCTTGAGAAAATTAGAGTTAAAAGTACATATCTATCTATGGCCTCGAAGGATCCGCGCACCCACCCGATCACAAGCTGAATTTTAATTGGCTGCCAACACTCTGAATCAGGAAGTGCTGGCAGCCATCTTGTGCCTCGGTAGAACCGAGGCACAAGAAACCCCAAAAAAATCATCACAAAATGCGAAAAGGGGGCAGGGTTGAAACACCCTGACCCCCTAGGCCTGCTCAGGGGGTCTCACAAGGACTCCCAAAACTACATATGCTAATTTGCCCCGGGGGGGCCAAATCCCAGGGGCATATTGAAAAATTAAGTGTGGGGGGGTCCCAATCCACCCCACACTGCCCCGGGGACCGCCACCCCCGGGGCACTAACATAAAATAGGTGGGGGCTCACAGCCCTCCCACAGCCCTGGGGACCGCCACCCTCGGGGCATCTTTAAAATGGGTGGGGGGCTCTCAGTCCCCCCATCCCCAGGTACCGCCACCCCCGGGGCAACTTTAAAATGGGTGGGGGGCTCTCAGGCACCCCCAGGGACAGCCACCACCCGGGGCAACTTTAAAATGTGCGAGGGGGTGGCACGGCCCCCCTCCTGGAGCCTTGTACAGGCCCTGGGGACCACCACCCCCCAGGGCCAGCTCCTGCAGTGTCCCGGGGTGCCCACCCCCGGGACACTTCTGTTCGCAATGGCAGGGTGGAAGCCTCGTGGCTCCCACCCTGCCATTGCAAACTGCTTTGCTTCATTGAAGTGAGAGCAGGGAAAACTGCTCTCGCTTCAATGAAGCAAAGCAGATTTCTTTTCCACATGGGAAGCAGCATGTTAGCTGCTCCCCGTGTGGAAAAGCAATGCCGGCTCCCGCAGGAGGTGGGGAGCTAGCTGGGACCGTGGGGGGATTGGGGACCCCTCCACGGTCCCCAACGAGAGCCAGGCCCCGGGGATGGGGTCCCCGGGGCCATAAGTGGCCCGGGAGGGGGACCAAGCGGCCCCCCTCCCTATTAATCAATAAATAATTACAAAAATAAATCAATGGCCAGCCCTGGGGGATTGGGTCCCCGGGGCCTTAAGTGGCAAGAGGAGGGGGGCTACGCAGCCCCCCTCCATAAAAAGATTTTAAAAGTTGGCCATGCCCCGGGGGATGGGGTCCCCGGGCCCGGAATTGGCCATGGGAGGGGGGCCACGCGGCCCCCTTCCCGTAATTTAAAAAAAAAAAAATTATTTTGGGGGTGAGGCCCTGGGGATGGGGTCCCCAGGGCCACAAAAAAGTAAAAGGAAGGCGGGCCACACAGCCCCCTTTCAAAAAAAAAAAAAAGACGCGATCTTCCCTAGGCCCTGCCCCCTCACAAGCACACTCTGCAAACTCGCCCTGTGGCGCGTTTTGAATTGGGGAAATAATTCCCCTTCAATACTGGGGGTCCCTTGCAGAGAGGTGCTCCAGGCCACGCCCCTTTTTACACCTCTCTGCAACGCAGCCTTGTGGCGCTTACTGGAGGTACCTGGTGGGCTACTTGGACCCCAGGGACCCTCAGGATTCAAAGGGACATAGTCCCCCAACTTAAAACGTGCCAAGGGGGCGGTGTACAATGGTGAAGGTAGGAGGCGGGGCCTGAGGTGATATGTGTGCAAACACGCCCTGTGGTGCGTTTTAAGTTGGGGAATTAATTCCTCTTCAATCCTTAGGTCACCTGGGGGCCAACTAGCCCACCAGGTACCTCCAGTAAGCGCCACGGAGCTGCGTTGCAGAGTGTTGTAAAAAGGGGCGTGGCCTCTGAACACCTCTCTGCAACCCAGCTCCCTGGCACATACTGGAGGTACCTGGTGGACGAGTTGGCCCCCAGGGGACCTCAGGATTGAAGAGGAATTAATTCCCCAAATTAAAACGTGCCACAGGGTATGTTTGCACACATATCACCTCAGGCCCTGCCCCCTTCCTTCACCATTGTGCAAATATTCCTCTAAAATCAGCCGAACTACGAATTCCGATTTACTCACCTGTGATCAGGAGAGAACCCAGTGCTGCATCTTTTAGCTCCGCACTGACCCTGAAAAGTAATTCTAAGCGTACTTACCAGTAACTTGTATTTCCTTCCATGGTAATCCATTGTGTGGTTTTCAGCAGGAAAGTTTCTAAGTGTCTATTTTCACAAACTAAAAATATTCCTAAAAAATCGTCTGTATGACTTAAACACATTCTTTCAACTGTTTACAGGAGATTCACCAGTGCTGGATCCAGGATCCACCACTGAGTAAGAAAAAGTAACAATAACACTACTTACCTGCTAAGTGAATTTTCTGCCATAGGATAACATTGGTGATTCTATATGAAAACGTTTCTGTCAATTTTTAAAATACAATAATATTCCTTAAAAATCACTACTGTAACCAAAACGCTTTTACTCAACTGTTTACAGGAGATGTCCAATGACTGAATCTAGGATCCAGTCCTGTGGTTAGAAAAGTAATCCATAAAGTAACAAATTGCATTTGACCAGAAATTCACATTGAGCTCAATTTTGCCTTGTGTTTGAAATTGTGTTGCCCACTGCAACAACTGTAACTACTGTACTTAAAAGTCTATTGCCTATTTGCAAAGTATTTAAACTAAAGTAATTAATTCTAAGAAAGTATATTTTGTATTGTAATGCATAATGTAATTATAATGTAATTAAATAAAGAAAATCTAAAGATAAATAGTTTAAAAAATGTAGTAAATCAGTATAAAAAAAATCAGTATAACAATTAATAGATTAAAAATTGTCATTTACAAAACCTTTGAAATTCACTGAAAAAACCATAGGTTTCAGGCCTGATATAGTTAGGAATTAGCATTTAAAAAACCTTTGAAATTCATTGAAAAAACCATCGGTTTCAGGCCTGATATAGTTAGGAATTAGCATTTAAAAAACCTTAGAAATTCACTGAAAAAACAATAGGTTTTAGGGGTGTTATAGTTAGCTGGACATTTCACTCGAACAAAACCATTGAAATTCCTCCGATATAGTTATCAGTGATGTCATTTGAGATGTCATCAGTGATGTCACTGACCATGTCATGAATGATGTAATATGTGACATCATCAGCAGTGGATTGCGCGCGCGCGAGATGTAGTTAGTACAACTAACTATATCGGACGAATTTCAATGGTTTTGTTCGAGTGAAATGTCCAGCTAACTATAACACCCCTAAAACCTATTGTTTTTTCAGTGAATTTCTAAGGTTTTTTAAATGCTAAATCCTAACGATATCAGGCCTGAAACCTATGGTTTTTTCAGTGAATATATATGTATATAGATATACATATATATGTATATATTTATTTCCCCAACAAAGGTGTTCCGAAAGCGGCGCACACTGGATGCCGGTGCAGCGTTAGGGGAAGACCACAGTTCCAAAAATTAATTGTTCAACAAAGGCCGCTGCACTCCCAGAGGCTTTTAAAATGCATTTTTTTCATAGCACTCGACCAGCAAGGCAGACCACGATGAGTTTCAACAGTCTTGTCTTTTTCAAGCGGTAATCATTAGTGATTTCAGTTCCCAGCCTTAAGTACCTGAGCAAGGCATGGTGGGAAATATAGTGTTGTCAATTCTATTGAATATTTCATGCTCAGTGCACATTTGTCTCAAGTAGTTTTAATTCAAACGTCCACAATCCACTAGCCATATAGTTGCTTTCTATAATATAATGCTAGCCTCCGGACCCTTACTCCACACAATTCCGGGTCGCATCGATGTTGTTAAATATACAAGGACATCTGCTCACCAGTTGACGAGCATGTTCTTTTCTTTGAAGTTGTGCCAGGTGTCTTAGAGTCTCGATCTCAGTCCTCGGTCTTCTAGTTCAAAAACATGAAATCCAAATAAAACACATCCCTTTATCAGCATTAATGTCTATCAATAACAATTACCAATTCTCCCCCTATAGTTCCTGTCCTATCATCTAAAAATGTGTGTCTCGTCATTTAAGAGAACCCATATACTGTAACATTATTTGCAGGTCTTGTAGTGCCAACACACAAATCCACAGTGCCTAAAACCCTACACAACCTTAAAAATGTCAAATAAAGGAATGTCGTCTAGGAAACCCAAATACCAAAGAAAGAGAATAGTCCATTAATTGTGAAATCTCCAATCCTTTTGAAGACATGCAGATATATATAAAATATTGTTTCTGGTATGGTCCAATATTACTTTTTTTTCTAATACTCCTAAACGTTAACCTTTTGGACTTCTGTAGTGGACTGTATGATATTATGGTAAAAGGCATACAAGCTAAATCTTTTTTTATTGAGGAATATCAACCTTAAATAACCTTACGGTTTTGAAACATGGTTTTAGGGATTATTTTTCAAGGACATTCTTCTCATTACCTTTTGATAGAGAAATGCTTCAGAGAACCTTTCATCTAACTTTCACAGAAGTGCAGAGTTTAATTAGTTCCACGCAGTTTTCCTTTAATGGCTACTTCAGAGACAATTCTATAAAAGAAACTTTATTCAAACAATATTTATTCTAATATTTTGTATGCAAGATAAGGGGCCAGGTTACACAAACCTTGAAAAGAAGCACAAATAAAATATGCTCTCTTGCATATTTTTGCTGCTTCTGTAATAGGCAAGGTACAAATTTTGCAATAGTTTTGCAACTAAAAACAAACTATCTTGACTTTAGTTTGGTTGTGTTTGCATAGCAAATGGAGCAAATGCATTTTCGTCATACATTGTTGTTCGTACCGACCAAATTTAGACCCAGTGTTTTTATTTCATTCTTTTCGATTTTCCACAACCAGATTACAATTAGCTGCATCAGATTTTGAGACTGCCCAAAACACAAATGTCAAATATCAAATAGGGTGAAAACTTGTTGTCTGAAATTCATTTGAGATGTGGAACAATCAGCCTCCATAAAATTGTCACTATGAAAATCTGCTATTAAGAACATATTACTTAGACTCCTACTCCTTGAATATAACCCATTAGGATAGTTCATCCAAGATTTGGTTTGAGTGGCAAATTCACAAGGAAATTTTTGAGTACATGAAGTTGTACTCCTCTAGTACTACTTCACATACTCACAAATGCAATGCAGTAAAGTACAAAAAGTGACATGTAAATCTTAAACCAACCTAGAAAAGTAAGTTACTTGCAATTCCATATAATTACTGACATATGTAATGAATAGACAAAGTCTGAACACGCTTAAATGTACTCCAGAGTCACACATCACTCCTGGCCACTCACATTACTTCTGAGGAAACACAAACAAATCACTTGTGGCAAGGAATAACACAGAATTAACCCTTTGCGAAAGTAAAAGTATATAATAGAAAAAGTAGACGTTTTAATTTACAAATGTATCACCCATATATACAGATATATATATTTCCACTGAATCTGATGCCAAATGGACTCCCTGCCTCTCGGGCCTGGGATTGTGCAGCAGGCTTCACCGCTTAAAATATTCCAAATGTTATCACAAGCTCATCCAAAGCGACGTGAAGCAAGCCCACCATTTGATCCTCATTTCATCATGTATTTATTTACAGCAAAAGAAGCCACCATTACCCGTTTCAACCTCCACAGGTCTTAATTATATAGCAAACAACAGGCAGCTAATTGCCTGCCTGGTTTTTTAACACAAAGCTTCTCACAGCCAGTAAAGAAAGACTTCAGTTAGTAAATCGTCATCTTGCATATAAGTTATACTTCGCGCAGCGTCCATTAAATGAGACAGTGAAAATGTACCTCCAGTAAAACTATGTCTATATTTATCAGTAAAAGTACTGCCATTTTCATTTTTGATAATAATCATAGTTTTCCAATATTGATTCTCTCAGTGTTGTTAAATCTAGGACTCCAATGTCCATAGTATGTGAACTTTATTAGTCTTTTCAATGCTTGCAATGTCACTAACCCTAAAACCTTCATAGAAGTCAATTTCTTATAAGGCAAACAATTTCCATTTCTTGCAAAATGCAGCTCCTGATGATTAAAAAGCTACTCCGTGTTACTTGATGTTGCAGCAAGTCATTTGAGATGTCATCAGTGATATCATGAGTGATGTCACTGACTATGTCATGAGTGTTGTAATATGTGACGTCATCAGAAGTGCATTGCGGGTGTGCGAGTTATAGTTAGCTCAACTAACTATAACGGCCCAATTTCTCTGTTTTTCTTTTGTACGAGTTAAATGTGAAATATCCAACTAACTATAACATCCCTGAAACCTATGGTTTCGTCAGTGAATTTCTAAGGTTTTTTAAATGCTAATTACTAACTATAATGTCCCTGGAACCTTTGGTTATTTTGTGATTATATATTTTCACAAAAAAACCACAGGTTACAGTGACTTTATAGATCAGATTTTACACGCACAAAACCACAGAAATTCAACTGTTATAGTTATAGTTGTTTCAAGTAACTATAACTCATGCCCTAAGGTAACTATAACTCACACCCTTGCCATGACCAGTTTTTCCATCAATAACTTTACTGCAAATGTTACAGTGATATTATCAATGATGTCATAGAAGATGTTATTAGGGGTGTAATATATGTGGTAATTATCAGTGCAATTCAAGGGAGCGAGTTATAGTTAATTTATGCCACTAGTTCCAGTTAGCAGTTCCCTCTTGGTAAAAGCAATGCTGGCTCCCGCAGGAGGCAGGAGACCACCATGAACCATGGGGGCGTTGAGGCTCCCCCGCGATCTCCAACAGAGTGGGTACCATGGGTGGGACAGGGGGCAGAAATTGGCCAAGGAAGGGGGCCACGCGGCCTTTCTCCCCTTTGTTTATTTATTTATTTTTTTAAACGAGGCCTTGCCCTCCTCTCTTTTAGTTCAGGCCTGAAGAATGGGGTCCCCTGGGCTGAAATCAGCTAGGGGAGGAGGGAAACACTCCCCCCTCGAATAAATAAAAAAAAGACCAGTAAGTCACTGGAGGCCTTGTCCCCTTTCACCACCACTCTGCAAGAGCACCTCCTGGCACACAACTGGTTGGGGGATGAAGTTCACTTGGCTGCAGATGGTCCTTGGGGGCTAACAAGCCCTTTGGTTACCTCCAGTAAGTTCCAAACAGCATGATTGCTGAGAGGAGTTCGGAGGCCACACCCTCTTTCTCCATTACTCTTGAAACGTGCCTCCTGGTGCACTGCTGGTTGGGGATTAAGTCCCCTTGGATGCTGAAGGTCTTTGGGGACCAACAAGCTCTCCTGCTACCTCTAGTAAGCCCTACAGAGCACAATTGCTGAGAGGACTTCGAAGGCCACGCCCCCTTTCTTTACCACTCTGCAAATGTTCCTCCTGGTGCACAACTGGTTGGAGGATGAAGTCCCCTTGGCTTTAGAGTGTCCTTTGGGGCCAACAAGCCCTCCTGTTACCTCCAGTAAGCCCTACACAGTGGAATTGCTGAGAGGACTGCAAAGGCCATGCTCTAGGGTAGGAGGGCCCGCTTCCCCCTCCCTGAATAAATAAAAAAAAGAATACCGACAAGTCACTGGAGACCCTGCCCCCTTTCACCACCACCCTGCAAATTCACCTCGTGGCACACTGCTGGTTGGGGGATGAAGTCCCCTTGGCTGCAGGGGGTTCTTGGGGACCAACAAGCCCTCCTGGTACCTCCAGTAAGTCCCACACAGCGGGATTGCTGAGAGGTCTTCGGAAGCCATGCCCCCTTTCTCCACCATCCTGAGAATGCACCTCCTGGTGCACTGCTGGTTGTGGGATGACGTCCTCCTGAAATTACATTTTAAAAAAGTCACAAAATTCAGTTGTCCTTCTAGTTAACTTTAATAGGGCATAAATCCTGCTCCAAAAGGAAGAGATTTCACAACTATCTGGTATATTACAAAGCAAATATTG
This sequence comes from Triturus cristatus, assembly GCF_964204655.1. Classification (NCBI taxonomy): domain Eukaryota; kingdom Metazoa; phylum Chordata; class Amphibia; order Caudata; family Salamandridae; genus Triturus; species Triturus cristatus. Next base: position 440,980,480 of record NC_140582.1, on the reverse strand, counting down.
TAGGATTACAAATATCCCACATGTTATGGTGGGACTTGGTTGGATTTTGATCTACAATCCAGACCACACAGATTTACTCTTTGGCCTCATCTAAGAAATCTGGGGTTGCAGTTCTGATTTCTAGGACCTTTAACTTTATTACATGGGAAACAGTGATGAATAAACAGTGTCAGTACACTGCCGTAAAGGGTAGGGTGGGGTTAGATATCCTGACAAGTGTTGCAGCATATGCTCTTGCTATTAATTTAGATTGAAATTGGTGGCTTTAAAATGGTGATAGAGGGAGATATGTACAGATCAGCTGCTATGTGGTGGATACGTAAAGGATGGTATCAGAAGTAAAAGATAAATCACAGGAATCAGGCTTAATTGACATATGGAGAGCAAGAAACCTTCGGGAAGGAGACAATACATTTTACTTTGCAGTACATTATACATACTCCAGAAACAATGTAATATTTTTCCTAAGCACCACAACTAGCTAATTGTAAAGGGGCGCATGGTATTACTCGCATCAACAGCTAAGAGGATGAAGGCCCTAACACAAACACAGCTCAAGGAGGAAGGCAACAGATAGTAGAGAGAAACATAAAAGCTCAGTTTCTAAATCTGACTTGAGAGTAGTCACTATAACTGGGGGGTCAATTAAGAAACTATCTGGTTATCAAGGCAGAGAGGGCACTTTTGGCACTCAGAAGAAAGATGTGAAATGATGGTTAAGGGACACTTATTCTTAGCACTGAAGCTCATGGCACAAATCAATAAAGAAAAGACATGGTCTGAAGAATGAGAACAGTGATTTAACATATAATGACAAGAGAAAGATGGTATTGTTGAACTCCCTATATACTAAATTTTATGCAGAGAAAAAAAGTGTAACAGCTCTAGATTGTCAGGATCCTGCGATCCAACCTTAGGTGGAGCTACCTGAGGACCTTCTGCAAGCCTGCTGCCATCAAGAAAATTTGTTTGGGACCTGTGCTGAACTTCAGTATTGAAACCTTCTTGGAAATCAGATCCACTTCAGATTCAATTACAGGGTTTACTTATCAAGATCAAATGCAATATGATACTTATAGGTCTTACCTTACCATGAGAGCTGAAGAAGAGTCTTTTGGCAAATCATATTATACTTGGAACTTTGTCTTAACTCTTCCAGCATGCCCATGTACTCCCTTGCATGAACTCTGCTCACATTATGAAACTAGATCCGATTCATTTTCCACTCTAGATTTTCGTTCTGCCTACTGTTTGCTTCCTGGAACCTCTCTGCACTCCTTCAGGGAGAGAGCTGGAGGAGGGACTTTGACTGATCACACCTGCACTGTGCAGCAGCCTGCTCACACCTGCTCTGAATTCCAGTCAAACTGTGTGGCTGTGAGCTGAGAGGAGGGATTTAAGCCAGATTTCTGCATTCAGAACTTGTGCTTTTACTGCCGTTCCCGGAAGCTCCTTCTTTCTTCTCCAGTTGCCTGCATTACTAAATCCTTGAGACCTTGAGAGGAGTTCCTGCTTCACGATACTGCTTTTTGTAGTGTGCTGTTTTCATTTTGCTGCCTTGAGCTGCATTGTGCTTATGTCTTTCCATGATTTCACGCTATTACCTTCCTTTCTAGCCTGATATCCTGATTTTTGTGTTTTTCCTATTGAGCTTCTGACCATGAACTCGCTGAGTTGGCCGTGGTTCCATTTATTTCTTTATTCTGAATTTCTGTTCTATCCTTCGTCTGAATTCCTGTGTTTATCCTATGTACCAGAAGGGCAATATTTGTTCCAGTGCTGGTTGGGTACATCCTCGAGTTCCTTAGTCTGAATCCTAGTTCCAGTTTTCCTTTACCAATAGGGCATTACTTGTTCCAATACCTGTTGTGTAGAGTCAGCCCTTGATTCCTGTATTCCTATTCTTGATTTCTGAAGCCCTGTTTATAATTGATTTTCTTGTTTTACTCCTTGTCTGATTGCTGTCTTGTCTGTTCTCAATTCTGGTTATTCTTTCCACTCTGGTTTTCTGTTCCATTCAAAATTCGGTCCACTGCCTGTTACAGATTATATCCCTTTCTAGTGTGACCTCTTGCTTGGTCTCCATTCTGATCAGGTAAGGGAAAGACTTCTGTTGTTGTGCTCATGTCTTTTGGAGTCTTAATTGTCTCGGTATTGTCAGTCTCGGTCCACCTTGCACTGAATACAACAGTCTCTGTACAGCAGGACCCACTATGACTTTGCTGTATGACTGTTGTTAAGAGCAACTGCCGGTGTCAGTCCAAAGGCTCTCCTTAAGCTACCAAGAGACCTCTTGTTCATATACCAGTACCTCACTTCCTTTAATCATACTTTGTTCATGTCTATCTCCTATCCTGTGTTGTTTAGTGCCCTCAGTTATACCTTGAGTCATTTGGTATTACCATGTCTTGTCTCCTTGTTTAGTGTTAACGCTAGAAACCTTCGGCCCTGCGTTCACTCCCTGACATCGATGGGCTTTCTTGGAAGGCTTTTCATTCCCATTTATTGCAGCAGATCTGGCCAAAGGGCCAGGACCCCTGTTGGAGAAGCAAGGAATAAGAACATTTATTAAAACTAAACTCTCAAACCAGAGAAAAACCCTAATCCCAGGTGGATTTAGTGGAGAATTGTGGAGGACTTCTTTTGCTAAGCTGTCTATGATCCTTAAGGAGGTGTTTAACTCCATCCCAAAGGGTGGGTGATTATACAGTTGACGGAAGATATGACTATTATAGTAATCCTCAAACCAGGAAAGGACCATTTAGAGTGCCCAGCTTACAGGCATCTCACTTTAATAGACCTTGATGTGAAAATGTACAAAAAAAATCTAGTCAGCTAAATTGTGGGATGAGGATCAGATGGGATTCGCGGTGAGACAGCAGACATTAGATAATATGGAGAGGCAAAATATTGAAGTCATCTTAATGACATTTGATGCTGAAATAACCTCCAACAAGAAGGGAATGGGCATTTAAGGAGGTGGGGGATAGGAGATTTGGGTTGGAGAAAGTTCTCCATCAAGTAGGCTTTGAGAGCCATGAAATTCAGAGAGCCAGAGTGTTGACCAGCGGAGTACCCTTGAGGTGCATCAACTTATATAGGGAAACTAGACAGAGATACCCCCATCCTATTGGTGTATTTCATGGTCATAGAACCATTATCAATGTAAATCTGGGCAAATACCAATATAAACTAGTACATTTTGGAGCATATAATCTATTTGCATTCAAAGGATTTGATGCTGAATATTATTGGATATATTTTTAAAGAGACAGACTTGACAGTGCGAAGACTTAAGTCTGGTTTCTGGGTTAGCAGAAATGGAGTAATCCTATTACCAAGACAAGTGGAAATAAAATCATTGAAACAGGGGGAAGAACTCTCTTCTCCTTCAAGGGTACAAAGGGTGGGTCTTGCATCTGATCTAATAAACTAACCACAAGTTGATGAAACGTAGAAATGTCTGTCCAGATGGGAGAACAATCTAAGGGCTGTTATACCATTTGGGAGGATGGTAGAACCTACAGAGGATGCATATAAATGCAGCCTCTCTGTCTGGCATCAGGATTGCTCACAAATCGGGAGTGTTTGGATCGATTGTTTGTACTAATTACTGTCTACGGCGTTTTGGCCCTATTGTGGATGAAGGGTCGAAAAAGAAGGAATATACTCACTTTGGGGAACTCAGAGTGAGGAACCCTGAGATGGAGGGACAAAAGTGCTGCCAGAAGCCATACACAGTGGCTAGACTGAAAAAAAATCTTAGTAACGGAAGCGGAGCAGAATTGCTGAGTAAGCCTCTTAAAACAAGCCTTATGACTGTCGAAATGTAAGTGTCAGATGACAAATGATGATTCACAGATTAATATACAAAGGTAGGGAGGGGCGTGGCTTCAGAGCCGTTTGTGATGGCCGCTGCTTTCGGGAGCTCCGCGGTGGCGTAGGCAGCGAGGAGTCTCCAGGCTTCTTCTCCTCTGTATCGGACCGCGGAAACCGACATTTCAATCGCCGGAATACCTCAGCTACCGCTGTGATGATTCGCGGAGAGTTTCCGTGCCGTTAAGGTGACTTTATATCGTAAAATGCAGTCAGTCAGAACAGCGGCCGCCATTTTGTTTTCTGTGATGATATTTTCCTGACGTATTCGTTGCCTTATTATCAGTGCCATTCGCTACAGGATTTCTACTATAACATATGAACAAAGGCTTTTCTTCTACTGTGTTGTAATTTCCTGGTCTTCTTTGTGACAGTTATTGGAGTACCTCTTGCAGACTCTTTTTTCTTCATTTTTATTTTTTCTTTTCATCAACCCTTTTTTGCGGAATTCCTCTAATTTTGACAATTATTGCTATACGATCCGTCTTTCCTTGTGACCTTCTCTACCATCACCAAAAGGGACTTTGTCTTCTTTTTCTTCATGGCAATGCCGCGTGGTGCTCGTAGTCGTTCACGTAGTGGGGCTCACCAAGCTATATCCCCACCACTGGCTGATAACAACCCCTTTAATGTTCTACGAGATAATATGGATGAAGCTCCCCCGGAATCCTCTGAACCTAAGGCCTCCTCCTCGGCGGATACTCGCCCCAAACAACTCTCCAAGCTACCAGCGGCTTCGCCTTCTGGCAAACGGGTATAAATTAATCCTCCTTCTCCTACTAACCCACCCTCTTCAGTCTCTATGGAGCTTCTCCTTGATGAAATTCGTGCTCTGAAGCCTTATATGGAGGAAACTAATTTGCGCTTACAAAGCCTTGAAGACAATCGGTCTCACACCATCCAGAGAGTTGTGGCCCTTGAGCAAAGAGTTGACGCGTCTGAGGAGACCATGCATCAAGTCCCCATTTTACATACAGAAATTGATCATCTTAAGCAACAAGTCGAACAATTGGAAAACCGCAACAGGCGCAATAACCTTCGTATTTATGGTTTGGTTGAAGGTCTTGAAGGTTCTAATCCAATCTCATTTTTCCAGTCATTTTTACCTTCTCTTCTTGGTCTTCCTGAATCCCCTCCTTTGAACATTCAACGCGCTCACCGTTTGGGCCGGATGTCTGCTTCTTCCTCCTCTTCTGCGAGACCTAGAGGTACTATCTTATATTTTCTGGAATATACTGACCTGCTCAAGGTACTCCAGGCTGCCAAGCAAAAAGGAAAGATTTCTTGGCAGGGCTCCAATTTATTTTTTACTCAGGACTATGCCAAAGTGACTGCAGATCGTCGGAAAAGGTTCCTGGAAATGAGACCTGCTCTTCGAAGTCTTAATGCTAGATATGGCCTTTTTCACCCTTGCCTTTTTAAAGTGACGTATAACAACAAGACTACATCTTATGAAGACCCGGCTGTTCTTCAACAATTTTTGAATACTTGTCGTCATGATTCTATGGATGTTTCCAGACTGTAATGGCTCTGTTTTCCTCATGGAGACTATTTGCTGTTTTACTGTATTTGGCTCTAATGTTCTACGTTGTTAACATATGTATTTTGTCTTTTTCTCCTTAGTTTTGGATATTTGGGCCCCTGTATGTTATCCTCTTCAGTTTTCCTGGATGACGTCCTCCCTGTCGTTGTTGCCCGGTGGTTTCCCGTTCGGCGTCCCATTTCCCTGATGTCGTTCCAACACCCTCATCCTTTCTTGTTTTCTTGTGGTATGTCTTTTGCTATTGTGCTCTTATGTTTTTGGAATTGGTTTATTTTGCTTTGTTGTTCTCTTCTCTTTATTCTATTTTCTTCCTTTGCTTCTCATATCCTCTTTTGCTACCGTTGCTTCACTCCTTTTCTCTTTACTCTTACTTCTTGTTCTTTTCTTTTTCTTTATCTCTTTCTTTTTAAACATTTACTTCAATCTATTTTTTGCTTCTCTTTTTCACCCGTTTATTCCCATTCTCTTCACATGTTTCAATTTCGTTTTCTCTCTGTATTCTTTGATTTTCTTGCCTTTTCAATACAATGTGTTTATGGCGGTTCTTCTGTTGTATTTACTAAATTATGTATCTTCTTTTCTTTCTTGTATTTGGTATTATTTCTTCTCCCTGCAATGTTCTGTTTTTCCTTCTCTTACTAATGTAATGATTACTATCCAGTTTTTAACTATTCATGCTTTTCTGTTTTCTTTTTATTTGCATTTTCTCCCTTATCTGTAGATGTCTTTGAATATTTTATCTTGGAATGTTAAAGGTCTTGGTTCACCTATTAAACGCCAAAGAGTTTTGTGTCATGTAGCAAATTTAAAAGGGGATATTGTTTTATTACAAGAAATTCATGTTAAAGATACTGAAATTCCTAAGTTAGGTCGTAATTGGGTTGGTCATGTTTTTGCCTCTCCTGGGCCTGGGAAGCGCAATGGTGTCGCTATTTTATGCCATAAGAGGCTAGATGTTCATCTTGTCAAACAAGATAATGATGCAGATGGTAGGTGGGTAGCAGTTTCTCTGTTGATTAATAAAATTCCTTTGACCATTCTCAATATCTATGCTCCCACTGTTCCGGCAAAAGTTTTTTGGCCCCATGTTCTTTCCCTGCTCATGCAATATACTGATGATTATCTGATTTTGGGTGGTGATTATAATATGGTTATAGACCCCTTTTTAGACAGAAGATCTGACTCTAGGTTCTCCCCCTCTCACATGCATTCTTTGTTTACCTCCACTATTTCCCAAAGAGCTCTTGTTGATTCTTGGAGGCTTTGCCACCCTACTCTTAGAGAATACACTTTTTACTCCCCTCCTCACTCTTCCCAATCCCGATTGGATTATATTTTCATTTCCAAAGCCCTCACTCAACTCATCACTCACTCGGACATAGGTTCTATCTTAATTTCTGATCACGCTCCAGTTTCTTTAAGTCTGGATTTACTCCCCCCCCGTGAAGGGCACTAGGAGATGGAGGTTTAATAACTCTCTTTTATTGGACCCACAGTTTACACCAGCTTTTATGGATTTTACCTCTTCATTTTTTGAGGACAATGATTCGCCTCAATTAACCTCTTCTCTTATTTGGGATACCTTTAAAGCCACTTCTAGAGATTTCATTATTACATTTGTTGCCCGTAAGCGTCGTAAAGCCTCTCAATCTATTCAGTTGCTTAACGCACAAATTAAACAATTAGAACACTCCTTTTACCTCTCTAAGAAACAATCTGACCTAGATGATCTTATTAAGGCTAAGCTTTCCTTTAACAAAATTTCTACTGACTCTGCCAATTTATTTTTACTTAAGTCTAGTGCTAAATACTACACCGCACAAAATAAAGCCGGTAATCTTTTAGCTAGATACCTCAAAATTAAGAAGGAACATACTAAAATTGAATCCATTGTTACTTCCTCTAATGTTGTGGTCCATAAAGACGAGGATATTTTAGCTGAATTTACGGATTTTTATCAACGTTTATATACTCCTGAGTCCTCTCCTGTCTTGTCTGAAATTACCCGATATTTATCCTCCATTGCTCCACCTTCCTCTTCAGAGGTTGATTTCTCCCCTTTAGAAGCTGATATCACGCATAAGGATATTCTGGAGGCTATCCAAGTTCTAAAGAGGGGTAAGGCCCCTGGCCCCGATGGGTTTACTATAGAATTCTATTCCTATTTTTCCTCCCTACTTCTTCCAAGAATTCATCAACTATTCTCATCCTTTATAGCATCTCAAAAATCTGAGGGTACCTTTCAGGAAGCCCTTATTTGTCTTCTCCCCAAGGATGGTAAAGATCACACCTTTTGTAAGAATTATAGGCCCATTTCCTTAATTAATTTAGATTACAAAATTTTTGCTAAGATCCTTGCACTTCGTTTAGAAAAAATTCTTCCACAATTAATCGCCAAAGAACAATGTGGTTTTATCAAAGGACGTCACCTATCTGATAATACCCGTCTTTTCTTTAATGTCTTAAGTAAATCTCATTCTCATAAGACGTCGTTGGCAGCTATTGCATTGGACGCTGAGAAAGCTTTTGATAGAGTCAACTGGCAATTTATTTTTTCTTCCCTTTCTTGGTTTGGTTTTGGCCCTAAGTTTCTTTCATATGTCTCAATACTCTACTCTTCTCCTAGGTCCTTTATTTTGGCCAATGGCCTTGTCTCTTCCTCCTTTCCTCTTCTTCGTGGTGTTCGGCAGGGTTGTCCGCTTTCTCCGCTCCTATTTATATTAGCATTAGAACCCTTCTTAACTAAGATTCGTATGAACGTTGATATTTCTGGCTTCCCTTATGGTTCTACACAGTTAAAGATCTCTGCGTACGCAGATGATATTTTGTTATTTCTCTCGAACCCTCATACGTCTCTTCCATCATTTTTATTAGAGGTTTCGAACTATGCATCAGTGTCTGGCTATAAGCTTAATGTAGACAAATGCGAAATCCTTCCTCTTAATAAATTCTGTTTTCATGCTGATTTCTTAACTTCTTCCTTCAACTGGAGCCCAAACAAAATCAAATATCTTGGTCTTTGGTTTACACCTTCTATTAAAGATACTGTGGCTTTGAACCTTAAACATTTACTAATAGCTCTTACTGCCTCTACGAAACAATGGCATCCCTTGTTCTTATCTTGGTGGGGTAGATTAGATTCTATCAAGATGATGTTGGTACCGTTAGTCTTATTTCTCTTATCGAATCTTCCAGTTCACAGTCCCAAATTCTACTACAAGAATATTTATTCCATATTATCTAAATTTTTATGGCAAAATAAAACTGCCAGAATGTCTTTTTCTAAACTTAAATCTCCTAAACACTTAGGTGGTGTTAATTTTCCTGATTTTTCCTCATATCATACTTCCTTTTTTCTCACTCACTCTACCTCTTTCCTTTCTGATCATATTCCTGATCCCTCTTCTTGTCCTTTGTGGGAAGAGGTCGAAACTTCCTTTTTTTATCCCTTTGCGTTTGAAGAGTTTGTTTCATTGTCGCAGGCTCCAAAGAAATTTTCTCTTCCCATCCTTCAGCATGTTCGCAAGACCTTTCAACCTATTATTTTGCACAACCTGGATGACCGTGCTCGTTTTTTACAATCTCCTATTTGGTATAATTCTCTTATCAAAATTAAAAATAGATCTATTTTTTGGAATGATTGGTTATCTCTTGGTCTTAAATGGACTTATCAGCTTTTTCATGATGGTTCTTTTATCCCCTTTTCTGTTCTTCAAGACCGTTTCTCTCTCCCCCTCTCTTTGTATCCCAAATATATTCTTTTAAGAACGGCGGCTCAAGCTACTTTTGATGCTCTTACGGGTACTTCCATTCAATATAATTCTTCTCTCATTTCCTTACCATTTTTACACTCTTCTCCTTCTGCTTCTCACATTTACAAAAAATTGCGAGATTCGTCTGCTCAGCGAGTGAAATCTGCTGTAGAGTGTGCTTGGGAATCAGATTTAGATGACTGTTTTCCCCTTACTACCTGGGATAACATTTGGATCAAAATAAGGAAATCGTCTAGAGCGGCAAATACAACTCAAACTCTATTTTTTATATACAATAGACTTTTAATCACCCCATACAAACTACACCACATTGACTCTTCTATCCCGTCCATCTGTTGGTCCTGTTCGGCTTTAGTGGCTGATCTTAAACATATGTTGTTTACTTGTCCTGCTGTTCACCTTTTCTGGTGCAAAGTATGGCAGCAAATTAATTCCATTTTTTCCACCAATTTCCCCCTTTCTCTTTCTCATATTTTTCTTGGTAGTCTTTCACAAATATGGTCCTCCTCCAGTGCTAATACCTCCATTGTTGATCTCCTTCTTGCTGTGGCATTTCAACAGATCACGAAAGCTTGGAAGGATACCTCCCTTATTTCTTATCAAGCCTGGTGGTATGGGGTTTGCTATAACCATAGACTAGATAGAGCTTATGTTCACCCTATTTCCCTTGCGATTAAAAGGGACTTATTATGGTTACCCATTACCTCCTTCCTGAACTTGTCTGCCCAACCCCTTCCTTTACATAATCCTTGCAGGGAAGAAGTATCTAAACCTCCTTGATCTTCTTGTTATTATTAATAATTCTGATATTATTAATGTATGAAGTTTGCCAATTTGTTCTATCTCTTTTTGAAGTATTAATTCCTGTATTATGAAGTTATATTTTTTTTCTTTATTCTGCCATTTATTTATTATATATTGTTGTAATATGTTTCTGATGATATCCCTTTTTCTTTCCTTCTTTTCTTCTCTCTCTTTTTCTTTCTACTCCTTTTTATTTCTCTGAAATGTCTTACAATGCATTTTTTCCCACAAATGTATATTATTACTGTACTGCAACTTTTTTGTTCTTCAATAAAATCCTCTTTAAACTCAATATACAAAGGTAGGAGTCTGCAGCCATCTCCGCACGTACCTCATTGGAAAAAAGTTGTGAGCATCTGTCTTGCACACTCCTCAGTACCAGAGGGACCTCTTCCAGCGGCACTTGTGTTGTCCCTCACAGGGTTTCTCAGTCTGAGTTTCCCTGAGTGAGAATTTTCATCTTTTTTTTAACACTTTGGCTGTTTGGAGACAATTAAGGTTTCCCACTATATTGACTGTTCCTGATCATACCCTATATCCACAATCGGGTTGAATCGCCATCGATACTAATTAATACAAACAGACCAACCTTTAACAAATCCCTTAATTGATATAAGGGTATGGGTCTATTCCTGTACTTCATGGATATTTGCATGTTTGTTGCTTCAAGGAGCACAGAAAATGTATATTGCTCTTTCTGCTATTTATCTGTATTGTGCAGTAATGTTATGTTTAGATCCGTTTTCTTTTTCAAATGGGACACAATCCACTTGATGCATATGTACAGAATAATATATTTTTGCATATATTCCTTGACTACTCTTTTCTCTTGTATTTTGGAACCGTAAATTTGTAATTAGTAAATGTGCTTCATTTTACAATTTAACCCAGTTTATTACTAATGAGAACCGCTTTTTTTGTGTAATAATGATGGGCTGCAGCACTAACTGTGCCAGCCACTTAAGAAGACTTTTAAACATGTCTCAGGCCTGCCATTGAAGTCTATGTGTGCAGTTTTAGATTGCCTTTTAGACCTAGCAGAATAAATCTTTTGCAAGGCATAAACATTTGTTTTTCATGCTTATGTTACCCAGAGGGTAGGTTGTAAACAGCCCATAGGCAGGGTGCACATGTTTACATGTCCTGGTAGTGAAAAACTTTTAAATCTGTTTTTCTCTACTGCAAGGCCTACCTCTCCCATAGGATAACATTGTGTTGCCCTATTACCTTATTACATTTAATAAGTGATAACATTTGATTGGGAGCAGGTAGGAATATTGAGTTTGGTCTCTAAAGAATTGTAATTTAAACACCTCTTTAATGGCAAAGTCAATTTCAAGTCACAATTCTGAAAATGCCACTTTTAGAGAGTTAGATTTAGGCCTAGATCTCTGTACTGGGGTGAATGTAAGACATTGTTCTGCATTCTGTCCTTCAATTGTTCTTTTTGCATTTGTCACCCGAGTGGGACGGGTATGCCCAAAAGTGGGTCCTGTGCTCTTCATGCCACTGGAGTCAAGCTATCCTGGCTGATGAGGAGTGAAACCCCAAAACCAGTCCTAGGATACTTATTTCCAGTCCAGGGAGGAGCTGGCCTGGCAGTTTGGGCTGGACTGTTCCCATAGGGTAGAGGGTCAAGACTGATTTGCATATGGCTGGGTCCAAACTGCAATGGTATGGGGAGCAACACATATGGATTTAGGCCCAGATCTCTGTACTGGGTTGAATGTAAAACATTGATCTGTATTCTGTCCATCATTTGTTCATTTTGCTTTTAGAGATTTGATATGCTCTTGTCCAAACCCTTTGGTGCCTGCAGCCTGTTCCTGGGTCACATGACTAGGCGTAGTTGGCAGTTGACATTTGTGTATTATTCCTAGACAGTATCACAATAGATGGACTGGCTGTTGGCGGGATGAACCTGCACCTTGAACACAGTACCACCAGAATGACTACAATTGTTCCAACACCCTTGGACCCTCTATATGGACTCTGTCTACTGTGGGTCCTAACCCCCCAAATGGTGCTTCCCCAGATCTGAACCCTTCGAAGTTGGGATAAAGGCATTCTGCCAGCCCAGCTGTGGTCCCCATCAGAACTGACACAGTGTGATGCAAACAGACACAAGATCTTGCATTGCAGTCCTCACATCTCCCCATCAGAACTGATACAGCATGAAACAGCTCAACCTTGACCTCGCCTACCAGCCCTCACAGGACGTACTTGAAACCCATGCAGCACTGTGCCACTTGACTCAGGGCCCTGCATTGCACCTTAGACCCACTGCTGTGTGATGTTTTATCGCAGCCACCCCGAACTTGTGATTTTGTCCCTGTCCGGGGCGACCAGACGACCACAGTTGGCACCTTGGGCTTCTAGCAACTATTTTAATCTAAGTCTTTAAAACGGCACATCTCCAGTTTGCTACTTGGATTTTAGTCATTTTGGTGTCAAATAATTTATTATATTTTACACTATTTTTCACAATTGCTGTAATTTAGCTTGTGTTGTGTTTTCACTTTATTACTGTTTAATTTCTCTCTAGGTTAAGACTGACTGCTTCCTGTCAAACTACCAGAAGGTTAAGCACAGGTTAATTTACTGACGACTTATATTTCACACTGAACGAGATTGTGGTTATTGCTAGCAAAGGACTCCAACCCCTCCCCCCAACCAATCACCGAAATTCTCTCAGCGAGCTTAACTAATGCTTGACAATAGAAACAACACCATTGCCCGACAAGGCAATGGGAAACAATGAGATTGAATAAGCTAGCAGTGCATATAGCAAAGGAATGCGATGCTTTCTCAGCCATGTGAACCCTGGGAATGTTTGATTGATATGAGTGTAAGTAACCTTTTTCGTTTTATTCTAAAGCATGCAAACATGTTGCAAAATGAAGTGACAAACATTTAAGCATATCACAAATATCACTCTCTATTTTGAATATGGGTGTTTAGTCATGGAAGAAGCAAGGAGTGTGAGAAAGGTTCACCAGTGATAAATTCTTGTTGTGGTTTTTGCTTGGTAAGTGACAGCCCATTAAAGATTATGATAGCATTTTATTGATGGTATGAATACATGAAAGTGTCATGGACAACACTCAATGGGCCTGATTCACAAAGGTGACTTACACTTTTGAGCAATTTACACTGTGGAATTATTTTACTACTTTTCGGTATTCACAAACTTGAGTGTAAATTTACTACAAAAGTGGAAGCTACAAGCATCCACCTCCTCTGTAAAGCAATTTGCATAAGCTTGGGTGGGTAGGTGATGGCCATCACTAGCGCCTTTCCTTACTCTCCCTAAACCCCTATTAGGGGCCAATTATGATGTCATTACGAAAGGCTCCAGATGGGATTCGGTATTTCAAAATCCTATTTGGAACCCTTGTTTCCGACCAAATCATACAGAGTTCCCATCGACAGATTACGATGCCCGCGAACTGTACGGGCACTCCGAATCGGTTCAAAAACGCATTGAGACAGTCCGAGTCTTTCGCAGCCGAATCTCACAGCTCAATGGAAACAATTTCCGGACCGATTCGGACAGCCGTTCCGATTCAGTTTGCCCAAGTTTATAAAGTATATTATCCAATTATATTCCTTGCTTTCCCTGTCACGTGATATTCATGGTGACCAAAATAGTTGCGGTTACCGCAGTGAAGCGGAAATGCAAAATATAAGTTCAAAGCAGTTTTGTATAAAAAAGAAAAGAAAAGCAGAACTCGCAATATTATAATAGTTAACAGATATACTGAACTTGTTCACAGTACCTCTGACTATACATTTTGTAGTTCTTGAAAAACACGCGCTAACCGTGACTACATACCTCAACGCTACTATCTCTGTCTTTGTGGAAACGGGAAATACAACTGTGGCTGTCGTGGATCCTTGAACACTCCCAATCTCGTGACTGAGATCTAATTGGCTGCTAACATTTCAAACCAGGGAGTGTTGGCAGCCATCTTGTGACTCAGTTAAACTGAGTCACAAGAAAAAAGGTTAAAAAACAAGAAAAGGGGGAAGGGTAGAAGCACCCTGACCACCTAGGCCTGTTCAGAAGGTCCCACAGGGACACCCAGGGCCAAAAAAGGCATTTAAAAAACATTTTGGGAGTATTTGTCGGGAATCCACGAATCCGGCTGAAAATTAAAAAAATGTGCTTTGTTTCCTTTAGGTCCCCAGGTGGGCCAGGTCCCAGGGCCAATCAAAGATAGTGATTTGGGGGCCAGCACAGGGCCCCACAGCCCCGTGGACAGCCACCTCCACGGGGTAATTTTCGGAAATGTGAGGGGCACACGGCCCCCCCACAGCTCCTGAGACTGCCACCTCCCCGGGGTTGATTTTTGGATATACGGGGGGCACGCAGCCCGTTGCAGCCCCGAGGACCACCTCCTCCCCGGGGCTATATGTGCAAAAATTCATTGGGGCTCCTGCTCCACCACGCAGCCCTGGGGACCACCACCTCCCCAGGCCTATGTTTAAAAATATTGAGTGGGGGGCTGGAGCCCCCCCACACAGCCCCAGGGACTACCACCTCCCCAGGGCTATTTCAAAGTTGGGAGGGGGCTGTGCAGCCCCCTTCCTGCAGCCATTAATGGCCCTGGAGACCGCCACCCCCCCAGGGCCAGCTCCAGCAATGTCCCACGGTCCCAGATGTTTAAAATTAGGGTGCCCTGGATGGGACCACGGGACCCACACGACAGGCTAGGCCCTGAGGGATGGGGTCCCATTGCCTCCTGAGGGCCTCAGGACTAAAGTGGACTTCATCCCACAAGCAGCAGTGCACCAGGAAGTGCATTTGCAGAGTGGTGAAGAAAGGGGGCATGGCCTCTGAGGACCTCTCAGCAATCCATCTGTGTGGGTCTTACTGGAGGTAACAGGAGGGATAGTTTTCCCTGAAGGACGCCCAATAGTCTAGGGGACTTTATCCCCCTGCTAGTAATGCACCAGGAGGCGCATTTGCAGAGTGGTAGAAAAGGGGTGCATGTCCTCCTAACAGTTCTCAGCAATCCTGCTGTGTGGGTCTTACTGGAGGTAACAGGAGAGGTAGTTGGCCCCAAAGACATCCTTGGGGGCCAACTAACCAGCAGCGGCTCATTAATAGGAGCATCAGGGCTCTGCCCCGGCCCCATTTCCTGCCTACTATTTCTTATTATTAAAGTTTTATTTCAGGCAGTGTGCTTATCAGGATGTCACTCTGACCCACACTCTGCATACAGGTCAGGCAGAGGCATTGCACTTCTCACAGACATATACACTAGTGCGCATGTGCCCCCTGTTGCAGCTTTTTATGGGCTTGTATAATTTCAGCCCAGATCCTTAGTGCACTGCAATGCTTATAGCCACACACACCTGTGGCATACAGCACTCTCGCTGATTGAGCACAACACGGGCGCTTTAGGCTTAAACCCTTTGCTTCCAGATGCTGTGTGTTCATCAGCGAAGGTGCACCTTTCCCAACTCATCACTGGGTGGTGTCGTTTCAGCAGCCATTGCTGAACACACTTCACTCGGTGACAGATTGGCAAAGTAGTGGAGTCACACGGAGCCTTGGGGCACTTTGAGAGCCTCTCACTGTTTGCTATGTGATTCCCGACTTCAGAAACTTCTCACCACCGGGTTAGTTTGGTGGTTTAATTTATTTTATTGTGTGTTGCAAGCAGACTGCCATGTGTCAGCCCAGGATCCATGAAAGGTCATAAAAAGGTAAACCATTGGAGTGAAAGTGAAACTCTTGCTAATGCTGTTGAAGGGGCACATCCTACCCTGGTTTGTGTATCAACTGTCAAGTTTCTGGGCCAGGGAGGGGATTTAGGGGAACTGGTAGAATTAGGTAAAGTCATATGTAACAGTGTTATGTAGAAATAATCACAGCGCTCACATTCTCAGTCCTTGCTCCAAAACCAGAAGCGCTATTTAGCTCACAGGCCTCTGGTTAACCTTTTGTTTGGTGCAGATTGACCCCGTCCAGTCCTGTACAAAAATATATACCCGGCAAGCTGATTAGTTCTAGTGATCACTGACAAGTGCTTATACATCTGATAAAATAAGGAATGGAAGACAGACGACAGTCAACTAATTATTTTTGACTATTATTATAATCCTCAATATTACCACAAACTACCTGCAGCAAACACAAAAGCATCCAGTCTGCCACACCTTCCAAAAACATCTGGAAAGTGTGCTTTTACATTTACAAAAGTGGCCCAATTAAAAAAATGTGGACACATTTTTAGTTGTCTGATTCACAAATGGGGTAACTGTACTAATTCACTATTTTCATAGGGATTTGGTTCTAAGGGCTGAGGCAAAAATTGTAAAGAAAATAAATAGATGTATACCCCTGTGCCTCAGGCACTAAATATAAAGGGGCATATTTACAAGGAACTGACGCATCTGCATAGATGCGTCAGCGCCGAATGTCCTTGCACTACTAAGGATGCGCTGTATTTACATTACAATACAGTGCTCCATGGCGCAAGGATTAACAGATGTGTCAGAAATTCTGCGGCATCTGTTGGCACAAAAGTGACGCATTGCTGGAGCTGCTCATGAAAGTGATGTAACTCCAGCAATGCGCCACAATAGATGGGTGAGTCCCATTCAAAAAGTCATGCGTCATCCCTTATGCCTGGTCTGAGCAGGCGTAGGGATTTTGACGCAGTGAAGGCTTAGAGTGACGCAGTGAAATGTAGATTTCAGCGTTAGTTCTACATGGCTTTTTGTGTGGGAACGCCCACCCTGCATACATTATACCCGACGCAGGTATAATGTGATTCAGGGCTTTACAACATGACGCACCTCCCTAGATGCGTCACTTTGTAAATGGGCCGCAACATTTACGCTGTGGCTGCGTCAAAAAAGTGACGCAACAGCGGCGCAAAAGTCACGCAAGGGGCTTGTAAATCTGCCCCAAAGATTCCATTTGAGGTGCACAGGCTTTGTTAATCTGAAAACCAGCTTTCCAGTTTACCAATCTATGCCACATTAACATCCATTTGCGAGCCCAGTGATTCCATTTAAACAGTGGGGACTGTCCCATGTCCCTGAAAGCTGTTTTTGCAATTAAAGCATATTCTGTCGGAGTATTAGACAATGTCCCAGGTACTTGTCATCATTGTCAGCCTCCCCCCAGGGCTTGGGCCCTTGTGGTGTGGGAGGCAAACTCCCTGTAGTTATCAATAATATTCAGAATAGCAGGCAATTGACTAATTAATAGCAATACTAATCATTATCAAGTCAGTCACTCCTGTTGCCTATGTCCCCACAGTATATCTGCAAGTGCAGGGCTAACATGCCAGATGTATATTTTCTACCTGGGTTTAATAGACAAGCACGTTGGAGGGATGCGGTGGTATACTCCACTATTCAATATTTTAAAGTAGGAAGTCTCTATTGTCTGAACTGACCCCAATACACGGCTTTCTCAGGACATTGGTCTATAACACCAGTCCTTAAGGAGAAAATCAAGTTACAAGGAGGAGAGACGGTGTGCAGCCCCTTGTTATCTCAATGTGTAAAACATGGCAGTAAAGTGCACAACATCTTGTACCTGGTGGCTTCCGGGTACGCATGTTTTCTAGTCCTGTTTTTACACTATACAAACCATTGCTTTCAGGTGCTTTTCCCCATCTGATGCGAACTTACACTACAGTATCCTGATTGCACATATGCTTTGTTCGCAAATGTGCTCTGTTAAGTAGACTTATAACTATGCCATACAATATTGATTTTGATGTTGTATCCTTTCTGTCCTAGTTGTGTACGAATCTTCGCAAACATTAGAACTTTGCATACATTATATAGTTTGTATTGCAAGAGACCTTGATTTCAGGTGTTCATTTTTGCATCCCTATATTCATTGGGTTTTTGACCAAAGGGCTGCACATCGATTAGAACCAATTAATACTGAGTGGGTAATTCACACAATATTAGTTAATTTGTCTAGCTTTGCTAATTGTTTTTTTTTCACAAACCTGAAAGACATTGTGACTTGGCATATGCCTTTCTTTAGCTTCAACTTTGAGTGTGGATGTGCATTGAGCAGTAATACGGCTTTTGCACCCTTAGAGTGAAAAAGACTGCAAAATATTTTCTTCATATGAACATTTTTTTTCCATGTAAAGATTTATTTTTGCATCTAAACAAAAAAATGGATTGTTTAGGGCATTTCCTCGCCCTCACGACATCACTTATGTTTAGAATGGCAACAGGTGTGGAAAATTCACCATTTTAAAACATTTTGTTTTTTAATTCAAAGGGGTTGAACCCTCCAAATCCACTTTGCAATAGCCATGCTCCATCTTTTTGATTGGATCTGCAGGCAAACTCATGGTTGCACTTGCACCCTATCACTTTCAAAGTTCACCAGCCTCTCCTGCATCTACCCCTCCTGTTATCTCCAACAAGTCCCACACAGCGGGATTGCTAAGAAGTCTTCGGAGGCCTCGCCCCTTTCTCCACCACTCTGCAAATGCAGCTCAAGGTGACCTACTGGTTGGGAGATGAGGTCCACGTTACTCCTGAGGGACCTTGAGGACCAAGAAGCCCTCCTGATACCTCCTGTAAGTTCTACACAGCTGGGTTGATGAGAGTTGCTCAGAAGCCCAGACCCCTTTCTCCACCACTACTGCAAATGTGACTATCATTTATAAAACAATAGAAATTCACTGAAAAAATGAAAGGTTACAGGGACGTTATATTTAGGAATTAGCATTTAAAAAACCTTAGAAATTCACTAAAAAAACAAAGGTAACAGGGACCTTATAATTAGGAAAATGAATAAAAAGAACCTTAGAAATTCGTTATAGTTAGGCTCAGGTGTAACTCATACTTTGGGCTGTATGTTTTTCGGTGGTGCCGTGCTGTGATTGGCTTGTTTTCCTCCAATCAAAGGCATGCCTGGGAGCAGCCAGTTGTGCCCCCCAGGTACTACATGCATGCTGTAACATGGACACGCCGATTACATGCTAAAGGTGTGCCAAAGGCAAGCCTGTCTGCTCCCGGCCGCGCCTGGATGTCACCAGGAGCCTGGAATTATGCTTGTTTGCCCACCCACAGGTTAGAGTATCCAACCAAGTCCCTGCTTGCCCTGCAAAATAGCACCCCCACATGTGGGAATCATAGTTGATCTCCCACCGCAGGTCCTCTGCACTGCAGTCAGTGAAATTTCAGGACCAACTACTGTTCACGTCTCCTCTCTTGCATGAAGGAATACAAAATTGCCGGTCTTAACTGCTGCTCTTTAGCTAAGCACCATGCTGAAGTGTTTGACCTTTTAACAAAACAGTCCCCTGATATTTTATTCCTGACTGCGACTTGGCTCTCAAAGGATTCTGCCACTATCCCGGCCCTGGCCATTCCTTCAGATGATGCTATGAGAAATGTGAATAGAGGGACGGGGGGGGGGGCATTGCAGTTATCTATAAAGCTATTTACACATGTAGTCTCACTCAGGAAACCCTTCCGGACTGCGAAAGTGCTATTTTAAAAATTGCATTAACTGATAATTTTACACTTTCTGGACTACTTATTTACCACCCCCCAGGTCCGTCTAAACCTTTTAGAGAAGCAGTAATAAATGCTGCCACTAGACTGGTGCTTAAAGCAGCCAATTTTACCATTATTGGAGACTTGAAACTATTACAGTTGGTTCCACGCCCCACACACGAAGCTGGACTTCTCCTTGATCCCGTTTTCTCCAACATCCTGCTCTTAATGGTCCCGACCCCGTTAGCCATGGCATGGACCGACCACTCTCTTGTCCAGTTCTGTGTACACCTAGAGGGCCCTAAATCTCAGCTCCACCGGAACCCTCTAAACCAACGCCCATGGCACCAACTAGGGCACACTACCTTCCGAGACACTCTTGGCACTCTAAAACCAGTACTGCCCACCAACATCGAGTTGTCCAATGATTGTTTCAGGGGTTGGGTCAATCAGGCATTAGACATATGCATCCCAGCCAAACGGACCTACTCCAAGAAAGCACGGGCAAACGTCTGGTTTGACGAATCACTCATAGCAGCTCATATGATCCCAATGCTAAACTACAATATAGAACTGCTAGTAAAGTATACCATAAACTGGTCCAGAGGTCTTGTGCTGCATACTTTGCCATTACTAGCAATAACCCATCTAAAACTATTTTTTCTCTTTTAAAGGATATGGTGAAATCCCCTCTGGCCACCTATTTCATTAACAAGGTTGAGGATATTTTTGACACATTCTACCCTAAAAGGACAGTCTGGGACTCCGTGGAAGGGCATTCCACGGGCACTGATACTCATTCCCTTTCAGCCTTCCCTATGATTACCATTGAGGGTCTTCAGGCCTTTCTCACTAAGATAAAATTCGAATCTCCAGACGACCCTCTTAAACCTGACCTCTTCATTATGTTTCAAGACTGCCTTCTACCCAGCTGTCTGGAACGTATCAATCTTTCCCTATCCTCAGCAGAGACCATGCAATCCTGGAAACATGCAAAAGTCATCCCTCTATTGAACAAAATGTCTCTAGATGCCTCTAGACCAGAAAATTACCGCCTGATGTATTTGATCCCTCTCTTAGCCAAAATCACAGAACCCCTTGGGAACACCACCCTGACTCAGTACCTGTAATCCAGCTCCATTTTAGACCCCTCTCAAAATGGCTTCAGACCCCGGCATAGTACAGAGTCAGCTCTACTGGCAGTTACTGAGCAACTCAGAGACTCCCTAGATGAGGGCAGAACCTCGGCACTGATCCTACTGGATCTCAGTGCTGCATTCTTTATGGTCTCCCATTACATCCTGCTTTTTCAGCTGCGGGAGATCGGTATCACTGATAAAACCCTCGCCTGACTCACATCTTTTCTGGATAAAAGGACCTTCCAAGTTATTGTGCTCCCGTTTCCACTCCTACACACACTTCTCACACTGTGGTGTCCCCCAGGGTTCAGCATTGAGTCCCACCTTGTTTAATGTTTACATCCGGCTGCTGGCCCTGCTGGCCAAAGAGTGTAACATTTCCTTGGTGACATACGCTGATGACACGCAGCTGGTGCTCTCCTTTACCAATAACCCCAGTCAAAGTGCCTCCAAATTTCAGGAGGACCTGACCGCTGTCTTTGCCTGGAAGGAGGATAATTGTCTTCAATTGAACTCCACGAAATCTGAGATCCTTGTATAAGGTAGAGATTCCCATTTTTGGGGTAGCAATTGGTGGCTCCCAAAGCTCGGCACAGCCTGCTGCCGAAAATGGTTGTAAAAAACCTAGGCCTTTGAGTTGATAGCGCTATCACCTTTGAAGAGTATGCCAAGTGTGTTACAGGAATCTGTTTCGGCTTTCTGTGGGGCCTCAAACCCATATTGGTTTTGTTCGACCCCCACACTTGTAGAGTATAGGAAAGAGTCATAGAGTGGAGTAGGGTTTTGTACACTGGGGTGTAGGATGCATGGAGTAGAGTAAAGGGTTGTACAGTATAGTGCTTGGAATGGATTAGTGTTTACAGTGTTATATAATGGCAAAGAGTGTAGTAGATTGTTGTACTACACTGTGGTAGAGTGGAGATGTATAGAATGGAGTAGAGTGTGGTATAGAGGGGCGGTGTAGAGTGTGGTATTGTAAAGTGCCATAGAGTGGGGCAACATGTGATGCAGTGGTGTAATGTGGAGTGGAGCCTAGTGGAGTGGTGTGCCATAGAGTGGAGTAGTGTGTTCTAGAGTACAGTGGCATGGAGTCGGGTAGAGCAGAATGGTGTAGTCTACAGAGTAGTAAAGTGTTGTAGAGTGGAGTGGTGTGTTTTAAAGTGTCTGAAGGTTTCATAAAAAGGAGTTGAGTAGAGTATCACAAAGTGGATGAAAGTATTGTACAGTGGAGTGGCGGGGCGTGGAGTGGAGTAAAGTGTGGTATAGTATTGTACAGTGGAGTGGGAAATAATGTCACAGAGCTGAGTGGCATGGAGTAGCGTACAGTGTATTGGCGTAGAGTGCAATACTGGAGTACTATGGAGTACAATTGAGTAGTGACTCATAGATTGTAGTGTAGTGTCATAAATTGCTAAAAATTAAAGTACAGTGTTGTACACTGTTATTGACAGGAATACATTGTTGTTGAGTGTAGCGGTATAAAGTGGAGTATAGTCTTTTTGAGCAGGGCCCAGCGGTGTGGAGTGTGGTTGGATAGAGTAAAATGGCATAGAATCAAGCAGCGTACAGTTGAGTGGCATACAGTGGAGTGGCATGCAGTGCAGTAGCATCCAGTAAAGTGCCTTACAGTGGAGTGGAGTGGTGTGTAGTCGAAGACATAGAGAGGAATATCATAGAGTGGAGTGGGCTAGAATGGAGTTATGTATAGTGGAATAGCATCAAGTGCAGGGTCTTAGAGTGGAGTGGCATAGAGTGGAGTGGCACTGACTGCAGCACCGTAGAGTGGGGTGGCATAAAGTGGAATAGCATACAGTCGACTGCTGTCGAGAGGAGTGGCATAGAGTGGAGTGAGGTAGACTGGAGTGGTGTACAGTGGAATAGCCTAAAGTGAAGTGGCATACAGGGGCATGGTGTTGAGTGGAATGGCATAGAGTGATGTGGCATATAGTGGATTGGAGGGGGTAGGGTGGAGTGGTGTACAGTGGAAAAGTATACATTGGAGTGGCATACAGGGGAGTGGCATAGGTTGGAATAGAGTACAGTGGAATGGCGTAGAGTGGAGTAGCATACAGTAGATTGGGGTAATGTGGAGTAGTGTACAGTGGCATAGAGTACAATGTAGTTGCATACAGTGGAGTGCAGTAGAGTAGATATGCATAGAGTGTAGTTGCATACAGTGGAATAGTGTACAGTAGAGTAGCCGAGGGTGGGTAATTACGCTCTGCCCGCGGAGTTTTGCGGAGTTTTGCCTACTTCACGTTCCACTGCGAACACAGAGGTCAGGCAAAACTACGACTCCTTGGCGAAGCGCAGTTAGCCGGCCCCTCCACTCTACCAAAGTTATTCAAAAGCATTAAAAAGGCATTCACCTGCTGCGTCTTCCTGGGCTGCCTCCTCCTCGCAATGGCTCTCTCTCCTGCCTCCTCCTCGCACTGAATAACCCCTACGTGTAAGTCATGCAAATGCGCATGCGCCCGTGCAAGACATACAACGTAGGCATTATTCAGTGTGAGGAGGAGGCAGGAGAGAGCAGCCATTGCGAGAAAGACTCGGCAGGTAAGCGCCTTTATAATTATTTGGAGTGGCATAAAGTGGAGCTGCATACAGTCACCAGTTTAACAACGAGGGCATGTTACACGTGATAGAAGTGAAAACATGACCAAATTAATAGATTTAAAAAATATCACAATAAAATGCCTGGTTTTAGCCCATATCAACAATTTTCCCCTTTCCTATAACTGTCTGAGTGTTCCAGTTCTACTTTCCACACATTTTACCCCTCTTCATCACAGCAGAAAATATAAAAAATTGAATGATCACTGAAGATTTGATATCATAGGTTCACAACCTTTTCCTTTCCATTCGTAAGGGGCAGTGCTCTTGAGTTTAAGTGGATGATGTTTAGATGAATGCATAAATTAAGACTGTTAATCTCTCCACACTGACATTGTGTGTAACCTGCAAGTCAGGAACGCCAACTGTAACTTTCATCCTTCTAAGTCAATACTTACACCTGTCAATTCAGTACCACAGAAATGGCAAACCTGTTGCATGAAGTGCTATGCAAAGAAAACATTATCTTTTTTTATAGCAGTTTATATTCTTTATTTCATTGAAACAGAGAAAGAAAGGAACAGACAACAGGCACCAAATAATGAGCTGCGGTTCTGATGTATGAAAAAAACGTGTCACAAACCAGATATGGGAAATAGGGCATTGCTGATCTACAAAGAGTCACTAATGGTATATTTCTTAAAATTGCACACCATACCGAATAATTTGCTATTCTTTCTTTTCCAACGGCAATTACAGAATCGCTAATCGGGACTAGCTATTAGCACTATTTCGATGCACTAACATTTCCACAGCAGAAACTCAGTCAAACACAGCATTTTGCATGTACAGCCAAGAGTAACCCGGCGAAAAGTGTAAGAGGAAGCGCAGCATGTGTTCAACATTTCACAATGGCTGCAATCTTTGTTGCAGTGAGTAGGATGTAGATTCTAGGAGCCCAACAAAGGAGGAGGGAGAGACATAGGATTTTCCGGCAGAGTGACTCTATTTGACCAAACAAATGGGGATGTCTATGCTAGCTAAAGGATTAGCAAAGAGGTCATTCTTAGTTTAATTGAGGAATTGGACCCTGTACTTTGCAGATAACGCAATGGTGCTGGTCCTACCCGCATTCAGGTTTTGTGTAGCTTACACCTTTTAGCTTCTGGCAGCTACAACTGCACTGTTGCAGTTAAAGAAGGGATATCCCCAAGTGCCTTATGCAGGTTTTTCCTCAGAATTTTCTTGATGCAATGTTGGTAAGAATTAATTCACATATTGCATTTCAAAGTACTGCTGCTGATTTGGAAACTACACTAATCACATTTTATTTAATGGCTCATTTTCCTCAAGTGATCTGATCAGAGCCCAGCTGACAAGTTTCACCTGCACCTGCCCTGGCCCGGCCGTAGGATTGTGCTGGAGTAAGATTGACCTCCATGTATTGTACCCAAGGTCCTGGACACTTGACTGGTGTCAAAGTCTACTTCTCCTATCATTCCATAAACCCGTGGATTTTGAATTCTTTTGGCTTTAAGAATCTCAGAAGAACCAGTACCAACCTATCAAGTTGATCTGATGAAGGTGCATTGCAGCTGGGCCAAAGATTCAGGTTGCTGATACTCAGATCTTTTTTAACAACAGTAAATCCAATTCAGCAAGGTTGGCTGAGGAGGTATCTGGCCTTGTGGAGCCCTCTTTGGCTACAATCTGCAGCCTTGCCTTACTCAAAAAATCAGAAATCAAAACAGCAGCAGGCACTTCTAAAGAACTCTGGGGAGCTGGTGGTTGAAGCCTGTTGTCCCTGAGACTTCAGCAGGAGGCAAGCTATTTTCCAAGCCCTTGGAGATCCTTCACAAGTTGAGCAAAAGTACACACACAGTTACTTTTTCCTCTCTTTGGCAGTAGGCAACCCCTGCAGGCCAATCCCCCAGTTCCAGTGATAGTCTCTCCTTAGTTTCCTCTTGGTTCCTCTCCACAGCAAAGGTTTCTTCTGTTTCCCAAAGTGATCTAAAGTTCTGGGGTCTGGGTCCCCCTTTTACACACAGTTTATCTTTGTTCTCTGAAGGCAGAGAGGCCTTTGTCTAGTCCAAACCAGTTCTGGTCAGTCCTGGAGCACTTTGTTGACATGACTCCTTCTTTCCTTTCACAGTGCAGGGCAGAGACATCAGACGCACCACAGAAGGTGGAGCCAGCATTGTGGAGGGAAAGCACAGCCCTATTCAGGTCCCAGGTACAACCCCTCCCACCCATCTACATGGAGATCTCTCTATTCAGCCCTGTGCTAACTCACCCTGTCTCCTGGAATTCCCGAGCCCCCTGGAATTCCCCAGCCTCTGTCACTCAAACTCCATACAAGGAATACACAGCCTAGCAGAGGCAGGTTTGGATGGTTAGACAAGAAAATACCTAATTTCTAAAACCCAGTCAGCATGACAGTACCAGACTGCACGCAGGCTATGCAATGGCAGGTCTTAGACACACTTTTACACGCTGCTTCTGTGGATGGCACAACCAGTGCTGCAAGCCCACCAGCAGCATTTGGATTTACAAGCCCTGGGAACTCCTGGTGCACTGTACTAGGGTCTAACTGGTAAACCAAACCAGCCAAACATGGAATCACTAATCCATACATCAATTTATAATAGGGAGATCATATGCACTTTAGCACTGGTCAGCAGTGGTAAAGTGCCCAGAGTCATAAAACAGCCAACAACAGGTCAGTAAAATTAGAGGAGGAAGGCAAAAAGTTCAGGGATGACCCTGCAAAAAGGGCCAAGTCCAACACACAGCAGGTAGTATAAATGAAAGTCTGGCACTCCAAACCCTCCCCGCTCATATGGAAGAGTGAGCACCTGCCAGCGCACACGGGCGATTTGCCCCCAGACTAATCTAAGAAGGTGTGACCGTAACGTTTGGAAAAAGCTATTCGTGAGGGGTATAGGAATATTGTTAAAAAGGAATAGAAATGTAGGGAGCACCACCATCTTAATGACTGCAAATTTGGACAGTGATAACCGCAACCATCTTTCCACTTGAGCCTCAAGGGCATTTATGGCATGACCATAATTGAGTCGAAGGATCTGGGCGACGTCAAGATGAATATGTATGCCTAAATATCTGACAGAATCTGAGCACCATGCTAAGGGGAACTTGCAGTCCCGTGATACGGTACTAGAAGTCAGGGGAAAAATAACTGATTTATGCCAATGGTTGCCTAGGCCTGAGCGTTGGCCGAAACGGATGATCTCCCTAATGAGTAGCTCAAGGTTCACCTGGGGCTCCCTGACATAAAGGATGGTATCATCAGCGTAGAGTGAGACCGGTAGGCGGCCAGTGTTGAATTGGAGGTCGCTCTGAAGGTGCCACTCCTGAAAATGTCTAATAAAGTGGTCCATGGCCAAGATGAACAATAAAGGGAACAGAGGGCAGCCTTGCCGGGTGCCATGTGAGAGAGAGAAGGGACGAGAGAGTGTGCCGTTGAGGCGTAGATGTGCAGTGGGGCGGCTATATAATAGAGCAGTGGTGGCAATGAATCCCATCGGCATGCCCATGCAGCGCATGACCGAAATGAAAAAAGGCCATTCTAATGAATCAAAGGCCTTCTGTGTGTCCAATAGGATTGCAGCAGCAGATTGGGGATCTCCGGATTGATTCTGTGGAAGATCGAGAAAAGAGACCTAAGATTCAGTGAAGTTGATCAACGGGGGACGAAGCCAGACTGAGCCGGCAAAATTATATATTCCATTAGCTGAGGCAAGAGATTGGCAATTATCTTAGCTAAGATCTTGTAGTCTGAGTTCAATAGGGATAGATGTCTATATGACCCACAAAGCCTCAGGTCTTTGCCCGGCTTAGGGAGGAGTATCACAACCACTTCAGGTAGAGTGGGTGGGAGGCTTTGTTTCTCCAGAGCCTCTGTGTATACTTCGATGAGTTGCGGCGCCAAAAGATCTTTATATGCCTTATAAAATTCCCTGGTAAAGCTGTCTAGCCCGGGGGCCGAGGAGCAACGAAGGGTATCTATAGCACCAAGGACATCTGCCTCGGAGATTGGCTCTGCTAAAAAATCCTGCATGTTCTTCTCCAAGTATACCAGGGCAATCTCTGACAAATAAGCTTCCTGAGCCGTAGGGTCTTGCCCCACCTTGGAGGTATAGAGAGATATAAAATAAGTGAGAAAAGCATCCGAATTTCCAAAGTCCCTGTGAGCATCTGGTTAGAGGAGGATCGCAACTACGTAACAAAGGCCCTGTGGTAAGGGGGTCGAAGCATCTGAGCCAAAACACGGCCTGGACACTCACCTTCGCGATATCGCCTGGCTGCGTGATATTTGCCTAAGTAAAGAATCTCGCGATCCGCGGTATCCCTGTATTCGGTGAGGAGGGTTAAATGTTTCTCAGCTGTGTCTGAGTTATGAGTGTGAGTTATATAGTTGTCCAGTTCGGATAGGTCACCCTCTAAGCGTGCTAGCGTGCCAGCATGCTGCAAAGAGCCTTGAGGACCCCGGCATGCTTGGCGATGCATACTCCTCTGATGTAGGCTTTGAAGCCCTCCCACAACACCGCAAAGCACCATTGCCATTCAAATCCTTCAGATCTGGGAACCTGCAGGTAAAGCTGAACCAGGGAGTGGTCCGAGAATGTCCTCGGGAGAGTTACAAGGGGGAGGAACCAGCCAGAAATGGCATGGGAGAGGAGCCAATAATCGAGTCTGGTCTAGGTGTTGTGTTGACCCACGTAGTGTGTATAGTTGGTATGGGATGGGTTACGTTTGCGTCCCATGTCTAAGAGAGAAATGTGCTCGCAGAGATCAAGCAGAGCACGCGCGCACGAGGCTTGTCACTGGGGGAGTCGGCAGTGCTATCTAATGTAGGATTTAGTAGTAAGTTAAAATCTCCCCCCATCAATAAAAGAGTGGGATCTATCTTTGCCAGTTGGGAATGCAGTGAGTGAAAAAATTCAGGGGAATCAATGTTCAGAGCGTATATGCACACCAGAGCGCAGCTGTGTCCCATTAGTGAGCCCGTGACAATCAACAAATGGGTTTTCGGATAGTTTTAACAAGACCCTGAAAGTTATGATTATGGGCCTGTCAGAGCCCCAGAGATACTCTTTGTGTACAGGGAAGTGCCAAAAAAAGAAGCGGACATCAGTGCATTTGAACTTCTGTTTGGACATTCTAATAGAGGGCCTCTTGTTCTTGCAAAGGAGGGATGGGAGCAAGCTGCCAAAAAAACACTTGATGTTGTAAGCTACAAGTTACATGCTAGCTTTCAGAACTTAGATGAGCTGCTTCAAGAAAGAGGCCCCTACAAATCTAGAGGCCAGCCAGGAAATGATGAAACAGTGGTATGACCTTAAGGTCACTATACGAACCTGACCAGAAGTTGTGGGGGATGGAGCTCATGGAGGCTTGAGCATTACAAGGCTAATGGACAGAGCCCTATGGGGTCAAAGAGAGAAAAGGGGGGGACACATACTTGGTTGAACTCCAGACACCCAGTAATCCCTAAGGTTCATGTATGTCAACAGACTGAAACCCCACTTCAAGAGGCTTGAACTGGCAATCCTTATGGTGAAAGATGGTGGTGAGGATCAGGCGCGGACTGGCCATAGTGAGCAGCAGGTGTTTTCCCGGTGGGCCGGAAGAGTGGGGTAAGTTTTGTGCCTGTGAGGGCTGGTTTGGTTAGTTGAGGGCCGGTTTAGCAACAGTGCTGCAATTTCGGCCCCCTGTAACAAAAACAGTAGTGGTGCATCTCACTAACCCCCTCCCCTGCTCCCGGGGCCAGTCAAGCAGCAATCTGCCAGGGATAGTTGCTTTTCCCAGTCCAGCTGTGGTGAGGATGAGAGTGAACTCATCCCAGACCTACTCTGTTTCAATTAGCAAGATGGGTCTACTCGTACTGTAACTATGTATTTGCACTTTATATGACTGTATGTTACTGCCATGTTTTGTGCCACATTGAAATGTTGAAATAGTTGGCTCTTAATCTAATGTAAACAAACTAATGGTCACAGGTGGCCCCGATTATTTCCTGCTAACATAGCAGACCCTAAATAAGAGATTTTTGTTGACAGGTTTTTTATTAGGATGAGCCACCATACTGTCCTGTGTTCTAGTTGTTTCCTTTTTAAATTGCTCTTTGAGCACTTTGAATATTGTTTTTTATGGGAAGTTCCCTATTTATGTCAGTAATTAATATGTATAAAAATTCTTATCTTGCACTACAGCTGTGTTTTTATACTAGTTTTGTACACCTATTATAAGATATGTTTG
Organism: Triturus cristatus; assembly: GCF_964204655.1. Classification (NCBI taxonomy): domain Eukaryota; kingdom Metazoa; phylum Chordata; class Amphibia; order Caudata; family Salamandridae; genus Triturus; species Triturus cristatus. The sequence goes on along the minus strand of NC_140582.1, from coordinate 440,951,015 downwards.
TATGTATAGTTGTGATAAGATTAGAACAATGTGTGTTTTTATGTCCTTTTTGGCCTACATTAGCCAAATAAAGGGATAATGACAGGGTCAATGGAGGTAGTTGTCCTCAACCCCACACTAACAGTGGAGTAGGAGACAGACATTTACCAGTTACTGAGACAGTTCTCCTCTCTTCTCTCCCTTACACCTGGGCTCACCAACTGGTGTACTGTCGACATTGATACAGGGGACAGCATGTCTGTCCGCTATGGGGAGAGCCATTACAAGGATGAGGTTTCTAAGATGCTGGGCTCGAGGGTGATTGAGGCTTATTGTAGTCCCTGGTCCAGCCCAGTAGTGCTTTTATCCAAGGCTGCCACAGCAAACACCACCCCAGAACTCAGATTCTATGTGGATTCGAAGGGCCTTAATTAAGTCACCAAGACTGATGCTCACCTCATTCTCAGAGCTGATTAGCTGCTTGACCGGGTAGGAGCTGCCAGGTTCCTCAGTACGGACTTGATGACAGGGTATTGGCAGATTGCCCTAACAGAGAGACCTGAGGAGAGGTCAGCAATCTCCACTTCAGAGGGACACTTTTAATTGAAGGTTTTGCCCTTTGGGTTAAAGAATACCCCTGTCACTTCCAGAGGTTGATCACCCGGGTCCTGGTTGGGCTGAAAAACCTGAAAGCAACCTACCTGGATGACATTTCTGTCTTTAGTACTAGTTTGGACACCACCTGCACCACTTCAAGGAAGTGCTTCTACTCTATATATTGCATAAAAGCCAGAATAATGACAGTCACCTTTATGCAAAATATTGGCTTAACATCTAACCATAAAAGGTTGTCAGGGAGATAAGGTTAAAAATCAATTACCACTTCTTATATTACAGTTATTCATTAGATTATCCTGTATTTAAGTGCTGCCTGTTTTCATCAGATATGGGAAATCAAAACACAGTTAGATAAGATCAGTTTCATAGGGGCATATCAACAAGGGCGTTATCTCTGCTTTTTTGGCGTTAAAAGCCGAAAAAGCAGAGATAAAACTAGCGCCCTATCAACAACAGGGTGCTAACACGCAAATTTGCATGTTAGCACCCTTTTACTCTACGCTTCCCCTTGCATCTCTAATGAGATGCAAAGGGGGCGTTCCAGAGTAAAATAATAGGAGAAATGTCTCTAAGCGACATTACTCCTATTATCAAGAATATCGCTAACCCTGTTAGAGACAAAAAACGCAGCGCTAACCGCGGTTAACGCTGCTTTTTTACGTCTGGTATTTTTCTGACTTAGCCATGATATCCTATGTAAGGTGGATATCATGGCTAAGTATGTCTATCCCCTATCAGCAAGCTATCGCCAAACCTTGTGGGATTATCGCTGTATTTCCAGCGATAATCTCACAATTGGCAGCTTGCACTCTGAATTTTATCGCTTTGGAGATAAGCGTTGCTAATAGCACGCTATCTCCGCGATAAAATTCAGAGTAGGCCAGCGATAATTATCCTCACGCTAAGAGCGCTGAGCGATAATTATCTTTGGCCATTGCTGATATGCCCCATTGGCCCAAACAAAAGGGTCAAGTGAGAGGGACAGGGTTCAAACCAGGTCTGCCAGTGAAGTGTCAAACAACTTAGCAACTGTTTGCACATGTTTTTGTTTGCGGTCATCGAAGAGGATGCTTATGAAGCCATATAGGGGATCTACCAACCTTATACTACAGGCAGCACGTGTGTGGCACTTTATTCAAGTGCTGCTTGTGCAGCATTTCCACGCAGGTCAGTGAGACATTGGGGTCATGTGAATGCTGAAACAGACACAGATGGTTCGGCAAAATATTGTTCTGTGAGTTATAAGTGTGCTAATATATGAATGAGTTTTGTGTAATGAGAACACAAGGGAGTGCGAATTCAATACAGGAGTGGTGGACCGGTGGAATTAAAGTCCCATACTAGGCTCAAGCGGGGATGGTAGAGGGGCGCAAGAGGAAATCGCCATGGGGAGAAGGGTGAAAAATGGCGTAGGAGTGATACTAATGGTGAGTCCGCAAAGATTGTACATCCCTGCAACACTACATACCATTGTAACAGCTTCATACACTTTCTCCAAAATGTCAGCACCACTTCTTCCAGTGACACTGAGGGCCATTTTTATGGCCAAGTTACGCGGTGCTGTGCAGTAGGTCACCTCGTTGTGCTGCATTATGTGACAGGAAAATGTCAGGACTATGTGGTATTTAAGTCAATGTGGCAAATGCATGCCTTTCCCCCTACGCTGGCACACTTTTGGCTGCCTAGCACCAATGGAGGCACCCTTGCACCATGGTATAAGGTTGCCTTTGTGGCAGGAAGGATTGTTTTTGTGCAGAAAGGGGGACCCTCCTATACAAAAACATTCCCCTGATGATTTTTCCTCTCTCTATGTGTGCTGCAGGATGCATCACAAATAGAAAGACTAAAAAAGTAGGAGAAAGAAACATATTTCTCCATGTTACGCCTCAACTGAGTGGGCTTAGGTTTTTTGGTACATTCTAAGGTCTGCCATTTCTGGTGAATCTGAGAATGCGAGAGTGACTTACCGGGTGCTCATGGTCGCCAGTGAGATTTCTGAGCCGTTCTCGAGCACCAGGAGATTTACTAGGCAGCCACATGGCCCTTCGAGAGTTTGCGGTCACCAACAGGTCATACGCGTGCCCCAGTGGACTTCCGGACGGGGTTTTGTGACAAACGCGATCCCGAAGGATCTATTGCGACTGCAATATGGAAAAGGTTCTCTCCCCGAGCAGCATCAAAACCTTCCCAAAATAACGATTCGGAGTAAAAAAAAACATTTTTTTGTGCAAAAAGTCCTTTTTCTTTTTTTGTTTTTTTTCAAGAGGAAGGAAGTGCCCTAGAGTCTCCAACTTCCTGTTCCAGTCCAGCAGGCTCCTCACAGTGCTTTGTCTAGTTCCTGGTCACTTTTCATTTGTATTTTGAAGCTGGAAGGACCACTCTTTGTGCCTGCTGCAAAATATATCACTGGATTTGAGGACTTTGAATTTAAAATTTCACAAGTCAGTTGGAAAACTGGTGTTGTTTGTTTGATTCAGGCCATGCACCTAGATTAATTTGTACTTTTCATTGATTTTTTAAATGGATTGGGTGGGTGGGCTGTAGTTTCAGTAGGGGCCTAGTTGTTTCTTTGTAAGTGATTTTTCTCTTTTATAAAGGAAACATGTTGCACAGTTTACTATATTTTCTCCATGTTTTGAAATCAATTTGCAATAATGTTGATTTAATTCACTATGTAGCTCAGTAGTCTGCCAACAGGCCTTGCAGCCAGTAGGCCCTGAGCTACGCATGGGTGCATGAAACAACTGTTTCTGTGGTATCTGTTGATTTAAAGTTTTTAAATATCATGGATGGCATTGGATTGAAATGCAAAATGTGTTTTTTGTGGTATTTCACTTTCTTTTATATGTGTTAGTGTCTATATTGGATGTGTTTGGTTATAACTTGCACACCTTTTTAGCCCTGTGAATTTTCTCTTTTGGCATTGGTGCGTTAAAGATGTGTTGTTTAGCATGCCTCTTTTGTCTGGCCAGTGCGTGAGTGTGTTTGTAATAACAGGCCAGCATTTGCCTTGGCTAGTTCCCCATGTGGACAGGGGGAATTTTGCAACTTTGTGTCAATAGGCCTGGTTGTGTTCATTGTTTTCCAGGCCCTCTGCTTGTTGTTGTGACCATGTGGCTGATGGCCATTTTGTGGAGGTAGTCAGTGTGGTTTTGCCATAGGCATGCATGTCTTCCCTTTGTTCCCCTTGGCTTACTGCTTCTTGTTGTGGCCTGGTCATGTGACTGGCGGCCATTTTGTGAAGGTAGCCAGTGTGCGTCTACCATAGGCCTGCATGCCTTCTTTGTTGAGGTCATGACTTCTTCTCGCTGGTTGTAGTTTTGCATGCAATTTCTTCTTCTTTTATTCAGCAAAAATAAATGTAGCACAGTTCACAACATTTCCTCCATGTTTTTTAATACATTTTGAAAATTGATTTGAATTGATTTACTCACTATGAATATGTGGCCTAGTCTGCCAATGGGCTTCTCCAGCCAGTAGGACCAGTGCTGCTCATGGGTATAGGAAACAACTGTTTCTGTTGTGTCTGTTGAGTTTAATCATCATGTAGGCCAGGGAGGGCATTGGATTGAAATACAAAATGTGTGGTATTTCACTTTTCTTTATGTGTGTTAATGCCTTTGTTGGATGCGTGTGGTTGTAACTTGCAAACCTTTTTAGCCAGTGGATTTCCGTTTCGGGCATTGTTGCTTTAAAGATGTGTTGTTTAGCATGCCTCCTTTGTCTGGTCAGTGCGTGAATGTGTTTGCATTGCAATAGTAGGCCGCCAATGCATTTGCCTTGGTTCCCCATGTGGCGGGCCCATGTATTAAACTCTGTGTCGTTAGGCCTGTTTGTGTTCATTGTTTACCAGGCCTCCTGCTTGTTTTTTATTTTTTTCAATGTTTTTCTTTTTTTTCAGTTTTGATTTGACATCCATGAACCCCCATGTCTGCTATATGATGTGCACAACAGTATTAATTGTCTAGGGATTGTTCCATTGTCATTTATCAGCTGCAGCTCCCTGAGTGCCTCATCCCAGGTGATGCACAATGCACTTAAAGCAAACCGTTACATTTCTATTTTTTTGTTGTTCTTCTTCTTTCCTATCCTTCCTGAGTGTACTGTACAGTACACTATAAAAGTCTTTGTTGTTGTCAAAGTCTCACAAATGGTTACACTGTATTGTTATATATTTAACAACTGAGGTAACACTAACAAGTGTGACCATACACTAAATTATATTATATGTGTTTGTCCTAGTAATTGAACAGCAACAATGCCACATTTTACTGATGTTCTTCTTGCTTCTTTGCTTTTAGGTGCACAAGAGGAGGAGACAACATATCCCATTGTACTGCCAGACAGAAGGCCTGCGCACAAGGTGACATGTGACCACAAACATCTCTTCAACTTGTGAATCGAAGACAAGTGCAGCTGCAAGATAACTGACAGCTTCAAGATGGCCCCAAAGAAAGGTACCAGTACCAAGAAAGTCAAAGTTGCCAGTGAGAAGAAGAAAGCACTGCCACTTACCTCCAACGCACAAGACATTGTTTGGGAAACCAAAAATGGCACCTGCAGCAGCAGTGTCTGGGGAGAAAACTGGGAGCAGCGCCCCAACATCAGTGGACACACCCCACCAACCTAGGCCCAAGCCCATGACTGTCTCAGAGGCAGCCAGTCTAATCACGGCAATGCCGACGAGCAGTGGCGTTGAAATTGACTTATTGTTATCGCAAAGTAGTACCCAATCAATGCAGGAAACTTAGATAAGTGGGCAAAAACAGCTGCAACCATCTATAGTGGTAGTTCCTCCTGAAGTAGGGACAGTTCAGGAGATTGAGCTTCCTGTTGAGAAAGAAGAGCAAGCCACTCTTTCAGAAAATCGATTGTCTTCCAGAACCCCAGCAAGAAAAAGGAGGGTTAGTCTATCAACTTCTTCTCCAAGCCCCCCTTCTGATTATCTAGACACCACTTGGATCCCACCTCAGTGTGAGAGTGAGACACACCACAAGACAAGGCTAGGGAAAAGGAAGGTTCCGGAAAGCCTTAGAGTTATGGAGGTAGATGTAGAAGAGGAGGATGAGGATGCGCTAGTCATCTTGGATGTTAGCCCCGCCCCAGTGGAGACCAACATTATCCCTTACCAAATTTCTGTGAGGGATGTACGACCACAGATACCACTAACACAGATACCACCAACACCAACTCCAGCTGCCATATTTACAATGTCCAGGCAGCGACCTACATCCACCACAACCACATCAGTAGAAGTAGGTACTAGAGAGAGTCAAACGTTATGCCCACCTACCAGTTCATCTGACATTGTAAGTGGTGCCAGCAGCGTCAGATAGTTGACCTCCCCAGTTTGGGACTTCGGTTAGCAAGAAGGAGGTGAACATTGCTGTATGCTCCATTTGTGGAGCAAGTGTTAGTCGGGGTAAGCATGGTACAAACTATGGTATCAAAGGCCAAACACCCCATCTGAGAAAACACCACTTGATCCAGCGAGAGGCGCATATTAACTGCCAAAAAACTGCAAGTGTTGGTGGTGGAGGGGGTGAAGATCCAATCACGGTGGAAAGTGACGAAGAGATAGACATTTTCTCTGGTACACAAAGCAGCCCTGTTCCCAGCAGGACAGTGGTATCACAACATCGCAATGGCACAAGAGTCAGGTCAAGACACCAAGTGTTCAAAGGCAAGAGAGTAGAGGGACTGCCTGACCAAAAGGCACATTGAGCATACCAATGTCTGCTCTCAAGAAGTCAACTGCATCAGTGGTGGCACCAGAAAAGAAAAAATCCAGATGACCATTCTCGGCATGTTAAGGCTAGAGGGGCAGTACGAATACAACCACCCAACGGCACATTTGTACAACGCTAAGCTGGCTAAAATGTTAACGCTGGATCTTCTCCCTTTTTCTTTTGTGGAAGGGGTGGGTTTTCTTGAATTTGTGGCAGTCATCTGCCCAAAATGGAATGTTCCCATCCGGTCCTATTTTGCCAGAGTTGCTGTGCCAGCACTACATTACAACGTGCTGGAATTGCTTGGACAAGCTTTGCAGCAGAGTGCTGTTCACACTATTGACCTGATGACAGACACGTGGACCAGTTGCCAAGCCACTGATTATATGTGCATCACTGCACACTTGATCTCTTTTTTGGGGGATTAGAGAAAAGATATCTGCAGGTGTTGACACTGCTCAGATTTTTAATGGTGCTTGGAAGCATGCAACAGTAGCCATGTTCGCCATGGAGGGAGAAATTCCACACTGCTGTAAACATTTTGGAAGACTTTAACACTAAGGTCTTTGAATGGCTGTGACCAAGTGGGCTTAACATTGGTTTTGTTGCCACAGACAATGGCAGTAATATAGTTAAGGCCATGGACGATGGTGGCTATTTCAGGGTCCTGAGTTTGGCGCACTGCATTAACATCATTGTTCAAGATTTATTGAAAAAAGAAGGCAGAGTCAGCAACTTGCTGATTACCCGCAGAAGAATCTGCACACATTTTAGCCATTCTTTAAAAGCCTGAAAAGCAGCTGAGGATCATTCAACGTAATAATAGGATGCCAGTTAAAGCAGTCATCCAGGAAGTGTCAACACATTGGAACTCAACTATTTTCATGCTTGAATATCTGTTTGAGCAGTACAGATCAATCAATGAATATGTCATGCAAAGAGGGGATGCAACTGTGAAAGGCATGATCATTGAGATGCACCAATGGTTAACATGCCTGACAGAGATGCTGCTTCCTTTCAAGGTGTTCACACGTGAAGTCAGCAAGGAGGACAGTACCATGGGCCAAGCTATTTCATTGTTGCACATTCTACAGGAACAGCTAAACAGCTAAAGGAGGTGTCTGCAATGTACGCATGTGTGGAGGAAAAAAAGAAGCATATGAGTTGGTGGAGAGCTTAATCCTTCGCTTATCTGCAGATACAAGGGTGCAAAGAGACATTGTGTCATCCAACAATTAAATTGGTGCCACATTTCTTTATCCATAGTACAAACCATTAATGGACACTTTCATTCCTTTTTTCAGATGGGGATGTTGCCAACTACAAAAAAAAAATGAAATAAAAACAGTCAGTTAATTTTAGTAATTTCTAATGGGGTTCTTAGTCAACTCTCTCAACTCTCTCAACTCTTAACTCTCTCAACTGTTGGTTGGACATCATTTGTGTCTTTTTTTCTTGTGCTATCGGCCACTTTTTTAAAAAAAAAAAATTTTTTATGTCTCTTCTGTCTTGCAGATCTTAATCCTTTAGCAGTAGGTTTGGGGGGGATCAGCAGAAGCAATGTGACGTAAAGATGGCCTTACATCAGGCCATAGCAACAAGGTGGGAGTTTCACATGGGAGGGGGAGAGGGTTTGGGAAGGGTAATAGCAATAAAAGTCCTCATTTTTTGTTGCCCCAGTATTATTTTCTCTGGTTTAATTCTCTTTTACAGTTTACGCAGAATTTATTTGCTGTCTTTGCTCATTGTGCTGTCGGGCCGATGGAATGGCATCAAAGGTTGTAATAAGAATCTTAGTATGGCATTAATCCACTTTCTGTCCTGGAATGTGAATGGCTTGCGTACAAGGAATAGAAGGGCTAGAATTCTACAATATTTAAAGGATTCACCTGCGCAGGTTATTGCAATCCAGGAATCACATTTGCTGAAAGCAGAGTCCTCTGAAATGTTAACTAAACAGAGATGGGTTGATGTCTTTGCCTGTACTGATCAGACGGCCAATATTAGAAGGGTGATGGTTCTCTTTATAAAAAAAGCAAAGGCTCAGGTACTAGAATATAGGGAGGATTTCAGTGGAAGATGGCTTATATTAAAAACATTACTGTCCGATTCGCTTTTCACTTTGGTAGTCTATTATGGACCTAATCAAGATGATCCTTCCTTTTTAGATATAGTTAGTACTCATTTGCTTGATTTTTCTGATCCCATTATTTGGATGGGAGATTTTAATATTGTGTTACATCCTGGATTAGATAAATCGCTTCAGTCACGAGCTGGGGTTCCCTCTAAATCGCGCTTTACACTTTTAAGTATTATGAGACAGATCGGCCTCTCGGATGTCTGGAGAGAACGTGCAGGGGACCAACCTGGGGTGTCGTTTATTAATTTGAAATATCACCATAAATCTAGGATTGATTATGCCCTCTTCAGCTATGTGTTAAGGGATTGGATTAAATCTATTGAATATCTTCCATCCCATCTGTCAGATCATTCTGCATTAGCTTTCTCCTTAACACTTCCGCAGCAGCAACAACCTAGATCGTGGTCTTTTGACCGCACTTTATTACTAGTGGAGGACGAGATAACATTTCTTAATCTTGAGACTATTCAGTTTCTCAACCTAAATTTGAACTCAGCGAAAATATCGACGGTGTGGGATACTTTGAAAGCCTATTGGAGAGGCTGCATCACTAATCGTGCCTCTTTTAGGAAGAAAAATTTCATTAATGTTGTTAAGGGGTTAGAAGAGGACATCGCTAGAGTCCAATCAAATTTAAATATTATACCAGGAAGTAACTCTAAGGTGGATCTGGTAGAATTAGACTCCCTAAAAAACAATTGGAGAGTATTCTCCAAGATAGGATCTCCCGCAAATGGGAAACGAGCAAAATCTCCCATTTTGAATTTGGGGAAAGTGCTGGTAAATTGCTTGCGTGGAAAATAAGATCTGATCAGGTCCGGAACCATATTAAGCAGATAGTGGTGGATGGAGAAAGTCTACCTTGTTCGTCTAATTTAGACATCGGGCGGCTTTTCGAGAATTTTTTCAGAAGATATACACCAACGACACCATTGAGGACCCTGCGAGAAGACGTAATTGGTTGGATAAGATTAAACTACCAAGTCTCTCGAGGGAACAGCATGATCTTTTGGATAGTGAAATTACTGAAGACGAAATCAGACTGGCAATTAATAACTCCAAAAAAGGCAAGGCGACAGGGCCTGACGGCCTTCCAGCAGAGTTATATCACCTTCTTAAAGAACCTATAATTCCTGTGCTATCTCGACTTTTTAACAGCATATTGGTCGATGGAGATGACCCTCCGAGGTCTTGGAGTGAAGCGACAGTCGTTCTAATATTAAAACCAGGAAAATCTTCTACTGACTGTGGTTCTTATCGCCCCATATCACTCCTCAATTTTGATTCTAAAATCTTTACCGCCATCCTCTCAAAAAGGTTAGGGGGCGTAGTGGACAAGATTATCCATCAAGATCAGAAGGGCTTTATCCACAGAAGGGCTTTATCCAAGGGAGACAATTAACAGATCTTACTTACGATCTAATAGATGCTATCGACATCGCATCTTCTTCGCTTCCCTTGGCAGTTTTAACATTAGACGCAACAAAGGCCTTTGATCGGGTCTATTGGCCATACCTCTTGGAAGTGATGAGAAAGTTTAACTTGGGAGCCGGCTTCTGCCGGGCAATTGAACTATTGTATAAAGCCCCGAGTGCTAGATTACTTGTTAATGGGGCTCTGACAGATCCTTTTACCATCACCAGAGGAACGCGACAGGGCTGCCCCATTTCCCCTCTCCTGTTTAATTTATATATAGAACCCTTTGCACAGGTCTTAAGAGAAGATTATAATATCATCCCTTTTAAACTAGGAGAGTGGGAAGGAGAGTGGCACTGTATGCAGATGATATATTAATTTTTACAGTAGATCTTGACAGTGCCTTTAACTCGATCATCACACGTGCAGCCGATTTTGGCTTGATCTCGGGTTACGAGATTAACCCAAGTAAAACTGAGATCATGGCTTGGAACATGGAAACTACGTATCATCATATCATCCCTAACATGAGATACCTAGGAATTAGAATAACTCAGGAAGTGGAAAAGATCCCAGAATATAACCTTAAAATTTTTTTTAGAGAATGTCAAATTCAGTTGAACTCATGGGTGCATCTTCCTTTATCAATTTTGGGTAGGATTAACCTGGTCAAAATGTCTATTCTCCCTAGGATTTTGTTTCTCTTCGGTGCTATCCCACTGGCCTTTGATATGAAACAACTGGCAAAATGTCAAGGAGAATTAAATTCATTCATCTGGAAGCATAAGGTTACAAGGATAGCATGGAAGAAGCTCAGGCGGAAAAGGGAGAAGGGGGGCCTGGCTATGCCCCACCTCCAATATTACGCATGGGCATTTCAGTTGTCTCATTCTTGTATGCTGTTGAAGACACCCACTAGCACTACAGAGGGACACCTGTTCCGGGCCATGCTGAGGGGCTCAGATTTGTCAGAAGATGGCTTTTTGTTTAAATTCGGAGACCATAAATTCTTCAAAAAAGTTAAATTAAAAATCCTCCGGTCATTAGCTAGTAGCTGGATAGCAATAAGAAGGAGAATAGGGCTGGGCTACTTTTCAAGAAAGGCCCCAATATGGGATTCCCCCGGCACTCCTGCATGCCTCCGTGATAGCTTGAGTATGCCTTTAAGAGATGCAGGGTTCCTGACATGGGGAGACCTACTGGACAGTGCTGCCCTCCCTCCTTGGGATGTGCTCTATGAGATGGTTGGGCCCGGACTCTCAAAATTTAAGTATATCCAACTGAGAAGCTGGGCAAAATCACAGGCTAAGAGTACCAGGCCTTTAGGAAGGGAGAGTAATCTAGAGGAGCAACTGGTCTCAAAGCCTAGAGTAAGAAGGGAGGTCTCTTTCTGGTATTGGGCAATAGTAGAGGAAGTAGATGGCGACTTTAAACTAGCAGATGATCTATGGGGGCAGCAGATGAGCATGCAATGTGACCCGATTTGGAGGGATTCATTTAATATACTCTTCAGAATTGTTAAACCTGCTTGGCTTAGACGTAATCACATTTTTACAGCCCATAGAGCTTACCTTTCTCCTCTCAGGCTATCAAAATTCCAGCCCGATAACGCATGCAATAAATTTGGCCTCCTCGCGGCATCGGACATTCATATGTTTAAAGACTGCCCTCTGTTACAGAAATTCTGGGTTGAAGATTTTTCATCAATGGAATCCATTCTTAGGGTTCCTCTGACCATCAGTTTACCCCTAATTATTTTTGGCTTGGTCGACACTATTAGGGGGCCTGCAAGATCTTTACTTTTCTACGCGATTCTTATCGCTAGAAGACAAATATGCAAATACTGGCTTGAGGCCTCACCACCGACTCACTCAGAATGGTTGACATCGTTGTATGAAGTGTCTAAAGTGGATATGGCTAGATCCTGTAACAAGAAAAATTTGGCTTTTTGAGATTTACTGAGGTCATGGAGATAGGAGTCCGGGTTTTTTTTTTTTTTTTTCCCCGGGTCCTGCCTGTATTTCTCCTCGGACTAATAACAAAAGGGCCTCCCAGAACTATGGTCCGGCAGGATACGAAATATCCTTGATGGAGCAAAAATCTTGTACCCACGATCCTCCCTCGGGTAATCGGAATGTCTTCGGCTGAGGTGCTGCAAACAAAACAGCTGCTTCAACGGGACATCCTATGTGGGGTAAGGCAAATGAGGACAAAAAAAAAACTTGGATTGTTGTGCAAGCCAGTCAGCTAGAAAAAGAACAGCTGGAAATTAGAGGCCAGGGTACAACAAGTAGTGCGAGGCGGCCTTCAAGTTAAACTTCAGAGCCTGAGGGCAGTGCGGTTGACTCACAGCAGCCAAAACCACCAACAGCAAGAACAATATCAACAACAAGAACAGGAGCATCAGCCCCAAAATCAGCAAAGGAATGGTTTCTACTGGCAGGGCTTAAGTCCAGTGTTGAGGCAAACGCAAAAGAGGCTGAGCAAAGTGGAGCACCCATGACCATTGAGTGTATGGGCCAGGCCTATCTGGATGACCCAACAGAGGTCTACTTTAATCAAAACCCATTGCTGTATTGGTATGGGAAAAGGCACCAAGGCCAGTGCTCAGCAGGCTGGCGATAAACTATCTGGATTGCTCTGTAGCCAGTGTCTCTGCTGAGCGTGTTTTCAGTGCTGCTGGTACCTTTCTGATAGAGGGAAGGACCAGTCTCTTGCCCAAAAATGTGGAGAGATTAACCATGATCAAAAGGAATCATCACTTTATATCACCGGATTACACCATACCTGAAGTACCATTGCAGGAAGATGACGGCGACTCAGGTTGTGGAAGTAGTGTATTAGACGACCTACCTTTGGGCGAACCACCAGGGTTGAGAATGAGCTCTACTTCCCTGAAAACTAGGCTTTCTAGTTACTTTCTTTCTTATATTAATGCCTAACCCACCCCAAAAAAGATATAGCTAAGAAAAATTATTTACTTTATTATTTGTGTGTGTCTGTCTGGTTCACAAATCCATCCCCATTGTCTTACTTATAGACACATTTTATTGTCGGATTGGAGTTGCAACTGTGTGCAGTCAGTGAAGAAGTAAGTCCTGACTCGCCCTAAAACCAAGTCCCTCAAGCCAGATATTGGATGGAGAATACAAACAAAGGTGTGCCTGCCTCCAACCCTGGACCCTGGCTATCTATTTATCCTTTCGTTGCCTAAAGGGACTGCACCACATATAATTTACAGCGTACAATGTGTCACCAATCGAATCACGGACGGTGAGCACACCGGAAGAACAGGTAAATGCTGCCATGCATTTGCACACTGAGTGATTGTTTATTGTTGTGAATGATGTGAACTTGTTGTGAATGATATGACATCAACATGTGTGTTGAGACTTGAGAGTGACTTGAGAAGAAGAGATGATTCATGTGGTGACTAGCAGGAAGTATGAGAGTGGGTGTTTGTTTTTTATGCTCAATGCGTTAGTAATGATGATTGAGATTCACAATTTTGGTGGCCTACTGATGGCTGGTCCCTACTTTTCCCCTGAAGGGCATGTTTTTTCCTTTCCCTTTGAGAGATCAGATAGCAAGATTCCTTCACTGGATCCACTCCATACTGTCCACATTGCTTTTTTTGTTGTCTTATGCTTTATTTTTATACTCCTCAAACACTGACCCAACCAGTCACTTAGATAATGCAAAGACAAATCAGTGTAGTCTACTATACACACAAAAAAGTGACTCAAGTCAATCTTTCCCTTCTTGTTGTTCAATAACAAAATTGTACTACTACTGGCCAATCCATTGCATTTTGAGTCGGGACGAGTCTGGACACTGTTGGTACGGAGTTGGACACCATACTCTGAGTCAGACTCAGGAGTATCAGTGATGATTGATAGAATGACTTAGGGCTTGGGTATGAGCATGACTACTTCGAGAAATGCCACCAGAAGAAGATGGAAGTTTTCAAATGCACTGAAACCAATCGAATTGGATGATGGTGACTTTGAAGTGGCCTAAAGGTAAACAACAACAACAGACCAGACCTACATGTCTGTGTAGTGGTGGTGGTGAGAAGTGTTGTGTGACTGACAATGGTGCATTGATTTTTTACTTCATTTGGAAAATGCTATGTTGCTGTGTGTGTGTGTGTGTGTGTGTGTGTATGTGTTTGCTAAGTGCCGTCTGGCTAAAATTCGAACCTAAGCGGAATGCTCGAAGTGTCAAGGGGGGAGTAGCAGTGTTTGAAGATGAAGAGTGGTGGCGGGCGGCTGCCCGACCACTGTGCTATACCACTGGAGGCACTATTGAAGCCTGGATGGGGCCCGGGGCATTGGAGGCTGCAGCTGCTACCGCCTCCTCCTGTGCCACCAGCTGCTGATTTTCAGCCCTGATGGCCTCCAGCTTCCTTTGCCGGGTCCTGGCTGTTCTCTCCCAACTGTCAGATGGTGGATTGGCAAGAGTAGCAATATCAAGAAAGAAAAGGCTAAATTGTAAAGCCAATGCTCTTAGCAACAGAATAACCCATAAAATTATATAGTTACACAGTAGCACTAGCAGTACATAACATGTGTGGTATCCTCGATTCCTCGGGCCACACAGAACTTTCATCCCTACGTTAATTTTGCCAGCTGCATACATACAGGAGACATACAGAGGCCGGTCGTGGGTGTGGTTGTACGTCTGCGACCCTGGGAATCATGGATGATATGCCCAGCACGATGCATATGAGCGGACTCACTGTGTGTCACGTTGCCACACAGCTGCTCCGCCCTGCCAAGGGCACCCACACTTGTGTGAGCTGCACGGTTGCATCCCATGCACTCCAATGGGACACCATTCTAATGCCTGTCCGTGCATGTCCAGCGCCATGCTAACAACACCGCGACGCTGGCATTCGAAGGTGTGTGCCCACTTGAGTATAGGCCAATGGTCCGGACAGGGCGGACACAGGTGTCCAGCCCATGGCTGGCTGGGACCGCGCAGCGAATGAGGACAGGCAACAGACTCATGCATCTGCAAGACTGATACACATCACACCTGGCATGCATGTGCCATGACCCCGAGCGTCCTAGTGCTCCTCCATGTCCCCATACCTGCAGGCCCACCCTCCTGGTACATGCCACATTGCAACATCGTGTGCTGTGGCCCAGGTGGCGACAATACCCCAATAGAGAGACACACTTACCGCACTTCCTGCACCAGACAACATCCGGAGCACGCCCTGCCCCCCCTGCCAAACCAGCACACACAGCCTGTGCACGCCGGGGGGCAGGTGCGGGGCCCCATGTTCAGGGTCACTGCCTATGCTGAGGTGACATGGCAATGTCCGCAGAAGACAGCACACTGTGATGTTGCAGGGCGAGTGCACATCAAGCTGACACAATGAACACATGGACACACTTGCTCAGATGTTGTGAATGGCTACGGGCACGTGCGCACGGCCACATTTGTTATCAGGCACACTTACCGAGTGACACCTGTGTTGGATGCGTGTGCACACCAGCCGGCAAGGGCTGCCTGGTGCAGTCAGAAATCGACAACAGTGTACATCGTAAAGGACACAACCATACAACCATAAAGGCCCCATGATTTGTGCTCCACAGAGTTAGTGGCCCAGATGCACAATGTCCTGCACGGGCCTGCTGCCACGGGCCGCTGACTTGCGGTTCACTGGGGCAGGGTCACGGGTGCAGATCAGGTCCACGGGATGACAAGGGGCCTTGTCGCAGAGTGTCTCTAGGGACAGTGGAAGGTGTACCCCCAGGGCAGGATGCAGAGGGCAGGCCCACACCTAACAGGGTTAGTGGCACCATGTGAGCAACAGAGTAACCGATAAAATTATATAGTTACACAGTAGCACTAGCAGTACATAACATGTGTGGTATCCTCGATTCCTCGTTCCACACGTTTTGGATGTGATTAGAGTTACAGGCATTAGGCACTGAGTAAACAAGCATTCTTCTTCTCTCTCTCTTAATTAGCTAAATTAATCTTGTAGGCATGCCAGATCAGCTTGCACCCCAGACAGACATACTTGTGTCGCAGACATGAAGACATGCATTACTTTACTACTGCCTGCAGGTGTGGCAGCTGTACTACACAACTATCTCTTTTTCTGTTATAGCCATGCTCTGTTAAATGGCAAATGCTCACTTTCACTTTCAACCTGACTAGTCCAAAAAAGGCAGATGATGAATAGTTACTAATATGAATGATGATAAACTCATGTGAGGTACTACTATTGTAACCATGCAGCCGATATGCCACCCATGGCTGACCCGGTCGAAAAATGCCATGGGTAGGGAGTGGGCCTCAGAGGGAGTCGATTGATGATGGGTGGGTACATAATATGTTGTGCTGGGAAACTACTGTAAGTCAAGAGAGTAGACCTAAATACAACCCCAAACCTTTGAATCAAAAACCTTGATAAAAAAACATTCCTTGTTTATTCTCCTTCCCAGGGATTTTTCCATTTATCATTGCATCGTTCTTCTGGCATTATTTTATCACCCTTGGCTTTGCTACTCATGCACGGTTTAAGTTTTACATTCTCTTCATTCAGTCTTCACCTATGATTGAATACCATCCATCCATCCAAACATGGCTAGCATTCTCAAAACACCTTTCACCAACATACATTTGTCATTGGACCACCCATGCATCTTTGCTTTAAGTTGACTCATCAACCCCCCCGGAGGATTCCATTCACCCATACACTTTCACCCACCCAGGCAGGCATCCTTTCTTTCACCTTTCAACCCATCCTTCAACCACCCATGCATCCTATCAGCCACCTATATCATCCCTTCACCCACGCATCCATCTCTGCCAGTCATATTACATTTCAGTCATTCTTCCTCCTTCCATCCTTCTTTCCCTTTTCTGTCAACCCATCAAGGTCTGAGTCTTTTTCATAAACTTTTCTCTGCTTTGTTGAAGATACAAGAGGCCATTAGTTACTCAACTCCTGCTGTATATGATAATGCTAAGTAAAGGGTGTCTCCAACTGTTTACAACTTAGTCGCACAGTACAGCGTACTGTATAGTGTACACCCTTGCAGCAAGTGTATAAATTCAAATTGTCAATAAGCAAACAATATTACTTACCACCGCCCGCCACTGCTGCTGGCTCACTCCCTGCAGCTGCTGCATCTGCTCCCTTCTGGCTGGCGTTGCCCTCCTCGCTGGCCCTGGCACTGGTGGTCAGAATGCCTAGAAAAAATATTATACATTTTTTAGATGCCATGTCATATACGACTCCCCTTGTTTATTGGTTTTCATAGCAAGATTGAAAATTCATACACTACACATCACTACAATTCGGTTACAGACTATAGAGTACAGTATGTCCTATCAAAAATAATAAAATACCCAGTTGGACATTTTGTTGGTGGATTTTTTCAAAAAGCCTTTCAAGAAGACAACATGTAAAGGACCGGACTGAGTGGCTAGAGCTATTGGTGAATCTGAGTTTTTTTAAAGAAATAAGAGTGGGCAACTAGGCGGTCAATCATAAATAAGGTCTTCTTGGTTAGAAAATGTAATGGTTCCGTCCTCCTCCTCCTCCTCCTTCTCCTCCTCCTCCTCCTCCTCCTCAATACTTTCTTCCAGCCATGGTGCACGGCAATCAGTTCACCATCAACCGCTGGTACTATATATATAATACTAGGCCTAGATGAGAAGAAGACACAACTTTGTGGTGTTCAACATGACCATGGCCACTCTTTCATTTTACTGATTGAGCATGAGAATGTAAAAGAAAGCCTTCTCATCTCAACAAAGATGCGTATCATACCTTACTTGGGCATGCAATCTGCATGGCAGAGTAGTAGTACTAGTAGTAGTAAGGACCAATGGGTTCTCTGAGTTTTACAGTACAACCACTAGGGCTAGGCAGTCCACAAAATATATAAGGGAAGAGGAAAAGGTGACTAAAAAAACAGAATAAAGCAAGCTACAGACTGACTAGTAAAGACAATGGCAGTTTGAGGTACACATTAAATACAGACATTAGAAATTTAAAATAACTAAGTTAGTATATAGGATAATGCAGGGGTAACAAGAATGTAGAAAGAGTATATAGATCAAAGAGGATTTGGGGGAAAATTAAATTAAGAAACGGAAATAATAGCTCAAAATAAGGAGAGGTAAATGTTAGGGAAATATATTTATATAATACTGGGGCCAGCAGAGCCATCGATGAGGAGCGTTCTTCCTCTTGAGAGGCACCTCCAGCTCCTGCACCCGCCTCGGACGACCTCATCTCACTCTTGCCCCTGGATGCTGATGATCGTGTAAGATATAATGAAAGAGACAAAAAATGATTTGTGTTCAATATTGAATAATCGCTCCCAAAAGATTTTTTGCCAGAAAACAGTGATTACAATAAAATTGACCATTCCTAAATCAGATTGTTGACTAGTTGAATACTAGTATCGTGGTCGTGGCCTGTCATATCTTTCCTTTTATTCCACAGTTACAAACCAAAATCCGATTCCTGAATTCTACACCTACCTAGCCCGTGAATTCCAAAGACTTTGAAATGAATTCCCCCAAAAATTGTATTTGCTTCCAAGTTCTGTTCTCAGTCGCAAATCCCAATCATCTCAACCGCCTTTGACAGGCCAATAAGTCTGCATTCATTCTTATGCATAGATGGACGCATGCATATTGCATACATCAATATACTAACTACAAAAAATGTTCTATTGAGAGAGAGAGAATGAAATTCGCTAAATTACTAATACTACTAATTAACTCTACCACTATCTTAGTAACAGGACAAAGGAAAGGAGTCTCTCTAGTCTGCATTACCTAACTTAAGTTCTTATATAATCTGCACAAGCCAGCGCAAAGTTGCAGACAAAAGTATGATTAGGTAACGTAGAGCACAAGCACCTGTCTAGAATACCGATCACAACATAATATAAGATTTGTAAACATAACTTACCTACATGTGAGCAGCACATATTTGGGGTAAAAATATTAGCAATAACATACAACGCAAAAGTATTAATAATAATATTAATTAGCTACTCACCAAGCCCCACGACCTCAGCACCTAGCAGGTCCAGTAGGTCCTCCTCTTGGTCCAGGATGTTGGACCACCAGTGGGTCAGATGGTCGTAGGTGCACCAGACCCCAGAGCAGCATTAAATCTTGTGAAATTATTCAATTAATCATGGAGTGATTCATGCAATTTCAAAATTATGCATTCTACTTGTGAAATGTTGACCGGGCCATTTTTGTAATGCTGTGTGTTCATTCTTCACTAAGCTTCATGATGGCACAGACTCCTTAATTGAACTTCAACAAATGCTTAGTAAAATCCAGTGACATCCACCACAAACTGCCACTCTTGGGCGAAAATATCACTGCTACAAAAAGAGTGTCAGCAATTTCAAATCTGCAGGACTTTGGTTATGTGACGTTTCTATTTGCTAATTTTTTGACAAACACATTCTACAGAATTCCAGCTACTGGAAACTAGTTTAAGTGATGTCATTGCATCTTTTAAACTGCTGCATCTTTGTGTCAGCAGGTAATCTATCTAGGATGTGGTCCATAAAATAACACATGCGCTGCTTGTGAATCGCATTCGATATGCGGGTTTTACATTGCGTTCATTCAGTGGACGTCTTTCTGCAAACGTTAACTCTGTACATATACATTCTGATGGACTATGCATCGCTGCCAAATCATTAAGAACAACATCCCTGTTTTCATCAGGACCGCCCCAGCGCTGACATTAAATCACAGTGCTTGTTGTCTTTATGATTATCTTTGACCATGAACAGCACTCCACTGCCCGTTGGCTAATTTTGTGCTATAGAATACTGAATCAATATATCCATACATTAAGAAATAGCTTTTGAAAAAAAAATGGTACAGAATAACACTTTTGAACACAAACGTATATTAGTTGCGGAACAAAAGGTTGGATTTACAGCTGGCAGTTTTTTCCAAAAGGGTACCTATCAAATGTTAATGTATGTACTTCTGCCTAATTTTGCCACAAGTGCATAGGTATTGGGAGCAATTGTCACGTAGGGGGCGGGAAGTTGGCAGCACATGGTGCACTTAGCCTTGTGTATTTGTATACGTCTACGAGCATCTTGGTTGTGAACAATCACAATTGCTCTCTTAACCTTTTCCAAATGCAGGAAAAATTACCTTTCCCAGGTAGGAAGGAAAATTGAACAACCCTAGACCCGTGAGGATGTGGGTGAATACATTTCTCCAAAGGGAAAAATGTTTTCCACGTCGAGAAACAGAAGAAGAAAAAAAAGGTATGCGAAGTTTTAAAATGTAACAAGAAATGTCCAGTATTATGACTGGAAAGCTGCGACTGACGCGGACATACTGCTGGGAATGCATGTGAACCAATCGAATATTGCTTTGTGAATGCGTTTACCTGATTTATTGGACTTTTAGCTGAAAAACGGAAAGGATGCCTGCATTTCCTAGAAACAGGAACAAAAATTCAGACTGGAAGGTCTGAGACATTCTATTGCAATGTAAAGTAGACAGCGAACATCACTGGATCTCGCCGTCCTTTTGTAAAAAAAAAAAAAAAAACTAAATCCACAAACTACTGCAATCAAGCGCAATTATATGCTCTGTTCATGTGTTTACCCCGTAAGGGAATGCTCTGGGCTTAGCAGTGCAATTTGTCCTGATTGCTACCTTATAATGGACAGCAGAAGCAGTCCCCTTAGAAAGATTGCCATGTTTAATTAATGTTTATGGGGGAAATAATAGCGAATGTAGATGCTCTGTTTGTATGCAATCATATTTTGCATGCATTTTGTACCAATGGGAGAAAATGGAGAAAATGTGAGGGGTTCAATTGCTTTGTAGTCCTACAAACTAAGATTGTAGTATGTAGCAGTTAAATAACTTCATCGAGCTTACATTAGGATGGGAAGATTGATATAATATACAGGAGGCATTAGAACAAAATAATATGTTTAGGAAATTATGACATAGTTCTCCAACCCAGCCAGGCAGTCACAGAGTCCTGCCTTAGAATAAACCTAGGATGAATGTTGACTTTTTTTCATTACGGATGAGGCTGCCCAATATTGGCTGCAATTGAACATGCAGATTACATAACAGATCAATTAGATGAACGGAGTCCGTTGCATAAACACATATACCTTCCAAACACTGAGCTACTCATTTATTTATGGGGATTTATATGGCACACTGTCCCAACACGTAAAGTCTCAGGGCACTACTGCATGATCCGTAAAGGTGGCAAATTGACCTTATGGACAGTCGTTATAAACAGAAAATCTGTTCCCATTTGTTCTATCAATATGTCAGCATTTATTCCATTTGCAAAAACCTGCTCTATTCAGAGAGCAAGTCATGGATAAATTATGCTTCAAAACACAGACACAAGGGTATCAAAAAAAGCTGCGTTGGAAAGAATTTGTCAGTGGATGGTGAATTTACTAATGATGAAACACTAATGAAAGTGGTTATGGGGGTACCAATTAGGCGAGTATTAGATAGAACTCATTGTAGGAGTGTTAGACCTGACATCCTTGGTGTGGTTTCTTCTGACTTCTTTGCCTTCTGACCTCCTGTTTTGCTGACTTGATTTTGCTGGCCTTAGTATTCTGGGCACTTTACCACCTCTACCCAGTGTTATAGTGCATGCGCTTTTTCCCTAAAACATGGTAACGCTGGCATATGCACAATTGGCATATTAAAATTATTTATAAGTCCCTAGTAAAATGCACTACATGTGCCCAGGGCCTGTAAATTAAATGCTACTGGGTCTGCAGCACTGATTGTGCCACCCACTTTTGTAGTCCTTTAAACATGTCTCAGGCCTGCCATTGCAGAGCCTATGTGTGCAGCTTTTAACTGCCATTTCGACCTGGCCAGTTAACTGTCTTTCCAGGCTTGAGCCTTTCTTTTTAACACATATGTCAACCCTAAAGTAAGTCCAGAAGAGCCCTGAGTGAAGGATACATTTTATTTAAATAGATGGACATGTATTTTTTAATTATACATGCCCAAGCAGTGAAAAACTCTTACATTTGTTTTTCACTACTGCAGGGACTATCTCTCTCATTGGTTAACATTGGGATTACCTTATTACATTTTATAAGTGTTATTTCCGATTGAGAAAAAGGCAATATTTCGAGTTTTGTGTCTCTAGACTCACAATTTAAAATCACAACTTATGGTAAAGATGGATTTTAAGTTGCAAGTCTGAAAATGCAACTCTTAGAAAGTTGGCATGTTCTTACTTCAACCATTCTGTTCCTCTGCCTGTCTCTGAATACACGTCTGGGTTGGGTGACAGCTGGGCTTTGTGCATTCTCTCTAAACATTCACACAAAGAGAGCTTAGATGTGTCTGATTGGCCATTCACATTCTGCTATAAGGCTGAAAGGACTGTCACTGTGCTAGACTCTGCTGGTCTTTGCTGGACTCCTGCTTTGCAGTGCCTGCCTTGCTGCCCTCCTTGCCTAGGAGTGAGAAGGACTGGACCTGCATCTTTACATCTCCAGAACCAAAGTGACTCCAAGGGCTTGCTGGCTTGCCTCCCTTTCTGAAGTCTCCAGGACATCAAAGGCTTCCAACAACCTTTCCACAGCCTCTGCACACTGCCAACTGTGAGTCTGCTCAGCCCAGCCAAGTGGTGCCAATCAAGTCCTGGGCCTTTGGAAGTGGGTTTTCTGGCTGTTTTCCTGAAAACTTCACGCATTGCCAACATTGCGCTGGTCATAACTGACAAATCTCTCCTCGACATCGACACATCGCGGTGCCACTGAGGATGAGGGCATTGCATCACTGGCTGTGCCGGTCGATGATAACGCATCCCCTTCATCAAGAGGAGTTCGCCACCGATGCATCTCTTACTGTTTGGATCGGAACCACTGCACCATCTACATTCAGCCGGATCAACAACGATGCATCGCCTCCTCTGCGCCTCACATCAGGTCTTTGGCGACGACGCATCCTGCATTACAGCCTGGGAGGAGAACATGCCCAGGCTCCCACTCCCTCTCTGAGCGCCGAACCGTGGCGCTCAGACCAATAACAACGCTGCTATAAACAGCGTCGTGATTCTCTGGTAGAGGCTGGGTGCCTGGATGCTTTCTGTTCCAGTTCTGACAAAAGACGAATGAAGGAGAAGCAGATGGGCAGGTAAATGCAATGTTCTTTAGTTTTTTTACCCCTCACTTTCCTCCCCCCCGCCCCACCACCACCACAGCCCCATTGCAGCCACCACTGGGAAGAAAACTGCCAATGAGCATTAGTTTTTCTTCCCCTGACATATTTGCAGAAGGTCTGTTTCTGCATGAGAGGATGTGCTTAATTTGTAAAGAAAACAGGGCCATTGTCAGGAGGCCATTGGAGCTTGCACCACCCATTCTCCCTGCCAGTGCTGTCAGTGACAGTACCAACACAACTACTAAGCTTCACACTCCTACAAGTGTGCCAATTCAGACTTTTAATATACATTAAACATGACTAAAATCTACTGCCCAAGCTTTTCTTCAAGCTTTGGGTGGCAGGTAATAGTAATTTTTTAATGTATAATACATTTATTAAAGAATTGTTGTGCTCATCACAAAATTTGAAAAACAGCACCAACTAAGTGCCGGTGTTGACAATCAAGTGGCGGTTCCGAGCACCGTAGACCACCCGCTCAAGTTAAGCATCTACAAAAGGCATTGACTCATGCGACTGAGAGACTTCAGACAAGTGCAGTTTTTCTGCTCTCCCACCCGCGAACAAATGCCCTTTTGGGATACACCCCTGCGTAAAACCAGATATGACGTGGGTAACAATTTAACATACTGTTTAAATAATTCAGCAGATTCGATTGACAAATATGCCACAGTGTGGCCTGTGGTTCAGAAATCTGGTGTGCATGTCAGGAGGAGGTGTTCCGGACATCGACACTTCAGCCGCGGGTCCCGAACATGTATTTTTTCTATGCAGTGCCCAAGACGGGGAGCTTACGTGGGTTCCGTGGGTGCCTCTTGTGTGTCTGCACTCCTCCAGGACCCAAGGGCCAGTATGTCAGTGTCTGACACACACGGGCGCAATCTTGAATGTTTGATACATCCTAGTCCAAGAAGACTCTACTCGAGTTTAGGAATTGTCTTTCTTCACTGCACCAGATGAAAGAGGAGTGGTTCCTCTGGGAACCCATTTTTTTCCAAGTTAGGTTTTGCTATACAAGCTAACTTTGTCCAAGCTGAGGTGCGTCGCAAACACTTTGGCTGCCAGTTAGGGTACCATTCTGCTCTGTTTATTTTACTTAACTAAAACATTCTCCTTTTTCTGCTCCTAGACAGACTTTTCAATATACATTAAACATGACTAAAATCTACTGCCCGAGCTATTCTTCTAGCTTTGGGTGGCAGGGAATAGTAATTTTTAATGTATAATACATTTATTAAAGAACTGTTGTGCTCATCACAATATTTGAAATACAGCACCAACTAAGTGCCGGTGTTGACAATCAAGTGGCGGTTCCTAGCACCAGAAACCACCGGCTCAAGTTAAACATTGATGAAAGGTATTGACTTATGGGATTGAGAGGCTTCAGACAAGTCCAGTTGCTCTTCTCTCCCACCCGCAAACAAATGCCCTTTTGGGCTACACCGCTGCATAAAAGCAGATAGGACGTGAGTAACAATTTAACATACTGTTTAAATAATTCAGAAGATTCGATTGACAAATCTGCCACACGGTGGCCGGTGGTTCAGAAATCTGGAGTACATGTCAGGAGGAAGTGTTCCGGACATCGACACTTCAGCCACAGGTCCTGAACATGTATTTTTCCTATGCAGTGCCCAAGACTGGGATCTTACATGGGTTCCTTGGGTGCCTCTTGTGAGTCTGCACTCCTCCAGGACCCAAGGGCCAGTATGTCGGTGTCTGACACACACGGGCGCAATCTTGAATGTTTGATACATCCTATTCCAAAACGGCTCCACTTGAGTTTAGGAATTGTCTTTCTTCACTGCATCAGATGAAAGAGGAGTGGTTCCTCTGGGAACCCATTTTTTACAGGTTACGTTTTGCTATACAAGCTAGCTCTGTCCAAGCTGAGGTGCGTCGCAAACACTTTGGCTGCCAGTTGGGTACCATTCTGCTCTGATTATTTCACTTCACTAATACTTTCTCCTTTTTCTGTTACTATGCAGAATTTTTCATATTTGTCTGTTTCCATAGAGGTTTTATGGTGCAGTGCAGCCTTTTCCTCCATCAGCAACAATTTCTTGCAGGCGGCCCTCACTGCTGCTGGTAGCCAAACGCCAGTTGGTATAGACGTTGCTGAAAAGCATCATCCCTTCCTCAGACTCAAGCCTTCACACATCTGAAAAATAATGTCTTGACCAGCTCATGACAGATTGGGATGCCCGCATTTTCCTTCCTCTTTAGGAATCGTGCACCCTACTTAGGATCTGCAAACCACTATTCAGCAGCAAAATGCCAAATTGATTTCTTGAGGAATGAGAAAGCTGCTATATGGTAGTCATTGGTGTCTCGTGAGGAACAAGAATTACCTACAGTGCCCACCAGAGCTCTACAGTTTGATGGCAATTTCGAAATAGTGAATTCATTTTTGATGCAGTAACTTTCCCTTTCGTCCAATGAAATTCTCCCTAGCCAAGACGAAGATTGGCTATTTTATTAGCTGTCTGACTGGTGATGACCTCTCCTAGCTCATGCCCTTTGCGCTTTCTGACCACAGCCAGTTTCTTGATGAATTTCACTGAATGTTTACAAGGCCAAATGCTGGCTATTCTGCTGAGGAGGCACATTGTGAAATTGATCAATGATCACAAGATGTAATGTTCTACTTAACCGGGTTTCGACATCTCGCTACGAATAATCAAGGGATCAAACAGAGTTTGCTAACCATATTCCGAAGAGGTCTCAAAGATGATATCAAGTATGAATTTGTCCATGTATCCCATCTAGTGTTGCTCAAAGAAGCAATAGCAGCAGCATTACATATAGAACAGAGAATTAATGAAAGGAAGAAAGCGAATGAGTAAAGAATGAATAAGTCATTATTTCCCATTTGTGAGATCTATTTCATCCTGTAGAATTGAAGAATCCAAAAAAGCTGAGTCTGAACCAATGTACTTAGATGCTAGTATGGGACCCTCTCCGAAGCTGAAAAACCAGGATAATAGCAGAAGGGCTTATGACTTTATTGTGGGCAAAACTATCACCTTGTTTGTCAATGCCCTGTCTGACCTTCCAAGAAGTTTGGAAACGCCAAATCCATACTCCTTTGATAAAGGAAGAGTTGGGCACTTTAAATCTTCCTCAGAATTTTACCTCTCAATTCATTTCTCAGAAGGGTTACAATTCATTCTTGCTTCCAATTACTGTACATTTAAGTGAAGGAAGAATAGTTCCTTGATTGTATTTATTAGACTCTGGAGCTTCAGGTGTTAATTATAAATGATGAATGGGCAATGGGCAACAGAGTACCAAGGCAACTTAAGCAAAAGGCTGAAATAGTTTATACCATAGATTGCACCCCTTGATGTCTGGACCTGTAAGAAAGTGTATATTTCATTGGATTTTATTTTAATAATACATTTATTTTCAATATAGAACATAAAACAGAAGCCGCAGATGTACAGGAAAAAAAGGATCGATCAGTCAATGCATATGCTAAATTGGTTATAAATAATATTGTAGATTTAAATTGACAAGTACGCATATGCATTAAAAAATAGTTAAAAAACAAGTACATACAATAAGTACAATCATGGTATCAAATATATTATAATATCCCTTTAAATCATTCCAGGCTCCAACTAGCAATCAATAACTAACACCCTTACCTATAGTTGCCCCTTTTCAAGCTGCCAAATAAAGGACACCCTAATGGCCAGTATTTCAGTACACACCAAGGTAGTCTGAAGTCCCACAAAGTTCATCTTAGTAGTTCAAAATCCCACCCCGACAATACATGCAAGGACAGTCTACATTTCCTCGGATGGTGTCAATGTATAATCATCCAAAACCCTTGACTTTAGCTCTTATAGCTTTGCCAAATCATCCCATACTCTTAGGTCTCCCATGCATGTGTTGCTGAAACTCTTATATTAAGTGGGATACCTAGACTATCTTTCTTAGCTTAGAGGTTTGCAATTTGTAGTATTTGAGAACCTAATACCTATTTCAGCCTCTGTTTCAGAAACCCCATCCACTGAGCCATGTTTAAGTTCAGTTCTTGAACTGTGACCCGCATAAGAACTTCCTGGATGTCTTTGTGCAATTTAAGACTAAGTGATTGCCACCTCATCACACCTGTCACTGTGCCATCACACTGAAACCAGGAATTGAAGTTCCCTATGGTCAAATGTATCTCTAATCTGAGGAGAGAGAGGTGTTAAACAATATCTAGATGAACGTTTGGAATCAGGACTAATCATGCCCTCATCATCCCTAGCAGGAGTTCTGTTATTGTTTTATTCCTAAGAAAAACAATAAATCTCAGTAGCTTAGTATCAACTTCAAGAAATTAAATGAAGTAAATGTAAATGATAGGTATCCCCTTCCTTTAAGGACATCTTGCAAGTAGTTTGCAGATCTCAACAGTTCAACTAGCTCAACCTCAAAGGGACCTATTACTACTTGTTACATATTAAGAGTTCGGATGTTTGGAAGACTGCCTTCAGGGTGCCATTCGAACAGTATGAGTATAGGATAATCTTCTTTTGAATAAGTAACACTCCAATATAATTCCAGTGTTTCATGGATTGTATTTTTTCCAATTTTTTGAACATTTTTGTCAATATATATTTAGATGAAATCTTGATTTTTTCCAATTATTTAATGGACCATAGAAGACATGTAATTGAAGTCAGATATGTTTGTGTAAATCACAGTACATGCAAGCCAGAAAACTGTTTTTTGATGTACAGGAACCTGAATACTTGGGGTTCACTTTCATGCTCCGTGGCATGATCATGGATAAATAGAAGATTGCTGCTGTGTTAGAATGGCCATCCCCATCTTAAGTAAAAGAAAGCCAGAGTTTACAGGACTTTGCAAATTTTTATTGCTTAGAAAGGAACAACTAAGGAATGGATTCCATGCAGAAAATGCATTCCAAGCTTTGAAAAACTTCCCTTAATTTGTGCTTCTATTCTCTGCCATCCCCAAAAACTATTTATGAAACCAGATGCCTCTGATATAGCATTTGGAACAGTTTTATATCAACTCCTGGAGGGAGACATGAAGGAGATTCCTATTTTTATTATTCCATATTTGAATTGGAACTTCAGACAATGAAAGAAGTATGCTTTGAATGGAGATATCTATTGGTGGGCGACAAAACCAAAAGGAACAAATGCTGGATGGAATGCTGAACAATGCAACCATTCACCCCCAGTCACAAAGATCTGTGTTTAATCCATCATTCTTTTACTCACCACGCCACCCCTGTTTGGGCCCAGCTATATGCAAATGAGTCTTCACCCTATGCCCTATGGGAACAGTCCAACATGAACTGCCAAGTACATCCTCCCTGGACCGGAAACAAACTTCCTGGGACCAGTTTCAGGGCATCGCCCCTCATCAGCCAGGCTAGGTTGAATTCAGTGGCGCTGTGAGCACGGGACCCAAGTCTCGGCATACCCTTCCCACTTAGGGCAACAAATACAAAAGGAACAAATGATGGACGGAATGCTGGACAATGCAAACATTCACCCCCAGTCACAAAGATCTGGGTTTAATTAATTGTTCTTTTGCTCACCACACCACCCCAGTTTGGACCAAGCTATATGCAAATCAGTCTTGACCCTGTGCCTCATGGGAATAGTCCAGCCCAAACGGCCAAGCCAGGTCCTCCCTGGACTGAAAAAATCATCCTGGGATCGAATTTAGGGCATCACCCCTCCTCAGTCAGGCTAACTGGAATACAGTGGCGTAGTGAGCATGGGATCCACGTCTGGGCACACCCTTCCTACTTAGGATGACATAAGCAAAAGGAACAAATATTGGACGGAATGCTGAACAATGCAAACATTCATCCCCCGTCATAAAGATCTGGGTTTAAACCATTGTTCTTTTGCTCACCACGCCACCCCAGTTTGGACCCAGCTATATGCAAATCAGTCTTGACCCTTTGGCTCATGAGAACAGTCAAGCCCGAACTGCCAAGCCAGGTCCTCCCAGGACCAGAAACAAACATCCTGTGACCAGTTTCAGGGCTTCTCCCCTCATCAGCCAGGCTAGCTTGAATCAAGTGGCTCAGTGAGCACGGGACCCATGTCTGGGCATACACTCCCCACTTAGGGCGACAAAAGGAAGAAATGATTTACAGAGTGCTTAACAATGTAAACATTCATCCCAGTCACAAAGATCTGGGTTTAATACATCATTCTTTTGCTCACCACGCCACCCCATTTTGGACCCAGCTATATGCAAGTCAGTTTTGATCCTGTGCCTCATGGGAACAGTCAAGCCGGAAACTGATAAGCCTGGTCCTCCCTGGAACAGATACAAGAATCCTGGGACCGGTTTCAGGGCATCACCCCTCATCAGCGAGGCTAGCTTGAATCCAGGGTCGCAGTGAGCATGGGACCCACGTCTGGGCATTCCCTTCCCACTTAGGGTGACAAAAGCAAAAGGAACAAATGATGGACGGAATGCTGAACAATGCAAACGTTCACTCCCAGTCACAAAGATCTGGGTTTAATCCATTGTTCTTTTGCTCACCACGCCAGCCCAGTTTGGACCCAGCTATATGCAAATCAGTCTTCACCCTGTGCCTCAAGGGAATAGTCCAGCTCAAACTGCCAAGCCAGGTCCTCCCTGGACCGGAAACAAGCACCCTGGGACCAGTTTCAGGGCATCACCCCATATCAGCCAGGCTAGCTTGAATCCAGTGGTGCTGTGAGCACGGGACCCATGTCTGGGCACACCCTTTCCACTTAGGGTGACAAAAGCAAAATAAAGGAATAATGGACAGAATGCTTACCAATGCAAACATTCACCCCCAGTCACAAAGATCTGGGTTTAATACATCATTCTTTTGCTCCCCACGCCACCCCAGTTTGGACCCAGCTATATGCAAATCAGTCTTGACCCTGTGCCTCATGGCAAAAGTCTGACCTGAACTGCCAAACCAGGTCCTTCCTGGAATGGAAACAAGCATCCTGGGACCAGTTTCAGGGCATCACCCCATATCAGCCAGGCTAGCTTGAATCTAGTTACGCAGTGAGGACGGGACCCAAGTCTGGGCATACCCTTCCCGCTTAGGGCGACAAAAGCAAAAGGAACAAATGATCGACGGAATGCTGAACAATGCAAACATTCACCTCCAGTCACAAAGACCTGGGTTTAATACATTATTCTTTTGCTCACCACACCACCCCAGTTTGGACCAAGCTATATGCAAATCAGTCTTGACCCTGTACCTTATGGGAACTGTCCAGCCAGAACTGCTAAGCCAGGTCATCCCTGGACTGGAAACATGCATCCTGGGACCGGTTTCATAGCATCACCCCTCATCAGCAAGGCTAGTTTGAATCAGTGAGCAAGGGACCCATGTCAGGGCATACCCTTCCCACCGAGGGTGACAAAAAGCAAAAGGAATAAAGGATGGACAGAACGCTGAACAACGCAAGCATTCACCGCCAGTCACAAAGAACTGGGTGTAATCCATTGTTCTTTTGCTCACCACGCCACCCCAGTTTGGACCCAGCTATATGCAAATCAGTCTTGACCCTTTGCCTCATGGGACCAGTCCAGCCCGAACTGACAAGCCAGGTCCTCCCTGGACTGGACACAAGCATCCTGGGAAAGGTTTCAAGACATCACCCCTCATAAGCCAGGCTAGCTTGAATCCAGTGGCGCAGTGAGCACGAAACCCACTTCTGGGGATACCATTCCCACTTATGGTGACAAAAGCAAATGGAACAAATGATGGACAGAATGCTGAACAATGCAAACATTCACCCCCAGTCACAAAGATCTGTATTTAATCCATCGTTCTGTTTCCCACCAAACCACCCCAGTTTTTTGGGGAGCAGGCATATTTTTCAAATATGAACGGTCAACACTTTTTCCTAATATGATTTTTTGATCAGTTATATTGCTCAGTCCGAGAATAGAGTTGCTTATGCTTCATCCTGAAGATAGATATCCAGGTGAATGGGGCACTGAATAATTATATATAATATCCCTTAATTGCATCATCTTCAATGTGACATCCTTCTTGGAAGCAGAATATATGCGGCCTAACAACAACATGAACTTGAGATGAGGAAGTAACACAAGAATGCCCAAGCCTGGACTTTTAAGTCAGGTCTACATTTCTTTCAGAAAGATCTTTTTATTCCAAGTATTTCCATGAAAAAATCTAAATTGAGACTGTGCCATGAATCCTTGCAAACAGGGCTCCTGGCATGAGTACTACAGAACTTTTGGTGGCCTTACAGTTGAGCAAGACATTAAACATTATGCACAATCTTGTCCAGGGTGTGCTCAGATGAAAACTTCAAATCAGGAGGCCACAAGACTAGTACAACTGATTCCCTCAACAGATGGGTGTTGGTGAACAATTGCCACTGATGTAATCTCTGATGTACCTCCCTGTAAGGGAAGAACACCTATTGTGGTATCCACCAACACCTTTTCCAAGACAGCACATTTTTCTACATTTTCTAAATTGCCCATCACAATTCACAAGGTAAATGACTCAACGCCTTATGGATATATTCAGAATATATATAGAGTTCCTAAAACTATCATCTCTGATCAAGGTACACAGTATTTTCCTGATTTGGGAGGTTGTTCTGCTCTAGGAATTTTCTTGAGGCCAGTCATCTGAAATTCACCCACAAATTAATGGACTAACTGAAAGAACCAACTGACACTACAGCAATACTTGAAATGTTTCTGCAAGTTTATTAGTGACAAATAGGTCTTATTATTACTTTATGCAGAAGTTGATTACAATATTAGATTCCATGGTGTCATTGAGTGTTGCGACTGTAAAGTTCTCTGCAATGTTAAAGACATGCACCCCTGACCTGAGTGGCTAACTGTACTGTTGTCTGGATCCCTAATGCTGATTTGTTTCATAGGTGAACACTGATCATGCATGTATGGCATGACATGAGCCTGTCTCATGGATTGCGGTCTTGTTGGACCGGCAAGGGTGCCCAAAGAGCTACCCTCATAGTGATGGAAGGCTCCCGCCTTCACCAAGAGATAAGCAGCACAAGCACAGTGGTGACAGCATACTCTGTAGTGATTAGCACTCATGAACAGGTCCTTTTTACCAAGTGTTTCTGGTATAAGGACTACAGACTCACCTTTTTTTAAAGTTCCGCTGCTGTGTGCACAACTCATCCTTGGCCTACATCAGGTAGATGTGGAGCACTGCACAGCAGAGGTGACTTTGTGTTGGATGTATGTGTGCCTGGGAAGTGTACAGTAAAGGGATAGAGTGGTACTGTGTAGTACATGTGGGATTAGTGTATATACTTAGTGTATTAATGTCTGCGAGCAATACATGGCACGAATGATGTAGTGCTCTGGAATGGGTCTACAATGGAAGCATGTGCATGGTAAGTGTGTATGCTGGCAGAGTGTGTGTTCGTAAACAGTACACTCTGGTACAGTGCAAAAAGACTATAGCACTGAGCAGTGTACGCATACTGAATGGGAATACTGAATGCATGCGTTACTGTAGAGGCAAAATGCATGGAGGTAACAGTACTGGAGAGTAAGTGTGCTGGGAAAGTATACTGAGTTCAAGAGTGCCTACAAAGGTACACTACATGGCTGACCCTGGGTTCCATTTTGGGAAGCCCAGACATGCCTGGTGAAGACAGGAGGACGAGCGTAACAAATCTCTGTATGGCTGTATTCCTGTGAGCTAGGTGGGACCCACTAGAGGAAGGGGGAAAGAGACTCTCCATATACGCTTCAAAGATCACTCTTTGATTCACTGATAGGTCATGAGGAAGGGGTCTGGATACATCTCAGGAAAGGAGATCGGGTTGACAAGTCAATCATAAAGAGTAGGGCTGGCAGCCTGGGATTAACCTTTTAATGCAAATATCACTATGGTTGGCTTCGAGGTGTGAAGTATGGTCGCTCCCATGAATTGTGTTGTGGGTCAATTAGCTTCGGATTCTTGCCTGCTGTGACAGACATCCTTTCAGGAGGCAAGAAGAACAGGGGCAATGTCTACTTCAAAGAAGCAGATCCCCAACATGTAACTTCAAAGACTCAGACCCTAATCATGTTTGGTGTCTGGAAAAGGACTATAAGAAGGGGAGGTTAAAACCCATACTTTGTCATCTGCCAAGCAGCTAGATGGGCTGTGTGGGGATGGGAAGCTCTGCAAGATTTCTGCTTGTGACTAGGACTGGAAGCCAAGGCCTGCTAACCTCCTTCCTAGGTGAAGGAACACCACACAGGGAAATTCAAGACCACCTGCTGTAGAGCCTAGAGCACCAGTGCCTGTCTGCTTGCCAAGACCAGTGTGCCCTGTGAGGAAGAGGAGAGCGCTGGAGGGAGTGAGGTCCAGTTGGAAGCCCTACTATGAGGACCCACTGTACGAGCAGTGAGGATTCAGTTGTGCACTGATTGGGCCATAGCCTGTCTGTAGGATTGTTTTTGGTGACCTCCGTATGCCAGGAGAGGGCTGCCGCAGACTGAGTTGTGCAACATCACTTGGCAGGGAGTACCAAGCCTGTACTGCCTCATAGTGGTGACCCTGTGCACCAGAGCGGGCCACCGTGGAAATAAGTGTGTGACTAGTGTGTCATGACACATAAACACCTTATCAGCAACCCCATGTGCCAGCCGGGGCCGCTGTGGTATGGGCGATTGTACTATAGGAGTCTGCATTGAGTCCTGAGGTACCTTGGAAACCACATATGCCAGGGCAGGCTGCCGATACTCACTTGACAAAGATTTCGGGCTGTCGCACAGGACTGGAGTGAGGCTGTGGCCTGCAGGTTGATCACGCCCAATGAGATCTGCTCTTAGTAAACACCAAGGGCCAAAAGGACACAGAGGAAGATGTTGCATATTTGCTAGCCTCCAGTAGGGAGCTGAATGACTGAATTCCCTCCCCTCCCACTGTTAGGGAGAAATTGACTTGCCAGGCAGAACTGGTAGCAGCACTTAGGAGAATGTGCCTGTGCTTGCTGCTGCATATGCCTCAAGCATCCTTACTTCTCCAATGTACTGCCAAACTCTTCCATGCTGCAGAAGCTGGTAAGACTTGAACTGGGTCTGTGGGCCCCGCGGGATTTGCCGCTAAAGGTGCTGCGGCACCTTAGACTCTTTTGACTAAATTCTCAAGCGTCAAAGGGGCACTC
Organism: Triturus cristatus; assembly: GCF_964204655.1. Taxonomy (NCBI): domain Eukaryota; kingdom Metazoa; phylum Chordata; class Amphibia; order Caudata; family Salamandridae; genus Triturus; species Triturus cristatus. The sequence goes on along the minus strand of NC_140582.1, from coordinate 440,916,774 downwards.
TTAGTGAACATTCCCTGGAGGTGGCCACCAATGAATGGCTAATAACCTGGTTACGTGGTTACGTAATAAGCGAGAGGGAGGGACAAGGATGTGCCTGACCTCTACTAGAGCCCTCATCTCAGTAGATCATGTTATTGCTTGTGAATGTTCTTAATTCTTTGAAGGTGTAGAGTTATAAATAAAATGCATATTTTTCTTACAAATACAAGTATTTGATTGGACCGTAATTTATTGTTCGTACTGTGAGCACTTTGAATTATTGGTCATGTTCCCTTACCTGTATCTATATATCCCACCCGAGGGAGCCTTTGACAGTTCGTCCACAACTGCCACTGAGAGTCAAATGCAGAAGAGGTACTTGGAGCAAATGCTCAGGATCCATAGTAGGTTGGGCCCCAGGACATCAGGAGTAAAAGGCCTTAACCACCTCATTTGGGGCCCAGTAGCCCCTGCATGCCCTGTGGCTCTCTGAAAGGGGTTCTGACATTGAGGTAAACTCTTATTTTTCTATGCAGGGTTTTTATACTGATATCTTACCCGAAAATGCTGAATTCGCTATTTCTGTTCCACCTGTGGCAGACTTACTGCACCAACAAATAGAATTAAGGACATTAGTTTCTGAGAATTTAAAAATAACCGACAAACACATGAAGCTCCAGGCAGACAAGAGCAGACAGCACGAAGATGATTATGAAGTTGGGGAGAATTAGCAGTTATCTTCCCAGTACTTACCAGCGAAAGCAGGTTCATCCACGTTTAAACCTTGATTTTTAGGCCATTTTCTGTTATTCATAAAATGAATCCAGTAACTGTGCAATTAGAGTTTCTTTTTTCCTAGAAATTGCATCTCATCTTCTATGTATCTCAATTTAAGCCTTATGCCACTGATGAATTGTAAAATAAATCCTTCTCCTTCTCCTGTGATAATTGAAAGGCAGCCAGAATACGAAGTCTCTGAAAATGTTGACTCCTGCTTTATGTGTGGTAAGCTTCATATTTTGATCAGTTGGAAAGGCTATCATATTCCCAAGCAGTCATGGAAACCAGCTGTTTCTGTTCATTCCCATTTTAATTTGCAGATGGTTTGACACATCCTGTTAAGATGGGAGGTTTGAGGAGAAGGTCTAGTGGCAGGAGACATATCAGAATCTGACACTTTTTTTGCACATAATCTTTATTGGGTTTTACAGTAATACACAGAATAATTTGAGTGCATTTTTCAAGGCATATACTTTTCAGATTTTGAACAATTTCCCAATATCCCCCACCTGCCCCTGCTCTGACCAGTGTGCACCCGAGGTAAGTGGACAATGCCGCAAGCAAGCGGAGCCAGTCATTATCCGTACCAGATGTGACATTAACATTACCATTTGATACCCTGATCTCATGTTAGCCAGCTCAAGGTGTTCCCTCCCTTGACCCCCATCGCAAAGGGGCTCTGCAAAGCATCAGCATCCAGACATTTAATCACAGGCTATGATCCCATTTATTATTCATTCAGCTATGTAACTCTGCCCTTCATGGGGGTCGGGTATTGGGGGGGTCCTCAATGGCCACCCACACCCGCAAATCATCCCTCAGGTCCTCATCCTTCCGTGTGTGCTTCATGCGCACTACCTCAGCCACCACCCACCCTGAGTTGTCCCTCAGCCAGTCTCCACAGCGCTGAGATTCTGACTCCAACCATCGAATAGCAATATAGTGTTTCACCAACAATAACCCCAACAGTAGAAACTTCTGACTCAGCTTTTTTCGATTAGGGAAGGTATTATACCCAATAAATCCTACTTGATATTCAATTGTATATTCCACCCAGTGGCCCCATTCTGTTTAACCAGTACTTCTCGCCGGTAGGGTGCAAATGACGAGTGGGCCCATGCGACATGCAGAAAGTCAGCCTCATCTCCCCCAACTGGGTGCAGCTTCTGATGCATGAGGGAAAGATGGCCTTCAGGGTTTGGGCATAAGGTATATCTAATGTATATAATTGTATTGCACCAATTTAAAACTAGAGTTAGAGGACATTGTCCACATCCCTCCCCTCCATGTATCATCTCCCACTCTGCAGCGGTAATAGCCTCTGAGTCCTCCCCTCCCATTTGATTGTTATTCTAAGGGGCAGAGACAACCCTTCTTCTTGCAGCGCCCTATACACTATGGATAGCTGACACCGTCCTCCCGCAATGTCCAGCAGCACTGATAGCATCTGCTACAGAGGAGGCACCTCTAGGAAGCATGGCCATACATTGTGCACCATTTACTGAGAGTTTTGCATACTGTAGATACTGCCCCTTGCTCAGTACAAAGGATTTCATAGCCTCCTCCCTGGTGAGAGATTAACTGTTTGGGTAGAGATTTCCCAGTGTCTTGCACCCCTCAGACAGCCATTTGTCAACCGACATGGCCTTTGTGTTTTTTTTTAAAAGGTTGCAGCTACAATCTAAGAATGTCAGCAGCATACGGTGCTCACCAGATCATGCATTTAACTGCCATTTCCGATATTTGACAGGAAGCACTTCTCCCAGTTATCCTCCGAGTATAACCAGTGCATTGTGTGCTCTAAATGAGCCGCCTTATAGTACAGTTCCAGATCTGGAATCTCCACTCCCCCTCCCTCCGCCACTGCCTTTTGAATGTAGTGAGGCTGACCTAGTGTCTCTTACCTGCCTGTACCAGCTTTCTCAGAAGATTGTCTATCTTGTGAAAGTAGCAGCAAGGGATCTCATATGCTTTGTCCTGTAATGTGTATAAGCACCTCGGTACCAGTATAATTTTCACTGGTGCAACTCTGCCCATCATAGACAATGTCAGTTTTTCCAGTACCTGATTGTTGGTCCCAGCCATTGGATCACCCTGCCAATATTAAGAGCCCTGATCGGTGAGGGCAATCCTGATACCCAGATATCTCACAGTCTGTATCTCCTATGGCAGTCCCATCTTCGGCAGCATGGCAGCTGGCACAGACATCAGCCCCCCCAATGGAAAAAGGCTAGATTTACAACAGTTGACATGAAGTCTCGTCAGCGCCATGAACTCCCTCATTGCACTCAGCAATATAGGTACCACATATTCAGGCTTTCGTATGTAAACAAGGGAGTCATCCACGTAAAGCGAGACTACCTGGTTAATTTACCCCATGGGGTGAGAACCCAACGTAGGGTACAAGCCATTGGCTTCATTCCCAATGCGAATAACAGCGACGACAGGGGACACCCCTGTGGCATACCTCTGTATAATGGGAGGCTCCACAAGACAATCCCACCCGTCTTTACTCTCACCCACAGCTCAGAAAACAGGAGTTTCACCTAACATATGTAGTTGGCATCAAGCCTAGCCTTCTACAGTACTAACCACAGATAATTCCAGTCCACTGAGTCGGATGCCTGATCTATATCCAAAAACACCAATGGGTAAGCATCATCCGCCAGGTGGGCAGCTTCTAATACGTGGCATTGCAAATCACAAAGAGAAAACCCACACTGGTCTGTGTCTATCAAGGTCTGCAGATATCCCAACAGGCGGGTTGCCAACACCCTGCTGAGATACTTGACATCAACATTTAACATTGAGAGAGGAGGAAAGAATAAGACAAGGTCTCCATTGGGTCATTACCAAGATTGGGAACCATCACCACCACCATAGCCCCTTCCAAATGGCCTTGTTATAGACCTCCAATAATTTGTCCACTAATGGGCCCACAGATCATTGGAAACACTCTGCTGGGAGACCCTTCCCCCCAGGTCTTTGCCTGTCTTCCTACCACTTATGGCTGCAATGTTTTCTTCTCTAGTTATGGGTTCCTCTGCATTTTCTCGGTGCTCCACAGCTAGACCTTGTCTTTCCACCACCAGCTATATACCCTCCCCTCCCTCTCTGCAGCACCTGGTAGAGGTGTGTAAATCTTGCCATGAATACGTCATTAATGGCTCGCTGGGTGCACACTAGTACTCCGCTGTAATTTTTACCACCAGTATTGGGGTGTGCCGAACTCCTTGCTTAACCAGTCGAGTGAGTATCGCCCCAGTCTTATCCTCCCCGCATGTGGCCTGTGGGGGTGGGCAGTATAAACAAACCTCTCCTGCCCGTACCAGTCATCTAATAGTTTGGGGCGTGTGTCGCTCTTCGCTGTTCTCCCGGCCATCCACCACCTCCTCAGGGTTCACTGCATGGGTATCGTTCACAATTTTACTGGACTGCGCCAGCTTTACATTCTTCTCCTTCCCCATTGTTATATTGCAGTTCACTGCAGCATGGTACAAGAGTGCCACAAGCTTCAGTAGATGTATGGATTATATCAAAGTATCTCAGTTCAACGGGTAACCGGATGAACACTTGGTGGCGCTGTTGAGCACTGTTGGGACGCGCTCAGTTTTTGGCGGTTCTCAGCGGAGGCAGAGGTAGAGACGGAGACGGAGACGGAGCGGGCCGGCAGGTTAGCGTTCGACAGTGCGGTCGGTGCAGAGGCCAGCGGAGCGGCGGAGCAACTACAGCAATTACAGAACAGAGGTGAGCCGGAGGCGCGACTTCATTTCCGCACGGTCTCCTCCGCAGCTTTCCGTCCTCCGGTCCGGAGGGGAACCTCCGGATTTTCCACAGCGCCACCCCCAGAAGAGGTTGCAGTTGTGGTCGTGGTTGTGGGCTGCGGTCCTGAAGGCCGTCGATTCCGCATTGCGCGGAGTATACCAAGGGCTCAAGGAAAATAAAAAAAAAACACTGAGGAGCCCAGGTTCGACTCTCCTAGTCTCCTACTACAAAAAAGGCTCACTCAACACTCCACTTGCACCCTGCTAAAGAACCTCCCACCCTGCTTGTCTCGTGCTGTCAGTCTGCCGTCGGTGACACTTGTGTAGTACAGGCGGCACAGGCAGTAGCTGGCGGGGGACAGGAGGGAGTGCAAATAGAGAGGGCAGCAAGGGCAGCAGAGTTCAGCAGCAGAGTTCAGTCCCCACAGGTACTTGAGGGCATTTTGGAGGCATTTGGAGTCACTTGGAGAAATCAGGAGCCACGTGGGTAGTATCCGCATCCGCATCCTGATTTATCAGCCCATTTCTTAGCACTATAGCTGCGGTGTGCAGCAGAGGCAAGCAGGGGATCTTGCCTCCCATCCCGGTTTCTTAACCGGGAATGAGATCTGGAAAAGTCCGGCAAATGACGGAAAATATAAAAAAAAAAAACTAAATCCCAGAAAAGAACCGAAGGAGGTTAACTCTCTGTCACAGAATGGATTACCATGCACCAGTGAGAGCCCCAGAGAGAGGCTTGTCGCAGTACCGACCCCAGAACCAACTTTAACCTCAAGACGGAAGGCCGGTCTTTACAAATTTTTTTATCTAAAGGACCCGTTGTCGGCGATTTACTCATCGTCATCAACAGTTGAGGCTAGCAAATTACCAACCCCCATCGTTCCACATAAGGTATCGCCCCCCAGTATCAAGAGCGGGACAAACATTAAAAGCGATGCAACGGGGTCCCAACCCTTGCAGCCTCAGCTAATTCTTACAAACCATCTAAATCAGGCCTTAGCGTCAGTTCAAGTGCATCATTCCAAAACTCCCACAAAGGCGATGGAATTAATAAGGAGCACAGAAAAAAAGGAAAGCTCAGAAGACCCGTCATCAAATTCTAAACGAGTAAATCGGAGCAGATTAGCTTCACTGTCAGTAAAAGGAAATGAAATGACTTCTATAAGGGAATCCAAAATCTTCAAGGAGGATAGTCCAAATCCTAGCTTATTACAAACATTGTCCACCCAAGTTCCCGACCCTTGGCATAACTCTTTCGTTATAACTTCCGACTGTCAACTTGAGGAATTGGTGGAAATATTATCAAAAAATAATGACAGCCAAGAGTTAGCTTCTAATTCAGAGCTGGACAATAATGACAATCAGATTAGCCCAGGCATAGTGGTCTCGACCCCCTGCAACAAAGAGCAAAAAAGGCTAACCCTGGATGACAGTGGTATCATGCCAAGAATCCAAAATCACCAAAACCACCTCTGTCAAACAGCGCCAATTACAATCTTGTCAGTGTGCACGTTGGACCCAGTCCCAGAGCCAGACGAGACGCAAAATTGGTATAAAGATCAGCCATAGAATCGTTCGAATTTATGGGCCCAATCCCTCCTAGGCACCCTTGATCAAGCAATAAAGGTGCTGAATTATCAATCAGACAAATTGGAGGTGCAGATTGACCTCATTAACCTAATCGCAGACCACATTTCTGGAATAAATACGAAACTGGATATACTGTCATCCCATCTGATTAATAGAGAGAAATTGGAATCCCGTGTTTTGAATGAAAACCATCAACCTAATTGTGGATGCGGGAGCATTATCGAAAAAATAGCCAGTCTCCCGGACACACTAAAAGACATCCTAGCGGAGGTTAAACTAACCCGAAAAACCAAACTTGGCAAAGAAAAACACACCAAGCAAGTCGCAACGTCAACTACAAATATCAACGACACGTCAGGAGACTCTAAAAGCAATTTATCAGAGGACCCAGGGCAAGTAAAAACAGGAACAATTCCAGGAATCGAAGAAAAGGAAATAGATATAACTCAGCTCACAAATAAATTCCTTATTGTGGGAAAACCAACCAAGAGGGAAAGAAAAAAGGCAAGGAAGGCCAGACCAAAGAACAAAAAGCAGCAACAAACAGATGACGAAAACTTCTTTGCCATATTTAAATCTGTTACTCCAAAAGAGGAAAAAAGTCGACCATTACCGGATGAAACAAAGGGAGTCCAGGCATCATCAAACAAGGGAGTTGCTGAAATCTTATTAAGGGAAGGCCGGCAGGACTCTAGAGAAATTGCTTGTCCGCCCTCACAAGAGCGTTTAATAACTAAGCCTTTCCCTTCAGACGGAAACCAACAGAGTCTAACAACCTCGGCTCCCAAGAAAAACTGTCATGGAAAACAACAAGTCAAAAATGAGCTTATAATGGAGCCAGGACATGCAGGTCCATCTCAAACAACATTTTCACCGAATTTGGTAGGCAATACGAGAAAAAAACAGCGTAATTGGCGAGAAGTCCCGACTGGGAGGGAAAGCCAGTGACGTACAGCAAACGCCAAAAAAAACGGAGAACAGAACAACTGAAATACATGAGGAGAAAATAAACTCAGAAAGCAATATAGGGCCAAACCCCTTGACCGTCACTATTAAGGGAAACAAACGAAAATGTACGCTTCCCCTTGGGGTCTCCCCGCCTGTTCCAAAAAGGTTAACAAAGACAGGAACAACGCAAACAATTAATGGTAAATCAGAGGAGAGGAAGGATGAACAAGAGCAACAATCATCCGTTAGGAGGGGTAATAAACCCACAACTTATGACCCTCTTCCCCAAAGATCAACTTCTTCAAAACATCCTAGAGATCTTCCAGTCTATATAGAGGCTTTTGAATCCAAGTTGTCATTTGTGCCTGATTATCCAACAAAGGGACAGCAAGATATCCTAAATCGAGGCAACCTGCTAAAACTGTTTAAGGAAATAGCAGAACTCAAAGAGATTACTTCCCAAGATCTAGTATCTGTGGAGTTCCAACCGAGTGTCCACAATACGGACATTGAAGAATCTGTAACAACTTGGGCCTCAAAGGACCTGGCCGATAAGATTTTTTCCGCAAGAACTCAGTTTAGTGTATGGGGTATTATCTTGCTGCAGCACAAGCGTCCAAGATATCCCTATCCCCTATTAGAAAAATCTCACAACTCAAAAAAAGGAATAGGTGAGAAGGAAAGACAAACCACTTGCTTAAGAGGAGCTAGAGGTCAAACGCCGACAATTATGATAACAGGACACAGTGTTACATCACCAGAAGGCAATCAAAGTATCTGTCAGCAATCAGCAGTCCAGCCGGACTGGTCTTGGTTGCCCAGGATCCTGAATAATCAAAATTCCTAAATGTGAGCTTAACAACTCTAACCGTCTGCAAAGGCGGAAACAAAAATTAAAGAAAATAATGCCACAAAGTATTTCATTCTGTTCCTGGAATGTCCATGGGTTTCATGAAATGGCCCATGAGAATGACACACTTACCTTTTTTCAGCATCAAGATGTAATCCTGATTCAGGAATCATGGAAACTCTCCCCCTCGCCAATAGCAGGGTTCCAAGAACACCATATATTAGCAGAAAGATTATCACCCTTCGGGCATCCACGCGGCGGACTGTCAACCTACGTAACCCAAAAATACAACTGGGTAACAGAAGTGCTGGACGTGGGTCTCTCTTGGGTTCAAGTGATTAAAATCACCGACCGTTCACCAAAAGGAAACAAGAATTGGCAACTATTGGTGATTAACATCTATATTAACCCGAAGAGGAAAACCCAGAAGGAGAAATATGCAAACTTATCATCCTTGATAAAAGTATTACAGAGATCGTACGCGCAATGCCCAATGTTTATTTCAGGAGATTTTAACAGCAATCTCATCGGGAAAAAACAGGTAGCAAAGACCAAAAAAGTAGTACGTGACCTGGGAGACTTAGGTTTGTTAATACTGAATGGAAAAACTAGGGGTGACATTCCGGCAGGTATTACCTACTTGAGTGGTAAAGTCCACTCAATAATAGATTTTACAATAATAAGTAAGGTCTTATCTTCCAGCATAGAATCATTTCAAATAGTCAAGCGTTTAGAAAGTGACCATTTCCCTCAAATAACTAGAATTAATATCGCACTCACCGCACTGCAAAATCTGCCGTCCTTACTACAACATGCCGAGAAGTTCAATCTAAAGAAGTTAAAATGGCGTGGGGGAGGCCTGGAAAGTATATTGGCCACAGTAAAACAACATATGTCCATTTCAGGCCCACAGCCCGAGGAAGATTGTATAAAGAGCTGGGAGCAACTGATTCTGGCCCTCCTACATAAATTCCCAGCAACATCAGGGAATTCAGGATGTATTAAGGTAAGGAAAGAGCCATGGTTCAATTTGGACCTAAGAGAAAAAAAGAGAAGCGTTGCACGTGAGGTCAGAGCAGTAGCACATGGAAAAAAAATGGGAACTGGCATAAATGACCGAAAACTAAAAGAAGTAAGGAGCATGTACAGGAAGTCGCTAAGGGTTGTAAAGAGAACATATAAGGAATCCATTTGGAATAAGCTACTGAGTGCAGGAAAACGGCCGGATACCAGGGATTTTTGGGGAATCATTAATGACTTAAACAAAGGAGCAAGCCTTCAGCAAGAAGCAGGGGTAGGAGAGGAATCCTGGTCCTACCATGTGCAATCACTGTATGGAAACACAGTTTCAAGCAGCACCAACAGTCAGTGGGGTAGAGAGTTGGACAATGGGAAAAACACAAAAAATGAGATTCCGGCGACTATTGAAAAAGAGGACCAGAAAGAAGTAAATGAGATCATGGAAACTCCTCTAACCTCTAAAAAACAACTGAGGAGTATAATAACAAGATTGAAGACAGAAGGAGCTGCAGGTCCGAATGGGCTGCCAAATATGCTCTTTAAAACTGACCCGGATTTCTGGTCAGAGTCCTTAACTCCCCTATTCAACCATATATATTCACAAAATGAAGTTCCAGCATCCTGGCAAGGGAATATCATCCACCCCATTTTCAAACAGGGGGACCGTCGCAACCCCGCAAATTACAGGCTGATATCCCTAATAGACGTTGAAGCTAAGCTCTACGCCTCCTGCATCCTAACACAGCTACGAGACTGGATTGAAGAGACCAATATTATCCCGAAGTTCCAAACAGGGTTTAGGCAAGGAATGGGTACCATTACAAACTTGGCCAGTCTGTCGCTCTTAATGGAAAAAGCATTAACTGAGGGCTCCAGACTATATGCGTGCTTTATTGATATAAGGTCAGCATTCGACCGGGTATGCAGAGAGCGCCTATGGGCAAAGCTGATCTCCTGGGGATTTCCGAAACCCATGTTAAACGCCATAGCCACCCTTTATAATAACACATGGGTAAGAGTCAAGTTAGGCAATGGCGGCAGTATAACCTCGAGGATTTGGACGCACCAAGGTTTAAAGCAAGGCTGTGTGTTGGCCCCAAGCCTCTTTAACCTTTACCTCTCGGACATCAGTAAAGTTTTGGTTGCAGCAGAATGTCATCTGCCGAGACTGGCAAACAATCCAATTAATTTTCTACAATACGCGGATGACATAGTAGTATTGAGCAAATCACCAATTGGTCTATAGAGAGCAATCAATAAATTAGCGGAATATTTAAAACAGGAAAAGCTGGAATTAAACAAAGGTAAAACAAAAGTTGTCCAATTAGTGGAATCAAGCAAACTCAACTATAACAGGACGGCAAACGGAGAAGCGGTAGAAGAACAACCATCATATAAATATCTGGGTATTTTAATAGAGCAAGGTCTGAAACACAAAGAGCAAAAAGTAGTAATAAAAGCAAAAGCCCAGTCATTAATCTTTGCATACCGGCTACTGTAATCTAAACTGGACTGCCCCAATTACAGTCATCTATTGAAGGTCATGGCCGCGCAAATTTTGCCCATTTTGTCTTATGGGTTGGTTACTTGGCATGGCAAGGAGGCTGACTTGCTAAACGCAATGCAGACAAAGATCTATAAAGCCGTTTTTAATCTGCCAAAATCTGCTTCTCCTTCGCAGATACGGCTAGAATTTGGCCTGCAAAATCAAAGCTTCCGGAGCATGAGCGGCTTTTTGAAGCTTTGTAATAAATTTCGTTCTGCAAATCAGGAGTCGTTGGACCATCTATGCTGGAAAGAAATCATGTATCAGGCGGACAACAAAATCTTGAGCGCCTGGGGAAAGCATCTGAAAACCTGCCTAATAGAACTTGATCTAGAATCATCATGGGAAACTAGGATGGATAAAGCTGGTTTAAGTTGTTTAATTAATAAGGCAGCCAAAATGAAATCCTTTTTGGAAGATAAAAATTAATTGGCCAAACGCTGGCATGGGTGGACAGTTATAGCGTCCTATAAATCAATAAAACCACAAGCATACCTAGCCTCACATTTTCCTAAAGAAATCCTATATGGACTATCGGATGGGCCATCACTTGTCAAAAGATCTACTCCCCTCTTGGAAACAGAGCTTCCAATCAGACAAATGCCGTCTATGCGGATACAAAATTGAATCTCTAGCCCACATTTTTTGTGTATGTCCAGCAGTAATGGCTCAGAGACGTTGGTATTTAAAGCAAATTTTGAATGTCCTAAAAATTCGAACCTGTAGACAAGCAGTAACAAGTTGGCTGGGAGGATCCTCCATAATCCTGGCTTGCAGGGGAATCAAATTTCTGGGGGCGGTAAGGATCCGCCTGAAGCAACTAGAGCAGGATGATTGTAACATCGGAACCCTTAAGAAAAAAAAAAAAGACAAAACAAAAATAAACTGTTTAAATAGATAATTTAGATCTCACAGAGATAGATTGTCCCGTGCTCGAATCAAATTTTTTTATAACTGTATCTAACAAATTTTATGGGTCATTGGTGACAATGAGCAGATGTTTTATGGTTGTTTACTTTTATATACCTTTTATTCAAATATGTGGGTTTTGTGATAATTTTAACAAATTATACAATAAAACTTTGACTTTGAGTGCCACCTCAATAATTCAGCAGCTTTCCGCCCCAGGGTCAAGGCTCACAGTACACTTTCCCATTCAATCAATCAGGGAATTTTGACGCATGCTACTCACCTGTGAGGGTCTCAAGCCAGGTCTGAGGGTCTTCCTGAAAATGTGCAGGGTGGGGGCATGTATGAGGTCGATCGGGAGCTTGTTCCAGGTCTTGGCCATGATGTAGGAGAAGATTCTTCTACCCGTTCTTGCTCTGCGGATGCGCGGGGATTCAGCGAGGGTGAGGTCGGCGGATCAGAGGTTTCTCTTGGGTACATGGAAGGAGATTCTATTGTTGAGATATTGGGGTCCAGTGTTGTGGAGGCATTTGTAGGCATGGGTGAGTATCTTGAAAGTTACTCTCTTCTTGACAGGGAGCCAGTGGAGGTTTCACAGGTGTTGGGTGATGTGTTCATGTTGATGCATGCCGAGGACAAGTCTGGCTGCGGTGTTCTGTATGGTCTGGAGTTTGTGGAGCAGGGATTTGTTGATCCCGGCATAGAGGGCTTTCCATAGTCCAGTCTGCTGGTTATGAGTGCGTGGGTGATGATCTTCCTTGATTCGGGGGGATCCATTTGAAGGTCTTCCAAAGGAGGCAGAGGGTGTTGAAACAGGTGAAGGTGACAGCGTTGAACTGTTGGGTCATGGAGAGGGAGGAGACGAGTATGATGCAGAGGTTCTCATTACATCTCTACTGCAGGTATCCGCCCACAGCACAATCACCAGGGAGTCCCAGTGCTCAGCTGTGGTAGTCTTTACCCCCAATGAGGCCCCGTTGTCATCCATTCACGCATCACAGGTTCTCCATGAGCTTGTCTTCCCCAGTGTGTCAGTCTGTTGGGATCTCTCTTCTGCGATCAGGCTGCACTCTCACCCCACCGCTGCATGAGAGCCTCTGGGTGTTCTTCCTCTCAATGCAGGCTGGTGATCTCCCCTCCATGTAGGCCTTCCCTGTAGTGGTCAGATTTCAGCGCATTACCATCTGTGCTTGATCGGACCAGGTGCTGCTCCAGCAAGTGTGGGCCCCAGGCCCTGCCGACTCTCCAATGGCTGCCCCCACTGAGGGTAGAGCATCGACTGCAACTTTTTGTTTCACTGTGTGTGCCCTCGGGCTGCCTCAGACCTCCTCTCAGTTCGGGATTTCTGTGCAGGCCTTGTCTTCCCCCTCAGGCCCCACAATGTGGCCCAAGAGTCTCTTCCAGCGTGCTGCCCCTGACGTACTGTGTTTGGCCCCACCAGTCGTACTGCACCGAGGCTGCTGTTCTTGACACCTTCTCCTGTCCCAAAGGTCTGCTTCTCATTGCCTCCTACCTTGCTGCACACTGTGCTCCAGGTTTGATGAGCCATAGCGAACAACAGTGCTCCTTGGTCGGCTCCGGTGTCTTCAGCCTCCCGAGGATACCAGACCCAGCAGCAACGTGCCCTATTCTGCCCCTCCAACTGCCAATCCATGATCCAAATCTGGGAGGGGGGCAATCCAGTGACAATCCCAAAGGGGGTATTTGTCAGTTTCCCAGCACCAAGCGCCTCGGATTGTGAAGGATTATATCAGGATACAGCTTCTGACAGAGATAGCCAAAGGGAGAGTGTCTAGTATGCCACTTTGCTTGGCCACGCCCTCTCATAATCCAACACTTAAGTTTGGGATCCAGAATGCATGTCTTTCATGCATGGTGCCTGCAACTGGGATTTTTATCTGGACTCCTTGGGTACCTCTCACTTGTCTGCTCTCCTTCCTACTCTTGGATCCAGGGGTCAGAATGTTGAGGTCTGCCTGTGCTGGCATCTCCTTGGATGTAGGATACATCTCGGTCCAAGAATCTGCCACAGGAGTTTGGGAATGGTTCTTTTTCCCTGCCCAAGATGGACCAAGGTTCCTGTGTGAGTCCATTTTTTCAGGTTAGGTTTTGCTATATAAGCACACTCTGCCTAAACTGAGGTGTGTTGGAAATGCTCTGGCTGCTAGTTAGAGTGCATTTTTGCTCCATTTATTTTTCTCTACTAAAACATCCTTTTTTCCCTCTGTTGCAGGATTGTCTTATTGCTCCAGTGTTTGGGTCATCTCTGTTCTGCTGATTCTTTGGAGGATTTTTGATGTGGCCTTTTCCTACATCAGTTTGTTCTGGAGGCCCTACTTGCTGCTGGCAGCTGTACACCACTCATTACAGTGGCTGTTGAAAAGTATCACCCCTTCTTCGGGATAAAGACTTCAGGCATCCGAAGAATATTGCCTTGACTCCATTTTGCATTTTGCAATTTCTATAAGACTGCCAGTGTTGTGCTCATGTTAGGCCTTGTAATTCAGAATCGCTTGCCTCAGCAGAACATTGCATCTTGTTATATTTTCTGTTCATGTTCAAGGCTGCAACTCGACTTGCTCATAGTATGATTATTTTGCTCTGCATTCCATTGTATACATGTAGTCCTGCTCCCAAGTTAGGAGGCGCTGAGACTCGGCACAGTGACCTTGGGCCGCTGAGAGTGCGCTCAATCTGGCAGGTGTTAGCTCATCTTTCTGTGTCTTCTTTGTTCGTGTCCGGCTCAGACAGGTACTTTTCCATCAGGGGCGTGGCCGAAGCCTCCTTATCTTCTATTAGCGAATGTTGGGGATTCAGTCTCTCTCCAGCCATCTCAGGGTGCAGGTTATGACGGGCTCCTCTGCAGAGTAATGGTAATAAATGCTTGTTCATATTGTCTACTGTTTTGCTGACTCTTCATTTGGGAAGGCATAGCAGGTGCTTGTGTACATCCCGCATGGCCCTAGAGGGCCATGTCCTTCAGTTGGCTCCTGAACAGGGTCTCCACAAAAGGGGCCCCTCACCCGTAACTGGGTTCGCAGGAGCCGAAGTGGTGTCTGGTCAGTCGGGCGGATCGGGGCCCCTTACGTACAAGACCAAGCTTGGTTCTCACAGCTGCCCCACCCTCCCGATCAGACGGATCTTTGGTTATTGGCCCTTGGCTGGGGTCCTGGAAAGGCGAAACATTGGAGCTGACCGTTTGGTCCGAGGAGTTGGTTGTGGAGAATAACTTTCTTGACTTGTGTGCACCAGGTGAGTAATTTGGTTCTTGGAAAATGGTGCCATTCTTGGTCGACTAGCGCCTGCGGGCCGTGTCCTGGTACAGTCTCTGACTGTCTCGTCTTGGACTTGGTGGGTCTGCGGACCCTTGAGAGACACAGAGCGCTTGCGAGCCGCCTGCTGGGCCAACTGGAAATTGGCCTCTTTGTAAAAGGTCCGGGAACGCTCACAGGTTCTCTGCCAGGCCAATTGGAAATTGGATTTGCTCTTGAAAAGGTCTGGGGCTGAAGTCTGTCCTCTTTTATTTCGTGCAGTCTCTGGACTGACTTGGGTGCAGTTTGCGAACTGACTTGATTGAACGGCACGAGTCGACGGGCTGTGTCTTGGTACGGTTTAATACCGTCTTGGTTTGTACTTGACGAGTTTGCGGATCCTTGGAAAAGACACAGAGTGTTCGTGAACAGTCTGTCGGGCCGACTGGAAATTTGGCTCGTGCATGAAAAAGGACTGGGACTGTTTGCGGACAATCTGCGAGGCCAATTGGTATTCAGTCTATGCTTGAAAAGGTCTGGGCTAGAGCCTGTCTTCCAGAACTTGGTACAGTCTCCGGACTGTTTTCTTGAACGTGGTACAGTCTCTGGGCTGTTTACCTGTCTTGGTGTGGTTTTTTGACTGTTTTGTTCCGGGCTGACTTGTGTTTTGAATGTTGCATTTAAGTGTTATGAGGTTTGTGGACTGACGTCGGTGGTGGTGCTTGTGCAATGCTTGCTTGAGTGAGTGGCTTTACGGAGAGTGTTCCTGGTTTGTAAATGTTTTTTGTTCCTTTATTTTTATTTTTATTACATTTGTGGGTGTTGTCTGTCTGTTAGGGGCAGGGTGTGTGTCTTATGTTAAGATGCCTTGTTTCAGTAAGTTTGGATGTTTTGGATGCCGATGCTGTTCTAAGAGTGCACGGCTGGAAGAGAGCCAGCCCGCCCCTCCGGATGGTACCCCGAACTTTGACATGTATGTCAACCACGGTATTGGCGATATTATGTTTAGCACATTGTGGAATAAATATACGAGGCACAATACTGAGCTGCAATGGCCACTTACTGGCTCTTTTGATGAACAGAAAATGAATTTTCTGCAGGATAAATTATTTGCTAAAAGGAGTAGACAGTCCATGTTTGATTCTTTGAGGGTGTGGCAGAAGGAAGCGAAGCAGTGGTGCATGAGGGAAAAGAAGGTGGCTGGAAGGAAAGAAACACAAACGATTACACAGAAGGCAGTAGCCTATGATAGGGATAAGATAGAAAAAGGCATAGAGCGTGAAGACAGGAGGTTCTGGCTACAGGCTGATAAAAGTAATGTGGTTAGGGAGGAAGGAGACAAACTAGTTGAGGAGCTTCTGGATTCTTGTCCCCCGCCACTCTATGCCCCACAGCGGATATACCTTACAGCTCCTAGTTCCTCATCCCCGACTTCTGGGATTGCTCACTCCGGTACTCCCGGCACTGTTGCATCAGCCCCAGCCCTGCTTGCTTCTCTTGTACACCCACCAGTGGTGAGTACAGACACCGCTCCTTCCCCTGCACTGTCCCTTTCTTCTCCTGACCCATCTCTGAGTTCTGCTCCATCCGCTACACTACCCCTTACACCCCCAACACTGACCCCTTATATGATGGTGCCTGTCTCTGCCTCTGCTCTCTCCTCAATGAGCACCACGCCTCAAACACCGTTACACACCGAGACTTCTACACGTGGACTCCCTGGCGCCAATTAGGCAGCAGCGTAGGATCGCATGAAGAAAGTGTTAGTGCGTTCAGCTGTGGGACTGAAGGAGAAACAGGTGGTAGCGAATCAGGCAGCTCAGTGGGTTCGACACCCAATCTATAGCGTGGAGAATATCTGGAGTGTGATGAAAGACTATGAGCCCTTCATATAACAGCATGCCCTTAAGCACATGTCGGCTACTCTGATACAGTTGTGGGAGCAATGCTTTCAGGGAACCGAGCCGCAAATTATTTATGACAGACAAGACCGAGTATATGTTACAGACATGGCCTTGAATGAAGTTTTTCGTAATGTAACTACACTGGAGGGTTACCGAGGCCGATTACTTCAGAAGGTTCCACTATAAGGGACACAGTACCCCATGAGGTAGGTCCATCCCATTTATCATCCTGAAATACCAGAATTGCGCGACTCTACAAATGCTGTAATAAGACAGCAAGTCAACGCTCGGTTTCAAGAACAATGGATCTTTACCCCTTGGAAAAGGAGTGAGGTCCTTTCTCTAAAGGGTCAACTACCAGACCCGAGAAAACATCCTATGCATATTATAAAGAATTGAAAGAAGTGGCCTACTTGACAGTCATGACGCCGGCCTGACATAGAGTTATTCTTTGGTTTGTTGGTACCGGTAGATGTATGGAGGCAGGTCCATACACAAGACCATGTCACGGAATTGGGGGGCACACGGGAGGAGATTAGAGCATGGGATAAGGAGCGCAAACCCAGTAAGAAGCCCAAAGCAGAGTTGCTAGCCCTGCCAGGGCGCATCATCGCCTACATGCACTCCCTTATCCCACCGAAGAGGGTGGACTGGGATAAGTTGACTCTGTGTCATCAGAAGAAAGACAAGAGTGTGTCTGACTTCTTCACCAGATTCGAAGGGGTGTTCTTAGATTTCAGTGGCCAGGATTTGTCACAAGAGGGTGGTGTTCGATTGTTTGTGAATAGGTTTGTTAC
The DNA here is from genome assembly GCF_964204655.1 of Triturus cristatus. NCBI lineage: Eukaryota > Metazoa > Chordata > Amphibia > Caudata > Salamandridae > Triturus > Triturus cristatus. Next base: position 440,899,436 of record NC_140582.1, on the reverse strand, counting down.
TAATTCACTCCCTGAGATTGCTGCTTGGCTGCAGGCCTCAGGGAGAGCACTTGGACGACATCCTCCCGTCAGTTATATTGAGCATGGCTCAGTATCATGAACATTGGGAGAATGAAGACAAGGACAGGGTAGAAAAGAAGACAACACATTTGAATACGAGAGTGTTGACGCAGCAGGTAGCAAGAGGAGGGGGTAGAGGACGTGATTCGGGTTTGGGTCAGCGGGGCCCCAGGTCCGGAAAGGGTGGAGCTTAGAGTCCGCCTCCGCGACCCAACCAATGTGTGTATTGTAAAAAGGAGGAACGAGTGTCCAGAGTTATTACAGAGAGGTGGGGCTCCGAGAGGCAGAGGTTTTGGAGGTAGGGGACGTGGAGCAGCAGGCAGAGGGGGACACAGTCAGACAATACAACAGATAATAGACAGAGCGGGAACTACTTTGACGACTCTTGGGGACGACAGTACTATCATGATGACTATGACCTGGATGAGGTGACGGGTTGTCTCACAGCTAGGACAGCCAAGGGCAGGGCGAGGGGCCAGTTCTGGTGCCTGTAGATCAGTGCAGACCCTATGTCACTGCTGATTTGCAAGGCTCCACCGAGAAAATTCTAGTTGATACAGGGGCTATGAATACCTCTGTTTCACATTCACTGGTCCAGGGGGCAGCTGTGTCTGGCCAAAATAATATTTTGGTTGGTTTCTCAGGTGTACCAGTTGTTAGCTCCATTTCCAAACCTCTGGCATTGACTATCCGTCCCTTTACAGTTGACTCCCCATTTTTGCTGACGCTGAATTGTGGAGAGAATTTGCTGGGACTAGATTTGCTAAAAAGATTGCGTGCAACAAAATATTGCTCCCTGGATGGTGTTCATATGACTGTTGGTCCATGAGTTGTCCATGCCAAACAATGCTTCGCCAAAGATGATCCTCTTTCCCCATAGTTTTATGAGGTGCCACGTACATTATGGGCGACAGGTGACACGGATGTAGGGCTGCTTCACATCCCACCTGTCTCCATCCTGATAAAGAATAATGCCAGGTTGCCCAGGAACAAGATATCCCAGGCAGGAGAAAAGGCCTTATTGCAAATAATTCACGATTTGAGTAAGTCTGGTGTAGTCGAAGAGACAGCAGTGAATGTGTGTAGCAGCCCTATTCTTCCTATCCTTAAGAAAGAACCTTTGGACTGCCCTAACCACCACTCTGATGTTTACCGCTTTGTAATTGCCCTGAGAGAGGTCAATAAAATAGTAGTTCCCCAATACTCTGTGGTGCCCGACAATACACCGATTTTGACAATGATCCCTCTGACAGCTCAGTTCTTCTCAGTGATCGATTTAAAGAATGCTTTCTTTAGTATTCCAATACACCCTGACAGCCGTCACATTTTTGGATTTACAATTGCTGGCCGGAGTTTCAGATTCTGTCAGGCTCTGCAAGGCTATACAGAGAGTCCTAGTATTTACAGCCAGGTTTTGAAAACACAACTGGATTCATTGGAGCTTCCCACTGGTAATGTGCTGATGCAGTATGTTGATGATCTTCTAGTGGCCTCAGACACTGAACAGGACTGTAAGGAGGCCACAGTTAAATTATTGCTTCATTTGGTACACCATGGACATAAAGTGTCCTTATCTAAATTTCAGTATTGTCAATAGGAGGTCTCCTACTTAGGTCACCTACTGTCGAAGGAGGGTCGTAGACTAACACCAGAACGCATATCTACCATAACTAACATGCCCGTCCCTAAAACCCAATGCGAGGTACGCGCGTTCCTGGGGATAACTTCATATTGTCGGCAATGGATTCCCTAACTTCTCCTTACTAACGAAACCCCTTCTTTACCTCACCACCAAAGATGTGCATGAGCCTTTGCCTTGGACATCTGCATGCCAGCAAGCTTTTGAACAATTAAAGACTACGCTTTGCACTGCTCCTGTGCTTGGTACTCCTGATTACCAGAAGCCTTTTGTGCTCTATGTACATGAGGCTGACAGTTGCATGCTTTCTTTACTAACACAGGGTTTTGGCGGTAAGCAGATATCCTGTGCCTATTTTTCAGCCGTTTTGGATAATGTCGCAAGAGCGCTTCCGAGCTGTCTGAGAGCTGCTGCGGCAGCAGCAGTATCTATCAGACAATCGACAGGGCTCGTCCTCGATACTGACCTCAAAGTGATGGTACCTCATGCTGCGGGCACGCTATTGAACAAGACAAAAACACAGTACCTCACCAGTGCACTTCTTACTGGATACGAACTGACCCTATTTGCTCCGCACATTACCATTAAACAATGCACTACTCTCAACCCAGCCATGTTACTACCCCTCCCTCGGAAGAAAAGGACAGTGATGTCCATGATTGCTTGTTTAGAATGGACGAGGGAACAAAGGGACGAGTAGACCTGACAGATGTTCCCTTATCTGACCCCCAAGGTGAACTATATGTTTATAACTCTTGTTTCAAACTGCCGGGCGGCACTACCACTGCAGCCTATGCAATACCAAGGTTATATTTTGCAGTTGAGATATCCTGTGTCCCATACCAGTCAGCCCAAGCTGCTGAGTTAGTTGCCCTCCTAAGGGCTTGCGAGCTGAGTGAAGGACTGACTGTTAATGTCCACACCGACAGTCAGTATGCCTACGTGGTAGCGCATACTTTTGGGCGCCTCTGGGCGGAGAGAGGGTTCCTGACATCTCATGGTCAGAGCATACAGCATGGCCCATTGATAATCAGATTATTATCAGCACTGACTCTTCCTGACAAGTTAGCTATCATCAAATGCAGTGCCCATAAAGCAGTGGTAGATAATGTGGGAAGGGATAATGCCTTTGCGGATCAAACAGCCAAGGGGATAGCCAGAACAAAGATGAATAGGATGTTTGTAGCAGGATCTGCCAGATGGGTTCCAGACAATGCGATGTTTGAAGACACTGTGGAAAGCGTGAGGGAGATATAACGAGAAGCGACTGTAGACAACTTGGCAATGTGGGAGGAGAGAACAGGACGCTTAGATGAGGACGGGTGTTGGACTGATTTGTCAGATCAAAGAAGGTGGTTGCTGGCCAATGCCTATGTTTACCTGTTCATGGCCCAGCACACATTAGTGCAAAAGACATTTGTAAATTGCTAGATCCAGTATGGCAGAATGAGAATATCTCTAAGATTGCGACACAGTTAGTGAGAAACTGTATCGTTTGTTTGAAGCACAATCCTGGAAAGGGCACCCCTAAACCTGTGGGTGACTTTGCACCACCTTCCTTCCTTTTCGAGGTCATCCAAATGGATTTCATTGAAATGGAGTGAATATGTATTGGTGGTAGTTTGTGTATTTTGTTAGTAGGTAGAGGCCTACCCAACTAAATAAAATACAGCCATAGCAACAGTAAAGGTACTTCTAAAGGAGTATTTCCAACGCTACGGTGTAATCTGGAGTGACAATGAGAGCCACTTCAATGCTAAAGTCAGTAAGCTGGTGTGCAAGGGCCTACAAATCACACAGAAATTCAATGCGGCCAACCATCCTCAATCGGCTGGCCTTGTTGAGAAGTACAATGGCATTCTCAAACTGAAACTAGCCAAGATTCATGAAAGCACAGGATTGAAATGGCCAGATGCATGGCCCATACCACTAATGTCAGCAAGAGTGACTCAACATTCCAGGACAGGGTTATCACCTTACGAGCTGATTTTCGGGCACCCTGATAATGTTTGGGGCGTCCCGAGACCTAGATGTTTTTCAGAAATAGAATACCCCCTTTTGATTGATTATTTGTATGCCTTGTCTAAAGATCTGCATTCTGTTCACCAACAGATATCTGCCGCCCTACAACCATTGCCAGAGGGACCCAGACATTGGATCCAGCCTGGGGATTTCATCCTCATGCATCAGTCTCAACGCAAGACCTATTTGGAGCCACGGTGGAGAGGCCCTACCCAAGTGCCCTTGCCCACACGGACGGCTGTGAAGGTGGATGGCCGAAAGCACTGGGTGCATGCCTCCCTACAAAGAAGGTGCCTCTCCCACTCCCATATGATTCCTGGGTGAAGGACGGGATTGTCGACCAGGACGAGGAGCAGTTTCTCCACTTTGTCCCCATTTCTGATGCCCGGCTGAAAGGGGCACAGACCGACAAGGAGAGTGACGAGGTTTTGTTTGAGGCAATCCCTCCTGAGATAAAGGCCGCCTCGGGTACTCCAGCCCCCTCAGCACCAAGTCCTGAGTCCCGATCCCCAACAGATTCTGAACCATTACCCTTGTTTGTTGATGAGTTAGGGAAGGACTTGAGCTTAGGGTGCAGGCGTTTTGCCTCTGGCACCTGTTTTAGATTGGGTGGAGTACATTGGTGCACTGCCCTGGACACTGGACAGGATTGTTGAGAGTATTTGCCCAGGAGGGAGGTTGCCTTATCCAGAAAGATGGATTGTTTTCAACAAGGGCCGTGATTGTTTTACTGGGTTGCAATTGTGCAGCTCCACCATGGGAAAAAGAATGTTTGATGAACGATAGGAGCCTGCCTGTTAGGCTCTAGATGGATACAGGGAAGAAGAATACCCCTCTGGCTGGTTGTACAGCGGCTCCGATTTCCCCAAGTACTTTTCAGCAATGCATCCATTTGGTCACTTCATCACTGAGGAGGAGCAGCCCTTTGCAGTTCCCCACTCATATTCCCATGGTCCTGTTTGGTCCACCTGGCCCATTAAGACTGTTTGTAGTGATAATTTTGCTTTCCCTGATCTTTGTATTTGGCATACTGTTCTTCCTGGGAGAAAAAATCCTGTGCATGCTTGGATAAGTACTACCCCAACAACCCCTGAACATAGTATTGGTACTTTAGCCCCTCACAAAGAAGAGCACCATAAGACTTACAAAGATAATGTTTTTATTCAGACGCTGCATCAAACACATGCTGTTTGCCTATACCTTTATCCTATGTTAATAGTTGTGAGGGTTGGTTTACATTGCTTAGTTTGGTCCGCCCTTTTTCTCAACCAGACTCCTTGGACCACAAGGGCACTAGGCCCCTTTCATCAATGACACTGAAAGTGTACTCTCAGCATAGATCACCATATGGTGCTTCCCCTGGAGATGGGCGTTTTGATCAGGTATTCCTGACTTCGTGCCTTAGAGCAGTGAATAGAGGAAGAACGATAAATAAAACAGAAGAGGACGGGGACAGATTCTTGCAGTTCAATGTGACTGAATATTATCAATCTTTTCAAGCTCATAATGTCACTAATGATAAGCCCATGCCCTTGGCGGTTGTAAATGTACCGTCTTCCTTCTGCGTCCAGGGAATAGGGAGTGTAGAAGTAGGGAACAGTACCTGCAACACGACCGCTATACTGAAGATGCCTAAGAGCCCGCCATTGATTCCACCACATAACATTTATTTAATTTGTGGAGACCGTGGTTATGTGTGGTTACCTGAGGGGTGGTCAGGGCGATGTTAACTCTCTTACCTCCTTCCCCTAGTAAATGTGGCCCCTTCCGATTACCACAAGACACATTGGCTACAGCGCAGGCATGTTCCAGTTTCCCGAGTCAAGAGAGTTGTCAATCCAGATGATATTGATCAGACAGACACTTATCTGCAGCAGTTCACTGATATAATGAAAGGCCTCACACCGTTCTGGGGTCCCATATTCAATAGCCGCAACATTAGGCATTTGGCAAGGGTAGTAGAGGGGGTCATTAACACCACAGCAGATATACTCACGAACATCACAGTTGAGATCCAGGCTAAGAGACTCATCTCGCTTCAAAACAGAATGGTTTTAGATGTTATCTTAGCTGATAGGAGTGGAGCATGCCGCGTCATCTGGAGCAGCTGCTATGCATACATACCAGACACTGCCCCGACTATCAACTTAGCAATTCAGAAATTACATAAGCTAGCTTCAGAGATCCATGTAGATAATGGTTCTTGGTCCCTCACAGGATGGCTCTGGGGTTTACTACCATCATGGGATTGGAAGATCCTGCTTGTCCTAAAAGTAATTGCAGGTGTCATCTTTACCTGTTGCCTGTGCATCCACTGTCACCCAGTGCTCTGCACTTACTGTGTTACTCAGTTTGAACCAACTGTTAGATCTTCTGGTCACAATAATAAAGCCTCCAAAATGATGTTGCAAGAAATTCAGTCAATTATGCTTATTGATGAAGGCCTGTTTGATTATTGAAATGCTTGACTTGTTATTATCTTGCTTTGATCGATAGATGATTATGTATTGTCCCCACCCATTAGAATTGTAAAGACCCTGCCGGATAGCAATAAAGGTTTTTAGCCAACACTGCTAAAAGGAGAGTCTGTTAGATTTAAAATTCCCTTTCCTATGATGCCCTGCCGTGCCGCTTTAGATTAGAAGTGTGTGGCTAAATTACATGTATTGATGCTCGCATTCATTAGCCTGTCCAGTATTCCTCACAGTATGCATGTCCCATAAGCCAGTGTGACTCCATTTTGTATTTCGCAATTTCTATAAGACTGCCAGTGTCGTGCTCATGTTAGGCCTGAGAATGCAGACTCACTTGCCTCAGCAGAACATTGCATCTTGTTATATTTTCTGTTCATGTTCAAGGCTGCAACTCGCCTTGCTAAGGGTATGATTATTTTGCTCTCCATTCCATTGTATACATGTAGTCCTGCTCTGACGTTAAGAGGCGCTGAGACTCGGCACAGTGACCTTGGACCGCTGATAGTGCACACAATCTGGCAGATGTTAGCTCATCTTTCTGTGCCTTCTTTGTTCGTGTCCGGCTCAGACCGGTACTTTTCCACCAGGGGCGTGGCCGAAGCCTCCTGAAGGGCTTATCTTCTATAAACGAATATTGAGGAGTCAGTCCCTCTCCGGCCATCTCAGGATCCAGGTTATGACGGGCTCCTCTGCAGAGTAACAGTAATAAATGCTTGTTCATATTTTCTACTGTCTGACCGACTCTTCATTTGGGAAGGCATAGCAGGTTGTTGTGTACAACCCGCGTGGCCCTAGAGGGCCACGTCCTTCAACATTTACAGTCCCATTACACTACATAACGGGTTTTGAACTTTTACCTATTTAAGCACTGCATAAAATGTTGTGTGGTTTTCCCCGAAAACGAGCCGAATTAAGTATGCATGGAGATTCTCAGAATCACAGCAGGATTATCATCTTCTGCATAATAACTATGTATAAGTGTCATCCCTTCCGTCATCCTCGGCTGACATGACACAGCAAGGTAGAATCCCCTCAGGGTACCTTTTGGATATATATACACACCATATCTTTGCTAAGGCAGGCAGAGGAGAAAGACTTCCATGCTGACACACTGACGTGAGACGCTGAGGTTCCTACATGCAGACACTCCAGCTTGCAGTGGTCTGGCATACCTCGTGGGGTGTCCATCTCGAGACCAAGGTGGGGTCCCACTCTCTCACTTCAGGTAATGGGGTTGGCTTTAGCCTGGTGGGATTCTTGGCTCTACACCTACATACATGCCAGATGCACTTAGATACATCTAGTTAGGGTTGTATTGTAGGAGTATGCATTATTGTTGTCATGTATTTGTCCAATATCCATTGTTTTAGCACTATAGAAGGAATCTACCATCCATTTACTCTGTTGGTGCTCAACATCATTTGTATCTGTTTCTGTCTCATAGTTGTTTCAGCACACCTATTTTACACTAGAATAACGCTGGTTCAATAAATGCTTATTGAAAACGTCCCCACAGTTTATTTTGTGTATCTCTCTGAGACAAAGTGAACACAAGTGACTGATCGAAAAGTACTGTACTGTTTCCACGATCCCTGATGGGACAGAGTTGTCATGTTCGATAGTTGCCAAGAACTATTCTCTCCTTGGTAAGAGGAGTTTAAGTTGGCACTGTGAGTTAGCTAGGTATACAGGTAAACATACCCTGTGGAAGTGTCTGGAATCAGTCTTGACACCAATCCCACAGTTCATGTTGTCTAAGCGTGCAGATCCTGTATAGGTTCATAGGAACTACACACCAATAATCTGCTAAGAAGTCTGGCACTCTGTGTTATTGGTCGATCAAAAAGCTAACATGCCTTTGCAGCCTTCAAAGGAATGTGACACTGTCTAATCCTATGTGATTCTCAGTTCAAAGACAGCTGACACACTGTGTAAACTTCTGCATGGCATGCCATGGTCTTAGTGTGAACTTAAAAACATGGCCAGTGGTGGCAAAGCAGACTGGAGAAATCATGAGCAGTGTAAATAGTCCAACTTACTGATTGGTCCTTGAGCTTTGAGACGGGCTTCTCCATACTGGCTCTTTTATCCTCTGGCGCGTTCTATCCTCGTGACTCTCTCCCTACACATGAGATTGCTGACAGCCCTTTCAGGAGGCTGGATAAGAATGGGAATGAGCCTTTTCCACCCCCATTTTATCATGGCTTCTGAAAGGCTTGGGGGCGGCACTGCTAAAAATGCCTCACTGTGCAACCATGCTCCGATATTTCACTGACCTGCATTTTCCTGGTCATGTGCAGCTTCTCTATGGCTTATGAATGTGTGAATGTAGAATGAACATTAATACATCTCATACTCAGGGCCACAGGAATTATGTGATTGTGCTGCCGCAGCATTTTTTCAATAACAATAGATTTGCCATGTTTGCCACATAATCCAGAACCTGCTGCATAGGCTGTAGATTTGAACACAAAAGGAATTTTGTTTCTTGGTCAAACAGATCAAAGGTTACTAAAATGCAGCGAGTCATGTTGCCATGCAGTGGAAGGGCTTTTGCAAAGAATGAGTGGGCACCTTTTTTTTTGCTTATGGCTATATTTGGGTGTTAAACTGGTACTAATTAGGTGCAACTAATGCCCAGACAGTATTTACAAGTGTAAAAATGACAACATTATGAAGCAATACTATCACAAGCTGTCCCTCATAAGTTGCCTTCCTTACTGCATAGTTTACTCAACCCTGCTGCGTAATTTGGCTCTCCACGTCCACATAATTCCAGTGGCCTGGATCATACTGAATCGTTCAGAGGGATGCCTACAACATGCCAACTCAATATGGAGCTGTAAAGCCATTTTAGGAGGTGGGTAACACATACTGAATGCTAAAAGAGCTTAAGTACACTGTAAACAATGTTTTTTGTGCACACCAACTGCAATTAGCACTCTTTGGGCCAGATGTCTCAAGGCAATTTGTATTCGCAAATGGTGCAATTCTGTATATTTTACCATTTGTGAATACAAAATAGGCTCTCTGTGTATGAAAGGCATTCGCAGTTTAATGTTAGGGAATCACATTTTTTGCAATTTCCTAAAACTGCGACTCTAAATAGGGAATTGCATTTAGTGATTCGCAAATTGGTAATCGCTAAATCTATATAAGAAGCAATCGCAAATTGCGAATAGTCGCAATATTGAGATTTTTCATGTGCAATACACCACCAGCTGAAATCAGGTGGTAATCAGGTGCAATCTATATAAAAAGTTCCAGAGGGCATCTGTATTTCCCAAAATGGCTGCTCGCTACGTCATGGCAAGGAGGATGAAGATTCTAGCAGGTTTGCAGAGAAGGAGGAGGAGACAGGCGCACATTTTTAGACTGTGCATTACTATGTTTGATCAGACAGAAGAGGAAATCTATGATAAATACAGATTAAACCGTGCCCTGGTTTTAGATTTAATCTATGAACTTCACCCAAAATTGCAGCAACACACTCGCAGGACCAATGCACTCCCCCACCCCCCCCCCCCCATGTGCAAGTAGGCTCATTAAGCTACCAGGGTTTGATAGCTGCTGCAAGAGGGGTTTCCTACAGTATGCTTTCACACTTTTTCCTTGCATTTCCAGATGCAAGACTCATGAAAATCAATGATTATATCAGATTTCCAAACACAGCACAGGAATTGCAGCTTACTGAACTAAAATGTTATTACGTGATTGGCTGAATCGATGGGACACTTGTTGCAATATGTCCACCATCTGACAATGAAGAGATCTTCAGAAATCGGATGAGTGCCCATACATTGGAACATTTAAGTGGTATGCAATGCCTCACACTTGGTAATTGATGTAGTGGTCAGATGCTTTGTAGTACACAGGATTCCCTCATCTTTCGCCATAGTGGATTTTACACATGGCTTCTTTGTGGTGAGTTTGGAGAAAGAAATCTGCTAAGTAAATCTCCTCATTACTGTGCAGTATATAGAACAATTATATTCCTGTTTGTCAGTACATCATTATTTAATCATGTCATTGTAGGAGACAGTGCATACGCTGTACGTTCATTTAGTTTAACACCGTATTTGAACCCTGCTTCTGCAGGTGAGCACCTTTAAAATGCTGCACATAAAACAAGAAGAAATGTGATTGAGAGGGCTTTTGGTCTGCTGAAGACTCGCTTTAGATGTCTCCACAAGAGGGTTGGAGCACTACAATACAGTCCGAAAGCTGCTGCAAAATCGTGGCAACATATGCCATACTACACAACATTGCAACATCTAGGGGCATACCCCTGACCATGTCAGATTCCGAGGCAGATGACGATGAACAGTAATGTGCAGATGGATCAAGTACAGCAGACAGTAGAATAAGACATACAGAGATTACCAGCAATTATTTATAAGGTAAGTAATGAGTAATAATGCATTTCGGAATATATTTGCCAATGTGCATGTTTAGTACTTTAACCTCAGGTACAAAATTTATGATGAAATGCACAATATGTGCTATACCTCAATTGTCACATCAACATTAAAAATGTCAACAAATGTCCTTAAACAACAAACTTAAACCGACAAGCATGTCCTAACTACTTTTTCCTCACATGCACTCCACTTGGCTATACTGTGTGCTCTGCACTTTGCCCTGGGGAGGCCTCTGTAGATGCAACTTGTCTGGTACCACAACGCCTATTTTCAATCACAGAGGCAGTAATACTACTGTGGCTGGAGAGCTCCTCACTTTCCCCTCCTCCTAAGTCACTATTTGCTGTGATCTAGGCTGTCTGCATATGTTCAAATGCGTTGGTAACTTTCACTAAATCTCTTGCTACATCTCCACTACAATGTGCCATCTCCACTTGCATGGTGACTGCACGGCAAGACAATAACGCAGTAGCATTTGTATGGTGTTGGACCGATCTGGTAAACCCATCCAAGCTGCCAATTAGTTGGTAATGACACCTACAGAGGAGTGACGGCTGGCATGACTCGCGGGTAATGGGGCGGGCACGGGGGGTTGCATAGGGGGGTCATGCAGGGGGGCACAATAGATTTGGAAAAAAATATATATATAAACTTATCTTGCCACTGGGTCCCGCGTCTCTGCTCCTGATCTCCTTGAGGAACAGGAAGCATAGCCAGGCTCCACTGACCAATTACAATTCAGCAATGCAGCATTGTGATTGTTAAGCACCCAGGCTCTCCTGACCAATCACAATGCACCGTTGTGATTCCTCTGAGCATCCAGGTTCGACGCTCAGCCAGGGAATGGGGGCCTGGGTATGTTCTCCATGCAGGCTGTAATGCAGCCTACATGGAGAACAGGGAAAGTGCGCATGACTGGTCCGAGAGGGCCGGCCAAACAGTTATGTGAACTTAGGAGTGGACAAACCACTCCTCCCCTGCCCTGTTCCAAGAGGAGAGCAGCCCTGGCCACCCACTTGCAAAGCAGCACAAACATAAAGTGATGATCACTCAAAGTTATTATTAATTTATGTTTCTACTTTGCACTACTTGAAAGCAGTGGGGCAACGCTCCTTCGCCATAGTGGAGGAGCTGCTACTGCTACAGTGTGTTACATGATCGTGCTGCATGACTGTGCTAAGTTCCTTAATGGCATTTACCAGCTCCTTGTAATTGTCCACAGCTGCTTTTTGCCCCTCCTCCACTGTTGTGTTCAGCTTCTTGATGCTATCTTTGATGTCACACAAGCTTTCATTCAGTGACACCAACTATGTGTGTAATGACTTCATATGCTTGCATTGCAAGTGCTGCACCTGTAACAGTGATGCCTCCAGACCATCAAATGCAGCTCTACTCTGAAATTCCTCTGCAGCACATCTTACAACACATCTTTGCCTTTTGAGGGTATTGTTGTGGTGCATAATAAGGGACCAACGTCTTGTAAGGATCTCACATTAGATGGACGTTTAGGCATACCTGTTGTGATGTTATCCTCTTCTTCCACAAAATCAAGGACTGGAGATTGCGTCTGGTTGGTGAAGGTGTTCTGGGTGTTGGGGGCACAAAGCTTTCAGCCTGTATTTGTGACTGTGTGTCCTGAGTTTTCACCAGTTCATTTTCTCCTGCAATTGTTGCAGGTTGTTCTGTGATATGAATGTTAAAAAATGTAGTTCAATATATGTTCTTGTGCGTAGGAATTCACATAAATTGATTCTAATAAATTTTTAGAACTTGCACATTGTGTATTCATCTCGCTCCCTATGTCACTTTAGATGGCACTACAAAATGCAGCATTATTGGACTTTTATACATTATTGGAATTCAAACTCCAAATCCCATAATGCATTGGTGAGCTACTGATAACATGTGGCCTGAAGTGGTTACAGTTAATAGGTAACTGATTTCCTAATCGGTTACCTTTTTACATAACACATTTTTAGAATGTAAAATGTATTTCTTACCTTTGCTGCTGCTGGGTGTGGCCAAGTTGTCAAAGTCAGTTGCCTCAACAATTACTTGGGGCTGGAATGTTGCTTTAATCATATCTTCCAGAGGGCTAGGTGGTGGTATTGTGGGCTGTCCTCCGGCTGCTCTCCATGCCTCGGCAAGCCTGCTGGCAACATTCTTCTTCGTTCATGTCCGTAGATCATACCAGCGCTTGCGTAGTTCCTCTAATGAGCGCTGTGTAACACCAACCGCACTGATCTAGGGCTGGATGCCCTTCCCGAGTTTACGCTTCTTACTTTCTGGAACTTGAAGTGAGCTTTTGTCAAACACCTTATCATGTTGTTTCAAACACTCCTCTGTGAGTACCTCTTGGTCTTGCTCACTGAATTTATGTTTTCTTTTGTGCCCTCCTGCCTGCTTGCATTTCTCATCAGTGGCCATGGTGGTCAAACTTCACAAAAAAAAACCTCCACAGAAGCTCACAGCTGCTCCGCTGCCACAGTCTGCCTTCTCCTCTGGATGTGGGTTCTGGAAAAAGCATGAAATTCCTCACTTCCTCATTGTGAAATCATCATGCTGCTCCTGAAGGTGTCAGTTGCACGTTTGCTCTTTGTTATTTCAGTAATCGCTATTTGGTAATCACTAAAGTGCGATTGTGGATCCTAAGGAATTACTAAATCGATGTCGCTTAGTATGGTACATTGTAAATTGCGATTTTCAAAGACCAATCCGGTAAGATTCGCTATTTGGTAATCGCTATTCCCAATCTTGATAATATGCCCCTTTGTGATTATCACAACAGTTAGTGCATCACGCCCAAGGTTATTTAAGATTACGTACATGATTTCACAATGTCTACCCTGTGTCCAATGTCTTCTTCCAAATATCCTTGCTTTTTCTGCAGCTTACTTCTAGGGTAACAGAGTGGTGATGGGATGACATCTGGATGTACGCAGTTTTAAGCCAAATGTGATGCAGCGCGCGCAACGAAATTCGTTTTATTAATTTTTTTCGTAACTTACCTGAAATCGTCCGTATGCCGCATTTTGCAACCCCCCACCCTGCCCCTCCTCTGCGCCACGTCACCGCCCCGGTAAAACGCCCTACACGGGCCGTCGCTGATTGGACGTTTGTATTTGTAAAATGTGTTAGAATTTATAACAAAAGACTAGAGTAAAATACCAGTAGCACTTCAGAAAACTCGGCGTCTAATAGTCTTAAAACCTTTTTGCCTGAAATTTCACATAATTAATGTTGAGTGTTGCTACCCATCCTGTGCAGTATACGCTCAATTCATCAATGTTTTTTTCTATGTGCAAAACAGATTTACACATGGAAAATGCATTAAAGTCTCATAGAACAATTCCTGAATCACAGAGCTAGGATCAAGCTACTTACATACTTACTTCTGTCACTGATAATTGTAAAAAATACACAAAATACACTTTTTTTCATTCATAATTACTAAATAAAGGAGCCTTAATGTCTCTTCTCTTGGCATGATTGAGCTGGGCCCAGGCCCAGGGTACCAATTGTCAGAACACAAAGCTCTCTGCAATAAGGTCATGGAAACAGCTGCGTCCCTCTCACTTGGCTCCAGTGATTCAATTTAAAGTTCTTTTAATCAATAGTAACACATCACAGTTGCTCTTTTTAACTCCCTATCAGCACCCTTCCTGCACCTTCCGTCTCTCTCTTACCTCATGCTGCAACACACCAAACACCCCCAACCAATAACTTAGCACCAGCATGACAGAGCTAAGCTGTAGGTAATTCAGGTGAGTACATCAGTCACTGCTCTGATCTAGTCAACCAGGAGACTTAGCTGTGAACACATAATGGATACCCTGCTTCACCAGAAACAGTGAAGGCACATTCCTGTTGTTTTACCTGGCGCTGGCGTAGGTATGGCAGCCTAGCACCAATGCAGGCACCCTTGCACCATGGTGCAAGGGGGCCTGTAATGTAGGCAGGATTATTTTTGTGCAGGAAAAGGCTTTTTCCTATTTCTATGTGTGCGGCAGAATGCAGCACACATAGAATGCCCTCCGATGTCGGGGGCTTCAGGGAAGATGTCGATGACCTTGACTCTGCAGCTGTATGGACCAGGCAATGCTGAGGAAGACCAGGACCCATGCACAAGCTGTCCCTCGAAGGATGTCGAGTGCTGAGGAGTCGGTGTCCGGCGGGGGCACCAACAAGCCTTGGCAAATGCAACCCATGCAAGAAGTCGAGAAGGTGCAAAGTTGATCCAGCAAGGGTCAGGGGACTCACCACAAGCAGGGGAGTCAGGGCAAGCCACGAGCAATCAGGGGAGCCCAAAAGAAAGTTGTGACCCTCAAATGGACCCACAGGCCAGGGGCATTGGAGTTGCGAGAGGACTTCATGCAGCTTACCAAAAGATGCAGGCCACGATGCACACAATGCGGTGTGGCCAAAGATTCTGGTCACTAGAGGTGCTCGAGGTTGGGGCTACTTGGAGCCCAAAAATCTTCTTGCAAAGAGGACAACAAGCCTTTGCACTTGCAAATTGGATGTGGTACTCAGGGGTAACCCTGGGCGTAGTACTACGCTACACTCTCGGAGCGTGCGTAGTTTGCGCTACTACGCACTATGCGAATTGCATGTAGCACAGTGCAAAAACACGTAGTGGACATTTTTTGCTTGCTCGCGGTCCTCAACGTCAAGTTGGCGACCGTGAGCGAACAAAATCAACATCCCGGCAAGACTTTTTCCTCGTTCGCAATCAGCAACATCAAGTTGCCGATCGCGAGCGTGGAAAATAAACCTCCCGGCGAAATTCTCAACGCGGGGAGGGGAGGTTTCTCGTTGCGAGTTGCCGCGATGCTCAGGACCACTCGCGATGAGAAACTATCAGTCCGCGTTGAGAAAGCTGCCGCTCAAGTACAAATCTACTCGAGCGGCAGAAAACGACCGCTTGCACTGCGCAAGAGGCCGTTTGCAATGATTGCACAGTGCGGACAAGCATCCGGCACTGTGCAATCAGTTCGAACAGCATTTCCCTACCGCACTACGCAGGTCGCGTAGCTACGCGTAGCGTACGTAGTGCAAAGTGCACATCGCGTAGCTATGTGAAGCGCTACTACGCAAACTACGCCCAGGGTTACTCAGGGGTTCGGTTATTGCAACCCCCATGAGGATTACTGGCCTCAAACTTGGTGAGCGGGTAGAGCAGGCCTCAGGAGCTGTAAAAACTACCACTTATGTAGCAGAGCCCACAGAGTCCGGAGGAGCTCAGAATCTTAAGACCGGTTGACTTAGTTGCGATGCCTGCGAATGCAGGGGAGGGACTCCTTCATTCCAAGGGAGATTACTTTGGTTGTCATTGATGCTTCACAGGCCTTGGAAGGTTCCTGTATGGTACACAGGTGATGCAGCAGACTGGAAGGGAGACAAAATCAACGAAGTCCAGCGAAGTCCAGAGTGCCCAGATGGTAGAAGTGCAATGGTGTCTAATCTGAATCTTATCCCACAGTGAATCTAAAGACCTACACCCAGGTAAGCCCTTAAGTTCCCTAGGGAAAAGATTGGGAAGATTCAGGGACCCTCCCAGGGGAGGGTCTGGACAGGTGTAGGATACTCCCATGTCCTTCATCCAGTTTCACGCTAGAGCGGGAGCCAACAGCTCCCAGGACTGGTTTGAACTGAACTATGCACAGGGACAGCAAATACGCCCCTCATGTAGACTTTCTGGCGCTGGCAAGTGCACCCACCCAGCCCTAATACACTAAATTCTGTCTGGGAGGTGGTAACACCTCCTTGTGACATGATGCCTATTGTTCTACCTTCCTCTGCTCGAGCTTGGCTCAGCAACAGGAGGACAGAAATGTGTCTCTGGTCGGCAGCAACCATTTTGTGCTGTCCGGCACTAGAAGGCTGGTACCATGAACACTGAGAGCGTAACGGAGGGCTCTTCCAATGCTTGGAATCATACCTCCCACACTGTTTATGGTGTGGGGGTATGATTCCAACATGTTTGATACCAAACATAATAGGATGCGCTGCAGCCATTTTCGAGATGGTCATCACACGATTACGCCGTGCCCCTCTATATAGTATATGTCCGCTTCACTGAAAACCCGGGAGAATGGACACCGTAGGCTGCAGGGGTGTCCTGCTCATGCAGGGGTACCCTCTCACTTAGAACTAAGCACCCTGCCTTCAGGATTGTAAAGGCCTGCTATATGGGTGACTTATAGGTTTTAACTGCAGTGACCCTTAGATGTAGTGAACCTATATCTTTAGTAAGTGGTGCATGCACCAACTTACACAGGCTGCAATGGCAGGCCTGTAGTTCCATTTTGCATGGTCTCTCATGAGTGGAATAATGCATGCTTCAGCCCACGTGAGACCTCTGGGGTGCCTATGCCCTGGGTACCTTAGTACCATATAATAGGAACTGATAAGGGTACCTCGGTATCCAATCTGGAGTGTACCTAGGTGCTCAACACAACAATTTAGGGAGAAAGCAGATAGACAGGGTCCCAGTGAGACTAGTCATATTACAGCTTAGCACCAGGCAAAAAGTGTTGGTAGGCATTGCAGTAAATCCTACTTTCCTACAAAAACGTACTAAATCTACCTTGACAGAAAGAGGCATTTCCATTGATTATTTCAAGAATGCATACCTTCATCTTAAATCTGTAGTTCTCCCTGGATGGTGAGCTCTAGTGACACATCCCTGATCAAATGTATTTAAACTGCCTCTACTTCATAAGTAAATGAGTATTCATAGGGTTGTTTGCTTAGTAGGGTAATGGTCTGCCAGGTATAAGTTTTAGCGCATTGGCACATTGGCAAATACTATTAATCAGCATCTGAAATATCTTTAATTATAGTTAGCATGGTAACATAAAACAGCAAGAAAATAGTGTCAAGCATGACTGCCTTCAGTGCCTTTTCACTTTTTTGAAAGACATATGCTGAACATTTCTGTACGCTTGGGACAAAAGCAAAAGAGCTATATCTGACTGGTAGAAAATAAAATAGACTAAGGGTGCTATCTTAGTAAATGAATCTGCGAAGAAGATTATATTCAGCATAAATACTTTACACATTCCCTCTAAATTAAGCCTGACTGCTCTATGCCAATCTCCCAGGGGGTTGAGACAGGTTGATTGGAGGTTTCCTGTGCCACGCCCTGACAAGCAGTGTGTCTGATGCTGAATTAGGGTTTCACCCCCTTAAAGCAGTAGCCCAATTTCTCTTAGAGCCCAATTCACAATGTATGATCGGCCATAAACATAAGTTTGCAGCTGAAAGTAACCTAAGTTAAGATTGCCAAGAAGCCACAAAAGGATTCCTGAGAGATGCACATGAATTTGATGCTATAATTTTCGGGCACAATTGCAGCGAAAACCACAGAAGTAAATCCCACAGAAGGGGTGGTAAGTAGGTGTTCAAAGGAAAGGTATGCCTTGTAATTTTGTTAATTACGACAAACATGTACAACTGTGAGCATTCACAAACTGAAATCCAGGCATTGTTCACTTAGGAAACAGTGGAACATGTATTCTGCCAAGGGCTAGAGTCTTCCTCTTCTACAGTGGGAAGTGGAACAGATTATCCCAGATTTGGTGATTGTCAAAAAAGAGTAAAAACACATTCAGGGGGAGTTGGAAAACTTCACCCATACTTTACATATTTATATGTGAATTGGGCCATATGTATGTTGCTTTAAGTAGAGATGAAACTGCAGCCTTACAGCTGCTTTAGGACAGGTTACCTTTCTAACCATGGCAGCATTACTCCAAACTACGCCTCCCTGAGCGGTCACAAGTATTTGAGTAGTGTTCACATTCATTCATAATCTGCCTGCTAAGCGGCTCGGATGCTTAGAGTTTTGTGCTACCCTTGGTGTTCTCGACCACCACCAATTCCTGTTTTAGTTGTGGCAGAGGTCTCATGAGATATTTGGTATATATGATAACCCGCTGATAGAGGAAGTGCATACCCGTTTCTATTTAAGAGGCTCTCGTAGTGAGTAACTCTTGTTTTTATCGCTACTTACTGGCTACAATGGATCAAAAAATATACCCCTTAATGCTCAAACATGCTGCTGCCTCCGAGCATAAAGCGAAACAGACTGGAGTCTCTCACCAGATGCCATCCATCAAGATATTACAAATAATAGTTAATCTGGATGTGGTTGCAATGCTGCAGGAGTGGAAAGATCCTCATTGGCTAAAGAACCCAGATGCTCTATTCGTATTGATAATTAGGAAGTAAGGTTGGACTGAACGCCAAAGTCGCCCTGGCAAACCGTAACAAGCCAGCCCAAAATTGCAGTTAGGCTGCCACTACAATGGGGCCATGGCCGCCATCGTGCTCTGAAAGCAGCCCCTAGATTGCAGCTCACTGGGAAAAAGCAAGAAGGCAGAATGCCCAGTTTGGCCCTTTGAAGAAGAACCTGAGGAAATGAATCACAGCAGGTGTTTGTGCAAGTTTCTGACCTCACGGGGATTCTACAACATCTGAAAATGTATCTGGGGAAGTGACTATGACGTGGACCAAGATGGCAGTACTGCCCTGCTTGACACACCCAAATAATAGAAATACTGCACGCCCACAAGGAGGCCCACACACAGCAAAGCAAGAAAACACCTGGAAAGGAGTTTCACTCTCATAAAATGAGGCACATCAAAAGACAATTTTCACAATAAAGCGTGGGGTTTTATCTGTGCAACACTCTCTAACAGAAAGTCTTTCCCAGATGTCAAATGAATCACTATGCAAATGTATATATATATTACCTATTGGCAGTCGCCAGAAGGTAGTTATAGTTAGGACATATTTTCCATAGGAAATCTGCAACATTCTATTTGGAATAACGTTGGCGTCGATTGACGAATCTTCACAAAATTTTCCAAACTTTTGGCCAGCTCTGGTCCGCTCCTATCCTGAAAATTTCACGGTGATTCATCAAGCGGGGGCCGAGAAGAAATGGGGGTCCCAAAATGCATTTTCCCCATGCATTTTCCCGTAGGACCTGTTGACACAGCTACAGCCCGAACTGCTGAACGGAATTACACCAAATTTGGCAAAGAGGTAGTCCTCAGTTCAGACTCGTGCCTTTTGCTTAAATGGTGTAAATCCGTTCAGTAGTTTCTGAGAAAATTAGAGTTAAAAAGATAGATATATCTGGGCAGAGCCTAACCACACATCTCATCGTGAGATCTGATTGGCTGTCTGTTCTTCATCCAAGAAGTGTTGGCAGCCATCTTGGGACCAATATACATGATAGCACCTCATTAAAAAGCATTGCAATTAATAGAAGGTTTTAAGACTTTAGTTACATTATAAATCATTTGTTGATGGTACCATACTCATTTTAGGAATTGTGGTGTGTTCTAAGGTGATTTTACCATGTGAAAAAGCCTTCTGCTGTGATATCATGTATCATGTTTGAGAGAAAACAATTTTCTCATGTTTTTCCCACAGAGGTTTGGAAGGTGATCTATAAGCTCAAATGAGAGCATATTTTCTGTAAATTCACATTATCTTTCTCAGTCATGTGAGAATGAAGTCTGACATTCTCAGTAAAACATGTACATCCAACAAGGGCAGAGACTGTCAGTTGATTCCTTTGTGTTCTACTGCAGCTTCCCAGAGTGTTCTAAAGAACAACTAGAGCGCTAACAGTCCTACTTATGACAAACGTATTGCACACCTGAAGCCATCTTGATTGGAATAAAGTGGTAACTCTTAAAACATTTAATTTAAAAAGGAACAAAATGAGGGGGTTCATGTTGCCATAGAAAGTATGATTAGTGCTGCAGAAAGAAAAATTAGGGCACATTTTGAGTGACTTCTCAAATCCTCTTCTATTTCATGCAGACTGAAACATGCACTTTGAATTCCAGCAGCAGACTTCCCTGGTGAGCAGTAGCTTTACTACTGTGATCTAATGAGCAACTAGAGTGCTAACATTCAGAATTTATGGCAAATATGTCACACATCTGAATGACGTCTTGATGGAACCAAAGTAAAAAACTGAAAGTATTTCCTACTGAGGAAACTGCAGTAAATGAGGAAATTAGGAAACTTCATAACAAATAAATCTCCCAAGATGGCCACCAGAGACAAAAGAGCCTAAATGTAGCCCAAATATCACCCAGATGTAACCCAAATATAGCCCAATGACAGAATGTCCCAGAGTGTTCTAACGAACAACTAGAGCGCTAACAGTCTTACTTATGACAAAAGTATGGCACACCTGAAGCCATCTTGATTGGAATAAAGTGGAACACTTAAAACATTTAATTTACAAAGGAACAAAATGAGGGGGTTCGTTTTGCCATAGAAATTATGATTAGTGTTGCAGAAAGAAAAATTAGGGCACATTTTGACTTCTCAAATCCTCTTCTATTTCATAAAAAAATTCTGACATGCAGACTGAAACATGCACTTTGAATACCAGCAGCAGACTTCCCTAGTGAGCAGTAGCTTTACTACAGTGATCTAATGAGCAACTAGAGTGCTAACATTCAGAATGTATGGCAAATGTGTGACACATCTGAATGCCTTTTTGATAGAACCAAAATAAAAAACTGAAAGTATTTCCTACTGAGGAGACTGCAGTAAATGAGGAAATTAGGCAACTTCATAACAAATAAATCTCCCAAGATGGCCACCAGAGACAAAAGAGCCCAAATGTAGCCCAAATATCACCCAGATGTAGCCCAAGTATAGCCCATTGACAGAATGTCCCAGAGTGTTCTTAAGAACAACAAGAGCGCTTACTGTCTTTGATTGGAATAAACTGGTAACACTTAAAACATTTAATTTAAAAAGGCATACATGAGGGGGTTCATTTTGCCATAGAAATTATGATTAGTGCTGAAGAAAGAAAAATTAGGGCACATTTTGAGTGACTTCTCAAATCCTCTTCTATTTCATTAAAAAATTCTGATATGCAGACTGAAACATGCACTTTTAATACTAGCAGCAGACTTCAGTGGTGAGCAGTAGCTTTACTATAGTGCTCTAATGAGCAACTAGAGTGCTAACATTCAGAATTTATGGCAAATGTGTGACATATCTGAATACCTTCTTGATGGAATCAAAGTGAAAAACTGAAAGCATTTCCTACTGAGGAAACTGCAGTAAATGAGGAAATTAGGAAACTTCATAACAAATAAATCCCCCAAGATGGCCATCAGAGACAAAAGAGCCCAAATGCAGCACAAATATCCCCCAGATGTAGCCCACATGTAGCCCAATGACAGAAGTGTGCAACACACTTATTTTTTGTGTATTTGTAGTTTTATATAGTGCAGACTTGTCAGGTATTGGAGTGCTTTAGATGAGCATTGGTTACATCACACAAGATCAAATTCATTTTGGATGTAGACATAGGGAGATTAAGTGATTTGACCAGAGTCACAGAATGTTGAGCTGAAGCAGAAACTCCAACCTGGTTCCCCAGTTGCAAAGTCTGCAGCTCTGGAAGTAACACCACATCCTCTCCCCTAGGTGCAACATTTAATCAAGTGGTCAACTGGATAAAAAACATAAAGATTACAAATAATTTAAAAGTTCTTTGTCGCTATTTGAAAACTCAGAAAATATGTCCTCATTTTAGTTTTTTAGAACACTACCCATAATTTTGATGCAAATAAGACCCTCTCATATATGTAATTTCTAAAGGAAATGCTCTAGGTATTACAGTTTTGATTACATCAAGATGACGTCAGGCGTTCCACACTTTTGTAAAAAATATAGAATGTTAGCAATCTAGTTGTTCATTGGGATACTGTTGAGAGGCAGAGGCCAGGGGCACGGACTCTGAAAATTGAAGGCAGGTAGGAGATTGCAGAGGCAACAATTTGACCACACTGGGCAGGCAGGAAGGGCAGTGGCAGCACAACCGACTATGGAGGGCAGTGGAAAGGGGGGCAGGGGCAACAAACCAACCATACAGGACTGGCAAGAGAACCTGTGGCAATATAATAGACCATTGTGGGCAGAAGGAAGAGGCAGTGGTAGTACAACCATACATGCCAACAGACCCATTTCAGCCAGGAAACGTGCAATGTTTTTAAGCTCAAATGGGCTTTATTTGATCTGTCTCCTGTCTACAATCTCCTCTTTTTCAATGTAACTCAAAGGGGAAAATCAATACCCAGTTTTTTTTCAAAATCTCCCTCTTACCAAGTTCAAAATGTTCGCAAGTATGGTACATTGGATCATGGTAGGCAGGAGGAATTGGGGTAGGGACATGGACTCGGATAACAGAAGACAGGAGGGACATGGAGAGGTGCACCAAACTGATCCTACAGGGCAGGCATCAGGGTTTGCAGCAGCACAATACACCACACAGGGCATGCGGGACGGTAGTGCAGCACAACAATCCATAGAAAGCAATAGGGAGGGGACCGGACCATGCACATGGATAACAAAGAACAGAGGGGAAAGAGGCAATGGTAGCTAGCTGACCATAATGGACAGACAGGAGAGAAAGCTGCAGCATAACAGACCATAAAGGGCAGGAGGGATGGATCAGGGGCTTTACAATGGAACAGACAAGCCAGGAGGGAGGGAATAGTTGTCTGCACATGGAAACAGAGGGCTGGGGGTAAGGGGGCAGGGCAGGAGCAGCAAGATGACCATGGAGGTCAGGCAGGATTGGCACTAGAAACAAGACACACCATGGAGAGCAACAATGAGACTATGATGGCATACACACAGACCATGGAGGGAAGGTGGGAGGGGGTCAGGGGCAGCTAGCTGACCACACAGGGAAGGTGGGAGGGGCCATGGCAGCCAGAAGACCATGCATGGCGAGCGGGAGGGTTAGTGGCAGCACAATGGCTATGATGGGCAAGAAGGAGGGTGCAGGGGCATGCACAAATGACCATGGAGGATGGAAGGGAGGGTCAGGACCTGGGCACAGACAAGAGAGTTCAGGGGAAGGTGCATCACAACAGACCGCGCGGGGCAAGGAGGAGGAGAAGTTGCAGCACAACAGACCAGGGAGGGCAGAAGGGTGTGGCAGTAAAATGGACCATGGTGAACAGGAGGAAGGGGATAGGGGCATGGCATGTAGACAGGCAGGGTGGAGGTGGCAGGGACAGGTTACAGTCATCTGACAATGCTAGGCAGGTGGGAGGGGAGTGGCAGCTCAACAGAACACTCAGAGTAGATAGGAGTGGCAGGTCCATGGTACATGGTGGGCAAAAAGGATGGAGCAGGGGCATGCACAAAGATATCGGAGGGCAGGGGGAAGGAGAATAGGGGCAGCAAGCTAAGCAGAGAGGCTAAGCAGGTGGTCAATGATGGACCATAGACTTGGGCAATGGAGGGCAGGAGGAGTGGACTGGTACATCATGCTAAATGGAGGGCAGTGGCAGCACATCAGACCATGCATGGCAGGAGGGAGAAGGCTAGTCCATGGATTCAGACAACAGAGGATAGGGAGGAGGTGGATGGGGCAGCAAGCTAACTGTTCAGAGAAGGTGGGTATTAGGAACTTTATTGTTTTTAAAACGTGTGTCTGTGCGAACTACTTAAAATATGAACAAGTATGCAGCATAATCTCACTTTTATTCAGGAAGAAGAGGACGTTTGTGACTGTGACTCCGAGCTCACTTGGCAGAAACACCCCCTGACCCTCCACCCCCATCGCAAAATGTAATGCCCGTGAAAAGGGTAGGTGGACGCAGTGTTATATAGAACATAGTCCTGAGAGCACGATTGAAAATGAAAACTAGATATAGTATATGGTATAAACTATGCACCAAAAAGTGTGATATAAGATGAACCGGGCGTGAAATATAATATGCAATACATTGTGCGCAATGACAGATTGGAGAGCGCGAGATAGCACAGGCACTAGCACGTGCTATGCGATGTGCGCCTTGGAGTGTAATATGCACAGGGCAGTGTTGTGTAACCTAACTAGTCTCTAAAGTTGTAATATAAAATATGTGCTGGGGAGTGTAACGTTGCGTATGCACTGTGACAAAGATATGGATCTCAGATTGTAATATGTATGGCATAGTGCTGTGCGTTATAACATAGGCATCGAGGAAGGCACGTTAGATGGGGCAATATAACCCGTGCGAAGGCAAGTGTGGCATGACATATTCACGGGGTGGTGTTACAGTGCACATGGGCTAGAGAGTGTCATAGCATACTCACTAGCTGGTGGAACACAACAAAGAGGTGTGTGGCACTCGGCGGGCACTGGTGGGTGTAGCACAGCATTGGGCTCAGCCAGGAGCACGCTGTGACTCTCAAGTGAGGTTCGTCTCCTTTCCAGAGAGTAAGATAAAAAGTATTACACATCCGGCTGTGGATGTGTGTTTTATTAACTGTGAGGGGGGTTTCTTGCATAGTTTGGTCGAATTTTTGTCGAATCCCCTTTGAATGGATTGGTGTGCGTGTGTATTAAATGTGCCCGTCAATAGCTACTCATGTTTGTATAAATAAACGGCAAGTGTGTCTACTTGGAGAGTACCCACCGGCGGGGGCGCCGGGATTAGGCACGGTAGGGTGTCAGACACGTCAGAGCTTCACTAGCGGTGTAAATACATTCCACGTGGATTCATTGTATGCATAGTCGCCTTTTAATGAATATCACGCAAATCGTCATGGTGATAGGTACATACCATATGGTTTGTCCAGCATGTCCTATGTGTTTCTATAAATATACATTTTTTTTAAATAATAAAAAACAAAGGCTGGCCCCGGGGGATGGGGTCCCCGGGACCATAAGTGGCCTGAGAAGGGGGGCAACGCAGACCCCCTCCTAAAGATTTTTTTTTAAAAAGGCCATGACCCGGGGGTTGGGGTCCCCAGGGCAGATTAATGCCTTGGGAGGGCCAAATTAATTTTTTTCAACAAAAAAAATTAGGGTGCAGGCCCTGGGGGATGGGGTCCCCAGGGCCAATAAATTAGAAAAAGAAGGGGGGCCACACAGCCCTCCTTCTAAAATAAAATAAATAAAAGACCGGCATCGCGCCGGAGGCCACGCCCCCTCCTTGCAGCACTCTGCAAACGCGCCCCCTGGCCAGTTGTAAGTTGGGGAATTAATTCCCCTTCAATACTGAGGGTCCCTGAGGGCCAACTAGCCCAACAGGTATCTCCAGTATGCGCCAGGGAGCTGCGTTGCAGACAGTTGTTCTGAGGCCACGCCCCTTTTTACACCTCTATGCAACGCAGCTCTGTGGCGCTTACTGGAGGTACCTAGTGGGCTAGTTTGACCCTAGGGACCTTTAGGATTCAAGGGGACTTAATCTCTCAACTTAGAACGGCCACAGGGCGCGTTTACACAGTGGTGAAGGGAGGGGACGGGGCCTGAGGTGACGTGTGCAAACACGTCCTGTGGCGCGTTGTAAGTTGGGGAAATAATTCCCTTTCAATCCTGAGGGACCCTGGGGGCCAACTAGCCCACCAGGTGCTTCCAATAAGCGCCACTGCGCTGCGTTGCAGAGAGGTGGTGCAGGCCGTGCCCCTTTTTACACCTCTCTGCAATGGCGCTTACTGGACGTACCTAGTGGGCTATTTTGCCCCTAGGGACCCTCAGGATTCAAGGGGACTTGGTCCAGGCAATGCCACTTTTTACACCTCTCTGCAACGCAGCTCTGTGGCGCTTACTGGAGGTACCTAGTGGGCTAGTTGGACCATAAGGACCCTCAGGATTCAAATGAACTTAATCTCCCAACTAAAAATGGCCCCAGGGCGTGTTTTCACAGTGGTGAAGGGAGGGGACGGGGCCTGAGTTAACGTATGCAAACAAGCCCTGTGGCACGTTTTAAGTTGTGGAAATAATTCCCCTTCAATCCTGAGGGACCCGGGGGGCCAACTAGCCCACCAGGTGCTTCCAGTAAGCGCCACTGCGCTGTGTTGCAGAGAGGTGGTCTAGGCCATGCCCCTTTTTACATCTCTCTGCAACGCAGCTCTGTGGCGCTTACTGGAGGTACCTAGTGGTCTAGTTGGACCCTAGGGACCCTCAGGATTCAAGGGGACTTAATCTCCCAACTTAAAATGGCCACAGGGCGTGTTTACACAGTGGGGAAGGGAGGGGAAGGGGCCTGAGGTGACGTGTGCAAACACGCCCTGTGCTGCGTTTTGAGAGGTAGTTTTAATCCCCTGCCCTATTATATACTAGGGGCTTACAGAGGTGGTCATGCTAATCACAGGGGGACCCCAATGAATAGGGTTCCCTAGTGTATGTAGGTGTTTTCACTGTATTCTGAGTGTCTTTTAACATAGCACTGGCTCTAGGACTGGTTAGTCAGACTCAGTTACCACCAGTATCCGTCTGAAAAAGTTGAGGGTACAGGATGATTTTGCAACAATGCTTCTTTCTGCTCTTCTGTTTGTTCTTTCTGCACGTTATTCTTCTTCCTGCACTTTTCTTCATCTTTGAGGACTTCTGTTGCTTCTTTCTGCATTTCTTTTTTTTCTTTCTGTGCGTTTTTTCTTCTTTCTTCACATGTCCTATCTCTGTAGGCATAGTTAGAAATTAGCATTTAAAAAACCTTTGAAATTCACTGAAAAAACCATAGGTTTCAGGCATGTTATAGTTAGGAATTAGCATTTAAAAAAACCTTAGAAATTCACTGAAAAAAAAATAGGTTTCAGGGGCGTTATAGTTAGCTGGACTTTTCACTTGTACAAAACCATTGAAATTCCCCCGTTATAGTTAGTTCAGCTAACTATAACTTGCGCGCCCGCAATGCACTGCTGATGACGTCACATATTACATCACTCATGACATGGTCAGTGACATCACTCATTACATCACTGATGACATCTCAAATGTCATCACTGATGACATCACTGATGACATCATCCTTGTGATAGAGTGGCAGACCTCCTCTCCCCCTAATATACCTTAGATACACACATTCAAAAATAGAAATTAAAATTTCCAAAACAATGTACATACCAATACCAGTTACAACAACCTATTCAGTAATTCTAAGATCCACATACACATCCACTCATTCACCAACAGTCCTATACAGTCACTCATACATGTACTCACTCATCATATGTACTCATACACCTATACATCCTGTTACACAACGCCACTCATCGATAGAGTTACTCACACACATAGTCACTCATGCTAATAAAGAATCAAACATCCATTTACTTGCATATACAGTTATACACACACCACCACACTTACTTCTACAGAAACTTACACATACTTAGTCTTTTAAACAATTACTCGTAGAAACACATACTTATTCATACAGGAACTCTTTCAATCTCTCACTCTCACATATACTCACTTATATACACCAATAGTCACATATACTAGTTTAAAACATATGTAGTTACTCATAAAGACACTATTGAGACAGTCATTCACTCACTAACACACCCATGCACACACTCATCCACCCATACAGTCCTGCACACATGTTATCTTCAACACATACAAACAGTGAGTCACTCATGTATGCACCTATGCACTACGTAATACCCCCCAGCGAACCATACAGACACTCAGACACTCATACTGATGCTCAAAAAACCAACTAATAACCTATATAGACACTCATGTAGCTACTCACCAACCCATGCAGCCACTTATACACCAAGTGAGAGACTGATACAGATATTTGCATATTTAAACATTACTCACTAAGCCATGTATTCACTAAGATACACTTAATCAGTCAGTTATACAATCAATTTTTCAAAAGCAAATCATCCATTTAGACACTTATATACCCATTTATTCTTCCATCGACCTTTAGATATACATATATAAAACATATGTAATTTTCAGAAAAACACACATTCACTGGATGATGTCATCAGTGATGTCATCAGTGATGTCATTTAGATGTCATCAGTGATGTCATGAGTGATGTCACTGACTATGTCATGAGTGATGTAATATGTGACGTCATCAGCAGTGCATTGTGGGCACGCGAGTTATAGTCAGCTGAACTAACTATAACGGGGGAATTTCAATGGTTTTGTACGAGTGAAAAGTTCAGCTAACTATAACGCCCCTGAAACCTATGGTTTTTTCAGTGAATATATATATATATATATTCACTGAAAAAACCATAGGTTTCACACATGTTATAGTTAGCTGGACATTTTACTGATAAAAAACCAATGAAATTCCCCCGTTATAGTTACTGTAGGCAACTATAACTCACGCGACCGCAATCCTCTGCTGATGCTAATACTGTATTTAGACACTTATTTGCCCATGTCTTCTTCCATTAAATTTTAGCTATACATATATTACAAATATTTTTTTTTCATAAAGACACATATGTCATCAGCAGAGGATTACGGTCGCGTGAGTTATAGTTGCCTACAGTAACTATAACGGGGGAATTTCATTGGTTTTTTATCAGTAAAATGTCCAGCTAACTATAACATGTGTGAAACCTATGGTTTTTTCAGTGAATTTGCAAGGTTTTTTAAATGCTAATTCCTAACTATAACGTGTGTGAAACCTATGTTTTTTTCAGTGAATTTGTACGTTTTTTTAAATGCTAAGTTACTTTACGCCATTTGTGGCGTGCGCGCCCACTTAACGCAGTTCGTTCCGTTCGCGCACCGTGCGCGCACAGTGAGCACGCGGTGCGCTTCGCGCACCGCGTGCCCACGTTACGCTAGATGGGCCATGAACGCAAGATGCACTTCGCGCACCGTGCGCACATGGAGGACATATGATGAGCATCGTTGTGACAGGTAAAATATATTTTTGGTTTAGCTCTAATAACCAATTGCACAAAAGGTGCCCTTCGGGCACCTTTTGCACACGGGGTGGGGAGAATGTGGATATTGGTTTTTTTTTAAAATTATTTATTACCGTACGCGTACGGTAAGCGTAATCGGCGAAATTTTCGAAAAAATTAAAATTGCCTTTTTTCACTTGGGGGATCGTTGGGGACTCCCTCGACATGGCTAGGTGCTTGGGAGCTGTGTAAACAGCCCCTTTTCACGTTTTTGCCCTTTGTTTTTCAACCCCCTGTCAGAGTGCGAGAGAGAAAATGGCGGCCGCCGCTTCCTGGTTTCGACCGATTCGAATGTTTACTAAGATCTAAGGGCCAATCAGAATCGCGCTCGCGCACGTCACCGTATGCGTACGGTAAGCGCACCGTAAGCGCACCGTAAGCTGCCACAGATATATATATTGATTTAAAGGCTATTTTCTCAGAAACTACTAAACAGATTTACACCAAACCTACAAAAGACACTTCCTTGACCTGAGGACTACCTCTCTGCCAAATTTCAAGTAATTCTGTTCAGCCGTTCGGGCTGTAGCTGTGTCTAAAGGTCCTATGGAAAAATGCATGGGAAAAACGCGTTTTGGGACCCCCCTTTTATCTCAGCCCCCGCTTGACGAATCCCCCTGAGACTTTCAGGGTAGGAGCGGAGCATAGCCCCCCACCTATTTTGAAAAATTCGCGAGGATTCGTCAACCGGCGCCAAAGTTATTCAAAATAGAATGTTGCGGATTTCCTATGGAAACGTGGTCCTAACTATAACTACCTACTGGCGACCGCCAGTAGGTAATATATATATATATATATATATATTATCTACTGGCGGTCGCCAGGAGATAGTTATAGTTAGGACCGTGTTTCCAAAGGAAATCTGAAAATTCTATTTTGAATAACTTTGGCGCCGGTTGACGAATCGTCGCAAAATTTTCAAAACTAATGGGGCGCTCCGCTCAGCTCCTACCCTAAAAGTCTGGGGGTGATTCGTCATGCGGGGGATGAGAAAAAAGGGGGGTTCCAAAACACGTTTTTCCCATGCATTTTCCCATAGGACCTTTAGTCGAAGGTACAGCCTGAACGGCTGAACAGAATTACTTGAAATTTGGCAAAGAGGTAGTCCTCAAGTCAGGGATGTGCCTTTTGCATATATGGTGTCAATCTGTTCAGTAGTTCCTGAGAAAATTGCATTTAAAAGCACATAAATATCTATAAGCGCGCACAATAACGTGCGCAAGCGTAATTCTGATTGGTGGTTACATGTCAGTCAACATTCGAAATGGTCGAAATCAGGAAGTGTCGGCCGCCATTTGGCGTGTTTTGTGTGTGACAGTAAAAAAGAAAGGTGGATAACGTGAAAAGGGGGCAGGGTAGAGAGTTCCTGACCCCCTAGCCTTTGTCAGGGGGTCCCTGAAGGACCCCGAAGGGTGAAAAAAAACACCACTCTATCACAAGGATGATGTCATGAGTGATGTCATAAGTGATGCCACTGACCATGTCATGAGTGATGTAATATGTGAAGTCATCAGCAGTGGATTGCGGGCGCGCGAGTTATTGTTATCTGAACTAAATATAACAGGGGAATTTCAATGGTTTTTTACGAGTGAAATGTCCAGCTAACTATAACATGTGTGAAACCTATGGTTTTTTAAGTGAATTTGCAAGGTTTTTTAAATGCTAATTCCTAACTATAACCTGTGTGAAACCTATGTTTTTTTAAGTGAATATATATATATATATATATATATATATATATATATTACCTACTGGAGGTCGCCAGTAGGTAGATATAGTTAGGACCCTGTTTCCATAGGAAATCCGCAACATTCTATTTGGAATAACTTTGGCGCCGTTCGACGAATCCTCGCGAAATTTTCAAAATAGGTGGGGCGCTACGCTCCGCTCCTACCCTGAAAGTCTCGGGGGGATTCGTCAAGCAGGGGCCGAGAAAAAAGGGGGGTCCCAAAACGCGTTTTCCCCATGCATTTTTCCATAGGACCTTTAGACACAGCTACAGCCCGAACGGCTGAACAGAATTACTTGAAATTTGGCAGAGAGGTAGCCATAAGGTCAAGGAAGTGCCTTTTGCAGGTCTGGTGTAAATCTGTTCAGTATTTCCTGAGAAAATAGCATTTAAAAGCATATATATATGTGGGCGGAGCCTAACCACACATCTCATCCTGAGATCTGATTGGCTGTCAGCACTTCATCCAAGAAGTGTTGGCAGCCATCTTGGGACCAATATACATGATAGCACCTCATTAAAAAGCATTGCAGTTAATAGAAGGTTTTAAGACTTTAGTTACATTATAAATCATTTGTTGATGGTACCATACTCATTTTAGGAATTGTGGTATGTTCTAAGGTGATTTCACCATGTGAAAAAGCCTTCTGCTGGGATATCATGATTGAGAGAAAAATATTTTCTCATGCTTTTACCACAGAGGTTTGGAAGGTGATCTATAGGCTAAACTGAGAGCTTATTTTCTGTAAATTCACATTATCTTTCTCAGTCATGTGAGAATGAAGTCTGACATTCTCAGTAAAACATGTACATCCAACAAGGGCAGAGACTGTCAGTTGATTCCTTTGTGTTCTACTGCAGCTTCCCAGAGTGTTCCAAAGAACTACTAGAGCGCTAACAGTCCTACTTATGATAAACGTATGGCACACCTGAAGCCATCTTGCTTGGATTAAAGTGGTAACTCTTAAAACATTTAATTTAAAAAGGAACAAAATGAGGGGGTTCATTTTTCCATAAAAAGTATGATTAGTGCTGCAGAAAGAAAAATTAGGGCACATTTTGAGTGACTTCTCAAATCCTCTTCTATTTCATTAAAAAATTATGACATGCAGACTGAAACATGCACTTTCAATACCAGCAGCAGTTTTCCCTGGTGAGCAGTAGCTTTACTACAGTGATCTAATGAGCAAAAATAGTGCTAACATTCTGAATTTATGGCAAATGTGTGACACATCTGAATGCCTTCTTGATGGAATCAAAGTAAAAAACTGAAAGTATTTCCTACTGAGGAGACTGCAGTAAATGAGGAAATTAGGAAACTTCATAACAAATAAGTCTCCCAAGATGGCCACCAGAGACAAAAGAGCCCAAATGTAGCCCAAATATCACCCAGATGTAGCCCAAGTATAGCCCAATGACAGAATGTCCCAGAATGTTCTTAAAAACAACTAGAGCGCTTACTGTCTTCATTATGACAAAAGTAAGGCACACCTGAAGCCATCTTGATTGGAATAAACTGGTAACACTTAAAACATTTAATTTAAAAAGGAACACAATGAGGAGGTTCATTTTGCCATAGAAATTATGATTAATGCTGAAGAAAGAAAATGAGGGCACATTTTGAGTGACTTCTCAAATCCTCTTCTATTTCATTAAAAAATTCTGACATGCAGACTGAAACATGCACTTTTAATACCAGGAGCAGACTTCCATGGTGCAGTAGTTTTACTACAGTGATCTAATGAGCAACTAGAGTGCTAACATTCAGAATTTATGGCAAATGTGTGACATATCTGAATACCTTCATGATGGAATCAAAGTAAAAAACTGAAAGCATTTCCTACTGAGGAGACTGCACTACATGAGGAAATTAGGAAACTTCATAACAAATAAATCTCCCAAGATGGCCACCGGAGACAAAAGAGCCCAAATGTAGCCCAAAATCACCCAGATGTAGCCCAAATATAGCCCAATGACAGAAGTGTGCAAAACACTTATTATTTTGTGTTTTTGCAGTGTTATATAGTGCAGACTTGTCAGGTATTGGAGTGCTTTACATGAGCATTGGTTACATCACACAAGAACAAATTCATTTTGGTTGTAGACATGGGGAGACTAAGTGATTTGACCAGAATCACAGAATGTCGAGCTGAAGCAGAAACTTCAACCTGGTTCCCCAGTTGCAAAGTCTGCAGTTCTGGAAGTAACACCACATCCTCTCCCCTAAGTGCAACATTTAATCAAGTGGTCAACTGGATAAAAAAACATAAAGATAACAAATAATTTAAAAGTGCTTTGTCGCTATTTGAAAACTCATAAAATATGTCCTTATTTTAGTCTTTTAGAGCACTAACCATAATTTTGATGCCAATAAGACCCTCTCATATATGTAATTTCTAAAGGAAATGCTCTAGGTATTACAGTTTTGATTACATCAAGATGATGTCAGGCGTTCCACACTTTTGTAATAAATATAGAATGTTAGCAATCTAGTTGTTCATTAGGATACTGTTGAGAGGCAGAGGCCAGGGGCACGGACTCTGAAAATTGAAGGCAGGTAGGAGGGTGCAAAGGCAACAATTTAACCACACTGAGCAGGCAGGAAGGGCCGTGGAAGCACAACAGACTATGGAGGGCAGTGGAAAGGGGGGCAGGGGCAACAAACCAACAATACAGGACTTGCAAGAGAGGCTGTTGGAGGGAAGATCTATTACGGGTCAAGGAAGCTAGGGGCGGTCCCCAGATCCCCGGGAGCCACCACAGAACTGAGCAGGAGAGTGAGTCAGGGACAAAAGGGGCACCTTAATTTGAGCCGGGGTGCCTAGGAACGCTTGCTCCAAAAATGAAGAAAACAGACATATGAGACATGGAATTGGAGGCAGAATACAATGGCAGTTTAATGAGAAGATGCAACTTCAAAGAAACTGCAGAATAGAGACATAAAGTACAAAATACAGAATCCAGATAATCATACAGCTGTCATAATATTCTCTGTATCTCAATTAATGTACTGACAGAGAGAGAGAGAAAACACATCTATAAATGCATCATGAGAAACAAGTTACACCAAGGAAAATGTTACCTAGGAACACTCACGTTTACTCTTAGAGCAAGCATTCCTGCAATTACAATACAAAATCTTTTAAATGCAAAAGTAAAGAGAACAATGGTTAAACATAACATGACATTTCATATAGGTAAAATAGAATAAGATACTTCAAGCAAAGCAGAGCAAGACATTTTAAGCAAAGGAAGACAAGAGCTCCCAGCTCTTGGGGAAAACCTGCACTGCCTGTTAACCTACATACAGACGGCGAGGTAGTCCGTCGATATCTGTGGGTGCTCCCTTTTTATATCATTTTGTGGGCTCCTTTGCACGCTACATCTACCTACGTATGCTACCCAAAAGCTTCGTCTGCAGATTTTACCAGACATTTCGTCATTTACCCACTTAATGCTGACAATGGACTGGGTGAAAAGGTCAGTCTCTCAGGCCAATCGCTTATCGTAAGTTCCATAGAGCAAGCAGAAAATAATGGGTATTGTACGGGAATTCAATATATTCATGTATAAAATCTCCTCAGTTCTCCTAACTTGACGCTCTGCGGTTGCCACTTCCTTAAAAGCGGGAAACCTGCCCAGGAAGCAAGTACCAGTCCAGGATGCAGCCTACTGTATGTCGACAGCTTCAGGGGGATGTTGAACTTTGATACCGAGCACGGAGCACTCGGGTAGGGTGGGGGCTACTAGTTTGGATCAGAAGGCCTCGCAGACCTGCCTTCAGACTGCTATACACTAAAATTGCAGAGCTATGGTCAATTTAACAAAGAGGCCTACATATTGAACAGAAGGGCCTACACAGGGGTTTTATGCTGGCTGAGTGGTAAGGATGTCTCAGGATAATTATATAGCAACACAGGACCCGCTGGTCAATTTAATACGGCCTACAAATGCAGCTGGCAGGGCAAGGACAAGGGTCTCATACTTCAGGTGTGGACAGAACGGGCCAGGGGCCCCCTGTGATACAAAATCTACCCTCCTTCAAGGCTGTGGCAATGTAATAGACCATTGTGGGCAGAAGGAAGAGGCAATGGTAGTACAACCATACATGCCAACAGACCCGATTCAGCCAGGAAACGTCCAATGTTTTTAAGCTCAAATGGGCTTTATTTGATCTGTCTCCTGTCTACAATATCCTCTTTTTCAATGTAACTCAAAGGGGAAAATCAATACCCCAGTTTTTTTTCAAAATCTCCCTCTTACCAAGTTCAAAATGTTCGCAAGTATGGTACATTGGATCATGGAAGGAAATGGGATAGGGACATGGACTTGGATAACAGAGGACAGGAGGGACATGGAGAGGTGCACCAAACTGACCCTGCAGGGCAGGCATCAGGGTTTGCAGCAGCACAATACACCACACAGGGCATGCAGGACGGGAGTGCAGCACAACAATCCATAGAAAGCAAGAGGGAGGGGACAGGACCATGCACATGGACAACAGAGAACAGAGGGGCAAGAGGCAATGGTAGCTAGCTGACCATAATGGACAGACAGGAGAGAAAGCTGCAGTATAACAGACCATAAAGGGCAGGAGGGACGGATCAGGGGCATTACAATGGAACAGACAAGCCAGGAGGGAGGGAGTAGGGCTGGGGGCAAGGGGGCATGGCAGGAGCAGCAAGATAGCCATGGAGGTCAGGCAGGATGGGCACTAGAAGCAAGACACACCATGAAGAGCAACAGTGAGACTGTGATGGCATACACACAGACCATGGAGGGAAGGTGGGAGGGGGTCAGGGGCAGCTAACTGACCACACAGGGAAGGTGGGAGGGGCCATGGCAGCACAGAAGACCATGCATGGCAAGTGGGAGGGTTAGTGGCAGCACAATGGCTATGATGGGCAAGAAGGAGGGTGGAGGGGCATGCACAAAGGACGATGGAGGATAGAAGGAAGGGTCAGGACCTGTGCACAGACAAGAAAGTTCAGGGGAAGGGACCTCACAACAGACCACACGGGGCAGGCAGGAGGAGCAGTTGCAGCACAACAGACCAGGGAGGGCAGAAGGGTGTGGCAGTACAATGGACCATGTAGGACAGGAGGAAGAGGATAGGGGCATGGCATGTGGACAGGCAGGGTGGAGGTGGCAGGGACAGGTTACAGTCATCTGACAATGCTAGGCAGGTGGGAGGGGAGTGGCAGCTCAACAGAACACTCAGAGTAGATAGGAGTGGCAGGTCCATGGGACATGGTGGGCAAAAAGGATGGAGCAGGGGCATGCACAAAGACATCGGAGGGCAGGGGGAAGGAGAATAGGGGCAGCAAGCTAAGCACAGAGTTTAAGCAGGAGGTCAATGATGGGGCATAGAATTGGGCAATGGAGGGCAGGAAGAGTGGACTGGTACATCATACTAAATTGAGGGCAGTGGCAGCACATCAGACCATGCATGGCAGGAGGGAGGAGGCTAGTCCATGGATTCACACAACAGAGGATAGGGAGGAAGGGGATGGGGCAGCAAGCTAACTGTTCAGAGAAGGCGGGTATTAGGAACTTTATTGTTTTTAAAACATTGTGTCTGTGCGAACTACTTAAAATATGAACAAGTATGCAGCATAATCTCACTTTTATTCAGGAAGAAGAGGACGTTTGTGACTGTGACTCCGGGCTCACTTGGCAGAAACACCCCCTGACCCTCCACCCCCTATCGCAAAATGTAATGCCCGTGAAAAGGGTAGGTGAACACAGTGTTGTATAGAACATAGTCCTGAGAGCACGATTGAAAATGAAAACTAGATATAGTGTATGGTATAAACTATGCACCAAAAAGTGTGATATAAGATGAACCGGGCGTGAAATATAATATGCAATACATTGTGCGCAATGACAGATTCATGGGAGAGCGCGAGATAGCACAGGCACTAGCGCGTGCTATGCGATATGCGCCTTGGAGTGTAATATGCACAGGGCAGTGTTGTGTAACCTAACTAGTCTCTAAAGTTGTAATATAAAATATGTGCTGGGGAGTGTAACGTTGCATATGCACTGTGACAAAGATATGGATCCCAGATTGTAATATGTATGGCATAGCACTGTGCGTTATAACATAGGCATCGAGAAAGGCACGTTAGATGGGGCAATATAACCCGTGCGAAGACAAGTGTGGCATGACATATTCACGGGGTGGTGTTACAGTGCACATGGGCTAGAGAGTGTCATAGCATATGCACTAGCTAGTGGAATACAACACAGAGGTGTGTGGCACTCGGCAGGCAATGGTGGGTGTAACACAGCATTGGGCTCTGTCAGGAGCACGCTGTGACTCTCAAGTGATGTTCGTCCCCTTTCCAGAGAGTAAAATAAAAAGTATTACACATCCGGCAGTGGATGTGTGTTTTATTAACCGTGAGGGGGGTTTCTTGCATAGTTTTGGTCGAATTTTTGTCGAATCCCCTTTGAATGGCTTGGTGTGCATGTGTATTAAATGTGCCCGTCAATAGCTACCCATGTTTGTATAAATAAACGACAAGGGTGTCTACCAGGATTAGGCACGGTAGGGCATCAGACATGTCAGAGCTTCACTAGTGGTGTAAATACATTCCACGTGGATTCATTGCATGCATAGTCGCCTTTTAATGAATATCACGCAAATCGTCATGGTGATAGGTACGTACGGTTTGTCCAGCATGTCCTAGGTGTGTCTATAAATATATATTTTTAAAAAATAATCAAAAACAGTGGCCGGCCCTGGGGATTGGGGTCAAAAAAATATAATTAGGAGACTGGCCCTGGGGGATGGGGTCATCAGGGCCAATAAATTAGAATAAGAAGGGGAACCAAACAGCCCCCCTTCTTAAAAAACTAAAATAAATAAAAGACTGGCATCGTGCCGGAGGCCATGCCCCCTCCGTGCAGCACTCTGCAAACGCGCCCCCAACAGGCATCTCCAGTATGCGCCAGGGAGCTGCGCTGCAGCCAGGTGTTCTGAGGCCAAGCCCCTTTTTACACCTCTCTGCAACGCAGCTCTGTGGCGCTTACTGGAGGTACCTAGTGGTCTAGTTTGACCGTAGGGACCCTTAGGATTCAGGGGGACTTAATCTCTCAACTTAGAACAGCCACAGGGCGCGTTTACACAGTGGTGAAGGGAGGGGACGGGGCCTGAGGTGACGTGTGCAAACACGCACTATGGCACGTTTTAAATTGGGGATATAATTTCCCTTCAATACTGAGGGCCCCTGGGGGCTAACTAGCCCACCAGGTGCTTCCAGTAAGCGCCACTGAGCTGCATTGCAGAGAGGTGGTCCAGGCCGTGCCACTTTTTACACCTCTCTGCAACGCAGCTCAGTGGCACTTACTGGAGGTACCTAGTGGGCTAGTTGGACCCTAGGGACCCTCAGGATTCAAATGAACTTAATCTCCCAACTAAAAATGGACACAGGGCGTGTTTACACAGTGGTGAAGGGAGGGGACGGGGCCTGAGTTAACGTGTGCAAAAACGCCCTGTGGCCTGTTTTAAGAGGTAGTTTTAATCCCCATGCCCTATTATACACTAGGGGCTTACAGAGGAGGTCATGCTAATCACAGGGGGACCCCAACGCATAATGTTCCCTAGTGTATGTAGGTGTTTTCACTGTATTCTAAGTGTCTTTTAACATAGCACTGGCTCTAGGACTGGTTAGTCAGACTCAGTTACCACCAGTATCCGTCTGAAAAAGTTGAGGGTACAGGATGATTTTGCAACAAGGCTTCTTTCTGCTCTTCTTTTTGTTCTTTCTGCACGTTATCCTTCTTCCTGCACTTATCTTCGTATTTGAGGACTTCTGTTGCTTCTTTCTGCACTTCTTTTGTTTCTTTCTGTGCATTTTTTTTTCTTTCTTCACATGTCCTATTTCTGTAGGCATAGTTAGAAATTAGCATTTAAAAAACCTTTGAAATTCACAGAAAAAACCATAGGTTTCAGGCACGTTATAGTTAGGAATTAGCATTTAAAAAACCTCAGAAATTCACTGAAAAAACCATAGGTTTCAGGGGTGTTATAGTTAGCTGGACTTTTCACTTGTACAAAACCATTGAAATTCCCCCGTTATAGTTAGTTCAGCTAACTATAACTCGCGCGCCCGCAATGCACTGCTGATGACGTCACATATTACATCACTCATGACATGGTCAGTGACATCACTCATGACATCACTGATGACATCTCAAATGACATCACTGATGACATCACTGATGACATCATCCTTGTGATAGAGTGGCAGACCTCCTCTCACCCTAATATAACCTTTGATACACACATTCAAAAATAGAGACTAACATTTTCAAAACAATGGACATACCAATACCAGTTACAACAACCTCTTCAGTAATTCTAAGATCCACATACACATCCACTCATTCACCAACAGTCCTATACAGTCACTCATACATGTACTCACTCATCATATGTACTCATACACCTATACATCCTGTTACACAATGCCACTCATCCATAGAGTTACTCACACACATAGTCACTCATGCTAATAAAGAATCAAACATACATTTACTTGCATATACAGTTATACACACACCACCATACTTACTTCTACGGAAACTTACACATACTTAGTCTTTTAAACAATCACTTATAGAAACACATACTTATTCATACAGGAACTCTTTCAATCTCTCACTCTCACATATACTCACATATATACACCAATAGTCACATATACTAGTTTAAAACATATGTAGTTACTCATAAAGACACTATTGAGACAGTCATTCACTCACTAACACACCCATACACACACTCATCCACCCATACAGTCCTGCACACATGCTGTGTTTAACACATACAAACAGTGAGTCACTCATTCATGCACCTATGCACTACGTAATACCCCGCACCGAACCATGCAGACACTCAGACTGATACTCAAAAAACCAACTAATAACCTATATAGACACCCATGTAGCTACTCACCAACCCATGCAGCCACTTATACACAAAGTGAGAGACTGATACAGATATTTACATATTTAAACATTACTCACTAAGCCATGTATTCACTATGATACACTTAATCAGTCAGTTACACAATCAATTTTTCAAAAACAAATCATCCATTTAGACACTTATATACCCATTTATTCTTCCATCGACCTTGAGATATACATATATAAAACATATTTAATTTTCAGAAAAACACACATTCACTGGATGATGTCATCAGTGATGTCATCAGTGATGTCATTTGAGATGTCATCAGTGATGTCATGAGTGATTTCACTGACCATGTCATGAGTGATGTAATATGTGACGTCATCAGCAGTGCATTGCGGGCGCGCGAGTTATAGTTAGCTGAACTAACTATAACGGGGGAATTTCAATGGTTTTGTACAAGTGAAAAGTCCAGCTAACTATAACACCCCTGAAACCTATGGTTTTTTCAGTGAATTTCTGAGGTTTTTTAAATGCTAATTCCTAACTATAACGTGCCTGAAACCTATGGTTTTTTCTGTGAATATATATATATATATATATATATGAACGCTCCCAGACTTGCACCAGCAAACCAGGTCACTCACAGGCGGGTGCTGTAGCGTGGTGGTGCCCCACGTAAATATTCGGCTCCCAAACTCCCTTACTTTTCAGATAGAGTCAAGCACTCACTGGAGGGGTTAAGTATCGTTTTTTTCTTTATTCAGCAGAAAAGACGGACAGCAGGACAGACGCGTTTCGAAATGTTCTTCATCAGTGTCTTGTCGCAGCGATCGCGCGCAAACATTAAATACAATTACGTCATGTTACACGCGACAACATAATCAAAACAAATGATGGCAATAAACCCACATTAATTCATTGTGATTGGGGTGGCCATCTTTGAATGGTGTACTCTATACACAAACACACATAAGTATATAAATATGCAGTTTGAAATCAAAAATCATAACCCTTAAGGAGCCATGCTGGCTGAAATGATCGCCAGTATTTATAAAATCCAAAGGTGTCAGATTTACGCCAAAAATCAATAGATGGGTACAACTAATTAAATCCAAAATTCCATGTTATGGCAGTGGCCTCCAAATATGAGGCGATTGATCCGCAGGTACCCATGACTCGGTAAATATTTCTAGTTCTGCATGGCAAACCGCCGACATAACGCCATGTAGTGGCACACCCTATGCATCAATATGCGAAACATGTTTCAGTCATGGCTCTGTGTCCCATACAAAGATATATATATTTTATAACATAGTACAATCTATAATAGACAGGAAAAAAGGAAAAAAGAAAAAAGACGTACACACGAAAGGAAAAAGAGTGAGAGAGAGAAAAAGAAAGAGGCGTTGGGATGAGAGAGAAAGAAAGAAAAAGAACATATTGAGAATTTCCCGAATTTTCAAATTTCAAATTTCAACATTGTCACAGAAATTTCAAAATTCAATAGATTTCTAGAGCTTCCTCAAAACCTATGATGGACCGGCTTGCACACTATCATAGATGTTCTAGATTCATACATAGTTTATATTGATAGTGCAGCAGCTGCCAAATCTCTTTCTATGACCCTGATCATATTTTCAAGACATTGTGTTACCAGTTCATCTACCCAGGTGTACATTTAGTTCCTCACCACTATTGAGACCGTGGGGGAACTTCGTGTGTAAGTCAATAATATAGCGGGACTCTAACCTCCGCAATTTCTGGACCCTATCGCCCCCCCTGATGTTCGCGGGCACCTGGTCCAGGCCAAAGTACTGCATAAGCTCCCTGTTGCTCTGGTGTTTGAGAGCAAAATGTCTGGCTACCGGGTAGTTGGTATCATTCTTATTGATTGCGCGTTGGTGTTCTAAAATGCGCATCTTCACACTGTTGATTGTACTGCCAATATATCTTAGCCCGCATGGGCATATCAGGCAGTATACTACATGGGTAGTGGAGCAGGTGATGAATTTGTCTATATGTCTTGGTTTGCCGATCCCTGGAATGCTGTATGTGAATACCCTTTTGCTGTTTTTGCAGGCCCTACATTTCCCACATGGGAAAAATCCTTGCAACGCTTTCAGAGTGCCTGTGGGTTGTGTTACTGGTGATAGATGGCTCTGCACCAATTTGTCTCGAAGTGATCTGGATTTCCGAAATGTGATCAATGGGACTCTAGGGACGTCCTTGCCGATAACTGTGTCAGTCTTAAGGATATGCCAACTTTTTGTGAGTATCTTCCTAAATCTGTTAGCATCGTCTGAAAAAGTAGTTATTAGACGAAATTTCCCCTCTTGATCATCTAATTGTCTATTAACTGACTTTTTGTATACTAATAGTTCCTTTCTAGGTATTCTTCTCACTTTGTTAAGTGTTGAAACTAATTTCTCATGGTTGTAGCCCCTTGCTTGAAATCTTTTCAGACTCCGGGTGGCTGCTTTTTCAAAATCAGCAACTCTTGAGCAATTCCGTTTGAGGCGAAGAAACTCGCCATATGGAATGCTGTTGATAAGTTTAGGTGGATAGTTGCTGTGGGCGTGCAAAATAGAATTGCCCGCAGTGGGTTTTCTGTACAGCTCAGTTTCAAGGACTCCATCCCTTGCATACACCTTGAGATCTAAGTAGTTGACCGTTACGGGGCTCATTTCATAGGTGAACCTAAGATTCAATTCATTCTTATTAAGGTCACATATGAAATCCTGGGCCTGTTCTGGCGACCCTCTCCAAACAAGGAACAGGTCATCGATGTACCGTGCCATGCCACTACAGAGTTGGTCCACTTATGCATCTGATTGCTTAGGGCGACCTGCTCCTCCCACCAGCCTACGAAAAGATTCGCATAGCTGGGGGCGAAGCAGGTCCCCATGGCAGTCCCTGACAGCTGTCTATATAGTTGGTCTTGAAACAGGAAAATATTGTTAGACAGACAAAATTGGATAAACTCAATTAACATTGAATTATGTTCAGAGAATTTCAGAGGTCTTTTACCAAGGAAATGGGCAATCGCCTCTAGCCCTTTACCATGTTCTATACATGTATACAAACTGGTTATGTCCATGGCAATCAGTTGGTAAGTAGGTTCCCACTTGATATTGTTAATCTGCATGATAAAGTCCGTGGTGTCTTTGACATAAGATTTAAGCTGTAATACCAATGG
Source organism: Triturus cristatus (assembly GCF_964204655.1). Classification (NCBI taxonomy): domain Eukaryota; kingdom Metazoa; phylum Chordata; class Amphibia; order Caudata; family Salamandridae; genus Triturus; species Triturus cristatus. Next base: position 440,856,238 of record NC_140582.1, on the reverse strand, counting down.
AAAAAGAAAGGAATCAATGTAGACAGACATGTTCTCAGTAAGGCTCCCTTTGGAGGAGACAATGGGCCTGCCAGGTGGATCGTTTATGTCCTTATGAATTTTGGGCAATTGATAAAATGTTGGTAATATGGGATCAGGGTTGCGTAGAAAGAGAAATTCGTTTGTTCCCAGCATGCCTCTGTTACGCCATCTCTCTACCAGATAGTGATATTGCAAAATGCTAAGATTGTATTGCTCGATGTTAATAGCCTCATAGAGTCTTTCATCATTCAATTGACGGTAAGTTTCACAACAGTATTGTTCTCTCGTTAATAATACGATATTACCTCCTTTGTCGGAGGGTTTGCAGATAATTTGTTCATTCTTGGAAAAATCCTTCAAAATGGACCTTTGTTCTTCAGTGAGATTGGTGCCGTGATTCCTTCTACTGGCAGTCTTAGTTCTAAATTACTGAAGGTCCTGTAGGACAGCGTCCGAAAATGCATCAATCGCATCAAAGGGCATTTGTGGGATGAAGACAGAGGGGGGCTTGAAGGTGGTGATTGGTGTCTCTTGTTCTATGCCCACTTGAACCGCTCTTGCAGCGGGATCCTCCGTTGAAGTAGTCACATTGTCTTCATCATTTCGTAAAGCCTCCAGCATCTCGAGCAATTCAAGATCATTAGTTGTTAACAGATCAGTTGCTTTGAATTGTCCTTGCTGTTTAAGTCGTCTAACTTCCGTCATTGTTGGTTTCAATTTGAAAAATTTGTGAAGCTTCATTTTACGTATGAACTTGAATAAGTCAATACGCGTTTGCGTATACTCCATGTGGTTATTGGGGCAGAATGATAATCCCAGTTTGAGAGCGGACTCTTCAGCAGTTGTCAACACTCTGGATGTTAGGTTGACAATGGTGAGATCATCTGTGTCATCGGTGTCATTTACCATTTCCTGCCCCTGTTCCGAGATCCTCGCGTTGTCTGTTTGCCCCTTCCTCTTCCTCTTGCCCTTCCAGCCGCCCCTTCTTGTCGGTCTTCGCTTTCGGGTGGTTTGCTCTTGCCACCTCTGAGCCAGGATTGGCGTATTAGATTGAACTCCTGGTGAATAGGGGTCTTAAGTGGATTGCTGGCAGGGGCCGATGTTTCATCTCCAGAGAGCTCACTTTCTGTGATCTCTGATTCGGAGGTCTCGATTCTGGTTGCTGGTTCTGTAGGTTGCTTCCTATTCAATGCTCTCCGGGGTTCGTCAAATTTTTTCGCAAAGGTAAGTATCCTCCCCTGCAGGTAATCTCGTTCATCGCGAGCAAACTTCTCTTGTTTGCGTTGTCTGATTACTGCTTCATATTTTTGTAATCGTTTTCTCATTTCCTCCCTTAGGGCCTCCTGTGTACTCGTGTCAGCGTCCTTGGAGAGATCCTTCTCAATAATGGCTATATCTGCCAGAGCTTTGTTTCTGTCGCTACATGCAAATTTCACCAAGATAGCTAGCATCCCTTTGCATGACGCTGCTGTGTACTCTGCCCATTCCTCAAGCAGTTGTGGGTCCGGGTTCTCGTAAGCAGGTACAGTAAATATCCGTAAGCCTCTTGGTACCCTGTCGACGTCCATATAATTCTGAAGTGAGGTGGCCTCCCACCATTTTCTTATTTCTCTCTCACACAATCTCTCCAATTTGTTGTACTGTGTGCGTAAAGTGATTTGAGCGCGCAAAAATTAAAAATAAATACATAACTTAGCATTTAAAAAACCGTACAAATTCACTGAAAAAACCATAGGTTTCACACACGTTATAGTTAGGAATTAGCATTTAAAAAACCTTGCAAATTCACTTAAAAAACCACAGGTTTCACACAAGTTATAGTTAGCTGTACATTTCACTCGTAAAAAACCAATGAAATTCCACGTTATAGTTAGATCAGGTAACTATAACTTGCGTGACCGCAATGCACAATGTGTCATTTCAGATGTCATCATTGATGTCATGAGTGATGTCACTGACCATGTCATAAGTGATGTAATATGTGACGTCATCAGCAGTGCATTGCGGTCGCGCAAGTTATAGTTACCTGATCTAACTATAACGTGGAATTTCATTGGTTTTTTACGAGTGAAATGTACAGCTAACTATAACTTGTGTGAAACCTATGGTTTTTTAAGTGAATATATATATATATATATGAAGAAGCGGCGAGAGGCCGTGAAACGCGTTGGCAATATTAATTAAGTGGGAGCATTCAAACAAGCTGCATTACATTGCCGGATGGCTGAGCATCGTCGAGTGCCCTCTCAAAGCTGGGGAACTTTGTTGGATAACTTATTGCACGGCATCCCTGCCGTGGAGGGGGCACCATCGTCAGCAGGAAAAGAAGGTATCCAGCTGATTGAGGCTTGTGATTTCGAAACTATTCGAGAGCGTGTGAGCACAATGCTCGATATGCGAAATAGCTTGCAGCGATGTTCCTACCCCTACTCAAGGTTTGAAAAAAGGAATAAATAATGTGCTCTTAATGGACACTCATTGAATTAACTTTATCTCGCATTTGGGAACTTTTAAGTCCATCATGCATCAGGAAAGAAAGCTCTTTAAGACACGCCCACTGGGGGCGAGCATGTTAATAAAATCAGCCTACAATGCAAACCAAATGCGCGCTTCAGTGTGTGTTTCCGAGCAGCCCATGAAGAAGCGGCGAGAGGCCGTGAAACGCGTTGGCAATATTAATTAAGTGGGAGCATTCAAACAAGCTGCATTACATTGCCGGATGGCTGAGCATCGTCGAGTGCCCTCTCAAAGCTGGGGAACTTTGTTGGATAATATATATATATATATATATATATATATATATATATATATATATATATATATATATATATATATATATATATATATTTCGCCAAACTTTCACAACAAAAGCAGTCGACGCCGTGTGCGCAAAAAATATTTTTTAATGTCAGCTGAAAATGCTAGACGCGTTTCGCCTGTCCTGCAGGCTTGTTCACTAGCAATTCAATAAAGTTACCATGACTTTTTTAACTGTGAATGTGAACAAGTCACATGTGAACTACAACAATAAAACTGGACAACAGACTAGTAGTTTCTCGTAGTGTGTCACAGGGGTTGAAGTTAATTAAAGGTAAAATACCAAAATACACACTCAATTAATCAAAATCATTTCATAATGAAACAGCATGGATTTCATTGCGTTATATTTTTTTAGATATTATATTATGCAGTTAGTCATTAGCGTGTTTTTTTCACCAAACAAGCTAAGCCACAATTTTGACCCTGGTGGTCCTATCATAGCCTGTGCTTATTGCAAAGACCGAAAACTGTTAACGAAACCAGTGTTACGTCAGTATTAAATAAACCAATGGTTGGTATGACCAAATAGTCAAAGTTAAGTGTGTCCAATACAAGAATTGACAGTAATCAGATAGGCAATACGTATAATTATGCCCAAGTGGGCAAAAGGCACAAAATGACATAAATTGAGAACCCTGTGCACCACATATCGTCTGTAATATAACAATGTCCAAATAACTAAAATAAAACCTGAAAAGAGATCGGGAGGAATCTATAAATGGGTATGTAAATCTTCTTCCATGTTTAACCCATCTGGGATCTTTGTGTTAAGTTTAATAATGTAGCAGGAGTCTAGTTTGCGCAATTTTTTCTCACGGTTGCCACCTCTGCTGTTCAATGGAATGGCATCAATGACAAAATAAGAGAGACCTTCAGCATTTTTGGTGTGGTACTGTTCGAAGTGTCGGGCCACGGGGTAAGATTTGTCCCCATTTTTTAAAGGCACACAAATGTTGCAGCACTCTTTTATGTACAGGGAGGATGGTAGAGCCTACGTATTTCAAGCCACATGGGCATTGGAGCACGTAGACATCATAGCCTGTTTTGCAAGAAAATTTTCCCTTAATTTGTTGTTCAGACTTCTGAGCAAAGCCTAATGGGAAACTGGTAGTGTTTTTACCAAACATGCACGCCTTACATTTAAGGCATTTAATGAAACCATCCCTTCTACTCAACCATGAACTGATCGGTCTCTTTTGAGTATCACTGGGTAGCATATTGCTAACCAGAGCTTGATGGAGAGATCTGGCTTTTCTGAAAGTGAACTGTGGTCTCCTTTATATAAGTTTACCTAGCACAGGATCATTACGAATAATATGCCAATGTTTGTAGAGGATAGTTCTTAATTCATTTTGCTGGTTATTGTAAGTGGTGATAAATCTACACTGATTAGTATCTGATTGCGGTGGTTTGGCTGATTTGCTATCTTTATTGAAGAGTATCTGCTCTCTGGTTTTCTTTTTTGCTTTATAGATAGCTTGATTCAGGCATGTTTCAGAGTAGCCTCTGGCTTGAAAGCGGGATTTAAGACATGATAGTTCCTTATCTAGATCCTGCTCCTTGCTACAATTGCGCATAGCCCTGAGGCATTCCCCATAGGGGATGCTCTTGACTAGTTTAACTGGATGGAAACTAATAGCATGTAACAATGTGTTTCCATCTGTAGACTTACGATAGTACACTGTAAGATCCAAAAAATTGATCTCAGAAGCACTAATTACACTAGTCAGTTTTAAATTTAAATCATTTGTTTGGAGCTTTTTTAACAAACTCCTCGGCACTTTTTTCAGTGCCTTTCCAAATGATAAAAAGGTCGTCGATATAATGACTCCAGTGTATTACATTATTCTGCCACTCAGCATGCCATAGCGACTGGACCACCTGCTCCTCACACCAGCCCATATGCAAATTAGCATAGCTGGGGGCGAAGCAGGTGCCCATCGCCGTCCCGCATATTTGATGATATAATTCACCATTAAACAAGAAAAAATATGTTCTCAAGGCAGATGGTAATCATTTTGAGTAACATTTGTGTATGGTGCCAAAATTTTGCGGGACGGTTCCCTAAGAAATATTTGGATGCATTAATGCCATCTTTGTGGCGATTACTGGTGTACAGAGTGGTAGCGTCTATGGTCATCAATAGCAAATTAGCTTCCCATGGAACATCATATACTTTACGTAAGAAGTGACTTGTATCTAAGATAAACGATGGTAGCAGTTTCACAAGAGGGCATAAGAATGAATTTCACAAGGGGGCATAAGAATGAATCAACAAATTTGGAAGTATGTTCGAATGCACTCCCTATGGCCGAGATGATGGGACGGCCAGGGGGATTTGTGATGTCTTTGTGGACTTTGGGGATAAGGTATAAGACCGGAGTGGTCGGGCAGATAATTTTTAGAAAGGACATTTCATCTTTGCTTATCAAGCCTTGTCGACTCCACTCAACCAATAAAGTATTATATAATAAATAACACTCTTGCATGACATTTTCTTTTACCTTGACATAGTTTAACCTATTATTGAGTTGTTTGTATGCCTCTATTAGGTACTGCTGCCTACCCCAAAGGATCACATTGCCACCCTTGTCCGCATTACGGACAATACAATCATTGTCATTGCTCAACTTCTCAACCAAGTTATAATAATCTTTAGACTGTTGAGTAAATGACTTCTTCTTTCTATTTAATGATTTACATAGACTTTTGACTTCATTGATTATCAGTTCGTTGAATACATCTACAGAATCTCTCGCTGTTATAGGGGTAAACTTGGAGGTCGGTTTGAAGTTGGTTAATGTTTCAATATTGATATGAACACCAAAAAGCAATTGAATCAATGGTAGTCAAAGGTCATCACAAGGTCCCAATGTATGGGAGTGCCTCTGGCACTACAAGTACACAGCTCAATCTTTGCTGAAGCCCATCCTGCATGACTCTTCCAGAGAGGCAATGAATATCTGTTTTGTAGGGGAGGACTGACAGGTTTGAGGGTTCGCTCATGGACAGCTGGTATTATAATTGTGCTTGTGAGGCCGTGTATCGCAGCCAAACAGATAGCAATGAAACCCGAAGTCCTGGAGATGGGCTCTATGTGGCTGATTTCCCCGGGAGAACTCTGAGGAGACTTTCTGTTGGAGAGTACTGGCAGGGCTGGATGAGCACATGCTAATCCTCTGGTGGCGGCTCCAGGCCTGTGACCTTCAGGCAATGTTTTCCAACCACATGCCTTCAAGCAATGACGTTCACAGCTCAGGCACCAGCCTCCAGCATAGTCACTGTGCCTGATCAAAGACACTGCGGTGACTAGAAGAAGCAGGCATTATCAGTACCCATCAAAGCCCGAGGGCAGAATTTCCTCCTTTTTTTTCAAGGGAGACACCACCAGGCAGCCAGATGTGAGAAGGTCCACATGGACTCACTGAAGAAGGTCTGGGACCAAATTCACCTTTTATGGATCAATACATAAACGTGAAAGGCATGAAAAGAAGGTATATTTTACACTTTTTTGTCTTCTTAAGGTGCCACCTTGCAGCCATGTAGACTGTCGGTTATCTCAGCAGGAAAAGGATTTCCAATTCTAAACAAGTTTTTCACCTCTCCTACTGAAATACCTAACTATCTAAAAGCCTGAGGATAATCTCCGAGCACAGAATATACTATGGGGCATATTCTCAAGGATTTATCGCTGAGTTATTGGCACTTTATCGCAGCCAAAGTCGCGATAAATTTATCGCCCCATGCACAAGTCGGTGCAAACAGCCGATATCACCAGTTCTCCGGCGATACATCGCCACTGATGACCCCGGCAACTAATGCTAATGACATGCAGAGTAGGCATTCTGAGCAAAAAGCCGCGACAACACCACTCCACAACATTCTCAATGACCAGCAAGATCGGCGATAAGATCCCAAAACAGGCGATAAGGCGCGTTAGCAGCAGGAAATTAACACCTGCTCTGACCTGGTGTAAAGTTGGACGACAGCCAGCAGCAGCCAAGGGAGCACAGCCCATAGCCAAACATGAAGAACAACAGATGCCCCGAGCAACTGAACATGCAGCCTGGAGCCCCAATAGGGCAACAACACCCACCACCACCCTCCCGGACCCCCCCCCCCATGTACAAAGAGAATGCACATAAACTCCACAAAACCAAAAACCAAACAAATCGCCTGAAGTCGCACAATCACAACACCTAACATACAGGTGTGGACAGAAAAATCGAAATCATACATTAAAATTATATAAGCCAAATAAAACCTTTATTACAGATTAAACAAAAAACAACAATCTTGAAGAGGCACGGTGGGTCTTCTCTGGGCATTCTGTAAGTCACAGCCTGCAAGACAGAAATACAGATAAGAAGGTGTGTCATGCGCCCATCAAAGTACTGAGAGAGAGAGCGCGAAAGAGAGAGGGAGAGGGAGGGATGGGGAGAGAGAAAGAGAGGGAGAGAGAAAGAGAAAGAGAGAAAGGAAGACAGAAAGAGAGAGAGAGAGAGGGAGAGGAAGAAAGAGGGAGAGAGAGAGGGAGATAGAAGGAGAGAGAAAGAGAGGGAAATAGAGGGAGAGAGAAAGAGAGGGAGGGAGAAAGAGAGACGGAGACAGAAAGAGAGAGAGAGGGAGATAAAGAGAGAGGGAGAGAAACAGAGGGAGAGAGAGTGGTGACACTGCAGACCCAGGCCTCACTGCTCACCTGCGGCCACCGGTGTGTCTCCAACCATGTGCTGGTACACACGGCAGTCCCCCAGGTCCCTCATCTGAAACAGTTACCAGAGACATGAATGGCAGAGTCCATACAGTAGCACACGCCATTATCGCTTGCCTGCCCCTGCGCACACAGGCTGCTGCACCCCAGTCCCTCCCGCCGCCCAGCGTAGATTTCCTGCCCCTGCGCAACCAGGCCTCAGTAAGCACCTTCCGCCACCGGCGTGTCTCCAAGAGGGCCCACCACGTGCCGGTGAGAGTGCCAAGCCTGGGGCCTGCGACCATGGCACCCTCCACATCATGCAGCCCCGCACCGCGGGCCACCAGGTCACACCTAGATTCTGGGTCTTGATTTCGCTATGGCAGAGAACATATCAGTGCACACAGCCTCATTGCAGGGTGCACACCCGCTCAGCCCTAAAGGTGCCACTAACTCTGGGAACCGCGAGGCGACGCCACGTGGCAGTAAGCTGGCACTGCCCGCTGGCTCAGGCCTACACCGCGGTCCTGCAGGGCTCACACTAATGCCACCATTCCGGATGGCACATCATCGCAGGCTGCACACCTGCTCAGCACTTAAGGTGCCCCTACCTCAGTGCACCAAAAGACAACGTCTCGTGATGGTGTGCCTGTGCCTGCCGCAGTGTATCCAGTGCCACCAAGTCTGTGCACCGCAAGCCATGGACCATTTATAATTGAGTACCATGGTGCAGATGCCATCATGTCACCCCCGGCACTGGGCAATGTGCTGTGCCCAGGCCCTAGGCCCTCAGGTAGAAATGATAACCACAAAGAGAAACCCAGTAACAGATTGGAAATGGCGTCCGGCACGTGCGCCAGGCCCTTTAAATTGGCAGGGTCACATGTCCTGTGATGGCTGTGCTGCATGGGTGTGGTGTGGGTGTAAACCAGCTGTGAGGGAGTGGCTGTGGCATGCTGACAACTATATATGTGAGCAGCAGATCCCTACAGGGAAGACCTGGGACAAGTAGCGTTGTCGTCCCCCCTGTAAGCGTAAACACAGTGGGCTGGCCTGGTATATGCCAGTCCAGCGTAAGGGCATGAACAATGACCCTGGGGCTTTGGGCATGGTTCCGTCCATGGCTGGACAATGAAGTAACTAGTGCATGTGTCTCCATTCTAGTGTCGGCACCACCCGGCACGCAATCGGCAATATGTCACCCTGTGACCCAAGTCCCACAACATGAGCAGGATGGACGTAAGGTGAAATCATTGACCCTACATGCATCCATACCTCCACTCTTGCAAGATCATAGGCATGACACATCGGTGTGAAAATGAATGTTTAATGCACATTCAGTGGAGTGTTGCAGCTGCAGCACTACAGGGCCATGCAAACCCCACTTCACATTGTTAGCCCGTGGAGGGCCAGCCAGAGTCCTTCAGGGAATGACAAGTAAATCAGTAGAGGAGGAGTTCAGTCCGCAGTCTGATAGCTGTGTCATTGGTGACCCAACAGAATATGGCAGGCCATGTCGAGGTCCAAGGTGAGTGCATTGGGGGCAGTGGAAGGTGATGATGCAGAGAGCAGAACCAAGCAGAAACAGGCCACATGGTGGAGATGGATGCTACTGCGTCCTTCTGACCACGGAGGCAGATTCATCCGCATCTTCATCCTCTGGTGTTGCATGTGCCTCACATGTGGGTGGTGGTGCTCTGTCTCCAGCACTGTGTGGCAGTGACATCTCAGGGGCCGGAGGTGGTATGTCCGCTGCACTGTATGGCACTGACACATCAGGGACCGGATGTGTGGATGGAGTGGTAGCAGAAGCATGCATCAGCGCAAGGCCTTGTGGCAGCAATGCCATGAGGAGGGTCTTTAGGGAATTGAGGGACCCAGCTACCTCTCGCTGGTGTACAGCCATGGCAGCCGCCCTTTCCGCCCGCGTCCACTCCCTGTCCTCCATGAGTCTCCACATGAATCCCAACTCCCGGGCGAGCTCGCTGGAGCCACTCTGACTAGACAGTCGTTCTTGTCGCAGAGTCAGGACTCTGGCGATGTCAGCCATGGTTTGTTGGAGGGCATGGAGCGGACTGTGGTTGTCTGTCAGGGACTGTGAGTGGTCCCTGATGAGACTCAGCCATCCACGTATGGCGTCTAGTTTGTCTGCCATGCGGTCGAACCCCACCTGCACCTGTTGAGCCAGCTTCTCCTGGCACCCCAACACACGAAGTTGGAAGGCCATGTATACATCGTGGGGGTCCTGGGAGGCAGCCGTGGTGGTGGGTGCTGGCTGCTGTGTGTACTGTGCAGGGGGTGGGTTCTCCTCATAGCAGCTTTTTTCACGTTCATGTGTTGCATTTTTGCGGCGTCACGTTGATTTTACCGCGTTCATTTGAAGCATTGTGGTGGGTGTATCGCATGGTGCCGCCGTGTTGGGAATACCACGTTAACACGGTGTTATTTTCCCGCAATAGACTGCGATGTGAAAAGTTGCATTAAGCTACTTTCGCAGTAGTTATCACACGTTCTTGAGAATATCCCCCAATATTGCATAAATACCACCAAAGAGACCCTCACAAAATCAATGAGGACTCTCTTTGAATCCTATAAGAGAATCTGGCGACTACAGTGGCTGTATACGCTGAAAGGGCATCTTCACCCGATAACATGGCACTCACAAAATCAGACCTAATAGACACTTTACAAACACTTAAAAGTAAAGTGAGAGAGGAGATGAAGTATGTCCTAGCAAAAGAATTGTTGGACACCACTCAAACCTCAGTGAGAGAATCACCATCCGCAGATGTGATGTTGATGCAGCAGGCAGTAGGGTTGTTGAAGCTGAAAGTTGCGATTTAACAACTTTTAAACAGTTAAACCTGGGAACGCACCAAAAAGATAGGCCTCCCCAGTAGAGGCGTAATGAGGAGGAATATCTTTATTTACCCTCGTTTTATTCCTCTTTCTATGCGTGCTGCATTCTGTAGCATATATAGAAAGAGGTAAAAGCCTCTCAGGATTGTTTTTGTGTAGGAAGGTGCCCCTTCCTGCACGCAAACAATCCTGCCTACAACACAGGCATCCTTGCGCCATGGTGCAAGGGTGCCTGCATTTGCACTTGACTCCAGTGTAAGGGAAAACAACAGGAATGGGCACTAACTGTTTCTTGTGAAGCAGGGTATCCATTATGTGTTCACAGTTTAGTTCCCATCGCAGACTAGATCAGAGCAGTGATGCTGGTGCCAAGTTATTTGTTTGGTGTGGTTCATGTGTGGCAGCAGGAGGTGAGAGAGAGAGAGAGACGGGAGGGCAATTAAGGGTGCTGAACATGTGTTAAAAAGAGCAACTGTTTTGTGTTAATAATGATTAAAATAACTTTCACACATTCCTAAATGAGACACTGGGGGATCAGACTATAGGAATAATTCACTAGTCCCAGAGAGAAGAGAATGGAAAATGCTATGTCCTCAACTGGTGAAAAGGAGGAGATACCCAAACAAGGAATCAATGTTGACTTTGTGGCCTTTCTGGTAATCCTGACTTGTCACTACTGTCTAAAGTAGGTTGAGACTTTAGCAACTCAGGAACTAAAAATTTGAGAAATGTTAAGATACAGATACTGGAAAAATTAACTGTGATTTTGGTTTGTCAGAGGGCCATTCACCTGCCCTTACTAATTTGATTTGGAAGCATCATTAACAAACAGGTAGTCCCAGATCACCTTGATATATGGCTTTCTGTGAAACTATAGCAATGGGAGGGACCCTTGGAGGGCCTGCAATATGGGGCTTCTGAAGTAATGTGAAGCCATGCAGGTGCAAGCAACAACCAGTTACATTTGATTCTTGTTGTTGTGATATTGTTCTACAACTTTTGGGGGAAATATTTAGTGGGACACAAAGCCTACCAGTCATTGTGTAAAATAAAACTGCACACCACAAAAACATTAAGCCAGTCACATTATTACCTACTACAGGGCGGTTACGATGGCCGCTATTAAAGCCAACCCACAAAATCACACTTTTAAAACCCTATTTTTAAATGTATTTATTTATTTATTTGTTTATTTTTTCAAATTTATTTGAGTTTTATATGGCGCTGGCTAGACCCGGAGATATCAGAGCGCTTTACATGAGGAACATTGAGTTACATAATACAAATTACATCCGTTACAAGAGCATAGTAAAAACACAGACAAAAAACAATGTTACAGTAGTAAGGACACACAGCGGGGAGACAAGGAGAACCGTGCCCAATGACCGGCTGGGTAGGTGACGGCCGACAGGGAAAACCAGGGCCGATCTCCTCTATAGCAGCTCCACCGGGCATCAGCCATGTTTCTCAGGTCTCCTTTAGATAGGGAATATTTTTACCCTAACTGCTGGGGTTTTAAATTACCCAAATAAAAGGACGAGGACCTATGCTTCCAACAAGGGACAAAACCATTTTTTTTTGCATAACTTTACAACCATTATAGCAGAATTTACAGATAGAGATGTAAGTTTAATGTGCGATTTCAATGAATTACGGAACCACTAGGTAGACTGGACTGGAACAGTGATGGCACATATCGGATAATTCTTCAAATAATTGAAAAAAATTAATTAAAACTTTGAGTCTTTGCAATATTTGGCGCAAGCAACGGAGAATTCCTAGGATACAACTTTTCTCACATATACTGATTAACAATTCACTAATACCCATACCCACGGACTGAAACATTATTCGCCTCTCAGACCACGCTCCGGTCTTGATCGAAGCGGATTGGCATTGCAAGCCCAAATATACCAGAACATGACTTTTTCACACCTTGATGTTTTGAGACCCAGTCCTGAGAGGGGAACTTCATTAGCTGATCCAGAATTATTTCCATAATGTTGATGACGGGGAGGTGACTCAGTCTAATCTATGGGCTTTGTTTAACCCCTTCGCTGCGGCGCGAATTCCGCCGCGGCGCTGGGGGGGTGCGGGGTGAGCGCGGCGCCGCCATGCTCATGCCAGAACCACGCCGTCATGAGTCACGGGCGAGCTGTGCTCATGATGGCGTGGTTCTGTCACGACTCCGCCCACTTGCATTGTTCGCCCGCACAGGCGGGGAATCAGTGCCGCGTGGGAGGAGCGGCCGCCAACGGCCGCAGCATGACGGAACCACGCCGTCATGAGCACACGCCACCTGTGGCTCATGACGGCGTGGTTCCGTCATGAGCACGCAAGGGGTTAAGCAGTCCTTAGAGGAAGCTGCAATGGCTTGATGACGACCGTCAACCCAGTGGCGGCTGCTCGAGGGAGTGCTGCGGGAATGGGGGGGTGAGGCAGGGAGGGGTAGGGTAGGGGCAGGGTAGGGGGTAGTAAACTCCAGAATAGGCCCGGACGGACTTGAGTAAAGAAATAAATAACTAAAATGAATTACATTGCGCGCGCTGCAACGCCAAATCAGCGATGCAGCGCGCAATGTAAATTGTTTTATTTATTTATTTGATTACTCAACTCCGTTCGGGCCAATTACGGAGTTTATTGCCCCCCACTCTGCCCCTCTATCATCCTGCCTCACTGCCTCGCAGCACTCCCTCGAGCAGCGTCAACCAGCTTTGGTGCTAGCATACAGAAAAGCTTAAACAAGAATGATAAATTGCAGATTTCCAATACAGAGCATCGTCACCCTGGGCCTCCTCTGAGTAGAGACAACTCTCAAAATACATATGAGAGCTTTAAATACAAACAAAGTGGAATTATCTTTCCTTCTATTAAAAGAGCACACTGTGCTCAGGGAAAAACAACAGGCACATGCCACCTGGCAGATCCTCTGAGACAGAAGCAAACTATTTAAGAACATCTGGCTGGATTTTGGCAACGCAGTTGCTAGGGAACCAAAGAAGCTCCTTGCATTTCACAATTTTTATATCAACCTATACACTTCCCACTTGCTCTCTGTGGGGGTCCAAAGAGATTATTTAGAGACAGAACATATTCTGCTGCTCCAGCCACAGCAGAGAGAGGCCCTTGATTCTCCAATAAGTAAAGAAGAGGTTAAAGCATCTTTAAAGACTTTAGAAACTAATAAAGCACCAGGCACTGATTTATGTAGGGGCGACAGTTCTGTAAGACCTTTGCACACCTTTTGATTACATGCCTTACTATCTTTTTGCCTTACTATCTTTTTGCTAGGGAGGGTGAGTCATCCCTACGATGGAGGAAGAAACAGTCTTGATTATACACACACATGGAAAGGTCCAGAAACGATATACTTCTTATAGACCAATAGCTTTACTAAATGTTGATGTAAAAATCTTTATGAATATTTTGGCTACACATTTAGAAAACTAATACATACAGAACAATATGGATTCATTAAGAATCACTATGTCCAAGATAACCTGCCAGAGTGATCCACCTGGCTGAAAAGGCAAAGACAAAGGTATTGCATATGTTCCTTGGAACCTTCAACATGGAAAAAGCCTTCCACTGGGTGGATTGGAGCTTTATGAAACTTATTCTATAAAAAACAGGTTCGCGCCTGCAGGACTGATGCTAGCCAGGTATCAGTCTCCACTCTCTAGAATATCACTCTATGGAGTATTGTCTCTACCCCTGACACTAAACAGAGAAACACAGACGGGTTGGCACCTGTCGCCCCATCTCTTTGCTCACACTATCGAACCTTTACAGAGGAAGATCAGAGGTGATGCAGGTATACAGAGTCTTCAATTTGGACAGGATACACATTAAGTAATACTGTTTGCAGGCAACATTCGACTGACGCTATTGAATCCAGAGATCTCTCTCCCTCGCTTTCAGGAGCTTCGCGAATATGAGGCTGTTCCAGGATTTAAAGTGAACATGTCGAAATCTGAAATATTGAAATGTACAGATCCCCAAGCAGATGCAAAGAGTCTTAAACACTCTACACTATTCTGCTGGACTACAACATCAATTTACTATCCGGGGGTTATCATTATCCCTGACCCTGGAGACCTATATAAAGCTAACTTTTTCTACATTTATAAGACTGAAAGACGCCCATTTCATGTATGAGAAGAGTAAATTTCATTAAAAGGACGTTGTTACCGAAAAGTTATACCTCTTTTAAGTCTTGCAAGTCATGTTTCATGGCAGCTTTTTTAGTTATTTTACAAGAGCATTGCTGAAATACATGTGGCAAGTTGACCATCTAAGTGACCTGTACAAATTGCTGTGTCAGCCTAAAGGAAGAGGAGGCCTAATCTTACTCGACCCAAGGCTATGCAATAGGGCTGCCAAACTTAGAGCATGGAGCTACAGAGCCTCAGACAAAATATGGATACTCATGGGTAGAGGAGTAGTAGGCCCCACATCGTGGGATCTTTGATTGAAACCAAAATGGAATCACTAGGCGAACACATACCTTAGCACACCGACATCTATAACATTGCATGTCTGGGACACTCTAAATAAACTCCTACATCTGACTGCTACCCACCTCCACACACGTCTACACACTTCAATGCAATATTTACACCTTTGCTCCAGCCGGGTTCCTTTCCTTTGTGGCACAATGGAGACTGCCTCATGATTTCTGATGTTTTCAACAATGGGATGATCAAATCTTTTGAAGAGTGTAAAAAATAATTTCATGTAGATGAGAAAGAGAGATTTCACTATACACATTTACGGCATTGAGTGCTACAGTCAGAGTGGAAGGAAGCTTCAAGTAGAGCACTAACTCTCAGTGAAAAATCTACCAAACTCGCAACAGGATCAGAGGGAATAATCTCACACTAATTCACCCTCCTCCTGGAAGGGACTCCACTGACCATGACCCAGAGAGACACAAATGCCATGGAGGAAGGGCAATAGTTGGATGTACAGAGAGATCATTATTGAAATGCTCATAGTATAATAGACAGAGAGGCACATTCTAAGTTGTTACTGGACTGGTATCGCTACCCAACAAAATTGTATAAGACTTACTCCCTTTTCAGACCCCAATGCTGGAGCGGGTTTGACACAAGGGAGATTTCAAGCACATTTAGTGGGATATACAGCCGCCCTTAAGGGATGCAATGGTTTAGATCATTCTTGGCTACCCCATACCTCTATAGCTCCAAACTGTACTCCTGGGGTTAGGTTGTAATACCAGACTAAAGCAGACAGCATACTTCTCTGGAACTGTTTGAGAGTTGACAAAACTACAGTAGTGGACCACAAGAGAAGCGCAGACCACCCACCTATTATTCATTGACATACACATATGTAGAACCTCAGAGCTATGGAGAAATTATAGCAGATAAGAAGCTTGCTTTTAAAATTGTGTGGGGCCCAATAATTCCCTACTTATCCAGGAGAACCCCTTTGTGTCATGTTCACCAAGATTGAAAGCCCTGAATCTATTTGCTCACTAGAAGAGGGTCGCTGCTTATGTTATTGAGGTGACTGTTTTGAATCATAGAAATAACAAATCAGAGAAACTATTAATACAAGGTATTTTAGTTAATCACCTTTGTGTGAAGTCCGTCGGGTGAGAAGGGGAGGTAAGGTAGAGGAGCAAAGAGGCACAGGGGAAAAACTTGTAGGTTAGCAGACTCGGGGTGGGTACAATCTAGATATTCTTTAAAGAGCTCAAAATTGAGTTCACATATGGTGGACTCCAAAGATAGTGAGGCCACACAAAACCGAGAGGCACAGCAGCCCAAAAATCAAAATCAAAAGAAACCTACATCACAAAATAAACCGATTAAAAAAGATTTACAGGCGTGCAAACCTAGGGTGTCCTGTAAAAAAAAAAGAGTGTACCTCCGGTTCGACAGACCCCCAAATTAACGCCTTCTTTAAGAAGTTATTTTAAAGTTGCCCCCAGTATGCTAATATTAAAACCAACAGATGAGATCTCTGCGCATGACCCTAGCGAGTCTCTAAACTCCTTGAATAGCATTCCTACCTCTAATAGGTTTAATCTACTTATGGACGAGGGAGGATTACAGGAAGAGAACAATTTACAGGGCTCAGTAATGACGGACAAAGCAGAGAAAACCTCGGTGGCAGCAGCGCTGGAGCAGAAAGCGCTAGGTAGTCCCAGAAAAGTAGCTACACCACAGGCATCCTTAGACAAAACCCAAGCTGGACTTGCCAGGGACAACTTGGAAGAGCCTGACACAGTGCAAGCGCAGACTGGCGACATTGCTAACTATTCTCAGTCACAATCAATGTGTGGTTTACTATAAGCACTAGCTGAGGAAGTCAGAGGTAGATTCTTCGTTTTGGAAAGTAACCAAACAGACATAAAAAGATCATGTGAAAAACTAGAAGGTAAGTTGGACTCACTTGTTGTTAGGACCACGGCACTGGAACTCATTGTAGCTGAACTAGTAACCCAGACAGGGGACAACGCAAGGAATATAGCTGCACTGAAAGAGAAAGAGTTGGAAATGCAAGACAAACTAAAGTCTTTAGAGAATTCACAAAGAAGGAACAACATTCGCTAACTTAAGGTGCTGGCAGGGGTGGAGGGAAGCAAACTAAAAGAGTTTGTAGTAAAACTAATAAAACAGGCCACTCGTGTCGAGTGCTCAGATGAGGCGCTTATGGCAGTTATACAAAGAGTACACAGAGACCCTATCAGGCTCAATCCCAACAAAACGAGACATAGAAAAAATCTTAGTGCATTTTTTAACATACAGTTTAAAGGAGGAAATTCTCAATAAAGCTCCTAAATTAAATTCCTTATTTGCAGAAGATGAATCATTCCAAATACGATCAGATGTCTCGGCAATCACGGCCTCTAGGCAATGGGATTTGGGGAAACTACTTGATCCCCTGAAATAATTGGGTGCTACAGCACAATTAAAATTTCCAGCATCGTTGACAGTAAGGCATAGCAACAAAATACAGTTATTTAGACGAGTAGAAGATGCTGAGAATTTTTTACAGTCTATATCAGGGGGTGTAGAGGGAACAGGAACAAAAAAGTAGTAACTCCTGGTGTATGAAAGTTTGTAATTCAGTATTAAGCTCCTGACTTAAGGGGGGTGGCATAGGCCTAGGTTGAGGCCATGGAAGAGGAAAGGGGGGTTTCTCCAGGGAAGGGATCACTAGAGGGGGTGAGGGGAGAGCACAGGGTGGGCATCAGTGGGAAAAAATCTAAAAATATATCCAATCGCCAGAGTAGAATGTTTCAATCAGAGATGATAATAGAGAGATGGCTTGTTCACTAGATAATCAGAATTTTGGATTAAAGGTGCTTTCCTAGAACCTGAATGGTTTAAGAACAAATTACAGGATGGAGAAAAGATTTCAGTACTTGAGAGACACCTCGGAACAGATTCTTATATTACAAGAGACACATCTGTCAGAAAGTGAGTCAAAATCCTTATGTAAACCCAGGAAGTGGATTCAGGATGTGATTTGTACAACGCAACAACTCTCAACTAAGGGAGTTGCAATAATTATTAAAAAAAACTCAGCTATCTCTCTAGAGTCCAGCACGGTGGATAAGATGGGGAGATGGGTTATAGCCAAAATTAAATGGCATTCATTCAAGTTCACAGTAGCACGATATTATGGCCCAAATACAGATGACTCGGCTCCCTTTAAGAACTTATTGTCTGAATTGTTAAATTACACAGAACCGTTAATCTTTGCTGGAGATTTTAACGAAGTCTTGGACCATGCACTAGATAAATCACAAAGAAGTAGATCCATCCAAAATCTTAAATTCAGTGCATCAATCAAAAATGCAGTGAAACAGCTAGCCTGGTATGATGTGTAGGGGAGTAAAATGGGCAATAAAAGAGGTTACACCTTAAATATTAAAAAATACGGTCACAAGTCTAGATTAGACTACTTCCTGTTGAGTACAGTTTTAAAGAAATGTGTTCAGGATGTTAACCATGTGGTGGAACATCTTTTTGATCATTCAGCGGTGACATTATCTCTCAAGGTTCCAGTTAGACTGACCCCCTAAGAGATGGACACTTGAACGTGCCATTCTTTTGGAGGATGGCATAACTGTGAAGTTAATGTTGGACTCAGAGGCCTTTTTACACATTAATATAGGTATTGCCTGGGATGCGTACAAAGCTTTTTTAAGGGGTCTAATAACCTCTGTACAAATTGCTAGACATAAAAAGTATAAAGCAGAAGTTGAGGGGATAGAAAAGGAAATACAGGAAACAGTATTACCTCATTACACATCAGAGTAATCCTTCGGATGTGAACATGTCAGCAAAGCTAGAGTCTCTTAAATCAGACCTGGTGGCTGTCCTTGATTCAAGGTTGAAAAAGAAGTGGCAAGCCAGTCAACTAGCTCATTTTGAGTACGACAAGAGCTGCAGAAAGCTTCTGGCATGGAAGACCAAACAAGACCTGGCTAGAGGTACCATTAATGAGTTAAACTCTGTTGTTATGGGGAATGTACTTAAGACCCCAGACGAAATTGAAAAGGCCTTTCAGCTGCATTTTGATGAAGTCTATCATGAAGACTTAATTGTCCAGGAAGGGGAAATAAGAAATTGGCTGGGTCAGACCGCCCGAGCAGGATTGCTGAAGAAAAATCTCGCAATATGGATATGCCGATTTCCATTGTTGAGATCAGAAAAGCCAAAGTTTTGGGCAAATCTGGGAAAGTCACAGGCCCAGATGGGCTGCCTGCGGAACTATACAAAGTTTTAAGTGAAGTTCTAATGCCTGTTATGATGATATTATTCTCGCATATCTTTGAAGGGGGTGGGATATACCACCCTCATTGAATGAAGCAAAGGTAGCGTTAATCCTCAAACCCTCTAAACCACCACGCTCATGTGACTCATATCGGCCTATTCTTTCTGCTCAAAATTAAACACAAGATCTTTGCAAAAATATTGGCAGAGAGACTGAACGGAGTGACAGAGAGCTTACTACATAGGGATCAAAAGGGATTCATTAGAGGCAAAGGAATAAGGGACCTCACCTACAACCTGATTGGGGCAATTGATGTAGCAACTTTATACGAAACCCCCCTGGTCATAATAACTAGGGGAGGGCGGAATTTGCGAAATTCACTTTCGCAAATTATCGTGAAAATGTTAAAAATCTTTGCAAACACGCGGAAATATCGTGAAGATGCGGAAGTTTTTCTGCGTGGTTGCGGCTCGCCAACTTACCCATGCGGTTGCTAACGGGCGCGGCCATCATGTTTTCACTTGTCTCGCGGCGCATGATCGCAAGAAGAAAGACTTGATTACGCGACGAATGACGTTACTGCGGGCGCGAACTGTCGCGAGACAGCGCAAATGGCTACCAACAATCCAACATCTCGTGGAGAACGCGACCGGATCGGGAAAACTTGTCGGCGAACGCAGGGATTCAGGTAAGGCGATCTCGCGCACGCGAGAATGTATTATTTTACAGCGCAAGCAAGCAAAAAATTTCCGGTAAAATGCGGAATGCGGAAATTTTGACATTTTCGGGCTCTCCGCGGAATGCGAAAATGTCAAATTATCGCAATTTTTTCACGAGCGGAACGAAATTTTAGCCCAGGCCTACTATAGACGCCACAAAGTCTTTTGATAGAGTAAACTGGGCCACCTTAAAATATATATTAAAAGAGAGTAACTTAGAAAAAAACTTTTGTAGGTCAGTGTCTCTGATATATCAAGCCCCTACAGCCAGAATTCTAGTGAACGGGAACCTATCTGCTCCAGTCAAAATCCACAGAGGCACTAGGCAGGGTTGCCCGCAATCTCCAATGCTTTTTAATTTATACATCGAGCCCTTGGCTGAAAAGATTAGACCACATCCAAGTATACCTCCTTTTAAATTTAAAGATTGGGAAAAGAAGATGGCATTATACGCCGATGATTTAATGATATTTATATTGGATTTGAATAGTACAATCCCGTTAATCAATAAAGAAGCACAGAATTTTGGGTGTGTTTCGGGCTAAGAAGTAAATGCAGCCAAAACTGAATGTATGGCATGGAATTTGGGCGCCTGTGCTTATCCAACAAAAAAAGTGATAAGGTATCTGGGAATACTGATCACCCAAAATATCGATAAGTTTGCAGAAACAAACCTTCAAAAAATCAGGAAAGGAATACACAAGTCCCTAACGGGATGGGCCTATTTACCTCTGACTCTAATTGGTAGAGTTAACTTAATAAAAATGATGCTGTTTCCTAAAATAACTTTTCTACTACAAAATATCCAGCTGGTATTTAATTTAAAAAGCTTGAAAACTCTTCAGTCGAAACCAAATACCTTTATTTGGGCCCCGAAAGGTATCAGAATATCGTGGAAGAAGCTGTGCTGAAAAAAACAGGAGAGCTATGTCTCCCAGATCTAATTCTGTATGCAAGGGTTTTCTCATTGAGGGCAGGTAAAATGCTCTTGGACTTACCAAATGGCTCAGACGTCGGTGTAATGCTTAAGGAGATGCTCCTAGATGTTGAGAGATGGAGTCAGGGTTTCTTATACAAATATGGAGACCCAAGATTTTTTAAGAAAGTCCACCTAAAAATACTAAACGGCTTAGTTAGCACTTGGGTTAAGATCAAGAAGACCTTAAAGATTAGTTATTTTAGTGCTCTTGCTTCCATGTGGAATGCCCCAGGATCATCAGGGTGGACCAGAGATTCTTTGTCAACTCCTCTAATCGAGGCTGGAATCCTGTGATGGAAACAGCTGATACCGGAAGGGTCTCTGCTATCTTGGGATGAGATGAATTCACTTACAGATAACGAGCTGTCCAAATTTAAGTACTGGCAAATAAAAAGTTGGCATCAAACTGTCGGGATGGATGTTGGCATGCCCAATGAACTAGAAAATACACTATCGAGGAAAATTGCAAAGACGCCTTGCTGCTTTTGTTTCTGCCCGTTTGGAATCGCCTGCTGCCAGCCTACTTCTTGCGGAACCCGCTCCGCGGGTCCCGCTGCGTGAGGAGTGTTGACCGCAGCGCCTTGAAGGGGACACCGAGGGAAGTACTTGCACGGGGCTGCGAGCGAGTGCGTGAGCTCCTTGGGACTGCATTTCCCAGGAGCACCCGCCTGCCCTGATCAGCTACACCTGGGCCGCTCTCCCCGACCCCTCCTACCCTTCCACCGAGCCCTTATCATCTGCTCTCGCTGAGACGGCGAGTGGGACGCCTTGCTGCTTTTGTTTCTGCCCGTTTGGAATTGCCTGCTGCCAGCCTACTTCTTGCGGAACCCGCTCCGCGGGTCCCGCTGCGTGAGGAGTGTTGACCGCAGCGCCTTGAAGGGGACACCGAGGGAAGTACTTGCACGGGGCTGCGAGCGAGTGCGTGAGCTCCTTGGGACTGCATTTCCCAGGAGCACCCGCCTGCCCTGATCAGCTACACCTGGGCCGCTCTCCCCGACCCCTCCTACCCCTTCCACCTATTGTGTTCATACTCCTTATTAAGCCACAAGTACTCCCGCAGCGCGGGAGAGCGCGCGGGAGAAGCCCGGGACAAGGGCGGGACCGTCTGTGGCCGTCCGGGGCCAAAGGAGGCCGGGCTGGGCCACCCCCCTTACCAGTGACATATAGTATCTCCTCCAGTAAGTGGCTTAGAAAAGTTGGATTTGTTTAGTGTTTAACATGGCAACGTCTACGTCAACAAACTCTGTAAATAGCCATCAAATAACTCCTCTTGTAGAGTCTGGTCCACTGGCAATTGGCCCCTTAGATAAATTTTTCTTTAATCGTTCACTGGTAATAGACAAGGAGTTGACCTTGGCAGAGAAGCGCGCAGAGCGTAGGCTGTCAATCGAAATACTTAAGAATTCAACGGATAAGTTTTCAAATCTAGCCTACCCCACCCTGGTAACTCCTCTGTCATCAGTGAACCTGCCAGTTGTAAACGACCATTTTGAGGTCCAGGCCCAAAAACCAAACAAGGATGTTGTGATAGAACTA
This sequence comes from Triturus cristatus, assembly GCF_964204655.1. NCBI lineage: Eukaryota > Metazoa > Chordata > Amphibia > Caudata > Salamandridae > Triturus > Triturus cristatus. The sequence continues at coordinate 440,833,857 of NC_140582.1, read as the reverse complement.
AATAATCCTTGTGGCGGCAAAATCCTACCAGCACCGCTCACTGATTCTGGCGCCCAGGTTACATTGGCCCAACCCAAAATCGGGTCCAAACGGAAACTACCAGCATCTGTAAGAAAATGTAAAAGGGTGGTCAAACCCCCTCAAAAACTCAGGAAGTTACATAAACTCGTGAACACAGGAGAGGTAGCTACTAACGAAACTCAAAGCACAGAAAGTGTTACACCTACTAATCTTGTCTCCTTGAACAGCCAGGACGGAGATGACAATCCTTGTACCGACTCCACTGTACCATGTAAAGATAAGGAGCAATCACTTGTAATTGTTCTCCCTGAACTGGAAAAATTGTTTAGATCACTACTCACCCCCATTGAGGATAGAATTGCAAAGCTTGTAGATAGGCTAAACCATTTTGAACAGACTACCTTAGACAATTTTTATTCCACAAAATCACTGATTAAAGCGAATAGGGTGGAAGTAAGCACAAACTCTCAGGTCCTAAACAACCCTGTTATTCAGGATAAGGGAAGAAATCCCCGAAATAGCTCTCCTTTACCTCCCAATCTGAGCAAACCTACAGTTAAAGCCATTATAAAATCCTCAGACAGAACAGAGAGAGCAAACGTTGGCCCTGATTTACCTCAGTCGACCATAATACACCCTACACAGCCCACAATCCCCCCGACACAAAATCCTCCAATCGCAACGAGTGCTGAGGCTACAGTGCGTCACCAAGCGGGAATAGTACCAACAAACGCAAACGTAACTAATAGCACGCAGAAAGCTCAGAATATTCCGGTGGGAGGGAATAGGGCTAACACAGGTTTGTTGGTAGGTAAAACTTCAGTACCGTCCCAAATAAATAACAATCAACAGGCGCTGAAGCCTGTCCCCCAAGTTCCCAAATCTATCCCACCGCTCGTGGCAAAACAACCCTACAGAAAACCACCAATTAATCTCACCCCAGACTCCTTTCCCTATGTAGCAGTTCTTATAAACGTCCCACCATTACCCCCAGGACAGAGAGAAACTTTCCAGATGCTCAAAAACAAGATCATGCACTGGCTAAAGGAAAACCGTCCTCTGCCTGGTGACATCGACGGGCTAATCATAGGGGTAAGGAGAATAGATTGGATGGGATATACATCGAAAACCTTGGGTGGGGATTGCATAGTGGTCAATTTCCAAGACCCAAGGGTGGCGGGATGGATAACAAGGCAGGGATGGGGAACAAATAAGGGAGGTATCGGAATTGTAGACCTTACCTTTTTTTACCCCCGACCGACTAGTGTAACGACTAGTTTACTCAATGAACCCCTTATTCCCCCTACTGTATCATGGCTAGTCAATCCCTTACCACCTCCTCCTGTAGGTCATAATCATACCACTTACACATATTACAACCCTCATGTAGGATGGCAGGAGCCGGGATGGGGATATTGACAAACCAGTACTGACAGTTTAGGAGGGAACACTAACGAGCCAGAAGGGCAACGTGATGTTCATGGTAATACAACTGTTACAAACTCATTGGTCAATTACATCGAGACGGGGGGTTTGGTCGAAGGAGGTGGTTTTAGACTGGGAACCCTAAATACAAATGCCAAGATAACATACCCAGCCAATACGACAGTGGATCCGACAGATGACCAAGAAAGGCAGACTAATTCTACTGAAAGCCCTATGTTAGCCCAAGTATTTCCTTTGACAAACACCCGAGATGGGCTAGATGCTAGCATTGGTACGCTTTTATCTTGGAATGTCGCTGGGCTGGCAAGTAAATTGGATTCCCAATCCTGGGTGGATTTTATAAGTGGGTATGACATCTGTTGCTTCCAAGAAACCTGGGCTTGTGATCCCCTTTTCTGTCTTGGTTATTTGAACTATTGTATACCAGCGTCAAAAGGGGGAAGAGGGCGGCCCAAGGGAGGCTTAACTGTTTGGGCTAGACAGGACCTGCAGGTCAACATCAAAATGTTGGACCTGGGAAATTGTGATTTGCAATTATTAAGAATCTCCGTAGCAAAGGGTCAACTAATAGATTTGTACAATGTCTACGTGAGAGGTAGCAACGTAACCAATTTACCCACCATTGAGCTGTTGTCTACTGCCATTGAGACCAAGTCCCAGGAAAGTGTAACGATAATTGTAGGGGACCTCAACAGGACTTTTGAACCTCTGGACTGTACAAATGACCTCTTGGAGAGCGAAGAGGACAATCTCTGGGGAGTACCACCTCTACGCCTAAAACCTGTAAGGAGATGGACAAAAGAGATCTTATCACTGAATGGAATTTGTATGGAACATGGCTTAAGAGCACTGAACGGGAGGACACCTGGGGACAAGGAGGGCAGCTACACTTTTGACAATGGCATCAACAGGAGCCGAATCGATTACATTTTGTGCAGTCTCCAACTGTGGAAAGGGGTTGTTGACATGACAGTTAGGCCCCGGGTTGAAAGTGACCACAACCCCCTCTGTGCGACTCATAGGTGGTGGAATACTGGTGCGGGTAACCCTCTAGTGATATACGATGAAACCCCTGTTATGAGTAATGATGAACGCAGGTTAAAATGGCCCAAGGTACTGGCAAACGAGGCCACTATGACTTACATCAATAATGCTGTTGATTGTGCAATTTCCGCGATGGAAACAGCGGTTCCAGTGGTTCCAGGGGATAGTGGAATCACCGAAATCCACAATAAGTTATTCTCCCTCCTGAGACCATGCTTCTTCATTAAAAAAAGGAAAGGGAAGAAATCTAAAGAAGTGGGAAGGTGGTTTGATAGTCATTGTAGATCAGCACGATTAGCCCTGGGACAAGCCATAAGGAATAGGGACCGCGCCGCTGTGACAAAGAATAGGGAACTGTACAAGATGGCCATCTATCGTGCAAAAAAGAATTGGGATGAAGGCCACTGGGCCGAACTAAAAGAGGCCTCAGATAGTAAAGACTCCAGGGCATTCTTGAAAATCATCAAGTGGGGTAGTGGAGCCGGTCCTGCGAAGCCAGACAACAATGTAGCAGAGGAAGCTTGGGTTGATTACTTCAGACCTCAGTACGCGGAAGTTAACCATCCTGTGGCAGCTGATAGTATAACACCGGTTTATGCAACCGACGATTTGTTCTCCCTTAGAGAAGTGGAAATTGCCATTGGTTCCGCGAAATGTGGGAGGGCGCCAGGTCCAGATGGCATTCCACCTGATATTTTCAAACACGATATGACCAGATGGGCGAGATATACCCTCCTTGTAGCGAATGCCCTAGCCAAGGGGGAAGTGGTCCCAGACCTCTGGAAAGGCGCAACCATTATCCCCATCCACAAGAAGGGAGATCGTTCACTGCCTGCAAACTATAGGCCCATAAGCTTAATAGCCACCATACAGAAAGTAGTCGGGAGAATGGTAACAAACCAGCTTATGGACTGGGTTGAAGACAACAACGCCCTTTCTCCATACCAAGCGGGATTCAGGCGAGCAACCAGTACCATCGATCAGGTCTTCCGCTTTACCATATTAAGGTGGAAGACCGTTGTACTGGGAAGGGGCTGCCTGTACGTCGCGTTCGTCGACCTGCGGACGGCGTTCGACCTAGTCCCCCGGTTTAAGTTATGGTTGGTTTTGCAAAAGTTGGGGATCCCTGCTGATCTGCTAACAATAATTATGCGACTGCACGAATCCAACTTCGCTAGAGTTCAGTGGGGTGGAAGTGGAGAGACAACAGAGGATTTCCCAGTGGAAAGGGGTGTTCGACAGGGCTGTTCCATGGCCCCTTTACTTTTCTCGTTATTTATTAACGGAATCGTTGAGAGGATGCTGGAGGCTAGTGTTGATGCCCCATCGTTAGCGGACACCAGGGTTCCGATCCTGATGTTCGCTGACGACACTCTTATCTTGTCTAAGACCCCCATGGGGCTGCAACGTGCATTAAACATTTTTGATGCTTTTTGCACTGAGCATGGGCTAGAGGTAAATGTGGGAAAAACAAAACTAATGGCTTTTTCCCCCGGACGCAGGAACTACCCCAAGGTAACCTTAAACAGCAGTAGGTTAGACATTGTCAAAGAATTTACGTACCTGGGTGTACAGATCGCAGAGGGCATTGGCTGGACGCATCATGTAGATAAAGTGGTCTTAAAGCACCAGCAGCTTTCTGGTGCTTTAAGGGGGGAACACCGCAAATCCAAAACAAAACCCATAAAACCCGCGTTAATAGTGTATGACGCGAAGGTTTTGGGTGCCACATTATATGGCGCGGAGCTATGGGCCTGGGATGGTTTAGCGGCTCTTCAGACTTCAGAGAACAAGTTTATGCGAGGGATTACAAGACTCCCACAGAGTACCCCCTTAACCCCACTGTTTTTGGAGTTAGGTAGACGCACCATTGTAGATAGAGCCCGATTGCGCCCAGTCCTTTACTGGAGACGTCTCTGGACGACTCCAGAAATAAGACAATATGCGGAGGGTTTTCAATGGATTATCAAGGAAGATACCTTCCATAAGATAAAATGGCTAAAACATCTGAAGTCCATGTTAGTAAACTTAGGGTTTTCAAATCTTTGGAATAACCCTGAGGGAGAGATCTTCCCTAGCAAAGAAGCCCTTAAAGAACAATACTGGGATTGGGTTGGCGTTAAGATGCTGAATGACACCAGGGCCGACTCTATGACTGGTCGCTTCCTGGAGATAAAAATTTTTCCTGCCCTGGAAAATTACTGGGACAACATCACGGTACCAATGGACAGGAAACTTGTATTTCAGCTAAGATCAGGATCTATCCCCCTCAAGAAACTGACATCTGGCTGGCACAGACCCACCAATAACTTATGTCCAGCATGCGAAAATGCCGAGGAGAGCATAGGCCATTTTCTTTTCGTATGCCACGCTTATGTGAATCCGAGGAGAAAATGGCTCTCGCCGGTATGCAAAAACTTGGGGACACGAGATAGCACAGTGGCTCTAAGAATCCTACGTACTACAACTCAGGATTCGATAGTCATAGGGGTAGCTAAATACCTGGGTTGGGCATGGGCAATTAGAAGACGGTCCCTGGGGGGAAGCAGGTAACAAGGTATTCCTCTCAACAATGATTAATGTAATACTATTTGTAAATATGGTTTTTATATGCAAATGTTGTATGAGCTGTACTCTATGTTTAATGAATTTTTAATCCGTAATAATGTATTATTGTATAACTGTGTTGATTTTATGTGCTTTTATGAGAATTGTCTCGAATAAAGCTTATACAAAAAAAAAAAAAAAAAAAAAAGCAAAGAAGAAAGAGGTGGCAACTCTTTACTGGTTACTGCTTGACCTGGAAGAGGGAGAATTTAAACTACTGGCGGAGTTGTGGGGAGAGAACTTGCCTGGCGGCCACCTCGAAAATTTATGGAAAGCATCTCATTACATTTTGTATACTACAGTGTAACCTGAAAATTTAAGAAGCACCATATCATTTGTATTCACAGGGTGTACTGATCTCCCCTTAAGCTCTCAAAATTCTCGAAAGGCCCAGCGCCAAAATGTCGAAAGTGTTTCCAGATCAATGCGGATGATGTCCATATGTTTTTAACTTGTCCAAAGCTATGTAATTTTTGGGCGGAGGTAAACCGAGGTATGGACGGTATTTTTGGTGTAAGCACCCAGGTAAGCATAACTTTAGTCTTCTTTGGATTGTTTCCACATTATGAGTCTGTGTCCAGGTGGGAAAACAAGTTATGTCTATATCTGATTTTACTTGTACGAAGAGAAATCTGCAAAAGGTGGATTAAGGATACTTCTCCAACTCTATTAGATTGGGTGATCTCCATTAAATACTCAATGAAGTTGGACAGAGTTAAATTAGAAAAGGATAAAAATAATAAAAAAAGATTTTTGGGGTCCATGTGAGGAATGGTTAGACACTTTGGATCATTAGAATGAAATCAGTCCAATGATTAAGCCTTTACACTAACTTACTTTATCTCTCTGTTTTCTGAGAGGCGCCCCGTGTGATACAGAACAAGCTTGTAGAGAGGCTCTGTGTAAAGCATATCTATCTAGATACAGAGCTCTACAGTTGGTGTCATTTGAGAGGTGGGCCATAGGAGTAAATTGAATAACTCTGAATGTATCTGATGGCGAATGAGGTAAAAAAAAAAAAGCTACAAGACAAACTATGTTAGTAAGGTTATAGTGCCACATGTGGCAAAAGACTGTGTTTGAAGTATTGCTGAGTAACCTGCACTTTTCTCGAGTGCAAATGGTATTCGGACTACTTGAATGCCAGTAGCCCCGAGAGAAAGATCAAATGGAACTGAGGTACAATAAGAACTTATGGTTCGTTGCACAGTTTTTGCCTTATTATTGTGGCATTGTTTTTCTGTTTGAGTTGTTTGTTTAGTAAACATGTCCCCCTTTCTTGTAACACCTTAGCTCCACACTCAGGCACATAAACTATATCAGAACAGCATACTCAGGTGCAACAGGGAGAGCAGTGCAGAGATGTCAGAAGACAAGCAGTTTGAAGGACCATTGTATTCTTACTCTCTCTCTCTCCTCCAAATTACCTTATCGCCTAGTAATTGTCTTCCACAGCATGAACATGGGCTGCCAATTTTGCAGGGAGAGGGTGAGCCTTCATCGCTTCATCCCAGACAATCGAGCAGGTTAGTTTACGTTACACTACATCAACCAGCGAGGGGTTACGCCTGCACCAAAGCTAGGGGTCCTTGCTCAGTAGATCTTTTAGGCTGTGATGCATCTCCATTCTCTGAAAGCAGTCAATCTTCTGGGGAGGGATAATGGGTATTAGCTCATCAATGACTTCAGGAGCCATACTACGCATTTTCTTTTTTCCGCCCGGCGCACCTTTTAAAAGGTGAGCCGAGCGCAAACACTGAAAATGCGCCCTATTACGACCAATGTGCTGCCCCAGGGCAGTCACGAACTTGGGCTGCCCAGGGGGAATCGCATTCATATGAAAACATGGAGCGGCTGTTGGAAGCCGCTCTGTGTTCTCACAGTGCAGGTGGCAACCTGCCTGCACTTTTGAAGGGGATTAGAGATCCCCTTGGAGGCGGGTACAGACGCTGACTGCACCAGCCTGCAATGGGATCTCTAATCCCCTTCAAGGGATGTCTGGGGGGTTCATAGGACTCCCGTTCCCCATCCAAGAGGGCAGCTCTCAGGGGTTGCTGTCACAGTGCGCCACCTAGAAGGTTGTTCACTGTGAGTGCGCCCCCTGAGAGCTTCTTTGCCTCTGCACCCTTGTCTGTAATATGACGCGCACGCAGAGGCAAAGGAATTCCATCATTTGCATAGGGCACGCCCCTATGCAAATGAGGGAAAGCCCCCTGAAGGCAGAGCTATCAGTATTACTGAAGGGGACGAACAAGCATCTGTGCCCCCTTCTGCAATACTAAAGAGCCCGGGGGCACACAACGAGGCACAAACGCAGCACAAACGCCTATTGCGCCACCCAGGCACTTACTGTAATACGGCCCCTGACAGTGGTGAGTTACTTCGGTCTTTCTTTAGCTAGTTTTATTGTGATGGAAGAGAGTGATCCTCTTTCCTACTTCTGTCCCCTACATCCTTGTAGAAAAGCATGAAATAGTTGTCCTGTCGATTCAATTCAGTCTTTATTCGGTCTTACGAGGTAGCCCATAAAAGATAAACACATTACTCATTAAACAATGTTAAATTACTCATTAAACAATGTTAAAAAGAAGTAACAAATCTACATTATAGCTGAAAAAACATACTTCACCACTGAAAATGCAGAATTGTATGAATCACTTGAGACGAAGTGCAATAAAAACCAGGACATAAAGTGTATTTGTACTGTCATTTCCATGGCCTGAGGGAATGCTTTACTCATTCTTCCTATATGTTTGATTCAAATGGTGCAATTTTCAGTACAATGATGTGAGGAATACTGGCCTGGTGTGGCCTTGTTAGACTTGGTGTCCCACGGCCTTGAAATTGTCCACTGGCTCTCCTTGGATGTTTCCAACTTGTCTATCACCTTCTGGGGCTACTCTGATCAGAAAGTCATTCCCATGCAAGCTCCACACGAGGACAACAATGTTCTAATGAAGCTGCAGATTTTTTTCAGCAAGCACGTCGCCAGGCAACTCATAACTCTTACAGGCTTATTTATGGGAAACTAACACAGCACCGTGCCGCAAGTAATTTTGCTAGCCACGCTGCGTTCGTTTACAGGCACAGGAATGCAACATATTTACAGCAACATGTCATATCTCTGTGCCTTTCCCTGTGCTGGCGCACAAGCTGCTGCCATGCACAGGCACAGACACCCTTGCAACATGGTGCAAGGGTGATTGTTTTTGTGCAGAAAGGGGCACCTTCCTGCACAAAAACAATCACTTGAGGTGATTTCCTCTTCAAATGCATGCTGTAGAAAGCAGCACGCATTGAAAGCGGAAAAAACGAGGAGAAATGAAAAAATTTCTCCTCGTTGCGCCTCCCCACATCACCCCTGGGGGTGGCGTAGCATCCTGATGCATTTCCAGATTTACGATTGCTCATAAATCTGGAAATGCATCAGTGGACATGGATGTTGTGTGGGACCACTCACAGCAACACCAATGTCACGCCCCTAACACACATACTATTGCATGAAACGGGGTGAGATTTATGAGCAGAGGTAAAGCCACGCAGGATGACTTTATGTGTGTTCGGAAATTTCATGCAGCAGGCTGTGCCGTTGGCCATCGGTGCGTCACACAACGCGACCCACCGACTGCTCAAAAGGCTCATAAATAAGCCCCTTAATGTTTATGCTAGGCACTGGTGACTTTTTTAATTTGGTGTTCATGAAATGGACTGCAAGGGTTTTCTAGTACTCCTTTTATTGTCTTGGATTTTGGTATGAGAGGTTTTTCCTTAAGGCAGTTTCAGCTTTGAGAAGTGAATAGGCTACTGTCTGACCTTTCAGAGGTTCAGTGATACTATTTATCTCCGAATTGACCTTGTGATATTTTTTCCTTAGAAGACCAGTAATTCACATTTCAGTTCCTTTTCTGTGACCTGCAACATGTACTTTGAATATTTCAATATCTCACTTTTAGTCTCTGGATTTAATACAATTTGAAAAAGTTTGATAAAGGTTCTTTCAGCAAAGGTATTACTTTTGATTTCTTTAGGAAGGCATTTAGGGGGAATGCATTTCCTTTTTTGTAAGACACATTTTTACAGTTTTAAGAGTAGCTCTGACCAGAACCTTTTTTCTACCCAAAATTTCTTCTAGATTTCATGTTTCTCAGGATTTAGAACTCTAAGTCTTTTTTCCTTGCTTTCCGTTTTTGATTAACAATGTGCACATACTCTGGATGGGGGCTCTTATAATTACTTGTACTCTATAACTTCTTTCTATATGGGCAATCTTCATTACTCAGAGGTCTAGTCTCCATTGTCATAGTCCGAGCTCCTGCCTTTCCATCCTAGATATTTTATTTCAAGCTTCCAGTGGGCCTATGTTTTACATGGTAGTGTTTAGGAAGTGACCTGTGAATCCTCCTTTAATTCAGTCACACAAGACGAAACTGATTGAAGACAGCAGTGAGTTTCTATTGCTATTTATTTTTTTAGCTGTGATAGGTAATCCTTTCCCGTGGGACGAGATACGTTTTGATGGGACTGTGACTGAGAACTCCAGGACTACCAGTAGGTAATTGAGATTTTAAATCTCATTCTAAGAAGAAAATACTGTTTATAAATGAAGACTCCTCTTATCCGTTCCGAAAAGGTGCTTATACTTTGAACCTGAAATGCTTACCTATAAATTGAGTCCAGGCAAGAGCAAAACAAGAAAGGTACAAAAACTGAATGACCTGCCCTGACCTATATTTCCACTAATTTGGCTCTACACAGCCTTAGTGCAGTGGTGTAACAAAGGCACCCACAGCCCTATTATGGTGGGGGTCCCTAGGCCCCCATGCATAAATAATAAGGACACAGACACTGTTAGCTGGTTGGTAGAACTGGCCCAGGGCACGTGCGCCCGGCCCCTTTTAGTTTCAGGGTCACATGTCCTGTGACGCCTGTGGTTGATGGGTGTGGGGTGGGGTGTAAGCCAGCCCTCTGGGAGTGGCTGGTACATAGGAACATTAGACCGGTATCGAGAAGGTTACTACATCCCTCCACAACTTTATTCAAACTGGAACAACAAAGTCCAACCTGTGTGAGAGAATAAAACAATAAATAGGAACTTCGACTTAGTCGTTCAGTTGCTTGCAGAAACAAGACAATGACTGCAGCTAGGATCACCAGTTCTGCTTGGCACAGTTCAGTGTTGCCCTGTGGGTCCTGTCTTCCTTAGACTCAAGGCATGGAAGTTGACACTAATGTCTCTCTATGTACAGTTCTCTGTGACGGTGCAGGTGGACAGATAGTGAATCTGGTAGATGTCACGATTTCACCTTCTTTACCGAGCTTCCACTGAACTGAGTGTGCTTCGCCGTGTCACTTCAATGCCACCATCTAGGTTTGTGGAGAAAGCGCTACGACTCCCACCTTCAAGTCCTTCGCTCCACCTGGAGGGTAGTTGTTTCTTGGTAGGATTACTCCTGCCACCTAGCATGAGATCTTCATCTTCCTGGGACATGCGGAGGATCGTCAGTAGACTCATCTCTCATGGTGGGACCTGCTCTAACCAGCTTCCCTGAGGCCTTTGCCCCTGGGTAGCCACGGTTTGGTGGGGAGTGGTCGGAAAGTCTTCTTCAGGACATCTGCGCAGTCTCACCATCCAGTCTCCCGTGTGACCCCAAAGTGGATATCACAAATAGTCCAGCTTGCTCACCTCTACAGTCACCAGGTTTGCTTGGAGTTATGAAGACTCCTAGACAGCTAACTTCTCCTGCAGATTAATGCTGTGATCCTGTCATCACCCCCAGCAAAACTGAGACTGCGGGGGGTCTGCCACTCCAGAACACGCATATGTCCATCTTACCCCATCAGCTTTACACCACAGCAGCTGTACCGAAGCGGCTCTGCATGTGCCTTGCCCTGTCACTTTAAAATGTAGATTATTTTTTGTCAGGTGTGGTGCCTTCTGTGACCTGTAGGTGATGCTGCCACAGTTTCTGATATATTGCCCCCCAGACCACAGCCTCCACCTGTCTTGTCTGCCACAGGTGTATATTCAACCCCTCACAGCACTCTCTACACCTTCACGGGCTGCGCGAAGACCTCGCCCTATGCGGGCACAGCAGGAAGTGTTCAACACAGCAGCAGAACCTCCTCAGTACTCCTCAAGCTGCCAGCAGTGACTACTCTTTTTTTCCATTCCAAGCGGGACCCTTGCTCCATCGTGCTCTGCAGCAGCCCTCATACTCACTTCAGCTTTGCCATCTTCTAGGTACGGCCGCACACACAGCACTCCTTCTCTCCTCGTGCAGACTCGCACTGTGCAGATGCAGCCTCTCCTCCAGCCCTGCACCTCTTCAGTACTTTGCCTGCAAGACTGCCTGGGCTGAACCTCACATGCAGTGTCAGGATCAATCGGCCTCAACAGCTTAACCCTTAACCCACGCTGTGGGCTTCGCCTCCCTGGTGCTTGAAGCTAGCTCTCTTTCACGCCGGCCACTTCACAGCAGCAGCCTTACTCCTGCTGGCCTTCCGGTGTTCACTCCACCCATGGGCAGGGCACCATTGCTGAATGCCGTCGCTGGTCTCCATGCAGAGGAGACCTCCCACATGCAGGGGCACCTCTTTCATAGTATGGTAAGTCTATTCTTCCTGGGCCGTACGGAGCCCTCACGCCATGCAGGCGCCGACACAGCGCTCTAGTTCCTGTGCGGTGGGGTGCTCTGGCATAGCTGCCTCACCTCTTCGCCCCCACCGCATGGTGCTCCTTAGGTAGGTGAGCCATGGCACACTTGACACTCGTGGGGTACTCCACATCTACCCAGTCTTGCCTCCTATGCTTGCTGGACTCTAATTACCGCCACTGGTATGCTGTCTCTGGTGGCGAGTCACACTGAGCTGGGTGGCAGTTTCACTCATGCTGCAGTTGCTGCCACATGCCTTTTGCTCTAACTTGCAGCAATTTCTTGTCTCTCTCTGCGCTGTCTCTCCTACTGGTCAGGTGGGGGTCCGCTTCACTGTGGGGTTCTGTGGCAGTCTCCTTTCCCCGAATGCTAGCTCTCCACACAGCCCATCCACTTATACGCAACCGCTTGGGTTCACTTCATGCCCTGTGGACAGTCAGGCCCTTCCTGTGCCTGCTAGCAGGGGATGCCCTCGATACAGGCTGCTCTCTCCCCCTCATCCACCAACAAGGCGGCTACACAGACGGGTCCAACATGTGCATCGCCAATGTAATGGTGCGGGGCCCTAGGCCCCCATGCATAAATAATAAGGACACAGACACTGTTAGCTGGTTGGTAGAACTGGCCCAGGGCACATGCGCCCGGCTCCTTTTATTCTCAGGGCCACATGTCCTGTGACGCTTACCGTGGATGGGTGTGGGATGGTGTGTAAGCCAGCCCTCTGGGATTGGCAGGTACTTAGGAACACTAGACCAGTGACAAGCAGGTCACTACAAGCCCCCGCAGTGCGGAAGGGGGAGGCTAACCCCAGGGGACCCTCTCAGCACAGTAACCTGAGAGCTCCTGAGTGAGTCCAGAGGGGGGCCGTTCCTTGTACTTTGCAGGGGGGAGCCCTCAAATTTCGTTACGCTACTGCGCCGTCGAAATCTTCCTGTCTTGCCCTTACTTACATTAATCTACCCAAACCCCTTCCCGCCATTCCGCGCACACAGAGCTGCAGAAATGTGTCACCTTAACGCTCAATTCACTGCAGTGACTTGAAATGGAAGACTATTGACCGTGTTCCAAAAGGCTGCGCCAAGCCGTGGACAGTTGCTTATTTTTCGAAGGCTAAGTTACAGTCTTTTTTTCTGGTATGTTATGGCAGAGTTCATTAAATATTCATGTAAAATATTGTATAAAGGAGAGCAAGTGACATGCTAAATAAACAAACACTTGCATCACCATGTGAAAATCCTGTAAACTACATCATTCCTTATTTATCCCTTGAAAAATGGCAGAAGAACATTCGCACAGCACGGTAAATAAACTATCATGCAAACATATTTGACACAGAATTAGTCTGACCACATTTCGCCCAACCACTTGTCTCCAGCATTTGCAGACAAAGGAGAGATTGTTATCCTGTCTGCAGAAGACATGTCTGCGAAGCAGCGCCGTAATGTATGAAGTTGTTTAATTACTGAATATTCGGCCAGCTGCGCACACTGTCAGGCAAACTCCTTGGAAAGCGGGCCTTCTCAGTTACCGGGGGTGTTTACTCTGGCCCTGACAGACATCCAAGCTGGCAGCCTGGCGCATTGCAGGGCACTCACTGACAGAGGCAACACAGGTGATTCACAATCGAGTCTCTTATGGGCTGAATGCTGGCAAGGAAATAGCGTACTTTACAAAGCACATTTTCATACACCTTTCAAAATGATTAATACTAGTGATCAAACTGGAAAAATATGGGTGGCGCTTTGAAAGCTGATTATCTGCAATTCCTCTATAGGGTTATTATAAATGCCACAGTGTCCGCCCGATGCTTACATTGCTGTAACATGTAATTGTCCATTTCTCCATCACCAAGAGGGCCCTTAAATTCCTGCTAGTGTAATATTGGAAAATGGCATGGATTGCTTTTGACACCGTGGATTTTTTTTTAGAATTTAAGGAAAGGCCCGTTTGACTACGGATAGAACATATCGGTTGCAGAGCCCCAAGCCACCCAGGGGATGCATAGAGCGGAAAAAGTGGAACGGATCGAACACAGTCAAACAAGCGATGGAAATGACTAGCAGCCATAGCTGAAGGAAGAGATGGTACCTGGTGAGAATGTCAAATGTGTGCCAAGTTTCCTTTCTGGCACAAGTATGCCAACTGACCATCTGTGGTCTCAAAATGAGTACTTTTTAGGACTGGCGTTAGCCAAGACCTTTCGATTTTACAAAAATGATATGTATAATATTCTTACTCAAAGGAGCTGCTGTGATGTCATTCACATTTTACTTCCAATCCCAACAGCATGGGGCAACTGGTTAACCTCACGTTGGGGCATATTATCAAGGAAATGCGATAATTATCGCATTTCCTGCTTAGCGCGACTTTGCACAACGCCAGCTGGATTCAATCACCGAGATATCGCGTTATTATCAACGCATATCTCCATGGCGATCAAAAATCCGGCGATAGTGGTGAAATACGGGTTTATTGCTGGGAATCCAGCAATACACCGGCAGCGTAAGGGGAATCCTTGTTAATAGGGAGATGTGCATTGAGCCGTACAATCCACTTCCCATGTAACATATAGGCAAGTCAGGATTTTCTTAGACGTTAATTCCTGGCGATAACCGCGGCTTTTTGTAATGCTACTTGTGTCTTGGGCCGTCTTGTAAATACGGCAAAGGACAGTTAGCGATATGTTCCTGTTACTTTTGGCAGGGAACGCCTACTTTGCATCTCATTAGAGATGCAATGCGAGGCGTGTGGAATACGGCTGCTAACATGCGCTAATGAATGTTAGCGCCGCACTGGTAATAGGGCAATATTATTATCTCCGCTTTTTGGGCTTTTAAAGCCAAAAAAGCGGAGATATGTCCCTTGTTAATATGCCCCCGTTGAGTGGCTGTGCATTTTGCTCTTTCACAATGAGCACATGTGCACCCAGGGTAGTCTCCTTCAGTGCGAGTATGTTTGTTTTTACTTCATAATTACTTTAGTGTTGAGGTGAAAGCAGGACTTTTCTACCATATGTGAACAAAGGCCACAACCTGGCCCAGGTAACGTATGTCACAAGCTCATGGTAGCTGCTCTATGTGGTTTTTGTGTTGTTCTCCAGCAGTTTTCTCGATTCTGCTGGGCTACAGTGATCGCCCCAAGTGGTACTCATTTTAAGGCGGGTCCCCATAATAACTGTCAACTTAATTTGGATGTGGCTGGAAAGCAGCAGTAGACTCCAGGTGAAAGTCCAAAGAATTACCGGGAAAATTAGATCCAGAATTTACGAATCGCCCAATAATTTCTAATTTCTTAATGGGCTCTCGGTGTACATCTTAGAATGGGATGGATTTGCTACACCGCTTGAGATACTGTGAACCCCTGTATCAGTCAGTCCTGTTATAGAGAAAATTCGGCCCATTTCCCGGGCCTGTTAGTAATGAGGGCCTTGCTAGCAGATGCCCTATTCAGAGGCTATAGGTCTTCCTTACCTGCAACCCGAAGTGGGAATAATGCATACTGGTGGTTCCCAGTAGAAAACAAAAATCCATGTATTCCCTCATATCTCAGCCACTATATTGTAGTGTTCACAAAGGTATGGAAGTAATCCGAAAATGTGCTTTTTCTGCAAGTGCCTTTATGCTCTTTCCACTCTTAACGCCTCCCTACATGTCTGTCTTATTTGAAGACAATTAGCTTTAGCTCAGGGAGCATCAAGAGGAACTACCTCGATTTTTTACAGCTATACCATTAATTACCACAACGCTCTCTCTAAGGGGCATATGTACAAGCCTCTATCACCACCACAACGTCTCTTTTTCCGACGTTGTGGTGGCGATAGGGGCTTAGCCTTATTTACAAGGCAGTGTAAGCCACTTAGGGCCTCATGTAGGTAGCGAAATACCGGTCGGTAACGGCCGATTTTCAGTAAATATGCCGTTACCGACCGGTATTCAGACAAGTGAGATGTAGGAGTCCAAAAACCACTGTTCGGTAAATATGAGGCGGTAAATACCGATTCATAGTTACCGAATACATAATTAACGAATCGGGAAATATGAAGTGGTAAATATGAAGTGGTAAAAATCAAAATGACATGTAGGAGCACTCGGTAATTAAGAAATCCAAGAAAATCGGTAAATAAGAGTCGGTAATTAACACGGATTGAAAGCAGGTGGTAACCAACAACAGTGCAGCTAAGCAATCCCAAAATGCAACAGCGTGGACACCCTGGCAGCTATGTACGCCATTGCAAGGCGCCTACGTCTACAGGCAGCAGGACTGAGGGTTTGGCGACGGAAGGAACGCATCCACAGACAGCGCATCACACTATTCCAGCTGACTGATGCAGAGATACATGAGAGGCACAGGCTACACCCCGAAACCATCATGGACTCAATCAGGGACCCGCACCCACTCCTGGACCAGCCAATAAGAAGGGCGCACGCCATACCCCCACATGTGCAGGTGCTCTGCAGCCCACATCTGCTGGCATCCGGCATTTCTCAGGTGGTGACAGCTGCGGTGGGTGGTGTATCCCAGAGTTGCCTGTCCCGTTCCTTCAGGAATTTCTACCACCATTATATTGGCTGCATTGATGGGACACACATCCCACTCTGTCCACCAGCTGACACAGAGCACATCTACAGGATCAGGAAGTCCACCCACTCCATCAATGTGCATACCGAATGGAATGAAGTTGTGAATGGTCCCGTGGGTGGCAGAACCAAAAGGTGCGCGTATGCTATTTACAACGAGGTCTGCAAGTTGTCGCACAGTGAGGCGGCTTCCAGACTGAGAGCTATTGACCAAGCAAACATGGAGAAGGCCTAAGCCGTTATAGATATTAGCTCTAGCACTCTCACTTCTAGGATTCATACATGAGACAATAGGCACATGCAAGTACACGGCGCTTGCAATGTACAAGCCCCGATTTTGGCGTGCGTCCTACGAGGTATCCCAGTGCCTGTGATTACACCTTCTTTCACTGTGCTTGCAAACGGTATTCATTTAATTATGATTAATGAAGTTTGCTGCAGGATGTGAGTGGTAATCCCGTACATAACTGTCTCGCATGAAGTTGTCTGCTGCTATACTGTTCTTTTTCCACCCCCGCATGGGCGGCGGGATGTTTCCATCTGGCCTTCGATTCCAACCTTGAAAGCAGAGTCCAACAAGTTGAGCAGAATAGAGCGCCATTGTCCCACAAAGAGGTGCCTTTGACTTCCTCTCGTGAAATATTTGTCCTTCACGTTGCTACTACGCGCACTGAGGAACAGGTGCCTCTGAATACTGACCTCCCCCTGCATTTCGGCTCTTTGATCCAAAGTATTATCAATGCCTCGTCCACGACCGGCCTGGCTCATTTTTTTTAACATGTGGGGCTCGGGTCTCGTGACCTCTTTCCAAACTATTTTTGGTGTAATTCCGGCATTTGTTCATTCACTGTTCTCGAGCATCTTTGGAGGTGTTCCGCTGCTTCTGGCGCTGGTGGCAGGTGTGCTGCTTTTACTCTTCATACTCCGGAATGGCTGCTCCTTCTGTGCCACACGAGCACCTGTCCCGTCTGCATCTTCTTCGTGATAGGATGCTTGACTTCTATGGTACTTTGCCATTGGCGACTTTGAGCCTGGCTTATGGATTATCCTTCAGGTATTCCTACTTCACCTGCGTACAACCTGTATTACACTGCCTGGATTGTCCCTTTGAATGGCCTCTGGATTTGTGCTTGACCAACATGGTGTCTCCGGTGCCGGATTTCGATCGACTGATGCGGCCCTTAGTGTCTCACGAGTTGTCCTGTTCTGGTGTCCGGATCATGGCGTGTGGAGCGGCGCATGGTATCCTGGGTAATTGGGACATCTCAGCGGCAGCCTACGACTTCTTGTCCATGAGCTATTTGGAGGAACATTCCGGGTGCCCTCTGATTGTGCTGGAGGCTCCGTTGGTTGGAGAACACGTATGTTCCTTTTCTTTACTCAATTGGATGGCTGAGACTTTTAGTGGCCCTGGAAACGATTGCTTGTTGGAAGCCGTGGCCACATATGCTGCCTATACATTCATGGATTAACTGGATTGTCGTCCATTGCGCCTGTGCTACTGGACAGCACCCTGGCGCAACATTTATTTCTTTTATTTCTCGTGTTTCTCTTCCTGATGGTCTGCTTGAGTTTTTTACTATACTTGCATTGTGTTTTTTGGAATTGTATGCTGCAATTAATTGGACTGTAGGACTTTGGCGCGGCATTGGTTACGCCCTGTTCTGCTCTGACGAAACTGAACTCTGCGTTCTCTCTTTTCTTGCCTATTACATATTGCTTCGCTCAAGGGGGCGTGTAGTGAGTTCTCCCTGAATACGTACATGCATTGTTCAGTTGGCATAACCACGTTGAATGTTATGTAGCCATATTTGTGTCTTTGCACACGACACTGCGTTTACATGTTCTTTCTTGAATAAACTGCTGACTCGAGACTTCCTTCAGACGAGTGCATTCTGTTGTTCCCATCCCAAGCTCTGCGCAGCGAGCTTGGTCTGTACATGCTGTGACACACAGTCTGGAATGTTACACAATGCATGTTTTCCACTCTAGGTTGTTCGACCCACGATTTAGCCATGGCACACGCGCAGCTGCACATACCTGACAGTTGGTGCTTTTCATTGCTCAGACATCATGTTTATTATTCAGACCGAAGACGAGCCTTCCTGCGAGGAGACTCCTGATGCTCCTGTGATGTGATTTCACTAAGCTGATCTTTGTGGTATGGGGTCCCCTATTCAAGCCTGAGAGACCTTCTGTAATGACATGATTGTGATCTTGGCTACTTAGTTGAGGGAAGGTGGTAGTATCCTCGGTATTTTCCGATTCGCTAAATACCACCTCGGTATTTACCGATTCGGTGGATACCACCTCGGTATTTACCGATTCGGTGGATTCCACCTCGGTATTTACCGATTCGGTGAATTCCGATTCGTATTTACCGACTGTTACCGAATCGGTAACTGTTACCGAATTTTTACCTACATATAACTTACCGGTTCTAATTTACCGATTCGGTACGGCTCGGTATTTATGAACCGGTAAAATTTATTTACCTACATGAGGCCCTTAATGTGGCTTAACAGTGCCTTGTAAATAAGGCACCCATTCACGCTTTGGTTAGTGTGAAAGGGGTGGGCAGTGGGTATTGCAGTGGGCGTTCCACAGTAACACCCATTGATTTTGACGCTACCCCTATGTACAAGCGCAGCGTACATAGGAGGAAGTGCCAAAATTAAGACCAGGGAAAACCTGGTCCTAACTTGGCAAAACAAGTAGAATTGCTTTATTTCTCCTAGTTTTTGCTTTTTCCATGTGTGCTGCCTTGTGCAGCACAAATGGAAAAAGCAAACTGCCATGGATTATTTATGTACAGGAAGGTGTCCTTTCCTGTACATAAACGATCTGCAAAAAAATGCAATTTTGTGACTTTCATGTGCGCTGCATGAAGCAGCACACATAAAAGTGACAAAATGGCATTTTAGGATTGTTTATATGCAGGAAGGGACACCTTCCTACACATAAACAATCCTCCCTTGTAAGCAGACCCTCTTGCACTGTGGTGCAAGGGTGCCTGCGTTGGCGCTAGGCTGCTAAGTGTAGCGATAGTGTAGGGGGAAACGCCCGGCTGCACCATATTGTTGTAAATATGGTGCAGCCCTGCGTTTCAGAAGTGGCGGAGTGAGGCGTTAAGTCATGCCGGCTATCGCCTCACTCCGCCACTTCTTTGTACATATGCCCCATATGTTGTACTCTCGGATACCATCAGAATAAATTACAGCCATTTTATGTTAGAACTCTTTACCCAGGCTGACAATTCTACTGACCTACAGCAGGATAGGGAGTTACATGCACACTATAGTGACTAGTCAAAGCTTTATGTCCCCGAGGTGAATACTTTAAATACACAAATTATTTTTTTGTTATTGAGATCATATATTATTGCACGTAAAAAAAACATGTTTACATAACAGCAGGAAGCAACAGATATTCCATCCAAAATTACAATTGTATCAACCCACCTAAAACTGGTCCAGTATTAACGCTGTATTAGCACATATACAAGTACTGGTTTTAAATCACTTGCATCTTCCATAAAATACATTGCAGGAGCCACGAAAATTGAAATCAAGGCTGAGTCGAGTGCAGGTAGTCGAGTAAGTTTGGACGAAGCTGCATGATCATGTGAGAAAATAAATCCTCCACATGCTCAAAATTACTATTGGAGTCTTCGATAAAATACAATGAAAAGCACATGCCATATCGGTGAGACACAGTGGATAAAGGACATGTCACAGCTGTACACTTTCCAGCTTCCTAAAAGGCAGCTTTCTACAGGAAAGAATATATTTGGAAGAGGTTTTCCTCCTCCAGCCAACTATAAAGCTGAGGCCTTGAACGAAGGAGTTAAACCTTCAAGGGCATATAGACCAGAGCTGGCCCATGTCACTGTTCTCAAAGTACCCTGATCAATGCGCAGAAGTGTTGCCAGCTCAGATCCACGAATGTATAGAGAAAAGATGGCAACTTTATAATGTAGCCGCATTTTAAAGTTTCAAATTGGCAGCTACCAAAAAAAGTCATAATTTCATTGCACTCCTGTGACTCAATTGCAGATACGGCACACTGTCCCGCTCTGCAGAGTGGCACAAACTTAAGTGTGTGTGCCAGATGTTGGGTGAGACTGTGCGCTGTATCACATCAAGGCAAAGATTTACTAAGCACTTGCGTTGCCCTTGCGTGAAGCAAGTAGTCGCAAGGCAGCGTAAGTCTTTAACTGGGATTTACTGAGTCACACAAAGCCACTGTGCACAGCTTTCAGTGGTTTACTAAATACAAAGTAACACAAGGTAGCTCTGCCTTACTTTGTGTCGGGCAGCCATTACATTGGTGGAGCGTGAGCATTCCCAAGCATCCGGCCATGTATTTTGCTGCAATCCCAGATTTAAAAAGATGTATGAAGCTTGGCTTGTGCCAAAATGGTGTCCCTACTTGACAGAGGTGTAAAGGGGAGAAATATCTTTATTTCTCCTTGTTCTTACCTCTTTCCACATGTGTGCAGCAGACATAGAAGGAGTATGCCTCCAAGGATTGTTTTTGTGTATGAAGGTATCCCTGTTTGCACAAAAGCAATCCTGCCCGTAACTCAGATACCTTTGCACTATGGTTCAAGGGTACCTGCATTGGCACTAGGCAGCACACAGTGCTCCAGTGCATGGAGAGAGACGAAATGCTCCCTATCTTTGTTAATATGGAGCATTCCTGCCCTCTCCCTTTCAAGCAAAGCAGGGCAGCAAGTTGCTAGCTGCATTGCCTTGTGTGAAAAGATGGTAAATCTACCCCCAAATGTACTGCTCTCTGTGCAGAGACAATCCCTCACATGCACTGTGAACAGCGTGTTAGTGGATCAGCTCTTTGAGGCAGCTGGTCCAACTTTCATTGTGCTGGCGGAAATGCGGCCTGCATGTGAAATGGAATAAGTTGCTGCACCTGTCTGCAGGGAGGTGCCCGAAGGGTCCCTGGGCTATTATTTCTACTGTTATGAGGAGCACCCTCGGGGAAGCGCCCTCGTCATCTTTCTGCCTGCATCTGTATTGTGGAGCACTATGAAGGTCACACCACCAGGCAAAAGAGGGCGTGCTTCTCCTGAGCGTGCACTAGTGCACAATTAGCAAATGCACAATCTGTATTACACATGGGCCAGACAAATGTTTGTGGTTCCCTTTGTAAAAACTGGCTCAAACCCCTGTTGCGTCCTAAGGACATTTCAAGAATACTATGCCTGAACTCAACAGGCAAAGCACTGGTTACAGCACTTCTGACAAATCTTTAAAAATAGTCATTTTTAATCATGATCATTCTCTGTGAACAATCTTGTTTGCCAATATAATCATCAAGCAAGGCAGATGCGGTTGTTTCTTGCTCCTTTTGCATAAGTTATCAGTGAAGGCTCCTCCGCTAAGACGGAGGAGCGTCGCTCCACTGCTCAAAAGGAAAAATCAAATGATAATAACGTATAGTTATTATCACATTATTTTCCTATTGCAGTCAGTGTGGGGATGGCCAGAGCAGGGGAGGAGTGGTGTGCACTCCCTAAGTGCGCATGAACTGTTTGGCCAGCCCTCTGCATTACACAGACTGGTCAGGAACGTGTGCAGGCTCCCTGTTCTAGTCTGAGCGCCGATCCACAGCGTTCAGACTAATCACAACGGTGCATTGCAGTGTTGTGATTGGCTCAGTAAGCAGCCTGTCTACCCGGGCACTTCATTCTGCCACCGGCCGGGACAGGAAGCTGAAGAGAATGAGGACAGAGGAGAGGCGGCGGCTGGCCATTGAAGGTAAGTCCTTTTTTATTATATTCCTCCGCCAATCTCTTTCCTCCAATTCCTATCAAACTTTCTTCTTCCTCAAACAGGGAAAACAATTCCTCATCAGACTCCCAATCTTTCCTTCTTTTTTCTCTAGAATATTTGCCACAGATTCCTGAACTTTACTCTTCATTTCCTGTTGAATTAACTTCCGCACCAACTTCTAATCTATCATAGATCCACCTGCACCAACACTGCGTCCTTGTTCTGACTCCATATCTGCTATCTAATTATATACCTATTTAAATGTCACAATTCCCAATATTGTTTCACAAAATAGCTTCCTTAAAATGTTCTTCCCTCTATCTATGTAAAATAAAATAATTATTAAGCCCCTAACTGTAACTAGTTTAAAATTCAATCTCATCCAATATACACACTCTACCAAGGTGCTCCACATAGCTCTAAATCAGCACTCTCCAGATTAAAAACCAATCAAATGAACCTCTTCTGGCAAGATATACCACCATTGGCATTAGCGACTTGCAAATTGCGAAAAATTGTGAGTCGCAATTTGGAAGTCCATAATGCCAAAGTACAACTGTGTCAGAGACACTGTTTGCAATTTCCAATGGGGTTGCAAATTGCATGCCTCGTCAATATTCAAGAGGCACACGCAAATTGCGACCCCATTGGTAATGGCTGGCCCTCCCAGGTATGGTGGCCTGCTGGGCTCAGCAGACCTCCATGTCTGGGACTGCTTTTAAATGAAGCAGTTTTATTTTATATAATGCAGTGCGTTTTCCTTAAAGGAAAATGGGATGCATTTAAAAAAAGAAAAATTGAACATTTTCGTTTTCTTTTTTAAGGGCAGGTAGTGGTCCCTAAAAAATATTTTCCCCTGCATTTGTGAGTGCTTTACCATCCTTTTGAAGAGGGCAGTTAATTCTTACATAAGGTTACGATTCGCTATTACGAAGGAACGCCCTTGGAACGCCCCTTCCTAATAGCGAGTTGCAAATCCTATTTAGCGAGTCGCAAATAAATTGCGACTCGTTAAATAGGGTTTATACATGGCCCATTGGTACTTTTGCATGCACAAACGGGTCGCATACCCATTTGCACATGCAAAATGGGTCGTACATCTGGCCCTACAACCGTTACTTCAACTTCATGGCAATATTCTGTGATAACCGCTCGTGTGTCTAGATTGAATTTCAATGTACCATTGCCGAGTCTAAGATGGCTTTTAATTCTCGCAAGATCCTCTAGCGTGCCTAATCCTCCTGCTAGTTTGCTTTTATTGAGACAGTGAACAACACATCTCGAGAGCAAAATGTCTCATGCCCACATTCTGCAGCCATCTCACTAGTAAGGTAGGCGCGTGCCACACAAGCTGTTTTATAATGCTCCTAGTGGTTTTGTCACTTTCACACTTCCCTAATTTGTTATTTTCATATCTTCCTGATCGTCCACACAACCAAATCATTCAAAAAACACTTTTCTTGCTAACGTGCTTCTGAAAATTAGAAGCTTTATGATTTTTTTCTAAAGTGCACAAACTGGACACTTGTCTTAAATAAATGCATGCTTTAATTCATCCCCTTTGGTTTTGCTCAATTCATATTAGAACATTGGAACGTTGGGAGCTCAATTGAAAACAATGGAGTAGCTCCGGGCTTATAATGGCTGGTATAAGCCAGGAGCTCCAACATTCCAAGGATTGTCTTTGTTTACAGCTGTGGCTGTGAACAAAGTCTTCAGGGAGCCTGAGGGGAATTCAATCCTCTAGCGCTCCATGAAGCCTTTGTTTAATTTGTTAGAACATTCTGCCCTCTATGGCAGAATGTTCTAATAGCCTTATAGCCTTTTATAGCTGGGCTATATCGGATATTAAAGTCCCGCTCCCTTGTTAAAGTCACTCGCCTTTGGCTCGGGCCTTTAACGTTGGAGCGGGCCTTTAATAGCCGGTATACCCTGCTAAGGCGGGCTATAAGGCTATATTAAACACACAATCATCTCTATTCAAACAAACAACTGCTGTAAGAATAAACAACTGCTGTAAGAATAAAGGTACTTATCTGTTGTAGAGTAGTATTTAAAAGAGGAAGAGTGTTCTGAGATGGGGTTACACATTGACTGTAGTGTTCTAATTCTAGATTGTTTATTGTTAGATGTTCTTTAAAGGTGCTGCAGAGAGTGGCATTAAAAGGTGTTTATGCATAAAAGTAGCCTCCTGTCTTGAAATGAAATGCATTGGCAAGGTGGGATATCTTTTCAATGGGTTCCAGTCACTGGCAGTTTTCACTGTGATGAGGCGTGGCTTGAAGAGGGGTTGTTTTTCTGAAGTGGAGGAAGGGCTCTAACTGCTGACATTTGAGTTACAATCAATACTGTGTTTGGGAAATTATTTTACTGATGTCAGCTTATTTCCACAGACCACTTGCTTTGATGGTCACTGATTCATGACTTGTAGCAAACCATTTCATCCTCTGTTATGACTACTGCTCAGTGTCCTCATTCTTGCACAGGTCTATACGATATGTGAGAACCTGTATAGAATTCAATTATTATCATCAATTAATCAACAAAGGGCTTTTGGAAAGCAAATCAATTATATTGTCTTTGGTTAGTATAACTATGGGCAGTGGTGAAGACAGTGCAGTGCTCAAATTGAAGGTGCTGTACACGCTACTAAACACTACAATATGATACATGTGTATACATTTAGGGATGCTCCCCTTTAAAACACTCTTTTAAGGCCAATAGCAATGTTGTTTATATTGATTTCCTAAAGGGGCAGTACCTGAGATAATGTTAACTTTTCAACCAAATACATGTTACAAGGACAATATGAGAAAGAAGACTCTGGGTCCCATTATCTATCAGCCAGCCCACATTGTAACAATCTAAGAAACTCCTCACGATGCATTGGAGGTGCCTACACAGGTGAGGTTTGTGTGACGAATATGACTTTTAACATGGAACAATATTTTTATTGGGCTTGACATATGTTTCAGTAGGGACAATCCTGATTTAATATGTGTATCATATTGTATAGTTACCAGCACTTTCACTTTGAGTACTGTCTTCACTACTGTCAGTTGGTATACCAACCATGGAGAATATCAGTGATTTGCATTCAGAAAGGCCTTTGTGGACTAATAGATCCTCGGAAAGAGGATGTGGCTAAACGGCTAGAGTGACCGTCTTTAAAGCTGGGGAACCATGTTCGAGTCTAGCGGGAGGTTAAATATCCTGTGATTCTGGGCAAATCACTTAGGGGCATATGTATCAAACTCCCGTTTAGCGAATCCTAATTTGCGATATTTTGCGATTCGCAAATTGAGATTCGCTAAGCGGGATGTAAAAAAGTTATCGCAAATATATTGCGATTTCTTAAAAATCGCAAATTATTCTCAGACACCCGTTTTGCGAATTCTTAATAGCGAAATTCGCTAATTAAGAAATCGCAAAAACGGGAATCTGCAATCCAGGTGCAGCCTGATGACATCACAAACAGAAAACTGGAGTGATTTCCTGCACCTGCTCACCTGAGCCACACCCAGAGGCTGCTTGGGGAGTGTGAGGAGGCATCCCAGGAGAGTGCAACCAGCAATGGATTCCACCAAACAACAGCAGGGCAAGGATGCAGAGAAAAGGAAGAGAAAGCATAAGTTCTCAGAAAAGGAGCAGGAGGTCCTCATTGAGGAGATGGTCTGCAGCCATGAGCTCCTCTTCGGCAAGAAGGCACTGAGTGTCCCAGAGGCGAGGAAGAGGAAAATTTGGCTAGAAATACAAAATAAGGTGAATGCAGTGGGAGTCACCACTCGTACCATCGAAGAGCTGTGCAAGCGGTGGTACGACATGCGCCAGAGGTCGAAGGAGAGGGTGGCAGCCAGACTGAAGGACGCAAATCAGACTGGAGGAGGACCATCCACTGCAGAGCAGCCAACACCCCATGAGGAGCTTGTGGATTCTACTCTCCTGCCAGAGAGCGTTGGTGGTGTGGCTGACATAGACAGCTACGACCCTGCATCCAGCAGTCAAGGTAAGATGCATGCAAAATCAATCTACACTCCTCCCCATCCCATGCACACTTCCCCAAATGCGCATAGTAAACTCCCAAAATGTAATTCCAGCCCAGGTCTTACAGCACACCCAGCAATGCATCATGGGACTCGTAGTACTATGTCTGACAGTGTGTCCATGAGACAAAGGAAATTTAATGCAACATGTGGGTTGGGGATAAGTGAATGATACAGTGTCAGAGGTTAGCCAAAAAAAACTGTAGGAACTTTATTGATTGCCACATGCAGACAATAACACAAACTCATGTAGTCCCTTTACATCCACAGCACATTCCAGGGCACAAGAAGACAGCGCAGAGGGAGAGGAGCCTGCACACCCTGCGGACTCCAGTGATGACACTGAGCAGCAGCCAATCCAGCGCAGGAAGCGCGCACATGTGCCCCCACTGCCTCCATTTGAGGACGAATTACCTGCCACAGGGGATGACACCGACAGGAGAGAGGGGAGTCAGGGTGTGTCACACATGCCCATTCATGACACACAAAGGCCAAGGAGTAGACCACAGGACACATGCAGATCAAGGCCCAGGAGCAGCACTGCGACTGAAGCAGAAGGATCCGTGTTCTCAGGCCTGGAACAGAGCATGCTGCAGGAACAGCGCCTGCAAAGCACTGAGATCAATAAATAGGCAGCTATGCCGCATACACAATGAGCAGAAGAACATGGGAGAGGGCTTCATGGCCATGGCAGGGGCGATCCGTGAGCTCTGTGACACTTTGAGGCAAAACCAAGCCACCAATGACAGGGCTGGCCGACGTGCCAATGCACGCCTCCACAACTACACGAAGGCCGTGAACCGCCTCTGCACCACCACCAGCACCCTCGCACGCAGAAGCGTAACTATGCAGGTCGAGATGGCGCACTGCTGCCAGGACATAGCCCGAGGACTTGCGCAGGTTACCACTGCTGTGGAGCAGCTGCAGATGGCCAACGAAGGTGGCAGCGCACTCATGGCCTCTGCCGACAGTGAGGACACCTCAAGTCGGAGCAGCGTCACTCCCACCTTGCCAGGGGAAAGACGACGCAGTGCCAGACAGGGCGCAGGACAAGGGAACACCATGGGGGGCACTCAGCCTGGACGTCACCGAAGGAGGTGAACATGTGCGGTGACACTTACTGCAACACGGGTGAATGAACCCTACAATGCTGTTTGCACAGTTACTTGTGCCTTACCTGCACTGTGTGCACAACATGTGCTGAGGTCAGCTACTATTTCTTTAATGTGAAGTGTGAATAAACACTTCACACATCATCAAGCTTTGTTGTCTCATTTCATCATTACTCACCTAGAAGTAGTTTTGTGTGATCTCTGTCCGTCTCTGGCATCCAGCAGTTGCCCCAACTCCTGCTGCAGGTCTGGCAGGGGGAGCAGGGCGCTCGTCATCCGATCTGTCTGTATCGGTCACATCAATTGTGGGGCCTTTCCTCATTGCCATGTTATGTAGCATTGCACAGCTTGCCACGGTTTTACAGCAGGTCTCAGGGCTGTATTGCAGTGCGCCTCCACTTTTATGCAGGTACCTGAAGCGGCTCTTCAGGATTCCAAAGGTACGCTCAATGACGCAGCGTGTAGATCTGTGTGCCCTGTTGTAGCTCCTCTCACTTGCATTTGCAGGATCCAGATATGGGGCCAGGATGAAGTCGCGCACTGCATAGGCACTGTCACCTGCATGGACAAACACAATAGGTAAGTCAATGTCCCTCCCCCCCCTCAAGTGATGTAGTGGATGTATTGATGTGTGCCATTAATTTACCTAGCAGGTAGCCCTCCCCAAACTCTCCAGCACTCAGACATCTGGGTATTCCACTGTGTCTGAAGACGAAAGAGTCATGTGTACTGCCAGGGTATTTGGGTACGATGTCTGTGATGATATACTTTGCGTTGCACACAATCTGTATATTGAGGGAATGGTAGCATTTCCGATTTCTGTAGATATATTCAGTTGCTGATAGGGGTGTGATGGCCACATGGGTCCCATCGATGCAGCCAATGACGTGGGGGAAACGTGCAATCTGGTAGAAGTCCAGTTTTGTTTGCTGTAATGCCTGTTGGGTGGTGGGGAAGTATATGTGATGTGATAGCCTCTGTATCATTGCATCTAGAAAGGCATGGAGAAAGCGCAAAAGTGCACTCTGTGACATCCCACCAACCTCCGCTATTACCCGTTGGAAACTCCCTGACGCCAGGAGGTGCAGGGAGAACAGGACCTGCACATGTGTGGGAATTGTTTGTGTCCTGCGTGTAGGGTGTTCCAAGTAGGGTTTCAGCTCCTCAATCAGGTCCATTATGGTCTGTGGGTGCAGCCTGTACTTGTCATAGATGTCCTCTTCAGTATGCTGGAACAGAGTGATGCGCAGCCTGAATATACGTTCCTGTCTCATTCTCCTCTGTGCAAGAGCCCGAATACGCAGCCTCCTGGCTATCACGAACATTGCTGCCATTGTGGGTGCGTCTGTTGCATTGTGGGGTTGTTTAAGTACCTTGCACCAGTTTACCACCTGCATGCAATTGGTGTTAATAGCGATTTCTTAATTTGTGAATTTCGTGTATTCGCAATTTGCGATTTTTTCATACATGTGTCAGCGAATTCTTATTTTGCGATATCCTTTTAGCGAATTTCGCTAGGTTGCGAAATCGCAATTTAAGAAATCACAAGCAAATTCGCTAAAATCTTGTTTCGCAGCCTAAGAAATCGCTAATTTAGCGATTTCTACGTTTTCTCTAATTATGTGTGTCATACATGTGGAATTGCGAAAAATCAGTCACAAGCGCTGCTTTTTGCGATTCGCAGTGTTTGCGACTAATTTTTGCTTTCATACATATGGGCCCCAATCTCCCCGTGCCTAAAAATGAATCTGTCTATCTGTAATGCCACTGGTGCTCATCGAAGGTGCTCTGATACTTTCGAGTTGAGTTTGCACTATATAAAACTGCAACAAAAAAAAGATGATAATATTTAGATCTTATACAGGTTCTCACTTATGGAATAGACCTGTGAAGGAATGAGACCAACAGAACATTTGTTCTATATTTCTAAGATTTCAGAAATTTTTATTAGAGATTTTAGAGCAAAACAGTAGGTTGGCAAACGTACATAGATTAGACATATTACAATCATTGCGGTAGTAAGTTAAATAAAGTCATCCGGTTAAAGTGTGAAATTACTGACGACTGAGCAGAACCACATGGTGGGGAAGAAAAGAGCTGGATAAGCGTAGGAGAGATAGTCATAGGAGGGGAAGGGTAAGGGGCTCCATACAGAAAATGGTCATGGTCCAGCAGATTTTGAGTTATAGTTTGATAGGTAGCCTGATGCCACTGCTTAAGACAATCTATTAAGACTGTGTGTCAGGAACTGGAGGCATGACTGTTAGAGAGGTGTGTATGTGTTGTAATGTTTTTAGGCTAGTATTTCAAGGAGGGTTGACTAGTTCTGGGTACTGGTCTAAATTGTTCCACAAAGCCTTGTTAACCGAAATCCAAGAGTATTGAGTAGAGATGATATTATGTGCCCCCAAAATGTATCTCAACCATTCCCACCATGTATTGCTTGTGGCATTTCCCAGAGGTTTCCATGAGTAGAGGATGGTTTTACAGGCTGGGTGAACATAAGATCAATAGGTGAAGGTCGTCTCTCTGTAGGCCAGCCGTGAATTGGGGGTAAAACATGCCGCACACTTAAAATGAAAAGTTCCTAGGAAAGGTGATATGGAGGATATCATCAATGGTGTTGTGGATCTTGGGCCAGAAATTGTGTAGTAGAGGACAGCCATACAGCATGTGGCAAAGATCTGCATTTTCGGAGTTACAGCTCCAGCAAGTGTCTTTATCAATGAGCCCTAGTGAGGCCAGGCAGTGTGGGGTCCAGAAGGTTCTGTGTAAAATATGTAGGTTGGTCTGTGCAAGGTTTGGAGTTATCTTCTTTATGAATGGGAAGGTTCACAATTATAGCCATTCAATGTCTGTCAAGTTGGGTAAACCGTCTTGGGACCAGTCATTGCACCATTTCTTTTTGGCAGTACTACATACTGAGGTAGATAGTGGTCTTAGTTTGGCATATATCTTAGAGGCCATATTTTTGCATTTTTTGAATGCAGATAGTATAGATGGTAGTGAGGTTACTTTAAAAGGGACTGCTTTGTGTTTGGATATGGCTACTTGAGTTTGAGGAAATCGTAGAAATCAGTGGGATGAACATCATATTTATGTCTTATATCTAGGAACTATAGGGGTTCTAGTCATGAACTGCGAGCCCCTACACAAACTTCCAATGGATATGTTAAGGTCATGTTTGATATTTTTATTAGTCCAAATAGAAGCTTGTAGAGATTGTGAGACTCCCACGGTTGAGAGGCATAGATCCATTTATAATAAGGCATTTGTAGTGTGTTTCTGAATCAAATTGTTAAATATGTGATGGTCTTTGAAGATGCTGAGCAGAGAGATTAGGGGTAGATTGTCATTTAGGATCTGTTCCAGAGAGAGCCAAGGGGGTACAAAATCAGGGGATTTACCTAGCCATTTTGAACCTTTGGCAGTAAGAATGCTAGTTGGTATTTTCTGAAGTCAGCAAGATTGGCCCCGCCTAGATGCTTGGGGAGACGGAGTTCTTTTAGGGATATCTAAGCTTTTTGGAGTTCCAGATGAAGTTGCTACAGAGGCGTTCTATAGTATGAGAGAATTATCTGAGGGGACATGCTAAGAAGATAGTTACCAATCGAAGTGATAATCATTTGGTTTGGTCCTATTTTATAAAATATATTTCTGTCTGAGGCTTGAGCCTGTACATTTGCAGCAATATATGTACTATTAAAAGCATCATGGTCTATGTAACCTGGACTGTCACCTATGTGAGTTCTATTTACATTTTAGTTTTTCAATCTTACCCTTCCGGGTAGAATTTCAGTCGCAAAATATGACTTGCAATTCACTTCACATGGGCAGCCTGAAAGAACGAAAAGAAAGTGTAGTAGCCAAGCTGAGTAAAGATATCATACACATTTGAAAACTGACATGCAAGGTGCAATTTTCAAACTGCCACTAACACCTATGTATTTTGGGTCAGTTTTAAGGAAAAAATATGCTAAACATGCATACATTTGCCAATAATGTCTCAAACGTTTTATGAATCCCTAATACCCTGGTGATGGTCAGGCTTGTATGCACACCATAAAAGGATTGACATATTTCAGAAATGCTCTTTTAGAATGTATGACTTTTCTGTCAAATTAGGTAAACTATTATACACTAAAGCATTATTTGATCCATTTGTATGTTTCAACATTTTCTAAGGCGGTATGTGCTCCAGATCCAAACCAAAATATCTGGCTTACTCACTTAGTTCAATTTGGTATAGGTATTTATGGCCCACCACTTTAAAATGTCATTAGCTCCCACTGTTCATAGCAACATTGTGGCACTATTTACAAGATGGCAATTAACTAGAGGTATGTTCTCCAGTTATCAGGCACCATTACTTTTCAGCCCCAGAAATCAATATAACATAACATGCCAGATCTAGAAATAATAGGTACTTTGTTACTTGTGGTTCCCAGTTATGGGCCTTTTTTTGTCTCTCGCTTTTTGTGAGTGGAAATTGTCAGCAAAATGTGTTTGGCTTTACTGCCGTCTGGTAAAAGATATAAGCAGGCAAGTCGATACTGCACACGGGAATTCTGCTCTGACCTACTCATAATGAGGGCCTCCATGTCCTACCACTTTAAAGGTGAAAGTTCAAATGCTACCAGTGCCAATCTTGCACCTTAATGTGCATTTTGCTTCTCCTCCGTGGGACAAAAGCCTACCTCTACCTCTGGATGCTTCGCACCAACCGTACAACAGACTTTTTTGAGGAGGAACACTCTCCAATTATATCCTGGTCCGTATGTCCTTGTTTAACTCTTCTCTTCCCTACATCTATTATTCAACCCCTGATAACTTATTATATAAGTTTTTTTCTACTAATGTTGAATATGTAATTTCCCTAGTCCATAATACCAAACCTTCAGTTTCCCCAGCAGACTTATCCCCCTTAAGAATCACAAAAACCCTAAGCATTTAAAGTATTTTCTACCAAGAGCCATGGTAAATCTGTCTCACGGAGCATGTTAACAAAAGTTTGAGGTTTGCTTCTGACACTCCCTTATAAAAGAGTCCATAGCTAGACCTTTTCCAATTACCACCCCATTTCGTAACTTCCCTATGTGGTAAAATTTCTGGAAAGAGCATTGTTTCTTCAATTCTTGAAGTTTGTATCACGAAACCAACTGCTTCACCCCAGAGAAGTAATTTTCCACCCTGGATACAGCACAGAGTTGGCAGTGTCTGCAGCTCTGAATGACTTGTGTAGCTGTGAAGATACATTTTCAGTTTCACTAAATTTGATGGAGCTTTCCACATCGATTTGCCATGGTGAACCATCAAACCCTACTGAGGAATTAGGTGTCAAAGATTTAGTTCTATCTTGGGGTTCTAACTTCCTGGCAGACAGAATGCAACAGGTGTTGCTTGCCACTTTTAGTTA
The DNA here is from genome assembly GCF_964204655.1 of Triturus cristatus. Classification (NCBI taxonomy): domain Eukaryota; kingdom Metazoa; phylum Chordata; class Amphibia; order Caudata; family Salamandridae; genus Triturus; species Triturus cristatus. The sequence goes on along the minus strand of NC_140582.1, from coordinate 440,801,146 downwards.
GACCTTCATCGCATGGTGTTGCGTCGGGATCAATGCCGTCTCCTCTTCTCTTCGATTTGTGTATGAATCTATTGGTCTCATGAATCAGGCTTTGGAATTAGGCTTCATCCTTTATGTTGATTAAACTCAACTCATCTTACACATCTCTGGGGATATCAATAGCGCTGCTGCTCAGTTTTTTAGCTCTTTCTCCAGGGTTGAGAGCTTTACCCACCTTAAGCTTAGCAGAGACACTTCAGAGATTCTTTGCCCTGCCAGGCCATCCCCGCATCTCCACAGATCTTCCATTTTGTCCCGCTGTGCTGATCTCCAAGCTCATCCCCATAGCCTGTGTGAAAGATATTACCATTACAATGGTGTAGGAAAGTGGGTTTCTGTTGCAATAACCCCCCCACTTTTTGCCAGATTACTGATGCACTTTAACTTGATGTGCCCTGGGTCCCTGCCAATCAGGTTCCGAGGGCCTGTGTTCTTTCCCCAAAATTAACCCAATTGGAATCTCTAGCCACAGGTCACCCCTGGTAAATGGAACCACAGGTACCCAGGGCACTGTGACCAGGGAAGACCTCTAAGGGCTGCAGCACTTATTATGCCACCCTTAGAGGCCCTGTACCTTTACACACACACACTGCCTTTGCAGGCTTCGTGTTTTGGTGCAAAACAAAGTAAAGAGTCGACATGGCACACATCTCTGTGTGCCATGTCTACAAACCACTGCCCTGGCATAGATCAGTTACCCCTCATGCTGGGTGCACAATACCAGTGGTGAGGATACAGGTGCATTAGCCCTGTACCCCTACAGTGTCTAAGTCCATTCTTAGACATTGTAGGTACAGTGCTGCCATTAAGAGTATATGGTGCTGGGAGGTTGTCATTACGAACTCCACAGCGCCATAATGTCTACACTGAAAACTGAGAAGTTTGGTATCACACTTCTCAGCACATTAAACCCACACTGATACCAGTGTGGGATTTAATGAAAAATGCACACAGAGGGCATCTTAGAGATACCCCCTGAAAACTAACCTACCACTAGTTTCCAGGCTGAGTGGCTGCTTTCAGCTGCCACCACCAGACATGTTTCTAGACACCTGGATCGAGAGCCTGCTGCTCTCTGAGGCCTGGAACAATGCACATCCTGTGACGAGGTGCCATGCCTCCTCCCCCAGGATGGGCAGGGTTCATGAAGGGGAAGCTTCAATGGCTTGCTGCCTTTGTGAGCTTCCCCAGGCCTCTTTCTGCTTTCAGCAACTGGTCCCCATTGCTTCTGACCCCCACTTTGGGCAGGAGAACCAGCGGAAAAACAAGTGAAGAAGAGAGGAGTGCCACCTCTGCCAACTCCACCCCTCAGGTGGGGGAGGCGAGGTGAAGCACAACACTCACTCCCGCCATCTTGCAGATGGGGGGACTCAGCCAACCAGGGACAGGCTCATGCCCCCCTCCCACTGGAGGTGGGCATAATAGGAGGTGTACCTACCCCAGGGAAGGGACCCATTGGTCCCTACCTTTTACCTATCTGTAATGCCCCTAAATCTAGTATTTAGTGGCACCCCTGAACCTTACTTCCTCCGACAAGAAACTACAAGAAGAAGAAGAAGAAGAAGGACTGAACAGTTGTGCAGAAGCTAACAAGAGGAAGACGCCCACTGACTTGGCCCCAGCCCTACCGGCCTGTCTCCACCTCCAACCTGCTCCTGTGAAATTCCGGCGATTCCTGCAGTTAGCAACCTCGAAAACCCTGGAGGACCTGCCTGCCTTCAACCACAAAGACTTTGTCTCCCGTGAACACCGGATTTGTTCATCTGCAACCTCCGCCCCTGGCCGGAAACCACAAATCCTCACTACTCTGCACCCACCATCCACGGCCCGAGCTCGAGTGGGCAAACACCAAGAGGAGGTCCCCCCGGTGATCTTGAACCAAGATCTGGTGACCCCTGACCTGCCTCAAGCTTCCAGCCGACGCCTGCAGCCTAAATCCAGAAGGTCCCCCCCAACCGCGACCAGGAGCTGGTAACAAGATCAGACCCCAAAAGGCACCCCTGCACCCAACGCCCCACAGCCTTGGGTGGCCAAACCGACAGTGCCTAACCAACCCCTAACTTCCCAATTTACCTCTCAAAGTGGTGGTCGCATCCAGAAGACATTTTGTCCCCGAGCTTGCAGTGTTTTTGTAAACTGGAGACTCCCCATTGAAAGATACAGGGCTTCTGACGCCTAAACAGCACTCAGCACCCGGCCGCCCCAGTGCCGCTGAGGGTGCTACTTTTTTGCTGGCCTAAACCCTCATTTGCCCTGAGCTTAAGTTCAGGAGCTTTGCTCCCACAAACCAATGGCCTACCCGTCAGCAGCCACCAACCAGAGGCCCCCTATCCCCATTGGATAACATAGGGCATCAGCAATCTGCACCCAGCTGCCCTTGTGCCCTGAGAGTGTAACAAGAGTGCATCCTTGACCCTGGGGGACCCCTGAGTCTACTCCAAGAACCTCAACTCCCACTACCGAATACTTACCTCAAAACCGATAACACTATTTTCCTCCATAGGATAACATTGACTGTTTTGTGGAAGATTAATCAGAGCCTGTTTTTTTTTTCAACAGCGCCCATTGAAATGCATTCAGCACTTATTTTTATTCTCACATAACATGCAAATGTCGAATGTATTTATTATTTATTTAATTTAGTACATCTGGACTACTGTAAAACAGTTTACCTAGATCTGCCTAGTCACCTGATTTGAAAAGACCAGCTTATTTTGAATTATGCAGCCAGGCTCTCTTTTTGTCTGATGTTGAAGGATTATATTTCCCCAGCTTTAGGGACTCTGCTCTGACTCCTGGTGAAAGAACATATGTTCAACTCTCTATGCATAAAGACGTTTATGTTACCCGCCTTGCTCCACTGTGATCGCATTCTAGATGATAGAACCCCCAACTGTCTGCTCACACCCCGGGACCAAATTCATCCTGGGGTTCCGAAGCCGAAAATGTTAGGGTCGTTGTGCTTTTTGTGGTCTCAATGACCAAATGGAATTCCTTGCCTCTCCAACTCAAGCAAGAATCAGATTTTTGCAATTTTAGGAACGTTTTGAAAACCTGGCTTTTCCCACAACCACTCACTCATGTTCCCTGTTACTTTTTTCTTTAGTCTGCGGTACAATGGTTGTTAGAATACAAGCTTTTTGTCCCAGTGCTGAGATATCCGTCAGGATGTACAGTACGCTTTATAAATACTTTAACCTGAATTAACCACTTACGCACACCACACGGGTGCACTTCTTGTCATCCTTTCGCCCAATGTTTACACTCAACGGGCCCGATACACAAAGGCAAAGTTAGACAAAAGTCTAACTTTACGACTTTCGGTATTCACAAAGGCATGCACATGATGTCTATCACAGGTTTTGTACTGGAATTATGCCTTTCCGATAGAAAATCCTTTCCTTAGACAACTTTAAAACACTTAAACATTGGATGTGCTCTGTCAATTACAGCACACATGCAATGTGTGAAATGCTAGGAGAAATCATAGAAGGTCTCTAGCTTTGCACATGCATCAAGGAGGAAGTTTTTTTTTATACAAAGCCTGTCTAACAATTTTAGTAGATTGGTTCTTTGTGTCAAAAACGTTGCGTGGTTACTCTGCAATGCCAAAGCACCACCCAGGAAAGGCAGCCTTGATGCAAATTTTCATAAAAAAGTGTTACAGTGGAAAGTAAATATCCTATCACTTTATAATGTTCACCCCTCTGCGTCACCGTGCATGAAATTGTGTCAGCACAGAGTTAAAATAAATCTGCTCTTGTTGTTTTTGGACCATCACTGTAAGTCTATGTAGCTAGGTTGCTTTACTCACTAGGATAAAGTTCATAAGTGAAGATCAGAAATAATGGAGACACATCCAGACGGGGGGGGGGGGCGATTCTCAAACGTTTTGTGCTTGGTTAGTGTCACAAAAGTGACTCTAACAAGCACAAAATGCTTTCTTCCTGATTCACTTTCCAGGCAAAATTTGTTTGTGCTGGAAAGTACCTAAAAGTAACGCTGGTTTGCATTACTTTGCGTCAAGGGAGCATCACATTAGTAGACAGGGTTTAGCGCCAAAAAAAAACACCACTGAAAAGCAGGTGTTAAAAGGAGAAATGTTTTCATTACTGCTTTCTTTTCTGACTTGGCATGTGTGCTGCACTGTACAGCACACATACAAAGTAGGAAAAGGTTTTTGACTTGTCTAGCCATAGTATTTTGTACAGGAAGGCTACTGTACCAAACCTATGGTAGACCCAGGCACGCACCCTAGTACTATGGCGCTAAGGTGTGTGCTTGGCGCACGGCAGCTGAAATCAGCACCAGCGCTAGGGAGAGGGGAGGAAAGAGCCATATCTCCTTTGAATATGGCACTCTAGCTCCTCCCCTGTCATGGACGCAGCGCAGCAATTTTAGCTGCTGCACTGCGTTCCATGACACCTTTACGAATCTGGGCCAAAGTTTTTTTGATCACGGATAGTATTTTTATTTTTATTCTAGGCAAGTGCAAACAAAAAATAACTGGTGCTCTGCTAAAACTATTCGTAAATGCATTCATGCAGGAGATAACCTTAAATCTTGCCGTACATTTGCTCTCAGTGGCCTGCTGTTGAGAGCCTCGCTGTGCCTGCGGGGCCTCCTTCTCAGCTACATTACAGGAATAGCATGAATTGGATTTATTCACAGTCAGAGCGGACAGGACTGTCAGACATGTCTTGGATGCTAAGGAACCGTTCCAGATGAAAAACAGCAAGGGCCGACAGCTGATCAAGGATTAACTATTTGAAACAGACCGGAGATGCTCAGCACAAATTCCCGGTTGATCTGGTCAAGTGGAAATAATGTAGGTAACAAAAATTGGGATCTAAGGAAAAATTGGCACATGAGGCTTAATTCAAAAGTTCCTTTCAGCAAAGAATGCTAAATGTGCATGACTATTCCAGATGTTCTGTCAGATGAAACGAAACATACAGTGATTGTTGCCAGATTGAGTAAAGATGCAACTGGTTGAGGCAAGAGCTGAAGAGGCAGGGCTGGGCGGATGCGGCACCTGCAGTCTTCGAGGTTAGGTTGCAAGCCCAAGAGAGGGGAGGGTTTTTCAAGAAGCCCATCCGTCAAATGCCCATAAGCAATGTCAGCCAAATGGAAATGGACTATTGGAAAGTTAAGAAGTGAAACCTAAGGCAGAATGACTGCACTCAGGAAGGGTTGACTTCCATTTGCATTAAGTTAATGCCAGGATTCAGGGGAGACCTTTGAAATGCTGCTTTTTGGGGGGAAAGTAGAATTGATTTGATTAAAAAAAAAAAGGGAACGTAAGTGCTGCTTTTTTGTCTCCTAAGTTAGGTGATATTACTCCTCCGCTTTCTCCTCTTGCCACAACCCTCAACTTGTATAATTTTGAGACTGATCCGTTAAAAATGTCATGTATGCATTATTGCACTATTTTGTAATTGACCTGCGCCATTACATGAGCAGCTTGGCTATTAAGGGTCTCAATAACGTAGCTTTATCCGTCTGTCAAATCTTTGAAAGCAATAGCGAAAGAGACGCAAAGCGCCAGCTGCCTTCAGCCATTGCTTGCCACGAGTGCCATTTGCATTCTGGATTAGTCCGCATAGCATCCATGTCCGTCATGACCAATGTATTTATCATTTATTTGCAATTTTTATGTAGCCTGACTAGATCCAAATGAAAAGAAATAGAATTCTTTATCTAAGAAAAATCAAATACGTGCGCTCTTTAGGTTTGTTGCATCTCATTTTGCTGAGGACTCAGGTTACTATCAGGAACTTGCCTCTTATCTGCAGAAACCCTCATGGCGAAGGAGTTGAGGTCTGAGGGCCACAAATCAAATTTATCAGGGATAGAAATATTCCTCAAGGACCCCCAAACCTTTCCAGAGCTATGATTTTAAAATGAAGTTAGCACAGAGGTTCAGAGTGGCCAACTGCTGAGGAGACAAAGTTAGGAAATTGTAAATATCTGGAAATCACTTCAAGAACATATGAGACATAAGTAGCAATAGAAAATATCATAAAGCCTGGGTTATTACATGGATGTAAACAACACTGCAAAACAATAATAATATACATTGTCATTAATAGATAACAATTATAAGGATCCTGCAAGAATAGAGCAATGCTAAATAAACTACAGTTTCTGTATATTAAGCTTGGAGCCTCTATTTTAATTGTTTATTGGTTGATGAAGGTGAATGTTCTTTTCCATCAAGATAGAAGATCAAATTATGTTCTGGGGCGGAGGGAATGGGGGGGGGGAGGTTCCAGCCTTGAAGCCATGACAGCTGTTGAACCACGTGGACTCAAGCCTCAAGATAGATGTGGGGAGTTCCTTGATGGGATGAGCCCCTCCAGAATACATTTAAACACTAAATCATATTTAAAAGTCCTGTAAATGTGGCTCAGTAAATTCCAAGTAAAGAGTCAAAATCCCTTAGTATTGAAAAATTCATGCAATATTCAGAAAGACCTACCTGTCAGATTCCACAATTACTGAACAGATAGTGACTAACCTGTGATAACTGGTCCACACCCCTGCTGCTCAACCAAAAGAGTTGTACACAGCACTAATTCTGGAGGAACACTAAGGGGAATGGGGGAATGAGACAAAATAGCATAACGTGTATTTTGTAAAGTGTACATTCATGCAGAAGAGTATTGTGGCGCTGAACAACAGATGTCTATTGTTACCCAATGTTAATCATTTTATCAACTTCAGAAGGATGAAAGGCAGAGTGGACACAACAAGATTTGAACCTGTGATCATGAGGTCAAACACAGGCCCATATAGTGATAGATTACGCGGCGGCACCACCAGGCACAGCTAATGATAAAATAGCCAACCGCTGATTGTATGACAGCTTCCTTGTATCACCCTTCAGGCTCAGCAGTCATCTGCCTCTCAGTGTGCAAGTGCCTTAACAAAAACAAGAACAAATATATATATATATATATATATATATATATATATATATATATATATATATATATATATATATATATATATATATATATATATATATATATACTCTAAATGACAAGCTGTAAAGTATATATATAACATTTACAGCATGTCATTTACAGTTTCTATCATTTACATGGTCTCTCTTAATCTATACTCAATGTACCTGTTAATTAGCATGAGAATCCTTTCTCTTCTTCTTATTTCTTTACTAGAATTAAACTAATCCCAGGATTTGGCACACACTGCGTGGCTTCCTTAAAGTTTGCAGATTGCACGATTACTAATAATAATTAAGTACCTTGTAAATAATCAAATGTCTTGCATTTTTGTCCACCATGTTCTTTTACTGATGCTAATCATGATTTCTTTGTCTCAAATTTCTGACTTGCATGCGCGCATGAAGGAAGTAAACATTAAATGTACTTAGCTTTCGCTCGTCACTTTTATCTATCTCTTGCAGATAATAGAGAACTCTCTCCAGGAAGTGCAAGGTTCACAGAGGATGAAGACTTCCTGGATGTGTAGGTAACCTGGGTTTGGCAGGAGAAACGTGGGTGATGTCTACACAGGAAATCCGATTGCTTAGCAAAGGGTGTGATCAAAGGAAGTGATATTTATACCCTCCTGAAATCAAAGATAACTGCCACCCTCAAATGGCTGCTTTCAGAACCTTTTGGTTTGTTCCAGAATATTAGGACTTGTTTCAGAACCTTCTGCAATGTTCTTTCAAAGTCTATTTATAAGTGATTAGTTGACAAACTTGTTTCCTATAGCCAACAGTCTTAAATTTTGATTTTTCATTACAGTTTTATTACATTTGAACACTTGCGACTCCACCTGCCTTTAAAGCTTTGGGAACCATATTTTTGCATCTCTACAAATATACCTGACAAGACCAACCCCCTGGCATGTTCTGTAAACTGGGTGGCCGTGACACTACCTCTAGCTTGTGGCTATAGAGTTCCTCAGAGAGTCCTTAACAAGCCAGAGGCAGGGTATACAGGCAGAACCCAGGAATATTCCAGGAATATTGCAACTCTAACCATACATCTAATTGCAAACACTTTGCCAACTGGAAGAGCCAGCAGAAACACAAATAGTATCTGAAATTCATTTTGGTAACCAAACACAAGACAGCACATGATGGGTCATGTAGTTTTAATCAGGTGAAGGAATAGGCCAGAGAGCAAACATTTAAGGCACCACAGATGTATGGAAACCTTTGACATACTTCCCACCACAGATGTGAAGAGAGCACATACACAATCTGAATGTGAACCAACCAATTGTGGCGCATTCATCTCACAGGCTCTGAGCAGTCTTTTCATGATCAGCACCTCTTCATGAACCCCGCTCCCACAAGCATCCATGATACAACCTAGGACTATGCCATGCATGTAACTCTTGATGACCACTGAGGCTGATGAGAACGCCTATGCATTCTGTCCCTTAAAAAGGAGTTCATTAGAGTTGCAAAGAAAGAAATACACAAAATATTTACAACTAAAAACATGCAATTATGCAATATACAAATCTTATATTTAAAACATCTCACAATAGCAGGTAACCAAGGGCCATACATACAAAAATCAAGAATTGCGATTTCCCAATGTCAACACTTACCGAATCTCCATTAGGAAATCGCAATTCCTAATGTAAGAAAATTTACATCTTTTAAATAGAAATTCTTAGTTGGTCGCAAATCGACCAACCTCATGAATATTAGTAAGGTAGTTCGCAGTTTGGCACCCATTAGGAATAATAGCCATCACAGGAATTGTGGCCTGCTGGGGTCAGCAGACCACCGTGTCTTTGATTGTGATTGCTGTTTAATAAAGCAATCTTTATTCTGGTTTTTTAATATAAATCCCATTTCCTTAAAGAAAAATGGGATGCATTTAAAAAACAGAAAATTAAATTTATAAGCAGGGCCACTGGAATTATGCGGAAAAAGAGGGACAAATTATGTGGCATAATGTGCCACATTTTGTATTAGTATTACTTCATTATTTCACCATCTTAAAACTAAACTTGGTAACACTCTCTGGGCATTAGTTGCACCTCGTTAGATGTATCAGGGGGAGTGAGAAGCTATGAAAAGGGGAACCACAGCCTCCGGAATGAAATTCATTCTACACAATCAAGGAGGGTTAACCTTATCTTCTATGATGCCTCTGCCACAAAAGATCACTAGTGGGATCCTGGCACATTGTAGATATTTGTGTAGGATCCTGACCCACAGGTACCACCTGTGGCATGCTTCATTATCAGAACCTCACCCACTTCACCTAGTGTGAGTGGGTGTGCTCAATGCAATTTGCTAGCAGAGCACTTTACAAAGAGGGAGGGATTGTGTTAATGTTAAAATTAAAATTGTCTTCTGGATCCTCTCGTCTTTTAATTTGAGGTCCTTTGGCAAGGCTAAAAACAGAGTGATGTAATTGGGTATAACAGCCAAAAAACATCCGTGGGTCAACATGTTTCAGCCTCTCTATATGCCTCTAAGTGTCAGCAGACTTTCTTCAGGACCTACAATACATCACATGGCATTACCAATTACCTTGGTGGTGTGAAACTATCACACATACAAATTTGAAGCATGCATGAAAAAGCAGGTGCTACTTTAAAGTTTGATTCACTTATTGTATTTGACCATCTGACTGATAAAAGCAGGTGTAATACAAGAAAATGACAGGTACTGCAGAGCACAAATCTTTCCAAAAGCAGAGGGGAACGTTGATTTTTGATCAGAGATGACAGTAACTAACTAAGCAAAGAATGAATAGCTGATAAACAAAATGCTGCCCTAGGAAGCCTGCTGCATAAAATACAATTAGTCACTTTGGGGAGGTGCATCAAATTGATGAGATAACTTCATCTACTGGCAACCCAGGCATAAAGTCATTGGCACTGATTCACAAAGTTGACTGGGAGTGTGTAATGGCTGTAAAAGGCCTCTTGCTATTGAGTGATTTGCTTTTGATCATGTAAGACATTTCAGTTCCACGCATGTCTGTGGCAACTAGGTTTTAGGAGAGATCCCCTAAAATTCTGCTGGATTAAATCTGGTGTCTGTAACTTCTCTAGGTGCCATTCTAACACTGAGGCATGGCACCAATGCATTGTGTAATTTTGTAACTTTGCAGAGTGACATATACAGTGTGGCCATGAGATGGATGCCCTGTCTGATTGTTCAGTTAACATGTGCTGCAGTCGAAATACAGATCTCTATGGGTGCAAAAGACAGACAGAAGGCATATGTCAAACCAAGCTACTATATAGAATGTATCTTACCACCCTCAAACTCCTCAAAAACTATTTCAAAGAAACAGTGACCAAAATAATGAGCAGCATGAAGGGGGAAGGCATCCTCCAAAACATTTTGAGAAGCATACCAGTACAATTACAGTGTTATAATAAGAGAGATCCAATTAAGAAATAATTCATACAGATTCGGAACCACTACCCACTGCACCTTCAACTTTCACCCATAAGCTGACTATCTTTGAATTTGTATTATCCTCAGACATTGTGGCATCTGTTGCTTAAATTAATCTCTGAGGCTCAATAAATGATTCATGCACCAAAACACTAGGTGACAATTGTGTTGGAGCTGTGGCTGAAAATATTGCACGCATCACATTAACGCATCTGTGTAAAGAGGACAGTAGCCATAACATCTCAAACAAGAAGTAGTGCAACCATTATTAGGCTAAACCCTTCCGTCTGTAGAATCTGTAGGCCGATCTCTAACCTACCTTTTTCAGCCTAAGTTCTAGAAACTCAGGTTATCCATAGTTACAAAGAGATATAGAAAATGCTAAGTTACCAGCACCTGTTCAATCTACTTTCTGTCATTTACGAGGAACTGAAACCATTATGGACCCTAGAGAAATTGGAAATGGACAGAGCCTTGCGCTCATGAATCATGGATGCTCAGTAGGTCTGATCCTATTAGTATTGCAGCAACCTTGTATACTGTAGTCCAGGAGACCCTCCTGCAGCACTTGAAAAAAACAGATGAAGCTGGGGGATTTTCCTTCCCAGCTTACTACTTCTAACTGTGAAGTACCCAAATGATATGCCCAAGCAACCCTTCTTATTAATCTGTATTTGTTACCCCTTACCACAATTGGCAATGGGCAGAGTACTTGTTTGTGAAATGTATGCTGATGACACTCACTACTAGTTGCTAAAACTTGGATGCCTATCAGTGGTATATGTCTCAATAGAAAAATACCTACATGCATAATTTTAAAGAAGGGCACAACTCTTCTGACATGGCCTCTTGACCTCAGTCAAGCACCAGCCCCTCTCACTAAAGAATGCAACCTATGAATAAAGTTTAATTCATGGCTGTCATCCTCACCCTAGATCCAAGTCATAGACAAATAAGTAAAGTTTCACTTGTATGCCAAACATCTTCTTCATGTAGACAATTAATGTGGTAAGCTACTGGTTCAAGTTGTGGCAACCTCTTGGCTGCTAGAACTTCCAAAAAACAGAAACCAAGTAGCTAAAGAAATTGGCCATATGATTTTTTTGGGCCTAAAGAAAAAAGATCATGGATCCTCCCAAAAAGAAGAGTTACAGTGTGTGCTGTTAGATCAACAAATCGAACAGAACTGAGATTATTGTCTGGTAAGCACTAAACAGCAAAGCCCCTGTAGGAGAGTAGGCTCTGCACTTATGTTGCCCCCACTTTTTTTCTGATGTTAACACTGGTTTCTGGCTATAGTCTGGCTTGGTCCCTGCTAATCAGGGCCCCAGTCTCTCTGTTCTCTCGAAACAACTTGGAGTGCATATTAGATGCACTAGTAATTGGATACTGTGGTACCTTATGAACCCCTAGTATATGGTACCTTAGGTACCAAGGGCATAGGTACTTCACAGGCCTACCAGGGGCTGAAGCATGTATTAAGCCACCCCTGGGAAGCAGACTAAATCTGACACCACAGGCCTGCTACTGCAGCCTGGGTGAGGTAGTGTTAGCACTCCTCACAGAGGTATAGGTTACTATATCTCACCATACACACACATATAAACCTATCAGTCACCCCTAAGGCAGGCCCTATCAATCCTGAGGGCAGGGTGCTTGGTTTAAAATGTGAGGGGGTGCCTCTGCATGAGCGGGGCCCCTCTGCAGCTGGCAGAGTCTATTCTCTGTGGCTGTTTGTGGATGCGGTTAAACCATAGACCCTTAAGTGCATTATAACCTACCGGTAAATGCTAACTTTGGAATGACTGCATCAAAACATGTTGTGTTTGGTGTCAAACAACTTGCAATCATACCCCCACACCAGTAACTGGTGTGGGAGTATGATACCACCCTTCTAGAGGGGCAGACATGTACCTACTGTGGAAACACGGTAGAAATCTGAAAGAGCCCTGGCATCACAAAATGGATGCCACCAGCACAGACACTGGGCTGTCCTCCTGCTGCTGACTGAAACACGCAGTGGAGGAGGCCCCACAATAGGCATCCTGTCACAGGGAGGTGTAACCACCTTCCAGACAGGATTTAGTGTATTGGCTCTGGGTGGGTGCACACCTAGAGTGCTTTGAAGTCCTGCACTGGGGGTGCAGTAGGCTCCTCTGTGCATATGCCAGCTCAAACCGGTTCAGGGGCTACCTGCCCCTGCTCTGGCGGAAAACTGGACAAAGGGAAGTGGGTGTAACCACCCACTCCCCTGACCCTCCCAGAGGAGTGGTCATAGAGCTAGTCCCTCCCTTTCCTTTAGTATAAGATAGGGAATCCTTGCCATTGCAAATCAGATATCCCTGGACGACGATCTACAAGAAGATTCCTGGACCTTCTACGTACCACTACCTTTGGAAGACTGAAGAATCTCCCTTGGAGTCAAGGAGTGATTCCCCTGCTTGGCAGGCACCAAAAACTTTGAATCAACAATCGCAAACTTTCCCGCTCCCGCCAGAGTCCCAAGTCCCTGCAGCCCTGGAAGTAGATTTCCTGACTTCTCGACGGCCATTGTGAGTCCCCAGCAAACCTGAGGCGAGTGGCACAACGAGTGACGAGGAACAGCAATACCCAGGTACCGTGCACTATTGTCGAGTGCAACCCCTTCACAACATTCTACGAACTTGTGCATTGGACCACATGTGGAACAAGCCTCCAGCAGAATTTCCCTTGAAAATCAGAGGCCTACCTCATGCCGAGTGACCGTGGGCTCCTGTGAAGTGAATCCTCATGAAATGTCTTTGCAATCCCTTGCCAGCAAACTTGTGGGTCCCCTGAAGACTTTCTCATCAAACCAAAGGGCTCCTCTGGTTGCTCCAGGCGTGCCCTGACTTACCTTTGCTGGGTGAGTCCCTCAGACCTTGCTGGTCTGCACCGCTGACTTTCTTCAATTTCCATGAGACTTGCTGTTGCCAAGGTTTGTTGGCTCCAATCCGGTTGCCGACACCTCAGTAAGCTGCAGACTTTGTGGGGCACTCTGAATCGAGCTCCTGGTTGTCGTTGATGCCTCCTAGACCTCGTGGCTGAAGAGTCAAAACACCCTTGATCACCTGAAATCACCCTACTTCTGTGGGCATCCATCTTCCTGGCAAGTGACTGTGAACACTGTCCCTTCTGCTTTCAGGTCTTCTTCATCTTGAATCCAGCCTTGGATTCCACCGGACACTTCTCCAGTCTTCACAAGCAGCAAAACTTCTTTGGCTTCCATATGAAATGACGACGCGACCCGACACCAAAAGACACCTATGCACCTAGCTTCCCTGGGTGAGGTAACTTGTGCACTCCGGTGCTCCTGTGGTTGTTGGCCCTTGAACTACTTACCTTGTAAGTGGCTTGCTTGTAGACTCTCTAGAAGTACCCTAAAACTTTAAAATTCCAACCACGACTTACTCCATTGAAATCATTAGGGAACCCGCGGCTGTGTTCTCAAACTGCACGCGTCTCCCGTGGGTCCTTTACTTACCTGCTTTGGGTGGATTAGTGAGGCCCCAGCGATTCTACAGGCCCTAGGCCTTGTCCCCTTGCAAATCGACATTCTTAAACATCTTTTTTAGTATATGGTCTAGTACGCCCCTAGGGCCCCAGCCATATTTGTGCTTAACTTATTGTAAAACATTGATATTTGCATATGTTCCTGACTTCTTACCTCATAAAGAGATAAGTAGAGTGTGTCTAGTAATAAATACATATATATTTGATATATATACCTGTGTGGTGTCCTTTCATTTGGTAATTCAAGAGATTATAAGGTAAAACAAGCTGCTTTACATTCCTCTGAGACTTAGCCTGAAGGCTGCTCTACACAGCTACCACTAGGATAGCTTTCTTTAAAAGGTTGTCTTAAACCTATCTACCATAAGAGTCGAGTTGGACTGGTGCAAGGTGGCCTCTATAACTAGTGACCAGCATATGCCAGGCCAACTTCTCACATTGGTGGGCAGCGTGTGGGATTCCAGCTTGCCATTGTTTTACCAGAAAATCTCTATTTGAATTACTAACTGAAAACTACTAAAGGTACTCAAGGTACATATAAAAGTCAAGCTAGTATCAATAAGTTCTACTGAACTTAGAGCTGTTTGTGAAGGGATAGCACACCCTTGCTACAGCTCAAGCTAGGATCAGTAGGCCACAAACTAGTGTAGGTAGTACAACACTGCACAACACTAGAATGTCTTCAAGGGATGGAGCCAGTGGGTCCACCCAGCCTCAGTATAAGGACATGACTTTCTTTGACTTGAAAGCCATGTGTGTTGCAAGACACCTGAAGCTAGGACAGAGTCCCTCCACACTGCACCTGACAGATCTGCTGACAGCAGATGATCTTAGGCTAGCTCTAGGAGCTAGTGGATCTGGATCAGGGGGTGGGTCAGCCATAGTCTCTGGGTCAGATGATGAAAATCAAGATGACCTGGACTCTGTGATTGAAGGGCCAGATCCACAAGGATCTGAAAAGGACAGAGGAATTCTCCCTAAGAGAGGCCTAGGTCCCCTTCAAGGGACTCTGACCACTCATATCACTCTGGCAGAGAATCTGTCCAGCAGAGGAACTCATACTTTAATAGAAGAGAGACCTCCTCTGACAGAATGTACAAACTGCTGCAGTTTGAGGAAGCCAGAGTAGCCCTCAAGGCCAAGCAGTTGGCATTAGACAAAGAAACCTTTGAGCTCCAGAGAACTTCTAGAAGAGAGGGGTTAGAACCCCCTGGTGGCAGCACCAGTGTCCCTAGAGGTAGATAATATATTCCAGACCATAGGAACCTGTCCAAGGTTGTTCCTCCCTACCAGAGTGGGGATGATATCCACAAATGGATAACTGCTATGGAGAGGGCCTGTAGAGTACAACAGGTCCCCCAGAAACAGTGGGCAGCAATCTTGTGGCTCCCCTTTTCTGATAAAGGTAGAGACAAGCTCCTCACTGTTAGAGAAGAGGATGCTGAGGATTATGAAGTTCT
Organism: Triturus cristatus; assembly: GCF_964204655.1. NCBI lineage: Eukaryota > Metazoa > Chordata > Amphibia > Caudata > Salamandridae > Triturus > Triturus cristatus. The sequence goes on along the minus strand of NC_140582.1, from coordinate 440,785,705 downwards.
GAAGAGTGCATTGATAGATGGGTTTGGCTTAACCACTGAACAGTACATGTTGAAGTTCAGAGATACCCAGAAAGCACAGACTCAGGACTGGACTGACTTTGTTGATTGTGCAACCAAGGCTCTGGAGGGTTGGCTGGTTGGTAGTAGAGTTACTGAGTCTAAGGGATTGTATAATCTTACGATGAGAGAACAGATCCTTAATAATTGCCAAAAACAGTTGTTGCATCAATACTTGGTAGACTCTGATCTGACCTCTCCCCAAGAATTGGGAAAGAAGGCAGACAAATGGGTCAGAACCAGGGTGAGGCAGAAAACCCAGAACCAAGGGGGTGACACCAAGAAGCAAGATCCTAAAGGCTCAGAGAAAGGTGGGGATGAGTCAAAAGACCAGAAGTCTTCACAAGGGCCCCAAAAATCTGCATCTGTTGGGGATTCACAGTCTACAAAGGGAAAAGGCCAAAAGAAGCCCTGGTGCAAATTCTGTAAACAGAGAGGGCACTGGACGTCTGACTGTAACAAGTCCAAAGACCAAACCACCACCACTCCTGCCCCTAAGGTAACTGTCCCCCCTAGTACAGCTACTGGTGGAGGTGGTAATCAGAATAAGGGTGCGATGTTGGGCATACCTGCAGAGGTATTTGCTGTGACCAGTTCACAAGCCAAAATGCATCAAACTGAACCAGCCCTGGATCCTGAAAGTATGGACCAGGTGCTACCCAAGAGGAGGAGCAGTAGGGTTAAGGCAGTGCCTTCCCCTCTGTCTCAGATCTCAGATTCCCCTCCTGAGGGAGGTGAAGCAGATCCTGAAGAAGGAACTGCCCCAGAGGGACTTGAGCCTGATCAGGTTGAGTTCTTGGGGGCAGGGGACCTTCCAGGTAAGATCTGAGTAAGGAGCAACAGTGCTGCCCCTCTCTTGAACCCCTCAGACAGTAGGCTGCTGCTGAGGCTGCTGGGAGTGCTAGTGGGTCCCATAAAGTTTATTGGGATGAGGGACTCCTATATTCTGAGGCTAGAGATCCTATCCCTGGATCCACCAGGAGGTTGGTAATACCTCAGAAGTTTAGGGGGTTCCTCTTGACCCTAGCACATGACATCCCTTTAGCAGGACACTAGGGCCAAAACAAGACCTGGGACAGGCTTGTTCCACATTTTCATTGGCCACACATGTCAAAGGACACCAAGGAGTTTTGTCGCTCCTGTGTCACTTGCCAAGTCAGTGGCAAGTCAGGTGGCACAACAAAGGCCCCCCTGATACCACTACCTGTGGTGGGGGTACCATTTGAAAGGGTAGGGATTGACATTGTTGGTCCCCTTGACCCTCCAACAGCATATGGGCACAGGTTTATCCTGGTGGTAGTGGATCATGCCATCAGGTACCCAGAAGAAATTCCCCTCAGGACCACCACATCCCCTGTGGTGGCAAGAGCCCTCATTGGAGTTTTCTCCAGAGTGGGTTTCCCTAAGGAGGTTATATCTGACAGAGGAACCAACTTCATGTCAGGGTATCTAAAAGCAATGTGGAAGGACTGTGGTGTAAACTACAAATTCACTACTCCCTATCACCCACAATGCAATGGGTTAGTTGAAAGGTTCAACAAAACCCTGAAGGGAATGATTAAAGGCCTCCCAGAAAAGCTTAGGCAAAAATTGGACCTTTTACTTCCCTGCCTTCTGTTTGCATACAGAGAGGTTCCACAGAAGGGGGTTGGCTACAGCCCTTTTGAACTTCTGCTTGGGCATCCTGTAAGAGATCCATTATGTTTGGTGAAGGAGGGCTGGGAGTTACCTCTCAAACCTCCCAAACAGGATGTGATGGACTATGTACTTGGTCTCCGCTCCAGGATGGCTGAATACATGAAGAAGGCAACCAAAAACCTGGAGGCAAGCCAAGAACTACAAAAAACTTGCATGAATAAAAGGCTGTGCTGACTGTATACCAGCCAGGACAGAAAGTGTGGGTGTTGGAGCCTGTGGCCCCAGCAGCTCTCCAAGACAAGTGGAGTGGCCCCCATACCATTGTTGAGCAAAAGGGAGAAGTCACCTACTTGGTGAATCTTGGAACTCCCAGGAGCCCCCTTAGGGTGCTCCATGTCAACAGATTGAAACCATATGTTGACAGGGCTGACATGGGCTTGCTCATGGCAACTGATGAGGAACAGGAGGAGGAGAGTGACCCTCTCCCTGACCTGCTCTCACAGAACCCTGATGATGGGTCAGTAGATGGTGTTGCTTTAGCAAGCAGCCTCACTGACCATCAGCAAACTGAATGCAGACAAGTTCTGCAGCAGTTCAGACATATGTTTAGCCTGACCCCTAGTCAGACTTCCTTGTGCACCCATGAGGTGGACACTGGAGACAGTCTGCCTAACAAGAGTAAAATCTACAGGCAACCTGACCATGTCAGGGACTGTATCAGGACTGAAGTCCAGAAAATGTTGGAACTAGGTGTAATTGAGCCTTCAGATAGCCCTTGGGCTAGTCCAGTAGTCCTTGTGCCTAAACCTCATACCCAGGGTGGTAAGAAAGAAATTAGGTTTTGTGTAGACTACAGAGGCCTCAATGCAGTCACCAGGATTGATGCCTATCTAATTCCAAGGGCAGATGAGCTCATTGATACTTTGGCCTCAGCCAAATATCTGAGTACATTTGACCTAACATCTGGCTACTGGCAAATGAAGTTAGCTGATGATGCCAAGGCCAAAACAGCATTTTCAACCCCTAGTGGGCACTACCACTTTGTGGTGATGCCCTTTGGTTTGAAAAAAGCACCTGCCAATTTTCAGAGGTTGGTGAATAAAGTTATGACAGGTATGGAAACGTATTGCTCAGCTTATCTAGATGATATTGCTGTCTGTAGTTCCACCTGGCAGGATCACCTGGACCACCTCAGAAATGTTTTGGAGGCCCTGCAAAAAGCAGGCCTCACTATCAAGGCCACTAAGTGCCAGATAGGGCAGAGTCAGGTTGTGTACCTGGACCACCTTGTAAGTGGAGGCCAGGTTCAAGCATTGCAGAGCAAAATCCAGACCATAATGGAATGGGTAGCTCCAACAACCCAGACACAGGTGAGAGCCTTTTTTAGGCCTGACTGGGTACTATAGGAGGTTTGTTAAGGGATATGGATCTATAGTGACCCCCTTAAATGATCTTACCTCAAAGAAAATGCCAAAAAAGGTTCAGTGGACAGCTAGCTGTCAAAAGGCATTTGATGACCTAAAGCAGGCCATGTGCACTGCCCCCATCTCACAGAGTCCAGACTACACAAAAAAGTTAATTGTCCAAACAGATGCTTCTGAGCTGGGTGTGGGAGCTGTACTGTCTCAACTGAATGATGAAGATCAAGACCAGCCAGTAGCTTTTATAAGCAGAAGGCTGACCCCTAGAGAGAAATGTTGGTCAGCTATAGAGAGGGGGGCCTTTGCTGTGGTGTGGGCCCTGAAGAAGCTGAGGCCATACTTGTTTGGCACTCACTTCATAGTTCAGACTGACCACAAGCCCATCCTATGGCTCAACCAGATGAAAGGTGAAAACCCTAAATTGCTTAGGTGGTCCATTTCCCTACAGGGGATGGACTATCCAGTGGAACATAGACCTGGGACCCAACATGCCAATGCAGATGGACTCTCAAGGTATTTCCACTTAGAACACGAAGGATCAACTGGTCAAGGTTAGTTTAGTGTCCCTGCGGTTGGGGGGGGTTGTGTAGGAGAGTAGGATCTGCACTTATGTTGCCCCCACTTTTTTTCTGATGTTAACACTGGTTTCTGGCTATAGTCTGGCTGGGTCCCTGCTAATCAGGGCCCCAGTCTCTCTGTTCTCTCTAAACAACTTGGAGTGCATATTAGATACACTAGTGATTGGATACTGTGGTACCTTATGAGCCCCTAGTATATGGTACCTTAGGTACCAAGGGCATAGGTACTTCACAGGCCTACCAGGGGCTGAAGCATGTATTATGCCACCCCTGGGAAGCAGACTAAATCTGACAACACAGGCCTGCTACTGCAGCCTGGGTGAGGTAGTGTTAGCACTCTTCACAGAGGCATACGTTCCTATATCTCACCATACACACACATATAAACCTATCAGTCACCCCTAAGGCAGGCCCTATCAATCCTGAGGGCAGGGTGCTTGGTTTACAATGTGAGGGGGTGCCTCTGCATGAGCAGGGCCCCTCTGCAGCTGGCAGAGTCTATTCTCTGTGGCTGTTTGTGGATGCGGTTGAACCATATACTCTTAAGTGCATTATAACCTACCGGTAAATGCTAACTTTGGAATGACTGCATCAAAACATGTCGTGTTTGGTGTCAAACAATTTGGAATCATACCCCCACACCAGTAACTGGTGTGGGAGTATGATCCCACCCTACTAGAGGGGCAGACATGTACCTACTGTGGAAACACGGTAGAAATCTGAAAGAGCCCTGGCATCACAAAATGGATGTCACCAGCACAGACACTGGGCTGCCCTCCTGCTGCTGACTGAAACTCGCAGTGGAGGAGGTCCCACAATAGGCATCCTGTCACAGGGAGGTATAACCACCTTCCAGACAGGATTTAGTGTATTGGTGCTGGGTGGGTGCACTCCTAGAGTGCTTTGAAGTCCTGCACTGGGGGAGCAGTAGGCTTCTCTGTGCATATGCCAGCTCAAACCGGTTCAGGGGATACCTGCCCCTGCTCTGGTGCGAAACTGGACAAAGGGAAGTGGGTGTAACCACCCACTCCCCTGACCCTCCCAGAGGAGTGGTCATAGAGATAGTCCCTCCCTTTCCTTTAGTATAAGATAGGGAAACCTTGCCATTGCAAATCAGATATCCCTGGACGACACTCTACAAGAAGAAACCTGGACCTTTGATGTTCCACTACCTTTGGAAGACTGAAGAATCTCCCTTGGAGTCAAGGAGTGACTCCCCTGCTTGGCAGGCACAAAAACTTTGAATCAACAGTTGCAAACTTTCCCGCTCTCGCAGGAGTCTGAAGTCCCTGCAGCCCCAGAAGTGGATTTCCTGACTTCTTGACGGCCATTGTGAGTCTTCAGCAAACCAGAGGCGAGTGGACCCCATGAGTGACGAGAAACAGCAATACCCAGGTACCATGCACTATTGTCGAGTGCAACCCCTTCACGACATTCTACAAGCTTGTGCATTAGACCACATGTGGTACAATCCTCCAGCAGGATTTCCTTTGAAAATCAGAGACCTACCTTGTCCCGAGTGACCGTGGGCTCCTGTGAAGTGAATCCTCATGAGGCGTCTTTGTGATCCCTTGCCGGCTGGCTTGTGGCCCCCTGAAGACTTTCTCATCAAACCAAAGGGCTCCCCTGGTTGCTCCCGGCCTGCCCTGACTTACCCTTGCTGGGTGAGTCTCTCAGACCTTGCTGGTCTGCACCGCTGACTTTCTTCAATTTCCACAAGACTTGCTGTTGCCAAGGCTTGTTGGCTCCAATCCGGATGCCAACACCTCAGTAAGCTGCAGACTTTGTGGGACACTCCGAATCCAGCTCCTGGTTGTCGTCAACGCCTCCTGGACCTCGTGGCTGAAGAGTCAAAACACCCTTGATCACCTGAAATCACCCGACTTCCGTGGGCATCCATCTTCCTGGCCCCGGGTCACTGGCAAGTGACTGTGAACACTGTCCCTTCTGCTTTCAGGTCTTCTTCATCTTGAATCCAGCCTTGGATTCCACCGGACACTTCTCCAGTCTTCCCAAGCAGCAAAATTTCTTCGGCTTCCATAGAAAACGACGATGCAACCCGACACCAAAAGACACATATGCACCCGGCTTCCCTGGGTGAGGTAACTCGTGCACTCCGGTGCTCCTGTGGGTGTTGGCCCTCGAACTACTTACCTTGTAAGTGGTTTGCTTGTAGACTCTCTAGAAGTACCCTAAAACTTTTAAAATTCCAACCGCGACTTGCTCCATTGAAATCAATAGGGAACCCACGGCTGTGTTCTCACACTGCACACGTCTCCCATGGGTCCTTTACTTACCTGCTTTGGGTGGATTAGTAAGGCCCCAGCGATTCCACAGGCCCTAGGCCTTGTCCCCTTGCAAGTCGACATTCCTAAACCTCTAGGGCCCCAGACATATTTGTGCTTAACTTATTGTGAAACGTTGATATTTGCATTTGTTCCTGGCTTCTAATCTCATAAAGAGATTAGTAGAGTGTGTCTAGTAATAAATACATATATATTTGATATATATACCTGTGTGGTGTCCTTTCATTTGGTAATTCAAGAGATTATAAGGTAAAACAAGCTGCTTTACATTCCTCTGAGACTTAGCCTGAAGGCTGCTCTCCACAGCTACCACTAGGATAGCTTTCTTTAAAAGGTTGTCTTAAACCTATCTACCATAAGAGTCGAATTGGACTGGTGCAAGGTGGCCACTATAATTAGTGACCAGCATATGCCAGGCCAACTTCTCACATTCTCACAACAACTTTTTTTCCCCTTCTTATCACTGAGTGGTTAGATGCCCTTAAGAATTCCCATGGAAGCCCATGTTCTGGTGTCAACATGGGCTTCTATTGGAATTCTCTGCGGCATATTATCAAGCCCATTATCGCCGCTTTCGCAGCAGTTTTCTGCCGTTAAACCGGCGATAATTTTAATGCCGTCCTTGATAAAAAGCCCCCAAGAGTTTTCGTGGTCCCCCTCGCCCCTCGTCCTGAATGAAGTTAGACTGCAGATGACGAACTGGAAAGAACACATGTGCCCAACCGCTAAAGTGGGGATAATTTGAACGCCGTGCTTGATAATATGCCCCTGTGTGCCCTCAGAATAGCTGCAACCACAGTGGCTCCTCTCAAAGCACTGTAACTTGGATGAGTGGCTGGCATGTTGAATGTGCCGATCAGCAAAACTGTCTTAACAATAATTCTTAGTTCTGCTATCCAGCCGCACTCCCTTGTTTTTCAAAAACAAACTCCCAAATCAGAATTTTGTTTTTGAATGACAAAAATCAAATGACACTGACACACTGGGAATAGTCTTCCTCCGCATGGGGGCCATATTTATATTTTTTCTGTTTGGGAACGCCCGGCATTCGCGGGCAGTCCCAAGAAGGAGGAACTGATATTGAAACAGCCGTCCTCAGGATGGCCGATCGTCTGACATACGTCGCCAAATTTCCAATTACCAGTTGGTCAATGGTTTCTGTCTATAGTCAGCGACTGCTTCGCTGCAGGAAATATGAAAGTTCATTCAACTCAAAATAGAGTAAGCAGACCAAGATTCTGGAAGACACGAGGACCCTGTCTGCCAAAAGCTTTTTCAGTTCTTGACTGTAGAGTGTGGCGTTCCCCACCTCACGAACTCAGGCAGAAACTAAACTCTCCTTTCATTTACGCACCTGCCTTTTCAATTAGGGATTGTTCCCCAGTTTTTGAAATGCACATTTCCACTGACAAAGTTTACTCCTTCTTTCGTTTGTTCGCTGTTTTTATTTATGTAACCTAGAGACATATAATATTGAAGTGTACACTTTTTTAAAAGAAAATAAGTAAAATGAATACAAAAAAAGAGCTGTGGTGGTTGGTTGGTTATTTCTGTTAGCTTTCTGAGATTCATGATGAATCCAATCATATCATTCTGGTACTAATTACAAAGGGAAGGCCATACTTAATGCTCACTGTTCCCTTTTGACAGATTTATAACTCTGGTGCGTTCAGGGTCACCCCTTTCCCCTACCTGAATGAGCGGAGGTAGGAGCATTCATGATAGAAAGTAATACTCCCGAAGATGGTTTACTGCCCACTGGGCACATTCTGGTGAATGCATAGGCCCAGACTTATCAAGGTTTTGTGTCGTCCTTGTGCCCTCCAAGTTGACACAGGGTGACGGACCTTGTGTAGCCCAGTGTGGTCTTGCTAAATTTGGAGTAATGCAAGGCAGCGCAAGTCTCTGCCTTGTGTCCCTGTGCCCTGGGATGGCGATCCATTTGTGGAGCATGGGTGTTCCCATGCATCTGACCATGGATTTTGGTGCATTCCCCAGGATTACCAAGACTGGTAAACCTGGCAATGCTTCCAAATGTTACGTCTTCCTGGAGGAGATGCAACTAGTATAAATATATTTATGTCTCCTTGTTGTCTCTTCTTTCTAACTGGGCTGCATTCAGTAGCATACTTAGGAAGAGGGAAACACCCCTAAGGATTGTTTCGGTGCAGAAAGGTGTCCTTTTCTGCACAAAAACAATCCTGCCTGCAATGCAGGTACCCTTTCACCATGGCGCAAGCGTGCCTATGTTAACGCTAGGCTGCACAGAGTGCGCAAGAGCAAGGAATGCACCTTATCCACATAGATATGGCACATTCCTGTCATCTCCCTTTCACACAACGCAGAGCAGCACAGCGAGTTGTCTTGCTCTGTTGCATTGTGTGAAAAATGATAAATCGGGCCCTTCGCGTCCTCAGGTTCACTGCTTTCCAGCTGTACAGATATGTTTTTCAATGTTAAAGACCCAAGGGCATCTGCTTGTGTGTACTTTGAAACATAGGGCTGCCTATGGGCATTTGCCATCAGTCAGCTTCCTTCTCATTTTGTTTTCAATATCTTGTAGTCAATGAGGATGATGGAGACATGCACCTCCGACCACTATCACCCTATCAGCTATGGGTCTGGGTAGACACGCACTGGCATGGAAAAGCAGGACAATCTGATTAGTGGCTCTCATAGTGACTCATCCATGCGGCACCAGCTTCCCTTGTCACACTGGGATCAGAGAGCATTGCTTTTGGTAGGGAGGAAGAGGAAAGTTGTAGTGGGTGGTGGAGAAGGTTTAAAGAAGGCCAGGTATTTTTGTATTGGTAGTGGATGAGGAGAGGGTATTGTGAGTGGGAAGGAAGGTGGGCTGGACAGCAGAACTGAGCGTTGCAAATGGGAACACGCAGATTACATTTACAAAAAAGTGGACTAAAATATGCAATGTATCGTAGCACGTAATACTGATTGATATTTTGGTGGAACAAAACAAGGACATTCCCTTTAGCATATTTTCTATTTTGAGAGAGTGCTAAGTTTTAATAAACAGAAATATAAGGTAACACTACAAAATAAAAATATTTAACAAATGTATCAATAAGGGGTTTTAATTTTTTCGAACTGCAGCATATTCTTTAGGCAATATCAAAGGTGAGCTTGCAGGTGATTCCAGGTGTTCTCGACTAGTCACGACTCAATCTGTGACGCGGCATTGGTCTCTTAATCATCCTCAAACCTCTGAATGTCTTGCAGTCAAAGCTTAGCTCAAAGATGGTGGTGTGAGACAGAGTCATAATGTAGTACAAAAGTTATTACAATTGGAAAAAAGATTGGCTTGTCCAACAGTAGTTTAATTGTACATGGAAAATATATCAATAGGTATAAATCACTGTCAGATAATATAATGTACATAAATCACATACACAGTTAAAAGATAACACAGTCAACATCTGATGAAAAAGCATGGCATCTAAATTGCACATACTATACACATTCCAATACAATCACAAAATAGCTGTAAGCACCTGGATACCTCTGAAGGACTTACAAATGCAACACAATGCAGCCATTGCTTAAAAGTAGGCTGAATGTTCAATTCTAACAAGATGCCATTTTCCATCTCAATTTAGGGTTAGATTTGTAGGTTACTTAAAATGGGATTTTACATGACTTAGGTTCTTATGACTCTGTGACTCTACCCTGAGGGACTATCAACATAAGGGCCTGAGCACGATCCCATTATATTCAAATGGAACTTGTAGTACGGCGGACGGGACATCTGTGTCGTTTGTGATGGAGTATCGTAATCACCCTTAAGTGATGACGAGGGACAGGTAATGGCATGAACATGGAACAAATAAGTTGTGGGCCACAGCCACCAGGAATACACTGAGAATGCTCAGAGCAGTGGCAATAGCAGACACACTCAAAAGAATTCAAGATGGCCACTGTGTTTGCAGTCCAATACAGTCAGCCTGTGATCAACAATGGATCGAAGGGAGAAAGCAACATGAACAGGAGGGTGTCAAGAAGAGGATACATGGGCTCATATCAGGGAAAATATGCTCCATATACTGGACAAAAATTCCAACATTAAAAGCAGGTAATGTGCAGGTTTCAGTTTGTGCCTTTTTTGTAACACTAAAGTTCGAAACCTGAAAGATCTCTTAAGTTGTCACTATTTGTAGGAGCTGACATAATGAAGGGCTAACCCTGCCATGTGAAATGTGCCCTGGTCCCCCTCATCTACTCCCGGACCTCCTTAAAGAATTGATTGATGTACCGTTGCCCAGCCGACTACGCCTACTATCACCCTTATCGTCTACACTACAGATTTATGGAAGGCACTGTGTATTTTTTTTAAAACACATCTAAAGAAAATGTACCGTAAACAAGCTCGATTTAAAATAACGCTCAGTATAGAACGGTATTCAAATTGTGATAGTTAAGCCTTAGTACAAGACATTTTGCGACAAAAGTGTCCACACCGAACTAAAACGGAAAACAATGGAGTCCAAGTAAACCCACCGCCTCTCTTTTTTACGTCCCCGGAGCATTAGGAGAAATACGGGAGGAAAGATTGCTCCATCTATCTAGTTTATGATGACACGGTTTATTTCACTTAGCCCGTGCATGTAACGGGCCGATTCAAACTGAGTGGCATGGCTAATTCAACTCGATTCAAAGTTGAAATAAAGCCTGGATGGAATCTTAACGGCCGAGTACTGACATTGATTCATTGAATACAAAAGATTTAACAGCCCCGGGAGGGTGTCTAGCATTGTCGTGTTCAGGCTTCACAGGGCAGGTCAAGCCTTTCTTGCTGCTTTCTGCAGAAGCCATAAGCAACGCGCCAGATATATTCAGTCCTTACCCGGAAATGTACTTCACGCTCGACACTGAATAGAGCCCGAAGCACGTGTAAAGGAATGAATACCATAGGATGGGCACAGCTGGAGGCGAGATCCGCGAGTAGTAAAGCGGTGAACAATATTTTTGATTGAGCAATTTCTATTGTACAATGGTGTTCCCAAAGTAGACACCACGCACAACAACTTCAATAGTTTGTACGGGAATAAATAACTTGATTTACTACCCTCAGAAGGATGAAAGGCAGAATTTTCCCCTCATGTTTTCCAGTGGTGAGCTGTAAACTCTGCCTTGGCCTCCCATCTATTGTTCTTTTTCAAGGATAAGCCTTAATTAAATGAAATGTAAGTTCTAAATTGAGCAACATTATATTTCCTGGAAACTAGAACAGCACATTCAAGGGGTAACATATTGGGGGACAGTCACAGATGCTCAATCCCACATCCGGGCCTGTATCATGAACAGGTGCCCTGGCTCAGATCAGAGCCAAGCGCCTCTTTTAATGCATTTGCAATGTCTAAAGTGTGTACTTAAAACTCTGGGTTAGTGCATGAACTGCAGGCAGCACAAGTATGAAACAGTGAACAGTGATTGCCTCCTCCTCTATCTGTTTCCTAACTGTGCTGCCTACAGTTCATGCAGTTATCCAGGGAATTCCTATGTATATGTATTCACTTCAGACAAATGCAAAACATCACCTGCTCAGCTCTGATCTGAACCTGCGTAGCAGTTAGAGGTACGGCCCCAGGGATGCACAATATGTGCATCTCAGATGTACTGCTGGGTGCTAAAAACTAGGACCCTCATTTAGGGGATTTGACAGAGAGCAGCACAACAAGTCACCTGGCTTCGCTGCCCTATGTCAAAGGGAAAGGGAAGTACTGCACTGTTTTTTAAGTCTCGCCTGACCCAGCGCATGCGCTGGTCTGGCGAGACTTATTGAGAGGGCTCCAAAAAGTGCTACCAGGCCAGCCTAGAGCTACAGTGCATGTGCGCGGGCGCGCGCGCCGAGCTTGACTGCGATTACTTTCACTTTCGTGGCCGCACGGCCGCTTTGATGTTTGCTCGCGATTGCGATCACTTTCGCGGCCGCACGGCAGCTTGGCATAGCCAATAGTTCTCGCTTTTGGGACCTTATAAGTATTTAGTTATGCAACTGTTGCATGGCTAAACACTTATAAGGTCCCAAAGGCGAGACCTATTGGCTATGCCAATGCTTGTTCTAATATGGTACTTTCAGGTTTTTTCTCTCAGCTCTGGCGCCGTTTCGGTAGCCTAGCGCCAATGCAGGCACCCTTGCATCATGGAAAGTGCCTGTGTTGTTGGCAAGCATTCTTTTTGTGCAGGAAGAGGAACCTTCCTGCACAAAAACAATCCTGGGAGGCATTTTCCTCTTTCTACGTGTGCTGCAGTATGCTGACTGCAGCACACATGGAAAGAGCAAAAAGGAAAAACAGTGGAGAGATAAAGTTATTTCTCCATTCTGCGCCTCCCCTGGGGAGGCATACGGTTTGGTTGCATGGTTTTGTAAATATGGGGAAGCATCAAAATCCATAGGTGCCGTGTGGGAACACCTACCGCAATGCCCATGGAACGCCTCCCTGGCGCAGAGTAAGGCAATGCAGTGATTCCCTTGCTCCATATCTATGAGGCCATTCAAAGCCACACAAAGTTCTGTGCCTGACCTCATAAATATGATTTTGTGATTTGCAGCGCTGGAGCTTCTCAAAAAGTTATGCTATGGTGGCACAAGGGGCCCATAAATATACAATTAGGTCCTTAATTATGTGTGCTGTTCTCGGTCCTAGATGTCAGCTCAAAAGTGTGTGCTCTTTGTGGGCGTTGTTGTTAAGAGGATTGCAATAAACACAGGACTCACATATGATCGCTGTTGATGCTGGTCCTTCACAACAAACTTGCTCAGGTAAATACAATGCAAGTGTGAGAACTAAAGTAAGCCTAGGCAAAATTTAAATTGTGTACGTAATTCTTGAAATTTCAGGTTGTGTTTCTTATATGGAGAAGTGTAGCTCACTGGTTAGAGGAGGCATACCCTGAAGCAGAGATCAGACCCGGGACCTGGGTTCGATTCCCGACGCGGCAGGGTCCAGAGCCCAATCGTCCACGGACTCGATAATTTTCTCTTCGGTGCCCACTCTAAGCACGAGTTCACACTATGCAGCTCTGGGCAACAAGCCTGCTTAATCTCCACAACGGCCCCCCGCGGCGGGATGCCTGGCTTTCACCTTGGGGATGCCCAGTACGGGTTATCTTACAGGGAAAAACCTGGATGGGTTCCCAATGCAAGCGCCAAGATGCCCGTAGGGTGATAGCTGCGCTCTATAAGTACATCAATCAATCAATCAATCATATGTAATTCACAAAATGATGCCACTACGATACTTCTGCACCATTTGCGGTAAGAACTTACAGCAAATGCCACAATTCATTGTAAAAATGTACAGCGAACACATAGGAACAACATAACATCAGTGACTGTTGTTTGCAGCCTTTATGCTTAATGTGTCCTTGCGCCGAAATTTGATGCCAGGATGCATTTTGCACTAGAATATGGCACGAAATTATATTTTTGTATTTCATGCAATGACACATAATTTCACTGTAGTTTTACATACTTACGCAAAAGCAAATTATGCAAACTTTGCACACCTACATTAAAGTAGGTGTGTCCCTTGTGAATCAAGGATATAGAAGTGCCAGCTACAAATATGTCAAAGAAAATTAACTCAGAGTTTGCATGGATAACAGTCTGCATATAAGTAGGGTGATTTGTTGAAAAGCTGTGCAGTTTATGTAAATACATGTTATACACAAACTGCATATTGAGCATGTCCTTTCTGTGAACACAGTATTCTTCATGAGATAATATAAGGACGGACAGGTAGTCATTCACCTCTCTAGCTAGCAGCTAAAACACAAGCAGCCTCTACTATCTCACAATTAGTGAAAAACATGAGACCAGAGAGATCTTGTTTTTAAGGTTGTTCTTGGGAATGAGTCACGAGAATTGCACATCTACTAGCAACGAAAAAGATGTTTCTCATAGCGACGTGTACGGGGCCGAAAACATATCATTTCCACAATAGATGTAATGATAATGAAACATGCAAAAGCAATATTCCAAGATTTTCAGAAGATAAAGACAGTGTGCCGTGAGGGTGCTTTCTTATGGAAGATGCATGCAGTATATCTTAACATCAATCATACTTTTCCTGATGCATGTTTCCTCTCTTCGTAACCTCATAAAATACACATGACCCCAGATATGATCTGTCAAATACTTTCACAAATAACTGCGTTGGCATCACAGCTGACATTATGGATACTCTATAATGTCTTTATTTGGAGAAGTCTTCTTATTTCGTGACCATATAATAAACATGTCTGTTAGTTATTGGTATCATTATTGTGAGTCGTAAGCAGTCTATTTAGCATGTCAGTTATATTCTACATAGTATATATGTAAGCCATGTATGTTAACCTATACTATTACCATCGGTGTATGTTGGGAGGTGCCATGACTCAAGTGAGGATCAAGAAACCTCTTTCCTCCTTCATCTGTGACATATCTAGAACAAATTGAGGTTTTTTGAGATGGAAAGTATAGGTCTATGGATCCCACAGGAGGTTACAATGCATAATTATAAATGAAACCCCATAACATACATTTCCCAAGTCAAAATGCTAGCGTTCTGAATGGCGTATTTGAATAATATAAAAGTAAATTTTCACTTTGTGAAAGACCTAGGGTGGTGAAGGCAGATTAATGGTAGAGAGAGTGAATTATTGTGTTGTCCTTTTATAGCGTGTTATTTTGCAATGCTGTATTGTTATGATCTTTTTTGATTTGTGTGTGTTTTGTTGTGTATGCTTGGTTGTGGTGCTGTAGTGTAATGAGATTTTGTTGTGTTTTGTTTTTGTGCTGTGTTGTTTGTGTTATGTTGCTATTTGCATAATTTTGCTGTTGTTTTAATGTGTTGTGTTGTTTTGTTCTTTGTTCTCATGTCAAATAGTGTCGTTATTTAGTTTGAAAAGGTGTTAAAATATATGTTATGTTATTGGATTTGTGTGTCATTTTGTTGTAGCTGTTTTTCAATTGTGTGTTTTGTGTTGTTTTTATGTCACTTTTGTGGCGCTGATAAGCTGTGTTATTTGTGTTGTTCTCTGTATTTGGTTATTGTGGCGTGTGCTGTATTGTGATGTTGTGATGTTGTGGTGTCCTAATTCTCTACATTGTTGTATTGGGCTGTTGTGGTGTTGCGTTTCTGTGTTATTTTGTTACGGTATTATTCAGTATTGTTGTGGGGTGACATCTTGTGTGATGTGTTGTTGTGGAGATTTGCTGTACAAATATGTTGTGCTGTGATGTTGCTATTTATTATATGATGTTGATTTTGTTATTTGGGTCTGTGTGAATCTTTAATTCCATTACGTCCATATTCCAAAAAGCTGACCATGTACCTAGGGACATCATGTAGAGATATTGACTGAAATGTGCTCATGAATAGACATAGGAAATGTGGTAAATTCGTAAGGGTTTTATCTGTTTGTTTGTCTGTCTGCTTGTCTGTCCATCCATCCATTCATCTATGCAGCAAGCAAGCCCTTGGTAGGTGGCCAAATCAAGAACTGCTTATCAACATGGTGAGGGAGTGAATAGGGCTTTTGAGCCAGAATGTAAAACAGGTGCCATTTCCTAAAGGCATGAGCTCCGGCAATAAATTATTCACTGATCCCTCATACAGAGGGTGTTCATGGTCTTTAATATAACCAGACTAGAACTGGTTATGATTCTGAAAAAAAGCTGTATCATAAATCTGTCAACTGAATAATGAAAAAAAGTTGTGGCAACAAAAGCATCTGAAATCGTTGTGATTTACAGGGCAAAGGTATCTGTACTGGCATCAGGCGAAAGAGGGAATCTTCCTGCTAAAATAAGTAGGAGCATTTACAGTGAAGTGGGGAATGGGGTGGTGGGCTACAAGGGAATTTTTTAGGACTCAGGAAATGGTAGCGGTAGGGGTTACTGAGAGTTTGCTAAAGTCCAGGGATTGGTAGCGCTATGTTGTAGTTAGAGGTTTCTAGGCGTCAGCAAAGGGTTGTTTTGAGGGGCAGGAAGGTTTTCAGGACTCAGGGAAGGGTAGCAGTAAGGGGGTGGTTAGAGGTTTTTAGTGTTCAGGGATGGATAGCAAAAAAGGGTAGTTGGGGTTTTTAAGGCTCAGAAGGTTAGTGTTACAGTAGCAAGGTACCTTTTAGGGTTCAGGAAGGGTATCAATAAGGGAAATAAGAGTTTTTTTTGGTTCAGGGAGATATAGTATTAAAGCATAGTAAGGGGTTTTAGGGCTCAGGACAGGGTTGCATTAAGGGGTAGCAAGAGCTTTTTAAGGATCATGAAATAGTAGCATTTAAGGGTTATAGGGATTTTCAGAGCTCATGGAAGAGCAGCGTTAAGGGGTAGCAGGTTGTAGGTAGTAGGTTGTTTTGAGGGTTCAGGGATTGGTAGCATGAATGAGTAGCTAGGAGCTTGTAGGGTTCATGGAAGGGTAGCATTAAACGGTAGGAAGTGTTTAGTTAGAGTTAAGGAGTAGTTCGGGTTTTAAGGGTTCAGCAATGAGAAGCACTATGGTCTACTAAGGGATACGTTCACTGTGCTGGGAAAGTTGAGAGGCAGACGATGTGCAAAAGGAAAAACAGTGAACGTTCACCTCTCTCTCCTCATGTGGCTCACAATCTCACTAGAGCATGGGGGGCCCATGCAGAACATGAAGAGTGGCCCCTGAGTCTCCTATTTTCCACATATATTCATTGGTTTGGGTGGAATGCAGCTCCTATGATGGATTTAGAGACCCCTGAAGGGATTCCCTCCCCCCCTGCGTAGGATGCAGGGGCATGCATTAAGCCCCTGTACTAAAGTTGTAGTTCAAGGGGACATTTCCACAGCTCTGCCAACTGAAAAGAAGCAGTTTGGCAGGGCCAAGGGAGAGTCCTGTGGTCCATGTTTGACAATTAAGGCTATGGCCGTGTATGTGACAGGACTTGTCCAAGAAGCTGTGAAAGGAAGGCTCAGAAACTTTGGAGCTGTGGGTGTTATAGACCCCATTTCTCCTGTGATATTTTAAAAATATAGAACATTCAGCCCTCATGATTTTTAATGTTCTAAAGACCTTTTAGGCAGCAGCAGCAGGCTACAGCCGCCATTAAAGTCCAGCTTTCTTGTGGTAGGCATATACCATTGGCTCAGACAAATAACACTGGAGTGGGCATTTGTTGGCCACTATCGTCCAGTGCAGTGGGCTATAAAGCTAGTAAATGTTGCAGGAGATAGAAGGAAATGGTTTAACATACATAACTCTGATATTAGCATTTCAAGAGCAGGATGACCACCACTGCACAATCTTCCTATCTTATTCTAGAAGCCAATGAGAATGCTATACTTAAAAACAAACATGACGGGCCATATTTACAAACCTTTTGATCGGGGGTTGCATCACAAATGTGATGTAAACCAGCACAAAATATTTCTTGTTGGATTTACTTTGTAGCTTAAAACTTGTTTGGAGCTGGACATTTGCCTAAAAGTAACGCACAGAAGCGCAAATCACTGTTTTGCATTATTTTGCATCAGAGGGGCATTAAATAGTAGTACATTGGCATTCATGTGCTACCACCCATGCTTTCTGATGTTAAACCCTATCTACGAACAATAATAGACAGGGTTTTGCACCAAAACGTAATGCCACTTTGAAGCAGACATTAAAAGCAAAAATACCTTTATTTCTCCTTTTTTTTTTTTTGCAGAGTTTTATATAGCGCGAACTTGACCCGATTCCGTATCGGGTATCAAAGTGCTTTACATAGCACCAGTTACGTTACATGAGGACACACATTCATTTTTTGTTAGGCCCAGGGAGATTAAGTGATTTGCCCAGAATCACAGGATGTTCAGCGTCATTACCAAGACTCGGACCCAGTTCCCCAGGTCCGGGGTCGAGCGCCCTAACCCTTAGGTCAACTCTTCTCCTTTTCTGACTTTTCATGTGTGCTGCACTATACAACACACATAAAATGTGGGAAAATATTTACAGTTTGTCTAGGCATAGTAGAATGTTCTTGAAGGGCACCCTTCCAGTACAAAACCTATGCTAGACTCATGTAAACATCTCTGCACTACAGTGCAAAGGTGTTTGCGTGGTGCTCGGCAGCCTGATTGTGCGCCAGAGTAGAGTTGGTGCTTTACTTCTCTATCCCTGACATGCAAAGCAGTGCAGCAACTTTAGGTGCCGTGCTGCATTGTGTAATGTGGTTGTAAATCTCGCCTGACGTATTAAACTTGTTGCAACACAGACTGTATTTTAATCATAAATAGCTCCCCAGTGGGTCCAGGTCATATATGACTATCATCTATTCTTAGCTTGCCTATGGCATAAAAATGCACTTTGATCCTTGAAGCCTTAACTATAAGCCTCAGAATATTAAATGCTGCTGTCTAAAACTTGAGGTATGAGTGAAGATTGTGCAAGGCCTGGAGGTCTTGACAGCAACGAACATGTCTCGCCCTCATCATGCGTGAGCAGCAGATAGGTAAACAGTCTTTAACCACCTCATGTTGAATTACATAGCAGGCACACCACCCCATCTATGCCACTCAGTGTCTGAAGATGTTATATGTATTTGCAAAGGGCACTATCAACCACAACAGTGTCCTGGCGCTATGCAGGTGTGTGTGCCTAGCCCAGTCTAAGGCAGATTTCTTAATTGAAAAGCCAGATTTTCAGCTTCTTGCGGAATTCAAGAAGAAAGGAGGAGGCTCTGATGCGGGGTGGGAGAATGTTCCAAGCTCTAGTATATGTGTTGTATGTGTGTGAGTAGGAGTCCTGCAGTGCAGAGGCGTCTGGGTGGTTAGTGAAAGGACTATGAAAAAAGTGCTGACCCACTACAGGCACAAATCGACTGATGTTTGCAAACCATCTGCCCACCATTCAATGTAGACTGACTGGCCTGAGATGAAAGAGGGGATCGAGTCAGACTTCACGCAAATGAAAGAATATCCCCCTGAGATCACTTGAGTAGAAAACATGACTCAACGCAAACCGTAAAACAGAAAGTACCACATGCTTGTCTGTGGTCCCTGCAGACATTTCAAAATGCCCTCGGTTGGAAAAAACGGGCACAAATGTGTTGCATCCATAATCCTGTCCCAGTAGTCTCAAATTTTCTCTGATGACAAATCCTGATAGATATAATTTCTGGTAGTTTTGCCTTTCCAACTATAACCTCAAGTCTACAATATTCAGAATGTGAACACAAAACGCGACTGGACGAGCTAATCCTACTTACTCATGACAGACGACAACCTGAGGTTTAACAAGCACATGAAGTTGCATAGTTTTCCAGAGGAGTAAATGAACCGATTTGCAACCTCATATGACTCAGTTCAAAAGGACGTGGTTTTGAAAATAGAGACTTCTCACTTAGGTATAAGCTGAAAACGTTTGATCTCCAAATGGGTGATATTGTGTCGATCAGTTTGATGCAGCATAGGAGAAGTTTTATCACAGTCTTCTGGGTTAAACTCTGTGGCACTTACACATGCAAAATCCTTAGGCTCTCTGAATTGTATTATGTTCTTCCTCATGCCCTGGATTTTCTGTATTTAATCATCGCACAGTAAAGCAAAGGTGCCTATTCATCAGATCATTTACCAGAATGTAAAAGAAAAACAGACCCAGTTCTGAATCTATAAATTATAATGACCTCCCAATCGGAGACTTCTTTATACCATGAACCAACTACTGCACTTGCATAACCCGCTCAATAAAAATTCACACAACTTCCAAGCCAATTGATTTATTTTGTCACACATGCACTAGTGTGAAATGCTGGAATTAATTGCAAAATAGACTAAAGCAGGTGCACTTTTATGTGATGTTCCACGAGGAAACAATTCTGATTAATTTGACGTCTTAATTTTGAGAAAATCTAAATATTACAAGGGCAACCCTTACTCCCATGGGAACCTGGTTATACAATATTCACAAAAAACAGTGGTTCTCATTGGTATCATTTAAGCAACATAATGTTCATTTTGGTAGCAATGATGGCTGTAAACAATATTGGCAAATGTAATGTAAATCTTACCATAATTTTTAAATTCAATTAAGGTTGTTAAATATTTTATAATTAAATAATACACGTTTTATTTGTATGTTTTTAGCATCAAATTATATGTATTTATAATTTTAACTATTTGATGTTATTTAATTTCACATGATTTCCTATGGGGTTTAATTTTAAGTTCCTACCGCCATTATTTTCTGTGGGAGGGCATTATCAGTGCTAGGCCATGTGTTGTGCAAAACTTGCTACTGTTTCTTTTTGGTAGTAGTAACTTACACTCATAAATGTAGCTCCATCCCCTTTTTCAGACGTGTAAGTCTACACTTGTGAGTAACTTCACACTTGGAGTTTGTGAATGGCCAAAAGGAGTAAAGTTACTCAAAAGACTAAGAGTAAACGTGCATGTGTAAATCTGTAAATTACTCGCAATAGTAAGTTACCTTTGTGGATTGTCCCAATAGTCTCAATGACTCCTCAAACATGTACAATTAGCTTTGCTATTAAGCCTCACCTTTTTCACTTGGGTCAGAAGTACTCTGTCCGGTCGAGATACTATTTCAGATATTGGGATCATATTGGAAAGGAAGGAGGTTCCATCGCAAATTATACATTTTACCGATGAGTGTCACTTAATTTTCAATTACCCTAACCATTTCGGAATTAAATTTGGTGATTCAAGTGTAAACACAAAGTGAGGTTTGCAGATTTGTTTACTATGCAGATTCCTTGCAGTTGCTCAAGTTCTTAAAGCGAGAGCATTACATTTAAAATAGCCAGACGTCTTGTATTCTGCTAATATTGATAGCTCCACAGCAAGCGGTAATTGGTTTTAACCTCAAATTTATCTTCATGACATTTCTCAACTAGTGATTAGGCCCTCCTGCAGGTCTTAGTAAAGCAAACCAGCCTTCTCAGAAAGAGTTGTAAAAAGCCTTTATTTGATTATTACAAAACAGGGACACACCTATGGTGTGCAGAAAGAATGCACATTAATTACATTAATTGGATTGGAAATTATGGAAATTATGCCAAATGATGCTTCACTACCTGCATTTCCTGTCATTAGCAGGTGATCATGATATGTGAGGAAAACAAAAGGCTCTCTGTAAAGCGTGTGACTAAGGTAGTGCACGTTGGCCAAGTTTTTGAACTATTGATATTTTTTCAACAATTGTCTTTGCTGCGAAGTCAAAGTTCCACCAAACCGCATGTATAGGGAAGCTTAGGAAGGTGGGGGGAAGACATGTTTACTAAATATACGCAATAAAGAAGCACGGCGGGTGCTGATGAAAGAGTTGCAGATTTGTCTTTACAGATGAATATTAATCTTTCCTTCTCTATAGGTGGAATCTCATTGTGTTTTAACACGCATTAACATTTTAACAGAATCATTACCACTATGTTGAAGCATGCCTGAAAAACAATATAAGGAAAGTCATCGATTTTGTAGTGATCCTTCCCTTTTTGGTGTCTGATTTTGCTGGCTTTTGAACTTTGTTTGGTTTATCACTGGTAAATATTAGCAGCATGCCTGTACTTCCCCCCTTAAACTGTACAGTGCAACTGGGACTCGTTGTTTCTATTTAACTTCCCTTTAAAACCCTTTTAGATGGTGCCTAAAATGCGCCTGTGGCATGGAAGGTTAAATATCATATGTTGGCTGCTGTCTGTATTTACACCACCCACATATATGGCGAACATATATGACTGCCACAAGTACAACTGTACTCTTGCTCGGGTGCAGTTTAAAGGCACTGTAGCAATATATGGCAAGGAAAATTGTCTTCTCCATATAGAAAACCTATGTTTAATGGCAAGTCCAGATTTTTGATAACTTGGGGGGGAAAAAGTACCTTTATAAGCATTTACTTTAAGCAGCCTGATCTAGAAGTGGCTTAAAAGCAGCATGGACACTCATTATACCCCCAGAGTTTAAGTTCTAAAATATGAATTGAGCTGCCTGATCTAGAAGTGGCTTAAAAGCAGTATTGCCACTCATTAAACCCCCAGAGCTTGAGTTCTAAAATGTACTTTAAGCTGCCTGATCTAGAAGTGGCTTAAAAGCAGCATTGTCACTCATTACACCCCTAGAGCTTGAGTTCTTTTTTATGTTTAAAAAGCTTTATTAAGTAATATCAGGAGATACAAAATACCAGCAAATACAAACTAAAGACATAATCAATGGAATACAGAGTATAGCTAGCAATAAAAGCAAAAAGAAAGCTATTTAAATTATTTAGAGGCAATAAAGGGGAGAAAGAAGGGGGTAGGAGGGGAAAAAGATAATACTCTTACAACTGAGAAATATGTATAATGTAGAACTTAAAATGAATGTGAAAAGTAATCTTATTACAAATTAGAAAATACAATATGCCAACAAGTGATTAGAGAGATGAAAGAACAGAGAAAAAGGGCAATTGCGGGGTTTAAAATTTTCAGAATGTAAACAAGATTTTTTTGCTATTACATTTTTATATAAATAAGTAAGTGGCATCCAAAATAGATCTCTAATAATCATTGGTTTATAAGAGTAGGCGAAAGCAATATCTAGTCGATGAAAATGGCATAAATTATCCAACCAGTGCTGAACTGAAAGTTTTTTCAAATTTTTCCAATTAAATGATATTTGTTGACAAACTAAAGCTAGCATAAGGTCAAAAAGACCAAGTACATGAGTAGGTATCTTCAAAGAGTCTAGTAAACTCCCAGAGAAAAGGGTGAGATTAGAAGAGGGAATGAGAAGTGAAAACTATGTGAGATATGGGACCACATCTTCCTCCAAAAACAAATAACAGGAGGGCAAAGAAAAAGTAGGTGCATGAGGTCAGCTGTGGGGGAACCACAAGTCCAACAACTTGTGTCGGTAGAGTAGAAGCTATAGAAGTCGGGGTGAAATGAAGCCTATGACAGAGAAAGAACATATATTGAGTGACAGAGGCTGTTCTAGAAATTTAGAGAACGGGACCAGAATTTAACCCAGAAAATGATGCTCCATTCACATCCCAGATCCAATTCCCAGGCAAGCTCTACTTTACTCTTAGGACGATCCAGACTAGGAGATAAGATGTGTTTATAAATAAAGGAGGACTTAGAGAGAGTAATCAGAATCTTAAGAAGAGTGTTTTCTCCCAAGGAAGAGGAAGTCGAAGGAAGAGAATAGGTGTCAAGAATTACTGCAATTAAAGTAGAAACTTTCCGTAAGAAGGAGCGAGGACAGTCAAATTCAAATTTGGACTAGAAAAAAGGAAAATAGCAGGTTGTCAAACCATCAAATAGGTCATTAACTCAAGTTATTCCCTTTCGTCTCAAGGAATTCCCAAAAATAGTTCTATTGTTAATAGTAATAAGGGAATTATGCCATAAAGGTGACCATAAAAAAGATTCCTTGGAATCAAGGTTTGGTTGAGTCAAAGGTTTCAATAAAGAACAATTATGCCTAAACAAGGGGAAGGAGGAATGAGGAGATTTGGCTGAAAAGGCCAAGGCTTCTTTCATAGAAAAAGGTAGAAGCAAAGAATGTTCAATAGTGAACCAAAGAGGTGTAAAAGGGGAGGGATCAGAAAGAAGCCACTTGGAGGCTTGACGGAGACAAAAGGCTTTGTGATAAGTACGAAAGCCCGATAAATTAACACCCCCATTGGATTTTGTTTTACGAAGAAGAGATAAGGATATTCTAGCTTTTTTATTTTTCCAAAGAAATTTGGAAAGGCGAGAGTCAATTTTCTTAAAATAAGAAGATGGGATATGAATAGGAAGCATAGATAAAGTATAAAATAAAATGAGAGTGATCATCATTTTGAGTCTAATCGGCCCCAACAAGAAAGAAAGAGGGGATTCCAAGATGAAAATAAAAGATGAAAATAATTTATCAATACGAGATAAGGCCGCAACCATATTCAATTTAATCGAAGAAGAAATGGAGTTAGAAAACCATATTCCTAAGTATTTAATTTTACATCTGTTCCAAGATAATCCAGTGGAAAAAAGGAGTGTTGCATGCATAGTTTCGTGAGAGGGAGAATTTCTGTTTTATCTTAAGTAATCTTGTAACCAGAGACCAGGGAGACTGAAGAGAATTCATGCATCAGGGAGGAGTAGATACATCAGTGTTGGATAAAAAAAGTAAAATGTCATCTGCATATGCAGAAGTTTTAAATGGAGATCACCATAAGAAAAACCGGATATGGAATCGTTATTGCGGATTGATGATAAAATGGGTTCAAGGGCTAGGATATATAAAAGAGGAGAAAGAGGACAGCATCGTTGTAAAGGAAAGTAGGAAGATATACAACCATTAACTAGCACTGAGATTCTAGGGGCAGAATATAATAAGGAAATAAGAGAAATTATCTTAGGCCCAAAGCCATCCTATCAAATGCTTTTTCCGCATCAACGGAAATTGCTGTTAGGGAGGTGGATAGAGAAGGAATCTTTTAAGAAAGAGACGAGAGTTATCCAAAGTTAATCTACCCTTGACAAATCCACATTGCTCCTTACCAACCAAATAAGGCATAAGAGGTTCTAAACGTAGAGCAAGTAATTTAGCAAATATTTTGTAATCTACATTAACCAAGGATATAGGATGATAATATTTACAAAACATGGGTTCTCGGCCTTCTTTAAGTATCAAACAAATCGTAGCTTCTTGGAAAGTACCGTAGGTCTGACCAGAGAGAAAAAATGAATAAAAAAGATCTAAAAGTTTAGGGAGTAATAAGTTAGAAAAATATAAATAAAATTTGACTGAAAAGCCATCTGGTCTGGATGTTTTGCTTTTCTTTAGAACTGTTAGAGCATTGGAAATTTCTTTAACCTCTTCAATGCCCATGACGAGCTGGTCTCGTCATGGGCCGCGGTGGCGCTGTGCCCATGACGAGACCAGCTCGTCATAAACCCCGCCCGCTAATACAACTGCCGGCACAGGGCGGGGAAAGGGGCGGGCACTGAAGGGGTTAAGGGATAGACCCGTTTTAAGTGTAGAAAAATTAAGATGGTCAGTTGAGGTGGCAGGAATATTATTGAGATAAGAGTGGATAAGAGAATTAGAAGGAGGGGATTCAGGGCTATACAATTCCTGATAAAATTACATAAATTCATTAAGAATGTCCTGATCTTTATGAACAAGTTTCCCATCTGAGGATTAAGTAGAATAAATTAAAGTACGATCTTTCCGGGATTTAAGTAAATTGGCCAAAAGTATACTGGACTTATTACGTCTGCCGTAATATCTAGCACTACTTCTGAGAAGTATGGATGAGGCATTATCTGTGGACATTTTATTAAAGGTCAGTTTGGAGTGAATGAAATCTTGTATAACAGATTCTGACGAGGAGGTGTAAAATTTAATTTAATATTTGGTAGTGCATCTTTGTGTTGTTGAAGAAAACGTTTCTTTTGTTTTGAGACAAAGTCTATAATAAAACCCCTAGCAGTAGCTTTAAAAGTGTCCCATATTATAAGGGGAGGAGTAGTATGGACACTGTTCAGTTAAAAAAACTCTTCAGCGAAGGAGGGTAAAAGAAGATGAGAAAAGAGGATCCAGCAATAGGGAATTATTAAAACGCCAACGGCAGTACTTAGAATGAGGAGGGAGCAAATCAAAGTCAGTCACAATCGGAGCGTGATCAGAAATGACAATAGGTTCAATAGAAGAAGAGATAAGAGATTGAGATAAAGATTGAGAAAGAAAGATATAGTCTAGACGAGATAAAGAATTGTGAGGAGGAGAAAAAAATTAGAAATCAATAACATCAGGGTGAGAAAGTCTCCAAGCATCTTTAACATGTATTTGGGAAATAGAAACAAGAAATTGTTTATGAGATTTATGAGGAATGAAGCGTACCTGGGACTGGCGGTCAATAAAAGGATCGACAACTTGATTGCAATCACCTCCTAGAATGAAGAGATCGTCTCTAAACTGAATACATTTTTGTGTAACCATAGGCCAAAAAGAGTAATCTGGTTGAGTAGGGCCATAAACAATAAATACAGTCAAAGAAATATTACCAATAAGCAATTTAGCTAACAACCATCTCCCCTGCGATACAACCTTCCATTTAAATTTTTGTGACATAAAATTATAAATCCATTTTATTTACATGAGGTGGGAGAAACTAAAACTGAACCAACCCAACCTTTTTTCAATTTTAACTGTCTCGGGTTCTGTAAGATGAGTTTCTTGTAAAAAAAACCCGATCAGGGTTATAGGATGCAAGATGTAATAATATTCGCTGTCTTTTGATTGGATTAATAGAACCTTTCACATTCCAAGAAATTACTCTGAATATAGAATGTTAACAGTATATAAAGAACAATGAGTTCAACAATTAACGATTTAAGTAAGAGAAATAAAAGGAAAGGGAGAGGAAGTTGAAAGCAAAAACAACAGTTGATGAACAGAATGCAGAACAATGTCATACATTCACCCCAGTACAGAGATCTGGGCCTAAATCCATCGTTTTTTTGCTCACCATGCCATTCCAGTTTGAACCTAGCCATATGCAAATCAGTCTTGACCCTGTGCCTCATGGGAACAGTCCAACCCGAACTGCCAAGCCAGGTCCTCCCTGGACTGGAAACAAGCATCCTAGGACTGGTTTCGGGGTTTCACCCCTCTTCAGCCAGGACAGCTTGATTTCAGAGGCATGGAGAGCACGTGACCCATGTCTGGGCATACCTATCCCACTTGGGTGACAAATGCAAAAACAACAGTTGATGGACAGAATGCAGAGCAATGTCATACATTCACCCCAGTACAAAGATCTGGGCCTAAATCCATCGTTTTTTTTGCTCACCATGCCATTCCAGTTTGAACCCAGCCATATGCAAATCAGTCTTGACACTGTGCCTCATGGGAACAGTCCAGCCTGAACTGCCAATCCAGGTCCTCCCTGGACTGGAAACAAGCATCCTAGGACCGGTTTCTGGGTTTCACCCCTCTTCACCCAGGACAGCTTGATTCCAGTGGCATGAAGAGCA
This sequence comes from Triturus cristatus, assembly GCF_964204655.1. Lineage (NCBI taxonomy): Eukaryota > Metazoa > Chordata > Amphibia > Caudata > Salamandridae > Triturus > Triturus cristatus. Next base: position 440,758,735 of record NC_140582.1, on the reverse strand, counting down.
GGGAACCCACATCTGGGCATACCCGTCCCACTCGGGTGACAAATGCAAAAACAACAGTTGATGGACAGAATGCAGAACAATGTCATACATTCACCCCAGTACAGAGATCTGGGCCTAAATCCATCGTTTTTTTGCTCACCGTGCCATTCCAGTTTAAACCTAGCCATTTGCAAATCAGTCTTGACACTGTGCCTCATGGGAACAGTCCAGCCCAAACTGCCAAGCCAGGTCCTCCCTGGACTGGAAACAAGCATCCTAGGATCATGAAAAATCGTTTTTGCTTGCATTAACTGTTTCAGAGTGCTCCAGTGCTGTATTGTAAATTAATATGTGATTGTGGCCCTTCTTCGGAAGCAACATAGGTAACACCATATGAGTAGCAGGGTGGCAACACTGTTAATAGCACTTGATTTACTCAAATAAGATATGTATTTGTGTTGATATATTTACCCTAACTTTATAAGGGATGTGCGGTTTAACTTGACCTCTGCTACCTTTCTATTTTATTGCAAATTTTAACTACACAAAGATTACATTTTGTAAACTTATACTTATACATAAAATTTATAATTTATGTGACACCTTCATACTATGATAACTCATGCACCTCCGTACACATGCTTGTCACCTCAGTCGCTACATTACATTAACTATAATTCGCGCTTTTTTCATGCAATGGTTATATCCTTGCATATTATATGACTTGTAGTGTCGTGTAGTTCAGTGGTGTAGAGAGAGGAGTGGAGTGGGGTACAGTGCAGTAGCATACAGTAAAATGGTGCACAGTGGAGTGGGGTAGAGTAGAGTGGCATGGAGTCGAATAGCGTACACTTGAGTGGCGTAGAGTGTAGTTGTGTACAGTGGAATAGCATATAGTCGAGTGGCGTAGAGTGTAGTGGGATACGGTAGAGTGGGGTAGAGTGGAGTGGCATATAGTGGAGGGCACTGAATAGTGCCCAGTGGCGTGGCATAGTGGGAGTAGAATACAGTAGAATAGCGTGCAGTGGAGTGGCAAAGAGTGTAGTGGTGTAGATTGGAGTGTGGTAGAGTGTAGTGGCATACAAAGAAATATCATAGAGTGGAGAGAGGTAATGTGGAGTGGTGTAGACTGGAGAATGGAGAGGTGTAGTTGAGCAGCACAAAGTGGATTAGCATAAAGTGAGCTAGCGTAGAGGTGGAGTGAGGTGGCGTAGAGTGGCGTAGAGTGAAGTGGCATACAGTGGAATAGCATATAGTAGAGTGGTGTAAAGTGGAGTGGTGTACAATGAAGTAGCGTAGAGAGGAAGTGTATATAGGAAGTGTATATAGTGGAGTGGCGTACAGTGGAGGTGCATACAGTGGAAAAGCGTAGAGTGGATTGGCGTCCCGTATAGTGTCATACAGTTGAGTGGTATAGTCTGGAGCAATGTAGAGTGAAGCAACGTACAGTGGAATAGCGTACAGTGGAGTGGTGTATAGTGCACTGGCTTAGAGTGTAGTGTGGTACAGTCAATTAGCATACTGTAGAATAGCATACAGTGGAGTGGAGTACAGTGGAGTGGTGCAGACTGGAGTGAGGTACAGTGTAGTGGCATAGATTGGAATAGCATAGAGTGGACTGGTGTAGAGTGGAGTGGCATACAGTGGAGTGGCATACAGTATAGTAGTGTACACTGTAGTGGGGTAGAGTGAAGTGCGGTAGAGTTTAGTGGTGTGGAGTGGAAGGGCGATGAGTGGAATGGCTTACAGGGGAGTGGTGTAAAGTGGAGTGGTGTGACGTGGAGTGGCGCACAGTTGAGTGGCATAGAGTGGAGTGACATAGAGTGGAATAGTGTACAATGGAGTGTTGTAGATTGAAGTGGCGTAGAGTGGAGTAGAGTACAGTAGAATAGCTTACAGTGGAGTGGCGTGGAATGGAGTGGAGTGGAATGTGGTAGAGTGTAATTGCATACAGTGGAGTGGCATAGATTGGAGTGGCGTAGAGTGGAGCGGCTTACAATGGAGTGAGGTAGAGTTTAGTGGAATACAGTGGTAAAGTGGAGTGGTGTACAATGGAGTGGCATAGAGTGGAAGATTGTATAGTGGAGTGGTGTACAGTGGAGTGGCACATAATGGAGTAGAGTATAATGAAGTAGCTTGGAGGTGAGTGGCATAAAATAGAGTGGAATAACATATAGTGGAGTGGTGTACAGTGGAGTGGCATAGAGTTGAGTGGCATATTATTATTATTATTATTCAGATTTGTACAGCACATGGCTAACCTAAGGCTTCTCAGCACCGGAGAGAAGTTAGCGGAACACCAAGGGGGAATGAATGAAGAGAGTAATTACTGGGGGAAGTGCAATGCCTTATGCATTTTTCTGAATTGAAGCTCGTTGTCTTGGCATTTTAACTCTATGGGTAGGGAATTCCAAATTTAGGCACGAGGTGTGAAAAAGACCATCCACCCCACTTGGATTTTTGAATCCTAGGCACTTTCAGGAACTGCCCTGTGGCAGAACTTAGATTCCTGGAGGGCAGGTAGGGGGTCTGAAGTGCCCTGATCAAGGGGGAGCCTTTAATGTTAAACCCTCTATGTGCCAAGTGGAGTGTTTTGAACTTTATCCTCTCTTCAATAGGAAGCCAATGTAGCAAGACCATGGCCTCCTTAACAGAGGAAGATTTAGGGATCTTGAATAGGGTCCTCGCAGCAGCATTTTGGACAAACTTCAGCCTCTTTATGTCATATTTTGGGGAACTTAAATTAAGTGATTTGGCGTAGTCCAACTGGGATAAAACCACGGATTGGACCACAATTCTTCTCGATACACTCGGGATGAGATCTAAGATCTTATGTAATGTTCTGAGAGTATTGAAGCAGGTAGCTGTAAGCTTTTTTGCCTGTTCATCCATGGACAGGAATTTATCTAACCACATTCTGAGACCTTTGATCGGGGAGGCGGGGGTAGAAGGATTGCCCTAACAATCTGTCCAATCTATCGCCAGTTGAGGGGCCAATCTGTTCCCAAGGATCATTAGCTCTGTTTTTTCCCTATTCAGTTTTAGGCAACAGCTTGCCATTCATTTGGACACTTGTTCCAGGAAAACTGGAGTTGCAGTGACCTCTTCCCAGGTGAGAGTAAATACAACCAGTTGAGTGTCATCAGAGTAAGAGACTATTGATCGTCCAAATTCCAGCACAATAGCAGCCAAAGGGCACAAATGTATGTTAAAAAGCGTGGGGCTAAAGGCGGAGCCCTGTGTCACTCGAACCTCAATGGCTGGACATCAGATTTAAAAGGATCTATCCTTCTGAAATGAGGAAAGCCATTTAAACACAGTATTCTGAATTCCTGCTTCACGCAGTCTATTATTAAGTATCACATGGTGAACTGTATCAAACACTGAACTTTAATCCAGTAGGATGATAGCAGTGGTTCCTCCCTGATCTAGCGTCATTTTTAGCTCCTCACTTACAGCTAGGAGGGTTGTTTATGTGCTGTGTTGGGAGCAGAGTCCCATCTGAGTGACGTGAAAAAGCTGATGTTCTTCAAGATAGGCCAAAAGAGATTGGTTGACATATTTTTCCAATATCTTCTCCATATCAGGAAGTAGGGAAATTTGCCTATAATTCCCTGAACAGATAGGGTCTAAGTGAGGCACAGAATGGAATAGCGTTGAGTGGTGTCATGACCTGCAGTGCACAAGGTCATCCTGTCCCATCACTTGCTCCCATAGTGTTCTTTGTGAACCCGGTGTCCTCTCTAAACACCTGTGGCACCTAGGGGCAGCAGCAGTGCCGTTCAGACCATATTCTGGGAAGTTGCAGATGGCGGGTTTAATCGGGGCCAATCATGTAAAGATGGGCGCCATTCTGCATCCACAACCTTTTGGTCATTCCAAGATGCTTCTATTTATAAACCTCTCTCAATGCTTGCGTAGTTGTGAAAGATCGCACTAACTCTCGATGGCCATCTTGGATCGATACACAATATAAAGACTCTTTGCCCCATCACTCGTGCCAGTTATTCAGAGTCTTTCTGGATATTGAAGGTGGCAGGGTAGAAGAGGTAACAGGTAGGATTCTTGACAGGTGCTTGAATCCTTACAGTATCGAACAAGGTGGGAAGAAGCCAACAGTGAGTAAGAAAACTTCTTTGAGTGCTTTTTTTTACTTATTGAAGATTTTACACTTCCATTGGTGGATTGAAACTGAGAGCTGGAACTCGGTGGGCTCATTTAAAGGAGCAAAGGCTGTGAACGCAACAGCAAACTTCCTCTGATTCAAATGTCCATACCAACACAAGAAGCTATTCTAAAGCAGGGTTTTCATATGCGAGTTATTTGTGTGAAATTAACATGGTTGGATGCTGGGTTTAAAAAATCAATGGACGTTCATGTGAGAACTGTCTTGATGTTTTGAGTGTCTGATGTTAACACTGGAAAGAATGTGTAGACTGATATAACACTGAGCCCTGATTGTTGTAGTACTAACACTCCTTGTATTTAGGTTTGTAGAAGTTTTAATATGATTGAGAAAGCTCCTGTGATACCATAGAAATCTCGAGATTCAGATTGAGTGTACATTAGAGGTTAGAAAGATACATACCTGTTGCCTCCTACCAAGCACCAGTCCTAGAACTAAGAAAGTTAGTATTTGAATAAGTGCTGTTAGATCTGTGCAATTGTGTGTATATTCTCTTTCATGTCTCCTTCCCTGTAGTAAACTCACTATTTGTTTTGCCCTTGCCTGGCCACTCTAATACTCTGTGCAGTTCCTATTTACAGTTGGAGCTACCGGAAGGTGAGCTTCTGGGAGGTACTGTTCCTGAGAAACAAAGTTCCCTGACAAGTGGAGTGACGCAGAGTGGAGTTGCGTACAGTGGAGTGGCATAGATTGAAGTGGTGTAGAGGGGAGTGGTGAAGAGTGGAATAGCATACACTGGAATGGTGTATAGTGCAGTGGCATAGAGTTGAGTGTGGTCGAGAGGGCTGATGTACAGTGGAATAGGGTAGATTTGAGTGGTATAGAATGGAGTGGAGTGAGGTACAGTGTAGTGGCATATGGTGGACTAGCATAGCGTGGAGTGGTGATGAGTGGGGTGGCGTAGAGTGGAATGGAGTACAGTGGAGTAGCATACACTTGAGTGGGGTAGAGTGGAGTGGGGTAGAGTGTAGAATGGAATAGCAAAGAGTTAAGAGGAGTGGTGTACTGTGGAGAGAGGTACAGTGTAGTGACATACAATTGAGAGGCATAAACTGGAGTTGCCTAGAGTGGATGGCGTACACGGGACTGGCATACAATGGAGTGATGTAGAGTTCAATACCGTGGAGTGGGGTAGAAGGTAATGGGATAGACTGTAGTGCCATACAGAGTAATAGCGTAGAGTGGAGTGGCATAGAGTGGCATAGCGTAGAGTGGAGTGGAGTAGAATGCAGTGCCATTGAGTGGTTTGGCATATAGTAGAGTAGCATAGAGGGGAGTGGTGTACAGTGGAATAACAATGAGCATAGTGGCGTACAGTGGAGTGACGAAGAGTGGAGTGCCATTTAGTGGACCAGCATAGGGGTGGAGTGGCATAGTGTGGGGTTGTTTAGAGCATATTGGATTAGAGTAGAGTGGAGTGGTGCATAGTGGAGTAACGTTGAGTAGAGTGGAATAGCATAGAGTGGAATGGCATAGAGTGGAGTGTTGTGGTATTTGAAACAGGTGTAGCGTGAAATTTGCATGAAAGTGGGTGAATGGATGTAGATGTAATGTGGCAGGAAAATTGAGTACAGATTATCAGGGCTCATCCCTCCGCCCCATGCTCTTCAATGCATATATGACCCTGCTGGCCAACATCGTCAGATCCCAGGGCCTCAACATATTCTCCTATGCTGAAGATACCCAACTCATCCTCTCACTCACCGACAACCCCACCAAGACCAACTTCCACAGTTGCATCCAAGTATTGCTGACTGGATGAAGAACAACTGCCTGCATTTGAACATGAACAAGATGGATGTACTGACCTGCAGGAACAACAGCAACCCATGGAACGTCTCCTGCTGACGATCAAACCTAGGACCTACACCCATACCCTCAAACCACACCAGAAACCTCTGAATCATCATTGACAACAAACTCACCATTAAATCAGAGATCAAAGCCATCGCATTGGACTGACTAACGACGAATAAAAACCCAATAGAAAGTAGCACTCTCCTTTTGCAACACACGCGTACTACGGTTACCTCTAAGTGGTACACAACTTAGACTCCACATGACTTTTCCGGTGCAATGAACCTTGCCAGTATGCTTCATGAGTACTGAGAATCTTATTGCCTCATTTCAGCCCTGATGAAGTCAGAGGCTTATCAGTCAAACAATGAAACACTTGTTGGCTGTGGGTATGCTGTGAAAAGTGTATTAGCAGTGCATACAGATTATTGTACTGAAGCTAAGGTTTCAAGAAAAGAATTGATGGACAGAATATAAAGACTACAGATACCTTAGGACTCCTGGATTGGATGTATAATTTTGTTTGAACTTGGAGTGCTCGGGACATTTGTAAATTCCTCCTTTTCTAATGTGACCTTTGCTGGAAACTTATTGAGTTGTCATGTGCATCTCTCCATATGGTGTCTCCTGTATATATATTTTTCGTCCTGATGATGACCCTGTTCTAAATACCTATGCTCAGGGGTTAAAACTTTATCAAACATATGTTGACTGTGTTCTTTTAAAACTTGATGGTGGATATTGACACTCGTTTTACAGGTGTTGGCTTTAAACATCCCATTGTCCTCATCGGCCACATGTATATATTTTTGTATATAGCACAAGCTCACTTTTTGTTTACCATATCTTACTTTCGCTGCACCATCCCCTTTTAGGAGCACCTTGTTTCTAGAAAAGTATAACTATTGTAATATACTGTTAAAATTCATTATTACATTTTGAAATGGGATATGTGTAAATAAATACACTAAACGCATAACTGAAACTTACTCATCTGAGAGGTTTTCTCTTCTCCTCCTCTTTTAGTACTATTGCCATGGAAGTCAAGGGCTACACTTCCCCCGTAGGGACCACTTTATTGTTAATAATTGTCCAGCTCAGGTCCCTGGGTTACTGGGTTACCCCTTTTATCTCAAAAATGATAGTTCGTTGGAAGCAGAGTGAAAAGTTCTCATCCTGTCCCACCGTACCCGTGCGCCTTTTGTTGGTACAAAGCGAAAAGAAAAAAAGAACACACATCTGTGGTATACACCCTGAACACATTTTGGCATCATATGAAAAGATTGGAATGGACCTTATTTTGCAATTCGTTTTATTAAATTTCAAACCTTACAAAGTAAAGTGGATACAGCAAACATCATACAATATAATGGTACTATGGCAAGCACCATAATATATTTAATACAGAGGCAGTGATTCATACTGTACCAGTAATAGAAGAGAAAAGAAAGAAAAGAAAAAAGGAGGGAGGGGAAATAAGGGATATAAAGAGAGAATTCACTCAGCAACGACGTGGCAAAGCATTTACGACCAGGGTGTTTTGACATGTAGACTTGTGATGTACACTATCTAGCATATACCACCAGTGTTTGAGCAGGTTTCTAACAAATAGAGACTATCTTGAGTCACCTGGCGTCATTTGCTCTGCCTCCGCAACATTCTACATTTGGTTTAATGCGTTTTTCTGGGTGTGAAGATACAGTTCCAAAGGAGACCAGATGTTCCTAGGGCGGGAACACATTGGCATTAGTTTCCAAAAAGCACTACGTTGCTCCTGACAGTTCGCTGTATCCTTAAGTCAGTCAGCCACAAGTGTCAGTGGAAGTCGACCCGACCTCATTGCAACTCTACTTTTGGCAAGTACATGACGAAGTGCAGTCAGTCTGTGTACCTCAGCAGAAACATATTTTATATATCCCAGCAGAGCAACACTCGGAGTGCGCTCAGGGGCATGGCAAGTAATTTCCTCAATCATCACAAACCTCTCAATCCAGTAGCTCAGTATGCCTGGAAAACTCAAGGCAAGATGCAAAAAACCTGTGCTTGGTGCCAATCAACGCCTGCATCATGCATCCACAATCAGGCCCATTTTATGGAACCTCTCCGGTGTAGCAAAGAATCGGTGAAGGTATTTAAAATGTCCATACCGGTTGTCCCCAAACAACCTTGTTCGAAAGGGAGCATCAAAACCTCCCATGAGAATCTAGATTGCCCACCCATCCATGCAAGGGATACAAGAAGGTCTCGAACGAAGTTGTTGGCGGAAGTAAAGTGGCAAGGGGAGCGGCAAATTAAGGAAAAAATATAGAAATTTGGGGAGGTTGACAATTTTAGCAATGGCCAGGCGTCAATCAATGACAAAGGAAGCCGCCACCAGCCTCTAGCTGCTCATCTAGCCCGGTAAGCTTGCATACATAATTGAGTTTCTACAGGTCATAGAAATTCCTGCTTAGCCATATCCCAAGGTATTGCACAGGACCGTCAGCCCATGCTGTCATGAATTCAGACGAAAAAGTGGTTGTTGCGTCCATTAGTGGGAAAATATTCGATTTTGACAAGTAAATGTCAACACCTGACAAATCACTGAATTTGGTGAATTCATGGATGAGTGGATTCAATGAATATGCAAATTCTGTATGTATAGTGTGACATTGATACAAGGATTCTACGGGGAGTGAATGCAAGCCCACGATTAGCGTGGTGTTGGCAGAGATGAGCCACAAGAGTTTCCATCCCAATTGTAAATAAGATGGGAGTCAAAGGGCTCCCCTGATGAGTGCCCTTCATCACCAGAAAGAGAGCAGTGAGCCTTCTATTCACCCACAACCTGGCCACAGGTTGAGAGTACAGTAGACCTATTAGTTTGATAAATCTAGGACTCAAACCAAGGTGCAACTTTAAAGCAAGGAGATATGGCCATGTGAGGGAATCAAATGCTTGGTGACATCTAAGAAAACTGCCACAGCATGAAGAGCTGGGTCGATGGTGTGGAGAAGTGCAAAAAAACTTCATAGGTTGAACGACGTAGATCTTCCCGGAACAAAACCCAACTGGTCAAGGCTCACTATGGTCAGTAATATGGGAAGGAGGCGTGAGGCAATGCATTTGGTAGAATTTTGTTGGCCATGTTAATCATGGATAGAGGACGATACGAATTGCAGCAGTGGGAATCCTTATCAGGTGTAAGAATTGCCCCTATGAGCGATTCACATACGGTTGGCTGGAGACAATGATTCCTCATACATGGCAAGTAGATGTGGGCCAGTAGGAAGTGTATTCTTTGTAAAAGTGAGCTGCAAGGGCATCCAGGCCTGGGGCCTTATCAGCTGGCATTGTATTAATCATACAAATTACCTCCTCAGACAAGAAGGGTTTGTTTAAATACCTCCTGTGGCCATTCTCAACCCACAGCAGTTTAATCGAGTCCAAGTAGGCGATGAGGTCCACAGGGCGAGAATTCTGTCGGCAAAAAACTAAGTGTCAGCCTCATTTGGACCATATACAGAGAGAAGTTTAACTGGGTGATCCTGTAATATACCACAAAGCAGAACATATCTACACTGTGGGTAAGATATGATCCACTGCATGCACCACAACAGCCCTTTTCTGATCAATATTGCAACTCCATGTGCATACTTAGAATAATACCCTACATGACGCTCCCCTGCCCAACTTCCCCTCAGCCACGCCTGTGTCCCTTCAGTAAGCTGTATTTCCTGTAAAAAACTCATGTCTAAAGAGTGTCTTTGTAAGTAGGCAAAGACCTGACACGCCTCGAGCAGTCATTGAGACTGTGGATATTCCATGTTAAAACTTTAACTGACAATAATTAAGAAAAAAGAGGTACCCTGCAACAAGCTAACTTGCCCAAGGCAGGGATAATATCAATGAATTTCAAAAAGAGATCTCAGGCAATTGCTTATAAAATAAGGTAAAGGGCACATAAAAAGACAAGCAGCAAAATAGTCTTATTGATACAAAAATAAAAAAAATCCTTTTAATCTTATAAATAGCAATGTCATTGTGTCTTTAGGAATAATTATTGACAAAAAATATACAATATATTAATAACATACATTACAATCATCAGACACACTAATACTCATGCATACATCCACTTCTCATCCCCCTCATATTCAGTGTGCTACACAAGTACATTATGATCATACAATATATATTGATATCACAAAATAAACAAAGGGTTTAATTGACTAATACAGCAAAAATATCTACATCTGCAAGAATGGAATTCTGTATATCCATGATTTTTTAAGCGCTTTTCAGCAAATTGCCTTCATCAGGAGGCCACGAGATGGCGGAATCTTTATATTCCTTGTAAGCTTCTTTGGCTAGCTGCACTCTGGTGCTCCTTTGGCTAGATGCACTCTGCACTTGATTGGTAGTAAAGTGAAAAAATGGATTTTAAACGCTCCAGATGTATTCTACTTTGTTTAAAAAGCTTACTTAATTGTAATGTAAGCAATATTTTTTTAAGTATGTCCTTCAATCTTTATACCAATTGACAATCCGGGTATGGTGAACTAGTGGGTGTCGTCCCATGTTGAAAATATTGTCGGGACTGTTCCCAAGTGAAAACTCTGAGCGTAAACTCAGTGTTTGGAGATCCTTGGCAAGAATGGGTACAGGGTAGCTGTCACAGGAACAAAGAATGGTCCGACACGGATTGCATCGGCTGCAAATGAGACACGATAAGCTGACTGTTTTGTATGCATACAGGGGTCACACATCCATGCCAAGGATCCAGCACTCTAAGCATTGGGGGATGCGCTCTCCCCCCACAGCACCGTAGTGAGGTACACACCCTGCAAGTCTGGCACTTACTGCATTAAGGCCGTGTTGCAAATCACGCAAGTTGTTCAGGTGGCTGCCATTTCACCTCCGTGGCCCAGGGTGCTCCATGCGGTTATCGTTGAACATGCAGCATCGCTCTCATCAAAAAACTTGCAGACAAGTTACTGTGGGTATCTGGGTTGCATTCTGCGTGTTGTTTGGTCACAATAAGGCCAGATGAAGCAGGATGATGGCAGATTGCATTCCCTGACTGCAGGAGCCTCACAGTAGTGTGGCCACCTTGGACGTCGGCTCTCTGGAGTCCCCCTGGACATCGACTTTAGCGTGATAGCCTTTACAACAAATGTATTTGCTGACACATTGTTTGAGAGTGCAGTCTGTCTTTTCCCAGACAAACTTCATAATATAGAAACTCTTATAAGAGCATATACTCAAATTAGTTATTTCATTCAAATCCTATAACTATGTAGTTCATGTTTGAAAAGGGCACGTGTTGATATCTGCAAGGACGTCATCAAACCACATAGCATTTGTGATTATTTTTTTAATTTGATCATGTTATATTTAGTGAGGGATTGGTGTTTTGAGCTACAACAGGAACAACAAATCTGTATAATTCTGATTGAAGATAAAGGAGAAAAATCTGTTTCATGGCTAGTGTTACACTGAACTTTAGGGTCCAATACATGTGCCAACGTCTCAATGCTGTTAATTCCTAGATGTAAGTGCAGTCTCAAGGTGTGAACATGCACTACTTACTACAGTGTTATGAAGAAGATGACTCAATAAGAATGTATTGGCAAGACATGCTAAATTCTGGATTACCTTACAGATTCATGGTAAGAATTGGGTTTTGAGGCTGATATGCCCCTGTAAGAATGTCCCATAACCTTGAGGTCTTGAAGCACTGTAACTTTAGTGAGTGTTTAATTCATGAAATATATCCTTTTTTGAATATGCTTGAATAGGTTTGCAATTTAAAATGGCGAAGTTTGATACATAGCCAGGTCCTACTTTCAATGACATACATATCTGAACATCACTAAATGGTCCTCGGTATTCAACCTGCTGGGGGATCCTGTGCCTTAAAAATATTTTAAAGTTGTCGATAGGTGTGGCAATCACATCCTTTGTCTTAGTTATGTATTCTCAGAACATACTTACTTTTAGATCTTTGAAATTATTTGTACCTGTGTGTACATAAACATAGGATATGCTGCATGTGTGAAGAGTTGTTGCTTTGTACTGTAACACAGTTATGGGTATATGAATATTTAAATCCATTGCAGCTGTATTCTACAGCACACATTGGAAGAGGAAATCACCTCAATTGATTGTTTTTGTGCAGGAAGGTGCTCCTTCCCGCTCAAATACAATCTCCCCACGACACATGCATCCTTGCACCATGGTGCAAGGGTGCTTTCGCCGGCGCATGGCAGCAGTTTGTGCCAAGCGCAGGGAAAAGCACAGAGATGCGACATATTGTTGTAAATATGTCGCATTCCTGAGCTTCAAAACTAACGCACCTCGCTGCGTTAGTTTCTTGTAAATAGGGCCCTGAGTGTTCTAGTGAGGACTCAAACTTGGGATTTGCAAATTACCACATGATTTGGTTTCACAGCAGAAAACTGTAGATAATGAAAAAAGACTCTTGTTTTCAATTCAAGCTAGGCCCAACACAGATCATTCACTTAGAGGGCTATCAGCACTCCTTTTGTTTGAATCTCATCTTCCCTGGGAGTTAGCTGATGCCAATGACATCAAGGAAACAAACACACTCAGCTCGCAACTTCACAAGTGCTTAAGTTATGACCCACAAATGATTAATACGATTGTTCCAACAAATCAGATCCTCCTGCAGATGGTCTTTGGGTTCTGAATCTATGACAAATAATGACAGTAGAGAAGCTGAATTGTTATGTTATAGGTTTTATAGAGCACGCAGCTGCCCCAGCAAAGGGGCGTCCCAGCACTAAAATACAACTGTCATAGGCAGACCAGGTGACATGCAGAGAGACCAATTATGCAGGATACTTCTGATTCTCACAGGGAGAGAGTTCCAAAGCTTTGGAGCGAAAGCATAGAAGGAGAGCCCTCCTGCCCGTACTCTCTTAACCCGTACTCTCTTAACCCGGGGTACAATTGCCATTATGCAGCACACATAGGAAGAGGAATATGCCTCCCAGGATAATTTTTGTGCAGGAAGGTGCCCCTTCCTGCACAAAAACAATTCTGCATGGAACATAGGCACCATTAAACCATGGTGCAAGGGTGTCTGTGTTGGAGCTAGGCTGCCAAAAGGGCACTAGCGCATGTGAAAGGACAGGTTTGTGACGTATTCTTTTAAATACAGTGCATTCCTGCCCTCGCCCTGTAATGCAGCAAGGTGTTTTGCTGACCTGCACTATGTGACAGTTCCCATAAAATATGCCCCTTAGTGAATTAGGTAGGGGGTGGCTCATTTTTATAATGCCTGCAGAGTCAGGAAAAATTGGAAGGCTTCGGTTTTACCTGAGGCAGAATAAGGCCCCACCACTCCAAGATTATTCCCTTCTTCAGGAGCTAGCTGGGTGTGAAATGCTGTCACAAGAAACAGTCTGCCCTCTCTGCCAACAGTAAAGACCGGAAAGTGGGAGATTCTGAACAAAATTAGGGAATGTATTTTCCCTATTAACTTCTATTGAAGCAGAGGCACTTTTAGGCAGGAGACAGTCAAAATTAAGCCATTTGGTTTTTTTTTGCTTTACAATTTGGGAGTCTCCCACCTGAATCAGGTCTGTTGGCATGTATGCACTGTCTCTAAATTTCAAAAGGATTCCTTCATAGTGTATTGAATAGACTGTATGGGGGATATGTACTAGGAAGTGGGGGAGCATGTTGTTATCCTCCTTGGCTTAACGACACGCTCCGCCACTTCTGAAACGCAAGGCTGCACCATATTTACAAGAATGTGGTGCAGCCTTACATTTCTCCCTGCAAAGGGGCTAAGCTTAACAACGCAGGCACCCTTGCACCAGAGTGAAAGGGCATCTGTGTGCAGGGGAGGATTGGTTATGTGTAGGAAGGTGTCCCTTCCTGCACATAAACAAACCTAAAATGCAATTTTGTAACTTGTGTGCCACCCTTGTACATAGGGGGCAGCATCAAATACAATGAGTGTTGCTGTGGAACTCCCACCACAACACCCACTGCACGCCCCTTTCATGCTAACCATAGCGTGAAAGGGTGCCTTATGTACAAGGCAGCATTAAGCCACTTTAAGTGGCTTAACGCAGCTTTGTACATAAGGCACAGCCCCTATCGCCACCACAATGTCACTATAAGTGACGTTATGGTGGCGATAGGGGCTTGTACATATGCCTCTATGTTTCACATGCCTCTTGTATCTTGTAAATACGTGTTCATATTAGTTTATAGATAGTGTTGAATACCATCACATCCCTGATCAGAAAAAGCACTCTATCTAAAACATTAGACTTCACAAGATACATTTGCTCTTCACATGATTTCGTTCTGTGATATAGTGTCATTAAGCGATACATCCTGATCATTGTTTGGATGAAAAATATGAAATGAATCCAAGTCCAAGTCAGCCTCAAAATCAACTTTTATGCATTCAAGAGATTCAGGAATTTTTCGACGTGCCTTTCTTTCCAAATCACCCTGGGCACAAAAGAATGAAATTCTCCCTTTACGCAACGTTAAATCCTCATTAGAGGCTGTCAAACTGGGTGTGCTGGTATTCAAATTGCTAATAAAAGGCTATTGTGAAGTCATATTCAATTACCTCTAGAGCCTGATAATTATGTACTTTCGAAATAATCACCTTCCCCATCTGGTGCTGCTTGAGTTACATTGATGGAAAGTCAAATATTATTCTTGGAGTTAAATGTGTTTCTAATAAAGATTAAGTAGAGGAGGAGAGCTCTAGCCCTAGAATACTACACTGTCACTTTATGACTCAGTGTCTTCAGGCAAAGTGTGGAATGTACTCAATACACTCTTCCATATACAACTGCATCCCGACTTGCCAGCAGTGATGCTTAGCACAGGACTTGGTAAAGTGAGGTGCAATGAACTCTAAAAGCAGTAAACATCTAACTCATGTGATCCATAGCCAAAGCCCCCTAAATAGACCTATGAACATCAACTGTGTTGATAGTCTTAGCCATAGTAGATAAACACATTTGTGTTAAAATATAGAATTATAGATTGGGCAGCCATCAATTAAAGAGATTTTGTTACTGAGGATTTCTGAGTGACAATTATAAATACCGGGAGCGAAGTTAGAGCCGTCTATGTCACTGAAACCCCGAGGTGAACAACATCACCTTGATTTAGGGCTACCCATCTAAAATGTTATGTTATATATACGTCTACTACCCTTTCACAGGGTTTCTACAAATCTCAAAAAATGCTGGAAAATTCAGTTTTATCTTTAATAGTTTACATACCTGTAATTATATGCTGAGGCTTTGCACAGTTAAATGCTTGTGCTCTTTCGATTTGTGCCATTTTTGTAACTTTAAAATGCACTTTGCTTATTAATGCATTTCTGACCTCTTTTCTGAAACAATGTACTCACTGAAGAAGTGTGACCTCCTTTCAAAAGCTTGTTTGATTGGTGACCGTGTATAGGAAGACACACTCACAGCCTGTGAAATGTTTCGGTTTCTTTCTATTAAATGCTGCTGATGAAGCAGGGAACGTGACACTTTGAGCATCATTATCAGTGGTTTAAGTCACGTAGTGTGACGCTAGGCCAGAGCAAGCAGTAAGTCATCAACACAGTTACAAAAATGCGTCATTTTTTAAAGATTGTGTGGAGCAAAAGCTGTAACGAATCATGCTGCATCACACAGGAATTAATATATGCCATATAGGCATTCCTTCGCAAAATCCAATGCAACAGGAATGCAGTGGTATTTATAAGTGTAGCTCATCAAGCATCTTATACATTCACCACTCCAAGCCAGAAATGCACCAGAATTGCTGCACATCGGCAACCCAGGCACAGGAAATGACACTGTGTTTGAAGCACAAATTCCTCACCATCACAGGAAACTCTCGCGAGCTCAACTATGCCATGATGTTTCTTATACTGAAAGTAATTAGGAGTAGCTCGGAGACAACCACATAGGCAGCGAAGGAGAGTGTTTTCCATCAGTGCATAGCTCTCATTTACCTAAGGGAGGAGGAGGTCATACAATGTTTTTTTTTTTTTTATTGTTTTATCCAACCAGTAGTTACATTTGCTTTAGAACCATCACATTTCTTAACATAGTAGTTTTACTAAGCACTTGAGAGTACAATCGACATCCAATACTATACATTTGTCACTGTGCGGCTCCATTAGTTCGACAGATGGCACACTGTTTCTTTGAGAAAAAACTTCCCCCCAACCTAGTTCGCATACATTAGATCTTATATGTGTCCCCACTGCTTTGTCCCTTTTTTACCGCCACATTTGTGCGTCCCTAGTGTGTTCGTGCAGGTCAATTTATGGTATTGGGTTCTGTGGTCGTTTGCAGGTATTCTCTGGGCCTCGAGGCTGGTAGAAGGTCTTCTGCATAGGTCTCTAACATTGATTTGCAGTATGTCATGTCTGTGATCCAGTCCTTGAACCTTGGTGGTCTCTTGCTCCCCCAACGTATGGCTATTCTTCTCTTAGCAAGTAATAATGCGACCGCTAAATATTTCCTACGTCTTGCATATTTAAGCTTCCTGACTCCTAATAGACACACTAGGAGTGTGTTGGGAATCTGTTCCGATAGCATTTCAGTGAGTGTGTTGGTGACGTCTCGCCAATATGCCTGTAACTGATGGCATGACCAGGACATAAGGTCATACAGTTTTACAGACTGAAGAGGGATTCCATCATGAATTTGCTGGGGAAGATAGCGCCAAGTCTCCAGATAGCAACTGCATGGACCAATGCCATCTCACCACATGTGAAATTGATGGCTGTGCTGTACATGTTGGCATTAGGATTGTTCCAAGCCACAGCAGCCAAATTTGCAGGCATTTTACAGGGAGCATTTTCTGCTGTTCTCGCTTCTGTGTTGGATGCCATCATAAAACTCACACCCCAGTACCTTCTTTTTCCAAAAACTAGCCAACAACACTGGAATACCAAGCAAGGTTTTACACCATTGCTGGATTATCACATGTGCTTGGTGACATAGATTGCACACATGTTCAATTTGTGCCCCCTGCAGCAACATCGCACCTGTACAGAAACCGCAAGCTCACCTACTCCATGAATGTCTAGGCGATTATGGACCATCTGGGAATGTTCATCAATCTCCTGGTGAAGTTTACATGAAGATCACATGGTGCGTACATCTTTCACCACAGTACCATCAATGAGCAGTTTCAGAATGGCACATATGGGAATGGCATCCTGATTAGTGAGGAAAGCACATATATGCATTATACCAACTCAGAAGTTGTAACATTGAAATAACATCCATCTCTGTGTTTGCGAATCGGGCCCTATGTGTGTTATGTATGCAAGCAAATTCATACATATTTCTTTAACTTTTGACTTACATGTTTTAGCTACTTTTGACCCTTGCCTTACACATGTATGTTAAACTTATTTGTGTTACTTCACATACTGTCCATGGTGTGAAAATATACAACACATCGACATGTTAACTTTCATGTTTATCTAGGAGATTACTTTGATAAGTAATTTTGAATGATTTGATCAGCTATATAAGATTTGCACTCCATATGCCTCCTATGAATCTCTCTTGTCCAAACTACAAGTGGTCCAAAACACAACTGCACGTATGGCTAATAACCTACCCAGAAGACCCTCCTTAGCCCCCATACTTAGAGATCTACACTGGCTCCCCATCCACAAGAGATCACTATTCAAATTGCTCTGACTGACATATAAATTCTATCAGGGACAGTGCCAGCCCAAATACCTCCTCAATAAGCTTGCCCCCTATATCCCAAGTAAAAACCTCAGATCTAGCCACCAATCTCTTTTATGTTCCTGACATATTTGCAACGCCAAATATGGAGGCCGTGCCTTCTCCTATCTTGTTCTGCTCCACTGGAATAAACTTCCTCTTTCCATTTGAACAAGCCAAGCTTAGCTGAATTCAAGTAAAAACCTGAAAACCTGGCTGTTCTAATCGCTGCTTTTCTCTCACCTACCTGCACTGCAGCACCAAGATGTCCCTTCGAGGATGAGAGGTGCACGATACTAAGAATCAAATAATGTAACATAACATAACAAGTCTCAGGGACATAAAAGACTTTTAACCACCCTGCTTCAGCACCTGGACTCTGCCATCTGTCACTATTCCCTGCCAACTGGTGCTACTCCACTCCTGGACTCATGAAAGTAGGCCTAAGGTGTTTGCTCCAGCAGAAGCCAAGCATCTTCTGTAGATGCAGCACATTGCCTCTGTTGTACGGGTCTGAACCAACATATCGCCTCTGTTGCACCGGTAGGAACCGGCACATCACCTCTGTTGCATGGGTCAGAGCCAGCGCATCACCTCTGATGCACAGGTCAGAGCCGGTACACCACCCCAGGTGCGTGGCCCTTAGCTTTGCTGCTTAAGTGCAACAGTGCAGTGCATCAACAAATATAGCAATGCCTCAGAAAACTCAACACAAATGTTGTGAACGTTCTGGTTACATTCAAGAAATGATGCAATGCAATGGGTGTGGCAGACCACATACCAGGAAGTATAAAAGTTAGTTTCACTTTCTGTTATTGTGTGTTGGTTGGTGTTGGTTGTTGTTGGATGGGGAGAGACTTTCGGGAAGAATTTGGTTGATTGTGGTGTAGTCTGTATTTGGTCTGTCCCAGTTACCTATATATTGTGTACTTTTTGTGTCTTAGTATTTTGTAATTGCAGTTTTCTGTATTGTCGGGCATTTGTTATATTTGGGCTATTTGTAAGTTAGGCATAATTTAGAGCTTGAAGGGTGTTATTTTTTTGTTTAGACTTGTAAGGAGTGATAGGGACTGAGAAGGGTAGAGGGAAGAACTGTTCCCATGGAGAGGTCGGTGCATTGATCTGAAGGTCATGCACTGCCTGCCACAGATGGTGGTTGCCGGGGGGAGGGAAATACAAGGTTACCCCCCAAAGGATCGCTAAGATGGATGGGACAGGATGCGGTGGCTCATGGCTAAGGTGTTTAAGGAAGATGTTACTGTCTCCTAGCTGAAACATTATTTGGCATATGCTGTATTCCGTGAGGCAGATGTGATTCAGGAACTGCTGGATTTGGAGGTTGGAGGCTCCGTAGCTATGTATTTATGTACCCCCAGCATGTAGTAATGTTGCTATATCAGTTATGTTAAATAGTAATCACAAAATATAGCTGTAATATGTGAATGTCTTGTGACACACAAGGCAAGAGAGAGTGACACCAAGTGGCAGATGTATCAAACTGTCACACAAGGCAGAACCCCTGGCATAAATGCTGTGTTGCTTTATGTGGAACAAGCACTCATGGGGCCAAGAAATACCAAGCAACCTTTTTCCAATTGAGGGTCACTATTTAACAATAACCTGCACCTATGAATGCTTTGGCATGTCAATGTAATGGTACGTAATGTCTTAGGGGCCGATTCACAGAACTAACTTAAGACAAAATCCTAAACTTACTACTTTTGTCATTTACAGAAGTTAGGATTTTGTCTTAAGTTTGTCTTAAGACAAACTTAAGACAGACTTAAGACAGTCTTAAGACAGACTTAAGACAGTCTTAAGACAAACTTAAGACAAACTTAAGACAGACTTAAGACAGACTTAAGACAGACTTAAGACAAACTTAAGACAAAATCCTAACTTAAGTCTGTCTTAAGTCTGTCTTAAGTTTGTCTTAAGTCAGTCTTAAGACTGTCTTAAGACTGTCTTAAGTCTGTCTTAAGTCTGTCTGAAGACAAACTTAAGACAAAATCCTAACTTCTGTGAATACCAAAAGTAGTACGTTTAGGATTTTGTCTTAAGTTAATTCTGTGAATCGGGCCCTCACTGTTTGATTCACTCAGATGATGATGACAGTGCACACTATATTAGACAAACTGCCTCTATAGCTAGATTCACATTACATATCACCATCCACATTGCACACAGTATAAAGTATGTCTGTGTGGCAATGTTAGAATGTATGTACCAAGTGTCAAATGTATTATTATTACGCCCAGCAACGCACAGCAAGTCAATTCAATTCAGTATCTTTATTTGGTCTGATTAAAAATGACTTTAAAAAGTACATAAAGTTGTTACACATATCCATAATCTCATACAACACTGAAGTGTAATCATACATTAGATTAAGAACAGTTAAAAATATATGTACAGAAAAATCTTTCAGATTTCTAAGGTACATCAAGAAGCCATACTTATAAAAGAAAAACAAAAATAAGCAAATCACCTTGCTGTGCTGCGCCAAAGTGAAAGGACAGGAATGCTTTGTCTTTAACCTTTACAGGGCATCCCTGTCCTTCCCTAGCAAAGGAATCAATCAATCAATCAATCATATAATTTGTAAAGCGCACTACATACCCGGGAGGGTTTCAAGGTGCTGGGGGGGGGGTGAAGGGGGTATGTAGCTGCTACTTGTCGAAGAGCCAGGCCTTGAGTTGTCTCCTGAAGGTCAGCAGGACTTCGATTTGTTGCAGGTAGCAGGGGAGGGTGTTCCAGGTCTTGGCAGCGCGATGGGAGAAGGATCTGCCTCCGGAAGTAGTTCTCCGAATGCGTGGGACCGTGGCCAGGGCGTGGTCAGCGGAGCGGAGTTTCCTGTTGGGTACGTAGAAGGAGAGTCGACTGTTGAGATAGGCTGGGCCGGTTTTGTGGAGTGCCATGTGTGCGTGGATCAGGAGCTTGAAGGAGATTCTTTTGTCGATGGGGAGCCAGTGCAGGTTCCTCAGGTGGGGGGTGATGTGGTCGCGGCGCGAGACATCGAGGATCAGGCGTGCAGAGGCATTCTGGATTCTCTGTAGTCTGCTGATGAGCTTGGACGAGGCTCCGGCATAGAGGGCGTTTCCGTAGTCGAGTCTGCTGCTGACTAGGGCCTGGGTGACTGTTTTCCTCGTGTTTGTTGGGATCCATCGGTAGGGTGTTGAAACAGGTGAAGGAGACTGCGTTGACTTGTTTGGTCACGGAAAGTTTTGAGTAGAGGATGACTCCCAGATTGCGTGGTTGGTCGGTGGGGGCCGGGGGGGGACCCCAATGACGTGGGCCACCAGGAGTCGTCCCAGGCGGAGGGGTTGGACCCGAGGATGAGGATTTCCGTCTTGTCTGTGTTCAGTTTGAGGTGGCTGTCCTCCATCCAGTCAGCGACGGCCTTCATTCCCTGGTGGAGGGTGGATTTGGCAGTGAGGGGGTCTTTGGTGAGGGAGAGGATCTCCTGAGTGTCGTCGGCATAGGAGATTATGTTGAGGTCGTGCTGTCGGGCGATGCGTGCTAGTGGTTTCATGTAGACATTGAAGAGCGTCGGGCTGAGGGAGGATCCTTGAGGGATGCCGCAGATGATCTCGGAGGCCTCGGATCGGAACGGGGGGAGGCGGACTCTCTGAGGTCTGCCGGAGAGGAAGGAGGTGGTCCAGTCCAGGGCCTTGTCTCGGATCCCTGCATCGTGGAGGCGCGTGCATAGTGTGCGGTGGCAGACGGTGTCGAAGGCGGCGGAGAGGTCCAGGAGGATGAGGGCCGCCGTCTCGCCGTTGTCTAGCAGGATCCTGATGTTGTCAGTGGCGGCGATGAGGACGGTCTCAGTGCTGTGGTTTCTGCAGAATCCTGATTGGGACGGGTCTAGGATGTTGTTGTCTTCGAGGTGCCGGATGAGCTGGGTGTTTACTATCTTCTCGATGACCTTTGCTGGGAACGGAAGCAAGGAGATGGGCCGGCAGTTCTTGAGGTCGCTCGGGTCTGCCTTGGGTTTCTTCAGTAGGGCATTGATCTCTGCGTGCTTCCAGTTCTCAGGGAAGGTGGCGGTCTCGAAGGAGAGGTTGATGATTTTGTGCAGGTGGGGTGCGATGGAGTTGCTGGCTTTGTTGAAGATGTGGTGCGGGAGAGGGTCAAATGGGGAACCGGAGTGGATTGTTCCCATGGTCTTGATTGTGTCCTCGAGGCTCACGTTGGCCCAGGTTGTCTGGAAGCCCTGGGTGGTGGGGTGCGGTGGGTTCGGTGCGGTGTGGTTGGCAGGGGACGTTCGGGGCCTGAAGATGTCATGATGTCGGTGATTTTCCAGTGGAAGAAGGCGGCGAGGGAGTCGCACAGGGCTTGTGATGGTGGGATGTCATTGGAGTTGGAGCTGGGGTTGGAGAGTTCCTTCACGATGGTGAAGAGCTCCTTGCTGTTGTGCGTGTTGCTGTCAAGGCGGTCTGTGAAGGAGGTTCTTTTGGCGGTCCTGATGAGGTGGTGGTGGTTGCGGATGGCGTCTTTGTGGGCAGTGCGGCTGTCTGGCGTCTTGTTGCTGTGCCATATGTTTTCCAGTTTCCGGCAGGTGAGTTTGGAGTCGAGGAGTTCTGGGGTGAACCAGCTGACTCTTCTGCTGGTGTCTCTGTTGGTGGGGTTTTTCAGCGGGGCTACGGTGTTGGTGCAGTGGTTCATCCAGCGTTCTAGGGCAAGTTCACCTTCATCCGGGTTGGTGGGGTTTGTCAGAGGGTTGAGTGCGAGGCTTGTCTGTAGTTGTTCTTCAGTGATTTTGCCCCAGCGGCGGCAGGGGATCTGTAGGGTGCGGTGGTGTGTGAGTGGTTTTTGGAAGGTGAAGTGGATGCAGTGGTGGTCTGTCCAGGTGAGTTCGGAGGCGTGGCTGAAGGTGACGTGAGGGCTTGAGGAGAAGATGGCATCTAGCGTGTAGCCGGCGATGTGGGTCGGCGTCGTGACTAGCTGTTTCAGTCCGAGGTTGGCGAGATTGTCGATCAGGGTGGAGGAGTTGCTGTCGTTGTTGTTCTCCAGATGATAGTTTAGGTCTCTGAGGAGGATGTAGTCGGTGGAGGTTAGCGCATGCGTGCTGATGAGTTCGGCGATGGAGTCGCAGAATTGAGGCCGGGGTCCTGGTGGTCTGTAGATGAGGGTGCTTCTTAGGGTGGTCTTTGGGTCCGTGTGGATCTGGAAGTGCATGTGTTCGGCGGTGCTGAGGGTGTCGTTGGGGTTTGTTGAGACCTTGATGGTGTGTTTGTGGACGATGGCGATTCCTCCTCCGGCCCTGTTGGTGCGGTCTCTGCGGGTGATCTTGTACCCGTCTGGGATGGCTATGGCGATGTCTGGCGAGGAGGTTTTGTTCATCCAGGTCTCGGGCAGGAAGGCGACGTCCGGTGATGTGGTGTCGAGTAGGTCCCAGAGTTCGACAGCGTGTTTGTGTGCGCAGCGGGTGTTGATCAGGATGCATCTGAGCTGGTTGGCTTCCAACACCTTTGTCTGCCTAGCGCCAATGGTTGCAACCTTGTGTCATTGTGGAAAGGGGCCTGTGATGATGCTGGGGAACAGTGCAAACAACATCACATGCTGAAACAAGATTCTGGCATGTGATGTGAAATATCTCTGACCTTTCACCTTCAGCCTGGTCAGTCCTGCAAGGTGACTAGCTGCATCCATGTTCTGACACTGTACACATATGTGTATGAGGACGTTGAAATGTGCCATTACAATGGGATGTCATAATGTTAAGTTTTGAAATTGAACTGTGTGTAGTTGCACTATTTAAAATGCTAATTTAAAATAAATGTCTTTCAGGTGGACATGTGCCTTTCACCCGGGGAGTTGTTGACAGCGTCTGGGTTCCTGATTCGGCAAGTATGTTTAATGATTGCACGATTATAGCTCTGTGATGTCTGCATGTGGTCCATGTTAGCTGTAATAGCGTGATGTGTATGGGAAGGTATTCATCAAGTGGCAGGAAATGACACTCAGTGTGCCAACACTACAGCATGCGTACACAGCTTACTCTTGAATCGACAAGGAGGCATGTCAATGTGAATGTTGTATCAATATAGGGGTGGGTAAATATTTCTATAGATTAACACTTGAAACATGGGGATCTCATGCCTGTTCCTGTACCTGTGTGTCGGACCTAAACCCACCCATTGCACAACCGATAGATGCTGGAAATGTGGCAGTTACATCTCAAAGTTTTTCAGGATTGTGAAATCAACCCATAAAAAGGTACAATGGACATCTCAACATGTGTTTCTGGAGGGTTGTGAGTAATTTGTATGGAGTCTGGTTCATCGGTATTAACACTTACCTGAGGTATGGCTGTTGTAATCATGCTTCAGGGGTGACTGAGCCTTCCTCTGAGAGGTCCATGTCATACCTAAATGGAGTGACAGAGGACCAATTACACTGAAGCCCTGGAGGCTTAAGGGAAGTATGGCAGCTACTCCATCAATCCAGAGTGTTGTTCAGATCATAAGCTCTCAGACTGTCTGATGCACATTTTGAGGGCAGATGTCCACATGGCTAGGTTCTTCATCTGTGGCTTAGCAGCTGTAAAGCCTGCATATCTCAGTCGTATGAATGTCTGTGGAGCACAGAGTGCCAATCAAAACAAGTAAAGCCTATGAAGCTCCAGTAGGCCTCACTGCATGGATACATTGTCATTGGCATGAGTGAAGCCAGCAGGACAAACACACTAGAATTCCCATGGATTGGCATATCAGTGTCAGCCTAATGGCAAGTACATCCCCTATGTGGCATTTCTGTGAAGCATTCATACAGTGCAAGGTGGCAACCCAACTTGTTGCACAGTGTAAAAGTGAAACTGCAGGAATACCCAGTGATACCATAATAAAGTGCATTGCTGTGCTTTCCTAGTGGTGGGGTCCTTTTGCCAGCCTAACACCAATGCAAATAACCTTGCATCAGGGTGAAAGGGGCTCTGCATTGTAGGCAGCCTAGTTCTTGGCCAGGTGAGTACTCCTGCCTGCATACAAACACTCCTGAGAGGCCTTTAGCATTTTACTTGTGTGCTGCTGAATACAGCACATGGAGAATGAGTTTACAGGAATATAAAAATCTGAACTTTCTCCTGGTTTTGCTACACCGGTGTACATGATGCATTTTGTCATGTTTCCAAGTTTATCAATGTTGCAAAATCTGTGAAGTCTCCAGAATTAAAGTGTTGTGGTAGAGAGACACCCACCCTCCATCTATGGACTGGCTCTCAGCTACAGAGCAAGGCAAGTCAGCAGTGTGTGCTACCTTGAATAACTCCAGATTACATATGAAACGTAAAGTCACACAAGCTGGACTAGCTTACCGTAACATATCTCACAGAGGTTTTGCCAAGACCTTGCCCCCCTTTAATTATGCAAGTCCAACACCAAAAGTGAATTTGCCCTTGATACATCTGTATGAGTGTTCATCACTGGTATGAGTGATATGCCTGTGTTTATATTCTGACTAAATAGATATAATGTACACCTACACTGACCTTACTTGGGTAAGTTTGAGTTATTGTATTAGGAGATTACATTATACTTAACGTGTATATAATATATATTTATATATATTGTTATATATTGTACATCTGTCTATCCCAAGACTTGATGTAGGTATAGAGTGGCACTTATGATTGCATAACAATGTCAGACAACTTTTGGGAAATGTACTGTACATATGCAACTTGAGCTAATATGAGTTTACATTCACTCCCTATCTAAATTGACAGCACACATGGCCAAGACCTTTGACGGGCATGTTATGGGCACATTCGTAATATTTGCCCCTGGTTTTAGAAAAATTAGCCGCATTTACCAAAGGGCAAAGGCTACTGGAATTGAGGATCAGGTACCAGGTTCAGGTCACTGAAGACCCCTGAGGCAAGAGGATCCTGGGGGTGACATGCAGCAGTAGGGCAGCAATCAGCCCACTCACGGGCCCTCAAGTGGACAGCAGCTGGCAGGCACAGGGCAACTGGGGCAGGAGTTGCTGCACCCTCCAATTTCAAGTTGTTGATCCTTTAACATATGCAGAAAATGAACAGGAAGATGGTCAGATAGAAAAGAGCAGGCAAGCATCTGTGAAACTTTACTGACAATGCAGGAGCGATTTTCAACCCAGATCTGACTCGTAACATTCCCTACCCTGGTTTTAATAGTTCACTGTGTTTTTTTTAGTAGGTATAGCTATAGTTAGAGTTTAGTGTAAGTTTATATATAGTATACGTAGGTTTAAAGTAATTTTTAGGTAGTAGTTTTTTATTGAGATTTATTATGGTAGGCTTGTAAGTGGGTGGGGGGGTTAATGTTTTGTATTTAGGAAATAATAAAGTAAAAAAAGAAAAAACGGAATATATATATGTGTGTTTAGGCTTCTATGTGTAGTTAGTATATGTTTAGGATGTAATTGATTTTTGTAGTGTGAGCTACATATATTAAGCGAGGTGGGAGGCTGATGTTTAACATATCAAGATAGGTTAAGTTTAGATAAGGTAGTATAGGCTAGTGTTAAGGATAGTTGGTGTTGGATAGCTAGGGTTTGTTTGTAGTTTTAGATTATACGTTTTCCTATTTAATATATGTGTCCTTGTTCTTTAGTTGGATATTATTTGTTTGTCATGAGTTGGTACTATTGTGTTACGTGAGTAAATGATGTACAATTTGTCCTGAGTACTTTGTAGGTATATGTAGCATTGGCAGAGGCCTCTGGACAACT
The DNA here is from genome assembly GCF_964204655.1 of Triturus cristatus. NCBI lineage: Eukaryota > Metazoa > Chordata > Amphibia > Caudata > Salamandridae > Triturus > Triturus cristatus. The sequence continues at coordinate 440,732,323 of NC_140582.1, read as the reverse complement.
GTAAGTTTTCCTCACATTTGAGGTATGTATGGAACCATTTCCATACTTTAGACACTGTACGTGGGGCTCAGATTTTGATTTTACACAGGTAGTCTCCTTACTGTCGCATCCTGTGCGCGCATTAATACTGGTTCACTGGTCCTCGACCTTTGCAAAGCTTGTATGTGTAAATGATTTTATATGTGCAGGCACTCACACTGAAAGCAGATGAGACGTCTCTAGGGCAGAGTAATACATGTCGATTATTTTGGCCGGTGTTGCATTACTCAACACTTATCAGTATAGACAGGGTGAGGCAAGGTGCACTTGCATTTCTTGGTTACTGTCATTTACGGTATTGGGTTGCCTTTGTGCATCCTTCTGTGGCACAAGTACAATGTTAATCCATGACGACTATGGGCATGGATATCTGGCTAGTATTGGTACAACCATCCAGAGTTATGTGTTGTTGATTATCGTTTGTGTGAGCAGTGATGTTTTCACATTTGGGAATGATGTTGTAATCTTTTCATTGCAACATTTATTTTGATATTTTTTACAGTGTTGGGTCCTCAAATGCCCCACACATCCCATTTATAGGTGGTACGTTTGTGTGTACTTTCCAAGAACTGTCTCACTGTGTGTCTCTCAAGAAAATGCACCTTGTTGATACACTCTGACATTACATCAATAAAGTACACATTGCTTATCATCACAGTGCAATAGATGCAACTGGTGTAGGTGCACAAACAAAGACAACATGTGCAATTCAGTTGAGCTCACTTTACTTCAGCTTCAAAAAAGGGATGGTGTGTGTTACAGTTGCATTATGGTTGTAGGCGAACAACAACACAAATTTCATGATGCATATTTATTTCCTTCCAGAGGTTCCTATCTTCACATTACATGTGAGTAGGTTTCTTTTTTCTAAAAGTTTACAAACACATATGTCACATCATTAGGTATTGTCTGTAAAAATCCATTAGTTTGCACATTTTACATCCCATTAACACATATGTAGTGAGATCAATGAGGAGGTAAACATTGGTATTGTCAAATGTTACATACTATTTAAGGATATTAGTGGTGTAAGTGGACAAAATAAAGTACTGCACAAACCGTACTGTCCTTGGTTACAAAGAGGGTGGCATGATGTCTAACACAGGACAGATGGGAAAACTGGCCAGGAGGTATTAACAAATGTTTATCAGGTTGTTCTTTAACGGAAACTGGGGCACTCCATATCTTACTCCTCTGATGTATTTTCTGCCTCCCCTGAACATTGGGGTGTCTGGGTGGGAGGCAGATGAAGGATGTTACTAGCCTCTTGCACACATACATTAAAGGCGGAAGATGTAACTCCCATGTTCACTACAACATTTATGAGTCCCAGTAAGGCAGCATGGTAGTCCTTGGCAAGGGTTTGCTGGTTAGCCAACAACTTTGCTGATTAGGGTACTTGTTGATGCTATGAAGGAGTCAAGCTTGGCCTACAGGGACTGGATGGATGTATTGATGTCCCCCAGCTGCCTGACAACTTCACTGGTGTTAGATGTAGAAGGCTGGATTTGTTGTTCCTTCTGCATCATGACACCAGCAATATTAGGTAGGGACTCATCAATCCCATGGAGACAAGAGTAGGTGCATGTGATTGCGTTTGTCATCCCATTATTAGGGTAAAGACACCTATGGACTCCTTCAAGAGTGCCCGCTGTGGTCTCCTTCTCCAACCGGACCTCATCATCCATTCGCTGCTGGACTGCTACCATTTGCCATTGAAACGCAACTTAGAGGTTCTCTGAGTCCTCAGCTGTGATGACATAGGTTGATGGCCCATGTCCAGTGTGTGTTGGTTCTTCTGGAGACCCAAAAATGTTGTCTTTCCTTGCCAGTTCTGGAGGAGATGTTTGAAAAGTGCCTCAGAGCTGTTGGAAGGTATCTTCATCCATGGGGGGCAAGATGGAATCCTCAACAGGTTGGGCATCACGGGCAGGCTAATCTCCAGGAGGTGTTGTTTGTCCCTCTAGAAAGGAATAAAGATATGTTACGAAGACTGTATGATTGAATATGACTGTTAGAAAATGGGTTTCTGGTTGGCAGAGGCATGCACCCTGTCTAAGCAGGAACCAAAATCCTAGTCAAGATACACACCATAAATTAACCTGTGCTCACCCTCCAGTATCTTGCCACAGAGAAGGTAGGCTTAACGTAATAAGCAATTTGTAAAGTAGTTGTGCAATACTTCAAACAATAACACAGTGAAAAAAAACACAAAAAGACTCCACATCAGTTTAGAAAAATAGCTTATATTTTTATCAACAAAACAAGACCAAAAAGTATTACCGGATTTATGAGTTTTTAAAGATTTAATGAATTTGTATTGCTTAAAAGCTTAAAGAGCCAACCTGGGGCTATCTGGTCACGATAGACCAGAGTAAATCCAAACGTTCAGGCTGACTGTGATGGGACACGGTTCAGATATACGGGTCAGCCTTGGCATGCTGAAAAAGTACCTTAAATGCATCAACGTCGAGGACAATGAGGGGAGCATTGGACACGATGCGTCATAGTCGATTCTTACGATGTAGGCGAGGCGTTGGTTCTAAGCTGCGCAAAAAGTTGAGGATGAGTCGGGAATGGAGGCAATGTGGCGAGAAGCTGATGAAGCAATGTACTCGATCCCCTATCTGCAACAGTGCATCATCATCTGAGCCACGCAAAGTCGGAAATTCGTTGAGTAGTCGGCGAAGTGAGGTACTCGATCCTCGCAGTTGTGGTGATGCTTCAGCGTCGATGGAGATGCATTGGTTCCAAGCAGTGTAACGGTGTTGATGCTTTGATTCTTGCTGGAGCAGCACTTTATATTCACTTATAAGGGCCCAGTACTGGGTTGGCACCACTTGGCAGGGCAAACTTTACAACAGGTAAAGTACAGGTGGTGTAGCAGAGTGTGTTGAAGTCTTTGATGTCCCTGAGACTTAGAACAGGGGGCGAGTCAGCATGTCCTTGTAGTCACTCTGGGTTCAAGTGATGTGGGTGCGGTCCTTCTCAGTCAGGCCATAGGAAAGCAGGCAGGAGGGCAGCATACAGGAAAATCAGTTTTTTCAGAGCAGCAGTCCAGCAGAATGGCAGTCCATGTAACAGCGGAACAGTCTTTCCTCCTGACAGAGTTTTTGACAGGTCCAGTAGTGTACTGAGTTGGTAAGGTCAGAGGTCCAGTACTTATACTCAAATGTGCATTTGACAGTTTGCAGAGACCATTGCTCCATGTAGCAAGGGTGCCATATTTTCTCTAGCCCTCTGTTTGTGGCCCAGCACTAGCCAAGAAATGTCAAATTTTAATATACCTCATACTATCCTGCACTCTGCCTTTTATACAGCACTACACACCAAGATGCCTTGCTGTACTGTCTTGCCTACAATTTGCACATTATTGGCTCTTAGGCTTCATATTTCACAAACATCCACACAACACTACACAGCAAGCCGTCTTGCTGCTTTGTATGTAAGGATAAGGGCCTTTACATGCTACAATCCTTCTTTTCTGGAGCATTCCAACGGTTTCTAGTACACTCACAGACTCCAGACTCCACAACACTAAGAACTAAGGAGCATCTCTGAAGTGGATAGCCTCCCTAATAATTGGTAGTATGAAACAGCTCTTGCTCACTTTATTTCCTTAGAACCCAAGGAGCTCATCTGCAGAGTCTGGCAATTATCTTCACTCTGCCCCACTCTCTTGAACATGTACATGACTCATCTGGCAATCATCATTCAGACCCAGGGACTGTACATAATCTCTTACAATGATGAAACACAGACCATTCAATAACTCTCATAAGACACCAACACTACCAGCAGTAGTTACATTTTGCCATTGACAAACATGGTTATGTGTATGTGAGATTAGTTGGCCATACTCAACTTGACAAGATAGATGTGATGACATTCTGCAACATGTACTCACCCTGGTTGCCCACATGACTAGGCCCAAAATCCTCACCCTCCATCCACCACAGACACCTGTCCATCATCCTGAAAACCTACCTCACCATGAGACTTCAAACTGCCATGATCACCTTTACTTGCTTTCAATTTATTTGCGTGGTCAGACGTTTATTCATATGGTTCCTTTCTGACACCTGTACAACCATTTCCCAGGCCATCATCACATGTTGACTGTACTTCACCAATGCCTTCTACTTCAGCATCTCTGTACACCAGCTACACAAGAGGCAAACTATTCAACACCACTTTCAGACTATTACTCAGCCTACCTTGAGGAATGCGCATCACACGTCACCTCAGAAAATTACATTGCCCCACCATTCAGACACACTGGCAGTTCAAGATGCTCAGCCACCCCTACAAGTCACTAAACTACAAGAGTCCCACATATATCACATACCATCTATGCTTCCAAAACCCAATCATGAACCTACGCTCTCATCACTTGCACTCCCCATACCCCCTATATCCATATGAGCAAGACAGGAAATATGGTGTTCTCATACATGCCAGCCTACACCTGAGACAAAATCTCCGAGCCCATGAGGTCATCTGCGTCAAATATGGATGAGTACTAGAAACTGTACACCTTGCTCTTTGAGTGATACTACTTGCAGTGCATGACACATTGACCTTCCACAAAGACACATTGACTGATTTTACATTACAGTACAATTTTGGCTACCTGGCCGCAACACAAGCACATTTGGGTCATGGTGCAAGGGGACCTGCATTGGGTCTGCCAAGTTTCTAAGGTCCTTGCATAATGTGCCGCTCCAGTGTTTGTGCTTTGTATTCTGTAACTTGTAGTCCTGTTTTGTGAAGTGATAAATGACACTACAAGTCCCAGTACAGAGGTAATACCTTGACTGGGGGAGCTCATCACACAATGACCTGAGAAACTCGGCAGGGTGGACTGGGCTGGTAAAGTTGTTACTGCCCAAGACTGTAACAATTCTGACAGTTATGTGGAGCATGAGTTCACATGTGGGGCATTCCTACCCTTTCCCTTTCACAGCTAAATATGTTGCAGCATTGCCCTGCATGACAGTTTGCTAATATATGGTCCCTTATTGTTACTCATCCTGTACTTCTTGCTGGTACTCTATTTCAGCACTGTCTTGCCTTTCCACTCCAGGTACCAACTCTGTTGGAATAAGTGATGCCACATGCTCCTGAAATGGATCCAACTCCTTTTGGACATTAGGTCCTCCTCCGGTCCTCATGGCTACCTCAAGCTTCCTGCCCAGTTTGCCTTTAGTCCTGTGCTTGCAGTTGTGCCTCATCTTCTTTCACCCTTGGATGGTCCTCTTTGTTTGCGCTACACAATTAATTTCATGCACTATGGTTTGCCAAATAGCATCCTTCCTCCCTAATCGCAATTTTGATGTGACTAATAGGAGTTGTTCATTTTTATCACCTCACTTAATAATATGTGATTCTCCTCCTCATTAAAGTTATACTTCCTCTTTCTCTGGGGTGGTGGCAAGTCTTCAGTGTTGGGGTTGTTACCCTCTTGGCTCCCTGAGGCTCCTTCCATGGTTCTCTGTGTTGAGGATTATTACTTTCTCAAACGCTCCTGTGATGCAAAGCACCCTTGCATGACGCAATGCTGATTTCAGGCACATATGGGTGCATTGCGACACGCAAATCAGATTTGCATAATTTACATAGTACTTATGTCATGATACCTTGAGCCATTTTGACACCATTGCATCAGAATTGCTGACACATCTATGGTCCGTGCACCATGGTGCATATTACCATAAACACAGCGCATCCATGGCACACGGAAATGCCACAAAACAGCACCGATTTTTCTGACGCAATTCTGAGTTGTGCAGCATTGTTTTAGTGTTGAGAAATATGCCATAAGGTTTATTTTTGCCCTGTCCAGTGTGGATCTGTGATGCACTGTGAAGTGCTTCTCGGCTTTCTCCTTTACAGCAATAAGTCACGTCTCTTGGAGAGGTTAAGGTCTAGAGTTTTATGCTTATTTCTTTTCAAATGAAGGTGTTGGATATTTGTAGGAATCTGGCTGTTGTTTGATATGGAATGGCAGCTAGAAGTTCGGTGAATGAGCCTGGGGAACTGTGCTACGTCACAGCTGTGGTTTATTCCATTGTGATGTACTAGCAGCGCATTTTTAGAAAACCCTGTTCAAGATGTTGAATGGGTATTAGAAGTATATATAGCAGTATATTAATTTGCTGCTGGTAGATTAATATGGTGCAGCACAGTGTGCAGTGCTTGATAGCAATACTGAATTTCTTCACATGAAGGGGTTTTCTTTGTTACCAGCGGAGTAGCATAATTTTGGCTCCATTCTTCTACGTTTGGGTAGGACATAAATATATTTACATTTGGCCTTATACACTCATGTGATGCAATAATACTAATACAATATAGTACACTGAAGGTATATAAGTGCATTTATTGGGTTTTTGATACATATAAGTGTGCATGTTAACATTTTTCCTTTTCAGAGATTGATGTTATTAAATCTTCTACATGTTTAGATTGTAAGGTGGTGCGCTAAAATGCATTTATTGTAGTGCATGTACCAGGGATTCGTGTGAATTAATCACATGTGTGTTTAATGCTTTCTTTATAGATTGTGACCAGTTGCTGTTTTTGCTTGGACGTACATGTATTCCTTATTGTCCCACATATAAGAGCACCACACAATATAGCTTGATTTATTATTGAAGATTTAATTTATCGGATTACATGAAGCTTGTAGTACTAAACATTTCACAGAGAAATGTTAAGTTAGCATGATGGTGAGCCTTAAGCTTGCAGTTGAGACATTTAACCGTAGCGTGAGAGTTGTTTTTCTGCATATGTTGTTCTCCTCTGCAGGTGCAGACCAAAGGCATTCATTAGTTACATGATGGTAGGAACCAAGGATGTTTCGGAAGCGGAGACTGGAAGATAGGAGTAGTGTTCGAGGCGCCAAGTTCTTTTCTGGGAACTGAAAAACATATGATGTACATGAGGTTATGTTTTCGCTAATGTTCTTTGTGCATTTTAATTAGTGAACCCAACTTGGGTTTAGTCAGATTCTGTTTAAACTTGGGGAGGTACAGACCTCTCTTGACATCTTTGAATTTGTGGCTTCATGCTAAATACATGACTCTTTAATTAAACATTTCTACTGAGGTTCTGAAGCTGACACATTTCTTGCTACGTTGATTCAATAGTGTTTCCCCTATCCTTAGGTGAGTGTAGGATTAACTAGATGCTGCAAACCTTTTCCATGATGGGGGAGATAGATTGAAATCTTTAGTCTGGCCATCAAGCTATTCTTCATATATTTTGCATTGCTGCAACTGAGATTGTGATATGCTCTTTGTTGTTGAGGACCAATATTGTAAGACGCTTCGGTCTTCCTTTGATAATTTTATACTTTTACAGTATGCTCTTGAGACTGTTTTATATTAGTCTGGCTTTGAGTTAGTAATAAACCTTTTAGGGCCAAGTTACTGACTCAGGGCCATATGTAGGTAGCTAAATACCGGTCGGTAACGGCCGAAATTCGGTAAATATGCCGTTACCGACCGGTATTTAGTCAAGTGAGATGTAGGAGTCCAAAAACCAGTTTTCGGTAAATATGAAGCGGTAAATACCGATTCATATTTACCGAATACATATTTACCGAATCGGTAAATATGAAGTGGTAAATATGAAGTGGTAAATATGAAGTGGTAAATATGAAGAGGTAAAACTTAAAAAGACATGTAGGTAAATTCGGTAATTAAGAAATCCATGAAATTCGGTAATTAAGAGTCGGTAATTAACACGGATTGAAAGCAGGTGGTAAGCATCAACAGTGCATATAAGCAATCCCAAAATGCAACAGCGTGGACAACATGGCCGCTCTGTATGTGATTGCAAGGCGCCTACGCCTACAGGCAGCAGGTCTGAGGATTTGGAGACGGGAGGAACGCATCTACAGACAGCGCATCACACTCTTTCAACAGACTGACGCAGAGATACATGAAAGGTACAGGCTACACCCACAAACCATCATGGACCTGATCAGGGACCTGCACCCACTCCTGGACCAGCCAACAAGAAGGGCGCATGCCATACCACCACATGTGCAGGTGCTCTGCAGCCTACATCTACTAGCATCTGGCAGTTACCAGGGGGTGATAGCTGCGGTGGGCGGTGTATCCCAGAGTTGCCTGTCCCGTTTCTTCAGGAAGTTCCTGGATGCCATGATGCAGAGAATGCACCACTACATCAGCTTCCCAAACACACAGGCAGAACTACAGAAAACCAAAACTGACTTTTATCACATGGCACAGTTCCCCCATGTCATTGGCTGTATTGATGGCACACACATCCCAATCTGCCCACCAGCTGCCACTGAGCACATCTACAGGAACAGAAAGTCCACCCACTCCATCAATGTGCAGGTAATCTGCGATGCAGGGAACATCAGCACTGATATTGAAGCGAAGTTTCCTGGGAGCACCCACGTCTCCTACATCTTCCAGAACAGTGGGATCTACACACGGCTGCTTGCCGGTGAATTTGGAGAGGGATACCTGCTAGGTAAGTAACAGTGACGCCCCATGAAACTTGCAAATCATAGTGTATTGAGGCATGTGACTGATGGTTCCCTTATATTCACCTAGGAGACAGTGCATATGCCGTGCGGTCATTCATCCTCACTCCCTACCTACACCCAACAACCCAGAGTGAGAGACGATATAACGTGGCACACAAATCTACACGCAACGTGGTGGAGCGTACGTTTGGCCTATTGAAAAGCAGGTTCCGCTGCCTCCACAAGAGCGGAGGCGCGCGCCAGTGCACACCCATCATCTGTTGCAAGATCATTGCCACTTGTGCAATGCTGCACAACCTTGCCACGAAGAGAGGTACAGAGGTGGAACTAACAGATTTTGAGGACAATGAGGATGATTCAGGTCAGCCAGAGGCCAACGCTGCTGGAGTGCCAACAGCAACAGATGGGAGAGAGAGACGGGCAGAGATCACATGCAACTATTTCTGAGTAAGTAAGGGGACACAGCCAACTGTTGTATGTCATGACGTAGTTTTAATGCGGCACTACTCCACAACACCAAAAAAATGCCATTCTGGCAACATTGCGTATGTACAAGGAGTAAGTCCAGGGTTACGTCACCCAATAGTATTTGGCCATGCGGTGCAGCATTAATGCTTGCGTCCACGCGCTACAGTGTGGGATGGCACGGATTGAGCCTCCTCACTACTGCCAACCCCAAGCCGCCTGCTGCTCCTGCGGGTATCTGGGACCGGGGGTGTTATGCTGCTCCTGCTGCTGGTGTCGATGCTTTCTGCAGCATCCCCTGCACCAGTTGTGGCCGCCTGACTAGTCAATAGCACCTCAAGTGCACTTGTGACCTGCACCATCCCCCAAGACACGTCGCTGCTGCAGTGTGTCAGGCCCTCCTGCATAGACGCAGAGCGCCGGCAGAGTAGTGATGTGGCAGTTGCCAGCCGGTTGAGTGCCCTGGTGTGACTGTCCCTCCTCTGCCGTTCCCGGCGCCGTGCAGCTCTGTCAGCATCATATTTGCTGCACAACAGCTTGATGGACTGGGAGATGTCCTGAATGCCCGCTGCCATGTCACCCATCCCCACCGCCATTGTGCTGATGTTCCTGTCCATGTTTGTAAAAGTGGTTTTCAGTCCACGCATATGTCGCTGCACTGACTTAACTGCCTTTGTTTGCAGGCGCTGTTGCTTCAGCATGTTGCCCTCGAGCCCCGAGAAGACCCCATGGCTGTCGACGTCTGCTGGTGGACTCTGCACCCGCGACCTGCGGCGCCGTCTTGCACCCGTGTGTTCTCCCTGTGAGGTGGAGGGCACAGTGGCATGGCTCCCATCCTGGGGCATGTTGTTTGGCTCCGGGCCCCTGCTGTCGTCAGATGTGGTGTCTAACGCTCGCAACCTGGCAGCAGCACGCCTCCTCGACCTCACGAATGCAGGCGATGATGTGGCCGGTGACTCAAACATGAGTCGCGATGCTGGCTGTGGTTGAGGCGACGCTTGCTGTGGTTGAGGCGACGCTGGCTGTGGTGTTGGTGATGCTGGCTGTGGTGTTGGTGATGCTGGCTGTGGTAGTGGTGATGGTGGCTGTGGCAATGCTCCCTGGGCGGAACTTGTGCTGGCCAGAGCTGACCTGTCTTGCCGGTGTGCCCTCTCTCCTGTAGCAGGTGCAGTCCTGCGCGATGTTACATCTGTGGACAGAAATGCAACATCAGCTCAGTGTACCTGAAGCCCTGCATTGCTAGCATCACAATAAATTAATGTAACACTCTCACATTGTCCCCTTTATCCTTTTGGCTGATATGTGTACCATGCCTTGTTGTTCTGTGCTATTCAGTTCACGGTTGGGGTTTCCCTGACTACATCTCCCATAATGCATTGCCTGTCTGCACTAACACATGGACTGGAGTGGGATACTCATTTCACTATGGGGGATGTGGGATAGGGGTAGGGGGGGCTACATTGCTGTGCATTTGTCTTACCTTGTTGGGTGGCGGCTCTGGCAGAGCTGTCGGCATCCCCAAGCCCCACGACACTCTCGTGCTCTATTGTGGTCTCCACCAGCTCCTCCAGTTCGGTGAGGGCAGGTGCCCTGTTAATTCCACCTCCTGTCCGGCTGGCCTCCTTCTGTATTTCCCCCATCTTCCTCTTTGTGACGATCCTCAGGTCGTACCAGTGCTTTTTCAGTACCTCTATGTCCCTGGGGGTCACTCCAACAGCATTGACCTGCTCCTGGATTCCCAGCCAGATATTGCGCTTCTCGGACTCTGGCACTTACAGGGACTGCCTCCCAAACAGCTTCTGGTGCTGCTTCACCACCTCCTCCACTAGCACCTGGAGTTCCCTGGGGCTGAACTTCTGCTTCCTCCTCCTTTCCCCTCCATCTCTCTGTGTCCTCGGGCTGGACATAGTGATTCTGAGCTGCACAATCAGGCACTGGCTCCCTGCCTCTCCTCTGCACTCCCAGCCTCTCCAGGGTCTGTTGATTGTGTGCACCTGCCTGGGTGTAGCCACTTCCTGGTTGGGTGGGGTGTGGTTGCACAGGATTGGCTGTTTCATCCAGTCATGTGTTTTCGTTTTTCCGATTCGGTAACTACCGATTCGGTATTTACCAAATCGGTAAATACCACTTCGGATTTTACCGATTCGGTAAATACCACCTCGGTATTTACCGAAACAGACAATTCCGATTCTTGAATACCGAATGTTACCGATTCGGTAAATATTACCGAATTGATACCTACATATAACTTACCGATTCATAAATACTGATTCGGTAAAGTTCGGTATTTAAGAATCGGTAAATTATATTTACCTACATGAGGCCCTCAGTCTTTTATGGTATCGGCTTAATGATCACACTTTATTTTGGATTCAAATTGATGCTTAACCCTTCTTCCGCTCAGGCTACTACAAAGGTCTGTTAACCAGAGTTAAATTGGAAAAAATGGCCAAGAGCATTCTCACCAGTACTTTTTAAATATAAAATATGTTTCAGGAAAAATTCAAATACCCACTCAGATTTTACCACCACAAATTAAAATACTGCAGTCAGAAAATTATCCATGCTATTTGGCCCAGAAACTTTTGACCAATGAGCACAAATATATCAATCCTTAATCCTCACTTAAGGAAGGCTCAGAACACATGAAGATTTATAACAATCCTGCATAGCCACATGACCGTAGGTTTAGCATCATTGGGAGTATGGTAGCAGTCAACAGTTACACACCATGTTCTCTGATACAATTAAAATATGTTTGAAGTGTGATCTAATAAACTACATCTTTCAGAAGGGGCAAGCTTCAAGAACAACTTACAACAAAATCTAATGATCTCTAGCACCCACAAAAGAAAAAAAGGGGGAAACGAAGATTTAAAACTATCTTGTCAGTGAATAAAGGTGAACTGAAAAAGTTTATGCTACAGGCAGATGAGTTCACTCCACACTTAATAATGTTTAAACAAGTATAATATTGGTGCAGTAAGGCAGCTTAGTTGTACATCTATTCATTGTTATGCATGTGCAATTAAATGCTTGATTTACAAAGCAAAATGAAACATTGCCCCAAACAGTTTAGGCAATGTAAGCTTAGCTAAACCAATGCAGACCATTATTTAAATAAAATGCTCCCAAGTGGGCTGAACCCAACCCCATAAAATGGGTGTAACCGACAGGAAGCAAACAGTTAGGCACTATTTTCAGAAATGTGCCTAACACAATGTGAGGAAGGCTGTTTCTAATTTGATTACGTTAGGCAATGTTATATTTTGTTACCTTCTTCTATATCAAATTATGTTATGCTGTGCTATGTTATATTATGTTTTACCATGCTTGATACCCAGCTTCCATTAAATTTCCAAATCCTGATGAAGAAGAGACATTGTTGCTAAATGCAGCTGACTTGTTCTCACCCATCATGAGTCTTTACCTTGTTCAGATGTCTCTAGCTCAAGCAACATCTTGATTAAAAACCTGATGGTTAGGATGTTCTCATTTCCTGTCTCTTCCATTCATCGGCCCTTTAATCTACCCAACAGCTGGCTACAGTCTGCTCCGCTAATGAAATCTTGGACCTGGTGTTTTTGCACAAGCCCTGTTACAGTGAATCCTTTTTTCAAATGTCAATCTTTTGAGTGGCATCCCCAAAAGCAAAAACACTTTAGAAGTTGTTGAATGCCAGTTGTATGTCAGAGTAATTAATTTCTATATATCAACAACCACAATCATGTGAAGCTAAGTAGGGATAGTTAAGTATAGATTTTCCATTCATAACTTAATATAGAATACAGGAAATGTTGGCATTGCAATATTGAATTCATTGTTCTAAAGAAATGTATTTGACTAAATATAGTCATTCAACAAATTCAAAGGGCTTCCCTTTCCCACACACATGGACTCAGCACGACACACTCTGTATTTGGTCTTAAACTGCACGATCAACACTTTACATTAATCAGACATGCTCAATTACTGATCTAAACTTTCCCAATTACAAAAGAAAGTACAGCCCTTGGAGGACTCTGAAGCCTTCAACTACAATAATACTCTAGCACGTTTAGCTGACAATAACTCAGACAGTATCCTTGAATCTCCCCTAGAGAAAATATCCAGAGCTCTCAAAATAGAAGCCTTTTCAGCTTAAAAAAATCTAAATCAGCTGAGAAGTCATCCAAGTGATGTTAAACTCAGAGCTAGTTGACAGGGAAAGGTAGAGCTGAAAATTTGATATTTACTAGAGAAAAGCAAAGCACATAGAGAACATTGCAAAGCACATGTATGCTAATATCACAGACCACCACCCGTACGTCCAAAGAAAGATGTCTTTCTGACCAATTTTAACCGAACCTGTAGTGTACTATTTGAACTATTCCTGAAAACAATAAAGCCAGATGTGTTAATGAATGGTTATGTTGCTTCTGACCAACTCTATGATGATCTGATCTACTTAAAGTGTAGGGGCCCGATTCACAGAACAAACTTAAGACAAAATCCTAAACTTAGTACCATTTTGGTATTCACAGAATGCACTTACTACTTCTGGTATTCACAGAATGAACTTACTACTTTTGCGATTCAAAGAATAAACTTACTACTTTTGCTATTCACAGAATGGATTTACGACTCCTAACTTTACGTCCGCACTTGGGCCGGAAATTCCGTCCCGGAGGCGGAGCTTCCGTCCCGGAGGCGGGGCTTCCGGCCCGGAGGCGGAGCTTCCGGCCCGGAGGTGGCGATTCCGGCCAGTGGCGGATCTTCGCCACTGGCCGGAATCCACACCTCCGGCCCGGAAGCCCCGCCTCCGTCCCAGAAGCTCCGCCTCCGGGCTGGAAGCTCCGCCTCCGGGCCGGAAGCTCCGCCTCTGGGCCGGAATTTCCGGCCCGAGTGCGGACGTAAAGTTAGGAGTCGTAAATCCATTCTGTGAATAGCAAAAGTAGTAAGTTTATTCTGTGAATCGCAAAAGTAGTAAGTTCATTCTGTGAATACCAGAAGTAGTAAGTGCATTCTGTGAATACCAAAATGGTACTAAGTTTAGGATTTTGTCTTAAGTTTGTTCTGTGAATCGGGCCCTAGGTTTCTTAAGGTTAAAGTGAAGCTATTAGGGAAATTGGGGTCAGCAGTTCTGCATTTTGAGTAATCTTCCTAACCTCAAATCATTATTCTTATCATTCACAGTTTTGAGATGTAGGCATGCTTACATAGCAGCTGATTCGTTTTTTCCACTACAAATTTAGAGCATTTTCCCACATTTGTCCAAGATATACCAAGAGTCATTAATTAACAAGTATATATTCCAATCTTACTGATGTCTATCATACTCATCTTTCTACTAAAGAAACTGACGGCTATCCATAAGAAACAACTTAACTGCAGATCCTCCCTTTTACCGGTAAAATCAAGGAAGAAAAATTAAGTTGTCAAAAATAAATTCACATTCACAGAAGGCACTTACTCATTTTGATTCACAGAAGGCACTTACTCATTTCGGTATTCACAGAATTTAGGAGTCCTAGGTTTAGGACACCTAAATGCCTTCTGTGAATACCGAAAGTCTTAAAATTAGGATTTTTCTCAATTTAGTAGTAGTAAAGTTAGGACTCCTAACTTTAGGACTCCTAAATGCCTTCTGTGAATACCAAAAGCCTTAAAATTAGGATTTTTTTCTGTTTACTAGTAGTAAAGTTAGGAGTTCTAACTTTAGGACTCCTAAACGGAGAAAAATCCTAATTTTAAGACTTTCGGTATTCACAGAAGGCATTTAGGAGTCCTAAAGTTAGGACTCCTAACTTCTGTGAATACCGAAGTGAGTAAGTGTCTTCAGTGAATACCAAAATGAGTAAGTGCCTTCTGTGAATACGAAAATGGTAGTAAGTTTAGGATGTTGTCTTAAGTTAGTTCTGAGAATCGGGCCCCTAGAATCTAACTACAGTCTCCACAACAAACATTCTGGTTTTAGACTGGGGAAAAGGACAGAATCACAAACAGGCAACATCTAGGTAGAGCAAGTATCCCCATTGGACTCAGGACAATCTGAATTCCTATTCCTCCTTGACGTGTTTGTAGCCCGTGACACAGTGGCTCACAAAATGTTAATGAACACCTGAAAACAGTGACCAGGATCTCTGGCATGGCCTATTAATGGGGGCCATCTTTCCTTGAAAACCACAGGAGGTTTATTCTAATGAAGTGATTGTCTTCACCATGAAATATATCTCTACTCATCTCAGTGTCTACTAGTCCCACAGTTATTCAATATTTAACTGAGATCACAGAGCAGGAGTCCTGTGCAGTGGGATGATGTCTATGTTTTATTTGAACATGCCTGCCCTCTGCTCCATGATACCTGGAGTACTACTTCAGATACAGTTCAGGGCTGTGGTCAATCTACATTCCGTTAGTGACTATCTACCAGACTACTGCCTTGGTCAACAGAGCTCAATGAACAGTCTCTTGCCTTGATTCATTGTTCTGTATTCCATGGTGGAACTTGGTTTGTTTTGGTGGCAGAGTAACCAGAGCCACGGTTGATAATGGGACAGAGTGAAGAGGTGTAGCCTGTGCATACCCAATGAAGAGTTGCAGGGGTGCAGAATAAATGCTTGATGGAATGGTGAAATGGAAAGAAGGAAAAGCATAAAAATCAAGTAAAGCCACTGGTCAAAAGAAGAAGAGTGAATCCATAAGGTACGAACTGTGTGAGTGAGGTATTTCTAATCACCTGGTAAGTCAGGAGCCTAAAACCTAGACAGTTAGTCAGTCTATGTTGTGTTGTGTTGTGTTATGCTATGTAACTTTATAGAGCGTGGTTAATCACCCGTGAGGGTATCAAGAAGCTGAGTAGAGCAGACCGGAGGAGTTCATGCCTGTTTCATCTGGAAGAGCCATGTATTGAGGTTCCTTCGGAATTCCATAAGGTATATGGAGGTTCTGATATGTTGCAGGAGGTCATTCCAGCTCTTGGCTGTGAGGTATGAGAAGGAGCGTCCTCCTCTTCTGGTCTTCTTGACATGAGGGAGGTGTTTTCTTACTTTGGGACACAATTCGAAGGTGTCTGGCGGGTTAGTCGAAATTGAGGCGGTGGTTGAGTTAAGCTGGATAGGTGTTGTGGAGAGCTTTGTAGGTGTGGGTGAGTTGCTTGAACTTATATCTTTCCCGTACTGGGAGCCAGTGGAGATTGTTGAGTTGTGGAGAGATGTGGTTATTTCTTGGGATGTTCAGGATGAGTCTGCCGGTGGCATTCTGGGTGGTTTGTTGTCACCATAGGGCATGGACATTCCAATGTAGAGGACGTTTCGGTAATCAAGTCTACCTGTGAAAAGAGCCTGGGTGACCCTTCGCCTAGTGTTTTGTGGGATCCTCTTGAAAATCTTGTGTAGCATTAATAGGATGTGGAAGCATAATTAGGAGATGCCGTTAATCTGTCTACTTATGGAGAGTTGGTGTCCAATATGGCCCAAGGCTCTTGTCATGGTCCCAAGGGGTTGGTGGGGGGGCCACGTTCGTTGAGGTTGCCAAAGATAATGACTTTGCCCAGGTTGAGCTGAAGGCAGTTGTTTTTCATCCATGCAGCGAGGTTGCTCATGTAGTTGGCGAAGTGGCTCGGCTGATTGAGTAGGTAAGGGAGAGGATGAGCTGTGTGTCATCAGCATAGATACTATGTTGATGCTGTGGGCTCTGATGATGTCCACAAGAAACGTTAAGTAGATGTTGCAGTGTGCTGGTCTGAGTGACGACCCTTGAGGAACTTTTCAGATGAGTTTCTTGGGTCTCGAGGTATAGGGGAAGTCTAACTCATTGAGTTCTAGCTGAGAATATCCACTTGAAGACCGGTCCACAGATACCCATGTGCTGAATCTGGGACTCCCCATCTGTGACATATTTCCTGGAATATAGCTAGGCACAACACAAACTCCAGCAAACACAGGAATACCCTGCTTAGGTAGTCTGCCTGCAAATTCAGGACTCCTCTTATCAAAACTGCTTCCAAGTCTAATAAATTGCACAAGCCCCAGGGGCAAATCTCTTGAGTTGGTTGATTTAGAGAGGGGGATCTCATACCAAATAGGTGGTTATGATATGACATGGCTACCCTGTTGTATGTGCTTATGATTAACGGTCTCCCCTGCATACATTGAGCAAACCAGCTGCTGCCACTGCAGGTAAGAGCAGTGTGGCAATGCGGCAGGGTGGGGGGGATTTCGAGAGACGACCACAAGAGAAAATTAAATAAATAACTAATTTCCCCTTGTGGTCGTCTCTCTTACCTGCAGCGGCCGTGGCTGGAGCAAACACCTGAATTACCCTCCAGAACACCATGAGTTCCCTTCAGTTGGATTATCTACTATTCTCTGACACACTCCAAAGACAATGAGTAAAAAGGTTTATCAGGACTGCCCCCCAACCCACACCACTGGCATCAGTTGTAAGGATTGGGATACGCAAACATGATTCCCTCTGCTGAGTTCATCCATCATGCTAAAAGATCCTGATTTTCTCTGTTACAGGAATCATCAGCTCTAATTGTCCTGATGATATGATGGACAATTTCCCCTAGGTGCAGGCGTGACCATGGAACAAAACACAATGTTGGCAGCTACAGAAAATTGCAGATGTCGAACTTTAGGTCTGACAAGTATTTAGCCTGGATTTCCATTCTGCCCAAGTGCTGAGAGATTTCTTTGCCTTCCTGGATAGCGAAGGACAAGGTGTGAAAGTCATTACCCGGCAACTGGGAAGTGTAAACAGCATAAATCCCGTACCCCATTGCCAGGCTTTTACTGGTATGAGATCACGTTAGAGCTCCCTTTACCTTCTTGTTGATGGGGTACGGAAGGGACACTTCCTTTGAAAGAAGAGAAGGTTTCCCCATGAGACTGGCCAAAAGAGTATCCACTGTCAAAGTCTGCAGAAGTTCGATGTCTCGTCTAGCTATGGAGTAGATCCTGCCTGTGAATCTCGGTACAGGAATTCTATCAGGATCTTTCCACTCCCTCTTTGGAAGATTCATGACCACAGATTTGATTGGAACCCTATCTGTGAAGCTGTTGAAAACGATCAGTACCTCTTCCAGGATGTTCCTTTTCCTCTTTAAACTAAAGATTGGACGTTAAATAAGACATTTTTGGTTTTTGATCCTCCTTCTCAATATATTTCACTCCAGGAGTGGGATAGTCTGCTGAGAGTCCTCTTAGAGGCTGAAGATGGAGAAGAAACCAAGAAATAGGATCTCTCAGACAAAGGCGAGGAAGCAGGATGAGGAGAGGACTTCCCCCCGGATGGTTATAAGCCTCTGATAAAGACTTTACCATCTTCTGAAGATCCTTATCAGTAAATAGAGGGGACCCTGACCCTCTAACTCCTGAATCCAGCATGTGAAGGTATCAGTCACCAGGTCACCCAAGTCAAGTCAAGTCAAGTCACAAAACTTATATAGCGCACTACATACCCATAGGGTTTCAAGGCGCTTAGGAAGGGGAGGAGGATTACCTTTCAAATATCCAGGTTTTAAGTTGCTTTCTGAATGCTAGGTGGTTCTGGGTGAGGCGAAGGTATGCGGGGAGAGAGTTCCATGTTTTAGCAGCCAGGTAAGAAAAGGATCTGCCTCCCATGGTGGTCTTGTTGATGCGAGGGATAGTGGCGAGGGCTTGGCTGGAAGAGCGTAGTTGGCGGGAGGGGGTGTAAAAGGACAGACGTGAGTTGAGGCATTCTGGTCCGATGTCGTAGAGTGATTTGTGTGCGTGGGTAAGCAGTCTGAAAGTGATCCTCTTATTGACGGGTAGCCAGTGGAGGTCTTTGAGGTGACCAGAGATGTGTTCGTTGCGTGGGATGTCTAATATGATTCTGGCTGAGGCGTTTTGGATTCGTTGGAGTTTCTTCTGGAGTTTTGCGGTAGTACCTGCGTAGAGGGTGTTTCCGTAGTCCAGTCGGCTCGTGACCAGAGCGTGGGTGACAGTTTTCCTTGTTTCGGTGGGGATCCAGCGAAATGTTTTTCTGAGCATGCGAAGAATGTTGAAGCAGGAAGAGGATACGGCGCTGACTTGTCTGTTCATTGAGAGTGAGGAATCCAGGATGACGCCTAGGTTCCGTGCGTGGTCCGTCGGGATGGGTGCTTTTCCGAGGGCTTCCGGCCACCAGGAGTCGTCCCATGAAGAGGGGGACGTACCTAGAATGAGTACTTCAGTTTTGTCTGAGTTCAGTTTCAGACGGCTGTGTTTCATCCATTCGGCAACTTCTTTCATTCCTTCGTGTAGGTTAGTTTTGGCGGTGCTGGGGTCATTGGTGAGAGAAAGGATAAGTTGGGTGTCATCCGCGTAAGAGATGATGTTGAGGTTGTGATGGCGTGCGATGGCCGCGAGGGGGCTCATGTATACGTTGAAGAGGGTGGGACTGAGTGAGGATCCTTGTGGTACGCCGCAGATGACTTCATAGGCCTCGGACTTGAATGGTGGAAGGCGGACTCTCTGGGTTCTTCCGGTGAGGAACGAGGTGATCCAATCAAGTGCTTTTCCTTGGATCCCGATGTTTCTGAGGCGCTGTAAAAGGGTGCTGTGGCAGACTGTGTCGAATGCTGCAGAGAGGTCAAGGAGGATGAGGGCGACTGTGTCTCCATTGTCCAGTAGAGTTCGAATGTCGTCTGTTGCTGCGATGAGGGCGGTCTCAGTGCTGTGTTTTGCTCGGAAGCCAGATTGTGAGGGGTCGAGGGATTTGTTGGCTTCGAGGAAGGCGGCGAGCTGGTTGTTGACAGCTTTCTCGATGACTTTGGCCGGAAATGGAAGAAGCGAGATGGGGCGGTAATTTTTGAGTTCGGTGGGGTCTGCTGTGGGTTTTTTCAGGAGGGCAGTGAGTTCAGCGTGTTTCCAGTCTTCTGGGAAGGTAGCGGAGTTGAAGGAGCAGTTGATGACGTCTCGGAGGTGCGGTGCTATGACGGAGTCTGCTTTGTTGAAGACGTGGTGAGGGCATGGGTCTGTGGGGGATCCTGAGTGGATGGAATTCATCAGGCGGATGGTGTCCTCAGTGGAGATTGGGTTCCAGGCGTTAAGGGTGTTCACGGGGGGAAGGTGTACAGCAGATGGTGGGGTGGGTTGGTTTCCGGGTTGGTTGTCAAAGCTGTTGTGGATGTCTGCAATCTTGTTGTGGAAAAATGAGGCTAGGGAGTCGCAGAGGGTTTGAGAGGGGGTGATGATACCTTTTCTGTGAATGTGTCCCATGGCTAAACCACACATAAGCACAGAACAAACACTCTGAGGGGCCTTGGCTAAAGGAGAACAAGGAAATGCCCCGACTAAAACATAAAACATCTCCCTTTCCATACAGACACCTACTGCCCCGGCATTACTTATAAATTGGCACAGTGAGCAAGGGACTCATGTCTGGGCATACCCATCCCACTTAGGGCGAAAAGTGTTACAGCAAACAAATAATGAACGGAATGCTGACAATGCAAACATTCTCCCCCAGTCAAAAGATCAGGGTTAAATCCATCGTTCTTTTACCCTCTATGCAACCCCAGTTTGGACCCAGCCATATGCAAATTAGTCTTGACCGTGTGCCCCATGGGAACAGTCCAGACTGAACTGCCAGGCCAGGTCCTCCCTGGACCGGAAACAAGCATCCTGGCACCGGTTTCAGGGTATGTAACCCTTCTTCAGCCAGGCTAGCTTGAATTCTGGGGCACAGGGAGCAAGGAACCGATGTCTGGGCATACCCATCCCACTTAGGGTGAAAAGTGTTACAGCAAACAAATGATGGACGGAATGCTGACAATGCAAACGTTCTCCCCCAGTCAAAAGATCTGGATTAAATCCATTGTTCTTTTTCCCACTACGCCACCCCAGTTTGGACCCAGCCATATGCAACTCAGTCTTAACCCTGTGCCCCATGGGAACAGTCCAGACCGAACTGCCAGGCCAGGTCCTCCCTGGACCGGAAACAAGCATCCTGGGACCGGTTTCAGGGTATGTCAACCTTCTGAAGAGGGGTGAAACCCCGAAACCGGTCCTAGGATGCTTGTTTCCGGTCCAGGGAGGACCTGGCTTGGCAGTTCAGGCTGGACTGCTCCCTTGAGGTACAGGGTCAAGACTGATTTGCATATGGCCAGGTCTTAACTGGGGTGGCATGGTGAGCAAAAGAATGATGGATTTAACACAGATCTCTTGACTGGGGGTGAATGTTTTGATTTGTTCTGCATTCCGTCCATCAATTGTGTGTCTTTTGTTTTCTCGCCCCAAGTGCGCCAGGTATGCTTAGACGTGATTCCTGGGCTCACTGTGCCACTTGAATCAAGCTATCCTGGCTGAAGAGGGGTGAAACCCCGAAACCGGTCCTAAGATGCTTGTTTCCGGTCCAGGGAGGACCTGGCTGGGCTCACTGTGCCACTGGAATCAAGCTATCCTGGCTGAAGAGGGGTGACCTGGCTCAGCAGTTCGGGCTGGACTGTTCCCATGAGGCACAGGGTCAAGACTCACTTGCATATGGCCAGGTCTAAACTGGGGTGGCATGGGGCATGGCCAAGATGGCAGCGAGATAGGACGCGGGTCCCTATCCCTCCGGCGCCACCGCTGCTTAGCTTTGTAGTATCGCCCATTCAGGCACCCATCCGTGCTTACCGGCGTGTGTGCTGCATCGCGGCGCTGCTTGGATTCAGTGGTGAGCCCAGTTCTGGGGCACAGGTGACTTTTAACGCCATTCGGATCCTTCCCGGCCCCGGTATTGCTGCGGCCCTGTGGGAGAAGAGTGACCATGCAGGCAGCCGAGAAGACGCGCAGACAGCCTTGATCCCTGGTGCGATGATCCGTGAGCTCTTCACGGCAGCTGCAAGAACCCCTCCTCAGGTGAGACCCTCGCTGGACAGGTTTTGACTCGTGGGTGGAATTGTCGCGATCGTGACGGGACGCGATCTGAAGGCAGTGCAATTTTGGGAGCCCCGGTGATGGCCTGCACGAGTTCCCCAGAAGATGGCGGCCAAAAGTGACTGAAAGCGAGGGTCTGTGCTCCGGCTTTGGGAGAGTTACCACCCTGGACCCCGACTGCTGTGCGGGGTCCTGGGCTTGTGGTGCAGCTGGGAGCGACAGCATTGCAGTAGCGGCGATCCCCCGAAGGGCCCGCAGGTAAGGAGTGGCAGGCCGGGAGTGTGGGGTGCACCCTACGGAGGCGAGACTCGGTCCGCTTATCGGCGGACGGAGCGGCGCCCCGACTGGGTCTGCCACAGGTACCTGGGAGCTGGGAAAGTGGGACACTGCAGCGTTGCCCTGCTCAGAGCGCTGGTGTAAAGGTGACGGTGAGGCCTAGCGGGAGCGGTGCGGCCATGAGGCCTGAGCCCAAGAAGAGGAGAGACTGTGTATGACAGCCTGCACTGAGACTTCTGAAAGTCCCCCTGAATGATTTCAATGCAATATCTTTCCCGCTGTGGTCTGGCATATAGTGCTCTTGGTGGTGCTTGGCTTGATTGAGAGACTTCTGCGATTCCCACTGGTCAGCAGGGCTTTGAGTAGCGAGTAGGCCTTGCCCGGGTTGGTCCTTAATGAATGCTCCCTTCCTGTGCGAGTGATCACGTGGCTGACTGTGGGTCAGCAACTTGGTGGCTGCGGCGCCCCATCCTCCTGCCGGTGCTACCCCCTGGAATGCACTAGTGGTGGGGTGGTCGTCCTCCTGGCCCTGGCTCTCCATGGATGCTGTCTAACTTTGCAGACCTCTGGGCCCGGCTGCCCCGCTACACAATACTCCCCGCGCTAGTCCCAAGCTAAGGGACAGGAGAATATAATACTGGGAGAGAGCGGGCCGGCCCGGAACCGACAGAGAGCACAGAGTGAGAAGGTGGCACATGTCGGTGGTGCGAGGCTGTGTGTGCGCATTCCCCTGCGTGCTGGCAGTATATTGACGCAGCTTGCCAGACTTGTCAGAGGAGGCCTGGTGGTCGTGTGTGTCCTGGACCGCTACTCTCATTCAGGGAAAGGGGCACGAGGAGTGTCCGGTGGAGATCGCCTGTCGTCAGTATGTCATTGACCAGGGGAAAGAGAGACAATCCTCTGAAGGACCTTCTGCAGAAAACATCAGGGCACTCCGCAACACAGCCTGCAGCTGGAACGGCACTGGTAGACGGGGGGAACGCGCCAGCGACTAAGGCCTCCATGATCGAGCTCTTCTCCACTATCAAGGAGGACATTCAGGACCTCCGTTCACAGCTTTCTGCGGATCTGCGTGGGGTTCAGCGTGATGTTGATGGAATTGGGGACAGAGTGGCGACATTGGAGGAACACGACCTGAGCAGGGAGGACGATTTCCACCAGCTGTAGCAGGAGATGCTGCATCTTCGGGAACAGAACATAGAGTTGCAAGCCCACGTGGAGGACTTGGAGAACCGCTCCAGGCGTAACAATATCCAGATCCGGGCGGTTCCGTGGAAAGGTGAAGGCGATGATCTCCGTGCCTATGTAAACGCCTTGTTCCTACAGATCCTTGGGGACGAGGACGTACAGGAGATACAAATGGACCGTGTCCACCGTGTGGGCCTTCCGCGTGGTGCTAGGGCTCCTCCCCTTACATACTCGTCTGCGTGCATGATTTTCAACTAAAGGAACCCATCCTGCGTAGGGCTAGAGATCTTAACCCAGTGCAGTTCCGCGGCCACCAACCTATGCTTTACCAAGATTTAGCAGCTTCTACCCTGCTTAAAGGCAGAATTTAAGCCCATCACCAATCATCTCTGAGAACAGAAGATTCCTTACTCCTGGGGCCATCCGTTCCACCTCATCTTC
The DNA here is from genome assembly GCF_964204655.1 of Triturus cristatus. Lineage (NCBI taxonomy): Eukaryota > Metazoa > Chordata > Amphibia > Caudata > Salamandridae > Triturus > Triturus cristatus. Next base: position 440,708,539 of record NC_140582.1, on the reverse strand, counting down.
AAACATCAGGGCAAATTGCTTCAAATCCGATCCTTGGAGGAAGTGTATGACGAGTTGGGTATGGAGAGGCCCCCCACTGGAGCAAAAGATTCTCAACCGCTCCCTCGCAGATGACGTCGCTCCTCTGAATGGCAACGAGTTGGGAGGTCGATGCCGAGCCCCGCAACTGACACGGCTGCTAGCTAGCTGGAGAGGGAGGTGGCCCTCTCATCAGTTGCACAAGTTACGGATAACCCCGCAACACCTTGAAGTGCTTGGCATGGTGACCACTTGAGCACTTCATTCGGCGTCGGAGGGAGGGGGCCCTTCGACTGAGCGCAGTGTTGCTTCACCCTTGTCAATGGTGTGATAGACACGTCAACCTTGGTGCGGACTGGGTCTGTGCCACGTTCCCCTGGACACTGACCACTGCGATTAACTTTTGTCATGTTTTTTTGTTTTCGCTCTGTCTTGTTTTCTTCAGGGATTTCTTATGTTGTTGACATGGGGTATTTTTGGGTGTTCTTTTGGGGCTCCACATCAGTTTATGGGCGAGATAAGAAGGTAGCCCGATTTTGGGAGATGACCCTCACTGGCTTTGATCCCGGTGGCCTGGGGCCGGTGCATAGATTTTCTCTCCTCCGCTGCTACGACGAGTAGGGACCTGAAAATTGTTAGCTTAAACGTACAGGGGCTGAATAATCCTGTCAAGCGGTCAGCAATACTCTCCCTTTTAGAAAATGCTTGGGGGGATGTTTGTCTGCTACAAGAAACCCATCTTTTATCTAAAGATACCAAGCGTATGAGGGATAGGTGCTTCCCACAACAGTTTTGGTCCTCGGGACTTTCCAAACAAAATGGGGTGGCGATCCTCTTTAGTGCACGCTCACAATGCAAAGTAGTTTCTATGGTGACAGAAATGAATGGAAGGTTATTGGCTGTCAGGGTGCAATGGGGAGATATGCATTTTACAGTTGGGTCCTTATATGTCCCGAATGAGCGACAAGAACCCTTTTTGCGCTTAGCTCTGTCCGAGGCTCTTGCTTCTCCTGATCCAGCACTTCTGATCGGGGGAGACTTGAATGTTGTGATGGATCCGGAGTTGGATAGATCAGGGCAGAGGTCTAATCAGGCAGGTGCGCTGACACGAGCTGGGAAACAATGGCTGTCTGACTGCAGACTGTGTGAAGTGTGGCTCGTACAACACCCTAATGAGCGCGACTATACACTTTTCAGCGGCACACAAAACATATGCGCTTCTTGACCACTTTTTAGCCTCCTCATCTCTTTTCCCTCACTTGCACGCTGCGGATATTACTCCTCACTCCCTCTCAGATCATGCCCTCATTTCAGTCCAGCTTCCAGCACAATGCACGCGTTCTACACCTCCGGGCTGGCGACTCCGCGATTCCCTCCTTCACTCTGATGAAGTCACTCAACGGATTCGGGACATTATAAAACATTACATCCCTGAGAACGACCAGGGAGACACACCCCTCGCGTCGGTATGGGAGGCTTTGAAGCTAGTAGTACGGGGGGAATTTATTGCGGTGGCGGCATCTAGCGCGCGACTCCGCAACGAGAAACCTTCGAAACTGGAAAAGGGGGTAGGGGAACTAGAGGCAGTTCACAAGCACACTGGGGCACCGAGAGTTTGGAGGGAGCTGAAACATCTGGATCTAGATAGGGCTGAGCATGCGCTCCTGCGGCTCCGGCATAAATTCTACCTCAGTGGGGATAAGTGTGGGATGATGCTTGATTACGGGCACAAGCGCAGGTGTCCGCAATCTCCTCCATACGGGGCCAGAATGCAGTAGAGCATACCACAGATGCCCTGATTGCCGATACCTTTTGTCAGTTTTACCAATGCCTTTATTAGAAGGGTGATACCCATTTGCATGATCCAGGGGAATATTTGGCCTCCTGCGATATCACTCCCTTACTTAAGCCATCAGCTGACAATTTGGACTCCCCTATTCGCATCGAGGAGGTAATATCGGCAATAGCGCGGCTCAAAGTGACTAAGTCACCGGGTCCGGATGGCTTCTTAGCCCTGTTCTACAAACAATTTTGTGCGGAGCTGGCTCCCCTTTTAACACGGCTTTTTAACTCCTTCCTGGACACGGGGGAAGTGACGCCTTCCATGTCTGAGGCAGCAATTTCTGTAATTCTTAAGCCCGGGAAAAAACCTAAGGAGTGTATGTCGTACTGACCGATCTCGCTCCTTAATATTGATGCGAAGTTGTTTGCGGGTGTGTTAGCCTCATGACTTAGTCCCCTCATGGATAACATTGTAGACCCGGACCAGTCCTGCTTTATCCCGACGCGGCAAGGAGAGGATAATACTAAGAGACTACTGCACCTCACTGACCTTATACACCGATCGCGCACTCAGGACTTTTTGCTCTCGATTGACGTGGAGAAGGCTTTTGATCGTGGTGATTGGGAGTACTTATTCGCGGTGCTACGCGCATTTGGATTCGGAGATAATTTTATCCGTTGGGTTAGTTGTCTATATGCCTCCCCCACGGCGGCAGTGCGGGACAATGGATGCAAGTCGATACTGTTCCCTATTGCCCAGGGCACGCGGCAAGGCTGTCCCTTGTACCCCCTTATTTGCGCTCTACATGGGTCCTTTCACCCAACGCATTCGTTCAAACCCTGACATTGTGGGCCTGATATTTGGGGCTGATATACATAAAATCAGTATGTACGCCGATGATGTCATCCTCTCACTCACACAACCCCGAACGACTCTGCGGTACTTGACTAAGGAGCTTACTACTTTTGGAAACGTAGCAGGGTTTAAGGTCAACTTTACAAAATCGTAAATCCTCAATATCTCTATCCCGGAGACTGAGGTGCGGGATCTACAACAAGATTTTGAATTCCAGTGAGTGTTCACAGATATCACATACCTGGGCATTCGTCTGACCTCGTCCATCGCTAAGACGGCCGCTCTTAATTACTCGCTGTTGATGGAACAGACGACCAAGGCCTGGCTGCCTGGTCGCGTCTCAAACTGGCGTGGTACGGCAGGTTAGCGGCAGTGAAGATGACGGTGTTACCACGCATCCTATACATCTTCCAAATGCTTTCTTTGAGCCCACCGCCAGGCGTGCTTCGGAAGCTACAGGGATTTCTTAATAAGTTCTTGTGGGACAGTAAGAAACCGCGTCTCGTATTTGCACATGTAACCTCCTCGAAGGCGCAGGGAGGACTCGTCTTCCCGATGGTGAGTGCCTATTACTAGGCAATATGTCTCCGTTACGTCATGGAATGGAACAGGACCCTATCAAGCAAGCACTGGAATTTTATGGGCCAAACAGTTGCCATACGGAACATATGGCAGGAACTGTGGCTTCTGCGCCGGCATAGAGCGTGGGGGCTATACTCCTCTCCGGTTACCTCCCGACTCTCAAGGTTTGGGATCAACTGGCAGGCCCGAAAGGGTGGACCACTTTTCCTTCCCCTCTGTCCCCCATAGTAGACAATCCCGACTTTCAGCCAGGATGTGCAGCCCAGATCTTCCAACGCTGGAGTGTTGCAAAAGGGTGGGTGCCCTGTTCGATCTCGAGGGCGTGATCCCCTTTCATCAGTTGCGTAGGGATTATGATTTGCCTGAGTCAGATGCCTTCCACTACTCACAGGTCATAAACTGGGTTACGCGGCCGGAGAACTTCACTCTAATGTCTCGCCCCCGACATCCTTCAAAAAATGGCTGGGGTGTAAAAAGGACGATCGTAAACTCATCTCTGAATGTTATTCCATGATCACTGCACAATTCTTTCTTTGTGTTAATGTTTCTTATGAAAGTGGTACTTTTGCTAGGCACCTTAATGGCTCGCTATGGCTTGAACTCATCGCGAGGTCGTCCTCAGGGATGTAGACCTGAACGCTGTGTCATTCTCAGTAGTTTTCGCTCTGCCGGGACTATGATGTAGGCAGCTAAGCTGTGTATTTGCTACCTTGCGGCCACGTAATAAAAATGATTGATTCTAAACTGGGGTGGCATGGTGAGCAAACGAATGATGGATTTAACCCAGATCTCTTGACTGGGGGTGAATGCTTTGATTTGTTCTGCATTCCGTCCATCAATTGGATGTCTTTTGCTTTCTCGCCCTAAGTGCGCCAGGTATGCCCAGATGTGGGTCCTGGGCTCACTGTGCCAATGGAATCAAGCTATCCTGGCAGAAGAGGGGTGAAACCCCGAAACCGGTCCTAGGATGCTTGTTTCTGGTCCAGGGAGGACCTGGCTTGGCAGTTCGGGCTCGACTGTTCCCATGAGGCACAGGGTCAAGACTGATTTGGATATGGCCACGTCTAAACTGGGGTGGCATGGTGAGCAAAAGAATGATGGATTTAACCCAGATCTCTTGACTGGGGGTGAATGTTATGATTTGTTCTGCATGCCGTCCATCATTTTTGTGTCTTTTGCTTTCTCCCCCTACCTGAGGTCAGCACCCCTTCCAGGTCAGCGCCCTGACTACATAGCCTCCCACTGGAGATATTTGGGACCACTTTGAACAATATATGAATCAAATGCAGGGGACCACATATTAAGCATTGTACAAATGCTACACTACAAATCAAAACATACTTATTTTTGATTGATTGGCAGGTTTTCTGTGAGCTTGCCAGTATGGTGACTGTTTCCAGAGGTGTGGTCAGTCCCAGGTCTGTCTGTTGACAGTGGATAAGCAGCAGGCGGGAAGCGGAGGAGCGCAGGAGCCAGCGAATCGGGAGTAGGTGAGTTCGGAGTAAATCGACCATTCTCATTGACCCCTCTTCCGCCGCTCCCGCACTGGCGCAAACCGGCATCAACCCCGGCACCAACTGCAAACGGTAGCCAGAAGAAAAGCATGGGAGCCGGGAGCTGGGAGTGCGGCATGGTGCAGCTTGTCCAGAGTGTGCCGACTCGCCCACAGCTACTGCTCCGTCCCAGTCGTGGTAGCCACCATTCAGCTCCCGCCAACAGTCAATAGCTACCCTCGGCGGAGGCCCGAAGCAACGGCTGGTGGCTGGAATGAACTAGGCACCTGGGGTCTTTCCCACTGTTGACGGAAGCGCCCGGCATTAGGCCAGCGAGGCTTATTAGCAGCTGTGCACCTCCTCGTGACCACCAGTCTCCTTTCCTCCGTGCAACTGACAGCTGCATCACGTGCAGCGACGTATTACACCAATCTGCACCACCTGTAACAACAGAGGTGAATTGAGGACGCCAACACAGGGCATTACCAAATGTGTATGTGTACCAGCACCCACACAGAAGTGGAGAGTGGGAAGTGTTAGCTCCATGAGGACGCTGAATGTTGTAAGCGTGAGATAACTTTGGGAACTTAGGAAATTATTTGCTCCAAGATTGCTCATTGGCCCGGAAGTGGAAAGTAGAGAGGAACTGTGAGGAGTTGAGGAGGAAGAGAGGAGCTGAGGAGCCATTGCCGTGGACACAGATGCTACCCCTGTGGACCGGGCGAATACAGCAGCACCACACACCGTTACAGAGGACTGACTTGAACGTTACTGTAGAGTTGTCGCAGTCTGGCTCAGTGGGGCCAAAAGGTGGTCTGGGCAGTCTCCACAGAGGCTCCACACCTTAGCCAAATCCATGGGACTCAGCACATAACAACAAAGTAAGCGGGGTGTAAGCTGAGGCAAGAACAAAGCAGGCAGTTGTACCCAGATTTGAGACCTCTCCATGCATTCAGAGAGAAAGGCATTGTTAAAGGCCCATCAAAGCACATTGTGAATATTGGGAACCCCAAAGGAAAATCGAGAGAAAGGGACCACAATACGCTCGGAAAAAATAGAGGGGCACAGGGTGAGGGAAAAAAAAAACTACGAGATCAAGGCAAGACTCCTCCAAGCAGTACTCCTCACCTGATTCAATTATATATCTGGATGACACGAATGAGAAGAAATCCCCCATCAAGTAGCAGCAGTAAAAACAGCAAGGACAGCGGAACATAACAGGAAAGAGGGGTACAAGATAACAGATTTTTTAACGACAAAAGGACAAGTTAATTAAAAAAAAGTCTTATCTATAAGAGTTTCCCATCTCATTCAGAAATAACAACCCAAGGAGACCTTGAACTGCCCTTGCAATCTGATCTGGAAACTGAAGGTGAACCACAATCAGAAAGTGATGGTGCTTTTAGAAAGACAGGACAAAATCAAGTAGACCAATAAGATTTAGAAGATGATAGACTCCAGAAAGTCTCAGCCACAATTAAAAAATCAATAATAGAAGCAGAAGTCCACAACCTAAGGAGCCACAACCAAGGATCGAATTAGTTCAGCAATGGGAAATATTAAGCCTCGGGAAGTGCTAGAACAACCAGGATTACTAGAAACAACACCACCTTCACATAACATGAGTACACAAATGCTATTGAACAGCACACTGGCAATGTAGGCTCCAAACGGCACGCTGGTATGTAATTAATACAAATCTGTTTCCTCCAACGCTCTACTTTTGTGACCGTTCTCATAATTCATAGGACATTCAAACCAGAAAACAGAAAGAATGAAGATAAGATGTGAGCGCAACACGCCATCTAGCGGTACAAAATTGTATCTCTGATGATTTATGAGATAATAACAGGAGCCAAAACTGGGTGGATGAAAACATTGGGATATTGATCAAGCCCTGATGAAGTCCCACTGGGACGAAACGTGCTGGCTGGGCCATATGGATTGCTTCTGACAAAGTGGCACTTTTTGAATAAAATTGGATTCAAAGCAATTAGCAAGGCTCCTGAATTACTTTTTTTAATCATATCATGACTACTTGATCTACTGCTGGAGAACAGTTTAAACATCAGATAATCCTGTATAGAATTGAACGCTCCTTTTCAATTGTTATTTCTTGACCGTGAGCACACAAATTCTTAACCATCCACAGACCTCATCTTTAACTTTGCAGGGAGTGGCTGGGATAAGCTTGGACACAAAAATAACAGGGCCAGACGCATGTGAGGCAGGAGGTATCTTCAAGTCAGATAAAAGGTCATCAATCTATAGGAACATATCTCCATCTGTAACTAAAGGGAAAATGAAAACAATCTGCTTTTTCTTGAGGAACAATACACAGTTCCCAGTAGTTGACCTTCCCCCATAACAATCAATGAACTTACCGACGGAGACAATCGAGTTCCATCCAGCACATGGGGTGTTCTTCTATCGACACTGGATTCAATTTCGACAGCACTCTCCCATCAAGCGGACAAACATGACTTCAAAGTGGCCCTTCTAAACATAAAGGCAACCTACATAGTAGGACTAGACAAGAAGCTGCAGGCACTTAATGATCTGATCTCGAGAGCCCAAAAGCATAAGTATACACAGCAAGACAACTGCCAATGTGCAATGGCAGGTTAAAATCCCAAAATACTATCATCAATCTTGTCAGATATTCTAATGGAAGTAAGAGTGCAAGCAGCAAGGCCACATATGAGGCAAAGATCTTACGAATACGATGAAAATGTTCCAAGAAATACAAAAATCTTAACAGAATTGCCCCAAACAATGGAAACTCACACTCCAATTAATCAAACCCCTTCCTTGGGAAACAATCTATTAATTGAAACAAAAGAAAGTACTTCTAATAGGCAAGCCAATTACCTCGCCAGTAACTGAAAAAAGAAAAAACGAAAACACAGAGATAGTTGAAGTAGAGCTGACGGTCTCAAAAAAGGAAAAAAAGAGGTTAAGAAAAATGCTCAACAAAACAAAATATTGCAATTATTTTCTCAACACAAGAACGAAAAAACATCGACACTGGAGAACACAGATAAGGGGGAATCAGAACCTGCAGTTCAACAGGCAGGAACTTCAGCAGTTGAATCTTACAGGAATGTGAAAGCAACAGGTTTATCCTCTTTTGTCAATTCTAAAGATCAACGGATCATGACAACAGCCCCCCAAGAGCATGCCTCTAAAACGCAACAATCAAAGGAATATAGGTTTCCAGATTTCTTACGCCAAAGCCAGGAAGAAAATGATCCTCCAGGAGCACAAGTTTGAAGTAATTCAGTGAATAAGGAAAAATCATATGAGGATTTGATCCAGAGATACACCTTAGTGCAACAAGGAGAGGGCATACAGCCAGCCAGTTCAAGAGTAACACACAAATTGGTATTTGGAAGACCGTAGACTTCAAAAAGACACCCACCCTTTGAAGATGATTGAACTAGAGTCACAGCACACAAGAAATGGAAACCACTCAAATAAACTTTTGTTACTCCCTATTTACATCTCAAGAGGTCATTTTGATACCTTAAACAGAGGCACTTTTTTAAAATAAAATTGATAAGGAAATAAGGGTTATGTTATGGTATGTTAAAATGACTTGTTAAGCGCACATACACCAAACGGTTTCTTGGTGCTGGATATAGCATATATTAAAACCTCCAACTTGGTATCAGTTGAATTTAAACCTTATCCATTCTTGAACAACAGAGAGGCAACAGTAGCCAACTGGACCACATCAGAGATAGTAGATCATATAATGACTCATCAACAAATATTCATGTCCTGGGGGATCGAATTACAAAGGATTGAGGTCCCATGCTACCCAGGTCCTTTACTTCCGATAAAAGAAAGAGGGCGATCGGTCCTAATGGGTGCTATTGGCGCTGAAATCAACAACAAAAGACTTTGAAAACCTAAAAATCGTCAAGTCCCTAAGTACGGCCCCCCGGCGTGAGCCATCAGGAATATTACAAGTCTAACCGGGTAATAAATGAAGGAAGGACGGGGTCACAGAAATACTATGTCTACATGCAACCCTGACAATATGAGTAAAGGTTCACAAGAAATTCCAAAAAACCTTAATATTTGCTCTTAGAACACCCTTAGGGTTAGGAAATCTCCTACAAAATAAGGACGTCATGGAATTCCTCATAAATTAGGACATCATTTTGACCCAAGAAACATGGAGTTTAACACCATTTCATATCATAGGTTACACTGATCATTGCGAAACAGCAGTAAAATAATCAAAATGTGGTCATCCCAAGGGGGGTATTTCCACGTTTTTATCAACTAATTTCAACTGGTTAACGGAAAAGCTACCAAAAGGTACTAAATGGGTCCTCGTAACGAAGTTGGAAAATCAAAAGACTAGTATGGGACTGATGATAATTATTTTAAAAAACATATATATTTACCCAAGAAAAGAGACTAAGAGGAGCATATTAAAATCCAGTATAAAATGATAAAAACAATTCAGAGGCAATATTTTCTGGCGCAGTTCATTATCACAGGTGACTCTAACACAAATTTATGTAAAAATCAAAAGAATCGTTAACATAATGGAAACAGATTCAGAAGTCAGCTAGAATCTCTAGGCCTAAGACATCTGAATGGAAACTTAAAAGAGAACTCACCAGCATCAATCACCTTTTTAAGTGGAAAAAAGAGTTCAACATCGATCACATGCTAGTGAATAAACACGTAAAGTTCCAGATGTTCAAATTCCAAATTATTCCACGCACAAAGAGTGACTATTTTCCTCACATAATTCAACTTGAACAAAGGTTTGCACGGTTGATGCCATCCAATGAACTTATTTCTGTGCCCCTCACCCACAATCTAAAAAGTCTGCGATGGCGCGGCACAGGCATAGAGAAGGTGATGGCTGAGGTATACCTTTGAGAAGGAACAAAAGAAGTAACAATTAAGGAAACAGGAAATCAAGTAGTTCCTCAACTAGTGAACGGTGAGAGACTAAATGCTTGGGATACCTTAAAAATTGCCTTATTTGAAAAATTCCCTGCTAAAAATAAGCTACCTCTCCACAATTTCCACAGGAACCATAACTGGGTTATTGGTTAACAACTCTGGTATAGTACTGAATTATGTAAGCAAAAATGCCTAATATTGCGAGGAATCAGAATAGTCTCTGTTGGACTTGGCCCTCTTTGGCTAAAGTTCCCAAAACCTTTTGCCTTTCCTCTAGACATTTTTTCTGACATGGTGTTGCCAACTTAGATGTTTTGGGCGCTTTGCCACTGCTGATCAGTGTCAAAGTGCAAGTGCTCCCTGTGTAAAGTGTAATGGTAATTGGTTGTCCATGATTGGTATGTTTGCCTTACTAGTAAACTCCCTAGTAAAGTGCACTATGTATGCAAGGGCTAGTAATGTGAATGCTACTAGTGGGCCTGCAGCACTAATTGTGCCACCCACACAGGTAGCCCTAAAGAGATAACTCAGGCCTGCCACTTCAGTGCCTGCACTCAGTTTGTTAAACTGCCATGTTGTCCTGACAAGTGCACCCAGTTGCCAGGCCTTACCCTTCCCTTTCTATGCACATCAGACACCCCTATGGTAGGTCCAAGGTACCCCCTGGGCAGGGTGCAGTGTATGTAAAAGGTAGGACATGTACTGAGGTGTGTACCACATCCATTTCGTTTTTCACTGTTGAAAGGCCAACTTGCCCATAGGACACAATGGGGAAGGCTGTGTAATATGTTTCCAGCCTATCTTCCCAAAGGATTAAGATGGAGGGGTGAAGTTTAGGGTTCCTGAACTCACAATTTAATAACACATCTTTTTGTGAAGGTGGTTTTTGCATTGTGTGTTTAGAAACCACTCTTTTAGAAGAGGCTAGGTTTTTGTGCTTTAACATTTCTGTGTGTCTCTGCCTGGTTGTGGATTGACTGTCTGGATTTGAATGTGATAGGCTCTGGGGAATGTCTTGACACAGAGGAGGAGGTGAGACAGCAGCAGACTGACCTGCACCTGGAGTGTAGGGGGGAGGAGTAGCCCCTGGAGGTGAAGAGGCCTGGGCTGCTGCCATAAAACACTGGCTCCATCTACTGCTGAGTGATTGAGGATCCAGACCCCCACTATCAAAGGATGAAGCTGTCACTGGCAGGGAGACTCCCAGAACTGATTTAGACAGGGGTCGGTGCCCCCTGAGCACAAATACTTCAAAGGCTTTGAGGGGTATAAGTATTAGAGCCCCATGTGTTTGGCTGCTGTTCATCTGACAGGGGGGAGAATTGCTGCTGCTGGGCCTCAGGAGGAGACCGCCACAAGGGACTACCTCCCTGCTGGAGGGCCCTGTATGCTGGCCTGCCTGGACCCAGTTGTCCCTCTTGAACTGCAAGAGATCATTAGTGCCTCGTGAGTACTGTCTTTGGATAGTGAGGAGAAGAAGAAGAGCGTGGGTCATGCAACGCTAGGGCTACGGCATACCCCGAGTGAGTCCAGGCATGAGGGATTCCCCCTGCGCTGCCCGATGACGCAGCGGGAGCCCATCCTGCATTTGCCTGTACTTCTGCGGATGCCCACCCCGCATTTATGCGTATTTCCGGCGGGTGCCCACCCCGCATGTGAGGACTGTTGAAGCGGGAGCCCACCCCGCATTCTATGCCAAGAGAAAGTTGCCGGCCCGCTGCCAACGCGACCCAGAAGTCAGGCAAAGCTGCCTGGTTCTGAGCGGGGCTTGCGGCCTCTCGGCCATCCGGAGTGTCGCATGCTCCACGTCAAAGTCCGGTCCCAAGAAGGGGGACCGGGTGAAGTGCGGAGAAGCAGAAGTGGGGCAGCTGCAGCAGGGAGAGCCCGAGCACATTGTTGGTGCCTGGCCCCACCACGTAGAAAGAAACACAGTGGAGCCAACGTGCGGGCGGGAGCCTAACCCGCACCACTGTGTCCACTAGTAGGCCAAGGAGGGCTGCTGGATCAAGGGAGACGCCGCTCTGTGATCCCCAAGGCTGGCAACACAAGGAGGAAGCGGTCTGACTTGAGGTAGGGCCCCCTTAGCCACGAGGAGAGCCCCGCGTGTCAGCGTATGAAGAGGGAGCCTTGTGGGCTCCCTAGGAGAACCTATCCTGCCGTTTACCTGCATGGAGGGGATTCCTGGCTGTGCCTGAGCCTTGCTGCACAGCAGAAGAGCCGATGAGTGGAAGATGAGGCGTAAGCTTGGAGGGGGGTGTGGTCGAGGCACATTGTAGGTGCCTTTCCCCCGGTGGTCGCTCCCAAGGCCCAGAGGTGCCAGTGCCTAGTTGGCTTCACAGCTGCGCCACCGTGGCGGGCAGCTGCAACGTTTAGGCCAGTTTATTGTAGAGTCCCGGAGTGTGGCTCCAAAGGCCCATTGGTGCCCGGGCTAATTTCTCCACTGCTGCTCCGTGAGATTTAACGGACAGCTGCAACGTTTGGGGGCCAGTACTTTTAGGAGAAGGAGGGGTGAGTGCACCCCAGGCCCCGGCGCCTGTGCGCACTTGGTTGTGGCTGCTTTGGTAGCCCCAGGGCTAATTGAGAAGCCTGATCTACAATCCCTGACATTTCTGGACAGAGGGCACCTTGGCATGGGCTCAGCGTTATGATGCTGATAGAGCGAAAGGCCCTAATGAGAGTTATGCTAAGATGTTCATGCACCATGACTGATGTGTAATGTGTTTCTGCTAATGAGGTTTGGGGCCTAATGTGTTTATGCCTAATGTCATGCGATGATATTTTAGGATGGTGTCTAATGCTAATGTGATAATGCTTAGGTCATTATGGTACCATTAGTTACTGCTTGTGTTTTATATTTACTACCTGCATTCTGATGGTTCTGACCATGGCCCAATTGGCCTGGTGCTGTATATAATCCCCTGTGAATATTGCCTAGTGCCAGTTGGCACAGTGTATATTGTGTGGTTACTATTCTAAAGTATTTTGGATAATACAAAGGTATTTTTATATATAACCTTGTGTGGAGTTTCTTTTGTGGTGTGCCTAGTGTGTCGCTATTGTGTGTGTGTGTTGCGCAAACGCTTTACACATTGCCTCTGGGATCTGCCTGACTGCTCGTGCCAAGCTGCCAAGGGGGTGAGCAGGGGTTATCTTCAGCGTGTAACTCCCTCGCCCTGACTAGAGTGGTGGTTTCTGCCTGGCTTTGGCGTAAGCCTTAGCCAAGCAGAAATCCCATTTCTAACAGTCTCAAACCAGTTAAAACGAGGAGGAAGACTGGATAAATCTAAGCTTAAAAAAATAAGAATTCCATACAAGAAAAGCTGCTGCGAAACAAAATTAAACCATCATGTCATCACCTAGAACAACTTCTTTTGGTAAGTAAACAACTGACCAGTAAACATTTTGGGCAGTTGATAAACGCTCAGACACTTGGGAAGACCAGACAACAAAATGCAGGGATCAATGCAGGCACATGGGAGATCTACGTTCGAGCAATGTACATGGAAGCAGAGCTCAGAATGAAAACAGATTGTCAAGATGGAAAAACCGAAAGGAGGATGGGCCTCCAACCAGCGACTCAGACATCCCCAGGGGTTCATGAAGAGAACAATATGTACATTGCCCACCAGAATAAAAACCACTTTGAGGTAACGGAAATAGATCACTTACCGAAAATCATAAAGAAATTAAAAACAGAAAGCACAGCAGGTCCTAATGGATTCCCAAATGCTCTCTTTAAGGGAGAAGCAACACATTGGGTGCATTATTTCACACAATTCTTTAATGAGCTGTTCCTGACAAACAGGATCCCAGAGTCGTGGAAGGGCAGTATTTTTCACCCAATTTTTAAAAGTGGAAACCTATTACAGCCAACCAATTACAGGCTCATTGCATTAATAGATGTAGAAGCTAAGCAAAATGAAGCATGCATACTTAAACATCTTTACAAATGGTCAGACGACAATAAACGTATCCCTTGGACCCAAACATGGTTCAGGGTCGGTGCAGGTACATTAACAAATCTTACGACACTAACGCTTTTAGCTGAAAATGCCAATTATAAGAACAAGCGGCTGTTTGTTTGTTTCGTGGACCTTAGGTTTGCCTTCAACTACAGATTGTGTGACTATAAACAAGAATCTCTACAACATATTCTCTGCGCATGTCCAAAGTTCATAAAAGAAAGAAAAATATCACTAAAATAATTTTTTTATAAACATGAACATTCGAACATGCAGAAAAGCTGTTTCCACCTGGTTAGGTGGGTCCTCAAGCCCCTTATTTTGCAGGGGGGTAAAAATTTTAAATCTGTATTTAAAAGAACTAGGTCAAACTCCAGGTAAACCCAAAACTGTTTTTAAAAATGTATGAACATTTAAAAAATATTTTACGGATAATGAACAGTATTTTTCTACCAATGTTAAAAAAACTAGAGCCACAGTCTTATATATTGTTTTTTATTATGACGACGATTCTAAGATTGAAGCACTTTACGGACAATAGAAATTGAACTTGAGTTCACTAAATATCCAATAAGGATCTATGGTTTAAACTTTCTATTAATGATTTTTACTAGGATGTTGTATGTATGTAAAATATGTTGTTTTGGTGTAATGGTTTTAAAAGACGGAACACTTGAATACATTTTCAGCTCTTGTCAGTTTCATATACTTCTTTTCATACAGGAAAAAGCAACATAAAACGCTAATTTTAGCCACATTATCGTTAGTATCCTAAAACAGGGGTCAATGTAACAGCAATTTCAATCAAACTAACTTTAAGTTAACTAACATGTTAATAACTCTCTTTTTCAGTGTCGGAAATATTGCATGTAAAATGCAGGCAGGTTTAGTTTGAAAAGGAGCAGTTTGTTCTTATTTGAGTGCATAATTTTCTTTCTCAGTTACATTTATTTTAATATTTTTGGATGGCTGTAGCCCATTTGCAATATGGCAGCAGAACAAGGCACACAGATTGTTCAAGTTATGGCGGTCCCAGCATGTTTTAGATTTAGTTCTGTGTGACATGACAAATAATACAAACCTCAGCCTTTGATGGACTATCCAGAAAAGTCCATCCTCGCATTACTCTTCTTCTTTGACAGGCGGGCATTAATTTCCCTGCTCCTCGTTGCTTCATTGTTTTCTTCTCGTTCCATATCGAATTATGTGTGGAAATTAAATACATTTGTGTTTCGAGGTTGTCTGTGCGCGTGTGAATGTGATGTGTGTATGTCTCGTGTATGTAGTTTGAAAAGATGAGAAGCTGAAGACACTTAATAGTATAATTTTATGACATTAAAATAAAGTAGAGTACAGTGACAAGAATGCACTATGGAATATTGCTTTATGTATTATTTTGCTCTTTGTGGCAATTGACATGGTGCTCGGAATTTTCAATTCCTATTGTATCATGCAGCAAACAACGACTTGCTTGTAAAAACAAAAGAAAACGGTTTCCAGATATAAAAATCAACATCTTTCTCAACGAGAAGAGTAAACATGTAAAATTACATGCATTTTTTACATTTGAGTTTTGAAAAGAAGTTGGCCATAGTCAATAGAAATGAGAGTACACATGTGCAAAACTTGGAGTTGATTTGACCATTTCCAAGCAAGCGATACATAATTAATTCACTTTGAATGCTCAATTCTCCTAGTCCCTAGTGCGGTAAATGTAATAAATGATATGAGCCCAGAGTTCAAGACAACATGGCTGCACAGAGAGGCACATTCTCGACACAGGGATGTAACCCAGAGCCCTGCAGTATATTCTTGAAAGTCCAGAATGAAAAATCATTTTTAAAATGGGTTTTGTAATATCTGGAACACAGTTTAACACATTTTACACAGCAGTGCTGGTACTCTGTTTCAAGAGATGTTACAGATGCAGAAGACATACATGTTACAAGAATCTTACAGGCTAGGCTCAGAGAAAACAATAGTTCAGGGATGGCTTTAACGCTGGTAGTACCCGGTGCGACAGTCTTTTTTAGCGCTCCCCAATGACCTCTTTCTCCACTAATTCCCTCACTGCCACCCTCCAACAGCTCCCCTCATCTCTTCATAGCCTCTTGTTTTATAGCGTTTTTCATACGACTGTTGGGTGTCACATACACAATATACAGAGACAATGAATCATATGTGTGTAAATCAGTCCGTAGGAAATGTTACATCGGAAAACGAGGATTACAAGCATACATGCCAACCCTCCCAATTCAGACGGGATACCACTGATTCCAAAGCAAGACTACCACCTTCCGACTCCTGCATAGAAAAGCCTGGTTCCTCTGCGGCTTCAGATGGCAGGGACTGGTCTTAAGTGACTGGGATTATGCACTGCCAGTAACCTGCTCCTGCAGGTCAGTGCACCGTGTTATGGTCACCCTCTTTCTGCCTGCTGTAGTGCTTTCTCCGTGCTCCTGACAGGTAGTGAAAAAACATGTAACTGTGTTTCTGATATCTAATCCTGCAGCAACACACTTGCGAGTCCCATACATGGCAATAGACCCGGAGGAGGCTGCAATAGAAGTCAATGGGAAAAATACATTCTCCCTCTTCTAAAATGTTGCATGTATGTACAAGGTGTAGGAATCACATGTCAATCATACTAGTAGACCATATATCTTAAAGGTGTTTGGTGAAGAGAGGCACAAACTCAGGATGTCAAATGTAACATAGTTGTCGGGATTGGCTTTACTAATAAGAATGTATTTTTACCCAAACAAACCCATTCATCATTATGGTAATAAAAGACTGGGGGAAAACATAACGGTTCAACCTATACTATGAAGCTTGCTTACAGCTCTGATGATTAGACATAGGGCGCTGTGCTATATTAAGACTGTAATTTATGAATTGTAAGTACCAAAAGGATCTTTATGACAAAAACAGGAACCCACTGAGCTATCCACATAAAATACAGTTCTGTTATCTGCATGGCACACATTCTTTGCAGCAGGCATATTAAACCTCTACTCTACTTTATGATGAGTCAAAACTTCCACTAGACAAAACTCTGATCTCTCTCCAGCAGAAACATTAATCAATAGAGTTATCTTGAGATGTTTATGCTTGCCTGAAAACTGCTTGACACACAAGACACTCTGCAGCAGATGCTTTTAAACACATAAATTAATTTTGAGTACAGCGTCCCCCACAAACTTAGTTCCAGTCGCATTTCCCTAAGCCGGCCCTACAATACAATAGTTTATACAAGTATATATTTGTTAATCAATAATTTTGTTTCCAAACAATAACTTGTCAGTTTATTAAAATATGCACATTTTGCAAACAAACAGGAGCTTTTCATTTTAGATTAATAATCTCAATCAATCAATCAGTAGATTTGTAGAGTGCTTCTTCTCACCCGTGAGGGTATCCAGGGGCTGGCAGGGTCCAGTTGATTATCCAGTCTTCAGGGACTTTTGGAACACTGAAAGAGATCAGGAGATCCATAGATTAAAAGGTAACTTGTTCCATGTCTTCTCTGCTAGGTGGGAGAAGGAGCTCAACAACAACAGGTTTTATTTCAAACGTAAGCCCATGATTTCTGTCCTGATATATCATATTTACATTATTAGTAAACATAAGTTTATATAAAGACATAATTTTGTCATTTTCATCAAATACTCACATGTTCTTCTTGTAAGGAAATGTGTTAATAGTTAGGGAGGAAATACGTTATTTCCAAGTATTAAGTCCAAAATCTTGTAAGGTCCAACACAAAAGTTCAATAAGTAAATTTGGCCCCAACTCTGTTAGCTATTGCACAGAGCAGACAGACCTAACATAAGGAAAAGTGTGTAATATTTAGGAGCACCAAATAGTCCATGCGTACAGGAACTGTTGTGCATGCACACAGGGGGCAACACAAGGGGAGGAGGTACAGGGGGCCCTCTAGGGCCCCCTTTGTGTCCCCTTCAGCAGGGTTGACATGCAGGATGAACCTTCATGTCACCAATGGGAATGCTTGGTGGGGCCGTGGCAGTTCTGGCAAGCGTATTGTGGCCTCTGACTGCCGTGCCTCCTCCAGGGAATGGCGGTCCTCTGGCGCCAGTCCCAGGGTGGTCCAATGCAAAATGCAGCACACATAGAAAGAGGGAAAAACAAGGAAAAATAAGGATATTTCTCCACATTGTGCCTCCTTAACGCCACCCCTGGGGTGGCGTTGGAGTCTGATGCATTTCCAGGTTTACCATTCCTAAAAAATCTGGGAATGCTTCAGATGCTATGGGTGTTGCATGAGAACACCCACAGCAACACCCATGGAACGCCCCTTTCGTGCAGTGTTCTGCGTGAAAGGGGCACATATTTACAAAACCATGAAAAGCCACACAAAGTGGCTTTGTGTGGCCTTGTGAATATATGCTGCAGCACATTGTACCACTAGAGCATCAAAAAGGTGCCTCTCAGGTGGCGCAAAAGTACCGCTAGGAGCCTTGTAAATGAGGCCAACAATATTTTGTCCAATTACCTTGCAAATTACATTAAGATAGTAAACAGTGTGGAAGATTGTTGCCAAGTACCTATACTCTGTTGCACTTCTTCCATTTAATTCTTTATTTTGATGAAGTCCTTGATGCTCAACCACAAAACTAACATTTTACAATCTCATAACAAAATAAAACAAGCACTGGCAAACAACTCTAGACCAATTGGCCGTGGTAATTCTTGCTTCTATGTTAATCCTTTTGTTTGGAAGTCCTTGGTCAGGAGGTATGCTCTACATTGTGCAAGAATGGGATGGATTGTAGCTGACCCCTCTGTTTTCACACTCCTGCCCCATTGTTTGTGCCCTATCAGTGACCAGCTGCTGAGCTTGCTTTCTATGTTGTTCCTCTTTCACCACTATGGCAGCAGTTGCCTGTTATTGAACATGGCTGCGGTTGAGAAACAGGGATCTGAAAATGACAGAATGAACCTGTTCAGCTACCACACGTGTGGAGACTGGATGCATAAGAAAGTGGAAAACCGGACATTAAATCAACCGCGTGTCAGGTTTTATGAAACAATATGGATTTTCAAGTCAATACCACATTTAGAGAATCTCACCAAGGAGTAAGAGGCAGATGTGCTCAATATGAATCCAACTGGCACCATCTCACACACACACACACACAAGAACCACCACACAAACAGCATCACAGAGTCATAGGGCATCCTTTAGAGTTTGCCGGATGGTTACTGTATCACAAACATGATGGTTCTCCCGCCCACCGTATTACAACTGCATTTGGATATAATTCACATGTGATAAGGCGGATGGGATATTCATCCCTTATGTGTTGGAGTACCTGTCGATGAAATTCTAAAACTGGCCCACAATCACAAACACATACACAATCACACACTCTGTGGATTTAATCACTCACACATCTTTGCTTTTCTGAAAAAGTACTCCACATTGCCTGTTGTCTTATAGAAGGCAGATTGATTCTGCTATACCATAATTCCAGCGGTGGCCACCATAAAGGAAGGGTGGTGGGATGGGTTGGGTCACGCGGGAGTCATCGTGCGGTGGAGGGGGAATTGAATATAAAAAAATATATATTAATACGTACCTTTTCCCGCTGGCCGCTTCAACGTTGGGTCTTCTCACGCTGCTTCTCCTCTTCCTTTCTGCTGGTTGCAGCAGCCCCTGGACAGACACCCTGTCCAATCCCTGCACTGCACAGCAGCGTGGGGATTGGTCTGAGCAGGCAGAAAAGACGCCCTGCTCAGACCAGGGAGTCTGTGGGGTTTCTCCAGCCCGGCTGCTCAAATCAGCTGGGCAGGAAAAAACTTAAATGCGCATGTGTGTTTTGGTCGGCCTGAGATGGCCAGCCAAAACACATATGCGCACTTAGGAAGTAGAGTGCACTAGCACTCCTCCTCCCCCACCCCTCCTAACAGCGCTGGCTAAAAGTCGGCAAATGTAAATTAAAATGATGCAAGAGCATCGTTTTAATTTACATTTGTTGGCTCTGAGACAGGCAGTGGGGTAACGCTCCTCCGCCATTGCGGAGGAGCCTCCGCTGACTAATTCAGTTTTCACCATACGTAATGTGAAGGAGCTGAAACAACAGCATCCCCGTGCCACCTCCAAGAATAAGAAAGTATTGTGTATCAGGCTGGAAAACCAAATAGTACATTTTAGATCCTTTTCTGGACATTAAGTAGAGTTCCTGTCCAGTATCTGCTTCTTCAGTCATTGGTTGAGATGGAAATATTTTGTTATTATTATTAGTAATGCGTTTTGACCTGTAATTATGGATAGTGAGCTGGATCTACTGACACCCAAATGCAAACAAGCATCAGGCCATGCGAAACATGTAGTTTGCAGTGAGTGATTTGATTGGAGAAACTCATGGCTTATTATCAGTTTTTTTTCTTTTGAGAGGTGTACAAATAGAGACGGTAACGTTTCACCATGTGACTACTTGGCTATGCATTAGATTGAGGTGCGACCTGACCTGAGACAAACATTCTCATCAGCTCAGGTAACTACGTTGTTGTCCAAGTAATATTATGGTCTTTGAACTTTTTTTGCCAGCAGCTTTTCTGGAGTCATTGACTGCGGTGCTTGCGTGCAACTGGGGGTTAGTGAAAGGCACATAGTATGGTGGTGTTTGTCATAGGTGCTGTGAGTGGGAACGTGACTCACCTGCTAAAAGCGGCTTATCATGACTCCTTGACTTCTTGGGATGACCCCTCACCATTCACCATGACCAAGTGTGTGTGTGCCAGGTATGGGGTTCAGGGACATCTTTACAACCTCACTGCCCACAACTGATGGCTACCTTCTGTCGCTTCCCTGTGTTTTACTGTTACTGTTCCTTGCTCTCTCCCAGCTCACCACGCTCTCTTCTTCCTGCTACTCACACATCTCCGCTTGTGTTCAACACCCCTTCTTGTTCCTACTGCTGTCCCTGCACATCATGGAAAATGAAAAGTAATCGATACCGAAGGCTCCCTTTTTTCAAAACAGTCCTCTTATTTTTCTCTATGGCAAAAAAGGAATATGGCAAGGGAACTTTCATTAGAGCCTTTTATTTTGTCTATGGTATAGAAATAAAAGCACCACTATAATAAAGGCTCTCTTGCTACGTCTTCCTTTGCATAGAGAAACACAGGACTACATCAAAGGCAGGGGAGCCTTCAATAGAGACTGCCTGTTGATACTTTGAATGTATTCTGCTTAACACTGTGTGTATTAAGACATTAAATCCAGACTTAATGACTTTTCCGCTGCCTATTTTGTGTGGGAGGGGAGGTTGCATGCGTAAGGCAAGAGCTACCCCTGTCCTGTGAGAGAGACTCATATGCTCATGGTACCTGTGTAAACGTGTTCTTTGTGACTGTGGATGCAGGACTAGCCCTACAGCTGCTTTTGCTGTGCCTGTTTTTTGTGAACAAAGAATGCCTGCACTGGTTGTTCTATATGTCTCATTGAAGGTTGAGAAATATTCTGCAATATTCAACATGCAAAATGCTCTAGTTGCTAATGCTTGTTTTATCTAGGCATGTGTACATTTGAATATTGGAACTATGCTGGTCATTGACTCATCTGGTAATAAAATGGCAGATGCACTTATGGGCGTCTTCATGGAGTTGGGCATGTACAGTATGTATATTGCGTTATGATGTTTGATTTGGATTCGCACTTTTTTGTGCGCAAGAACTAATGTTTTTGCAGATTCTTGAGTAAAGCTAGGAATAGCTGTTTCCAATTCCATGCCCGTTTACCGCTAATCCACGTTGACTGCGGCATTGCCTACAGACAGGAAACTGGAGGAAAACGTGTGCGTTTTGGTAGCACCCTCCACTTCCAGGAAGGTCTGTTAAACTAGTGGTGAACTTGCCACAGAGGTGGGCACACTACTACTTAGCGACTGAAGTGTTAACCACATGCTTAGTTCACAAAAACAGACTAAAATAATGATGATGGCTGTAAACATATGAAGGATCGTTGACGGCCCTAGTTAATTAATTTCAAACAAGTGCACTACTCTTTCTAGAAGCTGAAATGGCAGCGTCCGGATAGGTTGATGCTTAAGGTGATTACACAGGGCACAGCACGTGCTTCACAGAGGGGTGGCTGCTATTTTAACATTATGCGGTTTTAAAGGGATGGATGAGAGAGGAAGCAACATTGTCTCTGGCGACAGAAATATTTCACCATCAATTAAGGTAGAGAGGCCTGCACAGACAAAGTAAGAATAATAATAAAGAGAGAAGACAGCAAGATAAAGGAATATTACCCCCAGGTCGCTCCTGTCCTCCTCCCATTCCTTAACAAGTGGAGATGACCATCTCCACGACAGAAAAAAAGAAAAGGAGCATGCTGGGATACCCAACCCACTCCCTCCCACTGGGAGTACATAAGCGGTACCATCCCAGCATGCAGCCTGTTCTTTTTTTCTATCTCCCGACAGATTGGAACGTGTTTGGACTTACCTGATGGATTCTTCGCTGGACGTCTCGTCGGGGCTGCTGGGCTGTTCCCACCGTCCTCTTCCGCGTTCTCCTGGCCTGCCGGGCTTGCCAGGAGCCGCGTTGACCACCGACCGGCCCTTTGCGGCTGGGGCGCTGTTCCTCCCGGTCTCTTCCGGGTTGCAGTGCACGTCCCCCTGTGGCTTCGCCGGTCTGGGGGATGCGCTGCTGAGGCTGTTCGGTGGGTCCTGGGGCTCTGAGGGGCGATGCTCCTGGGTCCCCTGCCTGGCGTTTGTTGTCCTGCTGGCCTCCTCTTATTCCTGCTGCTCCTGCTGCTCGGTTGCATCGGTGCAGGGGCGGGCCTTGCTGTGGCCTCGGAGGCCGTTTTCGGCAGACTTCTCCGCCCGGGGCTGGTTCCTGGTGCGCGCCTGGGCGGCTGTTAGGGGGCAGTGGGCTTGTGGTGCGCCCTTTTTGCCCCCTTGGTGAGTACCGCGTAGCGGCCTTCTTTTTTTCTCCTTGCTGTTTTTGGGATGTGTTGGCTGGCTCTCCTTCTGGCTGCTTGGATTGGGGGTTGGGACTCCTGATGATGCGGGTGTTTGTGCCCGGGGACCCATGCATGCGGGGCAGGCGCTCTTCTGCTGGGCTGCTTCACCACTTCTGCACCTGCGTCTCCTCTGGCCGTCCTTCCTGTGTGCGCCCCTTCTTGTCTGTGGGTGAGGTTGTGGCATGAGGCTGGGGCTACCGACTTCCGTGCTTGTGCCTGCTGGTTTACCCTTGGAATCCTCTCCGCATCCTGTGTTTCCGTACTTGATCCCATGTGTGCTGTACCTCATGCTTGTGTCATTGCATTGGTCATTTCAGATGGGTTGCGCTTCACTTGCGGTGTCGTGTGCTGCTGTTTGTGGTTTGGCTGGTTTGGGGATTGGGCTGTTTGATGGGGTCTGCGCTGCAGCCTACGTTCCTGTGGCTTTGGTGCCCACTCTTGTGGTTTTACTATCTGCTGCGGTGTCTCTGTTCCTTTTCGCCTGGGTTTTCCGGGTTCGGTTGGCTTCTGCTTTCCGTGGGATTCGCTTGCAGCCCTGGGTGATGCTTCCTCGTGCCCTCTTTGGGTGTTTGGGTTGCTGCCTGCTTGGCATTCTGGTCGCTGCCGCTCTGTGCGCCTGGGCCTCTGGGTGGTGCCGGGGTTTGTACCCGGTGCCTCCTGCTTGCGTTTCTTGCCCCCTTTTCTTTGCGCTGGTCTCCGCTGGTCTCCCTGGGCCTTCCCGTCTGGGTTTCTTGCTTCCTTTAGGGTGCTGTTGGATTCAGTCGTCCTCAGGTCTCTTCCGGTGCTGATGGTTTCCTGTCTCTGCTGGCTCCTGTTCCTGCGTGCTGGCCCTCTGTACTTTGCTAGTTGTGTGTAGTGTGGGTCTGCTTGCTGTCTCGGTCCGGGGCCCTTGGTGTCTCCGGCCTGGTTCTCTGCCTCCTGTGCCCCCTGCTCCCGGGGCCCTGGTGGTCCTTCGGCTTCTTCTGCTGCCTACGGCGTTGGCTCCCGTGCCTTCGCTGTCCTGTCTTGGGCCATGTTTTCCCCTGGGTTGCTTCCTTTTTTGGGGGGTTTTGCCTGGGGGGAAGGGGGGTCCTTCGGAGCTTCCTCCATGGGTTGTTTGTTCCCTAGCCTTTTGGTTTCTCGCTTGCTCGGCGCTTGTTGCTGGTTGGCGTCTGGGCTGAGGGTCGGACCCTGTGGGTCCCCTTGGTGCTTGCTGCCTGGCGGCTTCTTGCTTGCATGTGCTGGGCTGAGGCCTTGGCTTCTGTTGCGCCTGCTGCCCGCCCTGCTTGCTTTGGGCGATCTCTCCCGGGGTTTGTTGACTTCTTCTTGTGGCCTCTTTGCTCTGTCCTTTGGGCCTCCGGCTGTCCTGCCTTGCGGGCTTCTGTTGTCCCTGGTCGGTCCTGGTGGGTGCCTGGTTTGGGGTATGCCTGGACTGGTGCCTTGCTGTTCTTGGGCTTCCTTTGCCTGCTTGTGGCCCTTCCGCCCGTTGGATCCTGCCCTTCTGTGGGTTTGGGCCTGGTGCGTGCCTGTCTGGGGCCTGCCTGCCTGTGGTTTTTTGCTGTTGGGTGCTTCTTGTGTCCTTCCGGGTGCTTTTGCTTGCCCCTTGCCCCTCGCTTGCGGTGTCTGCCTTCCGTGGGTTCGCTGGATCCTCCCCCTAGTTTTCCAGGGGGGAAGCTGTTGTGTCCTTCCTCGAATTCTGGTGGGCCCTTGACCTTGTTGGCCTGTTGGCTCTGGGGCAGTGCTGATCGGGACCCTGATGGCTTCTGGCTGGTGTTGGGTGTTGGCATGTTGGGCTTGTCTTCTCGCCTGCCGCTCCTTTTGCCTCCTGTGGTGGCTGGGTGTCGTTGGTCTTCCTTGGCCTCTGCCATGGGTGGCCCCTTGTTCTTCGGGTGCCCGGCTCCTGTGCCATGCACTGCTTGCTGTACCCTTCCCCTGCTTGTGTTTGTTGGGGGTCGGCCTCCCCTGGTGCGTGGGCTGCTTTGTTGCTTCCCGCTCCTCTCGTTCCGCTTTCGGGTTGCGGTGTGCTTGCCTAGGGCTCTGTTTTTTTCCCCTTGGGGGCCTGTCGTTGGGCCTGTACTCCCGCGCAGGCTGTTTGCGGCCTGTGGCGTCTGTGACCCTTGCTCTCTTGTTGGCTCTGGGGTGTTCCTTCTCCCCTTGTTTGGGTCTGTTCCTGCTCCCCTGTTGGGTGGTGCGCTTATGGCTTCTCTGGGCTCCTCTCCTTTTGGTGCCGGGGTTGTTCCGGTGTGCTCTTGGGTCCTGGGCTCTGCTTCTGTTGGGTTTGCCCTTGCGTCTCTGTGTTTGGCCTCCCATTCGCTTGTGCGTTTGGGTTGCTGGTACGCCTCTGGGCTTGGTTGTGTCTGGCTTTGTGCTGTTGGGCCCTTGTTTGCCTGGGGTCTTCTTTTGGTCCCTGCTTGGGTCCTTTCCTGGGCGCTCCTTCTCTTGGGCTTTGTTGCGGTCCTGGACTGGTCTTCGGTCCTTTCCTGTGCCGTTCGTTTCAGCTGGCTGTGGCCCTGGGTCCGTGGTGTGGGCTGTTGGGCTTCCTCCCTCTGCTTCTTCGCTCTCTGGATGGCCTGGCTGTGATTGGATGCGGTGCCTTTCCCTGTGCCCCTTCTTGGTTAGGGTTTTTTTTTGCCTCTCCTTCCGGGTCCTGGTGGTGCTGTGTTGTGTGCCTCTTGCCTGGTTCGCCTGCTGGTTTTCCAGCTGGCTTCTTGGGGGTTGGGCTGTTGGCCTCCTTGTTGGTCTTTCCTGTTTTGCCCTACTGCCTCTTGGGATTCGCCATCGGTGGTTCCTTGGTGTCCTCCTTTCTACTCGTGCCGGTTGGTCTGCTCTTGGTTGGTGTTGTTTCCTCCTTTACGGTTCTGGGGTGTTGGTTTCCCCGGTTCCGTGTTGGGCCTCTGTTGTTGTCTTTTTGATGCCCTGGTTTTTTGCCGGGTCTGCTTCGGGTTGGGCTTCTTTGCTCTCCCTGGCCTCCGTTGGGTGGGTTGCTGGGCTTCTTGTCCCGGTGTTTCCTTCATTTGGGATGTGCCTCGGGCCTGGCCTTTTCTTGTCCCCCGGGTTCTTTTCCCGGTGGGGTGGCCTTTTGGTTCATGCGGCTCTTCGTTGTCTCGGCTGGGGTCCGCCGTTGGTCGGTCCTGCCCTGTGGCCTGGTCCTTTTGTGGGTTTCTGGCCCGGCCCTTTCGCCCTGTGCGGTCTGTTCTCCTCTGCTCTTGGCCGTTGGGCTGGGTTGGCCTGTTTGGTTCCTGGTTGGATGGCTGCCTGGTGGTGCCTGGTTCTGTGGGCTTCGCCCTTGGGGGGTCTCTCCCTGGTCAGTTGCCCTTTTCTGGCTCCGTTTCCCCGTTGGGGTGAGCCCCCTTCCCCTGTCCTTCCTTTCGTCGTTCTTGGGGGGGGTCTTGGTTTTGGCCCCTCTGGTTGCTCCATTGGGGCTTGGCTCTGTGTGTGTGGCCCCTTCTGGCTTGCCTGGGGGGGTTTCTTGTGTTTTTTCTCTGGTCGTCCCCAGCTGGATTTGGGGTGTCGGCTCTGTCCGCTTGGTTGGGGGCATGCTTGGTTGTGTGCTCCTGTCTTCGTTTTTTTCTCCTTCTTGTGGGCTCCTTTTGCTCCTGTGTGGTGCCCTTTTTCGGTCTGGTGCCCTTGGTGTTGGTGGGGTGCCAGAAGGCCGGTTTCTCTGCTTTGGTATTCTCCACTTGTTAAGGAATGGGACGAGGACAGGAGGGACCTGGGGGTAATGTCCTATTACTTACCGGTAATCTTCATTACTCCTGGTCCCGTTGTCCTTGTCCCATTCCTTACATCCCTCCCTCCCTCCCTGGTGGCCGGCCTTCCGGTTGTTGTAACAGTGGTGAGGGTTTGATAATTTGGAGGAAGCTTGGCGCTCGAGCGTGTACGTGGTTAGTCAAGTGAACAAAAATGTACGGTGCCACCAGGTCAGGGGTGACAAACCCAATGAAATTACCCCTGCAATGCGTAGGTCAAGACCTACAACAAAAACTGAAAATGAGATCCTGTGCACACGTATGGGTAATTGGCTGGTCCTGTATGTATTTAGTAAATGCCAGAAGGAGTCGGACAGATTCTTTGTAATGGATAAACACCGGTTGACATCAGGTGTGTTGCGTGCAAAAATTCCTTTAATGAAAAGTTTCAGTGCAATATACAAAAGAGAATTGATCAATTCTCTTTTGTATATTGCACTGAAACTTTTCATTAAAGGAATTTTTGCACGCAACACACCTGATGTCAACCGGTGTTTATCCATTACAAAGAATCTGTCCGACTCCTTCTGGCATTTACTAAATACATACAGGACCAGCCAATTACCCATACGTGTGCACAGGATCTCATTTTCGGCCTTCCGGTTGTTGGCTTGGTGTTTTCAGGCTGCATGCTGGGATGGTACCGCTTATGTACTCCCAGTGGGAGGGAGTGGGTTGGGTATCCCAGCATGCTCCTTTTCTTTTTTTCTGTCGTGGAGATGGTCATCTCCACTTGTTAAGGAATGGAAAGAGGACAAGGGGACCAGGAGTAATCAAGATTACCGGTAAGTAATAGGACATTGACGAACATCTATTTAAACACCCAGAAATCTCCCTGAATACATTTATCTGAAAGCATCAAGCAGGGCAAATCAAATAAACTATTGTTGTCATTTTTCCATAGTAAATTACACTTATGGGACAATGTTTCTTTCATCGCCATTGAACACTGGAAATTTCAGGGAATGTTCGATGTTAAATGTAAAGACATTAGCATCCACAACACGTCACGTTTTTTGTAAAGATGTTGTTCCTGTTACCTCTTTACGAAGGGCCAGAATTACAAATATTCATTTGGAATCTGCCCTAGGCCAATGCATCTTAGCTACTTAACAAACTGAATTCGCAGTCGTGTAAAACGCACAGCGGGGGTCATTTTTCGGCCGCATTTGACAATAGTGTAAAAGGGGCACTGCCTGTTGGGCGGAGGACAGCTCTTGGATTGTTTTGGGAAAAAGGGGGTGGTGATGGACAGAGTTTCTGAAGGATGCAGAATACTCTTACCAAGTCAAGAGATCATGGATTTAATCCATCACCGTTTTTTAGCTCACTGCACCATCCCAGCTCAGAACCTGGCTACATGCAAATTAGACTGTACCTGTCCCAGTACATGATGGGAACAGGGCAAACCAAACTACCAAGCCAATTCTTATACTGGGAAGGAAACAAGCTTCCGGGGACCGGTTTCTGGCATCACAGCCTTCGTCGGCCCGGCTTGCCTGAATCCTGATGTTGCAATGAGCAAGGGTCTCACGTCTGAGCATACCCTCCCACACTGAGTGTGGATAAAATCGATTTGGGAAAAAGGGGGTTGTGATGGACAGAGTTTCTGAATGATGCAGAATACTCTTACCAAGTCAAGAGATCATGGTTTTAATCCATCACCGTTTTTTAGCTCACTGCACCATCCCAGCTCAGAACCTGGCTACATGCAAATTAGTTCGTACCTGTCCCAGTGCATGATGGGAACAGGGCAAACCAAACTACCAAGCCAATTCTTATACTGGGAAGGAAACAAGCTTCTGGGGACCGGTTTCTGGCATCACAGCCTTCGTCGGCCCGGCTTGCCTGAATCCTGATGGTGCAATGAGCAAGGGACTCACGTCTGAGCATACCCTCCCACACTGAGCGTGGCTAAAATCGATTTGGGAAAAAGGGGGTGGTGATGGACAGAGTTTCTGAATGATGCAGAATACTCTTACCAATTCAAGAGATCATGGTTTTAATCCATCACCGTTTTTTAGCTCACTGCACCATCCCAGCTCAGAACCTGGCTACATGCAAATTAGTCTGTACCTGTCCCAGTGCATGATGGGAACAGGGCAAACCAAACTACCAAGCCAATTCTTATACTGGGAAGGAAACAAGCTTCCGGGGACCGGTTTCTGGCATCACAGCCTTAGTCGGCCCGGCTTGCCTGAATCCTGATGGTGCAATGAGCAAGGGACTCACGTCTGAGCATACCCTCCCACACTGAGTGTGGATAAAATCGATTTGGGAAAAAGGGGGTGGTGATGGACAGAGTTTCTGAATGATGCAGAATACTCTTACCAAGTCAAGAGATCATGGTTTTAATCCATCACCGTTTTTTAGCTCACTGCACCATCCCAGCTCAGAACCTGGCTACATGCAAATTAGTCTGTACCTGTCCCAGTGCATGATGGGAACAGGTCAAACCAAACTACCAAGCCAATTCTTATACTGGGAAGGAAACAAGCTTCCGGGGACCGGTTTCTGGCATCACAGCCTTCGTCGGCCCGGCTTGCCTGAATCCTGATGGTGCAATGAGCAAGGGACTCACGCCTGAGCATACCCTCCCACACTGAGTGTGGATAAAATCGATTTGGGAAAAAGGGGGTGGTGATGGACAGAGTTTCTGAATGATGCAGAATACTCTTACCAAGTCAAGAGATCATGGTTTTAATCCATCACCGTTTTTTAGCTCACTGCACCATCCCAGCTCAGAACCTGGCTACATGCAAATTAGTCTGTACCTGTCCCAGTGCATGATGGGAACAGGGCAAACCAAACTACCAAGCCAATTCTTATATTTGGAAGGAACAAGCTTCCGGGGACCGGTTTCTGGCATCACAGCCTTCATCGGCCCGGCTTGCCTGAATCCTGATGGTGCAATGAGCAAGGGACTCACGTCTGAGCATACCCTCCCACACTGAGTGTGGATAAAATCGATTTGGGAAAATGGGGGTGGTGATGGACAGAGTTTCTGAATGATGCAGAATACTCTTACCAAGTCAAGAGATCATGGTTTTAATCCATCACCGTTTTTTAGCTCACTGCACCATCCCAGCTCAGAACCTGGCTACATGCAAATTAGTCTGTACCTGTCCCAGTGCATGATGGGAACAGGGCAAACCAAACTACCAAGCCAATTCTTATACTGGGAAGGAAACAAGCTTCCGGGGACCGGTTTCTGGCATCACAGCCTTCGTCGGCCCGGCTTGCCTGAATCCTGATGGTGCAATGAGCAAGGGACTCACGTCTGAGCATACCCTCCCACACTGAGTGTGGATAAAATCGATGGTGCAGTGAGCTAAAAAACGGTGATGGATTAAAACCATGATCTCTTGACTTGGTAAGAGTATTCTGCATCATTCAGAAACTCTGTCCATCACCACCCCCTTTTTCCCAAATCGATTTTATCCACACTCAGTGTGGGAGGGTATGCTCAGACGTGAGTCCCTTGCTCATTGCACCATCAGGATTCAGGCAAGCTGGGCCGACGAAGGCTGTGATGCCAGAAACCGGTCCCCGGAAGCTTGTTTCCTTCCCAGTATAAGAATTGGCTTGGTAGTTTGGTTTGCCCTGTTCCCATCATGCACTGGGACAGGTACAGACTAATTTGCATGTAGCCAGGTTCTGAGCTGGGATGGTGCAGTGAGCTAAAAAACGGTGATGGATTAAAACCATGATCTCTTGACTTGGTAAGAGTATTCTGCATCATTCAGAAACTCTGTCCATCACCACCCCCTTTTTCCCAAATCGATTTTATCCACACTCAGTGTGGGAGGGTATGCTCAGACGTGAGTCCCTTGCTCATTGCACCATCAGGATTCAGGCAAGCCGGGCTGACGAAGGCTGTGATGCCAGAAACCGGTCCCCGGAAGCTTGTTTCCTTCCCAGTATAAGAATTGGCTTGGTAGTTTGGTTTGCCCTGTTCCCATCATGCACTGGGACAGGTACAGACTAATTTGCATGTAGCCAGGTTCTGAGCTGGGATGGTGCAGTGAGCTAAAAAACGGTGATGGATTAAAACCATGATCTCTTGACTTGGTAAGAGTATTCTGCATCATTCAGAAACTCTGTCCATCACCACCCCCTTTTTCCCAAATCAGCTCTTGGATTGTGCCACGCGGGTCTACCAGACACGTTGCACACACCTTGATTTTGTGACAGGGGTGTGCTGCAATGTGCATTAGAGGCACAGACCTTATCACAACTACAGTTCTATTTGAGCAGAAATGCGGCAATTTTGATGAGGACCTAAAATTCCACCCATCGTATTACAGACCTGCCAACTCACAAGGTGCAACCGCGTGTCACACAGTGTCCACTCCCTACACAAGGTCACCCGGAGGACCCGATATCACATGGTGGTTGGGGAAATAAGGTAGAAACCAGTGCAAAGAGTGGCTTTCCATCTCGTCTTTCGAGGCTTTGAACAGCCGATGTCTATTTAAAGGTGTGAAAATGCACCAGGACATTGGCACCAGCCTCAGCAAGCTTTTCTCTTTTTGAAGGAGGGGTTTGGTGGGGGAGGGGCAAAAGTGCGTCTGAGGTACTTCTTGTCACACGTCCCACCACATCCACATACCATGTTTTTTATTTCTTAGTTGACAGGTCTGAGAATATCAGGCTTCCACACTGCACTACTTATACAGGACTTGAGCAACGGGGTTCACAATTACATTTCTACCACTGATTTAGCTTTAGAAATATAAATTAAGATATATTTCCCTTTAGTGTCTCTAAATGTAAAAGGGTTCACCTGAACCCTGCCACTGAAAAGCAAGAAGCCAATTGACATCACCAGGTCCCTTAACCCACATGGCTCATAGAAGGCAATGCATTTTAGAGCATTGTTAAGGTGCCTTCTGCCCTAATATTCAAGCTGGGCCAGCCAGTAAACATGTAGGCGAAAGATATGCTTCTGGCCTGGTCATAGGCTGGAGCCAAGGCAAATTTGTGAATTTGAACTTGACCAAAAACTAGGACTTTAACTGGGTCGGGTCCGAATGGGTCTCAGGCCCGATAGTGATTAAATATGACTTTGAAACTGGTCCCTATCAAGTACTATAATAATGTCCTTAAGTTTACAGGCAAAAACAGTGGCCCATTTCTCAAGAATGACTCTAAACACTCTATGACAATCCATGTCGGCAATCTGGTCCATTTATATTTCACATGTTTTTCTGCCCCTTACATTCCCTAAGATTATTTGCTTTTTTCAGATGTTGTGCTTCTCTCTTTTTTATATATGACTGTTGTGTAGTGCATACTGGGAAGCGAGGCTTCTCCAGGTGTGTGGATGTGTTCAGGCTATGGGTGGGTGTTTATGACAGATCACAACTGAGGCTGGAGACAATGCAAGATTCTCAGGGCCTGTCAGTAGATTATAGTGGTGGACAGACTAAAAGCACATCCAGTCCTTGGCCTCTCTGATGAGGATATAGAGCGATGGTCACCTATGTGTCAATCCTATTTGTGAGAAAGTGTGTAAAGGAAGTACACACCTATAAAACTATAGACTGCAGCAAAACAAAAGAAAATGTATTGCTTAGAGTTGAGTGAGTGGAGTGTGTGTGATGGGGATGGTGGAGGTGGAGGTGAGGAAATGGAAATAAGTGCGTGCTGAAGGAGAGGAACAAGAAATCAAAACGAGCCGAAGAGGAAACATATGACTAGTAAGACCTCCAGAGGTTTCCAGGAATATGTGAAGAGAAAAACGTTCTGAGTGTCCAACAGAATGAGAGACTGCAGAGGAAAGTGGTATGAGGGGGAGTGAATGAGAAACTCCCAAGATCACTACACCTTTCACAGACCTTAGTAATGTTTAAATTTAAAGTCTCATATTTTTACAATGGAAATATTTTCAAACATAACCATTCAAACCAAAATCATTGTTTTAACTCATTTATTTGATTCTGACAACAAGCACTGGCAAAGCCAATAGGTCTGGATTGTTTTATACACATTTTTATTGTTGCGAGATATGTCCCGAGGCACTCTATAACTGTTCAGGTGACACTCATTGTGAAGCACTAGATTTTAGTTTGCATGTTTTAAGCCATTCTCTTAATTATTTAAGTAACATCTCTTGGAAATGATTACTAGTTATGCTTCTTTGACTGTGCCCATTTTGAAGACCTCCACCCTTTTCCTCCCACTTAATTTCTGCCCAACACAATGCACATAAATATTTCCGAGAGGTAATTTGGCCCATTTCTCTGGTGTTATGTGTGCAGGCACGGAACCGAAACAAAAACCTGGGTGCCTAAAAGTGTAGATTAGCGAAAACAATATTTTAGCTCACATAAAAGTAATAAAGATCGATGTAACTTCAACCATAATTTGTCCAGTAATTATGCGCTGGCCTTGAAATTAAACCTGAGTAGCTAAATCACTAGCATGCCACCATTTTAATCCTATGTCACTTTATATATCTTTAATCCAACATTCAAAAAATAAGTTGTGATTGGGATATGAAATGCTCTGTGGAACAGTATATTTATCAGCCAAATCAAAAGTAGATGGAATATTCAGAGATGGTGGAGTCCTGATGCATCCTGTGCATAGGAGGTCGGTAGCCATATAAAGGATTTCTATTATTTCTGATCAATCTACACTTTCATATCATTTACTGGCAAACATTGACATAGAGTGAGTGCATGGCTGCATCCACGATTCAGAGGTGCTCAACATCAATTCACATCTTATTGAGTTATTTGTGGTAAATCATGAGCACTGACGTGGCTAAAACCACACCCTATGCTTATTAAAATATGAGGAATTTTAATTCACTGATGAAATTCACTCTTTCTTTAGGTCTGCCTTTACAGCGCAGATGTTGTTATACCTTATGTGATCAACAGAAAAAAAGCTTTAAAAAACACTTCTTTGAAGGGAGCTTAAGCTCTGCCTACATTATGATCATTCTCTCCACAATCACTTGTTTGGATCATAGTTGCGTGTTTCAATTTACTAAAAATGTTCCATTGCAGTTCATGCACTTTGAAAGGGTCCATGAACTGCAATGGAGTTGTAGTTTTATAATGCATTCTGATTAAAATAAAAAAATCCCAACAATTGCTGCTGGTCTTAAAGAGAGTGTTTCATACCATGTGAGCAAATAGCAGTACGGCCGTCTGTGCACAGCATAATGATCTGAGAGAAGGTGCACTATCCCAATGCTCATTTTTAGGCCTCAAGACTAATCCTTTGAAATTATGAAGGGCATCTCTTCACTCAAGTTAGCTGCAGGGTCAATCTCATGATGCGCCAGTCACCTTCAATGAAAGAAACCCTCTCATAATTAGAGTTTGATTACTGCAGGTGTGGTGAAAGGCAACAACAGCAAGTATCTCTTCTCTGTATATGTTTTAAGCAACATTGGACCAGGTATGAAAACAGCCGGTTACTACTCCTAGACATGTTTGGTGGGGAAAATACCGGACAATTTACGCCCTTGAAAATCTAACAGATATAGTTCATGACAGAATGGACGAATTAAAAGCCACTTGGCTCACTTTCAAAACTTTCATGAAAATGGAAAGAACCAGGGGGCATATTATCAAGGACGGCGTTAAAATTATCGCCGGTTTAGCGGCAGAAAACTGCCGCTAAAGCGGCGATAATGGGCTTGATAATTTGCCGCAGAGAATTCCAATAGAAGCCCATATTCACACCAGAACATGGACTTCTATTGGAATTCTCAAGGGCATATTATCAAGCCCATTAACACCGCTTTAGCGACAGTTTTCTGCCGCTAAACCGGCGATAATTTTTAACGCCATCCTTGATAATATGCCCCCATGGCAGCCCTTTTGCCCGAGCTGATTCGGAGGGCTGGACTCAATGCAATGCTATCAACGTCAGACAGTTTGTTGTACTGTGATAGACTGTCTTGAACAAATGTTGTTGTTTATAATCTCCCAACGCAAGGATTATGCATTTAAATTGTGTGTGTCGCTCCCTTACAGAGCATAATATCGATTATTTATTGCATTAACAATGTAGCAGTGGTAAATGTTTAAAAATAAAGTGGTAAAATAGGGAAAGAAGGGCATGAGATATGCGTTGAATTGCAATGAGGCAGGAGCCAGAAGCCTAGTTGCTGGGAGCCCATGGGGACAGCAAGGCAGCAGCACCCAGGTACCACTGCAGCTCAGCCCCCGACGCCTCCTGCACTGGTTACGGGATAATTATTTAACACTCTTGCTTATTATTTCTTTACTGCTTTTGTATGCATGTAGAGAGGGCAGACTGCTGTGTGATCCTCCATCAGTGCTGTCCCGGTGCTGTTTGCCTTCTGAAACCATGCTTGATGCTCAGTTACATTTTCTGCTGTCACTCATCTGCACTTGCTGCCACCTAGCAGCCCCGGCGTAATAAAAACATCACATATATTGTTCAAAGTGAATTCCAAGTCCAGTAGGTTAATCAATTGTACTAAATATGTCAGCTTCATCAATAGATTTGATAACAAAACACCATAACAAGGGGTGGCCAGCAATACTCCACCTACATGCGGAACTCTGTAAAACTCTATGAGGTCCGCTCACTCCTACTCCTATGTGGCCCCTGTAGCCACACTTTGGGTCAATGGACAATGCACAAATCCCACAGCTATCTGTAATGGCATGCGGCAGGGCTTTCTGCTGTTGCCTTTGTTGTTTGCTCTAGCGGTCAAGCCCCTGGCTATTTCCATCTGCTGCACGGCTGCAATAGAAGGGATTCCTTTTGGAGGCTCGCGCCATAAGATCAGTCTGTTTGCCGATGACCTCTTACTTACCCTTTCAAAACCCGACACCTCACTCAAAGCTGTGGTAGATAGTCTGACTGCATTTGAAGCAGTATCAGGCTTCAAGATCAATATGTCAAAGTCGAGCGCACTCAACTTGGCGATTCCCAACCCAGATCTTGCTGCTGTATAAGAGCTTGCACCCTTCTGTTGGTCCTCAGATACCATTAGATATCTAGGTCTCAATCTCACACCTACCTATGCTCTCTACCTGGACACAGGTGAAACTGGTGCCTGCTCCGCCGTTCGATCTTGGAAGATCTTTGAAGATGGAAACCCTTGCACATCTTATTGCTGGGGAGGATTGCAGTCATCAAAATGAATGTGCTCCCATGCGCCTTATACCTATTTCGGAATCTACCCACCCCAATCCCACACGATGACATTATGCAATTAAAACACAACATACTTGCTTTTAATTGGAATGGGAATAGACTTCGAATCTCCAACCCCCTAATGATGCAGCCAAGAGATAAAGGCGGTCTTGCTTGCCCCAAACTCCTAGAGCATTACTTGACTGACCATTTGCATTACGTATCCGAATGGGTGGTGAGAGAAAGGGAGA
Source organism: Triturus cristatus (assembly GCF_964204655.1). Lineage (NCBI taxonomy): Eukaryota > Metazoa > Chordata > Amphibia > Caudata > Salamandridae > Triturus > Triturus cristatus. Next base: position 440,672,808 of record NC_140582.1, on the reverse strand, counting down.
GGCACTGGTTGCATATGAACAGGGCGGTGGCATGTAGATGGCTGTGGGATCTCATCTGGTTACCCCAATATGGCAGACCACACATTCCATACCTCGCCACCCCTACCGAAACAATGCTGGACATATGAGACAAATTAGCCACTAAAAAAGGGCTGGCCACCTTCATACTAATCTCATGGAATCCATACTTTACCCCGGCATTACCGACTCACTCCTTTCAGGTTTTGACTGCAAGTAACTGTAGAATGCTATGTGACCTCTTCACAGCGACCACCATAAAAACCTTTGAGCAATGCAAAGAAAATATAACATTCTCGAGACAGCTAGGCTATAATACTTCCAGCCACGATGCTAGGAACTACACCCCTCAGTGTACCTTGAGCAGCCGTGGTCCGTGCAGGTAACAGGGGTGGGGCCAAGTAAAGGGGGATTTCGAGGGACGATGCTGAGGGAAAATTAAATAAATCATTTTCCCTCTGCATCGTCCCTCGAAATCCCCCTTTACACAACCCCACCACCCCACCGCTGTTACCTGCATGGACTACGGCTGACCTTGAAGTCATGCGACCCTTCACTCTCCTCGAGAATCTTTTTAGAGCATATGAAGGTTCACGGGGGCTCATCTCCAACACCTACCATACGGTCCAACAGGATCACTGACATAATATCGACTACAAAAATATAGACTTACAAAAATATCGATGCCAAAATATAGAATGCCAAAATATCGAAGTCCTATCTCCAAACAGGAAATTACAAAAATATCGAATCCAAAATATCGTTGTAAATAATATAGTTAGTCAAAATATCGAATTTTTTAAATGTTTTAAAAGTAATGTTAAATTAATTAAAAAATACATATAATTAACTGACACATACTTAAAAATACTTAAATAACAGTAAACTTAATGAATAATTAAAGTAAGTAAAAAAAAAAATTTAATACATATATCTTAACGTGATATTAATTAAAAATATTCAATATTTTCTGTGTAGGATAGTGGGCGCGTAAAATTTACTATTACCACTCCAGTAAGTGCAATAGTAGGGAAAGCGTTGCATAGCGGGAGGGTAAAAATTACTATTCCCACTCCAGAGAATGCAACAATAGGGAAAGCGTTGGACAGCGGGAGGGTAAAAATTACTATTCCCACTCCAGAGAGTGCAACAGTAGGGAAAGCATTGGATAGCGGGAGGGTAACATTTACTATTCCCACTCCAGTGAGTGCAACAGTAGGGAAAGCGTTGGATAGCGTAGGGGTAAAAATTACTATTCCCACTCCAGAGAGTGCAACAGTAGGGAAAGCGTTGGATAGCGGGAGGGTAAAAATTACTATTCCCACTCCAGAGAGTGCAACAGTAGGGAAAGCGTTGGATAGCGGGAGGGTAAAAATTACTATTCCCACTCCAGAGAGTGCAATAATAGGGAAAACATTGGATAGCGTAGGGGTAAAAATTACTATTCCCACTCCAGAGAGTGCAACAGTAGGGAAAGCGTTGGATAGCGGGAGGGTAACATTTACTATTCCCACTCCAGTGAGTGCAACAGTAGGGAAAGCGTTGGATAGCGTAGGGGTAAAAATTACTATTCCCACTCCAGAGAGTGCAACAGTAGGAAAAGCGTTGGATAGCGGGAGGGTAACATTTACTATTCCCACTCCAGTGAGTGCAACAGTAGGAAAAGCGTTGGATAGCGTAGGGGTAAAAATTACTATTCCCACTCCAGAGAGTGCAACAGTAGGGAAAGCGTTGGATAGCGGGAGGGTAAAAATTACTATTCCCACTCCAGAGAGTGCAACAGTAGGGAAAGCGTTGGATAGCGGGAGGGTAACATTTACTATTCCCACTCCAGTGAGTGCAACAGTAGGGAAAGCGTTGGATAGCGTAGGGGTAAAAATTACTATTCCCACTCCAGAGAGTGCAACAGTAGGGAAAGCGTTGGATAGCGGGAGGGTAACATTTACTATTCCCACTCCAGTGAGTGCAACAGTAGGGAAAGCGTTGGATAGCGTAGCAACCTCGGTTCGTATCCGAGTCACGGCACCTTTGAAGTGGGGCAAGATGGCGGCCGTCTCCTTGGCCGAGTAAGCCGGTACTAGCTCCCTCTCCGGATGAACCGCTAGGACTTACAGCGATGTAGCGTGATTCACATCTTCTTGCCATGAACAGAAGCGGGTGTCTGCAATGATTCGTTGGCTGCTCTGTAACGCGGCGATTCAACACACATTTTCGGCTCGCGGCTTTCTGGGATACAGTCTAACGGGGGTAGATCGTACTGCCAAATCCCCTCGGCGGCTCTTGTGTTTTCAGTGGTATAGACTGGTTACTAGCTTGGAAGGCTGCGACGCTACGATGCCACCGAAAAATAGAAATCTCCCAAAAGCGGGGAGAGCCACAGCACAACCATCATCTTCCTCTCATATATCGAAGCAGGCTTCTCCGCTTCCAAAGAGTAAGCGCCCGGACAGTGCAGCTGTTAGGCCTCCGAATGCAGGCTTACCTCCGGTTCCCGCAATGTTCAAACAGCGTCAAGCCGTCTCCTGTGAAACGCCGCGGAGCCCTGCTGATGCTGAGATTCTTTCGCCGGCCGCTGCCGCAACGAGACAATCCGGTAAGGATCAGACCGCTCCTATTGTCTCTCCTTCAATGGGTGGATCTCTGTCTCCTAAGGGGGGCAGCAATAACGTGAGTCCCACAGTTCTGCTTCCTCCGATGAACACAGGGAATAACTTTGAGAATGAGAATGCGGCTGGGGGCCTCATAAGTGTTCAAACTTTGTCTGGAGTAAACATGCAGCCCAGCAGCATGCTGGGAGATGTAGTCTCTAAAGATTCATCTGTAATCGCACCTTTGTTGGCTATGTATCCGCTCCCCATAGTTCAACAGAGTGACACCAAACTTTCAAACAAAGAGGCTGACACGGATGGCGATAATTTTTATTCATTATCTGACCGCACAGGATCCTCAGTCGCTGATGACGCACTGGACAAAGATTGGACCGATGACGAAGAGAGTGTATCAGGAGACTGGCGCCTCAATGAAGTCCTGCATTCTGCTGATGGAATAAGGGACCTTTCCACAGTACGCAAGGTGCCGCAAGAGCTCGGCAGTAATACAGGCTCTCTGGCATGGGACTATTCATTCTCAGGACAACCGAAGGATCAAATTAACGGTCAAGACTTCGATATACAGGGCCCGGACTCTAATCTTGTTAATAATTCACACCCTCCCTCTGGTGAGATGACTCTGTCGATAATCTACCAAACGATTATGGCACATCGTGAGGAAACCAGACAAGAGAGCGCAAGGGCACAAGGGGCATGTCGCAGGGTCCAAAACTCGCTACGAAGGGTGATCAAATCGTGTGCAGATATTGCGGCTAGGGTTACCGAGGCGGAAACTCGGATTTCTTCAATTGAAGACGACCTAGTAACCCAAAAATCCAGTCTAGATGCAATTCAATCCCAACGCGACGATATTCAATGGAAGCTGTCTGATATCGAAAATCGTGCCCGAAGAAATAACTTAAGAGTCTTGGGGGTCCCCGAGGGTAAAGAAGGCACGGACATCCGACAATTTGTGATTGAACTATTCACCGAGGCATTCCCGGAGGTTAAAGAGTGGGATTGGCGCGTAGAGATCCAGCGCGCTCATCGTTTCCCCTTTAAGCCGAAGAAAAGTTCCGGCCAAACAGCAGAGAGACCTCGTGCTATTTTGATATGCTTGCACAATTTTCTTGCTAGAGAGCAGATATTTGACCTAGCTAGACCTGACAGACAAAGATCAGCGAAGGGGTGTCAGTTTTTTGTACGTCCTGACTTTTGTCCAGCCACAGTAGAACGGAGGTGGCAGCTCCGTCAGCTTATTGCTCCCTTTCAAGTGAAAGGTGCACAGGTCTTTTTGCTTTTTCCTGCCAAACTCAAAGTCATTTATCAAGCTCAGACAAAATATTTTGAATCAGAAGTGCAGGCTAGATCTTTTTTAGATTCAATCTAGTGAGTAACAATATTCAGATTGGAAAGCTACTAGATGTGATATATTTATACTTATTTGTGCCGGTGTTTGTGTTTGCTGCTTATGTTTGAAGGCAATGCACTACATTGGGTGTAGTGATTCAGTACTTAAGTTGGTCTCTTTTTTGCTTTTTTTTGCACTGCCTTCTTAATTATGTAGTAGTTAGCGGCAGCATCTGGAGGGGGGGGCCTCTCGGCCTATACCGGCTTCTCCATCATTGGACCACGGTCCTATTGCCTCATTTGGGGGGTTTCCATGGGTGTGGGGGGGGTGCTTTGCAGGGGGGTTGGGGAGGTAGGGGGGTGGGGAGGGGAGGTATTGGGGGTGGGCGAGGTGGAGGGGGGTGGGTGGCACGGGATAAAAAAAAAAAAGAAGCTTGGAAAACAAAATACTTTGGGTTCTTACTATCTTAATCTTTATTCTATTACAGTCATGATTTTGGGCCATATAGCTGTGTGTCAAAATGGTGCTGGCTAGATTACGAATAGCATCCTGGAATATCTGTGGCCTCAATAATGGCAAGAAAAGGGCTCTATTCTCAAACATTGTTCATCAGTTGCATCTAGAAGTAATATGCTTACAGGAAACTCATGTGCCCTGGAACAGTCGTGACTGTTTAAAAATTCCTGGGTTCGACTTGATTGGGTGCTCTCGACAGTCCTCGATGATTAGAGGCGTGGCAATTTTATTGAAGCGTGGGGTGGGATCCTGTGTTAGAACAGCACAAGATAATGGGGGACGCTGGGTGATTGCTGAGCTTTCAATTAGTGGCACCTCATTTACTATCTGTTCAGTCTATAGCTCTAATTTTGATGACCCGGAAGTCCTAGACTATTTAAATGTTGAGTTAGCATTGTGGCCTCACCCTCTATGCCTCTGCGGCGACTTCAATATAAATCTTGCAGCTGATTTTAATATCTCTGACAGCCAGGGAAGGTATTTAGGTAAGAAACCGAGAGTGTTCAGGTCATTACAAGCATTAGTCCAGGAACATTCCTTGACTGATCTCTGGCACCACCACTTTAAAAATCTAGACGGTTACACCTTTTTTTCTGCTCCACATAGGAAAATGGTCCGACTTGATTATTTTTTTTTTTCTGATCAGTATCAAGATCATACCTTGATTTCAATCTTACCCCGTATTATCTCAGACCATAATTCGGTGGTCATCGACCTTACTCTGAATGGAATTGTCAAGCCCATTAAAGTATGGACTTTTGAGAGAAAGCTCTTGACAGACCAGGCATATTTAGATCATATGAGGCCCTGGTTGCATGAATTCTTAAATATTAATAGGGATTCAGCCTCCAGCAGAATTGTCTGGGACACATTGAAAGCTGCAATTCGTGGCGAAACCAAGAGTTTTTCATTTTTCCATCAAAAAAAAGCTCAAGACCAGACTAAGTTCAGGATACAAGCTCTAAGTGCTGCAGAAATTCAGCTTGTCAATGCGATTAGGGAAGGTCGTGATCTATCTCATAGTCAAACCCAGGTAGCTATTATTAGAGCTTCTTTGCTTGAGTTCTTTGGACAGGACCTTGCAGCCAAATACCTTCAGTATCGCTCAATGATGTTTGAGTTTGGTGAACACTCAGGTAAGGTCCTCGCCAAACGACTACAGCAACGAGCTACGGCTAACCGCATTACTAGGATACAAGATAGTCACGGTATTATTCAGGATAATCCAGAATCTGTCTTGTCTGTTTTTCTTGAGTTTTACAAATCATTATATACGGAAGAAATCAGGGACCGAGATATAGATCATGACATCACTACCTTTCTATCGGATCTTAATACTCTCAGAGTTTCAGATCAAGAGAACGCTGTCCTGGCGGCACCGATAGAATGGGCTGAGGTGGAAACTGCACTGAATGCATTGGCAAACGGCAAAGCTGCCGGACCGGACGGGATTCCGCTGGAATTTTACAAAATATTCCGGCTGGAGATCCGCGAGGATTTCTTGAAAATACTAAGAGAGGCACAACTAGGTCATATACCAGACTCTTGGTGCAACACAACTATAATTCTCTTTAAGAAGAAGGACAAACCAGAGTTGGAGCCCGCTTCGTTCCGTCCGATATCATTAATCAATACCGACAACAAAATATTTGCAAAAATTTTGGCAACGAGGCTGGCACGGGTGATAACTCCACTAGTTTCCATTCGGCAACATGGATTTATCCCTGGTAGGGACACGACCGATCACGTCTGCCGCGTTATCGCACTCTTAGACTGGGCCCAGGCCTCGGGTTCCCCTCTTGGGGCAATACTGTTGGACGCCGAGAAGGCGTTCGACAGGGTTGCCTGGGGGTTTCTTTGGCGGGTCCTACATTGGAAGGGGGTCTGTGCCAATTTTATTCATGCTTTGCAGTCTTTATATATAACACCTCGGGCAACTATATCTATATCTGGAAAGGGTTCAAGCTCCTTCGCAATCAGTAGGGGTACTCGACAAGGTTGTCCGTGCTCTCCCCTCCTGTTTGCTCTATATATAGATCCATTCCTGAGTAAACTTGAACTCTGCCCGAACATAGCCTTTGTTAAAAACCATACAGTCGACTTTAAAGCACTAGCATATGCGGATGACATTATAGTGGTTACTTCTGATGTGTCCACCTCATTTTTAGCAATAAAAGCGGCAGCTAAATACTACGGCCAGTACTCGGGCTACAAACTTAATGCCCAGAAAACCCAGGTAGTTCAAACGGCGGCAATGGGCCCCTCTACTGCACCGGTGGTTCCCAGTGCCCGTTACTTAGGGATTGAAATAACTGCCGCAATTGATACTTTGTCTGATAAGAATATCTCACCCATTATTGACAAAGCTAATCTTACGCTATCCAGATTAGACAAGCTGCATCTGTCCCTGTTTGGCAGGCGTAATGTCTTAAAGATGCTGATACTCCCGCAACTTCTGTATTTATTTAGGACTATACCCTTAGAAGTTGCTCATTTCAGCATTATTCGTGCAGAAAGATGTTGCAACAGGTTTCTGTGGGGTTATCGCCAGTCACGCAGGGCCGCTAAATGGATGCAGCTTCCACTGGAAAGAGGGGGGTGGTCGGTTCCAAACCTGCTTCTATACAGCTGGTCAGCGTTTATTCAAAATCTTGCTGTTCCGTTGTTTGGGGACAGAGCAAATCTTCCACCATGCAGGTCACCATCCATCTTTGAGATCGGGCTAGGATATGCTGCCAGGGGGACACTAACGTCAATACTCGAACCCAGCTACTATAAAAAGACCAAGTTTAAAGTTATTATCTCCATGCACTCTATATGGAGGAAGGTTCGACGCAGATGGCCAATTGCTAATATTAACTTCTATACCCCCTTGTCAGCAGCCAGATTGCTCCCGTCAATTTTCCAAGATAACGTCACAATAAGGTGGCAGGCTTCAGGTATTAAGATAGTGGGGGATTTGGCATATGAAGGGAATATGGCCACTTTTCTTTTTTTAAAAGAAAAGTTTGCATTAGACACCCATCATTTTTTTAAATACCTGCAGGTCCGCAGTTGCCTTTCCAAACTTCTATCCAATACCCCAACATTATTTTGCAGGAATACACTCATGGATTTAATTTTTAAAAATTCACGAATTGGACCAATTTATAGAAATCTACTTTCAGTTTTTCCCGATGACATATTGAAATCTAAAGCTAAATTGGAAGCTAAATTTGGCAAGCAGGATATTGATATAGTTCAGGCATTAGAACTCTCTGGCAAGGTTCTAACTTCTGGGAGTTTGCGCTCCCAAAGTTATATGGCCTTATATGACCTTTATTACACCCCAGCCAAAATTTATAAATGGGGAGGTAGGGGTGGCCACAGCTGTCCTAGATGCGGCACAATAGCAGCCGATGATGTCCATATGTTTTTTTCATGTCCCAAATTGGCCCAATTTCTCCAAGAAGTTCAAACATTTATTACTGACTGCCTCAAAATCCCCTTGGTTTTATCAGCTGAATTAGTTATAATGGGTTGTGAAACTGATATCTCTATGAATAGATCGAGTCATGTCACTGCTCTAATATATATTGCAATGTCGCAAATCAGAGTATGTATTACATCAGAATGGATAAACCCTGTTGCCCCAACTTTTATGATCTGGAGAGCAAGGATCTTAGCCCTCCACAGGTTGGAGTCAGCCGTTCTCTCAAGGGGGGGCAGTAGAAGGCGGGAAAGAGGTACACTAATATGGGCCCCATTTACACAATGGTTGGAAGGCTAAGCGGTATTTAACTGGCTCTTATAAATCTATTCTGATTCAGCTCTATTTTTAGTAATATTGCCAATGTAATAATTAATGATATGTCTTTTTTGCTTTCTAAGTAATAGGTGAATGCATGACTGTAATATATGTAATAGATCCTATGTTACTCAACAAGACTATATAAATTGCCTGTGTTTTTCAAGCTGTCAATAAAAAAAAAATTAAAAAAAAAAAAAGGATAGCGTAGGGGTAAAAATTACTATTCCCACTCCAGTGACTGCAACAGTAGGGAAAGCGTTGGATAGCGTAGGGGTAAAAATTACTATTCCCACTCAAGTAAGTGCAATAGTAGAGAAAATAATAAATGTATTTTTATTTTTAAATTAATTAATTATTAATACAAAAACAAGTATTACAATTAATTACCAATCACACAAGAATTGATTATTTATTAATACCAATACATTTTTGTTTAATTAATTAACAATTAATAATTAATTAACAAACAATTGTTTTTCAATAACAAACATTAATAAATGCAAATAATACCAATTAATAATTAATTTATAATATATTAATTAAGGATATACACAAATTATTTAAATAATTATTTTTTTCCAATTATATTACTTCCCACCATATTCACGTATAAACACAATACCCGCTACAAATATTAATTGAATACAATTAACATAATTATCAATTTACCTATTAATACTAATTAATTACCAATTAATACTAATTATTTACCAATTAATAATTAATCAACAACCAATTAATTTGCAATACCAATTAATAATTAACTAATAACAATTACATTACTTCCCACCCTATTCCCCTATAAACCCACAACCCGCTACAGAAGTAAAATGCAAAATTAAATTAAAGATATATTAATTAACAATATACACAAATAAATTAAATAATTATTTGTTTACAATTATAATACTTGCCACCATATTCCCCTATAAACACACTGCCCGCTACAAATATTAAATGAATACAATTAACATAATTATCAATTAAACAATTAATACAAATTAATTACCAATTAATACTAATTATTTACCAATTAATAATTAATCAACAACCAATTAATTTGCAAAACCAATTAATAATTAACTAATAACAATTAAATTACTTCCCACCCTATTCCCCTATAAACCCACTACCCGCTACAGAAGTAAAACGCAAAATTAAATTAAAAATAATTAATAATTCCTATAAATTATTATTTAATAATCTATAATTAAATTACTTCCCACCCTATTCCCCTATAAACCCACAACCCGCTACAGAAGTAAAACGCAAAATTAAATTAAAAATTATTAATAATTCCTATAAATTATTATTTAATGTACTATAATTAAATTACTTCCCACCCTACTCCCCTATAAACCCACAACCCGCTACGGAATTAAATTACAAAAAAATAAAAAAACATAAAATTCAATAATTTAAAAATATTCTAACATACATTCCAATAATAATACATACTTTTAACACATATACTAACACTTAAAACACTATAAAAAATTCGATATTTTTAACAACTATATTATGACTGTCGATATTACTTACTTCTATATTATTGCAATCGATATTTCTTACCTGTTTTTCGATATTCTTCACCACTATATTTTTGCAAGTCGATATTCTGTCCATTCGATATTTAAAACTCGATATTCTGGCTACTCGATATTTTTTTTTCGATATTATGTCTAGTTACCCGGTCCAGATCACTGACATAATATCGACTACAAAAATATAGACTTACAAAAATATCGATGCCAAAATATAGAATGCCAAAATATCGAAGTCCTATCTCCAAACAGGAAATTACAAAAATATCGAATCCAAAATATCGTTGTAAATAATATAGTTAGTCAAAATATCGAATTTTTTAAATGTTTTAAAAGTAATGTTAAATTAATTAAAAAATACATATAATTAACTGACACATACTTAAAAATACTTAAATAACAGTAAACTTAATGAATAATTAAAGTAAGTAAAAAAAAAAATTTAATACATATATCTTAACGTGATATTAATTAAAAATATTCAATATTTTCTGTGTAGGATAGTGGGCGCGTAAAATTTACTATTACCACTCCAGTAAGTGCAATAGTAGGGAAAGCGTTGCATAGCGGGAGGGTAAAAATTACTATTCCCACTCCAGAGAATGCAACAATAGGGAAAGCGTTGGACAGCGGGAGGGTAAAAATTACTATTCCCACTCCAGAGAGTGCAACAGTAGGGAAAGCATTGGATAGCGGGAGGGTAACATTTACTATTCCCACTCCAGTGAGTGCAACAGTAGGGAAAGCGTTGGATAGCGTAGGGGTAAAAATTACTATTCCCACTCCAGAGAGTGCAACAGTAGGGAAAGCGTTGGATAGCGGGAGGGTAAAAATTACTATTCCCACTCCAGAGAGTGCAACAGTAGGGAAAGCGTTGGATAGCGGGAGGGTAAAAATTACTATTCCCACTCCAGAGAGTGCAATAATAGGGAAAACATTGGATAGCGTAGGGGTAAAAATTACTATTCCCACTCCAGAGAGTGCAACAGTAGGGAAAGCGTTGGATAGCGGGAGGGTAACATTTACTATTCCCACTCCAGTGAGTGCAACAGTAGGGAAAGCGTTGGATAGCGTAGGGGTAAAAATTACTATTCTCACTCCAGAGAGTGCAACAGTAGGAAAAGCGTTGGATAGCGGGAGGGTAACATTTACTATTCCCACTCCAGTGAGTGCAACAGTAGGAAAAGCGTTGGATAGCGTAGGGGTAAAAATTACTATTCCCACTCCAGAGAGTGCAACAGTAGGGAAAGCGTTGGATAGCGGGAGGGTAAAAATTACTATTCCCACTCCAGAGAGTGCAACAGTAGGGAAAGCGTTGGATAGCGGGAGGGTAACATTTACTATTCCCACTCCAGTGAGTGCAACAGTAGGGAAAGCGTTGGATAGCGTAGGGGTAAAAATTACTATTCCCACTCCAGAGAGTGCAACAGTAGGGAAAGCGTTGGATAGCGGGAGGGTAACATTTACTATTCCCACTCCAGTGAGTGCAACAGTAGGGAAAGCGTTGGATAGCGTAGGGGTAAAAATTACTATTCCCACTCCAGTGACTGCAACAGTAGGGAAAGCGTTGGATAGCGTAGGGGTAAAAATTACTATTCCCACTCAAGTAAGTGCAATAGTAGAGAAAATAATAAATGTATTTTTATTTTTAAATTAATTAATTATTAATACAAAAACAAGTATTACAATTAATTACCAATCACACAAGAATTGATTATTTATTAATACCAATACATTTTTGTTTAATTAATTAACAATTAATAATTAATTAACAAACAATTGTTTTTCAATAACAAACATTAATAAATGCAAATAATACCAATTAATAATTAATTTATAATATATTAATTAAGGATATACACAAATTATTTAAATAATTATTTTTTTCCAATTATATTACTTCCCACCATATTCACGTATAAACACAATACCCGCTACAAATATTAATTGAATACAATTAACATAATTATCAATTTACCTATTAATTCTAATTAATTACCAATTAATACTAATTATTTACCAATTAATAATTAATCAACAACCAATTAATTTGCAATACCAATTAATAATTAACTAATAACAATTACATTACTTCCCACCCTATTCCCCTATAAACCCACAACCCGCTACAGAAGTAAAATGCAAAATTAAATTAAAGATATATTAATTAACAATATACACAAATAAATTAAATAATTATTTGTTTACAATTATAATACTTGCCACCATATTCCCCTATAAACACACTGCCCGCTACAAATATTAAATGAATACAATTAACATAATTATCAATTAAACAATTAATACAAATTAATTACCAATTAATACTAATTATTTACCAATTAATAATTAATCAACAACCAATTAATTTGCAATACCAATTAATAATTAACTAATAACAATTAAATTACTTCCCACCCTATTCCCCTATAAACCCACTACCCGCTACAGAAGTAAAACGCAAAATTAAATTAAAAATAATTAATAATTCCTATAAATTATTATTTAATAATCTATAATTAAATTACTTCCCACCCTATTCCCCTATAAACCCACAACCCGCTACAGAAGTAAAACGCAAAATTAAATTAAAAATTATTAATAATTCCTATAAATTATTATTTAATGTACTATAATTAAATTACTTCCCACCCTACTCCCCTATAAACCCACAACCCGCTACGGAATTAAATTACAAAAAAATAAAAAAACATAAAATTCAATAATTTAAAAATATTCTAACATACATTCCAATAATAATACATACTTTTAACACATATACTAACACTTAAAACACTATAAAAAATTCGATATTTTTAACAACTATATTATGACTGTCGATATTACTTACTTCTATATTATTGCAATCGATATTTCTTACCTGTTTTTCGATATTCTTCACCACTATATTTTTGCAAGTCGATATTCTGTCCATTCGATATTTAAAACTCGATATTCTGGCTACTCGATATTTTTTTTTCGATATTATGTCTAGTTACCGGTCCGGATCACTGACATAATATCGACTACAAAAATATAGACTTACAAAAATATCGATGCCAAAATATAGAATGCCAAAATATCGAAGTCCTATCTCCAAACAGAAAACTACAAAAATATCGAATCCAAAATATCGTTGTAAATAATATAGTTAGTCAAAATATCGAATTTTTTAAATGTTTTAAAAGTAATGTTAAATTAATTAAAAAATACATATAATTAACTGACACATACTTAAAAATACTTAAATAACAGTAAACTTAATGAATAATTAAAGTAAGTAAAAAAAAAAATTTAATACATATATCTTAACGTGATATTAATTAAAAATATTCAATATTTTCTGTGTAGGATAGTGGGCGCGTAAAATTTACTATTACCACTCCAGTAAGTGCAATAGTAGGGAAAGCGTTGCATAGCGGGAGGGTAAAAATTACTATTCCCACTCCAGAGAATGCAACAATAGGGAAAGCGTTGGACAGCGGGAGGGTAAAAATTACTATTCCCACTCCAGAGAGTGCAACAGTAGGGAAAGCATTGGATAGCGGGAGGGTAACATTTACTATTCCCACTCCAGTGAGTGCAACAGTAGGGAAAGCGTTGGATAGCGTAGGGGTAAAAATTACTATTCCCACTCCAGAGAGTGCAACAGTAGGGAAAGCGTTGGATAGCGGGAGGGTAAAAATTACTATTCCCACTCCAGAGAGTGCAACAGTAGGGAAAGCGTTGGATAGCGGGAGGGTAAAAATTACTATTCCCACTCCAGAGAGTGCAATAATAGGGAAAACATTGGATAGCGTAGGGGTAAAAATTACTATTCCCACTCCAGAGAGTGCAACAGTAGGGAAAGCGTTGGATAGCGGGAGGGTAACATTTACTATTCCCACTCCAGTGAGTGCAACAGTAGGGAAAGCGTTGGATAGCGTAGGGGTAAAAATTACTATTCCCACTCCAGAGAGTGCAACAGTAGGAAAAGCGTTGGATAGCGGGAGGGTAACATTTACTATTCCCACTCCAGTGAGTGCAACAGTAGGAAAAGCGTTGGATAGCGTAGGGGTAAAAATTACTATTCCCACTCCAGAGAGTGCAACAGTAGGGAAAGCGTTGGATAGCGGGAGGGTAAAAATTACTATTCCCACTCCAGAGAGTGCAACAGTAGGGAAAGCGTTGGATAGCGGGAGGGTAACATTTACTATTCCCACTCCAGTGAGTGCAACAGTAGGGAAAGCGTTGGATAGCGTAGGGGTAAAAATTACTATTCCCACTCCAGAGAGTGCAACAGTAGGGAAAGCGTTGGATAGCGGGAGGGTAACATTTACTATTCCCACTCCAGTGAGTGCAACAGTAGGGAAAGCGTTGGATAGCGTAGGGGTAAAAATTACTATTCCCACTCCAGTGACTGCAACAGTAGGGAAAGCGTTGGATAGCGTAGGGGTAAAAATTACTATTCCCACTCAAGTAAGTGCAATAGTAGAGAAAATAATAAATGTATTTTTATTTTTAAATTAATTAATTATTAATACAAAAACAAGTATTACAATTAATTACCAATCACACAAGAATTGATTATTTATTAATACCAATACATTTTTGTTTAATTAATTAACAATTAATAATTAATTAACAAACAATTGTTTTTCAATAACAAACATTAATAAATGCAAATAATACCAATTAATAATTAATTTATAATATATTAATTAAGGATATACACAAATTATTTAAATAATTATTTTTTTCCAATTATATTACTTCCCACCATATTCACGTATAAACACAATACCCGCTACAAATATTAATTGAATACAATTAACATAATTATCAATTTACCTATTAATACTAATTAATTACCAATTAATACTAATTATTTACCAATTAATAATTAATCAACAACCAATTAATTTGCAATACCAATTAATAATTAACTAATAACAATTACATTACTTCCCACCCTATTCCCCTATAAACCCACAACCCGCTACAGAAGTAAAATGCAAAATTAAATTAAAGATGTATTAATTAACAATATACACAAATAAATTAAATAATTATTTGTTTACAATTATAATACTTGCCACCATATTCCCCTATAAACACACTGCCCGCTACAAATATTAAATGAATACAATTAACATAATTATCAATTAAACAATTAATACAAATTAATTACCAATTAATACTAATTATTTACCAATTAATAATTAATCAACAACCAATTAATTTGCAATACCAATTAATAATTAACTAATAACAATTAAATTACTTCCCACCCTATTCCCCTATAAACCCACTACCCGCTACAGAAGTAAAACGCAAAATTAAATTAAAAATAATTAATAATTCCTATAAATTATTATTTAATAATCTATAATTAAATTACTTCCCACCCTATTCCCCTATAAACCCACAACCCGCTACAGAAGTAAAACGCAAAATTAAATTAAAAATTATTAATAATTCCTATAAATTATTATTTAATGTACTATAATTAAATTACTTCCCACCCTACTCCCCTATAAACCCACAACCCGCTACGGAATTAAATTACAAAAAAATAAAAAAACATAAAATTCAATAATTTAAAAATATTCTAACATACATTCCAATAATAATACATACTTTTAACACATATACTAACACTTAAAACACTATAAAAAATTCGATATTTTTAACAACTATATTATGACTGTCGATATTACTTACTTCTATATTATTGCAATCGATATTTCTTACCTGTTTTTCGATATTCTTCACCACTATATTTTTGCAAGTCGATATTCTCTCCATTCGATATTTAAAACTCGATATTCTGGCTACTCGATATTTTTTTTTCGATATTATGTCTAGTTACCGGTCCAACACTCTGCACTGCCCGCACCCACAACTATCTGACCGCATGGAAGTCCACCACCACAGAGGGCATATCTCATAAGCAATGGGACACACTGTGGCATGACATTACCAAAACATATTGGGCCCGATTCACAGAACAAACTTAAGGCTAAATCCTAAACTTACTACCATTTTGGTATTCACAGAATGCACCTACTACTACTGGTATTCACAGAGTGAACTTACTACTTTTGCGATTCACAAAATGAACTTAGGACTTTTGCTATTCACAGAATCCATTTACGACCACTAAACTTACGTCCGCACTCGGGCCGGAATTTCCGCCTCCGGAGCGGACTTTCCGGGCCCGGAGCGGAAAGTCCGCTCGCGGGCCAGAAAGTCCACTCCGGAGCCGGGAAGTCCGCTTCATGGCCGGAAACTCCGGTCATGGGCCGGAAAGTCCGCATGCGGGCCGGAAAGTCCGCTCACGGACCGGAATTTCCGATTTGGGCAAGACTACATTAACTGTGGCCATTGATCATTTGAGCCAAGGGTAAACACTGTCCAAGTCCCTACCATCCCCCATCGTGCATCAGCTGACACACTCCAGCCAATCCTAGGTCGGCAGCACGTATAACTGCAGAGCAGACACACACACAAACCCTTACAACATGTCACTGAATGTGTTTGTTGCACTGCCCCTTGCCATGCGGCAAAACCACTTGAGGAGGAGGAGGAGAGCAGAGAGGATCTTCAGGCAGAGGATCAACCTATTTGGACTTTCCAGCCAAGATGTAAGGGCCAGGTACCGTTTCCCTCCAGAAGTCATCTTGGATATGGTATGTGAGTGGGACCAGGAACTTGACTCTGTGACCTGCTGCTCCCATGCAATCCCAGCATATCTCAAGATCCTCTCTGCGCTCCATTTCTTTGCCACTGGCTCTTTCCAAAGGGTCTCCAGTGACCATGTGGGCATATCCCAGGCGAGCCAGTCGCGGTGCCTGCATCAGGTACTGAGATGCATCACTGCAAGATCCCACAACCACATACACATGCCACGTACACTGGCCCTGAGACAAAGGGCTAGATTGGGAAACAAGGAAACCCTACCCACAAGGAGCCTGGGTATTATGTGCTGTAAGGAAACAATAGCTCATGCGGATTGATACTTAATAATATAGTATATAATCTAAAATAATGATCAAAGAAAAGGGGATTATGAAAGATGTCAGAAGAAAAGGCAAAGCCATACACGTTGGATCTTTTTTATGAAGAATATTTTCCGTTTATATTTCTGAAATATTTACACAAAAAGTGGACATAAATTTACGATACAAATTAACATTAAACATACAAGTTACAAAATAGTGTCCCAATGAAAAAAAACCTTACACAAAAGATTAACATAACATACAACATACAAACAAGGTTTCCATTTCTCTTTACAAAGGCAATCACTAGTAATTAATAATTCAAATTAACAACACTTAATTAATGTAGGTGTTGATTGAGTGATTTGCCTATCGCGTCAACGGCGTTTCGACCCTATTCCAAGTTTAAAGGGTCTCGTCAGGACAGTCTAATATAGGGACACCTAAAAAGGGAATTACGAAAATGTATCAGAAAAAGGGCCAGTGGGTCTCAAGAAATGAAATTAAATTAATATAGGTGATGCGCCTCTTTACCTTAACGTCCAAAACTGGTCTAGCGTGTAAATGTACAGTGACACCGTGTTTAAAGTGAAAGGATAAAATACTCACAGGTACCCAGCCGGGTGCCCTGTGAGAGAAGACTCACACGGAGGCAGTTGCCCACTGTAATGCGATTCGGTTGTGAATATCACGTAAGGTGAGGGTCCTTCAAGATACAGAACCTCCAAACTGCTATATTAACGAGTCCGATCAACTGTACAGAAAATAATAAAAAGGCGCTAGTATCAAAAAAGCATCCAGTGGAAATTGGCCTCTTCAGTCTATGAATGACCTGAAATGAAAAACAACGAAGTGGAGACGCAGCTCCTACCTCATTTCTTCCTTCCGGGTTTCTGAATATCCCACGAAGCGCTGCAGCAGGCGAGCAAGGTCCTGGCTGCTTGGTACGATCACAGTGGTTGGTGGGGATGTAGAATACTTAAGCCTGATACGTTAAGCGATAGCCAATCAGGAGTACCTAACAATACTGTAGCGCGAGCGTGACGTTGCCTAGTAACTGAAAGCTACCGTCAATCACTGTTACGTGATTCCACGGCATGTGAGTGGGGTTAATTGTTTTGAAAAAACGTGGAAAGAAGTGAGCGCTGAACTCAGATTTGTACCGCTGTGATATTAATAGTGTAGGAACCGGGAAATAAACGGGACTGTCGGATAAAATATCTTAATTGCCTAGATGATGGTGAATTTATAAATGTACACAGTTACCGAACTTGTTGGCAGCGCTCCTACATTCAATATCCGTAAATGATCAGTTGGTAATTAAAAAAGCAGTGGAGTACAGAAACGATTAACGTAACAATTACACAATTACATGGGGTTTTACAGGGGTTGCAAATTTTAGGCTATTTGTTTGTTAATTGGTTATGGCATGTAACAATGATAATTAATTCAATTCTTTAGACAATAAACAGTGAACGTTACGATTCAACACCAACACAATTGTGAAAATAATCACTGATTTAAAGCAAAGAAATAGTAATGCAGATGCATGACTTGCTATACAGAAAGGCTTAAAATAATTATCTTATCCAGGACAATATGCCATAATCAGTAGTCAACTATTCCATCAAAGACATTAAAGTAGTGTACATTCGCATTTACATAGTACATGTGACAGTAGATCCCTAACCATATACATTGTCCATCAGTTATTGTCACACAAGTATGTTTCAGGCTATTTATGGAAAAGTATGTCGGAACCTCTTTGAAATTACAGCTAAAGCTGTATTGAGAAAAGTATTTAGAAATACATGCTAGGTAATCAAGCAACACTGATTCAGGAAAGGGTAGTGATAAACCCACGCCATTCCTCAGCTGTGTTCAGCCCTTGTAGTATGGAATTAGTACGCTCAATCCAACGACATTCCAGGCGTTGCAGTATCTGCGATAAATCTCCGCCTCTTTTTGGAGCAATCACTTTATCTATTACCTGCCAGCGAATGTCATTTGCCGTGTGCCCTTTCTCTTCAAAGTGATTGACCAATGGGGCATTGGGAACAGAATTCCTAATCCTACTGCGATGCTGCCCTATGCGTGCTTTAACAATTTGTTGGGTTTGTCCAATATACGGTAGCCCGCAAGGACATAGTATGCAATATACTACATTTTTGGTATTGCAGTTGGCAAAGAAATTTAGTAATTGATCAACTTTTCCATGAGTGAATTTCTTAGTATTTACTGTAAATTCACAGGCGACACAGTTGCCACATTTATAGTGACCTTTAACATCTGGTAACCCCCAGGTTGATTCCAATGATCTCAAATTTTGGCATGGACCCTCCATTGACGATCTTACAAGATGATCTTTAATATTTTTGCCTCTTTTAAAGGCAAACATAGGTATGTCAATACTGGAGTCTATATTTCGAATAAGGTGCCAATGTTTTGTGACCAATTTACGAATGGCATTCGTGTGTATACCAAACGTGGTGACACAGATTAATTTGTCAACCTTGGTTTTTTCTTTAGGAATGAGTAATGTCTCTCTGGGGCAGAACCAGGCTCTTTTCAAAGAGTTCTTCACTAATTTTTTTGGGTATCCCCTAGATAACAATTTGTCTTGCAGAATATACGCCTCTCTCATGTAGTCCTCTTTTTTGGTACAGTTGCGACGTATTCGCAAAAATTGTCCATGAGGCAATCCATCTCTCAAGGCACGAGAATGATGACTGTTGTAAGCGAGTAGTGTATTACGCTCAGTTGGCTTCCTGTGCAATGAAGTGTAGAGTTTCCCCTCATCATGTGAGATGTTAAGATCTAAAAAGGCGATGCAAGAGTCATGTATGGTGGATGTAAATTTGAGGTGCGGTTGAACTGAATTTAAGTAAAACACAAAATTATTAAACTCAGAAACTGTGTCAGACCAAATCAAAAAAATGTCATCAATATATCTTTTCCAACAATTGATTTTTGAGTGGTATATGTTTCCATCATTGAGGACAAATTTGTGCTCTAGGTTATCCATAAAGATATTTGCCAGATTTGGCGCAAAAATTGCGCCCATACTGGTCCCGGAGCATTGTTGGTAGTAATTGCCTTCTGAGACAAAGTAATTGTGTGTCAATGCAATCTGTAAAAGTGTGACAATAAAAGAAGTGGGGACCTGGTGGGGTTTTGGTCTAGTTTCAAGTAAGTCCTGGATCACCTGTATACATTCCTGCTGAGGTATATTAGTATATAATGAGGTGATATCTAGTGTCGCTAATCGGTTTTTAGTGATGTCATATGGTCGATCTTCCAATAAATTGATCATATGCATCGAATCTCTTACATAGGTCTCTTGAAGAGGAACATAGTCTTTTATAAAAAAGTCTATGAATTGACCAATAGGTTCAAGAACTGAACCACATCCTGATAGTATAGGACGTCCCGGGGGATGGGTGATGCTCTTGTGTATTTTCGGGAGGGTGTACAGAACCGGAGTTCTAGGACAATCGATATTCAAGAATTCAAACTCTTTTTTACTTAGGAAGCCTTCTTCTAGGCCTTCCGTCGTTATTTTTAGTATCTCTTTTTTGATATCCACCAAGGGGTTCATATCTAATTTTTTATAGTGTTTTTCTTCTCCTATTTGTTTTCTGATCTCGATGTCATAGTCGTCCTTGTTCTGTACAACAATCCCACCGCCTTTATCAGCAGGTTTCAGAACAATTGATTTGTCAAGACAAAGGGCAGCACGAGATTTCAATCTCATTGCACAATTCCCATGTGTGCTGGGTGCAATCGATTGTACCCATGTGGCCCTTCAGCCACCCCGCCACATTGCACACATCTTCTGCAACAGACACCGATGGCATTCCATCAACGTGCAAGCTGTCTGTGATGCCAGGGGGAGGTTCATCAATGTGCATGCGGTGTTCCCAGGCAGTACCCATGACAGCTTCATCTTCCGCATGTCACCTCTTGCCCGGCGGATGGCTGCGGGAGAATTTTACAACATGTGGCTACTGGGTAAGTACCAAGCGTTAGAAATGAGGGAAATGTGTTTTGCAAATGTATGAATGCCCCCCAACATAAACCATTGTACAATAAGAATCATAAAGCTACATACATGGCCCAACAGATACTGCATGTAATACAGTACAGATCATGTCCTGTGCAAGTCAAAGAGGGAAATGTAACCAACTGCCCTTTCCCCTCTCCTCAGGTGATGCTGGGTATGCACTCACCCCACATCTCCTCACCCCTTACAGGCGTGCAAACACTGTACCACAGTGTAGGTACAATCGGGCACACATACGGACTCGAGCCATCATAGAGCGCACTTTTGGTCTGTTGAAGTCGCGATTCAGATGTCTCGACGTACAAGGGGGGTGCTGCAGTACTCCCCAGAAGTCGTGTGCAAGATCATATTAGCCTGTTGTGTCTTGCACAACATTGCCTTAGCGCATGGCTTACACATACCGCTGGAACCTCGGCTAGCTCTGAATCTGGGAAACTGGGCCATGGCACAAAACCGAGGTCAGGGCATGCAAGTCCGTGAGCAGCTCGTTGCCACATTTTTCACATGAGCAACCTGTAGTGGAATGCACTAAATGTGGATTGCTGTCTGTTGCCAATGATGAAACTTGGATATACACGACTGTGTCAATAAATTCCTTCCTGAGACAACTTTGCAAGCCACACTAACTGCATGTTCATCACAGCTGGTGACAGTAGTCTAAAGGTTGAGCGTGCTGCAGCTCATGTGCCCATGTCAGCGATCAGTGTAGTGGATGTCCCGAAAGAATCTATTGACGCTGATGGAAAATGATAAATGTACTGAGAGACACAGCCGGACCTCATGAGGATGGGTCACTGAATCAGAAAATGCCATAACCATAGCATTGGCGGGCCTGTGCCATCAACAGATGTGACTCACCCCCAAAAGATGCGCCTACGACGTGAGTGATGTCATGGGTGAATCAGACACCATGGGGCAGATGAATACGCCCCGTGCACCACTTTTGCGCCCCCGTTGCGTCACTTAAGTGACGCAGCGGCGGCGCCGACACAGCGCCATGCTGCTTGCTATTTACAACGTGACGCATCTAGGGAGATGCGTCACGTTGTCAAGCTTGCGCCATATGTGGGCGTACCTGCACAGGGGGGGCCCTCTGGCACAGGAATGCCTCCGAAAAGTGGCTAATTGAAATCCACAAGATTTCACGCTGACACATTTCAGGCCATGCTGCGTCAAAGCCCTGCGCCTGCTTCAAGCAGGCTTAAGGATTGACGCAGCATGTCAGGGATAGGGGCTCCCCGAGCCGTGCTGAAGCTGTGTGGCGGTTGAGACGCAACTCCAGCAATGTGCCAACCTTACGCCGGCCAGATGCGTCACGCATCTGCTAGTCCTTGCACCACGATGCACGGCATTGTGAATGCGGCGCTTCTGCGGTGGTGCAAGGGAACACCTGCGTGACGCATCTCCCATGGCGCATCCCTGCTGATCTGCAGGGATGTGCCAGGGAACATAAATCTGCCCCCATGTGTCTGTGATATATCCACACTTCTCCACCCCAATGTTACGTAACACATCACACAACTCTGCTACTGAGCACCCAATATGGACTACATGTACCATGATGCAAAGCATGAGAAAGTGAAACTGGGGTTTCATGTTGTGTCAGCCCCCCCGCCCATTAGTGCAGAAATGTCTTTAAATGGTCTCTTTCCCCTCTTGTTACATTTTAATAATGCACACATGCACTGTCTTTTCTTTTTTATCCACAACAGAACAGCAGGATGGCAGTAGATTACATTCATGATTGGGGATGGATATGGATGAATACAAAATGGCTGCCAACTATTTCCTGTGATGTATTTCCTGCCTCCCACTCCCTGTCAAACATATCCTGTATCGAAAAATCAGTTCCGGGTCATTTTCGGAGTTTACGGCACAAAAGCGGAAGTCCCGATCACGGAGCGTACAGCGCATGCGCGGACCCTCCGCTCCGGAATCGGAAACTGCGCTCGCGGGCCATAAACTCCGAAAATGACCCGGAACACATTATTTCAGTCAGGAAATGTTTTACAGGAAGTTGGAGGCAGGAAATACATCACAGGAAATAGTTGGCAGCCATTTTGTGTTTATTCTGAGTCATCCTCACTCACAGATCAGATCCTCTGACAGCCTGCTGCTCCCATCATACTTATTATCCCCATAATGGCTGAGGGTTATGAAGAGAAGGCACCCCCTTTCACTGAAAGTGAGTTAGACATCTTGGCTGAGAGGGTGCTGGGCAAATATCCTCAGCTATATGGGGACCCTGAACACCAGCTGAGCAATGCAGCCCGGGCCAGGCTGTGGGCCAACATTGGGGAGCGCTGCAGTGCAGTGGGAGTCCACACCAGGAGTGCGAGGGCATGCTGCAAGCGCTGGGAGGACCTGAAACGGTGGTCCCGGCACAAGGCTGAGGAGATGGTGGGCCACTCCTACCAGCACCATGTGCATCGTCCTCGCCTATCCCCACTGTACAGGAGGGTCCTGCGAGCAGCTTGGCCGACCCTCCATGCTCAGCTGGAGGAGCATGAGCAGCAGGGACATGCTAAGTGCATCATAAGCCAAATGTGTCTGGGAGTATGATGTGAGTGAAACAGTGCTGTACCATTGTGTGTCCAATGCTTCCATTTACTGATTCTGTTTCCATGCAGCAGTCACCAAGCATAAAAAGGCACACTGTGGCATATGGACTGTACAGGGCAGAGTGCATTTTGGGAGTTGTAGTTTCGTCATGACAACTGGCTAAATGGATCTGAAAGCTAGGGGTATACCCAACTATTACACCATCCATTATCTGGCTAAAGTGAACACAATATATGTAGAAAATTGGTAGGGAGGAAAAGATATGACTATATTTGTGAACAAGGACACATTTCATGATCCTTTCACATGTGATTGAAGTCACTTCTCATTTTCTTCTTATTTGTGCTGAGTACATACAAAAACAGATATTTACAACACATAACCTCTGCACATATGACACAAGTACGCTACTGTCCTAAACATTAATTTTCTATTGTGGCTGCCCCCTTCAATAGTGTGGACAACACCAGAGGGCATATACATTGCATGAGAAGTATCAATGTCCCCATAAATTCTAAGGCAATGCAATGCTAAGGCTACGCAAGTTTGTTCAGGAGAGCACTATCTGCAGCATACGCTGCAGATAGTGCTCTCCTGAACTAACTCGCATAGCGAGAGTTAGCACCGATAGATGCGGAAGAGCTATCAAGGAGAGGCTAGAGAAGCAAGTGTGTAATCACGACGGAAGAAATCTTGACTTTAGAACATGAACAGGGGGCCCAGCTGACTTTTCAATAAAAAGATGGAATAGGGCGTGGATCCCCTGCGTCCCACTCCGGGCTATTGTACAGTACTTACGCTTGGTATGCTGAGTAGAGGGACCAGCCTAAGATTGCTGCGGTTATCCTTGTCCTGAAGAGGCCAAAAGGAATTGATTGGCTGAAACGCGCCCGCGTCGACATTTTGGTTTTACAGAGGGGCCCATAAGAATTTGATTGTGTTGGGATTCAACAACCTTGCATTGCCTTAGAATTTATGGGGACATTGATACTTCTCATGCAATGTATATGCCCTCTGAGGTTGTTCTATTGAAGGGGGGAGCCACAATTGAAAATTAATGTTTAGGACAGTAGCGTAGTTTTGTCATATGTACAGAGGTTTGGTTTTGTAAATAAATGTTTTTGTATATGCTCAGCACAAATCCAAAGAAAATGAGAAGTGATTTTAATCACATGTGAATGGATAACTAGAAGTGTCCTTGTTCGAATAAATTTGTATATCCTTTCCTCCATACCACGTATCTTTAGAAACTGGCTAAATGAGCCATAATAGTGCATTAATACTGAAATCTGCTCCTCCCGCACCACTACAATTGGCACTAGGAAATCATGTGTGCATTGGATGAGCAATGGTACAGACACTGTCCAGTGTGAGCATGGCAGGCCAAAGGGCATTGGATGCTATGACTTGCATTGCATTTGTAGAGTTTGGGTTCAAATTGTGACAAATCTTCATGTGCCATGGAGTCAAGACAGACTTTGACATCCTTGCATCACTACTAAGCGCTTCTAAATTTGCTAGGGGTGTCCACTGACAGAAGTCTCACCCTCAGGGGGCTTTTTGACATTTCACATGTACAGGTAGCTGTCACAACAATCCCCCACTGTTCAGCGGTGTACTGCATTACCATATCAGTCACCAAAGACAATATGTGCCACTGGATAGTCAGATCATGTGTGGGGACAGCCCAAGGCTAGACTCACAATGTAGCTACACAAATAGCCCAGAGCCTCAGTGGATGTGTGACCCCCATTCCCCACTTGTCTTGTCCCATACAATGACACAAAGCAGCTGACACTTGTCCAGACCTTAAATAGCTGCGACTCCCTAGGAATGGCCAAAATTCCGAAAATTCTGGACTCTTCCTGTTCTCCATTGGTGGACTGCTTTTGGAACCTGCACATGTAGCAGTGGCAGGACACACAGATCACCAGAATGCCAGGTTGAGGGTTGGGCAATACAGTTGTGTAAGCCACAAACATCCACGTGAGATGGCCATGTCAGACTAAATCCAGTAAATGACAGTGAACATACACGTAATGTCAGCTCATAGACGCTGACAACTATAGAGTGTGATCAGAGGAAAATAAGTCTGAGCTTGGCTCCTCTATGTATGTGTCTCGTCCTGCATGACACGACCATGACCTTATGATTTTGCTTAAATTTCTGCAGGAACAGCTGGCGAAACGGAAGGGCAGCAGGACCAGGTCCGGAGCAAGAGGCCACCAGTGCAGCGGCGGCTACACCCTCTTTTCACCAGCGAGGAAGAGGAGTATGAGGAGGGACCCTCAACATCTAGAGACAAGGGGATTGCGCCCACCCGGACTGACAAGGGACACCCTGATGCTGGTGCTACATCCCGGGTGGAGGCTGAAGACATTGAAGGGGGGGGGGTGAACCGGACACCTCGGACCATGATGTGTTGGGAAGCTACTCTCCCCATGACACTTCACCTGTGGGCCCTGAAGAGGTGTCCTTGGGACAGGCCAACACACAACCTGGGCCTGCCATCAGCCCCTCCCTACCTCTAGAGTCCCCCATGCCATCGGGGGCTCCAGCTGAATCCCCTGCAACAAGTCCCCCTCATCGTCGCCGCCAGCCCCACAACATCATTGGCTCCGGACCTCAAGCACCACATCCCTCCTGTCCCCCCCAGGCCCCTCCCGGTGTTGTTCCTCCTGTGGCTGTGCCAGTGGACTTGATGTGGATGTGTGAGGGTCAGCCAGACATGTCCGCTCGCATCATGCTACAAGTGTGTATGGAGGTACGCATGATGCGAGAGGACATGCTCCGATGTATGGCCACCCTCGCCACCAGCATCAATTCACTGACCACAGCCATGTTGTCTGTTGTCTTCCCAATCCCTTCCCATACCACCGTCAATGTCTCCCCCTGTCCGTTGCCCCACACTGTTACCACCCGTACTCCTCGTGTGTCACGAACACATGTGGTGCCTGTTACTGCACCTGCCAGACTTGTGCCTGCGTCGGACTCAGAGGATCTGGACATTGTGGTCCTAGAGGATGACCAGAAGGACACTTGACTTTTGACGTAGACATTGACGTGAACAATTATTTCAGTTTCCCCTTGTAAATAGACTGTTTTCCCTGACGCTCCCTGGCGTGTTATATTTTTGTTGCCCCACCCCAATCCAGGTTCCATTCTCCCTCTGCATCAAGACCATCATTTGTTTTCCTTCCTCCCTTCCAAACGGACGGTTGTTCTGTTGAATCCCAAATATATTTGAGGAATCCTACTTACTTCTACTTGTTTGACTTCATTTAGAATGTCGGGCTCTGAATCAGGACTAGGGGTGGGCGGAATTTGCGTAATCGCGTTACGCAAATCTCCGCGAAACGGTAAAAAATCTCCGCGAACACGCAGAAATTCCGCGAACACGCGGAATTGCTTGTTCGCGATACTTTTTGCCTGTTCGCGATCGCTGTTTGCGTGCTCGGGGTGAAATATCTCGCGAACACGCATATTGAGAACGCGAACAAGCAAAAAATTTCGCGAAGTCGCGGAACGCAGATTTTTGGGCAATTTCGCGTTCTCCGCGGAACGCGAAATTACCCAAATTCCGCAAATTCCGCGAACGGAACGAAATTTACTGCCCAGGCCTAATCAGGACACATATTTGGTGAGTCATCTGCTATGCACATAATGGCTTGTTGCAATGAAGGGTTACACTTGTAACTGTGTCACACACACACATACCTTCTCACATCTCAAGGCCACCTACATCGTTACACAGGAAATGAGACACAACAGAGTTCTTTATTTTGAGGTCTTTATTTGGTGAACACACAATCACGTGGTTACATAGTCCTGGGTTCCTGTCACCGGGGATCGAGCTTGCGACGTCGCAATTTGGGGGGGAGGACCGCTCGGAGAGCTCAGCTGCTCTGGCTCGCCGCCTACGTGGAGGTGGGTACTGTCCAGGGGACTGTCCAGGGTCATCTACATGTGCTGGTGCAGGTGGTGTGTGCACACTTGATGGTTGTGCCTGGACAAGGGCCGTTTGTGCAAGTGGTGGGAGTGCCTGTGCAGGGGGTGGTGGTGGTTGTGCAGGTGGTGGGAGTGCCTGTACAGGGGGGGGGGGTGGTTGTGCAGGTGGTGGGAGTGCCTGTACAGGGGGTGGTGGTGGTTGTGCAGGTGGTGGGAGTGCCTGTACAGGGGTTGGTGGTGGTTGTGCAGGTGGTGGGAGTGCCTGTACAGGGGTTGGTGGTAGTTGTGCAGGTGGTGGAAGTGCCTGTACAGGGGTTGGTGGTGGTTGTGCAGGTGGTGGGAGTGCCTGTACAGGGGTTGTTGGTGGTTGTGCAGGTGGTGGGAGTGCCTGTACAGGGGGTGGTTTTGGTTGTGCAGGTGGTGGGAGTGCCTGTACAGGGGTTGGTGGTGGTTGTGCAGGTGGTGGGAGTGCCTGTACAGGGGGTGGTGTTGGGAGGGCCAGTTCAGGCCGCTGGTGTGGATGTCTCCCTTTGCTGTGTTTGTGTGCAGTTGGTACAGGTGTGGGGATGTGCTGTCCTGTGGGCAGATATGATGGCTCCCCTCCCTGCGTTGACCGTGAAGGGAAAGGTTGGCTCACTCTCAATATGCCCTCCATCATCTTCATGGCCAAGGCATGGTGTCTTGCACTCTCTTCCCTCTGGATGGATAGCATGTCTCGCATATTTCTGGACATGTCCTGCCAAGTCCTATCCATCCTATCCAACACTTGGCTCAGCCTCTCCACCGCCTGAGGGAAGTGGACCATGTCCTGCAGGGAGTCCGACATGTCGGACAGGGTAGCCCCTATGGCACTAATGTCCTGCCTCACATCGCTCTGCTGTTGGTAGAAGTCCTGCTCCCACTGGCCATCACAGCCAGGTGCAGGCCCTCTCTGCAGCTGTCTGCCATGGATGGGATGAGCAGGTCCTACAGCAGGGGGGGGGTGGGAGGTGGGAGCCTGTGGGCAGGTGAATGGTGCCCATGGGATTCCGGCAGCACAGCAGGGCTGGTACTACCCCCAGATGGTGGAGAGGATGGCAGGGATACACTGTCTAGGGAAGAGTGGGTAGGGGAACCACCATGTTGGTCCTGGACGTGAGGACTGTGAGGGAGTGATGTCTGTGTTGTGATGCGTGGGTGCTGTGGCTGGTTTGCTCGAGTCTGGGGACAGGCCATGGTATGCTTGGGAGGAGGCTGACGGACGTTGCTTGGCAGAGGAGTTGATGCCCTGACCGATTTAGCCAATCTGGCACGATAGCGTGCATTGGCATCTTCATCGTCATCAGACATGTAGTCCTCATCATCCACCAAGTAGACGTCCTCAGGAAATTCATCCTCCTCCTCCTGAGCAGTGCTTGCAGCCGACATCACAGCTTGGAGGATCAGGGGATTCTCCCCTCTGATTCCCCATCGGCCCACACTGGTCATAGGCCTGTCATCCTCGTCATCAGCATCCCCTGGAACAGAGGTTGCAACCGTATTAGGGATTGACCTGGTATAACATGTGGTGCAACACAAGGGTTTGTATTAACTGTACTTTGCATCAACAGATGAGGATCATGTGACCTGTGTAGGGTACCACCACAAATGACAGCTCACACCATAGCACTGAGGTGTTACACAGATACAGGCAAACTCACCAGCTCCAGCCACAACTCTCTGTCCCTTGGTGTTCCCCCCTAGTGTCACCTGCTGGACCTGTCTCCTCACGGCTTTTGTAGGCCTAGCTGTCCCTGAACCAGCAGCTGTAGAGGGAAGTGACAACATTCTCAATTATCTGCATCACCAATTGTCAGACAGGCACATGGCACTCCTGAT
Organism: Triturus cristatus; assembly: GCF_964204655.1. Taxonomy (NCBI): domain Eukaryota; kingdom Metazoa; phylum Chordata; class Amphibia; order Caudata; family Salamandridae; genus Triturus; species Triturus cristatus. The sequence goes on along the minus strand of NC_140582.1, from coordinate 440,643,588 downwards.
TTGTATTTCACTTTGTACACAACAACTGCTGATTACATGCAGAGGGGAATCAGGATCTCTGTCATGGCTTTGGAGTCGAAGCCAGTGACACACCTCATGCCAGAATTACCTGAAGGACAGGTGCGCGATGGTTTCAACGCTGCAGCCAGGCTGTCATTCAGTCCCCGGGATGGTGCACGCTGCTGTGGTGTAATCCGGTCAGCAGCTTTGATAAGACATACAGGTCTATATTTTGCAACCACAGATGGTAGCTCTGAGCCAACATGTCATTCTCAATGACCATTTGTGGGTAATCCAGAACTATGTGCAGCATGTTTAGCTCCTGAACTTTACATTTGGGCACCTGCTCACATGCAGCAGTTGCCAGCCGTTTCCTCCACACAGCAGTGACATCAATAAGATGACACATCAACAGACACCTCATGCTAGAATTACCTGAAGGACGGGTGCGCGAGGGTTGAACTGCTGCAGCCAGGATGTCATTCAGTCCCTGGGATGGTGCACGCTGCTGTGGTGTCATCCGGTCAGCAGCTGTGATAAGACATACAGGTCTATATTTTGCAACCACAGATGGTAGCTCTGAGCCAACATGTCATTCTCAATGACCATTTGTGGGTAATCCAGAACTATGTGCAGCATGTTTAGCTCCTGAAATTTACATTTGGGCACCTTCTCACATGCAGCAGTTGCCAGCCGTTTCCTACACACAGCAGTGACATCAATAAGATGACACATCAAGAGACACACATGTATGAGATGATTACTGATAGGAAGGGATAAATGACCCGGATTCCTCCCCATTACACTGCTATCACCTTTGCCATTCAGACTTACATATTTCCAGAGTCTCGTGTTGTTTGTTGTCAAGTCAGAAAGGGTTTCATGTGTGAGATTTGCAATAGTCAGGGACATGATGTTGCTCATTTGTGCTTCCCCACGCATGAAGTCACACATATTTGTATGAGAGAACACAGATGTCTTATGTCCATCCTTTGAGTGTCCTCTCTTTGCGTACTCTATTTCCCAGATCATGGTACTACTTAGCTGACGACGATTGGTGTCTTGTACAGCAGACATCCAAACCTCATATGTCAAACACTCACCTATACATGTGAATACAGTAGGAGAGGAGGCAAGCAGAATGTAACATTTGGTTTATACTCACACATTGCGGATAGGCTGAGAGGCTTTGATGCCTTCTGCCTGCACTGGATTAGCGTGTTGCTCTTCAGCCTAGTCATTTAGCAGGTGTAACTGCATGAAGATTCACCTTAGCAGCCCCTACATTCATCTCAAAGGTACACTACTGGCATCAGTGTTGGCCTCAGCCATGCTATTTTCATCATGGTGTTTCCTATCATTGAATTGCAAGCCGGTTGTGTTTTGGTCACTTCATATGACTCATGGTACTATTGAATGTCGATTCTGCACTCACTTGCCATACATTTTGTGTCATCCTTTCATTAGCCACCAGGGTCTGATCTTGCATGGGTTCAAATGCCATATGTGAGCATATTGTGATGCAGAACAACAGTGTTGTAATTAAGCCTGGGCGAAGCACTACGATACGCTCGCGTAGTTTGCGAAGTTCGCGCTACTTCGCACTACGCGAACTGCACGTAGCACAGTGCGAACACGCGTAGCGTAGTGTTGCGTAGTGCTGCGGTCATTTTTTGCTTGCTCGCGGTCCTCAACGTCAAGTTGGCGACCGCAAGCAAGCAAAATGACATCCCGGCGAGACTTTTTCCTTGTTCGCGATCAGCAACTTCAAGTTGGCGATCGCGAGCATGGAAAATAAACCTCCCGGCGAGATTCCCAACGCGAGGAGGTCAGGTTTCTCATTGCGAGTGGTCGCGTATGCTCGCGACCGCTCGCGATGAGAAACTACCAGTTCGCGTTGAGAAAGCTGAAGCTCGAGTAAAAATCTACTCGAGCAGCAGAAAACTACAGCTCGCACTGTGCAAGATGCCATTTTCAATGATTGCACAGTGCCGGTTGCTTGTCCGCACTGTGCAATCATTGAAAATTACATCTGGCACAGTGCGAACAAGGTACTACGCAGTTCGCGAAGTGCTACGCGTAGCTCGCGTAGTGCGAACTTTACTTTGCGTAGCTTCGCGAAGTGCTACTTCGCGAACTACGCCCAGGCCTAGACTTGTAATACACATACAACATACGGCGGACGTGAAAGGCACATTTCATGAGCAGTCAGCCTGATATATTCTTGGGTTCCCCTCCCTTGGCCCAGCACGGGAACAGTGTGTGGGCCCTGAACAGATCTAACAGCCAATCTTGTAGCAGAAGTCAGTGTGTGTCTTTGATTCTGGGAGGACCTCGTTGTACCTACAATGATAAGTGTGTTTTGCTACTTTACATTCCTGCAGCCACATGTGATGCACTAGATTTCTGGAACAAAGGATGAGCACAAGCGGTTGTGGGCACCAGCGTCGCTGAAGTGTGTTATACGTAATTTCATGATTGCTCCCACATTACTTCGAATGGGCCCACTACCTGGATGCAACCAATATCACAATGACATGTCTACGGATCCTGATGTGAGGTCCACTATCGTGTCGAGCCAGACAATGTAAGTGGTACATGACCAGCTGTGTGGACTGGGAATTTGATCTATATTGGAAACATTCAAAGTTGGACAGTGTATGCATTGTCAATACTAATGACCCTGGGATCTCACTTGTTCATCATTGCCATATTTCAGTCAATTACTTTGATTGATTACGTCTACAGACACCATTACAACATAGTGGGGGCACCCTTTTGAGTAGTTGTGGCACTCAATAACAGGATTGGATTCCCAGGTCTGGGACTGTTGCTGAAAAACATGTCATGTTCCGCAATTACGAAGGTTTGATGAGCCAAGACATGTAATATATTGTCTTCAGCTGTTCACAATTATAATTAGCTAAAGGTGGATGTCCATTGACAACTCCAATAGTAATGCAGCTATTTGTTCATCTCTGGTTGACTTTCATATGTGGGCACTATATGTCCCTCGGTCACTCCTGACAATCTATGCATTTTGACCATCTCCTGGCCACTTTGACTTACCAGTCGGTGAGGGTGTACGGTGGCGATTCCTCCCAGTTAATGCAGGGACCTCTGCTGCGGCAGTTGTGTGTGCTCTGGCTGAATGTGTCAATGGGTGAGAAGAGAGAAAACTAAACATCTGGAATATGCGCTTGTGGAACTTTTATGTGATTTCCCCATTTCTTCTGTATGCTAACAGTGTTATGCAGTACTGCCGCTGACTGGGCAGGTAGGAGCAGTGGTGCATTGGGGTCGTAATGGCGTGGCAGGGTGGGAAATGTACAACAGAATAGGTGTCTGACTTTTGGATCTGATGATTCTCTCACCTTCTGCTTTGTGCTTCAAGCTTGCACGGGGTGATTTACTTCTTTGATATTTAGTGGCATGTTTCCACGCCCCTTGTAATACATTTACACCGCAGTTGCGTCACTTCTGTGACACAGCGGTGGGGTAATACAGGTGACATATTTAGACTTATTCACAATGTTATGCATCTATGGGGATGCCTCATGGTGTGCGGTCCTGCGCAACATTAAACATGTATCAGCTGTGATGTAGGCAGGGTGTGTGTTTATTTGGTTATGCCTCGTACAAGTGATGCATTGTAATCGACGGCATTTCACGTAGTCACTTTTCATAGGGTGTTGCCATGCAAACTTAAACCAGCTTGAGGCACATGTAATGAGTGGCCCTGAACGTTAGGTGTAGGCGGTCCATGGACATTGTTGGAGTTGCGTCACACTTGCGACACTACTCCAGCAGAGCACCCCCCTAATGCCATCAGTTGCGACACCCATCTGTCTATCCCAGCGCCACAGTGCACCGCATTGTAAATGTGACGCATCCGCGGTTGCACAAGAGTTGGATTGGGTGTGGCATTGTTACTGGCGCATCTCTGCTGATATTTGTCAATTGCTACTTAGCGGGCTGGTGTATTACTGCAACTGGACAGTGGCCATGTTTTCTGAAGTGGGGGAGGGATTTGCCATTTCCATCGCTAAGGATTGTGGGACTTGTAGTGCTACATACAGAGGGTGACACAGGAGTCTCTGACTGACGGATTAATTTATACACTTTGGACTACTTCCTTATTCACACTGACAGTGCAACACAGACATTCTATTCATGCACTTTATCTTTTCATCCCACTTACCTGGTATCACGTAGCAGACGTCACTGACAGGCAGCCCATGGACCAAGTGGGGGTGTATGGTTGTCAGGATATCCTCCTCCAGTGGGGTGAGGCGGATGCGTGGTCCAGAGTATGCGGCTGGGATGATCCGTTGTAATTCAATCCTGTATTTCTCCTTTACCCTCAGCCACTCATCCTGCCATTTTTTTTTAGGTCCTGGACAGTGCGCCTCTCCCCCCCCAATGCTGTGACAGCAGTGGATAATTGCTGCCACAGGGCTGCCTTCTGTGTCCCACTGGTGCAGTAGGGTGGGAGTCCATAGAGGCGTTTGTGGTGCCTGACAATGAACTCCACAAGCATGGTGGTCTCCTCTGCTGTGTAGTTCCTCTTTCTCTTCAGGAGGTCCATTTTTCTTAGCCGGTCTCTGCTTGCAAATGCAAACTCTGTGTGGCCAAACCTGTTCCTTCACTGTGTGCTGCTTTTAAATGTTTTTTGCTGCTGGTCAATCAGTGTTAATTGGCTTCAGCTGGATCATGGTGGGGTATGGTAGGCACTAGCAACATGATGGCTAACTGGAGCTGTTGGCTGGGATTGGCTGGAGTGCGTCAGCTGATGCATGGTGGGGGTTGGTAGGGACTTGGACAGGTGTTTACCCTTGGCTCAAATGATCAATGGCCACAGTTAATGTAGTCTGGATTCCAAATCAGATTTTCCGGCCCGAGAGCGGAATTTCCGGCCCGAGAGTGGAGTTTCCGGCCCGTGGGCGGACTTTCCGCCTCCGGAGCGGTCTTTTCGGCCCGCGAGCGGACTTTCCGCTCTGGACCCGGAAAGTCCGCTCCGGAGGCGGAAATTCCGGCCCGAGTGCGGACGTAAGTTTAGTGGTCGTAAATGGATTCTGTGAATAGCAAAAGTCCTAAGTTCAATTTGTGAATCGCAAAAGTAGTAAGTTCACTCTGTGAATACCAGTAGTAGTAGGTGCATTCTGTGAATACCAAAATGGTAGTAAGTTTAGGATTTAGTCTTAAGTTTGTTCTGTGAATCGGGCCCATTGTAACATATCTCTCCGGGAACCAACACGCCTCTCCGCTTTCTATCCTGGCACATCCTCTCTGTGCTGGCATTATAAAACAGACCAAGGAGATGTCTGTCACATATGTTGGTCCTGGACTATCATTGCTACCTTCTGGAAGGAATTGTTGAGTTATATTAAAGCCACTGTGGGGTACCCCCGCCCGTACTCCTATACTGTGGTCATCCTGGGAATTCAATCTCTCGACTTGAATGCATTGACCAATGCTGATTGGACACTTATTAGCTACATGCTCCAGGCAGTCAGACAACTTGTTGCCCTAGCGTGGAAGAAGACCACTCTCCACTCTGCGGCACAATGGTTCTCTCGACTATTGTATACCCTGGCGATGGAACAGCTTTCCCACAACCTAAATGGAACAGAATCCAAATTCCAATCTGGGTGGCGGCCCCTGATACAGTACATGAACCAAATAGAATTGACCTGTTTTAATTATCTGCCAAAACTGAGGGTGCTTCAGCTCTTTTGCTGGCCTGCCTTCGATGAAGCCTTGGTTAACCACTTGGCACACCACTGCTGTATAGTAGGGAGCACCCAAATTGTCCCCTGCTGCCTCAAAGATGTTCCAACACATAGGCACACTACCAGCCTTGACCTGGACCCCACGACCCATTCTCTTGTTGTACCTTTTTTTTTACTCTTCTACCATAAATATCCGAATGGAGACCTGAAATGTCAAAGATGATTTGATGCTATAAGCACTGAATCAAAAAGAGGGGGGACAAAGAGATCTACATAAAGGTCCAGTGACTCGAGCTCCCAAGAAGTACTCTTTAACCAACGAAAGTCACTGTTCCTATCAGAGAGAAAAAAAGACAGAAAGCTGTTGTCGTTCCACCACTGTGTTTGTTGGGGACAGTGTGTCCTGTTCTTGATGCCCTCACACACCCCGAAGGATGTCATGCTTCATCATTGGGCTGTTGCTCCTCGTCGGTCCGGCGCTGCAATGTCCTATGGGTCTATCGAAGGGTCACTTTTTCAGAGATATTTTAGATAAAGCCGTAAGGGTGCATGGGCGTGAGTGGCAGTGGTGTCCTATTGTGAAGTTAAAAAATGACTGGAGGGGTGCTTAGAGAATTTATTAAGGAAAAGAGTTCCTCTGTCATTAGTAAAAACCAAGTAGGTAGTCCTGCTGTGAGGTTTGTGACACACCCCTAGTGGGTATGTTCCTTAGGTTGACATGTTTTGCACAATTTAACGGTCTCTGGAGGAGATCCCATGCACTTCTTCAGGATCAGAAAGGCGTATAATGATAGATAGATCAAGTGTGTGGCCTATAGTGATTAATCTAGTGCCACTTAGAAGGATAAGGAAGTAGCGTTTTGGAACGACAAAAGCAAAAAATAAAATAGCATTGAGTTGCAATGTATGAATATTTACAGAAGTAGAGAGAGGGGCCTGGGTCCCCATTGGTGAACCAGGTGCTCGTGGTCATCTTCGTTTAGTGTTTACATTCATCAGGTGAGGCTATAGTGTGCTATGGAGAAGGAAAACAATACAGGACTGACAAACTTAAAGGGTTAATGTATAATCGTTTTTGCACCATGGCGAGAGTTTCAAATTCGTAATTGTAAGACAAACAGAACATATAGTACCCAGTATCATTTGTCAAGGCCGCCATGGTTGGTAGGCAAACTATAGTGCGTGTGACATATAAATATATACTAGTTACTAGGTCCCGGCATTGATGGCAAACCTCAGGTCACTGTGTACATGAAGGATTAAGTAAGTATATGTCATGATGCGCCCACCCAAATGAAGCGGGAATTACTCCCCATGAGAATAGGCTGTGGGCCCCTCGAGACCAGTTGCAAGCATTCGTACAATTAGGCAATGATAGCGTGAAAGAGGAAAAGCAATACGTGGCCGTTCAGGAGGCCGTTTAGGTAGACAATGCAGTGGCGAGAGATCTCTTACTTACAGTTCCTCGTGGGAAAAGCGGCCCGTACACCTACCCGACCTCACGCCTTCTCTGCTGGTGCTGGGAGTTTGCAGAGGCCATGTTTATGTAGTGTTCTGGAGGCCAGCATGATGGTGTGGCAGTTCCGGGTCACGTGTGCAGACACCAGGCTAGAGACGTGGTAGGAAGCTGTACACACTTGTGGGTGCCATCTTAGAGTGGTCAGCTCGAACTAGAATGTAATGTTGAAATAAGTATTTCTCCATAAGCCCCTCACAAATAATTCACACGATTTAAGAAAGAGGGGCATGTTAAGTGTGTAAAATGTATATGAGGGTCTGAATTAGAAACAGAAAGTATAAACAATAGCCTTGTGTGTGGCTACCATGCTGAGGGAGTGCTCGGTGATTGCTTGTGCGAAAGTGGATGCCATATTGAGATGGTTGACCCTAGTGTTGAAAGAAGCTCAGTAAAGGCTATCTGTGCTGAAGGTGGCTATTTTTCAGTGCCCCCTGTAGCGGTCTCATTTCAAAGTTTGGTGGGGCTTGCCTATCTAAAATTACGTGCAATTTGGGCTGTGTACACATGTCCCGGAATTTATTAACAGGTGATGTACCTGGTTCTTGGTTGATACAAGGATCACCATATCCCTTTAGTACACGTCATATGTGTGGGGGTTGTAAAAAATGCAAAGAGTGTATTTTTGTAGGGGTTGCAGGAGGTATTGGCTAGGGGTGGGCGGAATTTGCGAAATTCACTTTCGCAAATTATTGCGAAAATGTTAAAAATCTCTGCAAACGCGGAAATATCGCGAAGATGCGGATGTTTTTTCCCGCCCGTTTGCGGTATTTTCTGCATGGTCACGGCTCGCCTACTTACCTATGCGCTTTTGGTCACGGGCGCGGCCATCTTGTTTTCACTTGTCTCGCGGTGCATGATCGCGAGAAGAAAGACGTGATCGCGCGACGAATGACGTTACTGCGGGCGCGAAATGTCGCGAGACAGCGCAAATGGCTACCAACAATCCAACATCTCGCGGAGAACGCGACCGGATCGGGAAAACTTGTCGGCGAACGCGGGGATTCAGGTAAGGCGATCGCTTGCATGCGAGAATGTATTATTTTACAGTGCGAGCAAGCAAAAAGTTTCCGGTAAAAGGCGGATTGCGGAAATTTTGACATTTTCGCGCTCTCCGCGGAACGTGAAAATGTCAAATTATTGCAATTTCCGCGAGCGGAACGGAATTTTAGCCCAGGCCTAGTATTGGCAGCCTCATTGGTTAGGTTCCAAGTGTAGTGCTGATATGCTGGTGATCAAGGTATGGAACAGGAGGCTAAATGGTGTCCCCTGGCGTTCTATCCAGGGGATCTCGTCGTTGAGACCCTGTGCGTTCGTCTGCAATCTATGGGCCCATCTCTGTTCTTTCTGGAACAGTCTTGTTGTATTCCACTGATTGTTGGTCTCTAAGATAGTCCAGTGGAGTTGTTCAGTTGTGTGCCGTTTCTCTATGTAGTGTGTTCTCATTTTTGTAGTGCTGCAGCCGCAGTGTACATTACTCCTATGCTCATTCATCCTCACCCTGACTTGTCTGGTGGTCATTCCCACATAGAGGAGATTACAGCTCTGAGGTATACGCAGTTACAGTTGGTGTGTCTGCACTTTGTCCATTTTATAACACCAAGTTGAAGTTCCCTGACATGGGTGGTGAGGGTGCATATATTGCAATTACCACAAGGGTAGTGTCCTTTTACCGTCTGGAGGCCACATAGAGTTGTTTGCTCCTCGACCAGTTTTTTGTGAGATCTAGTATGGACTAGTAAGGCTTTCAAGTTTTTTGTGCACTTAAAAGCGAATCTAGGGTGCTCCAGGTTCAGGTCTCATTTGTTAATGATGTGCCAGTGCTTAAGCATGATTTTTTTTTACTTTGTTGGATTGAGGCTTGAATGTGGTAATGCACGTGACGACGTCCTCCTGTGGTTTGGGGTAAGTTTCCAACAGGGCATCTCGATGGTTGTTGTGTGCCCTTATCCTTGCAATTCTGATGGTCTGTTTAGGATAGCACTCAGTCCATCAGCCTGTAGTTTGTAGTCTTGGATGGTACAACAATTCCTTCTTAGCCTGAGGAATTGTCCATAAGGGAGATCAGGGCTTTAGGATGATGGCTGTTGTATGGCAGTAGACTGTTGCGGTTGGTGGTTATCCGGAATGTTTTAGTGCTGAGCCAGCCGTTATTCAGTTTGATCAACAGATCCAGAAAGGGAATTTCCTTCGGGGATGTTGAGAGGGTGAACTTCAAGAAGGGATCCTGCTGATTGATCCACTTGTGGAATTCAGTACAACGTTCCTCCGTACCGGTCCAAAATACTAGAATGTCATTGATGTAAAGTTTCCATTCTTTTATCTCTTGGAAGAAGGGGTTATTCTCCGTCAAAATATGTAGTACCTCGAAATGCGCCATATACAGACATGCTAGACTTGGCACAAATGTACTGCCCATGCACGTCCCGAGGTCCTGGTGGTAGATCTGGTTCTGGAATCTGAAAAAGTTGTTCTTCAGAGCCAGTTCCATACACTCCATGATGCAGTCAATCAATAGGTGTGCCGTGGTAGTAGTAGTCCTTAGGGTTTGAAGAAATTGGGAGTACTCTCATGGCGAGTACTTCCTGCTTGAGTTGGGTGGGCACATCATGACAAACACTTACTTAATCCTTCGAGTACACAGTGACCTGAGGTTTGCCATCAATGATGGGACCTGGTATATATTCATATGACACACGCACTATAGTTTTCCTACCGACCATGACGGCCTTGACAAATGATACTGGGTACTATATGTTCTGTTTGTCTTACAATTGCAAATTTGACACTCTCGCCATGGCACAAAACTATTATACATAAGCCTATATGTTTGTCAGTCCTGTATTGTTTTCCTTCTCCATAGCTCACCATAGCCTCACATGATGAATGTTAACATTAAACGAAGATGACAACAAGCACCTGGCTCACCAATGGGGAACCAGGCCACTCTCTCAACTACTGTAAATGTTCATACATTGAAACTCAATTCTATTTTATTTTTCGCTTTTGTCGTTCCAGAATACTACATCCTTATCCTTCTAAGTGGCACTAGATTAATCACTGTAGGACACACACTTGATCTATCTATTATTACATGCCTTTCTGGTCCTGAAGAAGTGCATGGGATCTCCTCCAGAGAGCGTTAAATTGCACGAAACATGTCGACCTAAGAAACATAGCCACTAGGGGTGTGTCACAAACCTCACAGCAGCACTACCTTCTTGGTTTTTATTAATGGCAGAGGGACTCTTTTCCTTAGAAAATTCTCTAAGCACCCCTCCAGTCATTTTTTAACTTCATGATAGGACACCACTGCCACTCACGCCCACGCACCCTTACGCCTTTATCTAAATTACCTCCGAAAAAGTGACCCTTCAGGGGACCCACAGGGCATTGCAGCGCCAGCCAGACGAGTATCAACCGCCCAAAGATGAAGCATGACATCCTTCAGGTATGTGAGGGCATCAAGAACAGAGCACACTGTCCCCAACAAATACAGTAGTAGAACGACAACCTCTTTCTGTCTTTTCTTCTCTCTGATAGCAACAGTGACACTTGTTGGTTAAAGATGTGATGCTATACTCTGTTAAGAATGATTTACGTTACACCTCAAACGCTTTGTTACCTGCCAATTTGCAAACTAATCTACACTCTGTAAACATAATCTCTAATATCATGATGTAACGAAACAGTCACCTTCTGAAGTTTTCTTCTTAAAAAAAACTTAATGCAGAGATTTTGAGTAAAAAGTCAAGTTAACAGATGAGTTCTAAAGAATGTAATTAATCAATTGGTCTAGTGGTGTATTTACTGTGCTGTAGGTGGCTTTCCCCAAAACAAAATATGGAGGATATTTTCATATCTACCATATGATTCCGATGATTTGATGTCTTGATAAAACTCTTTGAAAAATCTACAAAAAAGAGAAACATGTTCACTATATTTTAGAATCAGTGTACACAGAATACAAGTTATCAAATCACACTGAAAATATTCAAATGTTGATCAATGGTTGCAAAGTGGAATGATCTAATTAGAGACATACAAGCAATCTACTCTAATGTACTTTATCTACCATATATTTAATGTAAAACAGGAGAAGCTGGAGGTCCACTGTGTCTTTGTTGTAGTCTCACCCCACTTACTGAAGTACAAAAATAGTACAATGGTTTTTTCTTACCTCAAAACTCTGCTTCAAATATGCATTGTCACCTCTGTGTAGTTTACACCTTAATATGAGTTACGTGCAAAGGTACAAGCAGTATGTATTTGGAAGTGTTTATAGTTGGATCAACACAGCATTCATCTATTCTACCCATAAATGTAATAGACCCTTTGGTTCCTAATTGTGATACATTATTTTTCAACGCAGTACATTTTGAGATCTGATAAAAGGTAATAAGAAATTCACCTTAATAACGTTTTCTTTAAAATGAGACACTCTCAGAGTAGCTAAATCCTTGATAATGTTAATGATAATTATAATGTTATATGGATTTAAAATCTAAAAGCAACCTAAAGTGGGTACAGGTAGAAATTACAGATTCTTAGGTGCCGATCACAATCCGGTAAAAAATTCCCCCGTGCGACTCGTATCGGGTCTTTTTACCGTACGAATCGTACAAGTGCCGTACGAACTGGCAATCACGATTCGCATGGTAAAAAGTCCATACGAACCGCACTGGGAATCATTCCCCACACGTCCTCGGGTCGGAAAATGTGTCCGACACGTCCTCGGACGATTTACCTTACAAACGTGAAATGCCAAGTCCGACCGAGGAATCACGATCCATCCCGTGCGTCCGAGCGTACAACCGTATGGAAAAAACACCGTCCGCACCGAACACCCATAGCAACCATGGAGACATGTGACCGCATACGCGCCCAACACTCCCCCCAGCCCCCGTACGTCCGACACGTACCCCCCGTGTATGTATACCCCCACCCGTCTAGGTACACCCCAGTACGTTCCAGTCGTACCCCCACCCCAGTACGTGTCGTACCACCGTCAATGTACACCCCCCACCCCTGTACGTGTCGTACCACCGTCAATGTACACCCCCCCACCCCAGTACGTGTCGTACCCCCCGTGTACCTACACCCAAGTACGTTCCAGTCGTACCCCCACCCCTGGACGTGTCGTACCCCCCGTGTACCTACACCCCAGTACGTTCCAGTCGTACCCCCACCCCAGTACGTGTCGTACCACCGTCAATGTACACCCCCCACCCCTGTACGTGTCGTACCCCCGTGTACCTACACCCAAGTACGTTCGAGTCGTACCCCCACCCCAGGACGTGTCGTACCACCGTCAATGTACACCCCCCCACCCCAGTACGTGTCGTACCACCGTCAATGTACACCCCCCACCCCTGTACGTGTCGTACCCCCCGTGTACCCACACCCCAGTACGTTCCAGTCGTACCCCCACCCCTGGACGTGTCGTACCCCCCGTGTACCTACACCCCAGTACGTTCCAGTCGTACCCCCACCCCAGTACGTGTCGTACCACCGTCAATGTACACCCCCCACCCCTGTACGTGTCGTACCCCCCGTGTACCTACACCCAAGTACGTTCGAGTCGTACCCCCACCCCAGGACGTGTCGTACCCCCCGTGTACCTACACCCAAGTACGTTCCAGTCGTACCCCCACCCCTGGACGTGTCGTACCACCGTGAACCTACACCCCAGTACGTTCGAGTCGTACCCCCACCCCAGGACGTGTCGTACCCCCCGTGTACCCACACCCCAGTACGTGTCGTACCCCCCGTGTACCTACACCCAAGTACGTTCTAGTCGTACCCCCACCCCTGGACGTGTCGTACCCCCCGTGTACCTACACCCAAGTACGTTCCAGTCGTACCCCCACCCCTGGACGTGTCGTACCACCGTGAACCTACACCCCAGTACGTTCGAGTCGTACCCCCACCCCAGGACGTGTCGTACCACCGTCAATGTACACCCCCCCACCCCAGTACGTGTCGTACCACCGTCAATGTACACCCCCCACCCCTGTACATGTCGTACCCCCCGTGTACCTACACCCAAGTACGTTCCAGTCGTACCCCCACCCCTGGACGTGTCGTACCCCCCGTGTACCTACACCCCAGTACGTTCCAGTCGTACCCCCACCCCAGTACGTGTCGTACCACCGTCAATGTACACCCCCCACCCCTGTACGTGTCGTACCCCCCGTGTACCTACACCCAAGTACGTTCCAGTCGTACCCCCACCCCTGGACGTGTCGTACCCCCCGTGTACCTACACCCCAGTACGTTCCAGTCGTACCCCCACCCCTGGACGTGTCGTACCACCGTGAACCTACACCCCAGTACGTTCCAGTCGTACCCCCACCCCAGTACGTTCCTGGCGCACCCCCAACACAACCTCCTAAGTACGGAGCGCACCCCATGCCCCGACATCACAACCGCATGTACGAGTCTTACAAAGCCACACACAAGGACAAAATCGTACAACCAAATGGCCCATGTACACACCGTACACACGCTCAAAACGCACCTACACAACCAGGACAAAATAAAACAACACAAGAATACACCAGTCGAAAGGCACACAGCCACTAAACATGGCCAACAACCACTTAAATAACACAATCACTGACCTGCAACTGCCAAAAACAAACAGAGGCCCAATACACCACCACTCCTTATAACACACCCACCCAAAATTCAAAAACTGCCACACCCACCCATGGACCAATAAAAAGGGCCCACACACACAAACCATGAGCCTTTCCAACAGACTCACTGCTGCCAGACACCACAGAACCAGACTACAAGCTACACCACACCTTTCACTTGCACACCTTCAAACGACCACCCTCACAAACACCCTCTCATCACATTCACACACACACACAACCATCCACACCCCCCCCAACATCCACACCCCCCCCCCACACCCACACCATCCCCACCCACACCCCTCACCATGCCCACTACCAAGAATCCAAAGTTCAGTCACCGAGAGTTGGAGGTCCTTGTTGATCAAATCCTCAGAGTCGAGCCACAGATCTTTGGAACATTGGTCAGAAGCACCAGCCAGGCAGCCAAAACAGCCATGTGGCAGACCATCGTCGATGCTGTGAATGCTGTTGCGGACACCAGGAGGACCAAGCAGGATTGCCAGAACAGGTGGTACGATCTGCGGAGGAGGGTCAGAGCCAAGAGGCAGGAGGAACACGACCAGGCCAACGCCACCGGAGGAGGGCCCTCCCGCAGAGCCATACAGTACCATCCCTGGGAGGAGAGGGTGATGGCCATACTGCCGGTGGAGGCAGTTGAAGGAGTAGAAGGACTCCGAGACCCGGGTGAGTACACAAACAACGCACCTCACATGGGGGGAACTGCAACCACAACCAAAATTAATAACAGGCACGCAACCACCACAAGCCATCGCATTACTCAACCACACTCCATGAGCAGGCACATGCCACTGCTGCCACCATGCCCCATGCACCCAGCTGGACAATGTCAAGTCACAGGCCACAGAAGACAACAACACATGACACGGTAACCCGGATGGCGGGAGGCTGGGCACCAAGAATCACATAGTGCGACTCCAAAGCAGACAACAATGCCCTCTGCCCATATGGCCTAGGTCACAGCCAGACAAACACTGTGTCCCAACACAGGAATGACTTGCCAGCAAATGGCGGACGCCTTGCATCAACACATGGGGGTGAAGGCACTGTTTTGCACATGCCAGCAGCTAATGAACAGCCAACAGTGTGAAAGAGTGGCAGCACACACCACCACAGCAGCAGCGCACAGACACACAGCAGACAAAATGGGTGCCTGGAGATCAGAAACAAACTCACATCAACAGGCCAAGGGCCACTCAAAGATCTGCTAACAGTGTGTGCCCAGGAAGCTGGGCCAAGGTGACAGAGGGTGACACACGGAGGGAGGGAGAGGGGGACACAGAGGGAGGGAGAGGGGGACAGAGAGGGAGGGAGAGGGGGACAGAGAGGGAGGGAGAGGGGGACTGAGAGGGAGGGAGACGGACAGAGGGAGGAGGCTGACACACGGAGGGAGGGAGAGGGGGACAGAGAGGGAGGGAGAGGGGGACAGAGAGGGAGGGAGAGGGGGACTGAGAGGGAGGGAGACGGACAGAGGGAGGAGGCTGACACACGGAGGGAGGGAGAGGGGGACACAGAGGGTGGGAGAGGGGGACAGAGAGGGAGGGAGAGGGGGACTGAGAGGGAGGGAGACGGACAGAGGGAGGAGGCTGACACACAGAGGGAGGGAGAGGGGGACAGAGAGGGAGGGAGAGGGGGACAGAGAGGGAGGGAGAGGGGGACAGAGAGAGAGGGAGACACAGGAAGATGGACACAGGGAGGAGGCTGACACACAGAGGGAGGGAGAGGGGGACAGAGAGGGAGGGAGAGGGGGACTGAGAGGGAGGGAGACGGACAGAGGGAGGAGGCTGACACACGGAGGGAGGGAGAGGGGGACAGAGAGGGAGGGAGAGGGGGACAGAGAGGGAGGGAGAGTGGGACTGAGAGGGAGGGAGACGGACAGAAGGAGGAGGCTGACACACGGAGGGAGGGAGAGGGGGACAGAGAGGGAGGGAGAGGGGGACAGAGAAGGAGGGAGACACAGGGAGAGCAAATCAGTCCTTTGGTGTGTGGGAATGTCTGCTCGTCAGCAGGTGGACTGCGTGCATGTAGACAAGGGTGGCCAGTGCCAGAACCCCCCCTCTTCATCATGGCAAAACGCAGGGCCATGTTACAACCTGTACACGAGCACAAGGACAGCCACCTGCATCATATGAGTGTGTGGATCCACTCCATGTGCACATGTACAGTGCTACAAGGAAGGCGCAAATGCATAGCTCGGCACACATGCACACTCCACTGCTGACTGCAGTCACACTTGACGCAGCAAGTAAGACTGTGCCACACATAGTTAAAGGGGCCAAATTGGTGCCCAAGGGACACACACATGCACAAGTGCACTGTGAGTGGAATGCAAGACAGATCCTAATTCCAAGAGGAAATGTGCCAACTTTGTAACGGATGAAACATGGATGTTGCATGGATCAAAATTAACATTGTCTCTCTCACACACAGGTCAACGTCATGCTGCACCCCCCAACACTGGGGGGGAACACTCACAGGACCCGGATCTGCAGGAGACCGATCCCACCGGCAGCGACCACTCTCACCACTCTGCGGACGACCCCGACCGACCTGGCCCCTCTGGTGTCCAACCACCTGCAGCACCTGCGTCAGGTACAACCGTGCCAACCACCACCCCCACTCCTGCCACATCCCAGGAGACACCCAGGATCCCTGCCCCAACACCACAATGCAGCCAGGCTCGCCAGGAGGGACACGGTGTCCCGGGCACCCAGGAGGAGGCAGGCGACAACGCCAATGCCACCCCTCAGGGGTCCCGGAGACCCCATGTGCCCACAAGTGCAGGCCAGACGCAAGTGGGCAGGGGTGGTGGGAGTGGAGAACGGCGGAGGCGCGAGCCTGACCAGTTGGCTGGGGATCCGGTATTTTCCCATGTCCGTAACATCCTGGACTCATACCGGCAGGACACCACGGGCATGGCCCAGGTTGTGTCCGTCCTCGAGGGGATCAAGGTCCAGCAGGCCCAGCAACATGCGGAGCTAATAGCCTGTCTACAGCTACACCAACGGAGGATGGAGGACAGACAGGCTCAGCAAGTGACGGCGTCCCAGGGGATTCACGCTGAACTCCGTCGGATGGCCGACACCATGGCCGACCCTCCCTGTGCCAGAAGGCGGAGAACATCACCACCCACAGGGAGGGATCATGAGGAGGAGGAGGAAACATCCGACGGAGCATCCCAGACGTCGTCACGGCCTGCTGCTGAGGTTCCCCGCAGGAAGCCGGGTCGTCCACGGAAAGGACCGTGAGGGTGGCTGCTACATCACCATCTCCCAGGACACCTGGCCTGGCACCTGGCCCACTGGAGCAACAGCATCACAGCATCAAGAGACATTCTCTGCCACATGGCCCTGCTGGTCACTGGCTGACCAATGTTGACAAAGACTGTGGCATGGACTCTGAGGATTTCCAATGGCAAGGACACCAACTCCCCTACTGAACTTTGGATTCCCTAATCCCGGAAAGGCCCTCACTTGGCCCCCCCCCCCCAATAATAAATCACACTATTAAGAGTAGATGCCTGCTGGTAGCATTATTACCTAACATGTGTCTTGTACAGTCTAAACATGCCTGAGTCATCTGTTCACTTCAACCATCCACACCCTGGGGCCTGAGTCTGGCACAGGACACATGGGTCACAGTTTACTAGGCAAGACAGACATGGAGCACCATACACACCCGTGATGGTCAGAACCAGCTGAGGGGGTGGCCGAACAACCGTGCTGACAGACACATTGAGTACAGCAACAGTCATGCGCAGAGGTCAGGGATCCTGGCCCGTGTCCGGGGGGGCACCCAGGTACGTGTAGACAGGTGGCAGAACCATGTCCTGCAAGCTTGAGTCCGGTGGATGCAGAGAATGGGGTCATGGACAACGTTGGATGCATGGGGATGGCACATGTCACAATACCCACACAGTCATGGACATCATGCCCATTACACAGTCTCAGCACACACACACAGCTTGCATCTTGCCACTCGACACATTGACACATAGCCACAATCAGGGAATACCATGCCAGACATGCAGGATGCACCGTGCCAACACACCAGCATTGACTGAGAAGAGGCACCTTGGAGGCATAGGGACACCTTTAATAGTCATGTGTTTGGGATTGCAGAGGCAACTTGAAGTACACATGAACACATCATGTGGAGTAACATGTGGCTCCAACACTGGCACCCCCCTTCTGCAGCACAAATGCGTGATAGCCATGGAACTGGCACACAAGTGTCGGATAACAGCTAAATACCCACAGCTGCTCACGGAGAGACTGCCATACACCATACATCCGCTGATGTGGAAGTCCCACGCCATGTCAAGACAATGTTAACCGTATGTGTCCGAGGGCAGTGTCACACACATTGATGCCTTCATCACAATCCACTATCCCATCACTGATGACTGACAACCAGGCAGCCCATCTATTCAGGTGTACCCAGCTGCATGTCGTGTCCCATGGGGATGCCACATGTCTGCAGAGGACCCAAACCCCGACCGGGGCAGTGTGCACACATCGTGAACAACTGCCACACCCAATACACCCCAGATGCATCCCTTACCCCATGGAGACTTCCAAACGTGTCCGTGCCTGTAACGCTGAGTCAGCCCACGATGCCATGTCCATGAGGAATAGCAGTGCCACAACAATGCAACCAGCAAACGGCATGCGCAGGTACCTGGGGAAGAGAGACACACAAGAAGTCAGCCACAAGAAGCACAGCCACTTGCATGTGCATTTACTCGACACATGTATGTATGACAACATGCTAGGTCACAATTATGCCTGGGGAAATACTACCATCACTGCCACCATCACTCCAGTGACACACCCACACACACCTCTGACCCACGTGCCATACATGCAGGTGGAGACACACATCACAACGCATGCCACACGGGGACCAATGCGTGCACACTCAGACCCTGGTACTCACCACTAAGCAAAGAAGTCGTGTATGAGCCGAGTCCGGATGTCCTCTTGCGGCTCCACATCCTCCACATCACTAGCCCCATTGCCAAGCCCTTCGTCCTCCACGGGTGGATGGTCCTCGTCATCTTGATCCAGGATGAGGGGCACAGCTCTTTCAACTGCCATGTTGTGCAGCATGCAGCAGACCATGAAGATCTTGCAGACCTTCGCCGGGGCATATGGGAGTGCGCCGCCGGTCTTGTGGAGGCACCGGAATCGGCTCTTCAGCATGCCAAACGTCCTCTCTATCACTCGCCTTGTCCGGCCATGGGCGGTGTTGTAGCGGAGCTGGGCCGGCGTGATGGGGTTGCGGAGAGGTGTCAGCAGCCAAGGCATGTTGGGATAGCCAGCGTCCCCTAAATGGAAAGCACATGGATATCGTTAGAACTGGCGAAGCGGTAGTGCTGCTCGGCCAAACAGAATACAGGACAGACAGACTGTACCCACCAACAACACATGCCCGTTCGTTGCGCAGCTGCATCATCATATCAGGCATCCCGCTACGCCTCATGATGTAGGCATCGTGTGCTGATCCTGGAAAACGAGCACAGACATGTGAAATCACCATGTTGGACAGACACACCACAAGGGCATTGATGGAGTGGTAGTGCTTCCGATTGCGGTACGCCACCTCCCGTGCGTGTGGTGGTACCAAACCTACATGTGTCCCATCTATGGACCCAATGACATGGGGCATCCCTCCCAGGGCATAGAAACCACGCTTGACCTCAGTCATCTGTTCAGGGGTTGGGAACTTGATGAAGTCATCCAGGTGAATCAACATGGCCTCCAAGAAATCATGCAGCACACCGCTGAACATGCTCTGGGACATGCCACCAACATGAGCTATGGTATATTGGAAGGTACCCGTGGCAAGGAAATGTAGGGCAGCCATTACCTTCAGCTGGGGTGTCAGTGCCGTAGGATACCTGTGCTGCGGTTGCAGGTGTGGTGCCAGTCTCGCCGTCAGCTCCAGAATCAACGGTTGGGTGAAGCGGTAGAGCCGGATCCTGTCATTCTCCTGCATGGTGGCCAAGTCTGGAATTCTTCGGGCAACAGGAGGCGCTCTGCAGTAATTTGGAAGTGACAAGGAAGAGTGAGTGCACTACGAGAACAACTCATGTCTACTGAGCACATGTAAATCTGGCAATACACACATGCCACATAGGGAGTCAGGCATGTGCTACATGCCCAGGACACGTATGGATGCAAGGTGACACTCCTTCCAAGACCCAGCTACACACGGTGATTGAGAACCTCCCCATGCCACGCCATGGGAATAGCTGTGTCCCAGTGCAAGTGCACTGCCCGACGCAAGACAGGAGTGACATACACCCACACATCAGCAGAAGTGTGATGCTGATTGCAGAGACTGGCAGCGGAACACTTGAGCCACAGGTCACATGACATTACACTAGTCCAGCCCACACACCTTGCCATGAAGGTGCACATGTCATGACTCCCCACACATTCCTTGTGACTTTGCTGACATGGCCTTGTCACGCTACTCCGTGTCCCTTGCATACATGTGCACCTCACATCCGGTAACACATGTGGCATGGTGTTGGGAACAGTGTGCAATGACAATCTACACACAGCCACATGTTGGTTGCTGCAACGGCTGAAGCTTTTGAGGGTGCTACAACATCAACCCGATGTAAATCCCGGACACATATATGGCATAGTCACATTGTGCACTGTGGGTAGTGATGAGTCATGTGTCATGACCCCTGTACCGGGCATCATGGGACACTTCCGTGTGTTGGTGTCCGTGCCATGCCAGTGACGCTCACCCCAAGTGCGCAGTCCCACATGCACACATGTCAAAGGAGTCAAGGGCATGCCTGGCACACATTGCACCCTCACACAGTACACATGTACACATCTCATCATACATCTGGTGCCTTCTCCACTCAGGAGGCATGTTCCACATCACAGCATGTGACACCTGTGCCCCACACATGTGGTAATGCACAGACGATGCCTTGGTGTCCATTCCTGGACAAGTATGTCCATCCATGGACAAGTATGTCCGCCCTATTCCGACATGTGTGTCGCCTATCACCACAGTGATGTGTAAAATCCGCCGTACTGCTGCTGAGAGGGCCTGTGCATGTTCCCAAATCACTGTGGGAGTGCTGCCGTATGTGTACCCATCGTGATGGCGAGCGTAGATGCGAGTGTACGGTCCGTACCACTACGGGTACGCATACGCGTGCAGACCCATAGTGATAGTGAGCGTAGATGCGAGTGTACGGTCCGTACCACTACGGGTACGCATACGCGTGCAGACCCATAGTGATAGTGAGCGTAGATGCGAGTGTACGGTCCGTACCACTACGGGTACGCATACGCGTGCAGACCCATAGTGATAGTGAGCGTAGATGCGAGTGTACGGTCCGTACCACTACGGGTACGCATACGCGTGCAGACCCATAGTGATAGAGAGCGTAGATGCGAGTGTACGGCCCTATCACTATGGGTCTGCACGCGTATGCGTACCCGTAGTGGTACGGACCGTACACTCGCATCTACGCTCACTATCACTATGGGTCTGCACGCGTATGCGTACCCGTAGTGGTACGGACCGTACACTCGCATCTACGCTCACTATCACTATGGGTCTGCACGCGTATGCGTACCCGTAGTGGTACGGACCGTACACTCGCATCTACGCTCACTATCACTATGGGACTGCACGCGTATGCGTACCCGTAGTGGTACGGACCGTACACTCGCATCTACGCTCACTATCACTATGGGTCTGCACGCGTATGCGTACCCGTAGTGGTACGGACCGTACACTCGCATCTACGCTCACTATCACTATGGGTCTGCACGCGTATGCGTACCCGTAGTGGTACGGACCGTACACTCGCATCTACGCTCACTATCACTATGGGTCTGCACGCGTATGCGTACCCATAGTGATAGTGAGCGTAGATGCGAGTGTTCGGTCCGTACCACTACGGGTACGCATACGCGTGCAGACCAAAAGTGATGGAGAGCGTAGGCATGCATGTACGGGCCGTTGCCATGCATTTGGGGTGCCCTAGGGCCCCCACACGCACCGTACCTGTGTGTGATGCTCCAAATTACATAGGGGACAAGTATTAAGGCCTACATGCATGCTGGTTGTCATGGAGACCAAGTTCAAAATTCGAAATTGTTCTGGAAGGTGCACAGCAGAAGTCAGTTGGGATTTGTCTACTTTGTTGCAATGTGTTTGTGGGGCTGACATCATGCAGGAGAATGAAACCGATAGAGAACCCACAGACTGCTAGGTTTGAAGGGATTGGTGGAAACATAGGATGCAAATGTGAGTGACCAATCTCTCTGTACTCCTGTGCATGAGACTGGGCAGAAGGGCACATATAAGGCAGCCAGGTCCCATGAGGGAGCACTTGCCTGCACATCTTTGCATTCGTCGACCCAGCTGCTGCTACTGATTCCCTGGAACCATGTCAAGGGCTGTGGAGAGGACACAGCCATTCACCCTGGAGGAGAACATGGCTCTGCTGGATGTGATCCTCCCACAGTACTCCATGCTGTATGGGCGACCAGGTTATCAGGTGAGTGCATAGGCCACTGCCACAGACTGTCCCTATGTGGTGACTGTGACTTCTGCCATTGCGTCCAGGTGTAACACACATGCCATGTACTGTCGGGGGGGCCCCAGGGGGGGGGGGGTGCCTGATGTCTCCCAGCAGTGCCCTGAGACAGGAGGGGTGGGGGCCTATCACTCACAGCAGTGCCCTGAGACAGGAGGGGTGTGTGCAGAGTCCTCCCAGCAGTGCCCTGAGACAGGAGGGGTGGGTGCAGAGTCCTCCCAGCAGTGCCCTGAGACAGGAGGGGTGTGTGCAGAGTCCTCCCAGCAGTGCCCAGAGACAGGAGGGGTGTGTGCAGAGTCCTCCCAGCAGTGCCCTGAGACAGGAGGGGTGGGTGCAGAGTCCTCCCAGCAGTGCCCTGAGACAGGAGGGGTGGGTGTGGAGTCCTCACAGCAGTGCCCTGAGACAGGAGGGGTGGGTGTGGAGTCCTCACAGCAGTGCCCTGAGACAGGAGGGGTGGGTGCAGAGTCCTCCCAGCAGTGCCCTGAGACAGGAGGGGTGGGTGTGGAGTCCTCACAGCAGTGCCCTGAGCCAGGAGGGGTGGGTGTGATGCACAGTGTGAGCCTAGATCATTGATTGTGACATTGCCATCATTCCACCTGTGTACCCACTGTGGCACGTACTGCTTTTTCCCTCACCAGGGGATGATGTCCCTATGACAAAGGTGCAATGCGTTGGCTGCATGACATGCCTTGTTGTTACCAGCTAATTTGTACCCATATGTCTCTCTGTGACATGTGGCTGGTGTATTGATGTGGTGTCACTTGTTCCTCCTCACAGGTAGGCGCCACTGCCAAGGAGCAGATCTGGCTGACCGCCGTCAGTGCCGTGAGGGGTGTGGATGGTCGGAGGCGGCGCCTGGCCCAGGTGAGGAAACGCTGGCAGGATATCCGGTGCTGGACGCGGAGGATTGCACGGCTCCTGCTGGGGGACTCACCTGAGAGCCACAAGAACCGCGGCCGCCGCCGTCTGAGCCACCTCCACAGGCGTGTGCTGCCGGTGGTCTTTCCAGACCTTGAGAGGCGCTTACAGGCGATGCAGCAGCCGGAAGGGGGTAGGTACATGTGTGTTTGTTGTGTGTCACCGGCATTTGTAAGGGCACAGTAGCATGAATCCACTGGCAGGGTTTAAAGGTGCTGTGCAGATCCTGTTTGCCCCAGTATAGCGCTGTGCCCCTGCCACCCTTCCCCTCCTTGCAATGTGTTCCCTGGTCTGTGTGTAGTCACTCCTTCACAGGGTAATGTAGGCTGGCGCTTTGTCCACGGGAACAATGTCTGTAGCATCATGTGTGGGGGTGGTGTGTAACAGGTTGTGGGACCTTGCCTGTGCACTGTCAAGTTCACTGCATGTGGGTTCCATGTCAGTTGGCACTGATGCTGACTCCAGACATGGGAGTTGGTCTCTCATGTGTCATGCCTTACAGCGCGCATGTCCTATGTAGTGGCCTGTGACATGATGTGCATGACTG
The DNA here is from genome assembly GCF_964204655.1 of Triturus cristatus. Classification (NCBI taxonomy): domain Eukaryota; kingdom Metazoa; phylum Chordata; class Amphibia; order Caudata; family Salamandridae; genus Triturus; species Triturus cristatus. The sequence continues at coordinate 440,619,626 of NC_140582.1, read as the reverse complement.
TGCGATACACATTGTGCAGGGATGGTGACGTGTGTTGCTGTCATTACCATTCAGTAGCATGTAGTTGCGTGCCCACTACTGTCCCCTGGGGCACCTTTTCCTCAGTGGTGTATGTGTCATCATGAACGTGGCCACTGTCAGTGTCTACAGCGTAAGTTGTGCTCTGTGCCATTGTCCCCTGTCACCATGTATATAGACGTGCTAATTTGTACAGGTGTCCACTGTGCAGCCTGACCTGATTGTCCTTCTTCATACTCACAGTTGCCAGTGCCTGTGTGTCTTGTTATACTCATCTGAGGATGGGCACTGGTACCTCATTATTTGTACAGGCGCACCTTGGCTGTTTGGCGTCCAATCTTGCTTTTTGCCTGCCCCTGTGTGTATCACCCAGACCATGAGATGTTGGTGCCACCTGTGTCTCCACAATTTGCCTCGTGTAGGGTCTTGTTGGGGCGGGCAATGCCTATGTGTTAAATCCTGATTACCACTTGCTGGGTCTGGGCAGTGTGTGATGTGCCTGGACACACACGCAATGTGCAGTGACCGAGTCATGTTGTGCATGTTTTCAGCATTACCTATGCAGCATGTGTCTCAAGTTCATGGATATGGTCCCTGGTCATCGGTATTTTCGCCAACGCTGTGTGGTGCAGATGCAGTGCTGGATTGTCCCCAGGACCTGGGTGCTATGTCAGACTCCTTTTCCTGTGTTTAGCTATTGTCTCATGCTCTCCATGGTATTTCAGTGGCATGGTGGCTCAACCAACTGTGTGTTTCATGCCCTACATCGGTACCCTGTTCAGTAGATGTTAGGGATCTTCCTTTTCAGGCCATGCAATGTTACCTATGTAGATTGGACTCATGTGACAGATGTGTACAGGTGTCTGAATAATTTCTGTCTCTCCACCCTGCCCACAGCATCGTCGGGGGACACAGAGGGAGACATGGACACAGACCAGGCGGAGGGACCGAGCACCAGTGCCAGCCGTGACATCGGGTCTGGCACATCGAGTGGGACAGAGGCGGAGGAGAGTGTGGCCGAGGACCTGTCGACTGGCACATCAGACTACGAAGCTGACAGGTCCGGGGACGATGTCGCCGAGTGGGCGGAGGCTGCACCAGCAGCTGACAGCGGAACAACACCTCGCACCGCCCCCTCAGTTTCCACCAGCCGCCTCCCACTTGCTCGTGTCCCTTCCCAGCGTGCCCGGTCACAGCATGTCTCCTTCCTGCCAGGCACCGCGCCCCCTGCCCCTGTCTCCACTGCTGCCGCCAATGCAGAGTCTGTGGACATCCAGCGGCAACTGCAGGTTGGTCAGGCTGCGATCCTTAATGTCCTCCATGCCCACGGCAAAACCCTCACCAACATCGAGGCTTTCTTGGAGGGCATTCATTCATCGCAGGCTGACCAACGCAACTTGCTGAGGTCCATCGACTCCACACTGACTGCAGCAGTGGGTCTCCTGCAGCGCGACCTCCCCCCACCTACCCCTGCCCCATCCACACTTCCCACTCCCATGCCTGTCACACGTACACCCAGACGTCGGCATGCACCCACATCAACGGACACGGGCACCACACCAGCAGGGAAGGTCCACCGCACTCCTCCTGACACGCACACACAGGGTGAGGTAGGCACACCCACTGGGTCGGGGGGCAAACGTGTGACACGCAGCCATAGTGGGAGTCCGCATTCCACCCAGTCCACTCCCTCCAAATCCCCTCCCCTCAGCTCTCCTGGCCACATCTCCCCCAAGGACTCCTTCATGGCCGCTCTGTCCCTGAGCCCCACAGTTACACCACCACGCAAGCGGTCACGGAGGTCCCCGGTCAGGGTGGTTGAGTCTCCCTCCCTGTCTCCACCCTCCCCCGGTGGCGCTGCGACCCATCCCTGTGACCCCCCCCCCTCCTTGGGGCCTGAGGTCCCTTCGGGTGCAGGGGACTCCCTGGATGACCTTGCAAAGGTGTGTAGTGCCATCCTGGCCTCCGCCTTTGGCACTGACCCACCCCCTGTGGTGGACTCCTCCATCCCTGCACCCACAACGCCGCCCCTTTGCCCTGATGTCCCTGCGGTGCCTGTTGCTCCCCCCCCCCCGATGCCCTCACCAGTGTGGAAGACGATGCCATTTGACTGTGCAGGCAAGGTAGGGGACACGCATCCCACTGTGTCCCCCATCCAGCTGAGAATCATTGACTGCCCTATGGGCTTTGTGAAGATTGAACTGCCTGCGATCCACGGACATTGTGCTCCTGCTGAATAAAGCTTAATTTTGTTTTCATTATCACACTACTGCTATGCTGGTATTGGTGTTGGTGGGGCTGCTACATGGTTTTGGGTGGTGTGTAAGGGTTTGGGTGTGTGGGATATGTAGTAGTGTACTGCTCATTGGTGGGACCCTGTGATCTGTGTGCCATCACAAGGTGTTGGCTAACTTTCTTTGTTCATGTAGGCAGTTACTGCATGGTGCACTTGTCCAAGGGTGTATTCCTTCCTCTGTGTACCCAGCTTTCTTCCCTGCAGGGTGTTCCCAATGTTTAGCGCAGAGCTGTGTCTACATGAGCTGTGTGTGTGACGGAGCCCTTCTACTTTGGCCATGCATGCAGGGCCATGTCTCCACCTGCGACAATCGTGGCATCCTTGGTGATCACTGTACTTGTGTGTGGAGTCTGTTGACATGAGTTCATGGGGACATGTTCCCTTGTAGCCAGTATGCATGTGGATAATTCTGGCCTCACACACATGTGTTACACCCCTCCAGTCTCAGGGCACTGCTGGGAGTGATGGGCACCCACCCCTCCTGTCTCAGGGCACTGCTGGGAGGACTCCACACCCACCCCTCCTGTCTCAGGGCACTGCTGGGAGGACTCTGCACACACCCCTCCTGTGTCAGGGCACTGCTGGGAGGACTCCACACCCACACCTCCTGTCTCAGGGCACTAGTGGGAGGACTCCACACACACCCCATCTGTGTCAGGGCACTGCTGGGAGGACTCCACACCCACCCCTCCTGTGTCAGGGCACTGCTGGGAGGACTCCACACCCACCCCTCCTGTGTCTGGGCACTGCTGGGAGGACTCCACACCCACCACTCCTGTGTCTGGGCACTGCTGGGAGGACTCTGCACCCACCCCTCCTGTCTCAGGGCACTGCTGGGAGGACTCTGCACCCACCCCTCCTGTCTCAGGGCACTGCTGGGAGGACTCCACACCCACCCCTCCTGTCTCAGGGCACTGCTGGGAGGACTCTGCACACACCCCTCCTGTCTCTGGGCACTGCTGGGAGTGATGGGCACCCACCCCTCCTGTCTCAGGGCACTGCTGGGAGGACTCTGCACCCACCCCTCCTGTCTCAGGGCACTGCTGGGAGGACTCTGCACCCACCCCTCCTGTGTCTGGGCACTGCTGGGAGGACTCTGCACCCACCCCTCCTGTCTCAGGGCACTGCTGGGAGGACTCTGCACCCACCCCTCCTGTGTCAGGGCACTGCTGGGAGGACTCCACACCCACCCCTCCTGTCTCAGGGCACTGCTGGGAGGACTCTGCACACACCCCTCCTGTCTCTGGGCACTGCTGGGAGTGATGGGCACCCACCCCTCCTGTCTCAGGGCACTGCTGGGAGGACTCTGCACCCACCCCTCCTGTCTCAGGGCACTGCTGGGAGGACTCTGCACCCACCCCTCCTGTGTCTGGGCACTGCTGGGAGGACTCTGCACCCACCCCTCCTGTCTCAGGGCACTGCTGGGAGGACTCTGCACCCACCCCTCCTGTGTCAGGGCACTGCTGGGAGGACTCTGCACCCACCCCTCCTGTGTCAGGGCACTGCTGGGAGGACTCCACACCCACCCCTCCTGTGTCAGGGCACTGCTGGGAGGACTCCACACCCACCCCTCCTGTGTCTGGGCACTGCTGGGAGGACTCCACACCCACCCCTCCTGTGTCTGGGCACTGCTGGGAGGACTCCACACCCACCACTCCTGTCTCAGGGCACTGCTGGGTGGACTCTGCACACACACCTCCGATTTCTGGATATGTGCGCTTGGCACATACACGGTGGGGGTACGCACACTGCATTAGAGGTGAGGGTACGAGTCTACTGACACTGGTGTGGTGGGGGTACGCTCCGTACGTCCGCGGGTGTGGGTACGGGTCGTACTTACACTGTTGGGCAGGGGGGTACGCTCCTTGCATTCGTGGGTGGGGGTTCGAGTCGTACTTACACTGTTGGCATGGGGGGTACGCTCCATGCATACGCGGGTGGGGGTACGGGTCGTACTTACACTGTTGGGCAGGGGGGTACGCTCCTTGCATTCGCGGGTGGGGGTACGGGTCGTACTTACACTGTTGGGCTGGGGGTACGCTCCGTACGTCCGCGGGTGGGGGTACGGGTCGTACTTACACTGTTGGGCTGGGGGTACGCTCCGTACGTCCGCGGGTGGGGGTACGGGTCGTACTTACACTGTTGGGCTGGGGGTACGCTCCGTACGTCCGCGGATGGGGGTACGGGTCGTACTTACACTGTTGGGCTGGGGGTACGCTCCGTACGTCCGCGGGTGGGGGTACGGGTCGTACTTACACTGTTGGGCTGGGGGTACGCTCCGTACATCCGCGGGTGGGGGTACGGGTCGTACTTACACTGTTGGGCTGGGGGTACGCTCCGTACGTCCGCGGGTGGGGGTACGGGTCGTACTTACACTGTTGGGCTGGGGGTACGCTCCGTACGTCCGCGGGTGGGGGTACGGGTCGTACTTACACTGTTGGGCTGGGGGTACGCTCCGTACGTCCGCGGGTGGGGGTACGGGTCGTACTTACACTGTTGGGCTGGGGGTACGCTCCGTACGTCCGCGGGTGGGGGTACGGGTCGTACTTACACTGTTGGGCTGGGGGTACGCTCCGTACGTCCGCGGGTGGGGGTACGGGTCGTACTTACACTGTTGGGCTGGGGGTACGCTCCGTACGTCCGCGGGTGGGGGTACGGGTCGTACTTACACTGGTGTGGTGGGGGTACGCTCCGTACGTCCGCGGGTGGGGGTACGGGTCGTACTTACACTGGTGTGGTGGGGGTACGCTCCGTACGTCCGCGGGTGTGGGTACGGGTCGTACTTACACTGTTGGGCAGGGGGGTACGCTCCTTGCATTCGTGGGTGGGGGTTCGAGTCGTACTTACACTGTTGGCATGGGGGGTACGCTCCATGCATACGCGGGTGGGGGTACGGGTCGTACTTACACTGTTGGGCAGGGGGGTACGCTCCTTGCATTCGCGGGTGGGGGTACGGGTCGTACTTACACTGTTGGGGTGGGGGGTACGCTCCTTGCATTCGTGGGTGGGGGTTCGAGTCGTACTTACACTGTTGGCATGGGGGGTACGCTCCGTACGTCCGCGGGTGGGGGTACGGGTCGTACTTACACTGTTGGGCAGGGGGGTACGCTCCTTGCATTCGTGGGTGGGGGTTCGAGTCGTACTTACACTGTTGGGGTGGGGGTACGCTCCTTGCATACGCGGGTGGGGGTACGGGTCGTACTTACACTGTTGGGCTGGGGGGTACGCTCCTTGCATTCGTGGGTGGGGGTTCGAGTCGTACTTACACTGTTGGCATGGGGGGTACGCTCCATGCATACGCGGGTGGGGGTACGGGTCGTACTTTCACTGTTGGGGTGGGGGGTACGCTCCTTGCATACGGGGTGGGGGTAGGGTCCGTACATATCCGTCCCCACGCTATGTGATGTTTGTGCGGCCCGTACCCAGGCCTTTGCCACGTGGGTGCGATCCGTCCCGCCATTGTTGGGGTGACGTGTGTGGGCGTGGTCCGACTCGTACCCACGCTCTTCAGGCGTGGGTACGGGACGTACCTGTCTGGTTGTGTTGCCGGTTCGCGTGGTGACGGACTTCCGTTGTGGCGGTCGCTGGCTTATCAGGACACGCCCCCACCCCCTCGTGGTGACCAGGGCATGGGAGTCAGGTATGTCCAGGCCATGTGTAGTGTGTCACTCATGTGGTTGTTTTGTGGCATGCCCTGGTAGTGCCACCCCCACCCCACCCCACTTTCCCCCCTCCCTTAGTTATTCTGACCTTCTGCGGCGTCTGCGTCGTAACCTGTAGAGGAGGTGGACTGCTATGAGGGCAGGGATGACTCGTAGGTTCGGGTCCATGTCTGTCCGTCACGTACTGGTCCTCCTTGTTCGCGGCGTCGTCTGTCCGTCGCGTACTGGTGGTCCTTGTTCGCGTCGTCCTGATTTCCCGGCAGTTTTTGGCTGCCGCAAAATATTCACCGTGCGGGGTGACGTCGGTGCGAATCGTGATTCCTGGGTCGTGAATGGCTGGCTGCGTGCGTCCCGACGTCAGGTCGGCGCTTTCCCGGATCGCATTGGTAGGTGTTTTTTGTTCGGTCGGGCTTTTTTACGATTCGTACGGTAATGGTGTACCCGTGCGAATCGTAATTCCTTGTTTGTAAAATTTGACGACCGGGTACGCGTCGGGCGGAGATTATGCTCCGTCCGACGGTTCGTACCGGGTTTTTGCCGGATCGTGATCGGCACCCAAGTGTTGCTATTGTCAAATGGCCCCAGTGTTTGTCCTTGTCTAGCCTCTATTACAACACTCTATGCAAATAAGAACAAATACATATTTTCTTCTCTGTTTTGACATCAGGGAGAACTACTGAAGTTTAAAAAACTTATATGGAAGCCAAGATATGCCATTTGGGATCCTGATCCTCTGTGTTTTTGCAGCATATAAAGGTATTGTCCATTTCAATATCTGGCCCTTATTCCAAATGTTTTCCAAGCAATATACATTATCTGTTGCAGCTTCCAGAGTTGGATAAAAGGGTGACAGGGTGATAGTCACTGCATATTGGATAGTCCCACCTTACGTATGTAGTAAAGCCAAAGCGTGTATTAAGTGGTAGCTTGGGCAAACTACTTCTGTGTTCCAGAAGAGCCTACTTATTCTTAGACTGGACGATTTGAACTGGTTTGAAGCAAACTATACATTACCAAATAGAGAATTAAAATAAAATACAAATATTTGAGTAGGGCAAAGACATTTTGCAACTAATTAAAAAACTAATACAACGAAATAGAGAAGCAAAGTGTAAAGATGAGCAAAGCTAATGCTTACATTGAAGGTTTATGGATTAAAATGATAGGTCTACGGGGAGCACTGTATGGCAGGGGTTAGAAGTTGATTCTTATTTTAAATTCTTTTTTCAGTTCTACCATCACATGCTGATTATACAGATATGTGGTCATATTTCTGTAAGCACCACAGCAATACAACGTTATGCTGTACTTTATGATTTATTAAACATTAGGAACTACATGGATCAGAAATATGTGCACATAAGTAATTGTTGAGCAATTGGATGAATGGAATGAAGGTTTTCGTCTTTGCAAACTAAGCAGGCTTCATTAATCTACTGCACAACCATTAAAACCCTGTAGCAAAGTCTGTAGCAAAGAAATTGTGACATAGTCAATTTATCACCTTGACACTCGTGTTCTCATTGCCTTTTGACTTTTTTCACAAACATATAAATAAATTGTTAGTTTGAAAATCCAAATTAAGAAGCACAAAAAAATGAAGGCAAAATGTGATAAAATAAAGTAGGTGAAATCTCTAAAAGCAAAAATGTGCATGTTAGACCTGGCATCTTTTGCCTTGGTTTCCCCTGTCTTATTGCTTCTGACCTCTAATTTTTATTGTGCGCTGGACTTCATTTTTGCTGATGTTTGGACTCGGAACACTTTACTGCTGCTGACCCGTGCTAAAGTGCATGAGCTCTGTGTATAAACATGCAATGACATTTGGTTTCTCCATGATTGGAGTATTTGATTTGCTGGTCAGTCCCTCGTACAGTGCACTACATGTTGTGCCCAGGGCCTGTAAACCAAATGCTACTAGTGGACCTGCAGCACTGACTGTGACCCACGTGAGTAGCCGTCAAGGCTTGCCACTACTGCAGAGCCTGTGTGGGCAGTTTTTAGCTGCCATGTCAACCTGGCAAGTACACATACTTACCGGGCCTCCCTGTAGCATTTTATACAGGTATCTTCTAGGTGGGAGCTGATAGAAAATTGGAGTTTGGTGTCTTTGGACTCACAATTTAAAAACTCATCTTGTAGTGAAGCTGGTTTTTAAATTGCAGGTCTGAAAAGGCCACTTTTAGAAAGTTGGCATTTTCTTACTTTAACCATGTGCCTCTGCTTGTACCTAGAACACACGTCTGGTTTGGATGACAGTTGGGCTTTATGAATTCACTCTAGACAGTCACACACAAAGGGAACTGAGGTGTGCCATGCATATCCCGATGGCCCATCACCAGGCTGATGGGTCTTCCTGAGCTAGAGTGGTGGGAGGAGTTGACACTTGCACCTGAGTAGGGCTGGGCCTGTCCTCACACAAATAACTGCCTACCCACCTGTATTATGTCTTGAGCCAGAACCAGCAATGGCAGGGTCTTGTGCACTACATAACTCTTTCTTTGAAGTCTCCCTACTTCAAAGGCCAAAATGGGTATAAGTACTGGACCTCTGACACCTTAACAGTAGAAACAATTCTGGACTGATGACATTCTGTCAGGGAGAAGAGCTGTTGGACTGCCAGGAGGGACTGCCACTTTGCTGCTTGCTTTGCTGTGTTGTCCTCCTGTCTTCCGCTTCATGCCTGGGAGTGAGAAGACGGGACTTTGCCATCTGCATCCTGGTTTCTAAGAGTTTCTTCAAGGGCTTGGGTTGAGCTTGTGTCCTGTTGGAAGTCTGAGGGCCATCAAAGACTTCTCCTGCATCTTGCTACCAACATCTGGGCTCCTATGCTGTGAGTTCTGACCTGCCAAGTGGTGCCAAACTCACTCCTGGGCCCTTAAAGGTGATTTCGGTGCTGCAACCAAGAAATTGATGAATCAACTTCAAGCATCACTTCGGAACCAACGCATCCCTGCACAATTGCCACATTGCCGCTGACTGCCCCAAAACCATGGTCCCCACTTGCTGGCTGCATAATGCAATGATCGGTGCCATAGTGCCTCCTAAGTACCGCTGCTTTGAGGCCCTGCTTCAAGTAAGTCTGTGAAGCACTGCTAGGACTTCTAGACAGTGCTGGCGGCCTGGTGGTTCATCATCGACACCAAGAGATTGATGTACCACGCTGTGGCATCGATGCATCATCAACAAAGTGTTGCCTTCAGGACCCGAAGTCTCACACCTGCAACTGACGCATCACCTCCCTTGTGCCCTGCATCGTCCCCGGGCATTAGCGGCTCAACAACACTGCACCGCCTACTGGAAACGACACATCACTTTGCTACAGTGATGCCTCACCTCCTTTGCGCAACGCATTGCCCCCCAGCTCCAATGCCCCAACAACCTGCATAGCAGTAAGGAACCGATGCATCAACTGCCTTCACAAAGCCTCACCTCATTTGCGTTTCTCACCGTATTTGACTTTGTGATGCATCTAAGGTAAAGTACTGGGGTCCTTACAATTGAAGCCGGCCGGTGCTCATCGCGGTCAGACTGAACCTCTCGGGTTTGCCTCAGTCAAGCGCAACCAAATAACCCCAGTTGGAGCAATTGTTTTCTAAAAACTATAACTGCATTTAGTATTGGTGGATTAATATCTTGACTTGTGTTTGTTGGATTTTTATCATTTTGATCTTGTTTCACTCAGATAAATATTGGCTATTTTTCAAAACTGGTGTGTTCACAAATACTTTACACATTTCCTCTTTAGTTTAGCCAGACTGCTCTGTGCCAAGCTACTCATGGAAAGGTATTCTCCTACTGACTGTTAACTCACAGAGATAGAATGACTGTCAATTACTGTGCTCGAGCTTGCCATGAACTGCACATGTATGTGGTGATTCACAGTCATTTTTGCTGGTGAGCAAATGCTTAGTGCTGAAAATGCCTGCAATCACACTTCCAAGATTTCAAAATTTCAAAAAAGAATCCCGATATGCATAAATGGGTTTAGTACGACGTATTTCTCTGCCATGACTGCAGAAACATGTGCAGGAGTAAATCCCACGCAAGGGGTGCACAAGGCCAGAAAAATGATTTTGTTAGCCTTGTAAGTTTCTGAACGTCCACAAATATACAAGTTAATCACAACTAGCTGGGAATTCCTGCTCCCTTTATTCCTGGGTGTGAGACCGCCGGACCCAATTTTTAAGACTTATAAAGTCAAATAAGGCTTTGGCTCTTACAGCAGCCAAGCCTTGTTCCCCGCTCCACCTTGCAGTGGCGTAGCGTAGCAAGATCAGATGGTACCCGGTGCGGAAAATTTCTTGCCACCCCCAACTTGACAAAATGGCAAAAATATGTTTTTAAAACACATATTTTTGCCATTTTGTCACCCCCCTCAGTGATGACACCCGGTGCAGCCCGCACCCACTGCACCCTCCCATTCCTACATCACTGCCACCTTGACTTTTGTCTCTGGCAAGGGAGAGCGTTCAATGACTCCTCAGTAACACTTATTTTTCCCTTCCCTACCTTTTCTCCTTACTCTTTTCGTCCATCCCTACCCCAAATAGAAGCCCTCCACACATTTAGCACTTGCTGAGAGTAGGCGTAAATGTTAGCATTAAACCGCCCAGTAAAGGGGACAGTGTGCTAAATGTGACTGTGCAGTTTTTCCTCATGCTGAGGGGTTTAACTCATAATAGGAGTAAACATGTGCTGAGGCACCAGTCGGAAACAGTAATTCAGGCCACCTGGAATTTCTGCACACGTTTACTCCTAACTCATAATCCGGGCATGTGTAGACTAACGTGATGAAGAAACAGGAGCCAGGGGATCATGTGGCATGATATTCCCAGAAGTATTCTGGAAAAACTGCTCCTGGCAAGTTTTTTCAGGCATACTTGTGGAAATGTTTGTGAATTACAAAGTGTTAAATACGCACTTGCTCATGGGAGTGCTTTGTGTGAACTGACTCTGTAGACTTTCAAAATTAAACAGTAGGTGGAAGGAGCCACATGGCTAATCGCGGCAGAATTGTGCCTTAAACATGCACCTAACTAAAATGGCTTAATCCAACAGACCATCCCATTAATATTTCCGAGGTATTAGCTGATGTTTTCTGGGCTGCAATAAGAGCACAAACATATCTTTATTAACAAACACATCTTAAATTATAGCTTTTTAGACATGATTAAACATCTATAATAATAAGAATACTTCTGGAAGACCAGTTCAGCTGAATTTTCTACTGCCAGAATGTTTATAGCATTGTAAATTTAGCAAACCCAGGAGTTTCTTTTAAGAGCTTGCTGAATGGGTGATACATTGAGGTTTCTCTCAGCTTGCATATTTGTAGGGCCGGTCTAGCTTCCCTAACCCTGAAAAAGCATGTACACAGCATGATGCCATGACATGCCTTGGTCGGGATCCATGTATTCAATGATTGGATGTTCAGAAATACTTATCACTGAGCCTGATTTATGGATTGAGGGATGGTACTTTATCCATCAGGATGGCGAAGAACATTACGACCAGCACCATGATGGACTACTGCCCATCTAATTTAGAGAGGACCACGGGCCCAGTGGTCATCTTTGTACATTGAAAGGAAATGCCATCATGACAGTTGCTTTCAATGTGCACAACATTTGGTGGACCACCGCCATTAGCTTTGACCGAAATGTTTGTTTCCCAAAAGCGGAGTTTGTTTCAGAAAAAAACGAAAACTAATGAGCCCCAGGCCCTGGCAAGTTTTTCCCAGGGTGTGTGCATCACATTTTTTGTCTGTTAATCACCACTGATTTTTCCTGGGGGTCATGGACAGGAAACAAAGACATTACACCGCTTACCATAATAGGGCAAGCTGTGTAATATTTTTGCCCCTAACTCTCTCAGGATGTTGGAAGAGGTTTTCCATCGATCGAGCCAATGGAAGCTCCATCAATGTAAAACTTTAGGTATGTCTGTTTCTAAATAAGGCAGGTGGACCAAGGGTATGGTGAATAGGGTAGCCTGTCAGGGAGCACTGTCAGTCAAATTCTAAATCACGCCCTATGTTTTTATATGGATTAACACATAATAGATCTTTTGCATTTCTTATTATTTCTGGTCAAACTTTAAACACTGAGAAGGCCTACCCATTTAATTAATGGGAGTCTGATCGCCAGTTAATGGATCCTGAATGTTTGCAGGCATTCGAAATGGACCAAAACAATAATTACAAATGATCTTGATGAGTAAATGCTACTGAAGAGTATGACAAATTCCTATTTTTTAGGGTGTGGACCCAAAAAAAACTACATGTTTCAGAATCAACATGTCCAATAGCGAAACATTGTATTCTGGTGCAAACTGAATAATCTGCAAGGAGAGCACATTTTTTAAATAAGTCACAAACTAGGACACCTGCCTTCTCATGGTACTCTGGATGTTATTTCCTGTTGTTGTGTGCACTTTCACATGGTATAAAGCCACTCAAAGCATTGCATTAATTTGCTTCTCATTAAAAAGGTCCAGAGATGTAGAACAGAATTTCTGAATGAGAACTTACACAACCCTTTGAAAATGTAGACCTCAGTATTTCTATTCTCTTTGTAATCAATCTCATAAACGTAAGGGCTTCTAACCACCATGCTTCCCACCAGCTCTCACCTCACTAAAAGAAACATTTAACCACAAGTTGTGTATTAGAAAGGGATAGATTAGGAGTTCTCCTACTTCCCTCCTTCCCCTTCCAATGCCCACTTCTGCATTCAAGTTCAGACAGTTCCTTTATTTTATAATGCTTCTGTATCCAAAAGAAGCACTTTGAAATTAGGGTGCTAGGGGTCTGTCCTCTAGCAAGGAGCTGGACACTGTCTGGATATTTTTTAGTCTAAGACCAAAACAAAACAGTGTCTGACTCCTTTCTGGTGCACATGCGCAAACGTTGTCATCCTAGCGAGGAATCAGATGCTTATTACATTTTTCTGCGCCTAAGAAAAAATCCAAAATGCATCTAGCCAATCGATGAGGTACAGAATTTTCTGCCTGTGCCCCATCAAGGAGCCAGACACTTCCCTGGCCATGGAGCTTATTGCGCCAGGAGGGGGACCACTTACAAGGGCATCACGCAGACCAACCAGACCCACCACATTGCACTTTACTTCGACAATGTATTGTTATTCCTCCAAGATGCAGAGACAGCATTTGAATCTGCCCTCAACCTGCTACGGCTGTTCGAGGCAGTGTCGGAGGTACATGTCAATTGGCAGAAATCATGCCTGTTCTCATGAGCGCTAATAGTGCCTTGCCGGGGGTCTTGGAGGAGGTCAATTTGGAACCTCGATGTCTACCTTAGTTGGGGGTACGGATTTATCATGACCCCACGATCCTCCAGGAGGGTAATGTGCACAGGATAGTAGCAATGGCCACGCTCCAGAGACCGGTGGAGGAGGGGGGTCTTGGGCTTTCAGACTTTGAGACTTACTATTTGGCAGCACAGCTTCAATGGCTGACAATTCATCTTCAAATCAGATTACAAAAATCATACAGAACAATTGGCGTATACTAACATCGAATAAATTGAAATTTGAGAAACCAATGTTCTCTTTCAGGAGGAATAGAAGCATAAGAAACAGGCTGGTCCACACTGACAATTGGGAACCAACACAGGACACTCAAAGGACCCTGTAGAACCAACCACCAGTACAGGGCCATTTCCCCTGTGGCAATTGTGCAGTTTGTCCCTACACCAAACATACTAGGAGCATCGATCTTGGAATGCGATCTAATTGGGAAGAACGTGACCACACCAATTGCAACTCGGCAAACGTAGTTTATTTGATCATCTGCCCATGCAGATTAAAATATGTTGGAATGACATCACGAAAAGTTAAACTACGAAATGGGCAACACAGAAGCACAATCAGGAGAACAATCACGGCCACAAGACTAACAGCACATTACCTGGAAATGTAACACAGTGACAGGGACATCGAATGGACGGTAATTGCGAATGTAAAGGATGGCACCAACGTTTCAAAAAGACTCCTTGAACGAGAACAATGATAGGTATACCGGTTGGGCACTGACAACCAGGGCCTCAATTATTCCATTCCATGGAATGCACTGAACAGAAATTGAGTTGAAAACTATTCGGATAGATTAGTAGGATTGCAGCAAAAAAGGTTCTAAAAATAACATACACAATCTGAAAGAATCTTAATAATTGGGTCATTTGACTGCCAAATATCCCAATGGCCATCTACACGTACAGAGCCATAAGACATTAAATGCAAGGCTGCCAGGTAATTGCAGACAACACCACCGACACAGTGGTGCCGATCACGATCCGGCAAAAACCCGGTACGAACCGTCGGACGGAGCATAATCTCCGCCCGACGCGTACCCGGTCGTCAAATTTTACAAACAAGGAATTACGATTCGCACGGGTACACCATTACCGTACGAATCGTAAAAAAGCCCGACCGAACAAAAAACACCTACCAATGCGATCCGGGAAAGCGCCGACCTGACGTCGGGACGCACGCAGCCAGCCATTCACGACCCAGGAATCACGATTCGCACCGACGTCACCCCGCACGGTGAATATTTTGCGGCAGTCAAAAACTGCCGGGAAATCAGGACGACGCGAACAAGGACCACCAGTACGCGACGGACAGACGACGCCGCGAACAAGGAGGACCAGTACGTGACGGACAGACATGGACCCGAACCTACGAGTCATCCCTGCCCTCATAGCAGTCCACCTCCTCTACAGGTTACGACGCAGACGCCGCAGAAGGTCAGAATAACTAAGGGAGGGGGGAAAGTGGGGTGGGGTGGGGGTGGCACTACCAGGGCAGGCCACAAAACAACCACATGAGTGACACACTACACATGGCCTGGACATACCTGACTCCCATGCCCTGGTCACCACGAGGGGGTGGGGGCGTGTCCTGATAAGCCAGCGACCGCCACAACGGAAGTCCGTCACCACGCGAACCGGCAACACAACCAGACAGGTACGTCCCGTACCCACGCCTGAAGAGCGTGGGTACGAGTCGGACCACGCCCACACACGTCACCCCAACAATGGCGGGACGGATCGCACCCACGTGGCAAAGGCCTGGGTACGGGCCGCACAAACATCACATAGCGTGGGGACGGATATGTACGGACCCTACCCCCACCCCGTATGCAAGGAGCGTACCCCCCACCCCAACAGTGAAAGTACGACCCGTACCCCCACCCGCGTATGCATGGAGCATACCCCCCATGCCAACAGTGTAAGTACGACTCGAACCCCCACCCACGAATGCAAGGAGCGTACCCCCCAGCCCAACAGTGTAAGTACGACCCGTACCCCCACCCGCGTATGCAAGGAGCGTACCCCCCACCCCAACAGTGTAAGTACGACTCGAACCCCCACCCACGAATGCAAGGAGCGTACCCCCCAGCCCAACAGTGTAAGTACGACCCGTACCCCCACCCGCGGACGTACGGAGCGTACCCCCCATGCCAACAGTGTAAGTACGACTCGAACCCCCACCCACGAATGCAAGGAGCGTACCCCCCACCCCAACAGTGTAAGTACGACCCGTACCCCCACCCGCGAATGCAAGGAGCGTACCCCCCTGCCCAACAGTGTAAGTACGACCCGTACCCCCACCCGCGTATGCATGGAGCGTACCCCCCATGCCAACAGTGTAAGTACGACTCGAACCCCCACCCACGAATGCAAGGAGCGTACCCCCCTGCCCAACAGTGTAAGTACGACCCGTACCCCCACCCGCGAATGCAAGGAGCGTACCCCCCTGCCCAACAGTGTAAGTACGACCCGTACCCCCACCCGCGTATGCATGGAGCGTACCCCCCATGCCAACAGTGTAAGTACGACTCGAACCCCCACCCACGAATGCAAGGAGCGTACCCCCCTGCCCAACAGTGTAAGTACGACCCGTACCCACACCCGCGGACGTACGGAGCGTACCCCCACCACACCAGTGTAAGTACGACCCGTACCCCCACCCGCGGACGTACGGAGCGTACCCCCAGCCCAACAGTGTAAGTACGACCCGTACCCCCACCCGCGGACGTACGGAGCGTACCCCCAGCCCAACAGTGTAAGTACGACCCGTACCCCCACCCGCGGACGTACGGAGCGTACCCCCAGCCCAACAGTGTAAGTACGACCCGTACCCCCACCCGCGGACGTACGGAGCGTACCCCCAGCCCAACAGTGTAAGTACGACCCATACCCCCACCCGCGGACGTACGGAGCGTACCCCCAGCCCAACAGTGTAAGTACGACCCGTACCCCCACCCGCGGACGTACGGAGCGTACCCCAGCCCAACAGTGTAAGTACGACCCGTACCCCCACCCGCGGACGTACGGAGCGTACCCCCAGCCCAACAGTGTAAGTACGACCCGTACCCCCACCCGCGGACGTACGGAGCGTACCCCCAGCCCAACAGTGTAAGTACGACCCGTACCCCCACCCGCGGACGTACGGAGCGTACCCCCAGCCCAACAGTGTAAGTACGACCCGTACCCCCACCCGCGAATGCAAGGAGCGTACCCCCCTGCCCAACAGTGTAAGTACGACCCGTACCCCCACCCGCGTATGCATGGAGCGTACCCCCCATGCCAACAGTGTAAGTACGACTCGAACCCCCACCCACGAATGCAAGGAGCGTACCCCCCTGCCCAACAGTGTAAGTACGACCCGTACCCACACCCGCGGACGTACGGAGCGTACCCCCACCACACCAGTGTAAGTACGACCCGTACCCCCACCCGCGGACGTACGGAGCGTACCCCCAGCCCAACAGTGTAAGTACGACCCGTACCCCCACCCGCGGACGTACGGAGCGTACCCCCAGCCCAACAGTGTAAGTACGACCCGTACCCCCACCCGCGGACGTACGGAGCGTACCCCCAGCCCAACAGTGTAAGTACGACCCGTACCCCCACCCGCGGACGTACGGAGCGTACCCCCAGCCCAACAGTGTAAGTACGACCCATACCCCCACCCGCGGACGTACGGAGCGTACCCCCAGCCCAACAGTGTAAGTACGACCCGTACCCCCACCCGCGGACGTACGGAGCGTACCCCAGCCCAACAGTGTAAGTACGACCCGTACCCCCACCCGCGGACGTACGGAGCGTACCCCCAGCCCAACAGTGTAAGTACGACCCGTACCCCCACCCGCGGACGTACGGAGCGTACCCCCAGCCCAACAGTGTAAGTACGACCCGTACCCCCACCCGCGGACGTACGGAGCGTACCCCCAGCCCAACAGTGTAAGTACGACCCGTACCCCCACCCGCGAATGCAAGGAGCGTACCCCCCTGCCCAACAGTGTAAGTACGACCCGTACCCCCACCCGCGTATGCATGGAGCGTACCCCCCATGCCAACAGTGTAAGTACGACTCGAACCCCCACCCACGAATGCAAGGAGCGTACCCCCCTGCCCAACAGTGTAAGTACGACCCGTACCCACACCCGCGGACGTACGGAGCGTACCCCCACCACACCAGTGTCAGTAGACTCGTACCCTCACCTCTAATGCAGTGTGCGTACCCCCACCGTGTATGTGCCAAGCGCACATATCCAGAAATCGGAGGTGTGTGTGCAGAGTCCACCCAGCAGTGCCCTGAGACAGGAGTGGTGGGTGTGGAGTCCTCCCAGCAGTGCCCAGACACAGGAGGGGTGGGTGTGGAGTCCTCCCAGCAGTGCCCAGACACAGGAGGGGTGGGTGTGGAGTCCTCCCAGCAGTGCCCTGACACAGGAGGGGTGGGTGTGGAGTCCTCCCAGCAGTGCCCTGACACAGGAGGGGTGGGTGCAGAGTCCTCCCAGCAGTGCCCTGACACAGGAGGGGTGGGTGCAGAGTCCTCCCAGCAGTGCCCTGAGACAGGAGGGGTGGGTGCAGAGTCCTCCCAGCAGTGCCCAGACACAGGAGGGGTGGGTGCAGAGTCCTCCCAGCAGTGCCCTGAGACAGGAGGGGTGGGTGCAGAGTCCTCCCAGCAGTGCCCTGAGACAGGAGGGGTGGGTGCCCATCACTCCCAGCAGTGCCCAGAGACAGGAGGGGTGTGTGCAGAGTCCTCCCAGCAGTGCCCTGAGACAGGAGGGGTGGGTGTGGAGTCCTCCCAGCAGTGCCCTGAGACAGGAGGGGTGGGTGCAGAGTCCTCCCAGCAGTGCCCTGAGACAGGAGGGGTGGGTGCAGAGTCCTCCCAGCAGTGCCCAGACACAGGAGTGGTGGGTGTGGAGTCCTCCCAGCAGTGCCCAGACACAGGAGGGGTGGGTGTGGAGTCCTCCCAGCAGTGCCCTGACACAGGAGGGGTGGGTGTGGAGTCCTCCCAGCAGTGCCCTGACACAGGAGGGGTGGGTGTGGAGTCCTCCCAGCAGTGCCCTGAGACAGGAGGTGTGGGTGTGGAGTCCTCCCAGCAGTGCCCTGACACAGGAGGGGTGTGTGCAGAGTCCTCCCAGCAGTGCCCTGAGACAGGAGGGGTGGGTGTGGAGTCCTCCCAGCAGTGCCCTGAGACAGGAGGGGTGGGTGCCCATCACTCCCAGCAGTGCCCTGAGACTGGAGGGGTGTAACACATGTGTGTGAGGCCAGAATTATCCACATGCATACTGGCTACAAGGGAACATGTCCCCATGAACTCATGTCAACAGACTCCACACACAAGTACAGTGATCACCAAGGATGCCACGATTGTCGCAGGTGGAGACATGGCCCTGCATGCATGGCCAAAGTAGAAGGGCTCCGTCACACACACAGCTCATGTAGACACAGCTCTGCGCTAAACATTGGGAACACCCTGCAGGGAAGAAAGCTGGGTACACAGAGGAAGGAATACACCCTTGGACAAGTGCACCATGCAGTAACTGCCTACATGAACAAAGAAAGTTAGCCAACACCTTGTGATGGCACACAGATCACAGGGTCCCACCAATGAGCAGTACACTACTACATATCCCACACACCCAAACCCTTACACACCACCCAAAACCATGTAGCAGCCCCACCAACACCAATACCAGCATAGCAGTAGTGTGATAATGAAAACAAAATTAAGCTTTATTCAGCAGGAGCACAATGTCCGTGGATCGCAGGCAGTTCAATCTTCACAAAGCCCATAGGGCAGTCAATGATTCTCAGCTGGATGGGGGACACAGTGGGATGCGTGTCCCCTACCTTGCCTGCACAGTCAAATGGCATCGTCTTCCACACTGGTGAGGGCATCAGGGGGGGGGGAGCAACAGGCACCGCAGGGACATCAGGGCAAAGGGGCGGCGTTGTGGGTGCAGGGATGGAGGAGTCCACCACAGGGGGTGGGTCAGTGCCAAAGGCGGAGGCCAGGATGGCACTACACACCTTTGCAAGGTCATCCAGGGAGTCCCCTGCACCCGAAGGGACCTCAGGCCCCAAGGAGGGGGGGGGGTCAGAGGGATGGGTCGCAGCGCCACCGGGGGAGGGTGGAGACAGGGGGGGAGACTCAACCACCCTGACCGGGGACCTCCGTGACCGCTTGCGTGGTGGTGTAACTGTGGGGCTCAGGGACAGAGCGGCCATGAAGGAGTCCTTGGGGGAGATGTGGCCAGGAGAGCTGAGGGGAGGGGATTTGGAGGGAGTGGACTGGGTGGAATGCGGACTCCCACTATGGCTGCGTGTCACACGTTTGCCCCCCGACCCAGTGGGTGTGCCTACCTCACCCTGTGTGTGCGTGTCAGGAGGAGTGCGGTGGACCTTCCCTGCTGGTGTGGTGCCCGTGTCCGTTGATGTGGGTGCATGCCGACGTCTGGGTGTACGTGTGACAGGCATGGGAGTGGGAAGTGTGGATGGGGCAGGGGTAGGTGGGGGGAGGTCGCGCTGCAGGAGAACCACTGCTGCAGTCAGTGTGGAGTCGATGGACCTCAGCAAGTTGCGTTGGTCAGCCTGCGATGAATGAATGCCCTCCAAGAAAGCCTCGATGTTGGTGAGGGTTTTGCCGTGGGCATGGAGGACATTAAGGATCGCAGCCTGACCAACCTGCAGTTGCCACTGGATGTCCACAGACTCTGCATTGGCGGCAGCAGTGGAGACAGGGGCAGGGGGCGCGGTGCCTGGCAGGAAGGAGACATGCTGTGACCGGGCACGCTGGGAAGGGACACGAGCAAGTGGGAGGCGGCTGGTGGAAACTGAGGGGGCGGTGCGAGGTGTTGTTCCGCTGTCAGCTGCTGGTGCAGCCTCCGCCCACTCGGCGACATCGTCCCCGGACCTGTCAGCTTCGTAGTCTGATGTGCCAGTCGACAGGTCCTCGGCCACACTCTCCTCCGCCTCTGTCCCACTCGATGTGCCAGACCCGATGTCACGGCTGGCACTGGTGCTCGGTCCCTCCGCCTGGTCTGTGTCCATGTCTCCCTCTGTGTCCCCCGACGATGCTGTGGGCAGGGTGGAGAGACAGAAATTATTCAGACACCTGTACACATCTGTCACATGAGTCCAATCTACATAGGTAACATTGCATGGCCTGAAAAGGAAGATCCCTAACATCTACTGAACAGGGTACCGATGTAGGGCATGAAACACACAGTTGGTTGAGCCACCATGCCACTGAAATACCATGGAGAGCATGAGACAATAGCTAAACACAGGAAAAGGAGTCTGACATAGCACCCAGGTCCTGGGGACAATCCAGCACTGCATCTGCACCACACAGCGTTGGCGAAAATACCGATGACCAGGGACCATATCCATGAACTTGAGACACATGCTGCATAGGTAATGCTGAAAACATGCACAACATGACTCGGTCACTGCACATTGCGTGTGTGTCCAGGCACATCACACACTGCCCAGACCCAGCAAGTGGTAATCAGGATTTAACACATAGGCATTGCCCGCCCCAACAAGACCCTACACGAGGCAAATTGTGGAGACACAGGTGGCACCAACATCTCATGGTCTGGGTGATACACACAGGGGCAGGCAAAAAGCAAGATTGGACGCCAAACAGCCAAGGTGCGCCTGTACAAATAATGAGGTACCAGTGCCCATCCTCAGATGAGTATAACAAGACACACAGGCACTGGCAACTGTGAGTATGAAGAAGGACAATCAGGTCAGGCTGCACAGTGGACACCTGTACAAATTAGCACGTCTATATACATGGTGACAGGGGACAATGGCACAGAGCACAACTTACGCTGTAGACACTGACAGTGGCCACGTTCATGATGACACATACACCACTGAGGAAAAGGTGCCCCAGGGGACAGTAGTGGGCACGCAACTACATGCTACTGAATGGTAATGACAGCAACACACGTCACCATCCCTGCACAATGTGTATCGCACAGTCATGCACATCATGTCACAGGCCACTACATAGGACATGCGCGCTGTAAGGCATGACACATGAGAGACCAACTCCCATGTCTGGAGTCAGCATCAGTGCCAACTGACATGGAACCCACATGCAGTGAACTTGACAGTGCACAGGCAAGGTCCCACAACCTGTTACACACCACCCCCACACATGATGCTACAGACATTGTTCCCGTGGACAAAGCGCCAGCCTACATTACCCTGTGAAGGAGTGACTACACACAGACCAGGGAACACATTGCAAGGAGGGGAAGGGTGGCAGGGGCACAGCGCTATACTGGGGCAAACAGGATCTGCACAGCACCTTTAAACCCTGCCAGTGGATTCATGCTACTGTGCCCTTACAAATGCCGGTGACACACAACAAACACACATGTACCTACCCCCTTCCGGCTGCTGCATCGCCTGTAAGCGCCTCTCAAGGTCTGGAAAGACCACCGGCAGCACACGCCTGTGGAGGTGGCTCAGACGGCGGCGGCCGCGGTTCTTGTGGCTCTCAGGTGAGTCCCCCGGCAGGAGCCGTGCAATCCTCCGCGTCCAGCACCGGATATCCTGCCAGCGTTTCCTCACCTGGGCCAGGCGCCGCCTCCGACCATCCACACCCCTCACGGCACTGACGGCGGTCAGCCAGATCTGCTCCTTGGCAGTGGCGCCTACCTGTGAGGAGGAACAAGTGACACCACATCAATACACCAGCCACATGTCACAGAGAGACATATGGGTACAAATTAGCTGGTAACAACAAGGCATGTCATGCAGCCAACGCATTGCACCTTTGTCATAGGGACATCATCCCCTGGTGAGGGAAAAAGCAGTACGTGCCACAGTGGGTACACAGGTGGAATGATGGCAATGTCACAATCAATGATCTAGGCTCACACTGTGCATCACACCCACCCCTCCTGGCTCAGGGCACTGCTGTGAGGACTCCACACCCACCCCTCCTGTCTCAGGGCACTGCTGGGAGGACTCTGCACCCACCCCTCCTGTCTCAGGGCACTGCTGTGAGGACTCCACACCCACCCCTCCTGTCTCAGGGCACTGCTGTGAGGACTCCACACCCACCCCTCCTGTCTCAGGGCACTGCTGGGAGGACTCTGCACCCACCCCTCCTGTCTCAGGGCACTGCTGGGAGGACTCTGCACACACCCCTCCTGTCTCTGGGCACTGCTGGGAGGACTCTGCACACACCCCTCCTGTCTCAGGGCACTGCTGGGAGGACTCTGCACCCACCCCTCCTGTCTCAGGGCACTGCTGGGAGGACTCTGCACACACCCCTCCTGTCTCAGGGCACTGCTGTGAGTGATAGGCCCCCACCCCTCCTGTCTCAGGGCACTGCTGGGAGACATCAGGCACCCCCCCCCCTGGGACCCCCCCGACAGTACATGGCATGTGTGTTACACCTGGACGCAATGGCAGAAGTCACAGTCACCACATAGGGACAGTCTGTGGCAGTGGCCTATGCACTCACCTGATAACCTGGTCGCCCATACAGCATGGAGTACTGTGGGAGGATCACATCCAGCAGAGCCATGTTCTCCTCCAGGGTGAATGGCTGTGTCCTCTCCACAGCCCTTGACATGGTTCCAGGGAATCAGTAGCAGCAGCTGGGTCGACGAATGCAAAGATGTGCAGGCAAGTGCTCCCTCATGGGACCTGGCTGCCTTATATGTGCCCTTCTGCCCAGTCTCATGCACAGGAGTACAGAGAGATTGGTCACTCACATTTGCATCCTATGTTTCCACCAATCCCTTCAAACCTAGCAGTCTGTGGGTTCTCTATCGGTTTCATTCTCCTGCATGATGTCAGCCCCACAAACACATTGCAACAAAGTAGACAAATCCCAACTGACTTCTGCTGTGCACCTTCCAGAACAATTTCGAATTTTGAACTTGGTCTCCATGACAACCAGCATGCATGTAGGCCTTAATACTTGTCCCCTATGTAATTTGGAGCATCACACACAGGTACGGTGCGTGTGGGGGCCCTAGGGCACCCCAAATGCATGGCAACGGCCCGTACATGCATGCCTACGCTCTCCATCACTTTTGGTCTGCACGCGTATGCGTACCCGTAGTGGTACGGACCGAACACTCGCATCTACGCTCACTATCACTACGGGTACGCATACGCGTGCAGACCCATAGTGATAGTGAGCGTAGATGCGAGTGTACGGTCCGTACCACTACGGGTACGCATACGCGTGCAGACCCATAGTGATAGTGAGCGTAGATGCGAGTGTACGGTCCGTACCACTACGGGTACGCATACGCGTGCAGACCCATAGTGATAGTGAGCGTAGATGCGAGTGTACGGTCCGTACCACTACGGGTACGCATACGCGTGCAGACCCATAGTGATAGTGAGCGTAGATGCGAGTGTACGGTCCGTACCACTACGGGTACGCATACGCGTGCAGACCCATAGTGATAGTGAGCGTAGATGCGAGTGTACGGTCCGTACCACTACGGGTACGCATACGCGTGCAGACCCATAGTGATAGGGCCGTACACTCGCATCTACGCTCTCTATCACTATGGGTCTGCACGCGTATGCGTACCCGTAGTGGTACGGACCGTACACTCGCATCTACGCTCACTATCACTATGGGTCTGCACGCGTATGCGTACCCGTAGTGGTACGGACCGTACACTCGCATCTACGCTCACTATCACTATGGGTCTGCACGCGTATGCGTACCCGTAGTGGTACGGACCGTACACTCGCATCTACGCTCACTATCACTATGGGTCTGCACGCGTATGCGTACCCGTAGTGGTACGGACCGTACACTCGCATCTACGCTCACTATCACTATGGGTCTGCACGCGTATGCGTACCCGTAGTGGTACGGACCGTACACTCGCATCTACGCTCGCCATCACGATGGGTACACATACGGCAGCACTCCCACAGTGATTTGGGAACATGCACAGGCCCTCTCAGCAGCAGTACGGCGGATTTTACACATCACTGTGGTGATAGGCGACACACATGTCGGAATAGGGCGGACATACTTGTCCATGGATGGACATACTTGTCCAGGAATGGACACCAAGGCATCGTCTGTGCATTACCACATGTGTGGGGCACAGGTGTCACAGGCTGTGATGTGGAACATGCCTCCTGAGTGGAGAAGGCACCAGATGTATGATGAGATGTGTACATGTGTACTGTGTGAGGGTGCAATGTGTGCCAGGCATGCCCTTGACTCCTTTGACATGTGTGCATGTGGGACTGCGCACTTGGGGTGAGCGTCACTGGCATGGCACGGACACCAACACACGGAAGTGTCCCATGATGCCCGGTACAGGGGTCATGACACATGACTCATCACTACCCACAGTGCACAATGTGACTATGCCATATATGTGTCCGGGATTTACATCGGGTTGATGTTGTAGCACCCTCAAAAGCTGCAGCCGTTGCAGCAACCAACATGTGGCTGTGTGTAGATTGTCATTGCACACTGTTCCCAACACCATGCCACATGTGTTACCGGATGTGAGGTGCACATGTATGCAAGGGACACGGAGTAGCGTGACAAGGCCATGTCAGCAAACTCACAAGGAATGTGTGGGGAGTCATGACATGTGCACCTTCATGGCAAGGTGTGTGGGCTGGACTAGTGTAATGTCATGTGACCTGTGGCTCAAGTGTTCCGCTGCCAGTCTCTGCAATCAGCATCACACTTCTGCTGATGTGTGGGTGTATGTCACTCCTGTCTTGCGTCGGGCAGTGCACTTGCACTGGGACACAGCTATTCCCATGGCGTGGCATGGGGAGGTTCTCAATCACCGTGTGTAGCTGGGTCTTGGAAGGAGTGTCACCTTGCATCCATACGTGTCCTGGGCATGTAGCACATGCCTGACTCCCTATGTGGCATGTGTGTATTGCCAGATTTACATGTGCTCAGTAGACATGAGTTGTTCTCGTAGTGCACTCACTCTTCCTTGTCACTTCCAAATTACTGCAGAGCGCCTCCTGTTGCCCGAAGAATTCCAGACTTGGCCACCATGCAGGAGAATGACAGGATCCGGCTCTACCGCTTCACCCAACCGTTGATTCTGGAGCTGACGGCGAGACTGGCACCACACCTGCAACCGCAGCACAGGTATCCTACGGCACTGACACCCCAGCTGAAGGTAATGGCTGCCCTACATTTCCTTGCCACGGGTACCTTCCAATATACCATAGCTCATGTTGGTGGCATGTCCCAGAGCATGTTCAGCGGTGTGCTGCATGATTTCTTGGAGGCCATGTTGATTCACCTGGATGACTTCATCAAGTTCCCAACCCCTGAACAGATGACTGAGGTCAAGCGTGGTTTCTATGCCCTGGGAGGGATGCCCCATGTCATTGGGTCCATAGATGGGACACATGTAGGTTTGGTACCACCACACGCACGGGAGGTGGCGTACCGCAATCGGAAGCACTACCACTCCATCAATGCCCTTGTGGTGTGTCTGTCCAACATGGTGATTTCACATGTCTGTGCTCGTTTTCCAGGATCAGCACACGATGCCTACATCATGAGGCGTAGCGGGATGCCTGATATGATGATGCAGCTGCGCAACGAACGGGCATGTGTTGTTGGTGGGTACAGTCTGTCTGTCCTGTATTCTGTTTGGCCGAGCAGCACTACCGCTTCGCCAGTTCTAACGATATCCATGTGCTTTCCATTTAGGGGACGCTGGCTATCCCAACATGCCTTGGCTGCTGACACCTCTCCGCAACCCCATCACGCCGGCCCAGCTCCGCTACAACACCGCCCATGGCCGGACAAGGCGAGTGATAGAGAGGACGTTTGGCATGCTGAAGAGCCGATTCCGGTGCCTCCACAAGACCGGCGGCGCACTCCCATATGCCCCGGCGAAGGTCTGCAAGATCTTCATGGTCTGCTGCATGCTGCACAACATGGCAGTTGAAAGAGCTGTGCCCCTCATCCTGGATCAAGATGACGAGGACCATCCACCCGTGGAGGACGAAGGGCTTGGCAATGGGGCTAGTGATGTGGAGGATGTGGAGCCGCAAGAGGACATCCGGACTCGGCTCATACGCGACTTCTTTGCTTAGTGGTGAGTACCAGGGTCTGAGTGTGCACGCATTGGTCCCCGTGTGGCATGCGTTGTGATGTGTGTCTCCACCTGCATGTATGGCACGTGGGTCAGAGGTGTGTGTGGGTGTGTCACTGGAGTGATGGTGGCAGTGATGGTAGTATTTCCCCAGGCATAATTGTGACCTAGCATGTTGTCATACATACATGTGTCGAGTAAATGCACATGCAAGTGGCTGTGCTTCTTGTGGCTGACTTCTTGTGTGTCTCTCTTCCCCAGGTACCTGCGCATGCCGTTTGCTGGTTGCATTGTTGTGGCACTGCTATTCCTCATGGACATGGCATCGTGGGCTGACTCAGCGTTACAGGCACGGACACGTTTGGAAGTCTCCATGGGGTAAGGGATGCATCTGGGGTGTATTGGGTGTGGCAGTTGTTCACGATGTGTGCACACTGCCCCGGTCGGGGTTTGGGTCCTCTGCAGACATGTGGCATCCCCATGGGACACGACATGCAGCTGGGTACACCTGAATAGATGGGCTGCCTGGTTGTCAGTCATCAGTGATGGGATAGTGGATTGTGATGAAGGCATCAATGTGTGTGACACTGCCCTCGGACACATACGGTTAACATTGTCTTGACATGGCGTGGGACTTCCACATCAGCGGATGTATGGTGTATGGCAGTCTCTCCGTGAGCAGCTGTGGGTATTTAGCTGTTATCCGACACTTGTGTGCCAGTTCCATGGCTATCACGCATTTGTGCTGCAGAAGGGGGGTGCCAGTGTTGGAGCCACATGTTACTCCACATGATGTGTTCATGTGTACTTCAAGTTGCCTCTGCAATCCCAAACACATGACTATTAAAGGTGTCCCTATGCCTCCAAGGTGCCTCTTCTCAGTCAATGCTGGTGTGTTGGCACGGTGCATCCTGCATGTCTGGCATGGTATTCCCTGATTGTGGCTATGTGTCAATGTGTCGAGTGGCAAGATGCAAGCTGTGTGTGTGTGCTGAGACTGTGTAATGGGCATGATGTCCATGACTGTGTGGGTATTGTGACATGTGCCATCCCCATGCATCCAACGTTGTCCATGACCCCATTCTCTGCATCCACCGGACTCAAGCTTGCAGGACATGGTTCTGCCACCTGTCTACACGTACCTGGGTGCCCCCCCGGACACGGGCCAGGATCCCTGACCTCTGCGCATGACTGTTGCTGTACTCAATGTGTCTGTCAGCACGGTTGTTCGGCCACCCCCTCAGCTGGTTCTGACCATCACGGGTGTGTATGGTGCTCCATGTCTGTCTTGCCTAGAAAACTGTGACCCATGTGTCCTGTGCCAGACTCAGGCCCCAGGGTGTGGATGGTTGAAGTGAACAGATGACTCAGGCATGTTTAGACTGTACAAGACACATGTTAGGTAATAATGCTACCAGCAGGCATCTACTCTTAATAGTGTGATTTATTATTGGGGGGGGGGGGCCAAGTGAGGGCCTTTCCGGGATTAGGGAATCCAAAGTTCAGTAGGGGAGTTGGTGTCCTTGCCATTGGAAATCCTCAGAGTCCATGCCACAGTCTTTGTCAACATTGGTCAGCCAGTGACCAGCAGGGCCATGTGGCAGAGAATGTCTCTTGATGCTGTGATGTTGTTGCTCCAGTGGGCCAGGTGCCAGGCCAGGTGTCCTGGGAGATGGTGATGTAGCAGCCACCCTCACGGTCCTTTCCGTGGACGACCCGGCTTCCTGCGGGGAACCTCAGCAGCAGGCCGTGACGACGTCTGGGATGCTCCGTCGGATGTTTCCTCCTCCTCCTCATGATCCCTCCCTGTGGGTGGTGATGTTCTCCGCCTTCTGGCACAGGGAGGGTCGGCCATGGTGTCGGCCATCCGACGGAGTTCAGCGTGAATCCCCTGGGACGCCGTCACTTGCTGAGCCTGTCTGTCCTCCATCCTCCGTTGGTGTAGCTGTAGACAGGCTATTAGCTCCGCATGTTGCTGGGCCTGCTGGACCTTGATCCCCTCGAGGACGGACACAACCTGGGCCATGCCCGTGGTGTCCTGCCGGTATGAGTCCAGGATGTTACGGACATGGGAAAATACCGGATCCCCAGCCAACTGGTCAGGCTCGCGCCTCCGCCGTTCTCCACTCCCACCACCCCTGCCCACTTGCGTCTGGCCTGCACTTGTGGGCACATGGGGTCTCCGGGACCCCTGAGGGGTGGCATTGGCGTTGTCGCCTGCCTCCTCCTGGGTGCCCGGGACACCGTGTCCCTCCTGGCGAGCCTGGCTGCATTGTGGTGTTGGGGCAGGGATCCTGGGTGTCTCCTGGGATGTGGCAGGAGTGGGGGTGGTGGTTGGCACGGTTGTACCTGACGCAGGTGCTGCAGGTGGTTGGACACCAGAGGGGCCAGGTCGGTCGGGGTCGTCCGCAGAGTGGTGAGAGTGGTCGCTGCCGGTGGGATCGGTCTCCTGCAGATCCGGGTCCTGTGAGTGTTCCCCCCCAGTGTTGGGGGGTGCAGCACGACGTTGACCTGTGTGTGAGAGAGACAATGTTAATTTTGATCCATGCAACATCCATGTTTCATCCGTTACAAAGTTGGCACATTTCCTCTTGGAATTAGGATCTGTCTTGCATTCCACTCACAGTGCACTTGTGCATGTGTGTGTCCCTTGGGCACCAATTTGGCCCCTTTAACTATGTGTGGCACAGTCTTACTTGCTGCGTCAAGTGTGACTGCAGTCAGCAGTGGAGTGTGCATGTGTGCCGAGCTATGCATTTGCGCCTTCCTTGTAGCACTGTACATGTGCACATGGAGTGGATCCACACACTCATATGATGCAGGTGGCTGTCCTTGTGCTCGTGTACAGGTTGTAACATGGCCCTGCGTTTTGCCATGATGAAGAGGGGGGGTTCTGGCACTGGCCACCCTTGTCTACATGCACGCAGTCCACCTGCTGACGAGCAGACATTCCCACACACCAAAGGACTGATTTGCTCTCCCTGTGTCTCCCTCCTTCTCTGTCCCCCTCTCCCTCCCTCTCTGTCCCCCTCTCCCTCCCTCCGTGTGTCAGCCTCCTCCCTCTGTCCGTCTCCCTCCCTCTCAGTCCCACTCTCCCTCCCTCTCTGTCCCCCTCTCCCTCCCTCTCTGTCCCCCTCTCCCTCCCTCCGTGTGTCAGCCTCCTCCCTCTGTCCGTCTCCCTCCCTCTCAGTCCCCCTCTCCCTCCCTCTCTGTCCCCCTCTCCCTCCCTCTGTGTGTCAGCCTCCTCCCTGTGTCCATCTTCCTGTGTCTCCCTCTCTCTCTGTCCCCCTCTCCCTCCCTCTCTGTCCCCCTCCCCCTCCCTCTCTGTCCCCCTCTCCCTCCCTCCGTGTGTCAGCCTCCTCCCTCTGTCCGTCTCCCTCCCTCTCAGTCCCCCTCTCCCTCCCTCTCTGTCCCCCTCGCCCTCCCTCTCTGTCCCCCTCTCCCTCCCTCTGTGTCCCCCTCTCCCTTCCTCCGTGTGTCACCCTCTGTCACCTTGGCCCAGCTTCCTGGGCACACACTGTTAGCAGATCTTTGAGTGGCCCTTGGCCTGTTGATGTGAGTTTGTTTCTGATCTCCAGGCACCCATTTTGTCTGCTGTGTGTCTGTGCGCTGCTGCTGTGGTGGTGTGTGCTGCCACTCTTTCACACTGTTGGCTGTTCATTAGCTGCTGGCATGTGCAAAACAGTGCCTTCACCCCCATGTGTTGATGCAAGGCGTCCGCCATTTGCTGGCAAGTCATTCCTGTGTTGGGACACAGTGTTTGTCTGGCTGTGACCTAGGCCATATGGGCAGAGGGCATTGTTGTCTGCTTTGGAGTCGCACTATGTGATTCTTGGTGCCCAGCCTCCCGCCATCCGGGTTACCGTGTCATGTGTTGTTGTCTTCTGTGGCCTGTGACTTGACATTGTCCAGCTGGGTGCATGGGGCATGGTGGCAGCAGTGGCATGTGCCTGCTCATGGAGTGTGGTTGAGTAATGCGATGGCTTGTGGTGGTTGCGTGCCTGTTATTAATTTTGGTTGTGGTTGCAGTTCCCCCCATGTGAGGTGCGTTGTTTGTGTACTCACCCGGGTCTCGGAGTCCTTCTACTCCTTCAACTGCCTCCACCGGCAGTATGGCCATCACCCTCTCCTCCCAGGGATGGTACTGTACGGCTCTGCGGGAGGGCCCTCCTCCGGTGGCGTTGGCCTGGTCGTGTTCCTCCTGCCTCTTGGCTCTGACCCTCCTCCGCAGATCGTACCACCTGTTCTGGCAATCCTGCTTGGTCCTCCTGGTGTCCGCAACAGCATTCACAGCATCGACGATGGTCTGCCACATGGCTGTTTTGGCTGCCTGGCTGGTGCTTCTGACCAATGTTCCAAAGATCTGTGGCTCGACTCTGAGGATTTGATCAACAAGGACCTCCAACTCTCGGTGACTGAACTTTGGATTCTTGGTAGTGGGCATGGTGAGGGGTGTGGGTGGGGATGGTGTGGGTGTGGGGGGGGGTGTGGATGTTGGGGGGGGGTGTGGATGGTTGTGTGTGTGTGTGAATGTGATGAGAGGGTGTTTGTGAGGGTGGTCGTTTGAAGGTGTGCAAGTGTAAGGTGTGGTGTAGCTTGTAGTCTGGTTCTGTGGTGTCTGGCAGCAGTGAGTCTGTTGGAAAGGCTCATGGTTTGTGTGTGTGGGCCCTTTTTATTGGTCCATGGGTGGGTGTGGCAGTTTTTGAATTTTGGGTGGGTGTGTTATAAGGAGTGGTGGTGTATTGGGCCTCTGTTTGTTTTTGGCAGTTGCAGGTCAGTGATTGTGTTATTTAAGTGGTTGTTGGCCATGTTTAGTGGCTGTGTGCCTTTCGACTGGTGTATTCTTGTGTTGTTTTATTTTGTCCTGGTTGTGTACGTGCGTTTTGAGCGTGTGTACGGTGTGTACATGGGCCATTTGGTTGTACGATTTTGTCCTTGTGTGTGGCTTTGTAAGACTCGTACATGCGGTTGTGATGTCGGGGCATGGGGTGCGCTCCGTACTTAGGAGGTTGTGTTGGGGGTGCGCCAGGAACGTACTGGGGTGGGGGTACGACTGGAACGTACTGGGGTGTAGGTTCACGGTGGTACGACACGTCCAGGGGTGGGGGTACGACTGGAACGTACTGGGGTGTAGGTACACGGGGGGTACGACACGTCCAGGGGTGGGGTGTGTACATTGACGGTGGTACGACACGTACTGGGGTGGGGGGTGTACATTGACGGTGGTACGACACGTACTGGGGTGGGGGGACGACTGGAACGTACTGGGGTGTAGGTACACGGGGGGTACGACACGTCCAGGGGTGGGGGTACGACTGGAACGTACTTGGGTGTAGGTACACGGGGGGTACGACACGTACAGGGGTGGGGGGTGTACATTGACGGTGGTACGACACGTACTGGGGTGGGGGTACGACTGGAACGTACTGGGGTGTAGGTACACGGGGGGTACGACACGTCCAGGGGTGGGGGTACGACTGGAACGTACTTGGGTGTAGGTACACGGGGGGTACGACACGTACAGGGGTGGGGGGTGTACATTGACGGTGGTACGACACGTACTGGGGTGGGGGGGTGTACATTGACGGTGGTACGACACGTCCTGGGGTGGGGGTACGACTCGAACGTACTGGGGTGTAGGTTCACGGTGGTACGACACGTCCAGGGGTGGGGGTACGACTGGAACGTACTTGGGTGTAGGTACACGGGGGGTACGACACGTCCAGGGGTGGGGGTACGACTAGAACGTACTTGGGTGTAGGTACACGGGGGGTACGACACGTACTGGGGTGTGGGTACACGGGGGGTACGACACGTACAGGGGTGGGGGGTGTACATTGACGGTGGTACGACACGTACTGGGGTGGGGGGGTGTACATTGACGGTGGTACGACACGTCCTGGGGTGGGGGTACGACTCGAACGTACTTGGGTGTAGGTACACGGGGGGTACGACACGTACAGGGGTGGGGGGTGTACATTGACGGTGGTACGACACGTACTGGGGTGGGGGTACGACTGGAACGTACTGGGGTGTAGGTACACGGGGGGTACGACACGTCCAGGGGTGGGGGTACGACTGGAACGTACTTGGGTGTAGGTACACGGGGGGTACGACACGTACAGGGGTGGGGGGTGTACATTGACGGTGGTACGACACGTACTGGGGTGGGGGGGTGTACATTGACGGTGGTACGACACGTCCTGGGGTGGGGGTACGACTCGAACGTACTTGGGTGTAGGTACACGGGGGTACGACACGTACAGGGGTGGGGGGTGTACATTGACGGTGGTACGACACGTACTGGGGTGGGGGTACGACTGGAACGTACTGGGGTGTAGGTACACGGGGGGTACGACACGTCCAGGGGTGGGGGTACGACTGGAACGTACTTGGGTGTAGGTACACGGGGGGTACGACACGTACTGGGGTGGGGGGGTGTACATTGACGGTGGTACGACACGTACAGGGGTGGGGGGTGTACATTGACGGTGGTACGACACGTACTGGGGTGGGGGTACGACTGGAACGTACTGGGGTGTACCTAGACGGGTGGGGGTATACATACACGGGGGGTACGTGTCGGACGTACGGGGGCTGGGGGGAGTGTTGGGCGCGTATGCGGGCACATGTCTCCATGGTTGCTATGGGTGTTCGGTGCGGACGGTGTTTTTTCCATACGGTTGTACGCTCGGACGCACGGGATGGATCGTGATTCCTCGGTCGGACTTGGCTTTTCACGTTTGTAAGGTAAATCGTCCGAGGACGTGTCGGACACATTTTCCGACCCGAGGACGTGTGGGGAATGATTCCCAGTGCGGTTCGTATGGACTTTTTACCATGCGAATCGTGATTGCCAGTTCGTACGGCACTTGTACGATTCGTACGGTAAAAAGACCCGATACGAGTCGCACGGGGGAATTTTTTACCGGATTGTGATCGGCACCAGTGTGTATGAGTCGGTATATAGATAGTATACATTTGTCTAATACAATTGGCCGAGTGGTAAAATTACAGCATGGCTCATTACATTGAATACCACACCTCTGTAGGGTACTGCTTCTCTACCACTCCATGACGGAGAGTTACCCCTTAAAAATACATATAGTGCCATATATTCCTATGGGCCTGGAGGCCCATAGGAATCAATGGGAAGGTATGCCTCATTACCAAATCGGTAAATACCGATTTGGTAATGGGGGGAGCACATTCAAGGGTGGCAGGGTGTCACATTGACACCCTGTTGCACCCCTGATTCCTGCATGTGTGCACATGTGGCGCACATACATGCCCTAAGGGCATGTATGTCTGCCACATGGCACTTTTAGTCCAGCAAAATATTGCTTTTTGCAATGAATTCGGTATTTAGCACCAACATATATTTGGTGCTAAATACCGAATTATTTTCGCTACACATCCCTCATTTGAGTGTCACCTACATCTCATTTCAGGATTCGGTATTTACCGAATCGGTAAAATTACCGATTCGGTAATTATACCGATTCGGTAAATTACCGAATCCTGAAATGTTCCCCCTACATAGCAAAAGCCTAAATACCGGTCGGTAACGGGATATTTACCGAAAATCGGCCGTTACCGACCGGTATTAGGCTACCTACATATGGCCCCAAATGTTTTCCAATCTCAGGGCAGAAAGTAACCCCTTGAAAAATGTAAATAAATATTTGTTTTTTCAATCACTAAATGAGCATGAACAAATCACTTCCTTCATTTCCCTCGATTTATAATTATAAATATATTTTGAACTAAGACTCGCCTCTTCGTTGACTTTGTGGTTATAATCATTTTTAACGCAACACATTACGGGAGCTTAATACCGATCTCCGAACTACAAACGGCATCCACTGGAACTACCGTTCCCATGCCGCCATGCGCAGAGTTCTGATTAGCGCATTTACATTGATGTGCGCTTGACGCAGCAAACCCCCGCCACGCTCCTTGGCAGACAGCGAGGCCGTATACCTCCATACACATAAAATGAATCTCTCGGTACACACAGCGTAATTGCTGGGAATCCAAGATACCAAATAGGTATAGTGCCGGACAGGACCTTTGGAGTAGTAAGTGAGAAGAGCTGTAACTATGATTAAGGTACTCTGTAACTTGTTTGCTACTTGAGCGCTAACGCGACAGCTTTTTGCTTCATTTGCCCGCATAGCATTTGACTACAAAGCTACCCTATCGGGACCCCATTGATGCGCGAATTCCCCTCGAATTGGGTAAGGGTAGCCAGCAGTATATCTGCTCATTCTGGCATGCATGGCATATAAATCTCCCATGCATTTATTCCCGAGTGTGTTTACATTACAACATCCATACTCTACCAAGTGTTTCTCATGGAGTAGAGTGGGCTACCTTTTGACTATGCATGAGGCTTTTTTGGCATAACGCTTAATTCTGTGGTCACTATGAAATTATACCTTCACATTCTAAGACCACCATGATATATTTTAAATTACACCACAGATTGGTAACACTATGAGTGGATGCGGTGCAACTGGAAATGGCGGTTCTCACAACTTTTTTATTAAATGTACGATTTGGTCAGTACGCACACTGCCACACTGGCAGTATTTGAATCAATGTATTAATTTGATCATGGTTAATTGAGATCGTGTGAGATCATGTGAGCATAGATTGTGTATGATAAGGACAAGTGCACCCAAAACATGATGGGCACTGCATGAATGCCGTTGTAATACAATACGTGTTTTGTCCTTTTCTCCCCCTTTTTCTTCTTCTTTTTCTACATACAGGCGGAATTTTTTGTTTCTGGAAGAAGGGAGATAAGTATTCTCCCAAATGTGATTATTATTTTTCACTGTCATAATTTTGTTCACGAACGGTTGCAGCTTTCTGCACCTTCAAATAATAATACATAGGTCATCTAACAATAATTTTGATCTTTACCAGGGAGGGATCCTCATTTTGCCCTGACGAAAGCCCAGGACCATTTATTGCCATCCTCCTATGGGCTTAAACATGTTGGCTATCTCTTATGGTCTTAGGCCCATAGCCTCCGACACAGACACACTTTTATACTTTTTTAATATCCACTACATCACCACTAATAAAGGGATACCTGGGTGGTGGAGTAGGATTTTTATCTTTAAGTCCCCCTGGCCTACATCTCCTAAGTGCTCCCTGAGATACGGTTGAGCCCAACCTGACCTTTAGGAGTTGGGGTGAACCCGATGATGAAGCATGACACCAATAGGGTGTGTGAGGGTTGAATAACAAAAGGAATCCTTTCCTTCACGCTTCGGCGGTATACACCAACTAAGGAGTTGGAAAAGGTCTTTTTTTAACCATTTCGGGGCCAGGATACACTATTGTGAATAGAATATAGGTGGAGACCAGGCTTACAAATGGGAGAGAACTGAACCCTTATGTCCAGACCTTCACAGACTAATGAGAGTGCTGCTGCCCTCAGCATGCCTGGTGCTGGAGACTCCATAGAGATTGAGGTGCTGCACCGCTGCTGAACCAGGACCCTGCAGAGGTCAATTGTGCAAGTGCCCTACTCCTCGAACATTCCTTTGGGGTTCTTGATGGAGCCCCCACATGGGGTCAATTGGCAATAACTATCGAATTGGGTGGTGGCAGGTGCGACAACAGTTGGATCCCTATTTGACACTGAGCTGCTACTATCATTTAACAACTTTAAAGATCAGTTTAACCTCCCTTGTGGTCACTTCTTATTATATGGGGCGGTCACAGCGTCAGACCTTAGGACCTGGTAGATCGGTCTATCCGAGCCCCTCCAGACCGAGGGATGACAACATGTGGTCACCTCTTCAGGTACATACAAAGGAGTCACTTACCTATATCAGTGGCTGTGGGCAACATGCTGCTACCGCTAGACAACCTGCGAACCCACTGGGAAGGAAACCTGGGGATCCCCGTTAAAGAGAAGGATTGGGAGACAATTGTGGACTGCGTGCCCAAAGTCTCCAGGAATGCACGATTTAAGCTTATTCATTTCTATGTGTTTCACGGGGCGTACTTCACTCCCGGAAGTATTAATAGGTATTTTGCAAATAGTGTCCCTGATGTGGGGAGGTTGGAGCGGAGTTTCTCCACATGTTCTGGGGATGCCCAAAGCTGGTGGATTATTGGGAGACTATTGCAGGGGCCCTTGCCGAATTTACTGAACTTGAAGTTCAATGCACCCATGGGTACTGTCTCTTACATTGGTTCCCACACGACCAAGACTATGGCCATGGGCAAGTTTCAAGATCTAGCGCTGGTTCTAGCAAAGAGAAAGATAGCTAAGAACTGGAAGACCCCGAGGGGCCTGAGGAAGACAGTTTGGAGGAAGAACTGATAAGGTGGGCTGAGAATGAGGGTACGTGTGCCTCTGGGATGCCGAGAGAGGACAGGGATCATTAGAAGTAGCCAGAGCCTGGTGTCCTTAGCAGAGGCATTACAACACCCCGACCGTTCATCACCAGATGAGATGCAGAGCAACCCCTGAACAAGCACAATTTTGAAACTATAAGACGTGCGAGGCTCCTACACGTAGATATATGCGAAAGGGGGATTGGTAGGAAGCCATCTTGAGGCCCGAGATAACACACAGACTGCTCTTATGATATAAGCACAGGAATGATGTAGCATTTAGCGTACCCAACTATACGCTTAGATGGGGCATGGCACAGGGAGGGGGTGGGATATTTGGGAGGAGAAGGAACATTTGAGATGAGGGATGCTTGCGATTACCATCCATTGAGCGCATCATTCCTATGATATCACAGGTGCATTATGCCCAGTTCTTTATTAGTGGATATGTGTGATATGTCAATAATTTCTGTGTATGCTAACCATGATTATGAACACAAGAACTCAGAAAGGCCACGCAATAAGGTATGCATCTGGCTATACGGATTGTTTTGAAAATGTAATAAAAATCTGTTTACAAAAAAAAAAATTCAACCTATGAATCCCTCACATTTCTGTACATTAGACATTTGGAGGAGTACTGGTTGGTGTAGCTTAGGTGGATGCAACCACAAATTCTTACCCAGATTTTCCTACCTATTCAAAAATTTGTAAAAGTAAAAACTGAATTTCCAAATATTTCTGTGATGGAAAGTTCTCAAATTTGCAGTTAACAGCAAAGCTCCCTCCACTCAGTATCCCCACACTTTTACCAATAAAAAGAGAACCTCACATGTGGGTGGGCCTATTGTAACTGAGAGGAATATATCAAATCTGTGTCAATGTAATAACATTGTGTTCCTCAATGGTTGCAATTTTGGTCTCGCCACAGTATTGGGTACTGTTTTATTGAGAGAAGTACGGGGACATTGAATAGTAGGACTTTTCACATTTTGGCTGGAGTTTTCTGTGATAGAAAAGGCAAGGAACTGTGATTTTATCACCCACACTTTTAAATGTGCATGATATTGCAGGTTAAAAAATATGAAGAGATTTGTGCAAGCCACATCACTGAGGATTCCACTCTGTCTATCATGTCCATAATTATTTGGAGTTGGTTGGTTCCCGTGTGCCTGCCAACTCTGGCCGTGAATACTGTAGATGTGGCTCGTGGACTCTCTGTCTATCGAAAGAATTCCCTACTTTCTAGTGTGTGGATCAGTATGCAAATCCACGCATGTCTGATAATCACACACACTCAGAAGTCATAAGGGAACACAGATTTGGGCCAAGCCTGTAGGAAAACTATAGGAAGCTACAACAAGTACAGGGAAGAAATGCTAAAAATCACCTTGTTTAGTGCATTGTTCTGACCATAGAATCAAGGCAAGGCTGGTTTGGTACCCAGCAATAGGAACCTTTTGATGTTTCTGTGTTAAAAATGTGTGGTTGTGGTAGGTTTCCATGTGTTCCAGGGATGATACCTGCGAACAAGAAAACAGGTAGCTTTTTCACTATTGGAAACAACCTAAAACTAGTCTCTAATAATTAATAGCATTCACATTAGCTGCTCATTTAAGACTCTGTTATAATTTTCTTTTCAAGCCATCCTAGACAGAACAAAAAGTATGCCTTTTGCCTTCAATTGTTTCTCAAATTTCCAAATTCATGGCTTCCAATAAAAGAAAATGCTTAAAATGCTTACAAACTTAAACACTTTGGGGCCCATAAGGATGGCAGGCGGACTTTAGTCTGCCCGCCACCCTAGCGGTGCAGGGACCGGACGCCAGTGATGCGGCGGTCCTGCACCTGCAATTAGGATGCCACCGCCACCGTGGCGGAGGCATCCTCCATTCCCAGCATTGTGGCGGGCAGTGCTCACAGCACCGCCCGCCACAATGCTGGGAATGCACTGTGTGCATTGTCATGCACAAGGTGACAGGCACCGCGAGGTGCCTGCCACCATCTCCATGACAATGCAGGGGGGTACCTCGTACAACCCCCACCCCCCTACCCTGGGGGCCCGCAACGGGCCCCCGACAGCAAAAACTGCATGCCTTTCCATGGCGGCATCGCCGCTATGGAAAGGCATGTCTCCGCCTGCATCCTAATATGGATGGCTGTGTCATGCAGACACCATATTGCGCACCTTTTCCGCCCGGTCGACTGGTCGATCGGCGGAAAACCGGCGGACGGTCTTTCCGTCCGCCAGGGTCCACCCCTCCATACTAATATGGCAGGGGGGAAATGGGTGGCGGACGGGGAAGGATGTAGGGTAGATCGCCATCACCATGCGGGAGGTGGCGATCCGCCCTACATGCTAATGGACCCCTTTATGTTCAGCACTATATCCTGTGCATCCAGTCATGGCGAGAGAACTCTGGCACCCAGCAATAGAAACCTTATGATGTATAGATGCTAAAAGTGGCTTAACGTTGCCTTGTAAATAAGGCAAAGCCTCTATCCCCACCACAACTTCACTAAAAGTGACATTGTGGTGGCGACAGGCGCTTGTAAATATGCCCCTACATTTCCTAGGAAAACCCACACATATTTGGTATTGCCAGACTCTAGATGTTTAGCGTAACATTTCCTGGTTAGCTTCTCAGGGTTTATGTCTCTCCATTAAAGAAATGCAACACAATATTGAGCAGATTTGTGGAAAACATCAAAATAAAGATGACTCCCTGATCCCAAGGGACCATCCCAAGGGACCACCACAGCTACAAACGTTCTTCTCCTAATGGACAACACTGGTGTATCCTAGGAAAGAAGAGACCTCATTCTAGCCTACCCATTCTGTAGTCTTGAAGGAGTACTCCCTCTCAATCAATATTAACAACGTCTAGCTGGTGCCAGTACTGATGCAGTTTGTGGTGCAACGGCTGCACAAGGGTCAATGCCCATTGGATTCCCCTTCAAAATTATGATAGATGACTTCTTGTAAATGGGGACTATTTGTCTGTTTTTAATGAATGGAAATGTTCACAAACAATAGCTAAAATGAATTTGCAATAGTGATAATAAACATCAGAAAAAGCATGGATAGAAGACTGTTTGTGATGGTATGTGAACATTGATTTATCCTGTTCATGCTGATGGAAATGCTGGCACATGCACTGTAGTGCCTAATAGTACTGCAGTTGCAGGTGGGGTAATGACTGTGAGCAGGTTTGGAAGGGAAGCAGGAGTACAGGGGGGCACCCCCTATTTAAAAAAACAGAAAGCAGCAATCACCACAGGGCAAACACTGTTGAGAGTGAGCCGATATTTGCCACATGAAGAAATGTCTGCAAATCATTTCTGATCACATTTGATGCACCTTTCGTAAGATAAATACAAACATATTTTGTATGAATGTTGGAACTAAGATGAAGGATGCCTACCATCTACTGAGAACTAAAAGGGATTTTTTAATCCGACTTTCCCCAAACCCACCTCACTCCTTTGGCTCCAAAGCTTGTCTGGAGGGTATGCAAAAGGCAATCTTCAGCACTTACCCCTGGAGGGTGTGCATGCTTGATGTCACAAATAAACCATCTCTAGAACAGCATTCAGGGAGCAGAGCAAGGACTGCAGGACTGAAAGTAATCTCTGAGGAATGAACATCTACCAGGACCTTACTGAACATTGGTAATGACAAACAGTTGAACTGATGGAAATGTGAACATATGAGCTAGCACCGCGCTCTGAGGTAGGAAAATCTCCATTATCTAACAACTGAACAGAGCTTGTAGTGGTACTTTCTAACTATGATGTGTAATGCTTTTCATTTTCTCAAGAATAGGGCCAAGCTTTCTGCCATGATAAAAGTCTGTGAATCTTCCATGGAACTGCGGTGGATCTTCCTGGTGAGAAAGCCACCACCCGCACAATAAGTTTGGAGACATAGGTGTCCATTAGTATGTCGGGCGGATCGCCACCACCCGCATCGCGGTGGCGATCTGCCCGACATAATCCCCCGCCCGCCTCCCATTCCCCTCCGCCATATCAGTATGGCGGGGGGTACAGCAGCGGATGGGAAGACCGCATGCCACTTTTCCGCCCGGTCGACGAGTCGACTGGGCGGAAATGGGTTTAATATGGTGGTGGTGTCTGCTAGACACTGCCATCCATATTTGTATGCAGGCAGGGAGCAGCCTTTCCGTGGCGCCAAGGAAAGGCTTGCGGGAATCACATTTGGGGGCCCGTTGCGGCCCCCATGAAGTTAGGGGGATGGGGGTGCACATGGGGGTACCTATGGTGCATGCACAATGCAGCAGGCACCGCGTGGTGCCTGCCACGTTGTGCATGCAAATGCACAACATGCATTTTTGGCATTTCGGCGGGTGATGCGGAAAGCGCCGCCCACTGCAATGTTAGAAATGCAGGATGCGCCCGCCACACTGGCGGGCGCATCCTAATCACCCCCACGGGACCCCCTGCACTTATGATGGGCGGTCCCTTTTTACGTCACCGCCCACCATCCTAATGATGCCCATAGTCACAGAGAGCTGAAAAGCTGTCTCTACCCCTAACCAGACACCAGTGAGAGGTAGAAAATTCTCTGATGAGGCGTAGAGACAAACTTCCTAGAGATTGGAGAGAGGCTTTTCAGTAATGGAAATACCCTATGGCAAGTTCATATCAACTGAAGGGAGACATAATTTCTGCTCTTTTAAGACTCTATTATCACTTTCTTTTTAAACCCTCCAAAACAGACCAAAACTATGCATTTAAAAACTCAGGGTCTAAAAGACAGCATATTCTGGTTCAGAGATTACCAGTGATCTAGGATTTGAACTGACATCATAATTGGTACCTCAACATTTATCTAAAAATGCAGGTTTCCCATAATGTTGAGACAGAGGGGCTCAAGTATGTCCTA
Organism: Triturus cristatus; assembly: GCF_964204655.1. Classification (NCBI taxonomy): domain Eukaryota; kingdom Metazoa; phylum Chordata; class Amphibia; order Caudata; family Salamandridae; genus Triturus; species Triturus cristatus. The sequence goes on along the minus strand of NC_140582.1, from coordinate 440,577,967 downwards.
TCTGATGGCTAGAGGTCTTTCCAATAGATATCATCTTAATTGCTGCACATTAGCCACCTACTAGGAACCCTCAGTAATTACTAATTGAACAAACATCTATCCTGATAATATCCTGGTGATCTATCCTACTGATAAGTGAAGCTTCTATATTGTCCTTAAATGTGTAGGAATTTTACTAAAATTGGAACCTGGTTGATAAGAAACCTACAAATGAGTAACGTCAATTTCATATTTTGTATTTATTTTGTACGAGGTGTGCCTTTTTAGAATATAATAAGTCATCACACTGTTCCCATACCTGCTAACTTACCAATGAATGTCACCATGTGAGGAAGGCGGGCCTTGGAGGAGGCAGGGCCTTGGGCCGAGAGCAAACTGGGAGGCAATCAACCCCTCACCAAGCCCCCCAACCCCCTCCCAAAAGAATAACAACAACAAAATTATTGAGGATATCACCAATGTCCTGCTGTGTTTTCACACCTCCTAACAGGCTTCGGCTGCTTACTCACTCTGCAAATGAGCTGAAAATCCACTGCTTACAGTGATTTAAGCTCGTTTTCCCTTCCAACCTGTGAGTTTGGCTCCTCAGCAGATGCACATATTTCAGGACTGAATTTCTCTCTTCTTACTTTGGTTAACTGTTGCCATGTCATGTATCTGCTTGACATGCATGCTTCTCTACTGTTCTTTGGTGAACCCACCACAGACATCACTTGCATTTAGAAATATTTCCTTGAATCTTTGGATAATCAAATATTGTTGTCTATGTTTTCATAACACAGCCAAGCGTGCTGTACATAAAATATGTTTTCCAGAAGTTGAATGGTGCTTCAAGGAAGAACTTCCTTTGTATGCTATTGGAAAGTCAATATGTGTGCTAGCTAGACCTAGAAGCTCAAAGACGTCCAGTATGGTCCTTGTGTATGCCCATTCTTCCTGTGGGCTCATGCTTCATTTTACCCTGCAGATCAGACCTTTGCCCGCCCCTTCAGAATCAACATCAATTCCCCTAGACACAGCCTAGATGCAGAGCCCCTGCTTTTGGGTTAAATGATGCCCACCTTACAAGAACCAGAGAAGACCAAGCAGGATTTGTAGACAAAATACCTCTTTTCCGCATTAAAGAAGAAACTTGTTTGTTATTAAATTTTAGGATCTTCAACTTTCGACACAGGTTCCATTGATTGTACGGCTCTCTCTAACAGTCACAGATAGAATAGCAGGGGCGTTTAACGCAGGCCACTGCAGCCCCTGCAGTACACGAGATCCCCACCCTTCAGGGGACCCCATTCAGGTGAACACTTATGAATGTACGCGAGGTATGATGAGAGCCTTACGGCTCCATGCAACGTCTTGAGGGGGGCATCATTTTGCATTGCACCACTGTAGAGCGGCTTTTGCGATTGACTATTCACCACTAACCCTATATGCTGATATGTATAGGATTGTGCATCGAGAGGTTATCCTCCGATGACGTCAAAGAGATAGATGCAAGAGCCACACTTCTGTTTTGACCACATACACATTATTGAATCGTCCCCCCTCTAAATTTCCATGCTGTTCCTTTCCTTCCCAAATATGTTTGCGCTTCGCAAGCCCCCATGTATACACGCACAAAATTATATGTATACTGGGAAAACGGTTCACCATTTTTTTGGGCAAAGATGCGAAATTCAGATTTTTGAATGATGTTCAAGAGGAAATTAGGAAGATTTGACTGACAACATCCTTGAAAATCTCAACTAGGATATGATCGAACGATGTGAGCGCGCATATATTCTTTATGCGCCCTCCCAATGTTACTTGCTGCCCTTGCATTGTGTAGAAGGTACACGTACATCCTGCTGTGCGTCCCTCTCCTTTGTGAATTCAGATGTCTAGACCGAGATGTTTTATCACCTGCCACGCTGAGCAGAGACCTTAACGCTCATCAGGGGAGTCACACGCATCAAAATAATGCATTACTCCGGCAGCCAGTGTGGGAACGCGCACGGCTCTGATTCCCACTTCACCTGGACTCTGGATTAACCGAGAGATCTTCACCTCACACATCCATGAATCACACACTTTTAAATGGATCACCACAGACCAATTCCGAAGCGAGTGAAGCAAAGGGGAGGCAAAGAGAGATGAGTGTGACTTTAAACAGAGCTACTCTAGGCATAGTTTCAGCTTAGTTCAAGTGACTTGGGAAGATACAACACACACATTTCTGAGAGCCTACATAATTCAAAAGAGATGTATTGTCTAAAGCTGCATTTTTACGCATTGACAGGAAATATATTACTTGCAGGACGTGTGTTCATATTTTACTGTTGATTGTTTCCTGTGGTCAGATGAGGTTCTCTGAAGCAGAATTAATTAGCATCGTGAAACATGGCTACTCAATCGACCAGCAGTGTAAAAATACATGATATATAAATCTATCAAAGATTCAAATTGTATTGTTTTGCAAAGGATGTAATTAAAAAATAATTCATTAGAGGTTTTGCAGAATTGCATTAAAATTCTGTGAGACTCTGCCAAATTACCCAATGGGGCAGAGTGGGCATTTGATTACTGAGGGGTACATAAGGGCGCTACCGCCAAGTGGTTTGAAGTGGTTTCTAAACTTTGGAAACCACTGAATATCACTCTGCAGTGCATAACACTTAGCTCCCTTACACACTCTGCACTAATCACTGCAGATCCTTTATGGGTTCCGGAGTAGCATTCTACTCGGGGGGGCGGGGGGGGAAGCACTTCAACATCCCCATCAGGGGTAGCAAGTGCTATATAAATGGAAACATTTTTCCCTCTTCTATCCCTCCACTATCCTTCTCAATCCAAATAACTGACTAACAAATCCACCACTCAAATTACTTCCATATTTCACTATACTAATTCACCACTAATCTTTTATGGGTTCCGGAGTAGCATGCTACTTGTCGAAAAAGCGCTTCAACACCTCATCAGGGGTAGCAAGCGCTATATAAATGCAAACCCTTTTCCATCTTCAATCCTTCTCAATCCAGATAACTGACTAACATATCCACCACTCAAATGACTTTCATATTTCACTATACTTAATTCACCACTAATCCTTTATGGGTTCCGGAGTAGTGTGCTATTCGCCAAAAAAAGCGCTTCAACACCCCATCACAGTAGCAAGCGCTATATAATGCAAACCTTTTCCTTCTTCTATCCCTCCGCTATCCTTCTCAATCCAAATAACTGACTAACATATCCACCACTCAAATTACTTTCATATTTCACTATACTAATTCACCACTAATCATTTATTGGTGCCGGAGTAATGTGCTACTTGCTGAAAAAGCACTTTGACGCTTCGTCATGGGTAGTAAGCGCTATATAAATGCAATTACAATACACTACAATGTAAGTGCACTGACGGGTATGCACTCCTGTGCAGTGATTTTTAAACAGGGCTGAAAGAGGGAGCAGTATCTCCATGTCTAAAAAAAACGATTAAATTTTAATATACCATTGTTTTTAAACATAGAGGGATTACTCCCTTTTCCCACCCTATTTAAAAATCACTGCAGTGCATGCCCCTCAGCGCAGTGCAGTGGTTTCTAAACAGGGCTGCAAGAGGAAGCAGTCCCTCTCTGTTTAAAAAATACTGAAGATTAAACTTTAGCCTACAGCCCTCTTTAGAATTTACTGCAGATTTATTCTGAAGGTGGGGCAGAGGAATGTATAAGCTACTCAGCGTTACAAGAGTAACGCGGAATTGCCAAATTCCTCCAATTCCACAGGCGGAATTATTAATTTTGCCCAGGCCTAGTATTTATGTAGTGCAAATTCGACCCAAAGGCATTGGCCTGCTTTACATGAGCATCGGTAATGTTTCACAAGGGCAGATTTATTTTTTAGGCATGGGGAGATTAATTAATTTGCCCAAAATCACAAGAGTTGACGTCATCTGGATTCCCAGTTTAAGAGTCAGCAGCTCGAGAGGGTCTTCAAGTATAAGCAGATGTGAGATATCAAGTTTACATTTTTGAGTAAACATTTTCTATGTAGTACAAAACTGGATCCGGAAGAGGAGGTAAACTTTATGAAGCAAATCCATTCACGCAAAAAAAGTGAAGCAATAAACAATCAAACGTTAGCAAAGTTACCTGCCAGCCTATTGGCTTTTCCAATGCTTGTTTTCTTCAGACACAGTTTTTTTTAGAACTTTATTGTTTTGGAGGCGGGTAGCCCCATTCCAATTTAAAAATCCTAAAACACAAGCTAAAACAGTGAACAGTCAAAATATCGAATTTTACATATCGCTATGGCAAAATATCGAGTTTTAAATATCGAGTGGACATAATATCGACTTTCAAAAATTTTGCGGTGCAGAATATCGAAATGCAGGTAAGAAATTTTGTTATTCATAATATCGAAGTTAGTAATATCGACAGTCATAATATAGTTGTTAAAAATATCGATTTTTTTAAGTGTTTTAAGTGTTAGGATATGTGTTAAAAGTATGTATTATTTTTGTAATGTATGTTTGAATTTTTTTAAAGGAATGAATTTTATGTTAATTAATTTTTGCGTAATTTAATTCCGTAGCGGGTTGTGGGTATATAGGGGAATAGGGTGGGAAGTAATTTAGTTATAATATATTTTTTAAAAATTATTTAGAATTAATTAATTATATGTTAATTAGTGTTTGCATAATTTAATTCTGTAGCGGGTTGTGGGTTTATAGGGGAATAGGGTTGGATGTAATTAGATTGAAATTAATTATTAATTCATAATTTAGTTTTTAATAATTTGTATTGTTAATTAAGTTATTTAATGTATTATTAATTAATTATACATTGATTAATGACAATTAATAATTCATTGGTATTTATGTTAATTGTGTTAATTATTATTAATTAGTAATTAATTAGATATTAATTATTAATAATTAATTTGTAAATATATTTATTGTGTACTTTTTTTTAGGAGTGGGTTGAGGGCTGATAGGGGAGTAGTGTAGGAAGTAATTTAGTTTTAATGTAAGTTTTTATCAATTTTTATATTTTATTAAAAGTTATTGTATAGTGTTAATTGTGTGAATTAATTTAGATTTGATGTTATTATTTTATTGTTAATTGTTATTAGTTAATTAATTAAATATGTTAATTTATTCATACTTTACAATATTGTAGGTGACGTTTATATGGGAAAATGTTGGGAGGTAAATTAATTTTGAAAAAATAATTACTTGTTAATTAATTTTCATTATATTGCAGGAGTGGGTATACTAAATTATTGCCCTATGCTATCAAACACTTTCCCTACTGTTACACTTAGTGGAGTAGGAATATTAAATTATTCCCACTTGCTATCCAATACATTCCCTACTGTTGCATTCGCTGGAGTGGGAATAGTAATTTTTACCCTCCCGCTATCCAACACTTTCCCTACTGTTGCACTCACTGGAGTGGGAATAGTTATTTTTACTCACCCGCTATCCAACACTTTCCCTACTGTTGCACTCACTGGAGTGGGAATAGTAATTTTTAACCTCCTGCTACCCTGCACTTTCCCTACTGTTACATTCGCTGGAGTGGGAATAGTTATTTTTACCCTCCCGCTATCCAACACTTTCCCTACTGTTGCACTCACTGGAGTGGGAATAGTAATTTTTACCCAACCGCTATCCAACACTTTCCCTACTGTTGCACTCACAGGAGTGGGAATAGTAATTTTTGCCCTCCCGCTATCCAACACTTTCCCTACAGTTGCACTCACTGGTGTGGGAATAGTACATTTTTCCTGCTATCCAACACTTTCCCTACTGTTGCACTGACTGTAGTGGGAATAGTAATTTTTACCCATCCGCTATCCAACACTTTCCCTACTGTACCACTTTCTGGAGTGTGAATAGTAATTTTATCCTCTACGTTATGTAACATTTTCAGTATTGTTATATTTAGGGGTAGATTCCGATCCTGTATTTTTTTTTCCCGTACGACTCGTATCCGTATTTTTTTCCGTACGAATCATACAAGTCACGTCCGACCCATGAAGTACGATCCGTACGGGAAAAAGTACATACGGATCGGCCCAATCCGTACGAATCATAGCGGGAAAATTAGTACGAGACGGACCCGGACACTTCTCTGTACAAATCGTAAAAATGAAGTCCGACCGTACTAGTACGATCCGGACCGGCGTTACAATTTACGATGCGTACGGAAAATGTCCCATACACAGGGAATGACTTTGCCCGCTATGAAGCTAAGTTTGTACGCACCGTACCCCCAGCGCAAATTTATGGTGCGTACCCCCAGCGCGTAGGTACGCACCGTACCCCCAGTGCGAACGTACGGTGCGTACCCCCAGCGTATAGGTACCCTCCCCAGGTACGCACCGCACCCCCAGTGCGTAGGTACGCACCGTACCGCCAGTGCGAATGTACGGTGCGTACATTCGCTATGGGGGTACGGTGCATGCATACACACTGGGGGTACGCACCGTATATACACGCTGGCGGTCTACGCACCTGCACCGTACAGAAGCAATGGGGTGTACGCACCTAACATAGCAATGTCCGTGTACGCGCCGTACATAAACAACGCATGGGGGTGTGTGGCTGTACGACTCGTACCCCTGTACCGTACTGAACCACAGACACTGTAAAACAGCACAAGGAGGGCCTATTCGACTCGCACAACACCACAAAACACGTCTACACTGCACAAAAAATGAAAAGGACTGACCTGGACACATCTAAACAGGCAAACAGAGGGGCAACCTCACAACCACCCCTTATAACACACCCACCAAAAATTCAAACTGAGCCCCACCCACAAATGGACCAATAAAAAGGGACCACACACACAAACCATGAGCCTTTGCAACAGACTCACCACTGCACCCATCCACCTAAACATATACACCTACACACACACCCCTTCACACATACCCCCTCTCCACATTCACACACACACCGTCACATTCAGACCCACACACCCACAACCTTCCACACCCTCACCCCACACCATGCCCACCGACAAGAATCCAAAGTTCACAAGGGAGGAGCTGGACATCCTTGTCAATGAAGTCATCAGAGTCGAGCCACAGCTCTCTGGAACATTGGTCAGACAGACCAGCATAGCTGAAAAATCACGCCTGTGGCAGAGGATCTTCGAGAGGGTGAATGATGTCGCACCCATCAGAAGGACGAGGAATGAATGCCAAGCCAGGTGGTACGATCTGCGGAGGGCGGTCAAGAGAAAAATGAATGAAGAGCACGCCCAGACCAACATCACTGGAGGTGGCGCGCCCCGCAGACCAGTACATTACCATCCTTGGGAGGAGAAGGTAATGGCCCTGCTTCCGCCGGTGGGAGTACATGGACTCCAAGGACCTCCAGAGCCTGGTGAGTACACAAACCACTTACGCAACATGGGGGTAATGGCATCCACACCCCAACTACACCTAATGCACGCAACTATCCCAAGCCCTCACCCGCCAGAACCAGTCACAAACAACGCGAATGCCAATAACATGTGTATGCCCCATTGAGAAAGCAAGGCCACGCCATGTCCCATGCTACACGAAGCACCAACTCAAGAATGGATGTCCCGTATGCTGGGAGGGTGGGTGCACCAAAACGCATGTTTGAATTCCAAACCAGACACAATTGCCCTCATCCCATATGGCCTAGCTACATACCCATGCACCATGCGCAATGCACAGGGATTGGGAAAGTACTGACAAGATAGCTCACACTTGGCCCTGGTGTAGGCAGCACAAGGCCCTCCTGTGACCAATGCAAACACAAACACCAACACAACAAGGTCAGATATCTAGGATAGGAACTCACACTCACTGTCATGGAAGCATGCTCCATGGGGGGACAGCTACATCACCTGGGAGCCCCAGGGCCAAATCACACTACACCCACCAGCAGGCCCTGTCACACACACCCCTTACACAAGCACACACCACCAGGACAGGCAATGGATTTACCCACTGCCACAATGGACATGTAACACAACAACACCAATACATAGCCGAAAAAGCATCCAAGCCACAAATGGACATGTCAAAGACTCAGGCGAACATATCAATCTGTCCCCCGCAACATACCCATACACAAGTGAACATTGAGGAGAATGCTAGGCACATACAACTACATGTAGGAACTGTGCCAACTTGAATGTGTATGAAACATGCATCTTGCATTAAACAGCTTTAACATTGTCTCTCTCTCACACACAGGGCAACGTGATGAACATACCCCCAACAATGGGGGGGAAGAATCACAGTCACAGGCTCAGGGGGAAACCGGATCCCACCAGCAGCGACGCCTCTCAACACTCCGTGGATGACCCCGACCGACCTGGACAATCTGGTGTCCAAGCCCCTGCAGCACCTGGTTCAGGAACATCTGTGCCAACCACCACCCCCATTCCTGCCACATCACAGGAGACACCCAGGAGCCCTGCCCGCAGTGAACAGAGCCAGTCTGACCAGGAGGGACAAGGTGCAGCGGGCACCCAGGAGGAGGCAGACAACACCGCCACTGCCATCCCTCAGGGGTCCCGTCGACCCGATGTGCCCACAACGGCAGGCCCGGCTCGTGTGGGCAGGGGTGGCGGGAATGGAGGCAGGTGGAGGTGAGAACCTGACCAGCCAGCTGACGGGACCGGTATGTCACACATCCGCAACATCATGGAGGCATACCAGCGTGACACCAGGGAGATCAGCCAGGTAGTGGGGACCCTCACAGAGATCAAAAACCAGCAGGCCGAGCAACACGCCAGTGAACAACAACACCAAGTATGGATGGAGGCAAAACTGGCTGAGCTCCTGGCGGTGCAAAGGGACATAAGCCATTCACTCCGTCGGATCGCCGACAACATGGGCAACCCTCCCTGTGACACCAGACGCAGACCAGCACCAGCCACAGGGAGGGAGGAGGAGGAGGATTCGTCCGACTGAGCGTCCCAAACATCATCAAGGCCTGCATCTGAGGGTCCCCAGAGGAAGGTTGGTCGTCCACGGAAAAGACCGTGAGAGGCAGCGGGCCATCCACATCTCCCAGGTCACCTGGCCAGGCACCTGGCCTTCATGTGCGACAGCATCACCCCATTGACTGACATCATCTGCCACATGGACTTGCTGGTCACAGTCTGACCAATGATGCCAAACACTGTGGGCTGGACTCTGATGACTTCAAATGCCAAGGATCCCATCTCCCCCTGTGAACTTTCGATTCTATGGTCCCTGCATTTCCCCATTTTCTGTGCACAAATCACGCCCCAGAGCTCGAAATTAAAAATGTAATAATTGAAATTTCATGTTGCAGTCATTTAGCATGAGTCCACAACCTACGTGTGGGGATGTTAAAGTATGCCTGAGTGTGGAACTAACTCCAGCCATCCATACACTTGGATCTGAGTCCGGTCGCGGAACACATGGCTCACAATGTATCACAAAATGCAGACATGGAGCCTAACACTCACCCGTGATGGCCCAAGCTGCTGAGGGGGGGGCTTGCTATATTGCTCTGACAGACAAATTTGGTAGAGTTACATGAAGGTGTAGAGGTCATGGGTCATGTTGATGTGCCCGGAGAGGGAGTACCAGGTCTGTTTTGCGAGGTGGGAGAACTATCTCCTGCATGCAGAGGTTATGTGGATGTGATGAATGGTGGCCAGGGCAAGGTGGGCTGCATGGAGTTGGATGACACACGTCCAAGGTCGGTTTGGGTCTGGGGTTGTGGACTGCCTCCTGAGTGTGGTTGAGGAGTCTGAAGGTGATCCTGCAGCACACAGTGAGCCATTGTACCTCTCTCAGGTGGACAGTGATGTGGCCGGGGCGGGGGATGTTGCAGATGAGGAGTGCGGATGCACCCTGGATGTGGATAAGTTCTCCTGCATGTTTGCTGTTGTCCTCTGTAGAGGCGGGTGCTGTATTTGAGCCGGCTGGCGTCCTGGACCAGGGGGGCGGTCTGTCTTGCCTTGGAGTGGATCTATCTGGGGGCCATCAGCAGCATGTGGAGGGTGTTGCAGCATGAGGTACAGATGTTGGTGAGTTGCATGTTAATTGTGAGCCATGGGTCCATGATGAACACCAGCTTGCCTGCGTGGCCACTGGGTGCTGGTGCGGTGCACAGACCAGTGGGACGCAAGGAGACGACCCAGCCGTAAGGGGACAATCCTCAGATGATGACCTCTGTCCTGTCCAAGTCCTGCCTCAGATGGCTGATGTTCAGCCATTCATCAACGGATCTCATGCCTTCTTGAAGTTTGGATCTGTCAATGGCTGGCTCTTTGGTGAGTTTGAGGAGCAGCTGGGTGTCAATGGCATACCAGATGATGATGAGATTGTGTGTTCATGTGGTGGTGGAGAGGGGGATCATGGAGACATTGAAGATCGTCACGCTGAGAAAAGAGCCCTGTGACTTGGGCCAGATGCCCCCAGTGTACTACATGTTGCAGGGTGGAGGCAGACTCCCTGGGCCTTGCTGGTGAGCTACTTCCTGAGTGAATCCTGAGCCCTCCTCTGGATACCACTGTTGGAGATGTGTGAGCTGACAGTGTGGTAGCACATGGTGTAGAATGGCGTTGAGAGGACAAGGGTGGTGGCCTCACCATTGGTGAGCAGGGCAAAGTAGTCGTTGGTGTTGGCAATGATGACGGTTGCAGTGGTGTGATTACTGTGTAAAACGGTCGGGTGCCAGTTGGCTGGAGCTGGTTGCATGTAGGAAATTGGACAGTTGCTAGTTGAGTGTCTTCCTGGTGACATTTGCTGGGTAGGGAAGTAGGCTGATCTACCAGGAGATCCTGCGGTACTGCCGTCCGTTGTTTAAGAAGGGCCTGGGGCTCTGCATGCCTCCTGCAGCCATGGAATGTGGCTAACTCAAAGGAGACATTCATGACGCGCAGGACGTGGGCTTCAAGGATGGCGAATGATGTGGTTGAGATGTTGTGTGGGAAGGGGCCTGATGGAGAGCCAGAGTGGATAGTGCACATGATCCCGGTTGTGTACTTGCTGCTGACGGGAGTCCATGACCTGAGGGAGGTTTGTCCAGCGGAAAATAGTGCTGTCTGCCTCTGTGTGCCAAGGCTGTTGTCCATGGCCATGAGCTTGCAGTGGTACAAAGTAGCAAGGGATGGGATCTGCCTTGCAAGGGTGGGGTGTCTTGGATGGAGATCTGCTGTCAGTTCACTCACAATGCTGAAGAGCTCCTTGATGTCGTGTGTTTGGGTGTCTCAGCACTATCTAAAGGATCTCCACTTGTCCTTGCTGATGATATGGTGATGGTTGTGTGTGGTGTTTTCCAGGGCTGTAAGGAAAATGATGGCTCTTTGTGTTGCTAGGTTCGCACAAGAGTCCGGCTAGGTCTGTAGGAGTCCAGTAGGTCTGCCTTGTCCCAGGCGCCTTAACTGTTGTTGTGCTTCACAGGAAAGTCCGTTAATGTGGCAAGATTGATGGATCAGTTGCTGATCCAGTGTGTGAGTTTGCAGGGTGTGGCGGTGGTGTTGTTTTGAGTGTCCCACACAGCTTGTCTGTCCCGACTTACATCTGGCATCTTTGAGGGATCGGTAGCGGGGTGAGTGGCACTGTGTTGCTTGTTGGAGACGTGGATTCAAATGTTGATGGACCAATGATGGATGGTGGTGTGTGTCCCCTCCAGCAAGAATTTACTGGCCCCCAGCCACATGTAGCCTGTGGAGGTGAGAGCCTGCGTGCAGATGTACATGTTGATGGCTTAGCGGAATTGTGGATGTAGGCCTGCAGATCTGTAGATGAGTGTTACTCCGAGGGTTGCTAGGGAGTTGCTGCGAACCCGGACTTGTGACTCTGAGGGTGTACTTGTCAATAATTACCTATTCAGCCCCCGGGAGTGGTGTTGGCGTCCCTGCGGCTGATCTTGTATCCGTCTGAGATGGCAATGAAGACGTCATTTGCTGAGGATGCTTTTGTCCAGGTTACTGTCATGAAGGTGATGTGTGAGGCTGTAGTGTTGAGGAGGTAACAGAGTCCAATGGCGTGGTGGTGGATGGAGCGGGTGTGGAGTAGGAGGCACATAACCTGGTTGGAATGACAGGGTCTGGGAGGCTGGGCAGCGCTGTGTAGGCAGTTGGAGTAGCACACTCAGCATGCGATAGTGTCGTGTGTGTGCTTAGGGGTTGCCTGAGGGCAGGAGGATGATTGTCACGAGGACATTGCTTGGAGAGTGGCTGCAGCATGAGCCTGTTGTGTGATGTGGGTCATGCAAAGACTAGAGGGTCGTGCACTATGCATGTTGCAGGCGCAGACGGTCCGGCCTTTTGCACGGCGCTGTGGCTACAGTGGCACAGAAAAGCTGCTGGCTGCATTACAAATGGGTGGAGGGGGAAGGGCTGAGCATTTCTGAGGCGTGGGGGTTGCAGAATCAGGGCACTCGGAGTGGCGGGCCGTAGGTGAGGCAGCAGCAGGCGGAAGGGGTTAGAAATCATGCAAAAATCAACACACAAAGACAAGGAGGTCTGCAAGGCACAATGCAACAGGTGTATGTCAAGGAAGGAGTGTCATCTCACTCATGGGTCACTCCCAGAAAGTGTATGATCAATCACCATAAATGACAGCCACTGTGTCAGGCAACAAAATGCGGAGATGCGCAAAGGAGACACACCATCAGCAGGCATTCACGTCCCGCTGTGGGCAGCAACCTGCACAAATACATACACAACCAGGCACGTCATGCACAATAGAGATCATTAGCCATATTCCACTACAGATGACTGTCAAGAAGGCTGACTATCATGTCATGGGAGTGATGCTACATGTCATATGCTCCATGGTGAGAAGACATGTATGCATGGTACCACAACAGGCACAGAAGCAGTCACCACATATTCACAACCTGTATCACCACAAAAAAGCCTTGCTGCAATACTTACCCAAACTGACATTTCCACATGTCCGTGCATGGAACGCTGATTCAGCACACGTTGCAATCCACACGAGGAATAGCAGGAGGACAACGATGACATAACCAGACAACATGTTCCAAATACCTGGGAATGACAGACACGAGAAGTCACCAAAAAAAGATTCTCAACGCACACATGGAAGTGTACAAAACAGCAACAATGTTGGACACATGTAAATTGCCAATCAAGTCTCTCTGCAAAACTGTGTTGCATGACATCATCACTCGAGTGACATATTAGAAAACACATCCAAGTCACTGTGCATTCAGTCAGCTGGACACACACATTGCAACACATGCCACTCAACGCTACAAGCTTGCACACTCATAGCCAGTGACTCACCATTATGAGAAGAAGTTGCGTATGAGCTGACTCCGGATATCATCCCCCTCCTCCTCATCATCACTAGCCTCGTGACCAAGTCCTTGATCCTCCATGGGTGGATGCTCCTGCTCATCTGGATCCAGGATGAGTGGCACTGCCTTATCAACTGCCATGTTGTGCAGCATGCAGCACACAATGATGATTTTGCAGACCTTCTCCGGGGCATAAGGGAGGGACCCGCCTGTCTTGTCCAGGCACCGGAATCGGCTCTTCAGGAGTCCAAACGTCCTCTCAATCACTCGCCTAGTCTGGCCGTGTGCATCGTTGTACCGGTGATCTGCAGCTGTTCTTGGGTTGCGGAGAGGTGTCAGCAGCCATGGCATGTTGGGATAGCCAGAGTCCCCTACATGGAAACACCATGTAAATAAGTTGGTCACGAGATGCCGTAAGAGACAAAGATACCGCAACACATAGGACAAAAGGACTATACCCACCAACAAGACATGCTCGTTCGTTGTGCAGCCGTAGCATCATTTGTGGCACCCTGCTACTCCTCATGATGTAGGCATCGTGTGCTGATCCTGGAAAACGTGCACAGACATGTGAAATCAGCATGTTAGCAAGACACACCACAAGGGCATTTATCGAGTGCTAATGTTTGCGGTTGCGATAGGCTTGTTCCTGTGCCTGTGGTGGTACAAAAGCCACATGTGTACCATCAATGGACCCAATTACATGGGGCATCCCACCCAGGGCATAGAAATCCCCCTTGACATCCCTCAACCCCTCTGGAGTTGGAAATTTGATGAATTCATCAAGGTGCTCCAACATGGCTGCTAAAACATCACGCAGGACACGGCTGAACATAGTCTGGGACATCCCACCCACATCAGCTATGGTCAATTGAAACGTACCTGTTGCAAAAAAATGTAAGGCTGCCATCACCTTCATCTTGGGGGTCAGCGCAGTAGGATACCTGTGTTGCGGTTGGAGGTGTGGTGCCAGCCTGTTTGTCAGGTCCTCAATCAACTGTTGAGTGAATCTGTAACGGCGGGTGCAGGAACATTCCATCATGGCACCCAAGTCTGGCATTAGTCTTGGGACAGGTGGTGCCCTGCAAAACATAGTTTAGAGGAATGAAGATTGAGAGTCGGCAAACATGAATGTCAATGAACATATCACATGCCACACTGCTAATACACATCAGGTAACTATGGAGTCGGGTGAGTGCAATACATCCAGGACACAGAAGGCAGCTTGCTGGCACTCCTACAAAATGCATGATACACCTGTTGATTGTCAAGTCAACATGACATGCCCTGAAAAGATTTGGGGGCCAGTCTGAGTGAAGAGCCACAGATATCACCGGAGTGACACACAACCACATAGCTGCATTTGAAGGACGTCATCTAATCCAGACAGCTGACTGCAAGGCAAACGCACAGGTCACATGGAATGTCAAATGTACATGTCAAACACAGTGCGATGAAGGGGTACACGTGACAACACAAAGACACTGCCATTGAGACGACAAACACATGTATGACTGAAAATATATGATGTCCCATGCACACAGACCCTACAGCCTTGGGAATCCACCTGTGGCATGGTGTGCGTAGATGTGTTACATGCCCATCCCCACACAGACCCCTGTTGGATGCACCAACAGCAGATGCCGTTGACGGGACACTGACATGAAGCTCATGGGAATACATGACACACAGCCGACATAGTCCCAAAGGGGCACGCTGATCGTGGCAGGTCAGTTCATAAAGTGTCCTTGTCTCTGACATCAGGAGACAGGTGCGGGTGTTGATGACTGTGCCACCCACTGCTGCTATGCATGACACAGTTGGACTACAGACACACATGTCGCACGTGTCAAGGTGATGTGTGCCACATCGTGCCCCATCACACATGACATGTGTCCACAGGTCAGAACACATCAATTGTGCAACAGATGGAAGGACCTGTGCAAGATCACTGGTTAACACACCTAGGGCCTGCACCTGAAAGTATGCAATGATAAGTACTTGATGGACATCCATGTGCGACTCGTAGCCCTCCATTCCTGGAATGTGTACGGCTGTATCACCATTGTAAGTGTGTGAAATGCGTACACGTACGTGTAGGCACTGTTAGTACACGTACGTGTATAACTGAACTGGTGTGTACACGTACGTGTACGCACCAGTTGTACTCGTATGTCTTGGCACTGGTAGTACACGTACGTGTAGGCACTGGTAGTACATGTACGTGTACAACTGGTGCGTACACGGACATGTACTCGTATGTGTAGGCACTGGTAGTACAACTGGTGTGTACATGTACGTGTACTACCAGTGCTTACACGTTTGTGTACTACCAGTGCCTACACGTACGAGTACAACTGGTGCATACACGGACGTGTACACGTACGTGTCGGCACTGGTAGTACACGTACGTGTACTACCAGTGCCTACACGTACCTGTACACGTACGTGCATGCACCAGTTGTACACGTACGTGTACTACCAGTGCCTACACGTACCTGGTGCTGTACACGTACGTGTACTACCAGTGCCTACACGTACGTGTACTACCAGTGCCTACACGTACATGTACAACTGGTGCATACACGTACGTGTACTACCAGTGCCTACACGTACCTGTACACGTACGGGTACGCACCAGTTGTACGTGTACAACTGGTGAGTACTCGTACATGTACAACTGGTGCGTACACGTATGTGTACAAGTACGTGTAGGCACTGGTGGTACACGTACGTGTACGCACCAGTTGTACACGTACGTGTACTACCAGTGCCTACACGTACCTGTACACATACGTGTACGCACCAGTTGTACATGTCTGTGTACGCACCAGTTGTACACGTATGTGTACTACCAGTGCCTACACATACATGTACTACCAGTGCCTACTGGTGCGTACACGTACCTGTACACGTACGTGTATGCACCAGTTGTACACGTATGTGTACTACCAGTGCCTACACGTACCTGGTGCTGTACACGTACGTGTACTACCAGTGCCTACACGTACGTGTACTACCAGTGCCTACACGTACATGTACAACTGGTGCATACACGTACGTGTACTACCAGTGCCTACACGTACCTGTACACGTACGGGTACGCACCAGTTGTACACGTACGTGTATGCACCTGTTGTATACTTACATGTACTACCAGTGCCTACACGTATGTGTACCACCAGTGCCTACACGTACGTGTACAACTGGTGCGTACAAGTACGTGTACTACCAGTGCCTACACACACCTGTACACGTACGTGTACGCACCAGTTGTACACGTACGTGTACTACCAGTGCCTACATGTACCTGTACACGTACTTGTACGCACCAGTTTTACACGTCCGTGTACGCACCAGTTGTTCACGTACGTGTACTACCAGTGCCTACACATACCTGTACACGTACGTGTACGCACCAGTTGTACACGTGCGTGTACTACCAGTGCCCACACGTACCTGTACACGTACATAGATAAAGATACTTGTTTTTGTCAAAGAACTTGGAGTGGTGTCTATTTATTGCATGTACATTACTGAGTCAGTGTGAGTGTGTGCTGCACAATTACTTCACACGTAGCCTTGGAGTGCCGTCCCGCCTTGCGCCAAGATACTGCGTCGGAGCCGGTGGTCCCTGGAACCATCCGGGTCTAACGGGCTTGGAGTCAGGCACTAGTCTCAGGCCTAAACCCAACCTGAAATGAGCGAGTAAGTCTAACTTAAGAAAATAGGGGATGGAAAAATATCCAGCTAGAAAGTTTCAAACATTTACCTAGGCTATGCTTTTATAGTGCAAAAATATCAACTAAATCCAAATAAAGTTGCTAAAAAAACTCCACAGGGTTTACAAGGAGTTTTGAGAGGGTACCATAACATTTTTATGTGGCATTCTGTGCAGCATTATTTCTGGCATTGGGAAAATAGAAATAATAATGAAACCCCTCAACTCAGCATGAACTTAAATACCACCTCAAAGTATATCAAGGAAATTTGTCAATTTTACCAAAATGCCATCTTCTAGAAACAAAAATATTTAGGCCATCATTACAAGCTTATCATATGTAGGTATCTGTTCACAAATATAAATTAGATTATAAACTAACGCGCATATTTACAAGCCCCTATCGCCACTGGTGCGTCTCTCTGTTTGACATTCTGGTTTCAATATTTACAAGGTGATACTAAGCCACTTAGCGTGTTTAACGCCACCTTGTAAATATGCCCTTTTCCGCCTCAGTCCTCTGTGGCAAAGTGGCATTCAATGGATGTTGCTCTGGGAGTTCCACCATGGGGTCAGAGAACTCACTCTCCTGCAGGTGTTGGCATAGCTCTGGAAAACAGGGACTTCCAATAGGCTCTCCCACAATTGCATTACACCGCCCCCTACAAGGGTTAATCAAACTATCCTTCACCTCACCATCCAGTGCCTCACACATGTACTCTGCACCACTCTCCTGAGATTGGCAAGACAGTATCTGACTGTCTCTGTCATTCAACCCACACTGTTCTTCGGCAGTCTTCACAATCACACGCCAGGACTTCAACAATGGGGGAACCCCTCTCCCTGCACCTCTCATCTAGAGTCAGTAGAGTGTCCCTCCTGCCACTAGGACTATGAACCCCTGTGCCAGTTCCCCAATCCATCCCAGGTACACTGCGCACTACTGGAGCTACCTCATATCCGTGTACCTCCTGGTGCATGTTAACCCCCTCCTTCAAGTCAGGGACCAAATCTCCAGGGGTGTGTACTACTCTCCCAGCACTAGATAACTCAATATTGCTGCCACCATCTGAGCTGGATTCCACCTCCAACTCAGCAAAGCTCACACTGAGCTACACACATTTCTTATTGCTGGGCTGAGACACTCATGACCTCAAGCCTCTCGACCTCTAAATCAAGCTCCCTCATTCTCAACTCATGCTCCATTTCTATTTTCTTTTCTTCTAGGGCTAACTTTCTAGTTTGCATTTCAAATTCTAACTGCTCACTTAACTTGAGCTTGGTCAGCTCCATTTCATGCATCCTACACTCTTTTCTATCTGCCAACTCCTCTGGAGACAGATTCTTAACAGAAACACTGCTACCAGCAGGGGAAGGGGTTCCCCTTCCTCTTGGGTCCACTGGCCCTTCCAGCTGCTCCTCTGCATTATCATCATCAGTGGCATTCCTTGCTTCTACCCAGGCCCTCAGTGCCTTGTAGAACTTTGGCTTATTTTTGCACCCAGTAGTGGAAACATTAAATTTCTTGCAGAAGTACTTCAGCTGCTTGACAGTGTAGCATTCCAGTTTCTCTTCTTCCCACTCCCACTCATTATTAACAGAGACTACAGATTCTGCTCTCTCCATCATAATTAAACTTAGCAGTTCCCAAAAATAGAAAGTCCCAAAAATAAATCTACCAACAAGTATGTGGTCGCGTATTGGTCTACACTCACTAGTAGTGTTCACCAATCACTGTACATGAGTCACAAATGCAAGTCCAGAATCCTCACCGCTGACCACCATTGTTAGACTTGGGGGTCTCTAGTTGGCACAGGTATGCACTTGTGACAAATAGGGACCATCGCCTCTAGTCAGGGTAAGGGGGTACACACCTAAAATAACCCCTGCTCACCTCCTTGGTAGCTTGGCAGGAGTAGACAGGCTTATCTCAGAGAAAGTGTGTAAAGCATTTGTGTACACATACAGTAATCAAGTGACAGCACTACAGATGGACACCACACAGGTTTTATATCCAAAAATAAGTATTCTTTATATAGATTTACGACAAGACCATAAACGACAAAAATCCACAATACTGTTACTTTAAGGTAGTAGAATTTAGCTTAGTTCTCTTTAGTTCTTAAATGTGACACTTTAAGCCAATGTACCTTTTAGATGTGACACACAGGGCAACAAAAGTGTTGCAAGGATGTTGATGCGTTGAAGATTTTGGTGCAAAGAAATAAAGACGTGAAGATCTTCCAGATGCGGCACGATGCAGATGGCGACACCCCTTTACGCGATGCGACAACAGCGGCTTTGGCGGCGACACTCTTCTCCGACGTTGTGAGACGCTTCCGCTCGATGCGACAACTGCAGCGGCGACACCCTTTACGCGATGTGATGACAACAGCTCCGATGGCGGCACACTTCTCCGTGGGTGCGAGATGCTTTTCTTGATGTGGTGCAATGCATCAGCTACAGCGGCGTCATCCCAGATGCGACGGCAGCGGCTGCGAAGACAACGCGCTTCTTCCTCGATGTGAGACTCTTCTCTTGATGCGGTGCAATGCGTCAGCTACGATGGCTGCGATGGCGACATGCTTCTTTGGCGTAGAGAGACACTCCTTCGAAGATGCGAGACGCTTCCGCTTGATGCGACAACTGCAGCGGCGACACCCTTTACGCGATGTGACGACAACAGCTCCGACGGCGGCACGCTTCTCCTTCTTGAGTCGCGCTTCTAGCTCCCTAAGAAGGCCCCAAAACAGCAGCAGGCACGTCCAAAGAACTCTGGGGAGCTGGTGGTTGAAGTCTGTTGTTCCTGAGACTTCAGCAGGAGGCAAGTTCTTTTCCAAGCCCTTGGAGATCCTTCACAAGTTGAGCAAACATACACACAAAGTTCCTTTCTCCTCTCTTTGGCAGTAGGCAACCCCTGCAGGCCAATCCCCCAGTTTCAGGGATAGTCTCTCCTCAGTTTCTTCTTGGTTCCTCTCCTCAGCAGAGTTTTCTTCTTGTTTCCCAAAGTGATCTAAATTCTTGGGATCAGGGTCCCAATACCTATACCCCAAAATCCTTTGTCCTCTGAGGGCATAGGGGCCTTTGCCTTGTTCAAACTGTTTCTGGTCAGTCCAGGAGCACTTTGTTTACCTGACTCCTTCTTTCCATTCAGAGTGCAGGGCAGAGACATCAGACGCACCACAGGAGGTGGAGCCAGCATTGTGGAGGGAAAGCACAGCCCTATTCAGGTCCCAGGTGCAAATCCTCCTACTCATCTACATGGAGATCTCTCTATTCAGCCCTGTGCTGACTCACCCTGTCTCCAGGAATTCCCCAGCCCCCTGGAATTCCCCAGCCCCTGTCACTCAAATTCCAGACAAGGAATACACAGCCTAGCAGAGGCAGGTTTGGATGGTTAGACAAGAAAATACCTACTTTCTAAAAGTGGTATTTTCAAACACAGAATGTTAAAAACAACTTCAATAAAAGATGTATTATATCATTCTGAGTTCAGGCATACTAAACACGAATTTCTACCATGTTCCCTGAGTCAGTTAAGATTATAAGATGTAATAACCAAACTGCCCATTCTGGCCTATGGAGAAAAGGTAGCTGTGCAATAGTGAAAAACGAAAATGGCTGTAATTCACTATTAGAACATGCCACACACACCAGGGCATGTTCTACCTTCTACTTACAATGCACCCTGCCCTTGGGCCTACCATAGGGGTGTCTGATATGAAGAAAAGGGAAGGTTTGGGGACTGGCAAGTTGGTGCATTTGCCCAGTCAGCATGACAGTACCAGACTGCATGCAGGCTCTGCAATGGTAGACCTTAGACACACTTTTACAGGCTGTGGGTGGCACAACCAGTGCTTCAAGCCCACCAGCAGTATTTGGTTTACAAGCCCTGGGCACTCCTGGTGCACTGTACTAGGGTCTGACAGGTAAACCAAACCAGCCAATCATGGAATCACTAATTCATACATCAATTTACAATGGGGAGAGCATATGCACTTTAGCACTAATCAGCAGTGGCAAAGTGCCAACAACAAGTCAGAAAAAATATAGGAGGAAGGCAAAAAGTTCAGGGATGACCCTGCAAAAAGGGCCAAGTCCAACACACCATAACACCCATTCCTTTTTTGCACTGCCCCAGATTTACAAGGAGGTGCAAATCTGTGGCAGTGCCAAAAACTATTGCCTCGCAAGAGCAGCCTTTAGAATAGCTCATGAGGTGAAATATTTTTATTTCTCCTCATTTTTGATTTTTCTATGTGTGCTGCATTATGCAGCACCCACAAAAAGAGCAAAAATACATTAATGATTGTTATTATCCCTCCCTGCACATAAACAATCATTAAATAATGATGATTTGCTACCTTTACGCACACATAGAAGTAACAAAGTAACAAATAGCCATTATGGATTGTTTATGTACAGAAAGGGACCCCTTCCTGCATATCAACAATTATTCAAAGCAGGCACCCTTGCAGTATGGTGCAAGGGTGCCTGCATTGGCACTAGTCAGCTAATTTTAGTGCCACCTCTAGGGAAAACACAGAGGTGCGCTGTATTGTAGTAAATAAGGCGCATCCTTGCGTTATGAAAATGTCAGAGCGCCGTGCTGCCAAATTTGGCATTGCCCCGCGCTCCTACATTTTATGGCAAATATGTCCTTTAGAAAGAGCAAAAAGCCATTAATGATTGTTTATGTGCAGGAAGGTGTCCCTTCGTGCACATACACTTCCCTGGAAATGGTAGGCTTTTTACTTTAGGCTGGCACAAATCCCTTTCTTTGGTGGTAAGGGGAATTGATCACTTCTATGTTTGATGGTGACTCCACGTTGATATTTTCCCCATGGACAGAGGGGACAGAAGGCGTCTATGCATCTGACCCCGTGGAGCCCTGGCTGGGCTCATGAAAGCAAATGAGCCCTCATTGGGACTTCTAGGAAGTGCCATTGGAAAGCATTGCATGTGACCAAATGGCCGAGGAGTTCAGCGTGACCAGAAGGCCAGTGTCGAAAGACTGACATCTGTCCACACGGTGCCTTAAAAGGAGGGGCTCCCCCTTGTCCTTTGTGGGGACAGGGGCTCTGCGGTTTGGGGCCTCAAGGTCCCAGCTGGGCCTCAGGAATTGGACTGCAAGAGGGGCCCGATGGACCTCCAACCCAAGGCCCACAGGCACCTTAAAATGCAGGTGAAGCAGGGGAGGCCTCCTTGGGCCCGACGGACCCCCGTCCTGGGCACTTGGCAGTGCAGTAGGCCGGGAGTAGCCCCGGGCCGGAGCACTCACCCTGGGGCCTACCAGGGCTTTGGGGCCCATTCAGAGCTCCTAATGCCCGAGTGCACATGGAAGCCCTACCTGGGCCTGCGTGACCCTGTCCCGGGTGCTTTACCAAGCAATGAGCTGGAGGACGGAGCCCAGGAGGGTGCGGACCCCCACCCCAGGGCCCACCAGGGCCTCGGTCGGAGCACCTCAACCCTGCCAAGCGGAAGAAGTTCCCCTGGGCCTGTGGACCCATGTCCATCTGGTTGCCTGTTGAGAACCACCAGACCGCAAGGTACCCTGTTCCTAGTTATTAGGAGGTAGCCTACCTGCTTTTCTTATATTCCATGCACCCTGAGTGACAAAGGGGACCACCGACACCAACACATTCAACGTACTAGAGCCCTTTCAGGCTTAATAAAACCAATGATCCCTTATTTTGACTTCCAGGGCAGCTGGATGACAGCTTCCACTCTCTGCCTGCTCTTGAGGAAGGCAGGTTTAGTGGACTGGCCCATCGGGCAGGTTTGGGAGGCAGGCATTGAGCCAGGACACTGGGGTCCCCAGCGAACGGAGCCCTGACAGCACCCAGCCGAAAACTGCTGGACCACAAGATGGTCTGGAGTACCCTGTCCCTAATAATCCAGAGGAAAGGTTACCACCCTTACTTGTATTCTGTGGACACCGAGGGTCAGTGGGAATCACCAGCACAAATGCACTCAACCTCCTAGAGCCCTGCCTGGGCTTAAGGAAGGGACTGAGACCTCATCGGGACTTCCAGGGCAGCTGGGATGTCCACTTCATGTCCGTGCCTGCTCTTGGGGAAGGCAGACTTAGAGGAAAGGGCCATAAGGCAGGGCTGGGAGGCAGGATCAAACCCAAGCTCCTGGGGCCCTGGTGTGTGGGCCCAAGACCTGGCTTCACCTAGCTCAGAACCGCTGGACCTCAATGGGGGCTGAGGTACTCTTTCCCTAGTAATCTGGATGAAAAATACCGTGATCTGTGCGCACTGAGTGACAGAGGGGAGTGAAGGCGCGAATAGGCCTGACCTCCTGGAGCCCTGGCTGGGATCAGGGAAGCAAATGAGCCTTTATCAGGACTTCCAGGACAGCCCGTCCATCTGGTAGCCCTACTGGAAAGCATTTCGCCTGACCACATGGCCAAGGTTTTTGACGTGACCAGGTGGGCTGCTCGAAGAATGGCTATCTGGCCGAGCTGTCCCTCAATTGCACAGGACTGCGAGGGGGCCCCTAATGGGGCTCCGTCCCAGGCCAGGCAGGCACCCTAACATGCAGGCAGAGCGGGAGAGGTCTCGGAGCCCAGGATGGGGGTCAGCGGTCCTAACCACAGGGCCCTCAGGGGCCTTGGTCAGGGCTTCTGAACCCAGCTAAGCAGAGAAAAACTATCTGGGCCCGATGGACCCACGTCCTGGGCCATTAGCAGGGTGGCAGGCCGCAGGACGGGGCCCAGGGTGGGAGAGTCCAACCCGGGGACCAGCAGGGGCCCCAGGGCTCATTCGGACTTCCTGGACCCAGCCAAACAGGGGAGGTCTTCTCTGCACCATGGGAGCCCATCCCAGGGGCTTGGACATGCAGCGCACCAGAGGAATAAGCCCAGGATATGAGGTACCCACCCTGGGGCCCGCCGGCATCCAGTCAGAGCTTCAGAACCAAGCCAAGTACGGGAAGACACCCCAGGTCCAATGGAACCCCGTCCCAGGCTCCTCACAGTGTGGCAGGCTGGTGGACGGACCCAGAATGCGAGCACCCACCCTGGGGCTTGGTAGGCCCGAGTCATAGGTCCTGGACCCTGCTGCACAGGGGACCCTGGGATGCAGGCCTGAGGATGACAATCAGGATAGTGGTCTAGGGCCACCTTTTTTCTGGCTGAAAATTACCAGACCACAAGTGGGTCCAGGGAAAGCTACCCTCCTTTCTTGTAATCCATGTGCACTGAGTGATAGAAGGAACCGAAAACGCACATGCACCCGACCTCTTGGAGCCCTGGCTGGGCCCAAGGAAGCAAATAAATCCTGATCAGGACATCCAGGACAGCCCGGCCATCTGGTCACCCCAGTGGAAAGCATGGTGAGTTATGAAATGGCCAGGTCCAGGTGGGAGGGCCCGCCCCTGTGTCTGGCAGAGTCCTTTGGCCCAGTCAGAGCTCTTGGACTTGGCCACGCAGGTGAAGGCTCCCTAGGCCTGGAAAAATGATAATAACAATTGTTCACTAATTGTGTTCCCTTAGATTTTGGACCCTACCTCAGCCAGCACCCAGGGAAACCTAGCCAACATAGGGCTATACAGGGTGGGCTGACTTGAGTGGCTCGCACCACATTTTACTAACCAGAATCCCTTGCCAACCTCAAACTTTGACAAATGGCAGGGAAAGCACTTCCCCTGCTCCTGAAACTGAAAAATAAAAAAATAAAAATGAAATGCCACTGCTGTAAAAAGCATTGGGATTTCCTGGTCAAGTGAAGAGGACGTAACGGTTACGTCCTTGGCACAGAAAGGGTTAAGACCCACCTGACATTTCCTTGCACTACAAATATGGAATACATTGTAGCTTTGTGAAGTGCTTTTGCCTCCTGAATAGCACAACTCATCCTATCAAACCTGTGTATTAAACGACTCTTGTGGGAAGTCTGCTTCTAGGGTTGCACTCATTGTGGCAGGCAGGTGTTTCAAAATTATCTTCTCAATTTTATTCTATGCAGCTCACACATTTTTTAGACATACTTTTGGGGCACAAGGTTCTACATCGTGGATTATGGAACAGTCTGTGTTTAGGGTAATTGCTCATTGGCGGGTTAAATGTTTTGTAAGATTTGTCAGCTATGTCTCCCTGCTTTAAAATGAATAATAGGTGTTCAAACGTGAAGACCAGATACAATACTAGGAACACTTTTTTTTTTTTAGATCTGGCTTGACAGGTTAGAGTTGTTATCTCCAATATACAGAAAATGGGCTTTGGATAAATCCTCCTGAGCTGTGAGCTACTTCGTGTGATCCCCAGTTTCTACTGATTTGAGACATTGTCAATCACATCATTGCCCAGATGACTAGTTCTCTCTCACCATCATGCTGTTGGCCTTGGTTGTATCATTCCACCTCCTAGATCAGTAGTTCTTAACATTTTAACTTCTGTGGACCCCCACTAAATACTTACTAGAATCCGGGGAACCCCACAGAGTCATTATTGGAAGCCGGGGCCACGAGATCAGCAATGTCTATGATTTGAACCTCAAAAAAATAAGCAAAATGATGACAACAATCACACACCAAACAAATGCTCAAATATTGAAATAGTTTGTTTATTTCACATTCAAATATTTAAAAAAAACCTGTTCATATTTTCAATATGCTTCTTTATTTCTATATACTTTCTTAATTTCAATTTAGTATTATACTATTATTTAAATTAGTTTAAAAAAAGTCACTGACCCCCTGAGAAGGCCTTGTGGCCCTCCAGAGGTTTTTATGCCACAGGTTAAGAACCACTGTCCTAGATGATTATTTTGCCATACAGGAGGGAGCATTTCACTTCGGTAAAGTCCCCTAATCATCACACATTCAATAATGTATATAATACATGGATTGTACACATAAAGCAATCGATTTGATCAGTGCAGTAAAATTCGTTAGAAATGTTGCCAGTAGTCAACTGTGAGTCTGACCATAACATGAATGAAAGAATGACTGAATAAATGAATTAAAGGAATTTGTAATGCCCACAGATACCCAGGAAAGGGTAAGGAGGAGAGACACGAGAGTATTAAGAAGTAAATAGCTAAGCTTGCAACTGTTTTCAAAATCAGAAAAGGGAGAAAACGAATTCCAAGCCTCAAAGCTGGTAACAGAGAAGTCCCAGAAGGTTTTAAAAATAGAACACTTATGGATGAGGAGCCAATAAAGTGCTGTCAAGTGATTGGTGAATGGGAAGGTATTATGAAACCCAGAATTAGGTGTCCTGTAGCATTCTGAATATGTTACGATCTGAAAGGAAACTCAACAGGAAAACAAATAAAAAAATAAAAGAGTATTATGATAGTCTGAGCAAGAAAAAATAAGAGCAATTCGAAATAGGGGCCTATAGTTGGCAATGGATTGCACCATTGTCCAAGTAGGGACTCTTCTGCCTAGTCAGGGTAAGGGGAATACACTTCTAAAATAACCCCTGCTCATCCCCTTGGTAGCTTGGCACGAGCAGACAGGCTTATCTCAGAGGCAGTGTGTAAAGCATTTGTGCACACATACAGTAATACAGTGAAAACACTACAAATGGACATCACACCACTTGAGAAAAATAAGTAATCTTTATCTAAACCAAGCAAGACCAAAACAATAAAAATCCAACATACAATAATCAAAAAGTGATTCTTAGAAGGTAAAGACTGTTCTGTCCATAGAAAACTATAGATGTAACACTTTCCACACAAAGTACCTTGGACGTGTCACAATCATAAACAAAAACAGCCGCAGGGAAGGTGCTGTGTCGGTTTCTTAAGCCCAGGGAAGGTGATGCGTTGGTTCTTTACTTTAGGGGAGGTGATGTGTCGGTTCCTTACTGTGCAGGGAGGTGTTGCTTCAGTTTCTTACAACAGCCTCGGCGTTCTTGTAAACTTGGTGCCCCGATGCGATGCGTGGGGTGCTCGGAGATGCGTCAGTTCTCGATGTGGCGGAAATGGCACTGCGTTGGTCTCTCCAGCCATGGTCTTACATTGCATTGGTTCTTGCAGCCACACAGCAGGGCCTTCATTGAAATTGGTGCGGTGATCTCAGACTTCAGAAATTGGTGCACAGGATTCAGTGTGCGGTGATTTCTCCAGTCGTGGGTAGGCGCTGCGTCCCTTTCTTCAGCGGCACAGCGGCTATGCGTCAGAAACAGGTGTGAATGCATCGCGGTTCTCTTAGATGCATCTTTTTTCCAGCTCCCAACAGCAGGAACAACCTCCAGAGGCCCAACGCAGCAACAGGCAAATCTTGGCAGGTCTGAACTCCCAGCAAGGTAGTTCAGGGGAGATGGTAGTGAAGTCTTTGTGTCCCTGAGACTTCAGAACAGAAGGCAAGCTCTACTTCACACCCTTGGAGATCATCTTCAAGCAGGATACACACCACACAGCAAAGTCTGTGTCCGCTCCTTGGCAGAAACAGCCACTGCAGGCCAACTCCAGACAGCACACAGGAGAGGGGCAGTACTTCTCCTTCAGCTTTCCCGGCTTTTCTCCTTGGCAGAGGTTCCTCTTGAGTCCAGAAGAATTCTAAAGTTCTGGGGTCTGGGCCCCAATATTTATACAGAATTTCTTTTTGTTGTCTTGGGGCAGAGACACTCTGTTCTCAGTCAAAAACAGTTATTTCCTCTCTGGGCCAGTTTCCTAGCAGGAGGTGGAGACAGCATTGTGTAAGGCAGACCAGGCCCATTCAGGTGCTAGGAAATCTCCTACCCCTACTCTAAATGCAGCCCAGGTCTATTCAGCCCAGCTCTGACTAATCCAGGAAAGGCAGGACACACCTTAACCCCCCTAGTGGCTGTCTGAGAGAATGCAAATCCCCAGCCACTATCACTCCAAAGCCAGACATTCAATCCACAAACCAGCAGAGACACACAGGAGGATTGCTAAGCAAGAAATCACCCACTTTCTAAATGTGCTATTTTTAAACACAAAATATAAAAATCATATTTCCCTAAAAGATGCATTTTTACATTCTAAGTTCAGACATACTAAACTCCATCTTTCTAGCTCGTCCCAATGGGAAGTTCTACCTATAAGATGTTATAAATAAACTCCCATTCTATCCTGTGGGACAGCCTTTCAGTAGTGAAAAACAAAATACACTGTATTTCACTATCAGGACATCTCACACACACCAGTACATGTCCTACCTTTCACATACACTGCATCCTGCCCAGAGGGTTACATTGGGCCTACCTTAGGAGTGACTCGCGTATTAAAAGGGAAGGTTTAGGGGTCTGGTAAACGGGTGCACTTGCCAGTTCGACATGGCAGGGGAGACTGTGCTCAGACACTGCAGTGCCAGGTCTGAGAACCCTTTGAAAGGCTGATTGTGTGGGTGGCACAATCAGTGCTGCAGGCCCATTTGCAGCATTTGACTTACAGGCCCTGGGGACACACAGTGCTCTGTGCTAGGGTTTTAGTAGTAAGTCAAATAATCCAATCATGGAAACACCAATCCATCAACACAATTTACATGGAGCGCATATGCACTTTAGTACTGATCAGCAGTGGTAAAGTGCCCAGAGTCAGAAAACCAAAACAAACAAGGTCAAAAACAGGAGGCCCATAAGCAAAGTGTCTAGGGATAAACCTACTGGAAAAGCAAGGTCTAACAAGAGCTTGAACTATGAATGCGATCTTTCCGATTACCTTCAGCATAAGGAAGCAGGTAAAGGTGAGTTTGTCATTTGTAAAGTGATATATAGTTGTGCATCAAAGCTAAATGCCTAATTGCTTTTGATGCTTGGAAATAGTGATAAGACAACCCCAAAATGGCCATCCCTACCTCTAGAGATATTCTGTCTCCTAATCTCTGTCCTCTTTATTACCAAGGCTCAACCTGGTCTCAGTGCCTGCTCTACCATTTCCCATTGTGACTGTATCACAGAGACTCAGCTATCCTGGCTCCTGTTCTATTCTACGTTCTTGTTATTGTGGATTATGGAGGTCCCAGTACCCTGATCTTACTGTAGAATTTCACTGTGGCTCAGAGTAGTATTAGCTTCTGCTCTGCCCTGCCTACTCCAACCAACTCCTATGACATGCTTGTTGGGTCATTCACTTCTTTGCAGGATTGTGTATACATCAGTCCCTCAGAAATGCTTGCTGAGCCACTCATTTAGAATGTCTAACGCTCAGCAACCCCCTTGCATAGTAAGTTTTATCTAAATGTTATATAGTGCCAATGGTTAACATTTTGAGATCTTGATATGTAATGTCTCACTATTACCACCACTACGATTATCATTACTAGCAACATCACCATGATGACATTATCAGCAACACCATTAACCCTACCACCATCATGACCACCCAAACGCAATCCTCTCTACTACCACCACCATTACTAACATCATTGTCATCATTACCAACACAATTGGAATTACCTTTACCATCACCATCATTACCACCACTACCTCCATTTTCTAGCATCACTTTTGCCACCATTACCACCAAAACCACTGTTAATAGCACCATAATTTCCAAGACCACCACCCTTATCACCACCACCATTATCACTACCAAATCCAGTACTCTGACAGAATGTTGTTGACAAAAATATCATGCAGACAAAATATTGTGTCAAATATATCGATGAACGAAAATATCAAAAAGGTAATTGCAAATAAGTAAGTATAGATGTACTATTCTTTAACTCTGAATCCACATGTCTTGAAGATATATCTATTGTCAAGGTGCAGATATGTGGAGTCCTATATAGTAAAACTTTGCTTACCAATAGAAACTTACCTTAACAATATTTTTGTCCTTGATATTCTTGACACAATATTTTGCAGACACAATATTTTTCCCATTATTTTGTCTAAAAAAACATAACCAAAATATTACCATCACATTGCCATCAGCACCAACATCATTACCACTAATACCACTATCGTCATTACCTCCATCGTTATTAGCACTACCACCTTATGTCTATTACCACTACCACCACTGTCGCCACAACCACCATTGACACCATATATGCTAGTACCATTACCAATACCAGCACCATTACCACTACTACCACTAACATTACCAAGTCCACCTTTACCACCAACATTGAAGTTGCCCCCACCACTACTATTGTGGCTACAACCACTCCACCAACGCGACATCTTTCTGTGTTTGTGTGTATAAGATATTGTGTTTTTGGCAGAGTTCTGTATTTAAGAGAAAGGGAGGTTTGGGTGGCGATGGTAGAGCCAACATGTGTGTGCAACTTGCAAAAAAACAGCATAGGAAAAGAATATAGGTGTGACTTCAATGTCTTAAACTTATGAAACTTAAATCTGAGCATGCCTATGTTTGCATATGCTATAACATGAAATAGAAAATGTTGGATCTGCTGATGCTTCTTTCCATTGACATTTTTATCCAGTAATGACATCTGGATGCCCTGGTTTGCACTTCCCATTTCTTGATTTTTTGTGTTTCCTTGTTCATCTTACTCTAATTTTCTCTGTAATATTTTTCAGTGCAGGTCAAGAGACTTAATACTAGCAACCCAGATTAATTAGGATATAATATGTTAACAATTTTAATATTGTTTATTTGTGAATGCTTTTCATATGATCACTGTTTGACATGCTGTAATCAGTCCACAAACTGAGGGCCTCATTTACAAGCCAATAGCAATGCCAGTGCATCACTTTTTTAAGCGCAACAGCGGTGCAGTGTGCCTGACCATATGTACAAGGTGATGTAAATGTACCCTGTGGGACTTTTCATAGTCTTGTAAATATGGGCCCCTTTCACGCATTACTCTGTGTGAAAGGGGCGTTCCATGGATGTTGCTATGGGTGCTCCCACACAACATCCATGGAACCTGATACATTCCCAGATTTACAAAGTGTCGTAAACCTGGGAGTGCACCAGAATCCTACTCCTCTGGCGTAGTAGTGGCACAATGAGGAGGAATACTTTAATTCTGCACCAAACATAGAAGGAGCAAAAAGCCATTAATTTTTGTTTTTGTGCAGGAAGGAGTCCCGTCCTACACAACAACAATCATTCCTGCAACACAGACAGCCTTGCACCATGATGCAAGGGTGTCTGCACAGGGAAGAGGGACAGGAATGTGCTGTATCTTGTAGCTACCCTTTTATTTTGACCCACGGCACTGCAACAGGAAGGCTTGCTGCACTGCCATGCGTCACAATATAAGAATGAAGGCCCTGATTTTTCATTAGCTAGGCTCTATTGCTGTGAAACTTCAAATATATAGTGTTTCTCAGATAGATTTTCTTCTGCAAAGTATTTCTCATGTTTTTTAATGAGGATTTTCAAGTTATGCTCTCATTAAACCACTTACGTTGTCTTTTTCTACCTTTGTGGTGATTATTTAAACGTTTTATCTGCAGGTCTGCCCTAATACTTTGGAGGTTGTCTGATGTTTAGATCCTCGTTACAAATTATGGCCTAAATACTGATCTCTGTACAGTCTGAATAATTAGTTTTGTGGTAATTATCACATTTTCTAATGATAGATTCCATAAGGTCAAACCAACCTATATTTCTCAGGGAAATGGTCTGGAATAAAGTCTAAACATGCAGAATTCAGTGTGTTAAAAATTATACTGTTTGTTATGCCTAATTTTCCTTTGGAAAATAGGAGAAATTTCTCACAGGTGGTAAATACCTCATCTTATGGTGCTGGCATACACCATGTGTGGTAAGCACTCCACCCTATTCTGCCCAACTTGCAATGAGAGCCTGTGTTTCTCAATGTAATTAATGGTAACCCATAGCAGCATGTAGACCAAGACGTTTTTTGAAATGTGAAGTATTTTCAATAATTAGTATGTGCCACTTAGTACACTGTGAGATGCGCATAAACTGAATCGCTATTTGTCTGTATGTATGCTATTCCACGGGTTTATCTTTTTTGACTAAAGGGTCAATATATCCTCTAACAAAGGCAGCCACAAGGTTAGGGGCCGATTCAAAATGACATCAATAAACCATAAATAAGAGGGTATTGGGTCGTTGTAGAAAAGCGTTGTTCACAAAACAGTTGTTGTGTTTTGCACACCAAGTGTTTGAGTCGTCCTTCCGATTGCAGTACTCCTGTAAAAATCACTCACATCGCAAAATATGGTTTTACGGAAGGTTGCAATAGTCTCTTTTATGTTTGAAGCATAAGACATTTTGCAACTGTATGTGAATGCAGGAATGGAGGTCTGCAATGGACAACATATTTTCCCCTGCATTCGCATTGCCAGCATGTAATCCTGTAAACAAATTTTTTTTTAAAAACAGCCTCTGTCCCTTATAGACAGGCACTGGCGTAACGAAAGTTGAGGGGGGCCCCCCTTCAAGGTACATAAAGGGGCCCTCACTCCATATTTACTATGGAGCTCTCAGGACTGAGTACGGTGCTGAGGGGGCCGCCTGCAGTTCGGGCCCGCCCCCCCGCCCCGCCGGGGCTGCGGGGGCCTGTGTTACGCCCCTGTAGACAGGGAGACTGCTTAAAAATGGTTCACAGTGAATGACACCAGGGGAGCATGGAATGGAGCTCTGTCTTTTTGATAAACACATTTTTTATTTTTCGGCATAAAGGACAATATCAAGAATGATATACAACAGTGCGTTGAACATGGCATCAGTAACTTCAATCAGGGAAGCATTGACAAATGAATGTAAAAACCCCCCCTTCCTCCCCCATCCCCCGTCCCCGCAATCTGCGCCCCCACCCTTCAAAACAGGCCCCCCAGCCATTTCCCCCATATTTTGCGGAATTTTTTGGGGCAGCCCCGGGCAGCGTATAACGACCGCTCTTGGGCCGCACACCAATCCACCCCTCTACTCCAGGTAGCCCTTCTGGGCGGATCTGGCTGTGACCACACGGCCGCTATATCCCTCTTAGCTACCATTAGGGCAGTAGTGAGAAAGTACTTGTCGTTACGGGACCCATCCAGCCCGTCCGTGATGCCCAGCAGAGCCATTCTAGGCTCATGGGGGACCTCCCATCCCAGGACTTCCGCTAGATCAGCTTCAATCGCTGCCCAGTAGCCCTCCAGGCGGGAACAAGACCACACCATGTGGAAGAAGTCCGCCGGAGCCACCCCACAGCGAGCACAGGAGGCGTCCACGCGGAGGCCCGCACGATATAGGCGGTCCGGAGTCAGATAAGCGGTGTGGAGGTAATAGAGTTGGATGAGCCGCAGCCTAGCGGAGGTGGTAAGCGATCGAGGGGCCATAAGGACGTCCCTCCAGTCCGCGTCATCTAGGGGTCCCACCCAGACCTCCCATCGCTGTTTTAGTCCGCTCCAGTCTACCGGGGTATTGTTAATCAGGGATTTGTAAATGCGGGATATTCCCCCCTTCCCCAGACACCCTAACATCACCTGAGCTTCAGGCGGGCTATGAGAAGGCAATCTGGAGTCTAGAGGGACGTGGGCCCGGACCGCATGGCGCAGCTGAAGGTATCTATAAAATTGGGAAGGCTGTAGCAAGAAGCGGGTCTGAAGCTCCTGGAAGGAACACATGCGGCTCCCCCGCCATATATCGCCCAGACTGGAGATCCCTAGAAGATCCCACTGCTGAAAACCCGCTAGTCCCACCACCTCCCGCAGCCATGTCCCGTGCCAAAGCGGTGTGAGCTGTGTTTTCGTCCCCGACTATCGGGTGTGCCTCAAAGCTGCGCGCCACGCGAGAAAAGGGGCCCGCACGATGCCGGGGAGCGACAGGGGGACCGTTGCTCCATAGAGCATGTTTTGGATAGAGGAAAACCCGAGGCATTGCACTTCGAGTCGATAAGCCGGATCGCCCCATCCACTCGAGAACCAGTCATGGATCACCAGTAGCTGGGTGGCCAAGTAATAGAGATATAGGTTAGTCATGCTCAGGCCGCCGTCATAGGAGGGGACTCTTCAGCAATCTAAGGCCAGCCGGGGCCTGCCGCCGCCCCAGAGAAATTTAATCACCATCTTATCCAGTTCCCGGAACCACGGGCGCGGAAAGGGGCACCGAGTGTTTTGTAGCATGTACAGAAACTTGGGGAGGATCATCATCTTATAGAGGGCGACTCTCCCCAGCGGATTCAATGGGAGTGACTGCCACCGGAGCATATCTGATCTGGTCTTGTTGACTACAGGAGCCACATTGAGGGCCCAGCAGAGTTCCCCAAGGAGGGTGACCCAGATCCCCAGGTATTTAAATGAGAGTCTCCGGAGGGGAATATCCGATTGCCAGTCAAAACAATCCCTTGACGGGTGTAACGGGACTAGAACGGATTTTTTAGGGTTCAGATGAAGACCCGACGCTTGGCCAAACCGACGGAGAATCCGGCGGACCTGGGGCCCCGAGGTCGCTGGATCAGAGAGATAGAGGAGGACGTCGTCCGCGTAGAGGGCGATCTTATCAGGGGGTCATACCTGGCCAGTCCCACCCGCGGAGAGCGGGATCTGAGCGAATCAATATCGCCAGGGGTTCCATTGCCAGAGCGAAAAGGAGGGGCGAGAGCGGACATCCCTGGCGCGTTCCTCGACCTATGGGAAACAGGCGGGATAGAGCCCCATTGACTAAAACACGGGCCCGCGGGCTCGCATACAGGACCGCAACCATGGCACGGAACCGGGGACCGAAACCCATGTGCTCCAGGACCTTACCCAAGTACGCCCACCCCACTGAGTCAAAGGCCTTTTCAAAGTCGACCAGCAGGAGGACCAGATAGGGGGAAAGGCGGCCGCGGTGCAACAGAGCGAGGTGCAGGCGCCGCAGTGTCTGGTCCCCCGGTCCGGCATAAATCCACATTGGTCCGGGTGGACCAGGGAGGCAAGAGATGGGCGCAACCGCTGCGCGAGGACCGTGGCATAGATTTTGAGTTCGGTGTTAATAAGGGATATCGGCCGGTAGTCCGAGCAGGACTGCGAGGGGGGCTGCATCTTGGGGAGGACAACTATGGTTGCTGTGTCCGTTTCGGGCCGGAACGAGCCCGTCTCCACCACGTCCGCAAACAGGTCCCGAAGCCTCGGGGCCAGAGTCTCACGATAGTGAGCGTAGTATTCCTGAGGGAACCCATCAGGTCCCGGGGTCTTCCCGGGTGCCAGGCGGCTGATCGCTTCCTCAATCTCCTGCCGCTCGATAGGCGAATCGAGGGTCTCAGAAACCTCAGGCTTCAGCCGCTCAAGCACCGCTCCATTCGTCCCCAGCATCTCCTCCAGGGAGAGCGTGGACGTCCGGAGTCGGTACAGCCGGGAATAATAGTCAGTGAACGCTTGGGCCATCGCCACCGAGGCTGTATGGAGGCCGCCCGCAGAGTCCACGATGGCTGGAGTAATCCTACCTGCCCGGGGGTAAGTGGCTAGCCGGTGGAGAAGAGTGCCGTTTTTGTCTCCCCAGCCGTATACCCGGGCCACCGAGGAGTGCCACAAAGTCTTTGCCGCCTCCAGGGAGTGTAGGCGAATCTCTTCCCGCAGGAAGGCCAAGCGACGCGACCGTGTGTTGTCGTCCAACTCCCCCAGGTTGCGCTCCAGTTCCAAGGCTTGAGCCTCGCACTCCGCGAGTTTCTGGGATTGAGCACGTCTTTGCCGTTGCAGATGCCCCTTAGCGGCCCCCCGAATAGTCGCCTTGCCGGCCTCCCACAGGACGGCAGGGGAGGGGACGGAGCCCACGTTGTTAGAGTAATAATCGGCTATCTCGCCACCGACCACCTTCCGAAAAGCCTTGTCGTGGAGGAACCAAGCGTTCAAACGCCACATCGGACGGGCAGAGAGGGGGGGGGGGCCAAGAGCAAGGAGCACCGGCGAGTGGTCCGAAAGGCCCCTCGGGAGAATGTGCGCATCCTGCACCCCTGCGCAGTCGGTAGATGGGACGAAGATGAGGTCGATCCGGGCATGGGAGTGATGGGCCGCCGATGTGTGGGTGTACTGGTGAGCCTGCGGGTGCCAGATCCTCCAAACATTGCAGAGGCCCTGAGATTCTGCCCAGGTCGAGAGCTGCTTCGCGCGAGCGACGCGGGCCAGGGATACCGGACCCGTCGAGTCCAGGTGGGGCGTGTAGACAGCGTTAAAATCCCCGCCGAGAATGAGGGAACCTGCCGGAAGCGTCGGGAGGAGGCCCACGGTGTAGGAGAGGGCCGACGACAGGAGGGATGGAGCCGCGTAGAGGGACATCAGGGTGAGGGGTCGCCCCTCAAGAGTACCACATACCTCCACTACCATGCCCTGGGGGTCCAAATGCACCTGGGTCAGGACAAAGGGAAAGGACTTGCGGAGCAGGATAGCTACCCCTCGGGATCCCCGCGCAAAACCTGAGTGCCACACCCTGTCATAACCATAGCGGGTAAGAAAGGGACAGTTATTGCCCAGAAGGTGAGTCTCCTGGAGGAGGAGCACATCAATCTCTGCACGTTGCGCATATTTGAGGACCGCCATGCGTTTAAAACGGTCCAGAAGACCATTGACGTTCCAGGATAATACGCGCATGGCGGCCCTAGGAACAGGTGGGTCAGCCATAATCCAGGACAGAAGAGGGGGCCATTGGAGGCGCGGCTGGGCACGCCCCTAGAAAGGAAGGACAGCGGGACATCGGGCAGGAGAGCAGGTCAAAGATTACAAGATGCCTTGGCACAACAAATAAGAGGGAGTCACCCCCCACCAACAAAACCTTCCCAATGAGGAAGAAACAACCCCAAACCAACCCCAAACCCCCACCCCCTACCCTATACTTCGAAAACAGAAGCATCTGTCGCCCGAACCAAATGGAAGAACCACCAAGCTAAAACGCTCGGGCTTGAGCACTAGTGGACCCCTGGTACAACTGAAGTCAAGCCTGATTCACCTGCCCTGGCCAAGAGCAACACTGACAGCGGAGCACTCCAACCCCTGCCGGGCACCCTCCACCCCCCCCCTCCCAAAGAAACATAGAGAGTCAAATGTTAGGGCTGCGAGAGAGGTCCGAAGTGTCCACCAACTCGGCCGGTTGGGTTGCAGGGCCCGCCAGCCGGGGCGACACGGCTCGCCGCCCGTCAGCCGCGGGACTGGCGTGCGCGGCTGAGGAGGCAGAAGATGCTCTCGACCCCCGGCACGGCCATCCCCCAGAGCGTGTGGTGATCACCTCCTCCGCCGTGCGCTCCCGGGGTAACGTGCGATGCCGCCGGCGGGTCTTCGATGTCCGGGGCCTCCCCGTCCCCCCCGCATACCCGTAGGCGATCCGCGTCCAGAGCGGTGCAGGGGATGCTCCTCCGTCAACCAGGACCAGGCCCCTCGCCTCGTGGCGTATCGAAGAACAATGTCTTATGCTGGAAGATGACCCGGAGGCGGGCCGGGAACTGAAGCTGGTACTGGAGGCCCAGGGAACGCATCTTCTGTTTCACTTCAGTGTAGGAGCGGCGCAGCTCTTGGACTTCACGAGTGTAGTCCGGGAATATCATGATTTTGTGGTTCTGGTAGTGGAGGGTGTCCGTGCGCCGGGCCTCGCGGAGAATGGCGTCCCTGTCTCGGAAATTCAAAAGCTTGAGGATGAATGGCCGGGGGGGCGCACCGGGGGGCCTGGGGGCCAGGGAGCGATGGGCTCTCTCCACTACGAACGAAGCAGATAGGCTGTCCGCCGGCATCCAGGATCGGAACCAGCGCTCCATAAAGTCGTCCGCCCGGCCCGATTCGACCCCCTCCGGGAATCCCACTAGGCGCAGGTTGCTGCGCCGAGCGCGGTTTTCTGCATCTTTGACCCGGCGGTGTAGCTCCTTAGAGTGGGTGGTCAGCTCCCGAACCTGGTCCTGTAGATGGCGGATGTCACCTTCAGTGGTGGATATCCTGGATTCGGCTTTCGAGATGCGGGTGGTGGCGTTCCGCAGATCCTGCCGGAGAAGAGCAACATCCACCTTGACCTCTCCCACCATGCCTTCGAGGGAGGCGCGAGATGAGTTGATGGCCTGCAGGATGGCAGCAAGGTCCGCAGCGGGGGCCGGGGCCAGCTCGCCCGTGGGGCCGAACCCCTTTTCAGAGGTCGTGAATTTGTCCATCCTGGTTTGGGTGGCCCCGGACGCCGGCTTGGTGGCCCTGTCCTTACCCATGTCTGGGGCGGCGGTCAGCTAAGCCGGGCAACAGGTTGGAGACACTCCTTCAGGACGTTGACGGGTGCTCGGGATGACGTGGAAGCAGAAGGAGGTATGGCCGGGGGGTCCCACGGCGGGAAATGGTCGGGCACCACCAGCCCCAGCGGTCAAGCCCCGGCGGGCCCCCAGCGGGACAGCCAGTCTGACCCCCGGCCACAGTCGCGCCCGTAGCCTCCCACCGACAAGGCGAGGTCCAGCACCGTAGTTCAAGGTCCCAGGCCCTTGGAGTGTCCCCCGAGTGCACCGCAGCCGATAACCGCCAAGGCCTCGACTCCTGCGCACAGGCCAACTCTCCGAGGGAGCGCCTCACCAGCGCGGTCCCCCCACAGCCCCAAGGGGGGGCACGTTGCCACACGTCGGATCTCGTCGTCCGGGGCCCAGAGCGATGGGAGGGGGGAGGACGGCACACACACCCCCTCGACCGCCGATGCGCGGCCTGAATCAAGGAGAGCCCCCCTGCACCCGGAATCCTTCAGTCAGCCTCGGGCCGATGGGGCCAGTTCAGCACTGCAGCCAGGAGGAGGAGGGAGAGGGGGGGGGGCTGGGGGCCCGGGCCCCCGGCTGCCGACGCACAGCCCGATGGGGGGGTCTCCCCTCCGCACCCGGCCCCACAGCCGCCCCGGCGAAGCGGTCCCACGCAGCCGCACTCACCGCTTGCTCCGCCACCCCAGTCCACTCGGGGGGGGGTCCGTCGCACCACTCCTGGGTCTCCGCAATGTGCCAGCGGAGCAGGACCACGCTTCTCCGGTGCCGACAGGGCCCGCGGCAGCCTCGCGGCCGCCGTCTCTTCGTCACTGGCAGGGTCCGGCCTGTGCCCCTCGTGGGCGCCGCGGGCTCAATTTACAGCTTGCCCGGGCCGCAGCTCCACAGCCGCCACCGTCAGCCGCCGGTCGGGTTCCGCGGCGTCCAGGCGGGTCCCGCGATGTCCGCGGCGCCCCAGGATCAAGCTCGGGACAGCAGGGCAGCTTCACAAGCGGAGCTCTGTCTTACCCTGCAAAGAGTACACATTAATTTACACAGTGAACAGCTTCCACTTTGTAAATGGTACCACCCCATGGCAGGTGTCCGTAAGTGCGGGTCAGGGCTGGACTCCAAAGCAACCCTGGCAATTTTCTCACACCAGCCCTTGGGGAAGCACTGCCTGGCCCCATGAGGCTGGAAATGCTTGCTTGCAGCTTTTGTTATTAAAGGCCAATATTGCAGCACTGATGCAAAACCCTCCCCCAGTAAAAAAAAACAGTCCCCACCCTTTCAGCTTCCTGGGAAATTGCCAAATGCCTGGTACGGCCAGTGCGGCACTGGTGCGGTTGCAAAGCCTTCATACATGCCAGATTCCAAATGATTCACAAAAGGTACTTTGCGAGTCGGAAAGACTTTTCCAACTTGAAATTTACCTTTGGTGCACTGTGATTTGCTTTTGCGATTGCAAAGTCTGTGATTTTATGAACTGCAGACCTTGACAGCAGCCCTTTGTAGATTGGACCCCCACATATTCAGTAATGTAGGCATGACCATTTTACTTGACAATCAAACCTGAACTAATTTACACTGCCGTCACCAGAGGTGTTTTCATTCGTTTCAAGTAGGATACTGAAGGGATCTACTTCAGAAATAACCCACATTACGTAGAATCAGTTACCTTATCCTTGTTCAGGATCTGGTTTTCATTTAGTGAAACGTAAGTGTAGAAGAGAACAAATGTATAAGTACAAGACGTCTTCAAAGGAGTCCTAATAAGGTATTATTGCAGAAGAAAAATGGTTCCTAAAATCCCACATCTCCTCTGGTTGCAATGCGGTTAAGCAAACTTTGGAATGCAGGAAAATAATAAAACCCAGAAATTATGGCACAACTGGGGATATTACCGAGAACGGAATGATAAAGTGAATACTGTGCGTTCCTGCAGCATGTGCAAATGTAAAAAACACACAAGTAACCAATGATGGCCCAACAACGTTTCGAAAAAAATAAACAACTATGAAATATGATACATAAAGAAAATGTTGGATAATATTGAGGTCGATTTTTGGGAGTTGAATCAGAAACGCCAAGTATTGTCCAGTAATAATGCTGATGTTTACCTTTTGGTCCACCTTTCTTTTGCATCGCTTAATATCGGGCCATATTTATTAAGAAATCTTGCATGTCAGCAAAGGAAAGGGCAGAAATGTGCTGTACTTGACATTATACAGCCCATTCCTGTCTTTTCCCCGGGCTGGCATACAATGTGCTGCCTAGTGCAAACGTCGGCAACCTTACACCATGGTGCAAGGTGGCCAGTGCTGTAAGCAGGATTGTTTTTTAGCCGGAAGGGATACCTTCCTGCACAAAACAATCCTGAGAGGTATTTTCCTCTTTCTATGTGTGTTGCTGAATGCAGCATACATAGAAAGAGGAAGCATTGAGGATAAATAAAGGTATTTCTCCTTGGTACGTCTCCCATGGGGAGGCATAGCATTTTGATGCATTCCTCAGTTTAGTGGTAAATAGGCCAAAATCCATGGATGGCTGCATGGGAACACCCACGCTCCACCCATGGAACACCTCTGTGGGGCAGAGTGACTCAATGCAGTGATTTGTGCTGCGTTGCTTTACTCTGGATTTATCAAGGCATGCCTCCAGTGGCTTGATAAATCTAACTTAAAGTTGTGTCGCTTTGCATGGTCCAACGGCGACTCAACTCTTTCATAAATATGTCTCTTGGTGAGTAATTTCGCATTGGTTTCAATTATCATATGGTTGGTTTGTTGACGCATGCTTTTTGATAGCATTCTGAAGCTTGTGAAATATATTTTAAAATTACTTCTTCAATATTATTTGAAGGTGAATCTTATCACTTGATTTATGCTTTGCTTAATAAGGATTTACTTAAGATTATACCTGTATCATTTTATGGCCTAAGTGAAAAATTAATCTCTGCTTTTATTGCAGAGTTGGAGATAAAAGTATGTTGATTTCAGCCATACTAAAAATGTATCTAGGAGGACAGTGCTATTAGTGCTCATTTTTTGCTCTTCTGAGTCCCTTTGGTTTCATAAGGAATGCGTGAAGATTCTTGTCTGACCTCTTTCATAAGAAATGTATAGGTGTAAATTAAGCACCCATGCAAATCAAAGTAGGCATTCTCTCATTCATATGGGACAAAACCGTTGCACTTGTGCCTGTATCATATCACATAAGTAAGTGCATGATCAAGCAGTCCTCAGTGATGTGCTTGATGCACAGAAGCTGGTGCACAGGTAGTGCACATCCCTATGGGATCCCATTGAGATGAGTGACACCGGGATTTGAGTCATAAACTGCTCCTTTCAGTGTAGGATTCGTTGTTTTACCTTCAAAAGGTAAGCCACAGATGCTCGTGCAAAGACACTTTGGGGCACTTTTACTAAAATGTCATGCAACACAGGGCAGCAAGCAAAGCTGCTGCACTACTTTGGGTAAAAGGGAGAGAGCAGAATTGATCCATATTTATGAAGATATGGAGCATTTCTGCTCTCTCTGTGCACTGTTGCACTGTGTGCAGCCTAGCGCCAATGCAGGCACTCTTGCACCACTGTGCAAGGGTGCCTACATTACCAGCAGGATTTGTGCAGGAAGGAAGACATTCCTACACATAAAAAATCCTTCGCAATATTTTCCTCTTTCTGTGTGTACTGCAACAGGAAAGAGGAAGTAACAAGAGGGATTATTTCTCCTCATCATGCTTCGCTTGGGAAGGTGTAGCATCTTGATGCATTCCAAGGTTTACAAGTCTTTGCACCATAATCCATGGGTTAATGCATGGGAACGGCCATGCTTTACCCATGGAACACCTCCTAAGTTGAAATGTAACATAACGCAGTGCAACCAGCTGCCTTGTGTTACATGTCTTTGCAAAGCCATGCAGCACCACACAAGGACAAGGCAAAGGCTTCA
This sequence comes from Triturus cristatus, assembly GCF_964204655.1. Taxonomy (NCBI): domain Eukaryota; kingdom Metazoa; phylum Chordata; class Amphibia; order Caudata; family Salamandridae; genus Triturus; species Triturus cristatus. The sequence goes on along the minus strand of NC_140582.1, from coordinate 440,535,998 downwards.
TAAAGAAGAGCCTGAGAGTGTTGCAAAGTCTATGGGCCAGATGTATGAAAGGGTTTTGCCCATTCTGTGTCTATGGGGAAATGTATTGACACATATGGCCGTATGTCTCTGAGGCACAACCAGCACACCAGCCTCACAGGCTGAGGATTCCACATGGGTGAGCGAAGTCTGTAGATCAATGTTTTTCTGTTCTGCCCTCTCCCTTGCATATGCTAAATCAGAGAGTTAGCCCAGGTGCTAGAGAACATTCTTTTGAAGACTTTAAGCACCACTCTTTTAGTAGTTCATTGATAATGTGCTCCAATGCAATACAGGGTCAGAAGCCCATTTACAAATCAGGGTCCTTAATCTGTATTCAGTGTGCGGATTTCAAGTTACATAAACTTCACTTACCATATAAAGCAGTGTAACTAGCAGACAGAAACTGCCTCAAGGGGGTGCCAGGGTGTCGACCATCTGCCTCGCTCTGTCACTGCTACACGGCATGTTACAGCTTTTACATGAAAACAAATGATCTCAAGGGTCGTTTGTTTGCATGTAAAAAAAGTAATACTGCCTTGCAAGCACAAGAGGGCTTCAATAAATGTATTACACATGTGGCAGGCAGAGGCTATTACAGCCCGGTCTCACACAGGCACATTATGTACCTGACATTCTGCACTAGCGTCAGACGGTTCAGCATGTCAGATAATAGAGCTGCTGGGCTTTTCAATCACATGCACTCTTGCCCTATCAGAAACTTGGCTATAGAAAAAAGGTCTACCTTGATGCTTTCAACCCTATTCAAGCTTCTGATTGGATGGAAGCTCATGGGTCTGCCTTTGATATGCTGCAGATGCATGCAGGAGTTGGTAATCTTTGGCCTTCCTCAGGTCCATTTTTGTGTTAAAAAGCCTGAGTGTGTGCATGTCTATGTGCTAAGGAGTGCATGTATATGTCTGTGAGACTGTCTTTGTGTATAGAGCCTGCAACTGTGAGTGCATGTATGTATGCTTGTATGCATGAGCTTGTGTTTAACTTTATGTGTGTGTGTGCTTGTGATCTAAAAACCTAGCCTGGGGGTTGGCAAGACCCAAAGCTGAGTGCTGGAAAGAGACCCCACCACTTTTATAATCAACCAGATAATACTGGTGGAAACTTCTGTTTCTGCTCCATTTTTTGTGTCAGATACACATTCTGTAATATGGGTAAGGAACAAAGGAGTACTTTGATATTATGAAAGCGATAATACAGAACACAACATGGCTGCAGGTCTTCATGGTTGTTGCATTACAAGAGAGTAGACTCCTTAATTTCCAAGAGGAAATGTCTGTTTCTCATTATACATATTGATTATGGACAATGATTTAAGAAAAGTGCTTCTGTTGAGAAGCACAGATTTTAGACTTCCTGTTGGAGTAATCAGCATGGTCAACAACATCAAAAATGTTATACCTACCTATCCAGACCGTTACTCTGCATGTTATATGCTCAAATGTATTCAAAATGACTCCAAAGGTTGATTATGTACAAATGCATTCTACCCACTTGTTTGTTGAGCAAAAAATAAATAAAAAGATTTTTAAAAACTCATCAAAAATACAAATCCAAATTTAGTGCGAATTCAGTTGGCCACTTCATAACAGTGGCAAAATAACTTTTGCAAAAGAGAAAGTAAGAAGACTGAGAAACATGAGGAACTTACGGCCATTATTAATATTTATTTATTTATGTCTTTTGTTACTGTATGAACTTGGCTGAAGTGCGCTACAGCGTTTATCGAAAAAGCCAAAATAAGCTTAATTTAATTATAAAAGTAAGTAACAAGCCTAACACAGGGAAGAAAATAGCCACAACGAGTAAACCAATGCAAAATCCTTTACCAATAAAATAGAGCCAACAATCGCTGTAATAAACAGATGTGGAAGAAATGCAAGACAAGGTAAAGAGCCAGGAATAGTCACAAGGTGAACCCAAGAAAGTTATTGAGAAAGAATGAAGAGAAGCATAGAAGCATTCAGAGACAAGTTAGAAGGGAAGGCCATCTCAGTATAGGGAATAAGATATGACCCATTTGCAGATAAAGTGACAAGGCTTTTAGGGCTTGATTATGAGTATGGCGATCTTTTACCGCCGTACTTGTGGTGGTGCAGTGGTGGCAGTCCTGAGCCGCCTCTTAGGGCAGGCCACTGCTGCACCGTATGCGCTAGTCAACCGCCGCTCCCTGGTGGTGGCACAGCGTAGAGGCCTATATAATATGTAAGGCCGAGCATATTATGAGTTTACCCTTCCGCCAGTCATTTCATGGCAGGCTCACTGCCTTAAAAAGGCTGGGGGAGGGGAAACAAAGGGGGCACTACAGGGCCCCCAAGTCCTGCCGCAATGGAGATGCATTCAGGGGGGGCTCAACATGTGTCCCCCCTATTTTCATGCACCCCAAGTCCCAGGGCAGCATGGATTTCTGCGTCCATGCCACTCTGGAGCTTCTTTTGCTTTCCCATTGCGGTGCCATTTTTCAGGGCACCACTGACGGGACGGCAAAAGAAAAGGCAGGAAAAGTCCGCCAGACTAAAGTTCAACTTGTAATCTGCCGGGCGGTCATTGCATGTCTTTGCTGGTGCTGAGCTACCGCAGAGCCGGCGCAGCACCGCCAAAGTCGTAATCGGGCCTTAGTTCTTAGAAGTGTAGATATTTTTTCTCAGTCCAAATCAAAGTGTCTATAGAATAGGAGGATTTTAAAATCCTTTTAAAAAGTTTTAAGACATGAATTAGTACGTAGAGCTGGTGGAAGTGAATTCCAAATTCTTATGACTCCACCAGAGAAGGATTGCTTATAAAGTGCTCTTGGTTCAATGCAGGAGGCTCAGGGATGAGGGAGTCTGCATTCCTCAAGCCACGTTGACCGGTAGTGATTTCTAATTTCTCATCCAGATAGGAAGGTGCAGATGTATATGGGGCTTTGTGAGTGATGCAGTCCAACGTGAACTGTGTTCTTTTTACAGTGGTAAGCCATTGTAGTGTTATAAGCACAGGAGTGATGCAATCACGTTTATTTTTCCTAGAAGCAAAGTGAGCAGCACATCATGTAGTAGAGCTCTATTGTGGGGCTAGATGAACCTCTTGTAGGCCCGTGAGAGGCGCATGTCCCCAATCAGCCTGTGTTGCATTGTCACTCATGCATATTTGAGTGGCCCATGGATGTCTGCCTCTCCAACGTAACGGTAGCTGACCTGGATTTCGACGTGTGTGTGAGCCTCCTGTTGGACTATGACCAGGAGTGTCACCAGGATGACCGTTTATGGCATGCATGGATGTTCGGCGTGCAGGCTGGAAACTGGACCTGGGAGATTGCACGAATCGCCGTTTGCAGTGAGCACATTGAGCCACTATCCGATTGGGCTTTGGTGCACACTGGGTCCAGTGGTTGGAGTCAGCACATCTGTCCTGGTCAGCTGATTGGAGATGTTGGCCTACGCAGCTGCACTCGCATTCATGGACAAGTGACAAGGTACCTGCAGCCACAACTGGCCGTGAGACATTGCACTTGTCACGACACATGGTTGCATGTTGTGGATATGGTCACAAGTCCAGAGACAACAGTGGACATGGCTACATTGGCCAGGACTCATGTTCCAGGCGCGGACAACCAACGCGGGGTTGGCACTGACTGTGTTGATGAGGGAGTACCCCGAGATGGACATGGGCGCTTTTCTACGTTCCTCATTCAGACATGCTGCTGCATTGGTCTGCATTTCATGGCACTTCTCTTGGCCGTACTTACTCGCACTTGTTGATAAAGTTTCAGCACTTTCACTTGTGTCTTGATTTGCATGCCAGTGTGTGTCACGGACTCTCTGGCTCTCTGCCATCCTGGCATTGCTACCCCATCAGGATTGTATGTTTGTACATGTGCATTATCATGTCCCTGTTTTGTGCTTTGCCAGATGCGTATATGGCCGTTTACCGGCCACAGGCGGGTGCACTCGCGTCCTGTGTTTGGTTGTGCACAAGTTGGTGTTTGTACCACATTGTGTTGGATGTTGGGGTGCTCTGCTTCCTATGTGTGTGTGTGCTGCATTGTGTGTGAGATATCCCTTCAGCTCTGATTTGGCTCACCCTTCTCCCTTTCAAGCGGTGTTGTGTTCACTTTTGTGCCTGTTCAGTGGTTTGACATTGCCGGGTTGTGTGACTTGTGCACCTGGTTGGTGTTGTTGCTCGTGGGCATGGTTTGTCTGCTCTTGTGCTGTGCTTAGTTGTGCATGTGTGCCATTGTGCCCATCTCCCCCTGTCCTCCAGTCCCTGCTGGTTCCTCTCCCTGTTGCTGTTATGTCTGTTGTTTGGTGCAGTTTGCGGTCCCCGAGTCCTGCCACCATCTCCAGACTGATGTGGTGGACCCCGTTTGCTCCATGTCATCCAGCTCCTGGTGTGGCGCTGGACTCCCACCTCCGGTGTGCATTGCTGCCTTCTTGTTGTTGGCGTGTTTCTGCTTGTTTGTGCCTTTCGCATCATTGATGGAGTTCTGGTTTTGTGCCATTGTCATCCTCCACTCTCAGGCTGCATTCATCTTGTCCAAGTTGGCCTGCCATGTGCAATGTTTTGTTGCCAATGGGATTGGTGGGGTTGTCTGCTGGCTCGGGTTGCCTCCATTGTGGTTGGCTGTTGTTTTCTGTTTGGTCTGTCTTACTTTTTTCAGGCTTTTGTGGTGCTTATTCCCGCCTTCCGTGTGTTTCGCTGTCCTGGTGGTACTGGTCCCTGCTTTCCTCATCGCGGATGGGCTCATCGCATGTTTTCTGGTGTTGTGGTTTGTGTTTTTATCTCCGTCGGGGTGGTTGTATCGCGGACATTGGCCGCGTTTTCGGAGGACTATCGCATGGTACCGCCTTGTTGTGAATTCCACGTTGACACAGGGTTATTTTCCTGCAATGGGCTGCGATGTTGGAAGTTGCGTTAGGCTACTCTTGCGGTAGTTATCACACATTCTTGTGAATATACCCCTGAGTGTTTCAATACACGTAAAACTGGAATGCAATAGGGCCAGCTCTGCTACCCTTGATGAAGGACCTCCTCAGATGCCCAAGAACAATTGCATAGGTGTAGCTTACAGAAATGTAGTGCGTGACTGAAGGGTCCCCATCACTTGTCAAGAGGGAGGGGAAAGCAAAGCTATGGTCTCTACACTCGGTACAGAATGAGAAGAAAACATGCAGAACCCAACTCTCTATACAATGGCACTCCCACATAACCAGCGGCGTTTTAAGGCATGGGCAAAGTGGGCTCTGGCACAGGCCCCTGCCTTTCAGAGGGGCCCACTGATACAGCCAGCTCTGTTCTGCAGAGTCTTGCCCTGATGACTTTGAATACTTCTTAAACAGGTGGGTGTAAACACCATTTAATTTATTTTTAATGTGGGTGATGTGTGAGAATCTATTAAAGATATTTTGCAGAAAAAGTGTTTCTGTTTCATGCAACATCAATAAAAAGTTTTTTAGATCAAAATAGGACCTCACATATGAGAAATGGGAATGTGTCACAGAGATTATTTGCAGTTATATCAGTGAGCTGCTGCGCTACAATATTGAAAAAACACATCCCTATCCCTAAATATTAGATGTAAACACATTTAGAATTTGGACAGTGTGCCTGTGCACTGTGAGTGACATTGTTAAAGAGGGCGTTAAAGAGCAGAAACTGGATCATAAATTCAAAGCTCTTCCGAACAGGGGCCCCCACAATGCGCTTGGCCCAGGGTTGTGTGGCCTCTGAGTGAGTGAATGCAGATGCATAACATGATATGATCCAAGGAGTACTGAGTTGATGGGAATCATTGGTCTCTAGACATTGGGACAGCCTCTGCTCCAGAATTGCCCTGCATACAGTATCTGTGGGTTCAATCAACACTGCGGGGAACATACCTCCTCCGGAGTAACCTAGGCAAATCCTCAGGCCATTATCACCATCAACAAAAAGAAGAGGAATGTCAAAAAACAAAAGGGATACAGGTTTGAGGCAACAACTCACACCACGTGCTCTGTTGCTGGTGAATCTAAAATGAGTGATGCAAATAAAGAGAGTTTCATTACAGCGACTTCACGATACAAAACAGGGAAATAAATCATCAAAAAGAATTGTGCAGAATACTAAAACAAATGGGCAACTAGAGACAAAGGCAGTCTGGCTGTTGGAGCCAGCCTCGAAGATGTTTCTCTGACAGCCATCACAAAGAGATTGAAAGTTTAAGGTAAGAAGTTGTATTGAGGAAAAATAGACTGCATGAGCCACAGTCTGGGAACTTGTCAGTGGATGTCAGAATGCAGAAAAGTGAAAGAGATAGAGCATCAAAAGAATGACATGCAGAGCTTGAATATGCTGAAAGAGACATCTCTTCTATACTTGCTCCAACATCAATATTGCAGTATCGTGATTATTATGCTTTACATGTCATCCACTCCTCCACCAGTGGAACACTCTAGAGATGATGTAACATAGAATGTTGGTGTATGAATTACACAATTGGAGAAGGGCTGAGTACCTTTCTGGCTGCTCCTGGTGAGGCTGAATACTACTGTATTACTGATCTTGTAACCAACTTGAATAAATCCTCTTGAAACATCGCAATCAGCCTGGACCTGATAACTAGAATTTTATGGTGACGAATTGATCCAAAGAACCTGCGATTGCTACCTCTCAATTTCAAGTGGAAGTGTCTGGGAACCTCTAGTTCTCTTCTTCTGTACCGTGTCTGCTCTACCATCCAACTGTCACCTTAGCCCCACCAGTGACCTCCTCATCGGTCGCCCTCATCAGCCTTCCAGTCAGTTCCCTTGGTGTGCCCTCAGTGAGGGTAAGCCTGACACTCTACAACGCCATGGTCCTGTGCTGTGCCTTCAAGCGAGGGTAAGCCTACCTACGTCTACGTTTTGCTGTGCCTTCAAGCAAGTGTAAGCTTATCTTCGTCTACACACTGTCTGGTGAAGAAGTGTGCTCAAGTCTCTACAAGCTTTAACTACAGCCCATTAACAGGTCTGTTCCTGCTAAGCATGCAGCTCCTCAACTAGCAAGTCTGTTTCAACCGCAACCCAAGCGGTGTCTCTACAAGCAAGGTAATTATTCACTGCCTGAGTTTGTTTTCCCTGCACCGAGTGAGGTGTTTCTGCTTTCATCAAACCGTGTGAGGTTAATTACTCTAACTTACAGGGCCTCTCCACTATTCTAATTCTGCCCACCTGCCAGCCTTTGAGCACTGTGTGAAGCTGCCTCTTCGACTTTGGAAAAATGTCACCAGTGTCCACAACAATCATTCTGTATGCGAATTCCTACTGCTTTCGTGACTACCCCTTGTTCTGGAGTGTTGGGAGAGATTGATGTGGTGTTATACTGGATTTTGTGCATTTTGTTTTTTTCCCACTTATTCTGGTGCCTGACGTCCACCTCAGCAGCTGGAGATAACTGTTGCCTTCATTTTAAATATGCCTCAGAGCGCGTGCAGTCTTACCTGCATTTGGCGCTCCTATGATGCCTTCATCGCTCCACTTGTGACGTCTTCCACCTCAGCGAAGCCGTCTTCATGCGTCACAGCCTCTTCGCTCCTGCTCATAGACGCCCAGCTGCTTCAGCGTGCCGTGAGCCACCTGGCACGGCGCTGAAAACGTGCCGCCATCTTGTGATTGGGACATCTATTCCCGTTGCATCGCACTTTTTGACAACCACGTTTTCAATGGCAGTTATTTGGCAGTTATATGGCTGGCGTTTGTTATTTTCCCTTAGCCTTTGTGGGGCGACTGCCTTTTTGGAAGATCATTATGGATTTTACTCTGTGCCTCTGCCAACAGTGAGTTTGCTGCAGGAGACTAGCTTTTCATTTTGGGGCAAAGACAGGGACACTGTACTTTATTTTCAAATCGGGTGGTGAGTTCTCAGTTCATTCGTTTTTCAATATTCAATCTGATATTATATCTGCTGCAAAGTACTTTGGTTATGGCAAGCCCAATTATCCTCTGGTTTTCAGAGGGCACTGCATCACCTACACCAAACCAGGCTGTGGTGAACGCTGTAATATATATATATACATATATTACCTACTGGCGGTCGCCAGTAGGTAGTTATAGTTAGGACCCTGTTTCCATAGGAAATCCGCAACATTCTATTTGGAATAACTTTGGCGCCGGTCGACGAATCCTCGCGAAATTTTCAAAATAGGTGGGGCGCTACGCTCCGCTCCTACCCTGAAAGTCTCGGGGGGATTCGTCAAGCAGGGGCCGAGAAAAAAGGGGGGTCCCAAAACGCGTTTTCCCCATGCATTTTTCCATAGGACCTTTAGACAGAGCTACAGCCCGAACGGCTGAACAGAATTACTTGAAATTTGGCAGAGAGGTAGCCATAAGGTCAAGGAAGTGCCTTTTGCAGGTCTGGTGTAAATCTGTTCAGTATTTCCTGAGAAAATAGCATTTAAAAGCATATATATATGTGGGCGGAGCCTAACCACATATCTCATCCTGAGATCTGATTGGCTGTCAGCACTTCATCCAAGAAGTGTTGGCAGCCATCTTGGGACCAATATACATGATAGCACCTCATTAAAAAGCATTGCAGTTAATAGAAGGTTTTAAGACTTTAGTTACATTATAAATCATTTGTTGATGGTACCATACTCATTTTAGGAATTGTGGTATGTTCTAAGGTGATTTCACCATGTGAAAAAGCCTTCTGCTGGGATATCATGATTGAGAGAAAAATATTTTCTCAGGCTTTTACCACAGAGGTTTGGAAGGTGATCTATAGGCTAAACTGAGAGCTTATTTTCTGTAAATTCACATTATCTTTCTCAGTCATGTGAGAATGAAGTCTGACATTCTCAGTAAAACATGTACATCCAACAAGGGCAGAGACTGTCAGTTGATTCCTTTGTGTTCTACTGCAGCTTCCCAGAGTGTTCCAAAGAACTACTAGAGCGCTAACAGTCCTACTTATGATAAACGTATGGCACACCTGAAGCCATCTTGCTTGGATTAAAGTGGTAACTCTTAAAACATTTAATTTAAAAAGGAACAAAATGAGGGTGTTCATTTTTCCATAAAAAGTATGATTAGTGCTGCAGAAAGAAAAATTAGGGCACATTTTGAGTGACTTCTCAAATCCTCTTCTATTTCATTAAAAAATTCTGACATGCAGACTGAAACATGCACTTTCAATACCAGCAGCAGTTTTCCCTGGTGAGCAGTAGCTTTACTACAGTGATCTAATGAGCAAAAAGAGTGCTAACATTCTGAATTTATGGCAAATGTGTGACACATCTGAATGCCTTCTTGATGGAATCAAAGTAAAAAACTGAAAGTATTTCCTACTGAGGAGACTGCAGTAAATGAGGAAATTAGGAAACTTCATAACAAATAAGTCTCCCAAGATGGCCACCAGAGACAAAAGAGCCCAAATGTAGCCCAAATATCACCCAGATGTAGCCCAAGTATAGCCCAATGACAGAATGTCCCAGAATGTTCTTAAAAACAACTAGAGCGCTTACTGTCTTCATTATGACAAAAGTATGGCACACCTGAAGCCATCTTGATTGGAATAAACTGGTAACACTTAAAACATTTAATTTAAAAAGGAACACAATGAGGAGGTTCATTTTGCCATAGAAATTATGATTAATGCTGAAGAAAGAAAATGAGGGCACATTTTGAGTGACTTCTCAAATCCTCTTCTATTTCATTAAAAAATTCTGACATGCAGACTGAAACATGCACTTTTAATACCAGGAGCAGACTTCCATGGTGCAGTAGTTTTACTACAGTGATCTAATGAGCAACTAGAGTGCTAACATTCAGAATTTATGGCAAATGTGTGACATATCTGAATACCTTCATGATGGAATCAAAGTAAAAAACTGAAAGCATTTCCTACTGAGGAGAATGCAGTACATGAGGAAATTAGGAAACTTCATAACAAATAAATCTCCCAAGATGGCCACCGGAGACAAAAGAGCCCAAATGTAGCCCAAAATCACCCAGATTTAGCCCAAATATAGCCCAATGACAGAAGTGTGCAAAACACTTATTATTTTGTGTTTTTGCAGTGTTATATAGTGCAGACTTGTCAGGTATTGGAGTGCTTTACATGAGCATTGGTTACATCACACAAGAACAAATTCATTTTGGTTGTAGACATGGGGAGACTAAGTGATTTGACCAGAATCACAGAATGTCGAGCTGAAGCAGAAACTTCAACCTGGTTCCCCAGTTGCAAAGTCTGCAGTTCTGGAAGTAACACCACATCCTCTCCCCTAAGTGCAACATTTAATCAAGTGGTCAACTGGATAAAAAAACATAAAGATAACAAATAATTTAAAAGTGCTTTGTCGCTATTTGAAAACTCAGAAAATATGTCCTTATTTTAGTCTTTTAGAGCACTAACCATAATTTTGATGCCAATTAGACCCTCTCATATATGTAATTTCTAAAGGAAATGCTCTAGGTATTACAGTTTTGATTACATCAAGATGATGTCAGGCGTTCCACACTTTTGTAATAAATATAGAATGTTAGCAATCTAGTTGTTCATTAGGATACTGTTGAGAGGCAGAGGCCAGGGGCACGGACTCTGAAAATTGAAGGCAGGTAGGAGGGTGCAAAGGCAACAATTTAACCACACTGAGCAGGCAGGAAGGGCCGTGGAAGCACAACAGACTATGGAGGGCAGTGGAAAGGGGGGCAGGGGCAACAAACCAACAATACAGGACTTGCAAGAGAGGCTGTTGGAGGGAAGATCTATTACGGGTCAAGGAAGCTAGGGGCGGTCCCCAGATCCCCGGGAGCCACCACAGAACTGAGCAGGAGAGTGAGTCAGGGACAAAAGGGGCACCTTAATTTGAGCCGGGGTGCCTAGGAACGCTTGCTCCAAAAATGAAGAAAACAGACATATGAGACATGGAATTGGAGGCAGAATACAATGGCAGTTTAATGAGAAGATGCAACTTCAAAGAAACCGCAGAATAGAGACATAAAGTACAAAATACAGAATCCAGATAATCATACAGCTGTCATAATATTCTCTGTATCTCAATTAATGTACTGACAGAGAGAGAGAGAAAACACATCTATAAATGCATCATGAGAAACAAGTTACACCAAGGAAAATGTTACCTAGGAACACTCACGTTTACTCTTAGAGCAAGCATTCCTGCAATTACAATACAAAATCTTTTAAATGCAAAAGTAAAGAGAACAATGGTTAAACATAACATGACATTTCATATAGGTAAAATAGAATAAGATACTTCAAGCAAAGCAGAGCAAGACATTTTAAGCAAAGGAAGACAAGAGCTCCCAGCTCTTGGGGAAAACCTGCACTGCCTGTTAACCTACATACAGACGGCGAGGTAGTCCGTCGATATCTGTGGGTGCTCCCTTTTTATATCATTTTGTGGGCTCCTTTGCACGCTACATCTACCTACGTATGCTACCCAAAAGCTTCGTCTGCAGATTTTACCAGACATTTCGTCATTTACCCACTTAATGCTGACAATGGACTGGGTGAAAAGGTCAGTCTCTCAGGCCAATCGCTTATCGTAAGTTCCATAGAGCAAGCAGAAAATAATGGGTATTGTACGGGAATTCAATATATTCATGTATAAAATCTCCTCAGTTCTCCTAACTTGACGCTCTGCGGTTGCCACTTCCTTAAAAGCGGGAAACCTGCCCAGGAAGCAAGTACCAGTCCAGGATGCAGCCTACTGTATGTCGACAGCTTCAGGGGGATGTTGAACTTTGATACCGAGCACGGAGCACTCGGGTAGGGTGGGGGCTACTAGTTTGGATCAGAAGGCCTCGCAGACCTGCCTTCAGACTGCTATACACTAAAATTGCAGAGCTATGGTCAATTTAACAAAGAGGCCTACATATTGAACAGAAGGGCCTACACAGGGGTTTTATGCTGGCTGAGTGGTAAGGATGTCTCAGGATAATTATATAGCAACACAGGACCCGCTGGTCAATTTAATACGGCCTACAAATGCAGCTGGCAGGGCAAGGACAAAGGTCTCATACTTCAGGTGTGGACAGAACGGGCCAGGGGCCCCCTGTGATACAAAATCTACCCTCCTTCAAGGCTGTGGCAACGTAATAGACCATTGTGGGCAGAAGGAAGAGGCAATGGTAGTACAACCATACATGCCAACAGACCCGATTCAGCCAGGAAACGTCCAATGTTTTTAAGCTCAAATGGGCTTTATTTGATCTGTCTCCTGTCTACAATATCCTCTTTTTCAATGTAACTCAAAGGGGAAAATCAATACCCTAGTTTTTTTTCAAAATCTCCCTCTTACCAAGTTCAAAATGTTCGCAAGTATGGTACATTGGATCATGGAAGGAAATGGGATAGGGACATGGACTTGGATAACAGAGGACAGGAGGGACATGGAGAGGTGCACCAAACTGACCCTGCAGGGCAGGCATCAGGGTTTGCAGCAGCACAATACACCACACAGGGCATGCAGGACGGGAGTGCAGCACAACAATCCATAGAAAGCAAGAGGGAGGGGACAGGACCATGCACATGGACAACAGAGAACAGAGGGGCAAGAGGCAATGGTAGCTAGCTGACCATAATGGACAGACAGGAGAGGAAGCTGCAGCATAACAGACCATAAAGGGCAGGAGGGACGGATCAGGGGCATTACAATGGAACAGACAAGCCAGGAGGGAGGGAGTAGGGCTGGGGGCAAGGGGGCAGGGCAGGAGCAGCAAGATAGCCATGGAGGTCAGGCAGGATGGGCACTAGAAGCAAGACACACCATGAAGAGCAACAGTGAGACTGTGATGGCATACACACAGACCATGGAGGGAAGGTGGGAGGGGGTCAGGGGCAGCTAACTGACCACACAGGGAAGGTGGGAGGGGCCATGGCAGCACAGAAGACCATGCATGGCAAGTGGGAGGGTTAGTGGCAGCACAATGGCTATGATGGGCAAGAAGGAGGGTGGAGGGGCATGCACAAAGGACGATGGAGGATAGAAGGGAGGGTCAGGACCTGTGCACAGACAAGAAAGTTCAGGGGAAGGGACCTCACAACAGACCACACGGGGCAGGCAGGAGGAGCAGTTGCAGCACAACAGACCAGGGAGGGCAGAAGGGTGTGGCAGTACAATGGACCATGTAGGACAGGAGGAAGAGGATAGGGGCATGGCATGTGGACAGGCAGGGTGGAGGTGGCAGGGACAGGTTACAGTCATCTGACAATGCTAGGCAGGTGGGAGGGGAGTGGCAGCTCAACAGAACACTCAGAGTAGATAGGAGTGGCAGGTCCATGGGACATGGTGGGCAAAAAGGATGGAGCAGGGGCATGCACAAAGACATCGGAGGGCAGGGGGAAGGAGAATAGGGGCAGCAAGCTAAGCACAGAGTTTAAGCAGGAGGTCAATGATGGGGCATAGAATTGGGCAATGGAGGGCAGGAGGAGTGGACTGGTACATCATACTAAATTGAGGGCAGTGGCAGCACATCAGACCATGCATGGCAGGAGGGAGGAGGCTAGTCCATGGATTCACACAACAGAGGATAGGGAGGAAGGGGATGGGGCAGCAAGCTAACTGTTCAGAGAAGGCGGGTATTAGGAACTTTATTGTTTTTAAAACATTGTGTCTGTGCGAACTACTTAAAATATGAACAAGTATGGAGCATAATCTCACTTTTATTCAGGAAGAAGAGGACGTTTGTGACTGTGACTCCGGGCTCACTTGGCAGAAACACCCCCTGACCCTCCACCCCCTATCGCAAAATGTAATGCCCGTGAAAAGGGTAGGTGAACACAGTGTTATATAGAACATAGTCCTGAGAGCACGATTGAAAATGAAAACTAGATATAGTGTATGGTATAAACTATGCACCAAAAAGTGTGATATAAGATGAACCGGGCGTGAAATATAATATGCAATACATTGTGCGCAATGACAGATTCATTGGAGAGCGCGAGATAGCACAGGCACTAGCGCGTGCTATGCGATATGCGCCTTGGAGTGTAATATGCACAGGGCAGTGTTGTGTAACCTAACTAGTCTCTAAAGTTGTAATATAAAATATGTGCTGGGGAGTGTAACGTTGCATATGCACTGTGACAAAGATATGGATCCCAGATTGTAATATGTATGGCATAGCACTGTGCGTTATAACATAGGCATCGAGAAAGGCACGTTAGATGGGGCAATATAACCCGTGCGAAGACAAGTATGGCATGACATATTCACGGGGTGGTGTTACAGTGCACATGGGCTAGAGAGTGTCATAGCATATGCACTAGCTAGTGGAATACAACACAGAGGTGTGTGGCACTCGGCAGGCAATGGTGGGTGTAACACAGCATTGGGCTCTGTCAGGAGCACGCTGTGACTCTCAAGTGATGTTCGTCCCCTTTCCAGAGAGTAAAATAAAAAGTATTACACATCCGGCAGTGGATGTGTGTTTTATTAACCGTGAGGGGGGTTTCTCGCATAGTTTTGGTCGAATTTTTGTCGAATCCCCTTTGAATGGCTTGGTGTGCATGTGTATTAAATGTGCCCGTCAATAGCTACCCATGTTTGTATAAATAAACGACAAGGGTGTCTACCAGGATTAGGCACGGTAGGGCATCAGACATGTCAGAGCTTTACTAGTGGTGTAAATACATTCCACGTGGATTCATTGCATGCATAGTCGCCTTTTAATGAATATCACGCAAATCGTCATGGTGATAGGTACGTACGGTTTGTCCAGCATGTCCTAGGTGTGTCTATAAATATATATTTTTTAAAAATAATAAAAAACAGTGGCCGGCCCTGGGGATTGGGGTCAAAAAAATATAATTAGGAGACTGGCCCTGGGGGATGGGGTCATCAGGGCCAATAAATTAGAATAAGAAGGGGAACCAAACAGCCCCCCTTCTTAAAAAACTAAAATAAATAAAAGACTGGCATCGTGCCGGAGGCCATGCCCCCTCCGTGCAGCACTCTGCAAACGCGCCCCCAACAGGCATCTCCAGTATGCGCCAGGGAGCTGCGCTGCAGCCAGGTGTTCTGA
Organism: Triturus cristatus; assembly: GCF_964204655.1. Classification (NCBI taxonomy): domain Eukaryota; kingdom Metazoa; phylum Chordata; class Amphibia; order Caudata; family Salamandridae; genus Triturus; species Triturus cristatus. The sequence goes on along the minus strand of NC_140582.1, from coordinate 440,520,975 downwards.
GGCCAAGCCCCTTTTTACACCTCTCTGCAACGCAGCTCTGTGGCGCTTACTGGAGGTACCTAGTGGTCTAGTTTGACCCTAGGGACCCTTAGGATTCAAGGGGACTTAATCTCTCAACTTAGAACAGCCACAGGGCGCGTTTACACAGTGGTGAAGGGAGGGGACGGGGCCTGAGGTGAAGTGTGCAAACACGCACTATGGCACGTTTTAAATTGGGGATATAATTTCCCTTCAATACTGAGGGCCCCTGGGGGCTAACTAGCCCACCAAGTGCTTCCAGTAAGCGCCACTGAGCTGCATTGCAGAGAGGTGGTCCAGGCCGTGCCACTTTTTACACCTCTCTGCAACGCAGCTCTGTGGCACTTACTGGAGGTACCTCGTGGGCTAGTTGGACCCTAGGGACCCTCAGGATTCAAATGAACTTAATCTCCCAACTAAAAATGGACACAGGGCGTGTTTACACAGTGGTGAATGGAGGGGACGGGGCCTGAGTTAACGTGTGCAAAAACGCCCTGTGGCCTGTTTTAAGAGGTAGTTTTAATCCCCATGCCCTATTATATACTAGGGGCTTACAGAGGAGGTCATGCTAATCACAGGGGGACCCCAACGCATAATGTTCCCTAGTGTATGTAGGTGTTTTCACTGTATTCTAAGTGTCTTTTAACATAGCACTGGCTCTAGGACTGGTTAGTCAGACTCAGTTACCACCAGTATCCGTCTGAAAAAGTTGAGGGTACAGGATGATTTTGCAACAAGGCTTCTTTCTGCTCTTCTTTTTGTTCTTTCTGCACGTTATCCTTCTTCCTGCACTTATCTTCGTATTTGAGGACTTCTGTTGCTTCTTTCTGCACTTCTTTTGTTTCTTTCTGTGCATTTTTTCTTCTTTCTTCACATGTCCTATCTCTGTAGGCATAGTTAGAAATTAGCATTTAAAAAACCTTTGAAATTCACAGAAAAAACCATAGGTTTCAGGCACGTTATAGTTAGGAATTAGCATTTAAAAAACCTCAGAAATTCACTGAAAAAACCATAGGTTTCAGGGGTGTTATAGTTAGCTGGACTTTTCACTTGTACAAAACCATTGAAATTCCCCCGTTATAGTTAGTTCAGCTAACTATAACTCGCGCGCCCGCAATGCACTGCTGATGACGTCACATATTACATCACTCATGACATGGTCAGTGACATCACTCATGACATCACTGATGACATCTCAAATGACATCACTGATGACATCACTGATGACATCATCCTTGTGATAGAGTGGCAGACCTCCTCTCACCCTAATATAACCTTTGATACACACATTCAAAAATAGAGACTAAAATTTTCAAAACAATGGACATACCAATACCAGTTACAACAACCTCTTCAGTAATTCTAAGATCCACATACACATCCACTCATTCACCAACAGTCCTATACAGTCACTCATATATGTACTCACTCATCATATGTACTCATACACCTATACATCCTGTTACACAATGCCACTCATCCATAGAGTTACTCACACACATAGTCACTCATGCTAATAAAGAATCAAACATACATTTACTTGCATATACAGTTATACACACACCACCATACTTACTTCTACGGAAACTTACACATACTTAGTCTTTTAAACAATCACTTATAGAAACACATACTTATTCATACAGGAACTCTTTCAATCTCTCACTCTCACATATACTCACATATATACACCAATAGTCACATATACTAGTTTAAAACATATGTAGTTACTCATAAAGACACTATTGAGACAGTCATTCACTCACTAACACACCCATACACACACTCATCCACCCATACAGTCCTGCACACATGCTGTGTTCAACCCATACAAACAGTGAGTCACTCATTCATGCACCTATGCACTACGTAATACCCCCCACCGAACCATGCAGACACTCAGACTGATACTCAAAAAACCAACTAATAACCTATATAGACACCCATGTAGCTACTCACCAACCCATGCAGCCACTTATACACAAAGTGAGAGACTGATACAGATATTTACATATTTAAACATTACTCACTAAGCCATGTATTCACTATGATACACTTAATCAGTCAGTTACACAATCAATTTTTCAAAAACAAATCATCCATTTAGACACTTATATACCCATTTATTCTTCCATCGACCTTGAGATATACATATATAAAACATATTTAATTTTCAGAAAAACACACATTCACTGGATGATGTCATCAGTGATGTCATCAGTGATGTCATTTGAGATGTCATCAGTGATGTCATGAGTGATGTCACTGACCATGTCATGAGTGATGTAATATGTGACGTCATCAGCAGTGCATTGCGGGCGCGCGAGTTATAGTTAGCTGAACTAACTATAACGGGGGAATTTCAATGGTTTTGTACAAGTGAAAAGTCCAGCTAACTATAACACCCCTGAAACCTATGGTTTTTTCAGTGAATTTCTGAGGTTTTTTAAATGCTAATTCCTAACTATAACGTGCCTGAAACCTATGGTTTTTTCTGTTAATTTCAAAGGTTTTTTAAATGCTAATTTCTAACTATGCCTACAGAGATAGGACATGTGAAGAAAGAAGAAAAAATGCACAGAAAGAAACAAAAGAAGTGCAGAAAGAAGCAACAGAAGTCCTCAAATACGAAGATAAGTGCAGGAAGAAGGATAACGTGCAGAAAGAACAAAAAGAAGAGCAGAAAGAAGCCTTGTTGCAAAATCATCCTGTACCCTCAACTTTTTCAGACGGATACTGGTGGTAACTGAGTCTGACTAACCAGTCCTAGAGCCAGTGCTATGTTAAAAGACACTTAGAATACAATGAAAACACCTACATACACTAGGGAACATTATGCGTTGGGGTCCCCCTGTGATTAGCCTTACCTCCTCTATAAGCCCCTAGTATATAATAGGGCATGGGGATTAAAACTACCTCTTAAAACAGGCCACAGGGCGTTTTTGCACACGTTAACTCAGGCCCCGTCCCCTCCTTTCACCATTGTGTAAACACGCCCTGTGTCCGTTTTTAGTTGGGAGATTAAGTTCATTTGAGTCCTGAGGGTCCCTAGGGTCCAACTAGCCCACTAGGTACCTCCAGTAAGTGCCACAGAGCTGCGTTGCAGAGAGGTGTAAAAAGTGGCACGGCCTGGACCACCTCTCTGCAATGCAGCTCAGTGGCGCTTACTGGAAGCACTTGGTGGGCTAGTTAGCCCCCAGGGGCCCTCAGTATTGAAGGGAAATTATATCCCCAATTTAAAACGTGCCATGGTGCGTGTTTGCACACGTCACCTCAGGCCCCGTCCCCTCCCTTCACCACTGTGTAAACGCGCCCTGTGGCTGTTCTAAGTTGAGAGATTAAGTCCCCTTGAATCCTAAGGGTCCCTAGGATCACACTAGACCACTAGGTACCTCCAGTAAGCGCCACAGAGCTGCGTTGCAGAGAGGTGTAAAAAGGGGCTTGGCCTCAGAACACCTGTCTGCAGCGCAGCTCCCTGGCGCATACTGGAGATGCCTGTTGGGGGCGCGTTTGCAGAGTGCTACATGGAGGGGGCATGGCCTCCGGCACGATGCCAGTCTTTTATTTATTTTATTTTTTTAAGAAGGGGGGCTGTGTGGTTCCCCTTCTTATTCTAATTTATTGGCCCTGATGACCCCATCCCCCAGGGCCTGTCTCCTAATTATATTTTTTTGACCCCAATCCCCAGGGCCGGCCACTGTTTTTTATTATTTTTAAAAAATATATATTTATAGACACACCTAGGACATGCTGGACAAACCGTACGTACCTATCACCATGACGATTTGCGTGATATTCATTAACCCCTTCGGTGCTCATGACGGAACGGTTCCGTCATGAGCCACGGTTGAGCTGTGCTCATGACGGAACCGTTCCGTCATGACCACGCCCGCGCAAGATTCCGTCAGCACAGCGGCGGAATCTTCGCAGCATGGAAGGGGTTAAAAGGCGACTATGCATGCAATTAATCCACGTGGAATGTATTTACACCACTAGTGAAGCTCTGACATGTCTGATGCTCTACCGTGCCTAATCCCGGTAGACACCCTTGTCGTTTATTTATACAAACATGGGTAGCTATTGACGGGCACATTTAATACACATGCACACCAAGCCATTCAAAGGGGATTCGACAAAAATTCAACCAAAACTATGCAAGAAACCCCCCTCACAGTTAATAAAACACACATCCACTGCCGGATGTGTAATACTTTTTATTTTACTCTCTGGAAAGGGGACGAACATCACTTGCGAGTCACAGCGTGCTCCTGACAGAGCCCAATGCTGTGTTACACCCACCATTGCCTGCCGAGTGCCACACACCTCTGTATTGTATTCCACTAGCTAGTGCATATGCTATGACACTCTCTAGCCCATGTGCACTGTAACACCACCCCGTGAAAATGTCATGCCACACTTGTCTTCGCACGGGTTATATTGCCCCATCTAACGTGCCTTCCTCGATGCCTATGTTATAACGCACAGTGCTATGCCATACATATTACAATTTGGGATCCATATCTTTGTCACAGTGCATATGCAACGTTACACTCCCCAGCACATATTTTATATTACAACTTTAGAGACTAGTTAGGTTACACAACACTGCCCTGTGCATATTACACTCCAAGGCGCATATCGCATAGCACACGCTAGTGCCTGTGCTATCTCGCGCTCTCCAATGAATCTGTCATTGCGCACAATGTATTGCATATTATATTTCACGCCTGGTTCATCTTATATCACACTTTTTGGTGCATAGTTTATACCATACACTATATCTAGTTTTCATTTTCAATCGTGCTCTCAGGACTATGTTCTATATAACACTGTGTTCACCTACCCTTTTCACGGGCATTACATTTTGCGATAGGGGGTGGAGGGTCAGGGGGTGTTTTTGCCAAGTGAGCCCGGAGTCACAGTCACTAACGTCTTCTTCTTCCTGAATAAAAGTGAGATTATGCTGCATACTTGTTCATATTTTAAGTAGTTTGCACAGACAAAATGTTTTAAAAACAATAAAGTTTCTAATACCCGCCTTCTCTGAACAGTTAGCTTGCTGCCCCATCCCCCTCCTCCCTATCATCTGTTGTGTGAATCCATGGACTAGCCTCCTCCCTCCTGCCATGCATGGTCTGATGTGCTGCCACTGCCCTCAATTTAGTATGATGTACCAGTCCACTCCTCCTGCCCTCCATTGCCCAATTCTATGCCCCATCATTGACCTCCTGCTTAAACTCTGTGCTTAGCTTGCTGCCCCTATTCTCCTTCCCCCTGCCCTCCGATGTCTTTGTGCATGCCCCTGCTCCATCCTTTTTGCCCACCATGTCCCATGGACCTGCCACTCCTATCTACTCTAAGTGTTCTGTTGAGCTGCCACTCCCCTCCCACCTGCCTAGCATTGTCAGATGACTGTAACCTGTCCCTGCCACCTCCACCCTGCCTGTCCACATGCCATGCCTCTATCCTCTTCCTCCTGTCCTACATGGTCCATTGTACTGCCACACCCTTCTGCCCTCCCTGGTCTGTTGTGCTGCAACTGCTCCTCCTGCCTGCCCCGTGTGGTCTGTTGTGAGGCCCCTTCCCCTGAACTTTCTTGTCTGTGCACAGGTCCTGACCCTCCCTTCTATCCTCCATCGTCCTTTGTGCATGCCCCTGCACCCTCCTTCTTGCCCATCATAGCCATTGTGCTGCCACTAACCCTCCCACTTGCCATGCATGGTCTTCTGTGCTGCCATGGCCCCTCCCACCTTCCCTGTGTGGTCAGTTAGCTGCCCCTGACCCCCTCCCACCTTCCCTCCATGGTCTGTGTGTATGCCATCACAGTCTCACTGTTGCTCTTCATGTTGTGTCTTGCTTCTAGTGCCCATCCTGCCTGACCTCCATGGCCATCTTGCTGCTCCTGCCCTGCCCCCTTGCCCCCAGCCCTCTGTTTACATGTGCAGACCCCTACTCCCTCCCTCCTGGCTTGTCTGTTCCATTGTAATGCCCCTGATCCGTCCCTCCTGCCCTTTATGGTCTGTTATGCTGCAGCCTTCTCTCCTGTCTGTCCATTATGGTCAGCTAGCTACCATTGCCTCTTGCCCCTCTGTTCTCTGTTGTCCATGTGCATGGTCCTGTCCCCTCCCTCTTGCTTTCTATGGATTGTTGTGCTGCACTCCCGTCCTGCATGCCCTGTGTGGTGTATTGTGCTGCTGCAAACCCTGATGCCTGCCCTGCAGGGTCAGTTTGGTGCACCTCTCCATGTCTCTCCTGTCCTCTGTTATCCAAGTCCATGTCCCTATCCCATTTCCTTCCATGATCCAATGTACCATACTTGCGAACATTTTGAACTTGGTAAGAGGGAGATTTTGAAAAAAAACTGGGGTATTGATTTTCCCCTTTGAGTTACATTGAAAAAGAGGATATTGAAGACAGGAGACAGATCAAATAAAGCCCATTTGAGCTTAAAAACATTGGACGTTTCCTGGCTGAATCGGGTCTGTTGGCATGTATGGTTGTACTACCATTGCCTCTTCCTTCTGCCCACAATGGTCTATTACATTGCCACAGCCTTGAAGGAGGGTAGATTTTGTATCACAGGGGGCCCCTGGCCCGTTCTGTCCACACCTGAAGTATGAGACCCTTGTCCTTGCCCTGCCAGCCGCATTTGTAGGCCGTATTAAAATGACCAGCGGGTCCTGTGTTGCTATATAATTATCCTGAGACATCCTTACCACTCAGCCAGCATAAAACCCCTGTGTAGGCCCTTCTGTTCAATATGTAGGCCTCTTTGTTAAATTGACCATAGCTCTGCAATTTTAGTGTATAGCAGTCTGAAGGCAGGTCTGCGAGGCCTTCTGCTCCAAACTAGTAGCCCCCACCCTACCCGAGTGCTCCGTGCTCGGTATCAAAGTTCAACATCCCCCTGAAGCTGTCGACATACAGTAGGCTGCATCCTGGACTGGTACTTGCTTCCTGGGCAGGTTTCCCGCTTTTAAGGAAGTGGCAACCGCAGAGCGTCAAGTTAGGAGAACTGAGGAGATTTTATACATGAATATATTGAATTCCTGTACAATACCCATTATTTTCTGCTTGCTCTATGGAACTTACGATAAGCGATTGGCCTGAGAGACTGACCTTTTCACCCAGTCCATTGTCAGCATTAAGTGGGTAAATGACGAAATGTCTGGTAAAATCTGCAGACGAAGCTTTTGGGTAGCATACGTAGGTAGATTTAGCGTGCAAAGGAGCCCACAAAATGATATAAAAAGGGAGCACCCACAGATATCGACGGACAACCTCGCCGTCTGTATGTAGGTTAACAGGCTGTGCAGGTTTTCCCCAAGAACTGGGAGCTCTTGTCTTCCTTTGCTTAAAATGTCTTGCTCGGCTTTGCTTGAAGTATCTTATTCTATTTTACCTATATGAAATGTCATGTTATGTTTAACCATTGTTCTCTTTACTTTTGCATTTAAAAGATGTTGTATTGTAATTGCAGGAATGCTTGCTCTAAGAGTAAATGTGAGTGTCCCTAGGTAACATTTTCCTTGGTGTAACTTGTTTCTCATGATGCATTTATAGATGTGTTTTCTCTCTCTCTCTGTCAGTCCATTAATTGAGATACAGAGAATATCATGACAGCTGTATGATTATCTGGATTCTGTATTTTGTACTTTAGGTCTCTATTCTGCGGTTTCTTTGAAGTTGCATCTTCTCATTAAACTGCCATTGTATTCTGCCTCCAATTCCATGTCTCATATGTCTGTTTTCTTCATTTTTGGAGCAAGCGTTCCTAGGCACCCCGGCTCAAATTAAGGTGCCCCTTTTGTCCCTGACTCACTCTCCTGCTCAGTTCTGTGGTGGCTCCCGGGGCTCTGGGGACCGCCCCTAGCTTCCTTGACCCGTAATAGATCTTCCCTCCAACAGCCTCTCTTGCAAGTCCTGTATTGTTGGTTTGTTGCCCCTGCCCCCCTTTCCACTGCCCTCCATAGTCTGTTGTGCTTCCACGGCCCTTCCTGCCTGCTCAGTGTGGTTAAATTGTTGCCTTTGCACCCTCCTACCTGCCTTCAATTTTCAGAGTCCGTGCCCCTGGCCTCTGCCTCTCAACAGTATCCTAATGAACAACTAGATTGCTAACATTCTATATTTATTACAAAAGTGTGGAGCGCCTGACATCATCTTGATGTAATCAAAACTGTAATACCTAGAGCATTCCTTTAGAAATTACATATATGAGAGGGTCTTATTGGCATCAAAATTATGGTTAGTGCTCTAAAAGACTAAAATAAGGACATATTTTCTGAGTTTTCAAATAGCGACAAAGCACTTTTAAATTATTTGTTATCTTTATGTTTTTTTATCTAGTTGACAACTTGATTAAATGTTGCACTTAGGGGAGAGGATGTGGTGTTACTTCCAGAACTGCAGACTTTGCAACTGGGGAACCAGGTTGAAGTTTCTGCTTCAGCTCGACATTCTGTGATTCTGGTCAAATCACTTAGTCTCCCCATGTCTACAACCAAAATGAATTTGTTCTTGTGTGATGTAACCAATGCTCATGTAAAGCACTCCAATACCTGACAAGTCTGCACTATATAACACTGCAAAAATACAAAATAATAAGTGTTTTGCACACTTCTGTCATTGGGCTATATTTGGGCTATATCTGGGTGATTTTGGGCTACATTTGGGCTCTTTTGTCTCCGGTGGCCATCTTCGGAAATTTATTTGTTATGAAGTTTCCTAATTTCCTCATGTACTGCAGTCTCCTCAGTCGGAAATGCTTTCAGTTTTTTACTTTGATTCCATCATGAAGGTATTCAGATATGTCACACATTTGCCATGAATTCTGAATGTTAGCACTCTAGTTGCTCATTAGATCACTGTAGTAAAACTACTGCTCACCATGGAAGTCTGCTCCTGGTATTAAAAGTGCATGTTTCAGTCTGCATGTCAGAATTTTTTAATGAAATAGAAGAGGATTTGAGAAGTCACTCAAAATGTGCCCTCATTTTCTTTCTTCAGCATTAATCATAATTTCTATGGCAAAATGAACCCCCTCATTGTGTTCCTTTTTAAATTAAATGTTTTAAGTGTTACCAGTTTATTCCAATCAAGATGGCTTCAGGTGTGCCATACTTTTGTCATAATGAAGACAGTAAGTGCTCTAGTTGTTTTTAAGAACATTCTTGGACATTCTGTCATTGGGCTATACTTGGGCTACATCTGGGTGATATTTGGGCTACATTTGGGCTCTTTTGTTTCTGGTGGCCATCTTGGGAGACTTATTTGTTATGAAGTTTCCTAATTTCCTCATTTACTGCAGTCTCCTCAGTAGGAAATACTTTCAGTTTTTTACTTTGATTCCATCAAGAAGGCATTCAAATGTGTCACACATTTGCCATAAAATCAGAATGTTAGCACTCTTTTTGCTCATTAGATCACTGTAGTAAAGCTACTGCTCACCAGGGAAAACTGCTGCTGGTATTGAAAGTGCATGTTTCAGTCTGCATGCCAGGATTTGAGAAGTCACTCAAAATGTGCCCTAATTTTTCTTTATGCAGCACTAATCATACTTTTTATGGAAAAATGAACCACCTCATTTTGTTCCTTTTTAAATTAAATGTTTTAAGAGTTACCACTTTAATCCAAGCAAGATGGCTTCAGGTGTGCCATACATTTATCATAAGTAGGACGGTTAGCGCTCTAGTAGTTCTTTGGAACACTCTGGAAAGCTGCAGTAGAACACAAAGGAATCAACTGACAGTCTCTGCCCTTGTTGGATGTACATGTTTTACTGAGAATGTCAGACTTCATTCTCACATGACTGAGAAAGATAATGTGAATTTACAGAAAATAAGCTCTCAGTTTAGCTTATAGATCACCTTCCAAACCTCTGTGGTAAAAGCATGAGAAAATATTTTTCTCTCAATCATGATATCCCAGCAGAAGGCTTTTTCACATGGTGAAATCACCTTAGAACATACCACAATTCCTAAAATGAGTATGGTACCATCAACAAATGATTTATAATGTAACTAAAGTCTTAAAATCTTCTATTAACTGCAATGCTTTTTAATGAGGTGCTATCATGTATATTGGTCCCAAGATGGCTGCCAACACTTCTTGGATGAAGTGCTGACAGCCAATCAGATCTCAGGATGAGATGTGTGGTTAGGCTCCGCCCACATATATATATTGATTTAAATGCTATTTTCTCAGGAACTACTGAACAGATTTACACCAGACCTACAAAAGGCACTTCCTTGACCTGAGGACTACCTCTCTGCCAAATTTCAAGTAACTCTGTTCAGCCGTTCGGGCTGTAGCTGTGTCTAAAGGTCCTATGGAAAAATGCATGGGAAAAACGCGTTTTGGGACCCCCCTTTTTTCTCAGCCCCCGCTTGACGAATCCCCCCGAGACTTTCAGGGTAGGAGCGGAGCGTAGCGCCCCACCTATTTTGAAAATTTCGCGAGGATTCATCGACCGGCGCCAAAGTTATTCCAAATAGAATGTTGCGGATTTCCTATGGAAACAGGGTCCTAACTATAACTATCTACTGGCGACCGCCAGTAGATAATATATATATATATATATATATATTCACTGAAAAAAACATAGGTTTCAGGCACGTTATAGTTAGGAATAAGCATTTAAAAAACCTTAGAAATTCACTGAAAAAACCATAGGTTTCAGGGGTGTTATAGTTAACTGGACTTTTCACTCATACAAAACCATTGAAATTCCCCCGTTATAGTTAGTTCAGCTAACTATAACTCGCGCGCCCGCAATGCACTGCTGATGACGTCACATATTACATAACTCATGACATGGTCAGTGACATCACTCATGACATCACTGATGGGGTGTTTCTTGCATAGTTTTGGTCAAATTTTTGTCGAATCCCCTTTGAATGGCTTGGTGTGCGTGTGTATTAAATGTGCCCGTCAATAGCTACCAATGTTTGTATAAATAAACAACAAGGGTGTCTACTTGGAGAGTACCCATAGGCGGGGGCTCCGGGATTAGACACGGTAGGGCGTCAGACACGTCAGAGCTTCACTAGCGTTGTAAATACATTCCACGTGGATTCATTGTATGCATAGTCGCCTTTTAATGAATATCACGCAAATCGTCATGGTGATAGGTACGTACGGTTTGTCCAGCATGTCCTAGGTGTTTCTATAAATATATTTTAAAAAAATAATGATAAAAAACAATGGCCGGCAACGGGGGATGGGGTCCCCGGGGCCATAAGTGGCCTGAGGAGGGGGGCAATGCAGCCCCCCTCCTAAATAATTTTTTTTTTTTTAAAAGTCCATGCCCCGGGAGTTGGGGTCCCTGGGGTTGATTAAATCCTTGGGAGGGGGACACCTAGGACATGCTGGACAAACCGTACGTACCTATCACCATGACGATTTGCGTGATATTCATTAAAAGGCAACTATGCATACAATTAATCCAAGTGGAATGTATTTACAACGCTAGTGAAGCTCTGACATGTCTGACGCCCTACCGTGTCTAATCCCGGAGCCCCCCCCATGGGTACTCTCCAAGTAGACACCCTTGTTGTTTATTTATACAAACATTGGTAGCTATTGACGGGCACATTTAATACACACGCACACCAAGCCATTCAAATGGGATTCGACAAAAATTTGACCAAAACTATGCAAGAAACCCCCCTCACGGTTAATAAAACACACATCCACCGCCGGATGTGTAATACTTTTTATTTTACTCTCTGGAAAGGAGACGAACCTCACTTGAGAGTCACAGCGCGCTCCTGGCTGAGCCCAATGCTGTGTTACACCCATCAGTGCCCGCCGAGTGCCAAACACCTCTGTGTTGTATTCCACCAGCTAGTGCGTATGCTATGACACTCTCTAGCCCATCGGCACTGTAACACCACCCCGTGAATATGTCATGCCACACTTGCCTTCGCACGGGTTATATTGCCCCATCTAACGTGCCTTCCTCGATGCCTATGTTATAATGCACAGCGCTGTGCCATACATATTACAATATGGGATCCATATCTTTGTCACAGTGCATGTGCAACATTACACTCTCCAGCACATATTTTATATCACAACTTTAGAAACTAGTTAGGTTACACAACACTGCCCTGTGCATATTACACTCCAAGGCGCATATCGCATAGCAAGCGCTAGTGCCAGTGCTATCTGACGCTCTCCAATTAATCTGTCATTGCGCACAATGTATTGCATATTATATTTCATGCCCGGTTCATCTTATATCACACTTTTTGGTGCATAGTTTATACCATACACTATATCTAGTTTTCATTTTCAATCGTGCTCTCAGGACTATGTTCTATATAACACTGCGTTCACCTACCCTTTTCACAGGCATTACATTTTGTGATGGGGGTTGAGGGTCAGGGGGTGTTTCTGCCAAGTGAGCCCAGAGTCACAGTCACAAACGTCCTCTTCTTCCTGAATAAAAGTGAGATTATGCTGCATACTTGTTCATATTTTAAGTAGTTTGCACAGACACACGTTTTAAAAACAATAAAGTTCCTAATACCCACCTTCTCTGAACAGTTAGCTTGCTGCCCCATCCCCCTCCTCCCTATCCTCTGTTGTCTGAATCCATGGACTAGCCTCCTCCCTCTTGCCATGCATGGTCTGATGTGCTGCCACTGCCCTCCATTTAGCATGATGTACCAGTCCACTCCTCCTGCCCTCCATTGCCCAATTCTATGCCCCATCATTGACCTCCTGCTTAGCCTCTGTGCTTAGCTTGCTGCCCCTATTCTCCTTCCCCCTGCCCCTCGATGTCTTTTTGCATGCCCCTGCTCCATCCTTTTTGCCCACCATGTTCCATGGACCTGCCACTCCTATGTACTCTGAGTGTTCTGTTGAGCTGCCACTCCCCTCCAACCTGCCTAGCATTGTCAGATGACTGTAACCTGTCCCTGCCACCTCCACCTTGCCTGTCCACATGCCTTGCCCCTATCCCCTTCCTCCTGTCCTCCATGGTCCATTTTACTGCCACATCCTTCTGCCCTCCCTGGTCTGTTGTGCTGCAACTGCTCCTCCTGCCTGCCCTGCGCGGTCTGTTGTGAGGCCCCTTCCCCTGAACTCTCTTGTCTGTGCCCAGGTCCTGACCCTCCCTTCTATCCTCCATGGTCCTTTGTGCATGCTCCTACACCCTCCTTCTTGCCCATCATAGCCATTGTGCTGCCACTAACCCTCCCGCTTGCCATGCATGGTCTTCTGTGCTGCCATGGCCCCTCCCACCTTACCTATGTGGTCAGCTAGCTGACCCTGACCCCCTCCCACCTTCCCTCCATGGTCTGTGTGTATGCGATCATAGTCTCACTGTTGTTCTCCATGGTGTGGCTTGCTTCTAGTGCCCATCCTGCCTGACCTCCATGGTCATCTTGCTGCTCCTGCCCTGCCCCCTTGCCCCCAGCCCTCTGTTTCCATGTGCAGACCCTTATTCCCTCCCTCCTGGCTTGTCTGTTCCATTGTAATGCCCCTGATCCGTCCCTCATGCCCTTTATGGTCTGTTATGCTGCAGCTTACTCTCCTGACTGTCCATTATGTTCAGCTAGCTACCATTGCCTATTTCCCCTCTGTTCTCTGTTGTCCATGTGCATGGTCCTGTCCCCTCCCTATTGCTTTCTATGGATTGTTGTGCTGCACTCCCGTCCCGCATGCCCTGTGTGGTGTATTGTGCTGCTACAAACCCTGATGTCTGCCCTGCAGGGTCAGTTTGGTGCACCTCTCCATGTCCCTCCTGTCCTCTGTTATCCAAGTCCATGTCCCTACCCCAATTCCTCCTGCCTTCCATGATCCAATGTACCATACTTGCGAACATTTTGAACTTGGTAAGAGGGAGATTTTGAAAAAAAACTGGGGTATTGAGTTTCCCCTTTGAGTTATATTGAAAAAGAGGAGATTGTAGACAGGAGACAGATCAAATAAAGCCCATTTTAACTTTAAAAACATTGGACGTTTCCTGGCTGAATCGGGTCTGTTGGCATGTATGGTTGTACTACCACTGCCTCTTCCTTCTGCCCACAATGGTCTATTATATTGCCACAGCCTCTCTTGCCAGTCTTGTATTGTTGGTTTGTTGCCCCTGCCCCCCTTTCCACTGCCCTCCATAGTCTGTTGTGCTTCCACGGCCCTTCCTGCCTGCCCAGTGTGGTAAAATTGTTGCCTCTGCACCCTCCTACCTGCCTTTAATTTTCAGAGTCCGTGTCCCTGACCTCTCAACAGTATCCTAATGAACAACTAGATTGCTAACATTCTATATTTATTACAAAAGTGTGGAACGTCTGACGTCATCTTGATGTAATCAAAACTGTAATACCTAGAGCATTTCCTTTAGAAATTACATATATGAGAGGGTCTTATTTGCGTCAAAATTATGGTTAGTGCTCTAAAAAACTAAAATGAGGACATATTTTCTGAGTTTTCAAATAGCGACAAAGCACTTTTAAATTATTTGTTATCTTTATGTTTTTTTATCCAGTTGACCACTTGATTAAATGTTGCACTTAGGGGAGAGGATGTGGTGTTACTTCCAGAGCTGCAGGCTTTGCAACTGGGGAACCAGGTTGGAGTTTCTGCTTCAGCTCGACATTCTGTGATTCTGGTCAAATCACTTAATCTCCCCATGTCTACAACCAAAATGAATTTGTTCTTGTGTGATGTAACCAATGCTCATGTAAAGCACTCCAATACCTGACAGGTCTGCACTATATAAAACTGCAAAAACACAAGAAATAAGTGTTTTGCACACTTCTGTCATTGGGCTATACTTGGGCTACATCTGGGTGATATTTGGGTGATATTTTGGCTATATCTGGCCTCTGTTGTCTCTGGTGGCCATCTTGGGAGACTTTTTTGTTATGAAGTTTCCTAATTTCCTCACTTACTGCAGTCTCCTCAGTAGGAAATACTTTCAGTTTTTTACTTTGGTTCCATCAAGAAGGCATTCAGATGTGTCACACATTTGCCATAAATTCTGAATGGTAGCACTCTAGTTCTTCATTAGATCACTGTAGTAATGCTACTGATCACCAGGGAAGTCTGCTGCTGGTTTTGAAACTGCATGTTTCAGTCTGCATGTCAGAATTTTTTAATGAAATAGAAGAGGATTTGAGAAGTCACTCAAAATGTGCCCTAATTATTCTTTCTGCGGCACTAATCATGCATTCTATGGCAAAATGAACCCCTTCATTTTGTTCCTTTTTAAATTAAATGTTTTAAGAGTTACCACTCTATTCCAATCAAGATGGCTTCAGGTGTGCCATACGTTTATCATAAGTAGGACTGTTAGCGCTATAGTTGTTCTTTGGAACACTCTGGGAAGCTACAGTAGAACACAAAGGAATCAAATGACAGTCTCTGCCCTTGTTGGATGTACATGTTTTACTGAGAATGTCAGACTTCATTCTCACATGACTGAGAAAGATAATGTGAATTTACAGAAAATATGCTCTCAGTTTAGCTTATAGATCACCTTCCAAACCTTTGTGGGAAAAGCATGAGAAAATATTTTTCTCTCAATCATGATTTATGATATCCCAGCAGAACGCTTTTTCACATGGAAAAATCACCTTAGAACATACCACAATTCCTAAAATGAGTATGGTACCATCAACAAATGATTTATAATGTAAGTAAAGTCTTAAAACCTTCCATTAACTGCAATGCTTTTTAATGAGGTGCTATCATGTATATTGGTCCCAAGATGGCTGCCAACACTTCTTGGATGAAGTGCTGACAGCCAATCAGATCTCATGATGAGATGTGTGGTTAGGCTCCTCCCAGATATATATGTGATTTTACTTTTGATTTTCTCAGGAACTACTGAACGGATTTACACCATTTAAGCAAAAGGCACGACTCTGAACCAAGGCCTACCTTTCTGCCAAATTTGGTGTAATTCCATTCAGCAGTTTCTCAGCCCCCGCTTCACGAATGATCCCGAGACTTTGAGGATAGGAGCGGACCGGAGCTGGCCAAAAGTTTTGAAAATTTCACGAACATTCGTCAACGGGCGCCAGAGTTATTCCAAATAGAATGTTGCGGATTTGCTATGGAAAATAGGTCCTAACTATAACTACCTACTGGCGACTGCCAGTAGGTAACAAATAAATAAATAAATAAATAAATAAATATATATATATATATATATATATATATATATATATATATTACCTACTGGCGGTCGCCAGTAGGTAGTTATAGTTAGGACCACGTTTCCATAGGAAATCCGCAACATTCTATTTTGAATAACTTTGGCGCCGGTCGACGAATCCTCGCTAATTTTTCAAAATAGGTGGGGCGCTACGCTTCGCTCCTTCCCTGAAAGTCTCGGGGGGATTCGTCAAGCGGGGGCTGAGATAAAAGGGGGGTCCCAAAACGCATTTTTCCCATGCATTTTTCCATAGGACCTTTAGACAGGGCTACAGCCCGAACGGCTGAACAGAATTACTAGAAATTTGGCAGAGAGGTAGTCCTCAGGTCAAGGAAGTGCCTTTTGTAGGTTTGGTGTAAATCTGTTCAGTAGATTCTGAGAAAATAGCCTTTAAATCAATATATATATCTGAGCCAGCTTACGGATCGCTTACGGTACGCATACCGTACGCGTACGGTGGCGTGCGCGAGCGCGATTCTGATTGGCTCTTAGATCTTAGTAAACATTCGAATCGGTCGAAACCAGGAAGCGGCGGCCGCCATTTCGTGTGTTTCACTCAGGAAAAAAAGAGTGATAACAAGAAAAGGGGGCAAGGAGGAGAGTTACAGACCCCCTAACATTTGTAAGGGGGTCAAAGAAGGACAGAAAAGTACAAAGAAAACATTTATTGATTTTAAAAAAAATCGCGGGGTACGCGTACGGTAAGCGTACGGTAAAAAAAAAAAGAAAAAAAGAAATGAAAATCAGATTTAAGTGTTTAGATATTAGGGGGCTCTAAAAAGAGCCGTTGTGTTTATGAAGTGATTTTTTAGTGGTACCTACAAGTAAGTACCGATGCAGAGTCTAAGGTTCAAGAGGAAGACTCTGTTCCCTTCATCATTGAAGTGCACACCATCTCCTCTATAAATGTCTTGCATGTCATAACGCAAGTTGTTGTGGTAAATGGAACCCATACCATAGTCACGGAGGAAAGCAGAAACAGATTTGTTGACGTGCTTTCTTGCTTTGTCAATCTGCGGACAGAAATGATTGGACCAGTTCCATTTTTGCCTTTGGCATATGTTAGAAAACACAAAGGCAGTTTTAGGGAAAAGTGAAAACAGTTGTGCAAAGGTGTCCTTCATAAGCATTTCCAGACCTACCCCAGTCAAAGTGCCTAGGTCATTGCCACCACAGTGCACTATTATGAGGTCAGGGTGTTGGTTTTGCATGAAAGATTTCACCAATGGCATCAATTGGTGCCACTTTAACCCTCTCTGACCAATCCATTTAATGTCTACATTTGGCAAAGCAAGGTCTCTCACCATACCTGTTTTCTCTGCATACTTTTCACTCCAGAAGACATAGCTGTGCCCTACAATCCACACTGTGAACATCTTCAAAGGAGAACTGGATGCACTCAGGAGGTGTAATTCAGTAGAATGGCAATATGAAAAGAAAGACAGTTTGGAAATGGAGGCATACATATTTTTTTCATAAAAAAAGAACTGATTGGCTGTTTCATACCATTCTAGAATAAAAACTAGGCTGTATGTGTATATTAATAGAAGCATGTTTTGTATTGGTACAGAAAAATGTGTTACCAAAGAACAGTACTATGGATTTGCTGTTAGGTTTGAAAAGTCAAGCACTCTTGCTCTTTGGAAATGAAACATTGTTTGGTGAACTTCTGACCTAACTCCACACAGCAGTGTTCCATGAGCTGTTGCTATGGTAGCAGGCAGAAGTAAAGTTGGGGGAAGGGTACTAGGCAGAAGTCAAGTTGGGGGAAGGGTACTTTTGGAAAAGGGTTGGTTTTCAACCAATAGAAATGTGTGATTACATTTGAAAAAAAGGGGCAAGCACTGAGATTTGAAACTAACATGTATATGTGTGGAAAAAGAGAGGGAAAGTTTGCCATTATCTGGTTCTGCTGAGAGGAGAGAGGTGTAAAGAACAGAGATCCTGGCTCTGATAATCTGCTGTTTGAGTGCCACATTTCTTTCACAACTAACTAATTTTAAAGGTGAGTTTAGAGTTTGAGAGGGGATGTATATGGTGAATTAAGAAATGAATAATAGAAATGCAATTCTTTTTGTTGAAGTTGTGTTTATTATTTTCTGTTTTGGGAGAAATTTAAATGTGAGGAACAAGTAAAATAATATGGACTATGTTTTCACAATAAATTAAGGTGTACTGGTATAATAAAAGAATAGTTTAAGGGTTTGAGGTTGGACTCAGTAATGCAAATACATTCAGCATCACTAAGGCTGTTTGCCCTTGCTGGAGTGTAGGCAGTCACCCAGGTTACAAATGGTGCTGGTCTGAAAAAGCAGTTTGGACATGTGCTTTTTAAAAAATCTGAAAAGTGGATTCATAATGTGTCAGTCTGTAAAAGTGTTTATCACTTGCCAAAAAAAAGAGCAGTAAGTGTGCTTTCAAATTGGCAAAGAAATTTCGTTTTGTGACTAATGTGAAAACATGACTCTGTGTGCAAAGAGGAATTATAGGCAGAGATTTATTGCGTATTGCTCTGGTGATTTCACAGTTGCATTAGATGGAAAGGGGGAGCCATTTTTTGGTGCAGAAGCAGACTCTTAGCACACACCCAGCTGCTTACTATGTGGAATCATGCACAGTATTCACAAGCGAGTGGGGTTTGAGGTTTCAGTCAGTAATGCAAATACATTCAGCATCACTAAGGCTGGTTGCCCTTGCTGGAGTGTAGGCAGTCACCCAGGTTACAAATGGTGCTGGTCTGAAAAAGCAGTTTGGACATGTGCTTTTTAAAAAATCTGAAAAGTGGATTCATAATGTGTCAGTCTGTAAAAGTGTTTATCACTTGCCAAAAAAAGAGCAGTAAGTGTGCTTTCAAATTGGCAAAGAAATTTCGTTTTGTGACTAATGTGAAAACATGACTCTGTGTGCAAATAGGAATGACAGGCAGAGATTTATTGCGTATTGCTCTGGTGATTTCACAGTTGCATTAGATGGAAAGGGGGAGCCATTTTTTGGTGCAGAAGCAGACTCTTAGCACACAGCCAGCTACTTACCATGTGGAATCATGCACAGTATTCACAAGCGAGTGGGGTTTGAGGTTTCAGTCAGTAATGCAAATACATTCAGCATCACTAAGGCTGGTTGCCCTTGCTGGAGTGTAGGCAGTCACCCAGGTTACAAATGGTGCTGGTATGAAAAGCAGTTTGGACATGTGCTTTTTAAAAAATCTGAAAAGTGGATTCATAATGTGTCAGTCTGTAAAAGTGTTTATCTTTTGCCAAAAAAAGAGCAGTAAGTGTGCTTTCAAATTGGCAAAGAAATTTCGTTTTGTGACTAATGTGAAAACATGACTCTGTGTGCAAAGAGGAATTATAGGCAGAGATTTATTGCGTATTGCTCTGGTGATTCACAGTTGCATTAGATGGAAAGGGGGAGCCATTTTTTGGTGCAGAAGCAGACTCTTAGCACACACCCAGCTGCTTACCATGTGGAATCATGGACAGTATTCACAAGCGAGTGGGGTTTGAGGTTGGACTCAGTAATGCAAATACATTCAGCATCACTAAGGCTGTTTGCCCTTGCTGGAGTGTAGGCAGTCACCCAGGTTACAAATGGTGCTGGTCTGAAAAAGCAGTTTGGACATGTGCTTTTTAAAAAATCTGAAAAGTGGATTCATAATGTGTCAGTCTGTAAAAGTGTTTATCACTTGCCAAAAAAAAGAGCAGTAAGTGTGCTTTCAAATTGGCAAAGAAATTTCGTTTTGTGACTAATGTGAAAACATGACTCTGTGTGCAAATAGGAATTACAGGCAGAGATTTATTGCGTATTGCTCTGGTGATTTCACAGTTGCATTAGATGGAAAGGGGGAGCCATTTTTTGGTGCAGAAGCAGACTCTTAGCACACACCCAGCTGCTTACTATGTGGAATCATGCACAGTATTCACAAGCGAGTGGGGTTTGAGGTTTCAGTCAGTAATGCAAATACATTCAGCATCACTAAGGCTGGTTGCCCTTGGTGGAGTGTAGGCAGTCACCCAGGTTACAAATGGTGCTGGTCTGAAAAAGCAGTTTGGACATGTGCTTTTTAAAAAATCTGAAAAGTGGATTCATAATGTGTCAGTCTATAAAAGTGTTTATCACTTGCCAAAAAAAAGAGCAGTAAGTGTGCTTTCAAATTGGCAAAGAAATTTCGTTTTGTGACTAATGTGAAAACATGACTCTGTGTGCAAATAGGAATTACAGGCAGAGATTTATTGCGTATTGCTCTGGTGATTTCTCAGTTGCATTAGATGGAAAGGGGGAGCCATTTTTTGGTGCAGAAGCAGACTCTTAGCACACACCCAGCTGCTTACTATGTGGAATCATGCACAGTATTCACAAGCGAGTGGGGTTTGAGGTTTCAGTCAGTAATGCAAATACATTCAGCATCACTAAGGCTGGTTGCCCTTGCTGGAGTGTAGGCAGTCACCCAGGTTACAAATGGTGCTGGTTTGAAAAAGCAGTTTGGACATGTGCTTTTTAAAAAATCTGAAAAGTGGATTCATAATGTGTCAGTCTGTAAAAGTGTTTATCACTTGCCAAAAAAAAGAGCAGTAAGTGTGCTTTCAAATTGGCAAAGAAATTTTGTTTTGTGACTAATGTGAAAACATGACTCTGTGTGCAAATAGGAATTACAGGCAGAGATTTATTGTGTATTGCTCTGGTGATTTCACAGTTGCAATAGATGGAAAGGGGGAGCCATTTTTTGGTGCAGAAGCAGACTCTTAACACACAGCCAGCTGCTTACCATGTGGAATCATGCACAGTATTCACAAGCGAGTGGGGTTTGAGGTTTCAGTCAGTAATGCAAACACATTCAGCATCACTAAGGCTGTTTGCCCTTGCTGGAGTGTAGGCAGTCACCCAGGTTACAAATGGTGCTGGTCTGAAAAAGCAGTTTGGACATGTGCTTTTTAAAAAATCTGAAAAGTGGATTCATAATGTGTCAGTCTGTAAAAGTGTTTATCACTTGCCAAAAAAAAGAGCAGTAAGTGTGCTTTCAAATTGGCAAAGAAATTTCGTTTAAGGGCCTAATGTGAAAACATGACTCTGTGTGCAAATAGGAATTACAGGCAGAGATTTATTGCGTATTGCTCTGGTGATTTCACAGTTGCATTAGATGGAAAGGGGGAGCCATTTTTTGGTGCAGAAGCAGACTCTTAGCACACACCCAGCTGCTTACCATGTGGAATCATGGACAGTATTCACAAGCGAGTGGGGTTTGAGGTTTCCGTCAGTAATGCAAATACATTCAGCATCACTAAGGCTGTTTGCCCTTGCTGGAGTGTAGGCAGTCACCCAGGTTACAAATGGTGCTGGTCTGAAAAAGCAGTTTGGACATGTGCTTTTTAAAAAATCTGAAAAGTGGATTCATAATGTGTCAGTCTGTAAAAGTGTTTATCACTTGCCAAAAAAAAGAGCAGTAAGTGTGCTTTTAAATTGGCAAAGAAATTTCGTTTAAGGGCCTAATGTGAAAACATGACTCTGTGTGCAAAGAGGAATTATAGGCAGAGATTTATTGCGTATTGCTCTGGTGATTTCACAGTTGCATTAGATGGAAAGGGGGAGCCATTTTTTGGTGCAGAAGCAGACTCTTAGCACACAGCCAGCTGCTTACCATGTGGAATCATGCACAGTATTCACAAGCGAGTGGGGTTTGAGGTTTCAGTCAGTAATGCAAATACATTCAGCATCACTAAGGCTGGTTGCCCTTGCTGGAGTGTAGGCAGTCACCCAGGTTACAAATGGTGCTGGTCTGAAAAAGCAGTTTGGACATGTGCTTTTTAAAAAATCTGAAAAGTGGATTCATAATGTGTCAGTCTGTAAAAGTGATTATCACTTGCCAAAAAAAAGAGCAGTAAGTGTGCTTTCAAATTGGCAAAGAAATTTCGTTTTGTGACTAATGTGAAAACATGACTCTGTGTGCAAATAGGAATTACAGGCAGAGATTTATTGCGTATTGCTCTGGTGATTTCACAGTTGCATTAGAAGGAAAGGGGGAGCCATTTTTTGGTGTAGAAGCAGACTCTTAGCACACACCCAGCTGCTTACCATGTGGAATCATGCACAGTATTCACAAGCGAGTGGGGTTTGAGGTTTCAGTCAGTAATGCAAATACATTCAGCATCACTAAGGCTGGTTGCCCTTGCTGGAGTGTAGGCAGTCACCCAGGTTACAAATGGTGATGGTCTGAAAAAGCAGTTTGGACATGTGCTTTTTAAAAAATCTGAAAAGTGGATTCATAATGTGTCAGTCTGTAAAAGTGATTATCACTTGCCAAAAAAAAGAGCAGTAAGTGAGCTTTCAAATTGGCAAAGAAATTTCGTTTTGTGACTAATGTGAAAACAAATGTAGTAATATATTTAAATAAAATAAAGGAATTTTTTTTTAGTTTTTTTCAGGTATTGCTGAAGAGCAGTGAACAAAATTTAAGATGCCTACAAAATCCAGAGTAAAAAAAGACCACAAAAAAACCTATATTTGAAGACAACTGAAGGACCTAAGTTAGTTGAAGATGTTCATGTTGGGAAAAAGAAAAAATCTTCTGGTAAGCAGACAAAATTTTTTCTAAAAAACATATTCAAAAAAAGGAAAAATGTACAAAATGTCTGTACTGGAAAGAATGATTTCAATCGAAAAGCACAGGAAAAAATTGAGAATTTAGTTAATGCAAATATACCTTCTGCAACTAAAAAGATTAACTTAAACAGAAAAACAGCGTTTAAAGAGATACGTAGAAAAATGTTTCAGAGAAGAGTTATGTCCAATTTGATAAAGTATGTGAAGAAATATAAGCAAAAGGCTAAGTTTTATAAGAGAAAAAAAGAAATTGAAGCCATTGCAGCAAAGGCATTAGAATTAAAAAGGAAACTATTCATTTTAATTTTGAATAGGATGCGTACATTAGACAAAATGGTTAATGTACTGAAATCACATAGCAAAAGGAAAAGAGTAGTGAACAGAACAAACTTTTCTAAAGTGTTTTTAGGAAAATGGATGCATAGTTCAAGTAGTGAACCTTTTTTTAATGAAGAGAGTTATTTTCAAAGTAATAGTTTGCTGCATGCAGTTGACACCAGAGGTCGTGCTTATGAAGTGAAAAATGGTTGCATAATGGAGAAGGAGATAATGGTTCCAAGAGATGAGGTACAAGTGATGGCGGATGAGGCTATGGGGAGACGTCCTAAAGCCCCAGTGTACACTTGGAATTGTAGTAGTATTTGCACTGTGCGTCAGGAATCTATTGATAAATTTCGTGAGTTTCTAAGAGAATATAGCAAAAAAAGTGTAAAACAGAAGATTAAGGTGCTTCAAAGTTTGGATCCATGCAGAGTGAGAGAGAATACTGGTTTGCAGGGTCATTCTCTGGCATGTCTATCTATAAAAGTGTGTAATAGTGTTTTCCATCATTTTAGGATGCTGGCTGTTCATCATACTGAAATGAGAAAGTTTGTGAGACGGTTGTATTTTGCTAAAAGTCCAGCAATAAAGTTAGATGAATTGAATAGGGCTCTGTTCCGTGGAACGGTATCAGATGTAGAGAAAGTTGTTGATGAAATTCAGTTTTGTTACTTTGGTCCTGAACAAAACAGTGCAGAGAAGGACACAGTAAATGAGGAAGAAGTGGAAGAGAATGTAGAACCCTTTGTAAGTAAGACATTTAATGATCACATAACAAAATTTGCAATAATCTCTAATGAAAGACCAAATATTACTTGTATTTGTTGCCGCAGAACTCATTATAGAAAACAAACCAGGTATGTTGATCTCTACAGAAAGAGTGAAAATGAAGATAATTATAAGTGGAAGGATTTTGCCACATATATATTTCTTGAAAATTGTTTTGAATTGGGTGAAGTTCAGTGTATTTGTAAATACTGTTACAACAAGTTAGAGGAAAATAGAATGCCGACCAGAGCTGTACATAATAATTTAGAATTGGATGCTGTTTCTGCTGAACTTTCTGAATTAAATACATATGAGTCTATACTCATTCAATGTGTTCATCCGTTCCAGACCATAGTACGTATGGAGCCCAAAACTGGTAAATTACCTCCTTCAGATTTACTGAGAGGTTTAAAAGGTAGAGTGGTGTATTTGCCCTTGGATTTGAAAAAAAATATGGAAACTATTGATGCGGATACTTTGGAAACTGAACCATTAATTATTCTGGTTAATGGTGTACCTACAAAGAATAAGAAGATTTGGCAGGAGCTGGTAGATGTACGGAAAGTACAAAGAGCAAATTTGTATTTGAAAAGGAATAACAAATGGTATGAATCAATTTATATAGAAGAAGAAGAAGAAGAAGATTTACAAGAAGACACAGAAACACCAACTGGACAAATTGAAAAAGTGGACAAGTCAAAGGAAGAAGAAATTTATGAACATTTTAGCATACATCCTCTTCATTCAAAATAAGTTATGGGAGACAATATTGATCTATTTCAGATGAAGAAAGCAAAAGGAACTCCCGTGAGTGTATGGGAGGAGAGCTTGGAAGCTCGATGTTTTCCCCAGCTGTTTCCTAAAGGAAAAGGAGGACGATACGATGAACGTCCGGAACAGATTCCAGCTTCTGAGTATTGGACTACATGACTATATGCTGAAGATCCCAGATTTCGACAAAGTATTCCTTATTTGTTCCATCTTTTATTTGAAAGCGACTTGTCTGCATTGTCTTATGCAGTAAATCACATTTTAAAAAGTGGAGTACATTTGCAAAATGTGTCTGCTAAGGATTTTATGGAGAAAGTGCAGCACCGAGATGATCATTTGGAAACACAACTGATCAATCTGATGGCTTGTCAGCGTGGGACAAATGAATATTGGTACCGACGCCATGGTGAATTAAAATGCATGTTACGGAATTTAGGAACACCAACATGGTTCGTTACCCTAAGCTGTGCGGAGTACGCTTGGGATGATTTACTGGATTTTCTACGAGAGGCAAATTCAAACATTAAAAACATCGAATACAAGACAGCAGGAGAACTGTGCTCATTGGATCCGGTTAATGTTTGCAGATATTTCAATCATAGATTTGAGGCTATGATGTCCTTCATCTGCAATAAAAAAAAATCCACCTCTAGGAGAAGTAGTGGATTTCTTTTGGAGAAAAGAGTACCAGGCAAGAGGTGCTCCTCATATTCATATGCTGTTGTGGATCAAGGATGCCCCAAAGTTTGGAACAGATACTGATGAAGCAGTGTTATCTTACATTGAAGAATATGCAACATGTGCTATACCAAAAAGCACAGAAGAGAAAAAGTTAAAGGAGCAAGTTTTACGTTTCCAAAGTCATCGGTGTGGAAAATACTGTCGACGGAAATACAAGAGCAAAGATAAATACTACACTAAATGTCGATTTGGATTTCCTAGACCTGTTCTTTCAAATGGAAGAGTTAACAGTTTTATGTCATCTGTGAGACATACTATCACAAGAAAATCACCTAAGAATACCTACAACCTTAAAAGAAAAGAAGAATCAAAAAATATAAATGACTACAACCCAGTGATTTTATCCATGTGGAACGCTAACATGGATATACAGTATGTAGCTGACAATTCCATTGCTGTTGCTCGATATGTAACGTCTTACATTACGAAATCAGAAAAAACAGAATTGAAGGAAATGTGGGAAGAGATTTCTCACGAGAAAACTGTCAGTTTCAGTTTGAAGATGTTATCGCATCGAGAAATTGGATCCTACGAATGTTCAGATAGGTTATCTTCTGCAAGTCTCTACTCGAAATCAAGAAGAATAATTTGGGCAAGTTTAGGCCTTGCAGCAATGAGAAATCGGGTACTGAAATCTGTTGGAGAAATTGAATATTTGGCCGAGAATGACCCAGAAAGTACAGATATTTTGAAATCAAACATGTTGGACACATATTATCCCAAGAGAAGTCATCATCTGGAGAACATGTGTCTCTATGAAGTGCTGCAGAACTACATTTATTCACGGAAAGCCGCAGAAGACATCAACAATGGAAAATATAAAGTCATTGGTGAGGAAGGATGTTTGGTGAAGCAAACAAAAGGAAGTTTGATAAATCACCGGAAGCTGAGTTGCGACACTACTGACAAAAAGGAATTTTACTACTTGGCTCTTTTACAGCTGTTTAAACCATGGCGTACAGAGGATGAACTACTGGGAGAATTTCAAAGCTATGAAGATTCTTTTAATGCTTGCAAAGACAGCATACAATGCAATACATTCACAACTTATCTGCAAATGTTAAATGAAGAAATTGAACAGGAAACTACAATTGCAGCAGAAATAGCTAGAGACAGTTCTCAGGACAGCCAAAGTTCAGGAACACTCAGTCAAGATCCCCTAGGACAACCAATCGTTGAAAATGAAGCATCAATAGCCATGAATGAAGTGGAAACGGCTATGAATCAAGCTCAAGGAGAATTTATAGACTTACAAAATTTGGAAAGACAACTGAACGAAGAGCAGCAACAAATTTATGAAGAGATCAGAAAAAAAATTGATCACGGATTTCTACATGAAACATCATTTCATCCAATCAGGATGTATGTAAGCGGACAAGCTGGAACTGGAAAAAGTTTCCTAATAAAAGTCAGAAGCTACCTACAGCAAAAAACGGATTCTACTTTGTCTTGTGTGGTTACTGCTCCAACTGGGTTAGCAGCATATAACATAAAAGGAATCACTTTACATCGTTTGCTAATGTTACCAGTGGAGCATGAGAACAAAATACAATACAACAAGCTAACTGGAGAAGCATGCTTGGAAGTTTCAAGAGTATTGAAGAAGATGCAAGTTCTCATTATTGATGAGGTGAGCATGGTATCGAACTTAATGCTTGCCTTTGTGCATTTAAGAATGCAGCAAATTCTGAAGACAGACTATGACGTGTTATTTGGAGGAAAACACGTCATAGTTTTTGGAGATCTTTTGCAACTTACTCCAGTTAAAGGACAACCAGTGTTTAATACTGTGACACATGAAGACACGAAGAAGTCATTGGGAAGCATCGGTAATACAAATATTTGGTCCTTCTTTGAGTACAAGGAACTTACAACTAATATTAGGCAAGCAAACGATGAAGAATATGGAAGTATTTTGAAAGATATGAGGATTGGACTACTCACAGAAGCTGGCAAAAAAGCATTACAGAGTCGGCTGCTACATAATTTATTTCCAAAGGAAGAAATAGTTGCAGAGAAGATATACAAGAACATTGCAGAAAACAAAAGTGTCATCTGCTTAATGCCAACTCTACGTGAATGCTCAATATTCAATGAGGAGCTTTTGAAATTGGAAAAGGAAGATATCAGGAAATTGGAAGCAGTGGACAAAATTGAGGATGGAAGAATTACTGTCACATTAACAGGCACACTGAAAAATAAATTGGATTCACTAGAGAAGAACATTTCCAAAACAGCTGGATTAGAAAAAAATCTATATGTTTGCATGAACTGTAGAGTATTTTTAAGGAGAAATTTGGATGTTGAAAAAGGTTTAGTTAATGGAGCTATGGGAAGAGTTGTGGGTTTTATTAATTATCAGAAAAAAGATGGAATTGAATGTTTAAAAATAAAATTTGATCAGATAGAAGAAGTTAAAGACATTTGTCGTTGTTCAGTTCGTTTCATGCTTGTGAAAGACTTATATGTACGTAGGAAGCAGTTTCCGTTTTCGCTAGCATATGCTGTAACTATTCACAAGTCTCAAGGATTGACTGTAGATTGTGCATTTGTGAACATTGGTTCAACTGTGTTCAAAGAAGGTATGGCATATGTTGCTTTGTCACGAGTGAAAATATTATCAGGTTTATTCATGATAGACTTTGATGATTCAAAAGTTAGTGCTGATACAAATTGTGTAAAGGAGTATAATAGATTAAGAAGAAGCTATGCTCCTCATTTAGGTCAGTATCCTGTGTTGGAGAAACGTGTAGTTTCTCGTAAAAGGAGAAATGAGAATATCTGTAATGAAGATGTAGAGAGGAGGAAAAAAAAGAGGAGTGATGTAATGGCAAGCAAAAAGAATAAGGAAAATGAAGAACAGGTTGTAGGATGTTATTTTGAAAATAGCTCTGGAGTCAACTGCTACGCTAATGTAGTGCTGAATGTTGCATTTTATCTGGAAAGTTTGCAAGAGCAGATAATAGTAAATCAGGGAAAAAGATTCTGTTCTGTGCTGAGTCTCCTTTTTGAAAAGCTGAGTAATGATAAAACTCAAATAGAAAGTGCTACTGAAATTAGAAAAGTTTTAGATGTATGTTCAGGACGAACACAGTTTTCTCAAAATGTACAGCAAGACGCACAGGAATTCTTGATTTATTTTCTTCAGGTACTGGAAGAAGAAGGGGTTCCCATTGAAAATTTATTTGGTCTCTCTTATAAATGGGAACATAGTTGTGAAAACTGTTATAATATATGTGGCTCTAATGTTGATTCTGAAAGGTTTATTTATTTAACATTGCCAGAGAGTAAAACAGTCACTTTTGCTAAATTAGTTAAAGATGCTAATCATAGCATGCAATGCGGTGAGTGTAAATCTGACATGTTTTCAACATTAATTTTAAAGGAATACAGACAGTATGTAATTTTAATGATGCAACGATGTAGAGCTGATGGTTCAAAATTGGATACTTTAATAAAGAAGTTTACAGGACAGCAATTATCAATTTCAGGAAAAACTTTTGTAACAGTTGCAATAATTTTCCATGATGGACCTACTGTAACTTCTGGTCATTACACAGTTTATCTTAAATGTGAAAAAGGCTGGACACTGTGTAATGATTCCCAATTGATTTTTAAGCAACGTTTGCCTTTTGATTTAGCAAATTCCTATCTAATCTTCCTGAAACCTAAATTTTAGAGAGATTTGGCAACATCTGGACAAAACAATTTTACTATTTTATTGGATTACCATTTGGAATGTACAAATAAAAAGATTTAACAAATTATCATTTGGCCTAATGGAAAGGTAACCAATTGTAATGTGGAATTTTTCCATTTTTTAAGGAAACTTTGGAAAACCAAAAATTTAGAAAAAATCGGTAACATCTGCACAATTTAAATTTTGGAATGTTATTGGATTGCCATTGGAAATGTTTTCAAAAAAGATTTTTAAAATTACTATTTGGCCATGCGGAAAAGTAAACAATTCTATTGTGGACTTATTTAATTATTAATTAATCTTTCGGAAACCAAAATGTTACAGAGAATCGGTGACATCTGTACAATTTAAACTTTTGTTTTTTATTGGATTACCATTGGAAATTAAACAAAAAAAGAATTTTAAAATTACTATTTGGCCTAAAGGAAATGGAACCAGATATATTGTGGAGTTATTTGACATATATTATTGTGATTATACTTCTGAAACAAAAATATCAGACGGTATTTTAAAGAAATAAGTATTGATATTAGATGATATTTTTTAAGAATATTAGCATTTCTATAAAGTTATGTTTATGCAAAAAGAGATTGTGGGCTTTTTTAAAAACAATCTTTGAGATTGTTAATTTTTTTTTTGCCTGCTGTTAAATGATGAATGCAATTGCTTTCACAATTTATAGTGAAATGCAATATTTTCTGAAAACAGCAAAAAAAAGGCAAAAATATTTTTTGAAAAATATGTAAATATGTGTACTGTATTATTAAATGTTTTATTAAATATTAATACTTTTTTCTTTTTTTTCAGATTGAGATAGAAAATTTTCGAAAACTAGAACCATTTTTAAAGCAATTAAAAAAAAATTAAATGAATAAATCTTTTTTTGAGTGGGTATGGTAAGTCAATAATGTCATGGTCCCTTTTTTCCACTTCTCTACAATCACATTTTCAGTTTTTAATTGTAGTCTCTCAAGGACCTTGTAATGTGAAAATTAATTTTTAGTGTTTTAAAAAAAAAAAAAAAAAATTACGCGTACGGTAAAAAAAAAAAAAAAAAAAGTTTTAAAAAAAATATATAAAACATAGATGAAAGGTAAGGTTGGCTCTTAAAAGAGCCGTTGTGTTCATGCAGGGACAGAGGAAAGAAAGATTGGGAATATTAGACGGTACGACAAGTGTGCTGATCTATTTTACTGTTCACTAGGGAAATACTGGTCTTCCTATAAGTAATTAGATCGTGACAAGTGGCGCACCGTACTTCAACCCTCGCAAACCGAGGGTTAATTTCCAGAGGACCAGAAAAAGGAGATGCTCCCCCCACAGATGAAGGGCTCACCTGACCTGCAGAAGAAGGACTCGGCCCTGCAGATGATGGTCCAGGCTGAGCTGCTGTGGATGTGCTTGGTTGATTTACTGAAGGGTTACCTTCAGTAAGTCGAGCATGTGTCCTTCTGTGTACATCCTTAAGGTGTCTCATCATGGTGTGATTCCCAAAGGAATACTTCCTGTCAGGATTACCTCTTGAAAGTACACGCTTACACAGCTTGCAAGTCACTAAGGGTGCATTTACCTTTTGCTGGCCTTCTGGAAAAGTAAAATACTCCCATACGTAAGAGGTCTTTTGTTTCCTCGCTCTCTGCCTCAAGGTAGTGCTGCTAGCCTCACTCTCAGAAGAGCTCTGCTGTTCTGCCATCGTATCACAAAGACAACCCAGCTCCTTCTCCTAAGGGATCACAAGCAGAAATGAGGGGAATGGGTGTGGTGTAGGAGAGTTCTAGAACTGAAAGTAGTTTCAACCAATCAAAAGTTGTGTTTCATGATCACATGACCTACCGTACGCTTACGGTACGCTTACGGCAAAAGTACGCATGCGCGTAAAAAAGACACGCGCTCGCGCGCATGCGCATAACAGTCACTCCCCGACACTTCCGCGTAACGTGCGCGTGTAGCGTACACGCGTACGCGCCCCACGCGGAGTACGCGCATCTTAGCAAATTGCGTAACTATACGCAAACAGCGTAGATAAATTACGGACATTGCATAAACCGTACGCTTACCGTAAGCTTACCGTACGCGCACTAAAAAAAAATTTTTTAAAAAGGAAAAAATTTATTGCTAATAAATTTTACCTGTTTATTTTATAAAAAATGTTTAAAAAAAACATATTGTAGAATTTTAAAAATTTAACCATAGTCTTTAAAAAAGGATAGAAAATTAAAATAAAAATATGTAAAAAAAAAAGAAGAAAAAAAAAAAATTAGCATTTAAAAAACCTTGCAAATTCACTGAAAAAACCATGGGTTTCACACACGTTATAGTTAGGAATTAGCATTTAAAAAACCTTTGAAATTCACTGAAAAAACCATGGGTTTCACACACGTTATAGTTAGGAATTAGCATTTAAAAAACCTTAGAAATTCAATGAAAAAACCAAAGGTTTCACACATGTTATAGTTAGCTGGACATTTCACTCGTAAAAAACCAATGAAATTCCCCCGTTATAGTTAGTTCAGCTAACTATAACTCGCGCGCCCGCAATGCACTACTGATGACGTCACATATTACATCACTCATGACATGGTCAGTGACATCACTCATGACATCACTGATGACATCTCAAATGACATCACTGATGACATTATCCTTGTGACAGAGTGGTAGACCTCCTCTCACCCTAATATAACCTTTGATACAAACATTCAAAAATAGAGACTAAAATTTTCAAAAAAATGGACATACCAATAACAGTTACAACAACCTATTCAGTAATTCTAAGATCCACATACACATCCACTCATCCACCAACAATCCTATACAGTCACTCATACATGTATTCACACATCATATGTACTCATACACCTAAACATCCTGTAACACAATGCCACTCATCCATAGAGTTACTCACACATAGTCACTCATGCTAATAAAGAATCAAACATCCATTTACTTGCATATACAGTTATACACACACCACCACACTTACTTTTACAGAAACTTACACATACTTAGTCTTTTAAACAATCACTTATAGAAACACATACTTATTCATACAGGAACTCTTCCAATCTCTCACTCTCACATATACTCACTTATAAACACCAATAGTCACATATACTAGTTTAAAACATATGTAGTTAGTTATGAAGACACTATTGAGACAGTCATTCACTCACTAACACACCCATGCACACACTCATCCACCCATACAGTCTTGCACACATGCTGTCTTCAACACATACAAACAGTGAGTCACTCATTCATGCATCTATGCACTACGTAATACCCCCCACCGCACCATGAAGACACTCAGACACTCATACTGATACTCAAAAAACCAACTATTAACCTATATAGACACTCATGTAGCTACTCACCAACCCATGCAGCCACTTATATACAAAGTGAGAGACTGATACAGGTATTTACACATTTAAACATTACTCACTAAGCCATGTATTCAAAAAGATACACTTAATCAGTCAGTTATACAATCAATTTTTCAGAAGCAAATCATCAATTTAGACACTTATATACTCATTTATTCTTCCATCGACCTTGAGATATACATATATAAAACATATTTAATTTTCAGAAAAACACACATTCACTGGATGATGTCATCAGTGATGTCATTTGAGATGTCATCAGTGATGTCATGAGTGATGTCACTGACCATTTCATGAGTGATGTAATATGTGACGTCATCAGTAGTGCATTGCGGGCGCGCGAGTTATAGTTAGCTGAACTAACTAGAACGGGGGAATTTCATTGGTTTTTTATGAGTGAAATGTCCAGCTAACTATAACATGTGTGAAACCTTTGTTTTTTTCATTGAATTTCTAAGGTTTTTTAAATGCTAATTCCTAACTATAACGTGTGTGAAACCCATGGTTTTTTCAGTGAATATATATATATATATATATATATATTATCTACTGGCGGTCGCCAGTAGATAGTTATAGTTAGGACCGTGTTTCCATATGAAATCTCAAAATTCGATTTTGAATAACTTTGGCGCCGGTTGACGAATCTTTGCGAAATTTGAAAAACTAATGGGGCGCTCTGCTCAGCTCCTACCCTGAAAGTCTCGGGGGGATTCGTCAAGCGGGGGCCGAGAAAAAAGGGGGGTCCCAAAACGCGTTTCCCCATACATTATCCCATAGGACCTTTAGTCGAAGGTAATTTAGTGCCTTTTGCATATATGGAGTCAATCTGTTCAGTATTTGCATTTAAAAGCACATACATATCTATAGCCGCACACCGTGCACGCACCGTGCGCACACCCTAACGTGCGCGAGCGTAATTCTGATTGGTTGTTACATGTCAGTCAACGTTGGAATCGGTCGAAATCAGGAAGTGTTGGCCGCCATTTTGTTTGTTTTCAGTGCGAGAGTAGAAAAGGAAGGAGGCGAACGTGAAAAGGGGGCAGGGTAGAGAGTTCCTGACCCCCTAGCCTTTCTCAGGGGGTCCCTGAAGGACCCCGAAGGCAGAAAAAAACATTAAAAAATTTTTTTAAATCGCGGGGGTGCGCACTGTGTGCGCACCGTGCGCGCACGGTGAAAAACTATAAAAAAAAAAATGTAATACGTAGTTTATTGAAAAATAAATATATAAAAATACATACATAACTTAAAATTTAAAAAACCATACAAAGTCACTGAAAAAACCATAGGTTTCACACACGTTATAGTTAGGAATTAGCATTTAAAAAACCTTGCAAATTCACTTAAAAAACCATAGGTTTCACACATGTTATAATTAGGTGGATATTTCACTCGTAAAAAAACAATGAAATTCCCCCTTTATAGTTACTTCAGGTAACTATAACTCGCGCGACCGCCACTCTATCAAAAGGATGATGTCATCAGTGATGTCAAGAGTGATGCCGCTGACCATGTCATGAGTCATGTAATATCTGACATCATGAGCAGAGGATTGCGGGCGCGCGAGTTATAGTTATCTGAAGTAACTATAACGGGGGAATTTCATTGGTTTTTTACGAGTGAAATATCCACCTAACTATAACATGTGTGAAACCTATGGTTTTTTAAGTGAATATATATATATATATATATATATATATATATATATATATATATATATACACACACATACATACATATATATATGTTCACTGAAAAAAATCATAGGTTTTACAGACGTTATAGTTAGGAATTAGCATTTGAAAAACCTTAGAAATTCACTGAAAAAACCATAGGTTTAGTTTAGTTTAAAGGAGTTTGTAGAGCGCTTGGTAACACCTCCCGGTGTGTCCCCGCGCTATGGAGAGAGAATGCAGCAGTAGAGGAAAAAAGAAGAAGGAACCAGTTCACACAGCAAAGAGGCAAGTTTTCAGTTTCTTCCTGAATACGATTTCATTACTCTCCAGCCTGATATCTAGAGGCAGGAGGTTCCATTGCTTGGCAGCTAAGGTGCGGAATGATCTGCCACCCATTTTAGCTTTTTTGGGGCAGGTAGTTTTGAGTAGACCCATTCCTTTGGATCTAAGAGATCTGTTAGGTTCGTACACAGACACCAAATCAGACATATATGCCGGAGCTCTGTGATGAATTATTTTATGGCACCAGAGCATAGCTTTAAAAACAATCCTCTTACTGATCGGTAGCCAGTGGAGGGCTGCTAGAGTGGGACGTGAAGGAGCTCGACGGGGAAGCCTAAGCACCAGGCGAGCTGCCGAGTTTTGTAGAACCTGTAGCTTTTTTATGTTTTTCACTGATGTCCCCATGAGTAGTACATTGCCGTAATCAATACGGGACGTTATTAATGCCTGCGTCATGGTACGCCTGGAGTTAATGGGTAACAGGTCGAGGGTGCGGTTGAGGGTTTTCATCACCCCAAAACACTTGCCAACAGTCTTCTTTACGTGGCTGTCAAAGGACAGTTTATTGTCCACCCATACACCTAAGTTCTTCGCCTCTCGTGTAGGCGAGGGCAGAGGACCCAGACAGCTGGGCCACCACTCTGTCGTCCATTTAACCTCATTGCCTCCCATAATGAGGACCTCTGTTTTTGTCCCATTAAGTTTCAGACAGTGTTCATTCATCCACATAGCCAGTTTGGACATACAGGCGTTGAAGTTATCAGCTTCCTTAGAAGGAGCATGGGTCAGCGATATGAGGAGTTGCGTGTCGTCGGCGTAGGAGACAAGCTCCACGCCGAACGACTGCACCACTTCTGCCAGAGGGGCCATGTAGAGATTGAACAGGGTGGGACTCAGGGCGGAGCCCTGAGGAACCCCCTGTTCCAGCATCACCCTGTCAGAGAGGAAAGTTCCTCTTTGGACTTGGAAGGTCCTGTTAATCAAGAAAGACCTCAGCCACCCCAGTGCCTTGTTGGTAACTCCCGCTTTATTTAGACACTGTAGCAGGATGGAGTGTGCTACAGTGTCAAAAGCGGCACTGAGATCAAGCATGATGAGGGCCATTGTCTTTCCCTTATCTGCTCCCTCACGTAAGGTTTCAGTGGCCCTCAGGAGAGCTGTCTCCGTAGAGAAGCCAGTTCTAAAACCCAACTGAGATTTATGGAGAACATTATGGGTCTCAAGATGTTCCATAAGTTGACTGTTAGCGATTTTCTCTGCTAACTTGGCCACATAAGGTAGCAGGGATATAGGTCGCAGGTTGTCCATTATGTCCATGCTGATGTTTGATTTTTTCTTAATGGGTAATACTATTGCCTGTTTCCATTCCTCCGGAAGGCAGGAGGTAGTAAAGGAGGTGTGTAATAAGTGCCTAAAATGAGGTTCTAATACAGGGAAGGCTTCAGCTAAAATTTTCGGGGGTGCCGGGTCTCTAGGAGATCCCGATTTGATTTTGTTGCACATTTTGGACAAGATTTCATAAGAAGGAACTACAAAAGAGTTTAAACATGCAGGTGTATTTACAAGTTTGTCATTTTCTATGAAGTCCGTGGCCGAATCTGTCTGGTTAGAGAAACTAGTATAGATTTTATGGATTTTGCCTGCAAAATACTGTGCAATATTATTGCACGCTTCCACAGAATCATTGTGAGCGGGGGAGGTCACGTCCACTATGGATATCTCTTTGTATATCAGAAACAGTTCCTTGGAGGAATTGCCTGCTTCCATAATACGGGTAAGATAATGCTCTGCTTTGGCCAGACGAACTGATTTATAATATGCTCTCTGTGCTGTTTTATATTGTATTTTAATATCTGCACAGAGATTCTGGCGCCAAGCTCTCTCAAGTTTCTTACAGGCCGTTTTCATGGCCTGCAATTCTTGGCTAAACCAAGGAGCAGTTTTCTTAAGCCTCCTGGCATTGGACAGGGTGCGACTTGGGGCTGTGATGTCCAGGGCCTTGGTGACGATATTGTTTAAATTGTCATTAGCTGCCTCACAGTCGACCCCTTTGGGAGGGCCTTCGTCATGAACAATTTGCTTAAATGAATCAAGAGAGAAGGTCTTCCATTTTCTTCGTTTGTATCGCAGGGATTGATGACGAACAATCTCCGTTCTGTCAAGCTGGATTGTGATGGGAATAATATAATGGTCCGACCAAGGTATGGGTATAGGATCAGAAGTATGCACTCCCTGCCAGTTTCCAAAAACGGGGTCTAGTAAGTGTCCTCGTTGATGAGAAGGTTCTTTATTTTTTAGATCAAGCTGAACGGATTGCAATTCCAATCGGATATCATCAGCGTTTTTATCTAAATGATCTTCGAAATGAACATTGAGATCCCCTAGCACTAACAGTCTGGATTTCCTCAGTGCTAGATGAGTAATCGCTTCCATTAGGGTCGATGTGAACTCATATAGTGTACCTGGTGGTCGGTATATCAGAATACCAGAGATCGAATGATTGGGGCTAGTGTTTATTGTGAAGGTGCCGGCTTCACTGTGATCAACCTGAGTGTGTACTAGGGAACAGACTAGAGGAGCTTTTGTGGCTATGGCGATGCCGCCTCCTCTGCCGTCCTTCCTGTCCAGTCTAGATAGAGAATAGCCGTTGGGCATGGCCTGGATAATATCCGGGTCCGAGTGATCATCTAGCCAGGTTTCAGTTAGGAATAGGATATTAAGATTTTGGTCCTCTAGTAAGTGGTAGATTTCTAGAGCATGCTTCCGTAGGGATCTACAATTCAATAGTGCAGCTTTGATGATAGGGCCTGAGTTAGTGTCTGGGATTAGAGGGAGAGGTTCAAAGCGGCACCTCGTGCATTTTATAATTGACTGGGCAGGCATGGCGTGTTTGCAATCGACAGGTGTGTCGGGTTGTAGAGCAAGTAGTGCGTGTCGGCCATACCTTATGGTGTTTAGAGCTGAACTGCCAGGGTTTGTGGCCCCGCGCCCCGTCCGGCCGCGGACGGGCGCAGACGGGCTGGACTTTGGCTCGACTTCGGCGCGCTTCCGGCGCGCCCGCTGCGCCAGCCCGCTGCGCCGTCTGGGTGGTTGACACATGATATAGGGAGGAGGAGGGTGGGAGGCCGGCCCGACTTGAGCGCTGACCTCGCCTTCCTCACTCAAGATGGCGCCCACCGCCGAGTGAAGTATGAAACAAAATCGGGTTGAGGCTCGATTAAAGGAAAGTAAAGGTGTGTAGGGTGTCAGAGTGCCTGTTTATTCAATTCCCCTTGCTATAACAGCCCCCAGAATACAGAAACGGCGATTTTTTAAAACGAATAAAATCGTTCCAAAATGTATTTATAAAATCCTAAAATCAGTATGCATAAGTTCGTGCTTCCTCCTGTCTCCTCAGCTGCTCGCAGCCCCAGCAGTACCTTCGCTAGGGAGAGCTTCTGTAAGGCGGGGAGCGCTGGACAAGGCGCGTCTAAATACAGTGGGAGGGCGGGAGGCCGGCCCGACTTGAGCGCTGACCTCGCCTTCCTCACTCAAGATGGCGCCCACCGCCGAGTGAAGTATGAAACAAAATCGGGTTGAGGCTCGATTAAAGGAAAGTAAAGGTGTGTAGGGTGTCAGAGTGCCTGTTTATTCAATTCCCCTTGCTATAACAGCCCCCAGAATACAGAAACGGCGATTTTTTAAAACGAATAAAATCGTTCCAAAATGTATTTATAAAATCCTAAAATCAGTATGCATAAGTTCGTGCTTCCTCCTGTCTCCTCAGCTGCTCGCAGCCCCAGCAGTACCCTCGCTAGGGAGAGCTTCTGGGACGTTATATTTAGTTGGACATTTGACTCATATAAAACCAGAGAAATTCGCCTGTTATAGTTAGTTGAGCTAACTATAACTCGCGCGCCCGCAATGCACTGGTGATGACGTCACATATTACATCACTCATGACATGGCCAGTAACATCACTGATGACATCGCTGATGACATCTCAAATGACATCACTGATGGCATCACTGATGACATCATCCAGTGAATGTGTGTTTCTGTAGAGTTTAAATATTTTTCATATATATCTATGCCAAGGTGTATTGAAGAAAGAGTGAATTTACAAGTCCCTGAATGGATTATTTAATAGGTGCGTGACTGACTGTATAAGTGAGTGATTGAACATGTGTTACTAAATGCATCGGTTAGTGACTAAACTGTGTGAAAGTCTGTATTAGTGTATCAGTTGGTGTATAAGCAGCTCCATGGGTTGGTGAGTAGCTACATGAGTGTCTATATGGGTTATTGATTTGTTGTCTGAGTATCTCTATGGGTGCCTGAGTGTCTGTATGGGTGGGTGTGGAGGGTGTGTGACTCTGTGCATACATGTCTGAGTGGGTGATGCCCCATTGCATGGTAAAACCTCCCATCCATACCACATAATATTCCACCTTGCAACAACATACATACCTTCCCATTATATTGTTTCTCGATATTTAGTCCATGATATTGTATTTGTGTTCACTCACTCCTTCCCCTTCAGGCATATTCCTATAACAGCTGCCGCATCTCTTGTGGCTTGTTTCTAGACTGGTCTAAAAGAGTGAATGACCTATGTTCAGGAATGCTTAATGCTTGTTCAATAGATGAATGTTTTTTCCATGATGATTACATTTATCTACTTGCAGAAGTTGTTTAGTTTTGAACAGTGCCTCTTCTACATGTGATTTGCATAATGTGCGATTAGATATAAGACGACTTAAGTGCTATTCACCCGGTCATTAAATTAATGATGACACAACCTTATTATGGATGGACATCTTCTTTGTTCTGCAAGATTATGTGGTAAATAAATTTGTATTAAATGTTTAGTGTTCAATATATGTGCACAGAAGTCTGAAATGGTATGTGCTATATCATGATGTCTTGCTGACAAGGGACGGACCTGGTGTTAGAGGCCCTCCCCCGAGGGAAGGAAACTTAAAAACTGCAATAGACCAAGGATAGGGACTACATAGTGACCAGAACATTCCAGCTTCCGGGGCACACTGTTCTAAATTAAACGGGGAGAAACAAATAGACAATAATTCAAAGCGTGGAGCAGAAGATCTAAACCGGCCACTTTGGCCCTCTGATATTCCACTATCTTCAGTGGCACTACCAACATTCCAGTGTTCTAGTTTGCATTTAGTTATGAATGTCAATAAGTGTTGTCTATCATACAGAGCAAGTCATAGACTCGTTCACCACCCGTTTACACTCTCGCACACCCTACAATCCCTTTCTTCCATGCACTGCCCTCTCTTGTTACTGACTATCTTGTAGCCCAACCCTTTTTTACAGAAAGCTTTCGAATCTTATTGTCATTTAGTCACTAAATTGAATATTTGATGCAAACATATTAAAACGCACTTTCATAGGAAGAAACACATCCATTTTTGGAGGCAACTATGAAGAGATCGTGGTCACCATGCCAGTTTTGCTAAGTATCCATCCCTTTTACCTTTGGAAAAAAACAGTTGTTACCATGCATTAAGTATCTTTGACATTAAAAATAACAAATGTCTGATATATTAAACATTAAGGGGCAGATTTACAAGCCCCTTGCGCCACTTTTGCGTCATTTTTAATATGGGAAAAGTGGCGTAAGGGTGGCGCAAGGGGCTTGTAAATAAGCCCCTAAATGTGTGTAGAAAAGATCCTTGTAGGCCAGATTTAGCAAATGTAACAAATTTGGGGGCATATTATCAAGCCAAGCGATAACATTATCGATAATTGTATCGCCTGGCTTGATCATATGCCCCCATAAGTGTCACACAATTGCAGTCGATTGTCTGTTTTTCACATAATTATCTTTGTCAGTATGACTTACGCAATCAAGATTTGTTTAAAACAACAGTTTTCTTCATATATTTTTGGGGGATTCAAGATCTTCAGAGAAGACAGTTCGCCTTTTGCGACGTAATTAAGGCAAATCTTTGTCCATTACTGCCATCTAGTGGACAGAGTCTGGTGAATTAAACCGTGTTGTCCTGTCCCAAGTACGCACGTTTTGAAGACAAGAGACTCGTTCAGGCACATCTTTGTTCTTCAAATACGCATACTTTACATGCAAATGTTGTTAAATTAGTCCGTAAAGAAGTGACATACATGTACATTCCACTACTCTACAGTCCTCCAACGTGCGGTATGAGCACACTTGGTTCAAGTGACGCAAGGCAGAGCAATGAGCTTGCTTGTGTTACTTTGCATTAAGGTGGGGTTCCATGGGTGGTGCTTGGGCGTTCTCTTGCAACCATGGATTTTGCTGAAATTCCCTTTTTGTTGTTCAGGATTTGTGACTAAAATAAAAAATATTTTCATTTCTCCTTGTTTTTTCACCTTTGCATGTGTGCTGCATTTTACAGCACACATGCAAAGAGGAAAATACCTTATAGCATTATTTTTGTATAGGAAGGGACCGATTCTGCACAAGAACTATGATGACAACAGGGGAGGCACCCTTGCAGTTTCAGCACTGGCGCAAGGCCGTCATGCTGCAACGCAGAGAGAAAGCAGGAGTGTCGGATGAAATCATGGCACTGTTCTGCTCTTTCGTTTCACTCAATGCAGGGCAGCAACTTTAGAGGTAGATTTACAAGCCCCTTGAGCCACTTTTGCGTCACTTTTCCCATGTTAAAAATGACGTAAAAGTGTCACAAGGGCCTTATAAATAAGCCCCTTAGTTTCTGCGCTGCGTTGCAGGACTTCTTCTAAATCTGGCAATATGTGCCAGAACTTTATACAATATATTGAAAGGTAAACTGCTTACACTAATCCCATAAAAATCTCTCCCTTGCCATACTCCTGCGGTTTCATGAAGGCCATTCAGGCCACTACACTAAAGAAAATACTACTTTGGTAAGTGCGGGTTTTCTGAAAAACACACAAAGGGGCAGATTTATGACGACTGGCGCATCCCTGCAAATCAGCAAGAATGCGCAAGGTAAGATGCGTCACGCAAGTTTACCCTTGCGCCACCACAGATGCGCTGCATTTACTATGTGGCGCATCATGGCGGAAGGATAAACAGATGCGTGGCTCATCTCCCTTCGGAAGGGTGGCGCATTGCTGGAGTTGTGTCGCAAGCACGACGCAACTCCAGCAATGCTCATTGCCTGCCCATACATAACGTGGTGCGGCACGCCTTACTCCTGCTTCAAGCAGGCGCAAGGTTTTGACGCAGTAGCGTCGGAAAAGTGACTGAGTGGAATCTTGTAGATTTCACTCAGGCACTTTACTGAGGCTTTACTGCACTGTGGCGCAGGGCTTTACAACGTGATGCATCTCCTAGATGCGTCATGTTGTAAATAGGGCGCAACGTGGTGCAACGTGACGCATGGTTTACTCTGCCGCTGCGTCACAGAAGTGACACAACGGCGGCACAAAAGTAGCGCAAGGGGCTCGTAAATCTGCCCCATAGAATTTTAATAGCTGGGGCAATGATATTGATCAGTGACAAAATGAAGAGGAGGAGTTTTCGAGAAGAAACACAAATAGGAAAAGAGAGGGGTGTAAGATGCAAGAGAATCTAGTCAAATAATTAAAAAACACAATGCAAAACAAAGCTTCTGCTAACAAATATATTTCTATTATGATTCCTGGAAGGTTAGACAGGGGCGTGGTTTGAAATATAAGCTGAAGTCAATTTTACCCGCCTTTGGGGTGAAGCTAAATCAAGTAAAGGTATATGTGACATGGTGTTTATGGCAGAGTCCCTCATAAAAGGGCAGACAGAAGCATCAATCTGCAGCTTGCATAACGTGGACTCCAGCTATGAAGGAGGCAGACGAATTCCTCCCGTCGGTGTTTTGCGTCTGCGTAGCACGCTCTGAAGGACAGTAACCCTGCCTTGATGCTGAGTCTGCTTCCTGACGTCCTATCAATGCGAATCTTTGTCCTCGCGCACGCTGATGCTCGTGGTCGCGGCCTGTGGGAAGGTTCTGCAGGTTTAATGTAAGTGACCCTCCCCAACACCATCGTCGTCTATTTCAGACTTCTGGCGACATTCCCAGGGCAACACAGAAAAAATTGTACAGGATATTCTGCTCTCAGCGACAGCCAAAACTAACTTAAAGAATGAGTAACAAAAAGGCAGAGCCTGCCTCCACCCCACAAGGCACAGGCCTCCCTCAAACAGAGACGCAGAGGCTTCTGGGACCGTATTGGGTGCGGTTGTTTGTCTTTGTCTGCTAATTATGGCACTTTCACAGGAATTCAGACATTTTGGCCAAGATTTACAAACAATTTGTGCTCGTTTTGCATCACAAAAGTGACACGAACGTAGGCAAAATGTTTTTTTTAATTTACTTTCCAGAGCAAAACTATGTTTTGTACTGGAAAGTTACCTTAAAGAAAGGCACAGCAGCCAAAGCCCTGCTTTGCATTAACGCTTGACACTGGGGCGTTCCATGGGTGGTACATGGGCATTCCCAAACTACCACCCGTGGTTTTTGTTTCAAAATCCTGCCTTGAAAAAATAATAGACAGGGTTTTGCACAAAAAATATTGCCATGTTGAAGCATGTGTTAAAAAGTAGAAATGCCTTTATTTTTCTTAACTTTTCCCACTTGGCATGGGTGCTGCACTGTGCAGCACACCTCCGAATTGGGAAATGTTTTAAAGTTTGTCTAGACATAGCATTTTGAACTGGA
Organism: Triturus cristatus; assembly: GCF_964204655.1. Taxonomy (NCBI): domain Eukaryota; kingdom Metazoa; phylum Chordata; class Amphibia; order Caudata; family Salamandridae; genus Triturus; species Triturus cristatus. The sequence continues at coordinate 440,477,881 of NC_140582.1, read as the reverse complement.
AGGTTTGCCTTCCAGTATAAAAACATTTGCTAGACTCATGCAGACACCACTGCACTAGGGTGCAAAGTGTGTGCATTGGGCTTGGCAACCTGATTGTGTGCCAGCGCTAGGGAGAGAAAGGAATAGTGCCATATCCTAGTGCATATGGTGCTTTCCTGCTCTCTCACGCAATGCAGCACAGCATCTTTGGGTGCTGTTCAGCTCTATAGGGCAGTTTTGTAAATCTGGGCCTTTTCATCATGTTAGCGTTACTTTTTGAACGCACTGCAATTGAAGGATTTACACCGCAAATTGCGATTTGCATTGTAACCCAAAGTAACGCAAACCTGTGCCATGCGCTGCCTCGTGTTACTTTGAGTCAAGGGGGCATTCCACGGGTGGTGCATGGGTTTACTCAAATCCATATCTACAAACAATTGGGAACACCCATGCTCCACCCATGGAACGCCTCCTTGGGGAAGAGTAACGCAAAGCAGCGATTTGCACTGTGTTGCGTTACTCTAGATTTATCAAGCCACTCAGGGCCAAGTAAGGTGGCCTTCAGTCGCTTGCTAAATCTAACTTAGTGGTTGCATCGTCCTTGCACCCCCTTGATAATTATCCCGTTACAATTGGTTCATTCTTAAAGTACTATTGACTTTCTGTTCACTATCACTAGCAAAACACATAATATCGCACCTGTGCGTGTACTTTGTGAGACCATGCACAGATAGAATGTGCTGTGTCTACCTGTGAGTCTGCAGTGCTAAACAGCTTGGAGTTCGTCCTAGGACCAGGGCAGCGAGGCCTTTGGATGGATTTTCCTGGAAGAGCAGAGATGCAGCACAGGTCAGACCAAGATGCTGTATGGAGGATAGAAAGTAGCAGGAAAAAAGTTGAGGCACAAAGTTGCGCAGCAGTGTCACACAACACGTCATGCAAGAGAGGGGAGCTAGATGACTGGCTTGAGAATAAGAGGAAGAGGATGGATAGATTCTGGCCAGAGTGACCAAAGAAGCATAACTATGAATCTTTTCCCAGAGGCATGGCTAATATAATTAGGGCGTGGCTGAAACCATGTAAACTAAAATCCTATGCTTCACATAGCTTACCCTCAGATTAATAATTGAGTGCCCCCCTGTGATTTTTTCGTATGTGTTTCTGAAATCCTCCATCTGCATATTTCACACCTCATTTCTTTCACCATTTCCACAACCTCTTTTCCTTCTCTCCTTTGGCATCCTTACATCTCCTTCACTTCACCGTGCAACACACACACAAACGCACTCTTTCATCTGTATGTGCTGCATTTATTGTACTTTCACCCTAAGATTTCAACAGTTTTGCTCTTCTTTCACACGCTTTTGCATAGAATCACAATTACAACTGGTACATGGCACCATTGCTTTGTGAGCTCTGCAGAGAGGTCAGGAATTGGATGAGCATGTATTCTGAAATGTTTTATGACCTGCTGACAGCATTGTGAGAAGCTTGCACTTTCAGCATCAACACCAGAGCTCTCAATCATGGCCCAGCACAAACACCCACCCACAAACTGAACTCACACAGGCATCTGCAGGGCGGGACAATTCACATCACACACAATACAAGATTTATATGCTTCAAGAAAAAAACTACAGAAAAAACCAACATCCTGGAAAAAGCAAATACTATCAGGGAAGTAAATTATATTAAACGTGAAATGTAAACAGGAGTTATTCCGTTGATATGGTTTAGTTAATGCTATTTACAGCCATTGTTGAGATATCGTTGGTGAGAAATTGATCAGTGTTTTGCTAGTTAACACCATCAATAGAGGGTTCTTATAAAGCCCTTTATTAATATCAGTTTCTAATTACTTTCAAGTCTGAGACCAAGATGGACCCGTCCCACTTACCGCTGTTTAGATTAAGGATGACAGCCATTAACCAGTTTAGGGGCATATTATCAAGCAGGGCGTTAACATTATCGCCGCTTTAGCGGCAGAAAACTGCCGCTAAAGCGGCGATAGTGGGCTTGATAATATGCCGCAGAGAATTCCAATAGAAGCCCAGGTTCACACCAGAACATGGGCTTCTATGGGAAATCTCAAGGGCATATTATCGAGCCCATTATCGCCGCTTTAGCGGCAGTTTTCTGCCGCTAAAGCGGCGATAATTTTAACGCCGTTTCTTGATAATATGCCCCTATATTCTTCGCGAAGGGAGCGGTCATTGGGGCAACCAGAGGCGAAAAAAGGTTGCTGAAGAAGGAAGAATTACACTGAGAGGAGAGGTCTCATGAGAGCAACCAGTGGGGACAGGACAGCCAGATGAGAGAGCAAGAGCGTTCTGAGAGGAAATCCGAAACAGTATCGTAAGAGATTCAAAAAGAGGGGATAGGAGTCAGAAAGGGGACAGAACCCTGAAGGAGAAGCCAAACAGGTCTCCTGAGGTGTTTGACATGGAGAATGGAAGGCCATGGGAACAGAACGAGAGAGGGCAGCAGAACAGTCACTGGGCAGCACCATGGAAGGGAATCCTGAGCAGTACCCCAAGAGGGATTTTAGAAGGAGGGAGCATCAGCATCTCTAGGGCCAGCAGTGCACCGAGAGGGCTGTCACTGGCAGGGAGTGGCACCCTGAGGGAGTGAGCACTGCACTCAGAGATGGTTTTCACATGGAGGGCCCAGCTCCCTGAGAGAGTACAGTGGGTGCCTTAGTGCTGGGAGCCCGTGCGAGTAACCCTGCACTATACAAAAACACCTGAACTGAACTGAAAAAAGACAGAATAGTGCCCTGAGAGGTGTGCAGATTGCATCAGAGCACCCTGAAAGCAGAAGAAGCAACACCCAGAGACAAGGGAGCACCCTCACAGAGAAGACCAAATAGTACCTCAGAATAGTTTCACGGGGAATTTGGCAGAGCCTGAGAAATAGAACCAGGGTGAGGGTGCTCCAGCACCCCTGTCGGGTATTTGGAGTGAGAACAGTACACCGAGAGGGGGAAACATAGAGATAGCTGCAGCCAAAGAGGCATTCCACAATGTGGGTGCTGCACCCTGTAGGGCAGCAGCACCAGAGAGGGAGAGATTTACCCAGAGAGGACTTTCAGAGAGCGCGTCGCTGCACCCAACGAGCTCCAAGAGATAGAGGGAGATCCACACTCAGACAAGGCTGCCTAGGGATGGTGCTCACACCCCTTGCAACACTAACATCATAGAGACAGGAGTCACTAAGAAGTACATGGGATCACCCTCAGAAAGGGAAGACCCTGCCAGGGCTTCCACTGGGAGGATCCAGCGCCTGATGAACACTGGAGTGAGAGCAGCACCCTGAAAGTGTGTGCTTCGGAGGGAAGGGTTGGGAGGCTCGGAGGGGAAACACCATCCTGGGGTTGGAGCATTTTAAAACCGAGTAGCACACTCAGGGGCAGATTTACAAGCCCCTTGCGCCTCATTTATGCCACCATTGCGTCACTTTTGTGATGCAGTGGCAGCGCAAATCCTGCGCCATGGTGCGGGGTACTTACAACGTGACGCATCTGGGAGATGCGTCACGTTGTAAAGCCCTGCGCCACATGTAGGTGTTCCTGCGCAGGGGGGGCGTTCCGGCGCAGGAACGCATCCTAAAAGTGGCTGAGTGAAATCTGCAAAATTTCACACTCAATCACTTTTAGGCCCATGCTGCGTCAAAACCCTGCGCCTGCCTGAAGCAGGCGTAAGGATTGACGCAGCATTAACGAGATGGGGCCCCCAGAGCATTGCTGGAGCTGCGTCGCACTTGCGACGCAACTCCAGCAATGCGCCACTTTTGCGGCACAGATGCGTCACGCATCTGTGCCGTTTTTGCCCCACGGTGTGCCGCATTGTTAATGCGGCGCATCCATGGTGGCGGAGCTGTGGCGCACAATAACTGGGGCATCCCTGCTGATATGCCGGGATGCGCCAGTTATTCTAAATATGCCCCTCAGAGTTTAAGGACTGCACATTGAAAGGAAAGGTTAACACCGTGGGGAAGAGGTGGAAGCAGCATCCTTAGAATGTACAATATAGGAACATTGGATTGCACGATTATAGTAACAGGCAAGCTCTCTCTGACAACAAGAAAGCACCATTATGAACACCCAAATGGTTGTAATACCAAGGCACCGTGGGCAGTGCTTAATCTCAGCTGGTGATTGCTGGGGAGAACCAATAGCGCTCAATTTTGGAGACTGGCACTCATTTTTCCTCATCAGGAATTTTCCGAGAGCAAAAGAGGGAAAAACACACAAAGGAGTAGGAAGGAGGATGAGAAAGATGGAGAAAAATTCATAAAAGGAGAAAGCAGGAACCTGCAAGAGATAAAGGGGAAGGTGGAGTCTAGTAGTGGAAAAAAGGCATAGGGTGGACTGAAGACAGTGGCGCCTTGGTATTTGGTGTGCTGACATTTAATTGCTTCAAAAATCAAGGGGGGTTCTGGCTCGATTCACAGCACGGCCAAACCAAAACTAATCTGAAGAACAAAACAAGCGCCAATGCTGTATGTATTTCGCCTATAATTTACGTCGTGAACTGAATGAAACAAGGACACTAGCAACCACTTTGTCGTTGGAATTAATCCTAAAAAATGTTTACTATTTTATAAACACTGCATTTTTTTGTTTTTTTGTTAGTAAAGCAAGCTAATTACAACAAGGGGATGAATCAGAAGACAAAACTAATGACATTTCAAATACATTAGATACAATTTGACACCTGTGCACAAAAAGGGGAAATCTGTTCTACCTTACATACATCTCAAACATACAACACATTCAACCTTACTGGACAAAAAACACATTCTAATAATAATATATACAATATATATACAGGCCATCAGTATATAGCAATTGGCATAGTCATGAATCAATATACTCTTTTCTTTAAGCAAAGATTGGCCAGAAGTGGAGAAAGGTCTACGCGTTTCGAATCCCACTGAATGCTGGGATTCTCATCAGGACCAACATGTGGCTAAAAATGTAGCAAGCCAACTTATTCTCTAGGGTGTTACTTCTTCAAAACCGAAACCTTATTTAAAGCGTTGAAATGAGCTGAAGGTCTGGGCCAGACAGGTTCTTTGTCTTTATAGCTTATACTTGGATCAACACCTGCCCCGGTGCGGCATTCGCGTTATCTAGGTGCAGGGGGCAAGAGGAAAAGCGATTTCCGTGGAGTAGCGGAAAACTTGGCCGACGGGTAAAATCAATCTCCGCGTCCGTTTTAATCTGGAGGAGCGTGGATGCCCATGTTCTTTATCTTCGGTGGCTGGCCTCAGAACTGGTGCAAGCCTTGGGCTTCTGAACAGAGTTTTGGGCACCGACACTCATTATTTTTCGAATTAAACACTGACAGTGGGCAACACTAAAAGAGAAAGAAAAAACACAACAAAAAAGGAGACCAGACACCACAAAGAGGGAAAGAAGACTGCACTTCAAGAGAAAGCGTGAGTAGTACACCAGGAGAAAGGAAGTGGACAGGACACAAAAGAGAGAGGAGGGGGGCAGCATACCATGAGAAGTTAGTAACACAGCATTGCAAGAGAGAAGCAATAACTAGATGACCAAAAGGGTGGACAACGGCCCAAGGAGAAAAATAATGAGCATTGCCATGTGGTAAAGAGTTGGAAGTGGCACTTGAGAATACAGTGACACACCCTGAAAGAGGATGGTTGCATCCTTGGAAGAAACAGCAGCCCCCACTTGAAAGAAGGCAGTACACTGAAAAGAGAGGCAGGTCCCCAGAAGAGAAGAGCACTCTGAGGAGAGAAAGTAACCAGCGCCAATACACACTACCCCTAGGTGACAGATCTACCAGAACACATCTACCAAGATGGACAACAAAATAATTATTCGTTTGACAATCCAGAGAGAACTTTGGCATCAAGAAAATGATGTAATATAACTAGGCTATGAAGCTTCTGATGCCGGCCTGGACCAACACAGTGGCGAGAAGGAACTGGGCAGAGGTAGATGTGTGCTGATGGAGGGAAGGAGCTGTGGAAGCAGGGAAGGGATGGCCGAAGCAAGGGGAACCCAGAGAGTAGGGCTTCAGTTCATCAGTTTGGCGAAGTGGTAGGAAATAAGAAGCAGTCTGCATTACCATGCTTGCAAAAACTACAGCTTCCTGTGTGATCTGGATAATACCTCTATGCCCGGCACCAATTGCTTAGTTTGGGCGTTCAGTTTGACTACAATATTTCTACTGAACCCAGTCAAATAACACAATTGTAAATACAACCTTAAAATGGCCAAAACATCACTTTGATTTTCTTGATTTCATCACAATGCCTAGACATTGGCAAAGGAGTATAAGTGAGATGGGTAGATGCCAAGCGAGCTGACAAGCACAAGAAACGGACTAAGGCCACATGCACAGAGAAAGCGCGAGGAAAAGAAGGGTCAAGATAAGGGTACCTGCAACTAGAGTTTATAGAGGGGGTTCACCCGCTCACAGTGCATCGAGAGCACCAAATGAAAAAATACAATGGTGAGCTGCAAAATGTTCATTATTGTGCTTTAAAATGTGCTACCCCATGACACAATATTCTGGGGTGTATGACTTACAAGCAACCAGACAGACTGTCGAGGTTTCCGTGATTTGCATAATTTACTGCACCCATTAGCAATAATGCCTGTTACTTTCCATCTCCTAAATTATGGGCCCTAACCGCATGTGAGATAGAAAGCACCTAGAAAGATCACAGTTTTTAACATTGTTTTTATTTGTGTTGCACTTTTTCTGAATTGTTTTAACTTGCTTATGAAATATTGCATATTTGCATATTGTTGGCACCTCCTGTGATCATCTGCCAAATTTCAAAAATTCTAAAACTTCTAAGTGGGGGCTGTAAAATTAGCTTTGTCACTCATATTTTCACCATGTTTGAGGAGGGAGGATTTGGTTTTTCTCTTTCTAGTTGCCGCTTTGGCCCCCATTTGAACCGGTTAGTAGTCTAGCTGTTTTCCCAATTTGATACCTACACTCAATAAAACTGGGTGGAGACACAGTGGACGTGTGCAGAGGGCACACCACTAGCTTGTCAAGGGCAAGCCTAAGGCAAGCTGTCTGAACCAGTCAGCTCTCAGCCCGCGCTCAGCGCCAGCCATACTGCTTGTTTTCCCCAGTTTGGTCAGCGCTTTACCTACTACTCGGCGAAAATACTCTACTTAAGCTGGGAGTCGCCGTGTAGAGGTAAGTGAGATACCCAGGGTTCTGTCCTACCACCTAACTGCAATGTTTACTCCTGTTCCCTGCCAGGGCTTGGCAAGACACATATGTATAATCATCTGTATCCTTGTATCTCCCAGGGATCTAGCAACTGGTTTGGGATACAGGCCGTGCTTGGCAATGTCCCCTTACTCCATAAAAAAAACAGCACATTTATGATTAACTCAGTGAGGACCAGGTAAGGATATTCTTTCTTACAGAAACAGGGATGTCCAATAGCTCAGCCCCAGATGTAGCATTAGCCATCCCAGCAGGCTACTCAATGTTTCACTGTGACAGATTAGGCAAAAGAGGGGGCTGTGTGGCCATTTTCTACAAACGTTCTTTTAACTGTGTTGCTTGTGATACAAAGGAGCTTCAGGGGGCTGAATCAATGGGCTTTTACCTCACACTCTCTGCAAAACAATCCCTGGCTGGGATCTTAGTCTATCGTCCTCCTGGTCATGCAGGAGAATTTCTGTCCTCCCTGGGTGAGTTCATGCCCAAATGTGCTAAAGGATTCTAAAGACAAGGTTTTAGGGGACCACAATATACATGTGGATCCTCCAACCCACATCATCCCCTATTATTGAAGAATATGGCTTCCTGGGACATGCAACAATTCATGACCCAGCCCGTTCATTTAGCAGGTCATATCCTGGAGTCCATTTTCTCTAATGGCCAGGAAGTGGTTGTAGACATTGCAAATAATGAGTGGTCTGACCACTCCTTTATACACTTCAAAAGGAGGGTTGAACACAGTCTTCGCGGACGTAGGAATAGTCTCCCTCTATCTCGTAGAAACGGCGCCACAGTCTCCACTACAGAGTTAAGTCTTTCTCTGAATGAGCATGCTCCATGATGAGCAGAGATATCGAATCTGACGCTCTGTCTGTCAATGCCTGGCTTTTACAGGTGATCAATACCATTGCCCCCATTAGATCAGACGCTGTGCCCACCAGGGGCAATTGGCACTCTGCTCCCCGGTTTAATGATGAGCTCAAAGAGATATATAGACAGTGCATAAAACTGGAAAGAGGTTAGCGGAAATTCTATCTTTTTCAGGACAAAATAATCTAAAAGAGTGTTCTAAACAACTATCACTGTGCAATCAAGAAAGCTCAGTCTTCTTTACAGTCCAGATTGCAGAATCCCAAAATGAACCAGGAGAGGTATTTAAAATTGTAAAAGGTTTACCTATCCGGATGCTCTGCTGCAACCATGAACTGCTTCCCTAAATTGTGCACACAACTGTCAGAATTTTTTCACGTAAAAATAAAAGCCATTGTCTACTCATTGCAATCTGGCATCTCTGACTCCTGGTTAGTAGTGGACCAAAGGACCTGCAGGATACCCCCTAAAAATCTTATCTTACTCTCCACAGGAGTTCGGAGCCATCCTTTTGGAGGAGTCTGCACATGCCGTAGAAGCCTGCAAATCAGGTTCCCTGGAGGATCCTTGTCCTCCTCATATCCTTGTTTCTAATTGCTCAGCCATTAATCCCCCTTTAAATCATCTTCTAAACAGGTATATTCAGATGACGATGGTACCCAACGGTTGGAAACAGGCCACATTGATTCCTCTTCTAAAGAAGCCATCAGCAGACAAATCTAACCTATCATATTTCAGACCGATCTCCTTGTTGGCCGCCTTCTGCCAAGATTGTACAAAAGCTAATCAACCGGCAACTTTCTGGTTATCTGGAACAAAAATAAGCCACTACATCCTTCTCAAATGGGTTTCGCCCTAGGCTTAACAACAAAACTACCATGTTGGAGCTTCCAGACACCATTAAGCTGGCGGTGGAACAGGGGATGCAGGTAGCCCTGATTCTCCTCGATCTTCTGGAGCTTTTCATATTGACTTGCACCCCATTCTTCTGCAGTGTCTTGGAGACATTGGTATATGTGGCCCTGTGTTGACCTTGTTCCAGTTCTTTCTGTCAGGAAGAAGGCAATTAGTATGGACTGCTCCATACGCCTCGGAACTTAAACCCTTAGATTTTGGTGTGCCTCAGGGGTTGACACTAACCCCAACAATGTTCAATGTTTATATGACCCCACTGGCAGAATCCTATGGCATACAAATATTGTCTTATGCCAATGAAAAGCAGATTCTTCTCACCTTAGACAAAAACTCATCCAATGCTTTTACCAAATTTAAAGCCTGCATTATGGCAGAGTTTCAGTGGATGCACTCTAGCAACTTACAATGAAATGCCAGTGAATTAAAAATGCTGCTCTTCGGTCCACCTCCTCCCAGTTGGGATAATGACTGTTGTCCAAGTGGTGTGCTGCCTCCAACTGCTGCTGCTGCTGTGGCATGTAATCTCGGGTGAAGTTTGACAGTTCTGTCACTTCTGGCCCCTAGGTGGTTGTTGTTGTAGGGTCTTGATTTGGACTTCTGAAAATTCTAAAGTTCCTCTACCTTCTTCTTTAGCGTCAGCAGAAAACAATGGTTCATGCCCTGATCACTTAACAGGTAGACTACGCTAGTACTATTTATTGGGGTCTTCCGGCTTATTTCCTTAAGAGACTCCAGTTAGTTCAGAATGCCGCAGCGCAGCTACTGCTGAAACCCTCACGAAGGATCCATATCCGCCCTTACTTGAAAGAGCTGCACTGGTTGCCTATCAAGGAACAAGTAAGGTTTCTAGGACTTGTACTGATGCATAGCGCTTTCTATCACTCTGGTCTCCAGTAATTGAATGACAGGATTTTCCCATACCACCCATCAAGAACACACCATTCATCCAGCACCTTCTTGGTGCTAATTACACAATTTGTAAGGAAGAAGTGGGGCAGTAGCTCATTGTCTTACCTGGCTGCCAAGGACTGAAATGCTCTTCCTCAGCAGCTCTGTGCCACAAAATACAAACTGGCATTTAAGTGACTACTTAAGACATGGCGCTTTGGTCTAGTTTATTAATAGCACAGTCAATGGGTTTGATCAGTTTTCAGTTCAGCACCTGGACACTCACCGGGTAGCTGTTGCGCTCTATAAATCCCTATGATTGATTGATTGATTTGATTGAGAGTTGATAATTGACAAATGTTACCGCCTTGCAGGTGAGAGTTATAAGCTGGTAGCTTTAATGCACAGTAGGAAAAAACAAGGGAGGGGCCAACACAGTGCAACAGTGCTGCAGTGAAACGTAGGCGGCATTTATCCCCTCACCTAGTGAGCTGGTGGAGGAGTAAAGAAGCAGAGGACTTCATAGCGGCAGATTATGGGGTATGTGGCAACTGATGCAAATCCATAGTTACGGGGAGAATGCTGCAGTCCCAGAATGGCATAATTCCAGTGGCCCTGGTTATAGCCCGCAAAAGTGACTTTCTAATGTGCTGGCCAGCTCCCAAAATTCGATAAAGTGTGCTATTGATACTTAAAATAATGTCTGCCATAAAATTCCTTTATTTAGTATGTTGTTGCAAATTTGAATTAATATTGACAGTTATTTACATTTTCTGAAGTCTGTAAAGCCATCCACTAAGCTGAACAAAATGTATTTAATGAGCAACCTTTGCCCCATAACTTAGGGAGGAGGGCATGAACCCCTACTATCAATATAGATGGTGGAAACAACAGAATTGGCAGGCGATGGTCTTGTCAGTTACTCCTTGGCTGTGGGGCTACTTGGAGACTTCCTATTAGAAATCTCACCTTCCTGTTGGACAACTTATAGATCGAAGCCTCCTTCTTCCATTGGCTAAGCTTATAGGTTGAGCCAATGCAAGGTGGAGGCTGTGAGAGCCCAGTTCAGTATAGCCCCGAAGGGCTCGCTGCATCCAAGATCCGGTGTTGGAGGGGGGACACTCTTTATACTGATTTTTGTTACCTTTGATGCTAACATGTGCAGCTGCTTCCACAGCAAGTATGCACACATCCCACTTGGTTCATATGGCCTCTGTTAAGCCTACGGACATGTGCGGCAGGTGAGGCCAAATATCCGTGACTGGCAGTAGCAGCTCCTGGAGGGAGTGCTGCGGGGTGGTGGGGCTGGGCGGGGGAGGTGCAGTAAACTCTGGCATTCGGCCGAACCGAGGTAAGTACGTAAATAAATAAATAAAATGAATTACATTGCCAAATGGCGATGCAGCGTGCGCACTGTCATTTGTTTTATTTATTTATTTATGTACTTACCTCAGTTCGGCCGTATGCCGGAGTTTACTACCCCCCACCCCACCGCCTCACAGCACTCCCTCCAAGAGCCGCTACTGTGACTGGACAGCATCAGCTGATAGATTTCTGTGCTCTGATGTAAGGCCCAAGGAGGAAGATGGTGGAAAGCAAATACATTTCTTCTTCCGCCTCCTTTCCTGTCTGTTCACTTTAGAGCAAATCAAGTGAGCCTTGCTCCCTGCCTGTTTGAAGTTGACAAACAATTGTCTATATTTCAAGGCTCGTTCTGTTTTGTTCTTTCAGGTAACATATCTCCTTGTCCATTAGACAGCTCTAAATGTTTCTGCATCAGAATCCACCCAGTGCAGAATTGATGCACTTTCCAGGTGGCTGGGTCTTCTCTCTTGTTTATATGAAGTACCAAAGGTGTGTTCATTCAAACCTTTCGATGGAGCAATAAAAAAATTAAATAATAATAGTCGGGTGCCCACTGCAAGTGTAAATATACAGCCCTCCCTTAGGTATAGTAAATTCTGTGTCTGCTTTTTGTCAGAGCTCCTACTCAAATAATTATTGGATCCCCACCATACTCCCCTCTTCATCATTGCACTATGTATTTATGCTTTTTTGTGTGAACTGTTTTCACATTGTCACGGTGTTCAGTGTGTGTTGTACTGTGAGTGAAAATCACAAACTCGGGAAAGTGATGAGAAACTGCAAGAGGCAAGAAGTCAAGGTGGTCGCAGACAACAGATGAGCATACTATTGTTTCTCCTGCTGGTTCTAGAGATCGGATAAAAGCCTGGCAAAAGTACTGTCTTCTATACTATCTTGTAAAAAAAATAGCCCCATGCATGCACAGAAGATCCAGTTCCAAGATGGCTGCAATGGATTCGAATTTGTGAGACCGGTGTGCCGTAGTCGGAATGGGACAAAAAATAGATCTGGGCACCAAAATAAAAGTGGCCCGTATCAGTGAATTAGATAGCTGAAAAAGTGGCACCCTTTTGCAAATCAGGGCAGTTATTAACTTGTTAAGACACTGCAAAAGAGTTTTGGAGGTATGGAAGAGAGAATTCATTTGTGCTTGTTCCAAGCAATTTTTGTGGTAATGTCAGAGATATCAGCAGTAAAAAAAATGGCCCAGCTGGCCATAAAACAGGGCCACAAATAGCCAAGAAACTGGCCCACACACTGACATGTCAAAAAAACCTGTCAGGCATAGCTTGATTCACCTATAAGCCTGTCCGATCCTGCTGGTTACTTATGCCTGCACCTCCCAATCTGCAATTTACACTTTGTGCGTGACCCTCACTTCATGAAAACAACCATCAGCTCCACAGACCAGTGATGGATAGCCTCATAAGGCATCGTGAAATGGTCTGAGGTTTCCGTTGATATGACAGAGTTCCTCCGTCTTCCACCATTTCTGAATTCAAGCCCAAGTCCACACAGAGAACTATGACCCGTGACTGGATGATTCACCAATGGTCTAAGTGCACAGATGCTTATGTGTTGGTCTATGGTCCTTTAATGGCTTTAGGTGCGTTGCTGTATGTTTGGATAGTGTGTCTGAATTTGAGATCCGCAGAGGGCATACACTATATAAAGCCCATACATAACGGCATGGTCAATGCTTTTTTCTATGTATTTATGTATCTAACAAAATTACATATGGTGTAGTTCTTTTTTTTCTACTTTCCATTGGAAAACAACATAGAGAATGTTGCTCGAAAATGAATTTACCCTTAGAAAATGGAAGACAAGAAGCGTTTGGCAAAACAGGAACAATTGGTTTAATAAAACACAGCGGCCGGGAGAGCAGGCAACAGTGTCGGGGTCTGATGACAGTCTCAAAGCACATTGGTTTATGCCTTCATTTCATACATTAAATGAAGTGTCATAAAACGATTAATGCATTGCTTCGGAGGCAGAAATTTGGGCCTAGTCAAGGGGCCATAAATGTGGTCACAGGATCAGAAGCGGAGGTGGACCTCGACGTGGACACAATGCGAAGCCTGTGGTTACTTGTCCAGATTTTTGCATTGGGGAGTACATGATCACTGTGTGTAAGGTGCATGCTGTGTTATGGTTGTGTTTCTAACTTAGTGTGGCATCTGACTTTATGGTGTTTTTAGGAATGCACGCCCCTGCGGCCAAACGTGTTATATTGGGGCCAATCTCCTGAGACCATTGAGGTGTCTGTCGCTGCCAAACTCTGGGATCTATTTGGGTTTTCCTGTTCACATGTTTGTCTAAGGGTTAGGTGTCCCCCACCTGTGATCTGTCAATCAGTTGCCTCAGGCCTAGGTCGCCTGACCACATATTTCTGACTCTGGGTTGAGGGGGAGGTCATATCAGTTGAATTCATACAGATGTCATGGTGTACATCAACATCGTATTTTCCAATATGAACAAAGGTTACATTTTTTCGCTTTGTTTATACAGGTTACTGACCAGGGTGAAAACCCTGGCTACAAAACATTGATGGATATCATCACACTTTGAATCTTGCTTACCCAGCAGCCACCCACATAACAACCAACATCACATCTGTCAGCCATAGGCAATAACTATACTAAACTGCGCTTAAAGCCAGGTCATGTTTTCTTTGGTTCCCTGTGACACACTTCTTGAATAGTAACTCTCCCACAACTGTATCGAATCCCCAACGACGCGGCCTTGCAGCAGAGGCTAAGATGCAGGTGAACAAACACGCCTAATGTTAAATTAAACTAAAACTGTCCAAGCATCACGTCACCATTTGGAAGAAGTGGTAGTGATGGGTGATTTATTCGGCAGTATATTAGACCTCATGTTTTTTTCACAAGGCGAATGCCTCTTTGGGGTGTAACGAGGCGCTGATCGTTTACCTTCTTTCTAATGCTGAGAAAGTGATAACCTGGCACGGAAGAGGGAGGCGAGCTCCCTGGTCACTTAATGTTAGCCTCAGGCAAAGAAACACAATCTTTATGTCCACACTCTTTGCAGGTTCTGGATTCTCGCATTTACAGCGTGCTACATTCCCAGCTTCCCTCCCTTTACCATTTTACTGCCTGTTTTCCACTTTCAGATAATAAAACGTTAGAAACCAGGGCTAAAGCAGTAACAGGATTGCGTGTTTATATTATGGTGGAAATACAATAACTCCAAGTGCTAACATTTGGATATCGGCTCGCGTTTGGCAGTCGAAAAAATAAAAATAAAGTCTTTAGTACTTTCTTAAAAAATCTGCGGGGAGTACAAATTGGCTTCCTTTCGGGGCAAAAGTTAATTTTGCATGCATTGGCACATCGTTGCACGAATTAAGATTCTTACAAAATGATGTTAACTTGAACTGTGTCTGCAACTGTATGTTTAATTGCAATGTACGTGAACGACAAAGGCTTCTCCAATTACATTGAATCACCTTTTCTCTTGGATTTTATTTGCAATACACTGTGAGTTTCAAATTGTTTATATTTAGGAATCAAGATATTGGAGCCATATGTATTTGGACTAGCATGCTCCCGCACACACACGTACACACATAGATATATTCAAGCAATAACAAAGGATATATTTCAGTTGCTTTCAGAGCAGAGTTACGATTGTGAACCATCTACCTCATTCCAGGCCTAGCGCGTGGTCTAAGGGACAGATATCCTCATCAGACATCACCCATTGGACCTCATTAGGAGTGCACCAATAACTCATCCATTCCCTCATATCAGTTGCTGATTCTGTGTGTACCGTAAATCTGGTGGAGGGTGTCAAAATTAACAATTGATTACACGGAGGACCCTCAGCGTTCACAAGAAATAAGGTACTGCCCTGGGGATTGCTAATTCCATACTTGATTCTCCTGTTGTTAGACCTGTCAGCCTTAGGGTGGTCTACCCCCAAACATTTTGCCTTCATCCACCCCATTTTGCTGATCTTGTTTTTGTTGGCCTTTGGACTCTGTGCACTTTGCCAGTGCTAAAGTGCTTGTGCGCTCTCCTTTTAACATGGCAACATTGTCTTACATACAATTAGCACATGTAATGTACTTGTAAGTCCCTAGTAAAGTGGTGGCGCAGGTATCCACGGCCTGTAAATTAACTGCTACTAGTGGGCCTGCAGCTTGTTTCAGGCCTGCCATTGCAGACTGTTTGTAGTTTTAAGCTGCCATTTTGAACTGGAAAAATAAACCTTTTTTCCGGGCCCAAACCTTCATATTTGATACATATATTGCCCCTAGGGTAGGCCCTGAAAAGCCCAGAGGGCAGGGTGCAGTTTAAAAAGTCATGTACGTTTATGTTTTACATGTCCTGGTAGTGAAAAACTCTTTTCACTACTGCAAGGCCAACCTCTCCCATTGGATAACATTGGTTACCTTATTACATGTAATAAGGGATATCTTTCAATTGAGAGCAGGCCGACAGATTGCTGTCTAAAGAATTGTAATTAAAAGCCCTCCATAATGGCAATTTCGGATTTTTATCACAATTCTAAAAATGCCATTTTTCGAAAATCAACAGTTTCTTGTCCTAACCATTTGGTGCCTGCATCCTGTTCCTGGGTCACGTGACTAGGTGCAGCTGACCATTTGTCTTTGTGTATTGCTTCCAGACAGTGAGACAAAGGGAAGCTAGGTATAAGCAGAATGGGCCACTCTGACTTAACGATGGGGAGGAGCTGTCACCTACCACACTTGCACATCACAAAGACTCTGCCTGAGTACTCCCACAAAGAGTATGTCCCTAGCCTTTTGTGTCCTCTGACAATCTGGGATCAGGGCAGCTGGGAAAGGGATGCCTGACACATCAGGTGGTAGAAAGCCACTAGAAACATCTCCTACTTCAAAGTGGGCACCAGTTATAAATATTGGACCGTAGACCCTAACTCTTCAGTACACATCTGGACCTGTGGAAGACTTAGAAGATGGACTGTTGGCTGCTTTGCTGCAAGAAGGACTGTCACTCTGCTGCCCTGCCGCCCTCTTGACTGAGTGAGAAGGACTGAACCTCCATCTTGAACCCAGGACCAATAGAATGACTCCAAGGGCTAGTTGGCTGGACTCCTGATCAGGGCCTCAGGGACAGAACAGGCTTTCATTTATTTTATTATTATTTATTTGTGTGTTTTATAGAGCGCGAACTTGACCCGTGAGGGTATCAGAGCGCTTTACGCGGTATACAGTGTTGAACAAACAAAAGTTTTAAAGTGCAGAAATATACAAAATCAACAAAAAGGATGGCGAGGGGCCGGGGGTGCTGAGAACATAAGGAAGAAGGGGAAACAGGTGTATGGTTACAATCACCGTTAGAGTCAGTAACAACAAAGGTCCCATATTCTCGGCATGGTATGAATTATTATATAGTTTTATTTATAGACCAATTATTGGTCATTATATGAGATTATTTATTTTAAATTTAAAAAATATTAAAACATTTAAATATACATTTAATTAATTGTTTAATTTCAATGAAACACTGTACTCAATTTTTGTACTTTAAAGGAAATCTGCACAAGTAACTTATTATTTTATCATTAAATTAATATCTCTTATATCCCAAAAATATGTAAATAGATGTATCTTCCTAAAAATATTAAAGCATGTAAACAACCCACTCCAGAAACATAGGAAACCCATTATTTCAATTATTATGGATAAGTTAGTGAACACCATTATTTTTGGGGAATTTTACTATAATAGTTTAAATTAATCACACTATTTTTAAATTAGTATTGTAATATTATATTCCAACTGTAATAATACCCTCCCAATTTCCCAATATACCCCATAGCCCACAAACATTCCATGAAAAGGAATTGTTATAAAACATAGCAAATACATACATTAAAAAGAACTACATTTAAAAATATAATAAAATTAATATTAAATCTAAAATTAAACTTTTTGAAATGTAATCACTATACACCCACAGTAAATATCACAACCTGAAAATAAAAAGTGAACTAGCAATAATTTACCTAATATGTACAAATAAATGTAATACAATTAAGCACATAACAAAGTGCAAAAAAAGTAAAGCATGATATTTTAGTATGTATTTTTTTAACATGAATATTATTGACAAAGATAAAAAAAGTTCTGTCTCAAGATATTTTGGCACTGATGATATTTATAGTACGGTTTTATAGTATTAAATATTCTGGGGCCGATATTCAGGTAGTATTCAATTTCGCAGTAAAATACAGCACAGATTTTATTTTACTATGAAACTGCCCCCTCCTGCAAAGTTGAAAGTTGCACTACCTTTATGTGCAATGAAGATACTTGTTGCACAATTTCGTGTAGATGAAAAGAGTTACCATTACAATCGGGGTCTTGGTGTTGTGGATCAAATACCTAATTTTGGGCGTAATGCAACTAAATAAAAAAAAATCCTGGTTGCGATCAGATCAGATATGTGCATAAACCACTGTCTCTGTGGTGTTCCTGAAAAGACTGTGACATTTTCATTGTGCATTATTTCCAGAATGATGATCCATGCCGGCACTTGCAGATGCCACTGATGTCTATAATTATCTGGCAGTGCAAAGAGTGAATCTTTGTTTCATGGGCTGGATTGCCTGATGCTCTATAAAGGCATTTTGAATAAAAGATGGCACTCACATTTCCACTACTGCTACCACCGTCACCACCACCGACTACCAGTAGGAGTCTTGAATTGCAACAAGGGAGAAAAATCCCAGCATAAGCCTAGACAACATTATATTGTTGTAGTAGAAGATTCTGGGGTTATCGAATGGAATGTTCAATATGATGTGTCTGCTGCAAGTGGAGACAACATTGCAGGAAACACATGTAAGGCAGCACTTTTGGAGATGGAGGAAGACTTGGACAATATGCATGAGTTTATTCACCAAGGGAACCTACACTTATGAGTAGTTTAGATGAGTAAGCATACTCTTACACTTTTGAGTAACTTTACCACTTTGAGCTATTCACAAAATCTGAGTGTTAAGTTACTTAAAAGTATAGACTTACACGTCTCTACACCCTGGCACAGGGGTTGGGACCAAATGTATGAATGCAAGTTACTATTGCCAAAAAGAAACACTAGTAAACTCCTTCCTAATCCTCTTCCCTTTAGCTTTAAATGTTCCCCATTGTCCAGCCACTCTCCTCTGTTCCCCCCACATTTCCTTCTTAAACATATACTTAAGTGTGTGGAGACTCTTCTGTCAGAGTGGAGATCTCCACACAGAAAAAGTTAGGAGAGTCAGAGGTGGAACCCACACAATTATGTTTGATAATGTATTTTTGTAGTACGTTAGTAGTACCATTATAGTACTACTAAACATATTCCAAAATACAGTTTGTGAATAGGCCCCTCCAGTGAGGAAAAGGTCTATTTACATTGGTCCAGATTGATACAGCTGAAATATTCTCTAGTCTGCTTCACTAACCTCTTTTTGCATAGAACAAGACCCTATAGCTATACCCATAGTATGTTGGTTGCTGGAACAGCAAAATTGTATGCAGAGACTTCTGCACATGAAACCTGTGAGCTCCAGCAATGTTCTAATTCGATTGCTCTCTATATGAGGAGGTGATTAGTAATGCATGTGAATTGAGATCTATACCAAATAGAGGTACCCTGTATCCCTCAATGCTGGATCACTGCCCTAATGAACTCAAACCTATGACAATACCTCATTGGGATGATTTTGTAGATCCTCACACATTCTATTAGTGTCATGCTTCATCAAGGGTCTCAGCCTGGTCCCATTAAACTTGTATAGGCGCCAGGGAGCTCTGGGATATTTTTCCAAACAGTTCTAGTAAGAAATACAAATTCCAGAAAGACACCTCAGTTTCCCTTTACTATTGGGTTACTTTGGTATGGTTAAAAGCAAGTGAATAATTGAGACTGTGTTTCAAGAGGATAAAGTGTCCTTACACCCTGTTAAATGTTGACATGTTTCAGCCCCTGTGGTACAGCCACCAAGGGTCCATGGGTTTCGTCAGGACATAGAAGTATCCCCTCTGTGATGTAAGCTTAGTGTCAACTCATTCCATCCTTGTCAGTCTGAACACTCAGGACACCACTTCACATAAAACACACCAACAGCCCTACTTGCCCATTTTTTGAGGTGCAAAGATTCATGCCTGTAATGGAATAATTATATCCATTAGATGTAGTGAGCTCTCTTAGTATAATGACATCCATCGCAGGTATTCATGTCAAAAAGATGCATCAGGGATGCAACATATGCACGCCACACTCGCATGCAACTGATGCATCAGTGTGTCCCAATTTGAATACCACTATGCATCTAATGTAATACAGAAATTAAAAACATTTAGTTAGAACTCTTTCTGTCACACTGCACATGTTCCAATGCACTGCAATGTGAAAGCAGGTCACTTTAGTTTGAGATAGGTTCTTGCAGTCCTACCCTGTCTGATGTAGGCTTAGTGCCAAGTCGTTCCATCCTTGTGAGTCTGAACACCTAGGACAACACATAACATAAAACATGCAAACAGGCCTACATGCCTGTAAAAAAATAATAATATCAATCAGATGTAGTGAGCTCATTCTTTATAATTACATACATCACATGTATTCATGTCAAATAGATACAATAGAGACACAACAAATGCACTCCACACTCACATGCAACTGATCCATAATTGTTTACCCATTTGAAGGATCACTTTGCATCTGATGTAACGCACATTAAAAACATTTAGTGAGCACTCTTTGTGTTGCACTGAACAAGTTGCACAGCACTTCAATGTGAATTGTGAAAACAGGTTACTTTAGGTTGAGATAGGTTCTTGCTGTCCAGCTCTCGATTTGAATATAATTATTCTCCAAAAGGAAAAGCAGAGGCACGTCACAGTAAGAGACGTCTTACAGCTTGAACAAATAAGCAAATCCTCAGGGCCCCCACCTTCAAAGGGCCCCCTTGGATAGTGAACTTTGTCTCTATTAAACCTCTGTCTATTCTCTTTCTCCCTAAAAACCTCTCTTCCTACTTGTACCTCTGACTCTCTTTCTCTACTCAGTGTCATCTTTACAAATTTTGGGGTCCCGGCCAAGACATATTTCAACTTTTTTTTGTGACCAGGTTAATTGTTTGGCATCATGCTGGCTCAAATTAGCAGGATAAGGATAATACAAATCAAATGTGTTCCGTACAGGGCCTACAAATGTGTCTTGCCAGGGCCCCCTAAATCCTTAACATGACCCTGGCCCCAATAGTCACCCTTTATAAAAAAACGCAGTAAAAGAGGGACAAGGCTCGTATGTCAATGCAAAATGACCCCATAGTTTTCACCTTGTTTCCTGTTGGTAGCTCTAAAAGTAATTGTCACTCACCACTCCAAGTGTACTGTGCTGCAGGCATTACCTAAAATATAGCCCCCAAGTCCTCTTTAATACACAAATTCTACAAAGTTGTGCATGTCTTCATCTGTTATGTGAACACAATATGCATAAATGGTGTACACTCTCCTCCTCAGTTGTAAAATAGTGTACAGTCTCCTCCTCAGTAGTGCGTTGTCCATATAATAACCATGAATTGTGCATGTCTTCATCTGTGACGTGCTCAATATTCTTAAAGACTTCAACTGTTCATCTGTGATGTGCACACAATATTTCCACTTGTAACTCAGATTGTAGCTATAATATAACTATTTGTTTTTATTTGTTTATTGGTATTTCAATGCATCCTACACAAACAAATATAACAACATAGTCCGTTGTGCAAAGCAATGACACAAGTGATACATAGATAATATGTAATACTACTAGACGGAAGAGACAGCTGTATTACACCATCCTATCTAAGGCAGTGCAAAGAGTCCATAAAAAAAGTCCACAAGTCTGGTCTAAGGGCTGGGGTATCTACAATATGAGGGAACCACAGCCAGATAGCTATATGATGGGTTTCTGAACACTAACCCTTGTCCGGTTCCTGCTCCGGACTACCTTTATCACTTGGGTGCATGACTATACTCCCGGGGGACTGGCCTGTTCTGAGGTGCCCTCCCTCGCCCCATCGTTGCGAACGGGCCCAGTCCAGAAACGGGCCCCATATGTCTTTTGGCCTGGATGTGGATGGCATTAGTTCCCAGTTGTTAATTGTGTATGACTAAAAGTGACATCCTGTATCCAAGCGACCACAATGGACACCCTCCTCTTTCCCCAGTGTATAGCTACCCTCCACTTAGCAAAAAGCAATAACATGGCATGCAATTTCCGAGTCTCAGCAGGCGTGTCTCTTACATAACCCAAGCGGCTCGGGGTCGTTTGATGTGCCAAGTATATCATGAATTGTATTAAAAATCGCAGCCCAGTAGGACGCCAAAGGGAGGCAACTCCACGCCATGTGCATGAACGTTGACCCCATCTCCAGCAACAATTGTCTACCTTGATGCCCATGCGGTGTAGCTGAGAGGGAGTTCTGTAGAAGCGATGGATGTACTTAAAATGAATCAATCGCAAATTGTAGTTGGGAGATAACACCTTAAGTTGACTACAACAGAAAGCCCATTGGTCCTCCGTTATCTGGTTGTGTAGCTCCCAATTCCAACCACGAAGGGCTTTTGGCCGAGTGAGGGGAGCGGTATTGTGCATGTTGTTGTACAGGCGTGTTATGAGTTTCTGGGGGGAGGTTGTCTGAATGATGTTTGTCAGGTGCCAACAATGTGGGCAGGCGGGGAAAGCCGTGTGTATTTGTCTGCAGGTTGCCCTAAGTTTATAATAGAGAAAAAGCTCTGAATAAGTCCCAGCCCTCCCCTTCGTCGCTCCCGGTGGAGATCTGAACTCGTCCTCAGGATATAGATATGCAAATGTGTGTTGTCCAAGGTTTCTGGCTATTAATCTACTAGCTCCCTCTGCCATTGTGGGTCGATCCGGCATCGTCCGAACGCGCTGTCCTCTGCATGGCCACGGAACCTATCTATTTTATTACATTAAGATTTCTTTTACCGTGTCCTCCACTCCTGAAATTGTTGTTCGTAGGCATTGTTCCTTCTAAATGCGTCCATTTTAATTTACGCACCGTTGTTAGACCGAGACTCGGCGCCTGCTTCGTTGCCTCCACTGGCAACACGAGGCAATCTAAATATAGGCAATTTAACTAAACAGTCCTGATGATGATCCTGAATCCCTCTGATAAGGATCGAAACGCCGTCGACTCTGTTGTCCACCCTACACTTTAAATATTTCTATATATAATACATTGTGAAGGTGGCAATATGAATACCAGATGTTTCGCTACTCATTATCTCTAAAAAAGAAACATCATTGTAATTGCCTGAATGTGTTTTACTATTTGTTGGCTTGTGTCCCACTAAGACTCTACTTACATTCTCTGGATCACTGTTAACAACCTCTACTTATTAAAGTTGCCATGCCCGGCTGGACATTGGCTATAATATAGTTTCAATTTTGACTATATTCATTTTTTGCTCTACCATTTTTTTGCTTTCAGGGACCACTGTTTCCTGTAATACGTATCTACCCAAGGTCCCTGTCCAATTCCTTTGGGTGCCCTTGTCCCCCCTTTTTACATTGTGGGGATCATGGCATTGTGCGCTAGAGGGATGGATGGGGCATATAATATTTTCAAATGAGCTCTATCTCGAAGTGTGTCCCACGCCCGGCTCTGAGTGTCAACCGTGTCGATACCATCCCGCAGCCGTCGATAGGGCTGGTATACAGCCACCTGGAGGGGAACCGGCACTGCCCTGTCCAGCTCGACAGCCGTATGTGGCTGAAACGGGGTGGGGTGCAGCCAATACTGCAAAAATTGAGCTTGTGCGCAGTAGGCGTACAGCTGGACTTCTGGGGCCCCCAGCCCACCCTGAGTCAATGGCAACATCAGGAGTTCCCATGATACCCATGCCTGTCGGCCCACCCATACTATGGATATTAATAGAGAACGGACTGTACTCAAAAAAGCTTGGGTGAGGGGAATCAGAATATTAGCAAAGAGGTATGAAAATTTTGTCAGAACAACAATCTTAGCTACTGCGATCCTCCCAGCCAGGGCGAGAGGCAGCTTTGTCCATGCATTTACCTTGTCCTCCAGCCATGTAATGGCTCGCCCAAAGTTCATGTTCCAGATCTCTTGCACGTCCCGGGTGAGCCAGGTACCCAAATATTTCACCGGGCCATCAGCCCATTGTAGAGGATAGTCGATAGGGAATGGAGTGGCGGTGTCTGTATGTTGGAAGAGAAGGGGACAGAGGGGACATCCCTGCCTCGTTCCCCGCGTAACACAGAAAGGGCTTGACAGCATACCATTCACATGGGTCCTAGCTGATTGCTCCATGTAGAGCAGGCGTATGAGGGCCAGGAAGAGAGGGCTGAATCCCATTCTCTCCAGAACGGCGAATTGATATGACCACTCTAACGTTTCATCCGCTTTCGTGGCATCTAGAAATGATGCAATCGCTTGTGTGTGGGGATGTAAGTAGTGTAGTACAGTGAAAAAGGTATGGAAGTTCTGTGCCGTAGATCTCTCTGGGATGAATCTCGACTGATCTGGTCGTGCAATTAGTGGGAGCAAAGGCTGCAGTCTGTTCGTGAGCAATTTTGTGAAAATTTTGACATCCACATTAATTAGTGATAACGGTCTGCACAAATATACTTCAAAGTTGGGTTTCTCAGGTTCGAGCAGTGTAATGATAATAGCTTTGGCCATAGAGAACGGTAAGATACCAGTGGACTGGGCCTCTTCATAAACTGCTGTACGGTGTGGGGCCAGTTCTGCAGCAAACGTTTTGTAAAACGCAGTGGTTAGGCCATCTAGCTATAATGTTACTATTTAAAATGTTGTTTTCTTTAAGTAGTAGCTAAGGTACATAGGGCCAGATGTACATACATTTAGCCACAATTTACTGGTTGCAATTGTGACCAGTGTGGTAATTTGCGAACCAACCTATGTATTAATAGGTTGATTCACAAATTACCGATTTGTAGTGTGGTGCAATGGAACCTATCTCATGAATATTAATGCAAATTCCGATCCACTATGTATTGAAAACATCACAGAGATGGTGGCCTTTTGGTATCAGCAGACTAACATGTTTGTTATTGCTTTTTAATAAAGCAATCACTTTTATTTTTTAATTCATCCTGTCGGAAATAAGGCTTCTTGGGATCAGTGTGATGCTCAAATGGTCCACCTCTCAACAGCTCCAATTCTGCTTCCTGTTAAGGCACAAAAGCTTAAAGTGAGTGAGTGTGGGAAAGGGTGTTGGGAAGAGAACAGTGGGGGAGGAGACTAACTTTAAAGAAACATTAATAAATTAGACTCTCTAGATCACTCCCCATAAATATATGCTAATCCTCACTGCTTAAAACATGAGTTATTCACCTAAGGACGAAAGGGAGATTTCATTTCTGTGCTCTCATTTCAAAAGGTACTAGATAACAAGTTCCAAAACAAACACAGAAGTCAGTTACAGCACTAACTTCCATTGGTGAAGAATTCCTTAATCTTGATTGCTCGCATACAATTATCGCATGTCGTTGCCACAGCATGACCTTGCATAGTTGACTAATTCCCAAGATTTTCATAGAATACCATAGCATCAAATTATCAATGCTACTTGAGGCAAATTGTTCTTGATTTTAATTAACTCGACAGGAAAACCTTTGACTCAAGCCTAGTCTTCTGTACAACCCAAGGCACTCTCCAGAAGGGAAGATGAAGCGGAACAGAAACACCAACAGAGTTCCCTTTCCATCCGAGGATCCAGAATAAAGTGCATTGGTTGTTGGGTAGTGTTCCTGTCTACACATGTGCCCCACCCAAGATGGCTGCCACATGAAGACGTGCTCAGGAGTTTTGGACATGTAATCCCCAGAACAGACACAGGGGTAATCTCCTGAAGGGAAGGAGAAACAACACACATCATCACAGTGTTAAATCCCAGCATAATCATCATACACCTTAGTCCTAAATCTTCCTTGTACCAAGGCACGTGCCTGCCACTTATAGCTGTTTTTCCATATCGAGTGATGCAATGTGTCTCTGTTTTATTGTACAGTCACCCAGACTATCTACCAGGTCATTGTGACCCTGAAGGCACCTTGGCAGCGGCAGTCACCAGTGGGACGCAGATACAGACCTTAAAGGTAAAGTAAGTGCGCTTAAAAAAAAAAGAGTATTTGTTTTTTTGTTTATTTGTTTAAGAAGACGCAGTGGTCCTGTAAACCACGTCCTCCTCATAAACAAACTTTTTTTTACATTCGCAAAGGGGAAGGTGTCCCATGGGGATCCCATCGCATTTGCAAATGAGTTACTCCTATATGTTTGTAGTCGGTAGAGTTACCCAGTGGCAAAACATCAATACATACCATTCCATTTTTGTATTTGGAAGGGACACCCTAGACACAAGCCTTCAAATTATTGAACCAGTATTTGGTTGCAAACCCAAATTGCAGTTCTGTAAAGGGTTACTAAATCGATACACTGTGTGAATTGATACACCATCCAAATTCATACAATCTCCATGAGATCTTCCAAGACCATGGAGAAAGTGGAAAGAAGAGTTCATGACATACTTATGCAATTGAAAGTGATAAAATGTCAATAAGTAGACACAAGTATATTTTTTACAATACATTGTTTTGGTTGTGAGGGACACCAATCATTCAGAACATTACCATTTCTTCATAGGAAAGACAAGGAGGAATACATTGTTTTGCCAAAGCTATGATGCACATGGAAAACAGATTTAAACCCAATGCCACCACTGTTTTAGAGAGACATAAGTTGTATATTCGAGTTCAAAGAGAGGCAGAATCGTTTGATGTGTTCTTAGCAAATCTAAGCTCATTATCTATGTCATGTAATTTCTAAAAAAATAACCGATGGCATGGTGAGGGACCAAATTATTGTTAATATGAGCAGGAAAATTGGAGAACAATAAGGGATCACATAAATCCTTCTCTTTGCTGGAAGACTTTCCTATAGCTAAGATGGTGAAGCAATAAGAAACTTGGATGAAGTCTGTGACTGAAGTCAGAATTGAACAGAAAAAGCTGGAATTGTGTAGGATGACAAATCATAATGTTGAAGACAAACTGATAGGCTAGACATAGAACATAAATGTATGTGTCACAAATGTTGAAGCTACATTCTCATAGTTACATATATGTCCATCCCTGCAGTCAGGAAGAATTGAAAAAACTGTGGAAAGATGAGGTACTCTTATGGAACCACTACACAGCCTTAACTTCCATGGTAGCATGGGATCATGCAAGCTTCATTGTATTATCACTGAAACATTGTGAATTAAAGAGCCTTTTGTTCAGATGCTAACTTTCATCAATGCAGATATCATGTTCTCCTCTCACTGCATTCATGCAATAATAAATATGTTGTTTTTATTTTGTAATGACATGGATGCAATACCTGATGCAACTTTCGTCTGGGTCAAATGTCCACTTTTCACAATGTCAAGACTAGCTAAGAACACATACAGACATATAGTCGAAAAAGTGTACTCTGCGTTGGCGTCCTTTTACCTTCAGTGTTCATAAGGTAATGTCTGGGACACACACCTTGATGCACATAATCTATGTCAGACATTCATATATTTATGTCAGAAATTCCAACATCTGATAAGATTTAGGTTATAATGACTACCACTTGACCACTTGTTATAAGAGGTCCTTCACCCAGCTTATCGCCAGAGATTCTGACAGAGACTGTGCCACCTACTGCCACCACACTTCACATTTCTCAGATGCTACTTCTCACCTGAAGCCCAAAGCCAATACAGCTGAATACCGGATGAAGACAAGCCTGCTACAGAGGCATGTGTTTGCCTTTTGTGGGAAATACTGTCTTCTTGCCTCTGCTGATGAAGATAGCCTTTACTGTCAACAAGGTATGCAGTTTGTCTCATCTCCCTAAAAAACTCTAGAGTGCAAGTTGCTCTGCCTTCCGTGCTCTCTTGGTATAGCACATAGAATGAAATGTTAGGGTGTACGTGCTTCGATTACATTTTAAACATGCTAGAAATGTTTGTTTTATTCTTGTTATTTATAACATGTATTCTTGCTGTTTTTACATTCTGTATAGTTGTTTTAGACGTACAGAGAAACAAACTATTCCTGTAGTAATGAATACTTTTTACTTAAAAGTGGTCATTCTTCTTAGTACACTCCATCAATCAATCAATTAGGATTTATAAAGCGCAGCTATTCAACCGATAGGGTATCCAAGAGCTTGCAGCTCCTGGAGGTATATTCGAGCAGCCAGATCTTAAGGGCCATTCGGAATTCTGGAAGAAACGTGAGAGTCCGGAGGTGTGTGGGGAGGCTGTTCCAGGTCTCTGCTGTGATGTGGGAGAAGGAGAGTCCTCAACTTCTGCTTCAGTAGATGCAGGGTATGGGCAATTGAAAGCGAGGTGGAGCATAGTCTTCTTGATTAATGTAGGCAGGTCCTTGGTTGTGTAGAGACTTGAGTGCCTGGGTCAGCAGCTTGAATTGTCATCACTTCTGTACAGGGAGCCAGTGGAGTTTGCTGAGGTGAAGTGTGATGTGGGTTCGTCAGGGAAGACCGAGGATGAGTCTGACTGCAGAGTTCTGTATCATCTTAAGTGTCTGTAGAAAATGAGTGGCGATTCCTACATAGAGGGCATTGCCATAGTCCAGTTGACTGATGATGAGGGCTTGTGTCACAGTGTGTCTTTTGTGTAAGGGTAGCCACGTAACATGCACAGAGTGAGGAAGCAGGCAGAGGAGATGGCAATGATCTGTGATTTCATGGTAAGCTTGTTGTCAATGATGACTCTGAGGTTTCTTGCATGGTTGGAGGGAGTGGGTGCTGATCCTAGGTCTGATTGCCACCATGAGTCGTTCCAGGTGTTGATGCTGTTTTCAAAGATCCGTACTTCTGTCTTATCTGTGTTCAGCTGCAGGCAGTTGTTCTTCATCCAATCAGTGACATCTGTCATGCATCTGTGGAAGTTGGTTCTGGTGGTGGTGGGGCGCCAGTGAGTGAGAGGATCATTTGGGTGTTGTTTGCATAGGAAATTATGTTGAGACCGTGAGATCTGACGATGTTCACCAGCAGGATCATATATGTGTTGAAGAGCATGGGGCTGAGGGATGAGCCCTGGGGGACACTGCAGGTGATCTGCTTGCGATCAAGGGTGAAAGGTGGGAGGTGGAGCCTCTGGGTTCTTCCAGTGAGGAAGGAGGTGATCCATCTGAGCACGTACCATTGGATGCCGATGTGGTGGATTCTTTCAATCAGTGTGTGGTGAGATAAGGTGTTGAAGTCTGCTGATAGGTCAATGAGGATCAAATCTGCTGTTTCTCCTCAGTCGAGGAGGGTTTGGATGTCGTCAGAGGCCAGCGATCAGGGCAGTTTCAGTGCTGTGATTGCTGTGGAAACTGGACTGGGAGGCATCGAGTAGCTGATTCTGCTCCTAGCGTATCATGAGTTGATTGTTGATGATCTTTTACAGTACCTTCACTGGGAATGGGAGCAGGGAGAGTGGGGTCGGCAGAGGGTTTTTGCATATTCTGACTTCATCGATTTTTCAGGCGTCGGGAAATGTTGCAGTGGTGATACAGGTGTTGAGTAGGGTGGTGAGCTCCTGGAGGATCCTTTGGTTTCTGAGGTTGAAGATGTGGTGTGGGCATGGGTCAGTGGGAATGCCGGATTGGAGAATTCTTTAATGATGTTGAAAAGTTCCTTGGTGTTGTTGCTGCTGGTTTTGTTGTGTGTGGCAAGGGCTGTCTTTGTTGCCCTCAGCAGGCGGTGGTAGAGGTTGAGGGACAACTTGAAGCCTGCCAAGTCGGAGGTGTCATTGCTGGTGTGCCATCTCCTCTCCAACTCTTTGCTTTCTTGTTTAGTTGTTCTGAGTTCTTGGGTGTACCAGCTGGCCTTTTGGAGGATTTTTTCTGGATGTTGCTCTGGATGGGGATGATGCTGTCTGCGCAATTGGTGATCCAGGTATTGAAGTTTTTCACTCCATGTTCGAGGTTCGTGGCGGTAGCAGGGTTGAAGCAGTTTAGGGCATTTGCCCAGCTGGTCTCTGAAATTTAGTTTCACCTCCAGTGGGGAGTGTTAGTCATCTTAAGCGTGGCAGTGCAGGGACTGGAGATGCTGAAGTGGACAATGGAGTGATCGGTCCATGTGAGTTATTTGCCAAGTCTGTATTTAACGTGGTTGCTTGAGGTGAAAATTGGGTCCAGCATGTGTCCTGCAATGTGTGCAGGGTTGTGGATGATCTGGGTCAATCCGAGGCTGCTCTTACTGTTGAGAAGGTGTATGATGTTTTTGTTGTTGGGGTCATCGATGTGGAAATGTAGGTTGCCAAGGAAGATGTAGTCCTTGGAGTCTAACACTAGGGGTTCGATGAAGTCTGCGATGGTGTTGTAGAAGCTGGAGTGCGGGCCTGGGAGTCGGTATATGAGGGTGCCTCTGATGATTGTCTTGTCATCTGTGTGGAGATTGAAACTGAGATGTTCCATGCGGGTGGTGGTATTGGTGGTGGTGGAACAGTGTATGGTCTGATGGCTGTTCCTCCTCTGGGCTTGTTGGTGCGGTCCTGGTGAGTCATTTTATATCCATCAGGGATTGCTATGGCAATGTCTGGGGCAGATGTGGGTTTGAGCCAGGTCTCCATGAGGAAGATAATGTCTGGTACGAGGGTGGAAAGTGGTGAAGCGTTTCGTTAACCAAGAAGGCTGACAACACCCTCCGTCACTTTAGAAATGCAGGGCTGCACCATATTTACAAGAATATAGTGCAGCCCTGCATATCCCCCGGCGCTGGCACTAAGTTTAGCAGCCTAGCGCCTACTCAGGCACCCTTGCACCATGGTGCAAGTGTGTCTGCTTTGAGGGGAAGATTGTTTATGTACAGGAAGGTGTCTCTTCCTGCACATAAACAATCTTTAAATTGAATTTTTTCACTTCTCCTTGTGCTGCTTAATGCAGCACATACAGAAGTTACAAAATGTAATTTATTTTAAAATATTGTTTATGTGCAGGAAGGGTCACTTTACTGCACATAAACAATCAATGGCCTTTTGCTGTTTCTATGTGTTTCTATGCACAATGCAGCACACATGGAAACAGCAAAAATTAGGAGAAATAAAGCATTTCTCCTCATTTTGCCTATTTAAGACCAGGTTTTCCCAATTTTGACACTGCCTCCTATTTACGCCGCCCTTGTAAATAGGGGACAGCATCAAAATCAATGGATTGTCGCATAGTTCCTATAAATCCATATAGGATCTGTGCGCTTAGACAACATACACTGCGGGATTGGTGTCCAAACTGATTCCAGACACCCCCATCGGGTAAATACCAGCTAGCTCAAAGTGCCACTATAAGCCCCTCTTACCAAGGAAAGAATATAGTTCTTGACAATGATTGAACATGACTACTCTGTCCCATCAGTGATCGTGGAAACAGTACAGAACTTTTTGCTCAGTCACTCCTGCTCACTTTGTCTCAGAGAGATACACAGAAAAAACAGTGGGGACATTTACAATAAGTATTTATTGAACCAGCGTCATTTTAATCTAATCTAATGTAAAATAACCATAAGACAGAAACCGATATAAATGATTGTAAGCACCAACAGAGTAAAAGGATGGTAGATTTCTACCACAGTGCTAAAACAATGAATACAGGCAGGTATAAAAATACATTACAGTAATAATGCGTACTCCTATGATGCAACCCTAACTAGTTGCACCTAAGTGTACCTAGCATGAATGTAGGTGTAGAGCCAATAATTCCTCTAGGATAAAGTCAATCCCATTACCTGCAGTCAGAGACTGTGGGACCCTGTCTTGGTCTCGAGATTTACACCCCACGAGGGATGTCAGACCACTGCGAGCTGGAGTGTCTGCGCGCAGAAACCTCAGCGTCTTGCATCAGTGTGTCAGCATGGAAGTCCTTTTTCTCCTCTCTCTGCCTTAGGAAAGATATGGTGTTTATATACCCAAAGTGGAACCCTCATGGGATCTACCTTGCTGTGTCATGTCGGACTTAAGATAATGGAAGGAATGACCCTTATACATTGTTATTATGCATGAGATGGTTGTCCTGCTGAGTTTCCAAGAACCCTCATGCATAATGAATGAAGCTAGTTTTCAGGGAAACCCCCACATCCTGTAAGCAGTACCGTAACTAGGTAAAAGGACAATCCCAAGAACTGTTATGTATTGTAATGGTAGGGGAAATATAGGTGAAAGGTTTGGTTGCTACCTGAGCCTATATTGGGGTACCTATAAAAAAAATAACAGGGTGTTGCGGTGGAAAGCCCACCGCACCACCCATTGCCCTCCCCATTCACGCTAAGTGTAGCGTGAAAGGGTGCCTTATTTACAAGGCCGCGTTAACCCACGTTAAATGGCTTATCGCTGCCTTGTAAGTAAGGCAAAACCCCTATCGCTACCACAATGTCAGAAAAAATGACGCTGTGGTGGCGATAGGGACTTGTAAATATGCACCTTGGTGTTTTCGGACTGTAATATACTCATTGCCTCTGTGTATCGCCCCAGGGGCAATCACCCACACACTAGGTCAATCCACTTGCTCCTAGGCTTTGCAAAGAGGGGACAAAAGTGTTCCACAGATTTGGTGAAAGACAATCATGCAGAGCATAAAGGTGATATACTATATCATAAAGGTGATTTACAAATAATAACATGTATACTCTCTCCATAGTGCAGGAAATAGTGCATGTTCACTTAACTACAGCAATCTACAAACCTGCTGCCACCATTGCATCAATTCTAAGGGAGACTGTGATAGTTAATGGCACCCTTAAAGACATACTAAATACAACTCTGACATAATTACATGATGTGAGTTTAATCAAAAATGGACGAACCCAATGGTGTTGGTACGATCACTGGCAAGCAGTGCTTGGGAACCCACTAGGTGAGTAAAAGGCCCCTCACACACCAACCTGGTTGGTGTCATGCTTCATCATAGGGGCCCCAACCGGGTGGCCGAGCGCCTCCCGGTTGTGCTGCAACGCCTGACTACAGCGGAGCTGGTGTGGTGTGATAATGTGATGTGGTGAAAAGTTAAAAATACCTCTGAGAATCCTTGCCGAGGGAAATTTATTAGTGGCGGCTCAGGATATATTAAAATTAAGAATTATGTGAAGCAACTATGAAAAAGATTCAATTTCTAATAGTTGTCTATGTGGTTGGTCCAACCACATAGCCAACTATTAGAAATTGAATCTTTTTCATAGTTGCTTCACATAATTCACATAATTCACATGAAGCATGACACCAACCAGGTTGGTGTGTGAGGGGCCTTTTACTCACCTAGTGGGTTCCCAAGCACTGCTTGCCAGTGATCGTACCAACACCATTGGGTTCGTCCATTTTTGATTAAACTCATATATATTACAGGGGATACGGACGCACCCTTGCTTCCCTAGCTCTCTCATTGTTCTCTTCATAATTACATGATGTGACAGGAGCAATACTGTTTGTTGTAATTGCACCCCAACATCCAAAGCTCACAGAAGGGCCACTGTTTGTTACCGAACAAGTCTGTATATCATTCATAATCTGTAAAGTCAAATATGTGTTTGCGAATGAAGAAAAGATCACTTCCATGGATAAAAGTGTATATAGAGAACATATCTACATCTAGCCTGCATTTCAGGAAGTAAAGAGGTGATACTACAGAACTAAAATGATTAAATCACACCTTCATGAGTATGTTCAGAGGGATCGGTTTCTTGATATCAATTCAGAAAGTGCAAAGAAAGCGTATCAATATTTGCCTAATCGTTCTATTCTGATGACCCTACTTGGGCGTGGCCCTTTATTCTTTGTTGGCAAGAAACTGTGCATGGATGACATTTTTGTCATATCATGATACAGATTTAAGGTCTAATACCAGAGATTATACTCTTATGCCATTAATCCCTGTTGCATAAATTAGATTTTTGTTTGGTAAAAATGTTACTGGAGGACCAAGGAAACAATTCCAACCAACATGAACATCTGTTGTTTTAATGTTGTACACCAACATGAATTGAATTTGGAGTCTGGATGGAAAGCATAACTTATCCTTTGTCTTCACTCTCTATTTCCTCAACCACCATTGGAATTTTTGCAATTTTCTTAGGAAAATCAAGCAAGTTGAGTGCTGTACTGTAAAATGTTTGATGTTTGAGGTAGGATAGGCACCACTAATTTCTTCAGTTTTTAATTTGTTTTTAAATAAATGTGTTTGTGGATGGCCTGATCCGCAGTCCAGAGCAGGGCCATGTCGGATTGAGTAATATGAGTTTAAGGTCATTGGACAGTTTGGAATGTGTAGGAATTTGGCTTGTATATTTTTACTCCTTTCCCTGCATTTTTGTCTACGTATTTGCTTATAATACGTCTTTGTGTGTCTGGTCTGCTGTGGTGTGGGACCATTATTTTGTGTTTGAAAATACTTTTCACATTCTCAATGATGCTGTGCTAGAAATATTTAAAGGGCTTGTGTATAGTTTTGAATTCATGCTAAATTTAGTTCTTTTTTCTCTGCATGTGAAATTTGATGGCTGGGGTGGGAGTGTCTCCAGGAGTCCAGAGAAAGAGGAAAATAGATGGTTGGTTAATATGCAGTTGTGCAACTTTTGCTGCTGTAATTGTTGCTTAGGTCTGTTTGTGTTTGGGACATTTTTAAAGTTTATTATATTTGTTTTGCCAGTTTTCTATATACACAGATATTTTTACTCAATTAGCTTTTTTAATATGTATTTCTTGCTATTATATTGTACTTCTGGGCTGGTTAAAGTGGCAGTTGCTGTGGTGTCATGGTGAGCAAAAGAATGATGGATTTAGCCAGGATCTCTAACTGGGGGTGAGTGTTTGAAAAGTTTCAGCACTCCGTTCATTAAATTGTTGTGCTTGCTATGTTCACCCTAAGTAGTTTAGGATATGCCCGGACGTGGGTCTCTTGCTCGCTGTGCCACTGGATTCAAGCTAGCCTGGCTAATGAGGGGTGATAACTCATAACTGGTCCCAGGATGCTTGTCTCTAGTCCAGGAACAACCTGGCCTGGCAGTTCTGGCTGGACTGCTCCCATGGGGAACGTGGTCAACACTGATTTGCATATGGCTGGGTCCAACCTGGGGTAGCATGGTGAGCAAAAGAACAATGGCTTGCACCCAGATGTCTCAGCACTGGATTCATTGTCACTGACAAGAAATGTAACATTATCGATGCAATGGTAGATGGAAGATACTTCATAGTAGTATGTTTACTGTAATGCATCTACCTAATTGAGAAGTACTTCCTCAAAAAGGAGAAATAGTGACAAGCGCCGGTAGCAGTTGAGCACCATTCAGAGTGTTAATAGGGTCCAGATGAAAGCCCTCATAAAGGAAGCTCCAGTTCTTGGATATCCTCTCCTACACTCTGATATGGCTGTTTAAGCAGTACAGGTCTCTCAATGATTATGTGCTAGAAAGGTGTGGTGATGCAAAAGTCAAAGCAATGACAAGGTGGGTTAACAAATGGGCGCTAATGAAGTACCTGATCCAAATGATTATGATACAGGAAGACAGTAAGTAACATTTTACCATGAGTCAAGCTATCCCGTTGTCACACTTGCTACAGGCCCATTTGTGTAAAGTGAAAGAACCATGTACCAATGTCAATGAAGAGCTGGTTTGGTCAACATTCTATTCCTTTGTTTGGATACAAATCTCAAGGTACAACAAGTGGTCATGTCCCATGAAGAGTAAATATGTGCCATTATATTGGTTCCATGGTACAAACAACGGCTATCTCCTTTAATTCCTATATCTGCACTAAATGTCTCCATTTAAAACAATTGGATCATTAAGAAAGCATTTTAACTTGAAAATGAAAGTTTGCAACTTTGAAGGCAAACACAAACTCATGTGCCCTGTTCACCAACTACAATAGAGCACCTTTTGGCTCTGAGCCCAAAACATGTTGCAACTGCAGTAGCAACACGCACTAGTGGTAAAACAATCACCATTTTAAGACACACTTACTTCTAAATAAACAACACCTCTAATATCACTTCAACTAACCTCTGCAATGGGTTATTGATTGGCAGTTCCAGGACTTAAATCAAGCACACTGGCGCAGTAAACTTTGAAACGCACATGTCAACAACTATGATAATGAATATATTGCTATCCAGAATTCTGTATGGCTCAAGAACCATTGATTTAATGGCACCTAAAGAAGGATAAATGGTCAGAACTCAGAATGCTAGCAATAAAATATCCAACATGTCAATATGTCCTGTAGCCTGAGCACCCCTGAGCGTATTTTCAGTGTAGCTAGTGCAATTGTTACAGACAAAAGGACTAGTCTGTGTCCTTGAAATGTGGAGAGGCTACCGATGTACAAAATGAATATACATCACATCCCCGAAACTTCCGCTTCAGTAGATACAACAGTGCAAGAGGGTAATTTCTCAGACATCTCACGTGTGGGAGTGAGTGCCTTCAAGAAGATGTTACTGAATAGAAAGATGAATTAAATTCTGGGATAAAAGGTAAAACTAATACACTTGTAACAATATAAATGTCTGCTGTTAATAGAAAAGGAAAAAAACAAACTTTTACATTTGGTGAGCCAAGAACTGCAAATAAACCTAAATTATTCAGAATGGAAGGCTCAGACAGAAAATCGATGAGGACAAAACAATGTTGTCCTGGTGACCATGTTGTGCCAAAAGCAGCTATTTCAACCTATGGGTCAACTATAGACATTGCACTGAACAATGGTCTCTGAGTCTGCAATTTTCGAAAGAACAAAATGCCTCCCATGCCTAACCTTTTGATCCATGCTTGGCAGACAGTAAAGATTCAAAGTAAGGCAATGCTTATGTCTGTGGCTTCCCTGGCACATCACAAGTCATTAATTGTTGTGGACATGATAAGCATATCTAAACATGGATTTTTATTTGGCTGATTATCTATTCACAGTACATTCAGCTTGGTGCCTTGTTGTCTGGGAGAATGACCTTAGTTAATGGTGCACACGCTAATGTTCCTTACTATCTGTCTCAAGCACCAAGTTTGCCTTGATTCTCAAATAATATTGGTCTTTTCTCATTCAACAAGCCTTCTTTTCTACAAGAAACCTTCATGGCTTTCCTGCTCTGTGGTGCAGCCCAATTCCCAACTTGAATGTATCTTTCATTTTAATTATTAAAAAGATTTTTTAATTGTGTGTCCTCCCTATTTTGAATTCCATCATAGGTTACTAATGTCGGAGTCTGTGGGCC
This sequence comes from Triturus cristatus, assembly GCF_964204655.1. Classification (NCBI taxonomy): domain Eukaryota; kingdom Metazoa; phylum Chordata; class Amphibia; order Caudata; family Salamandridae; genus Triturus; species Triturus cristatus. Next base: position 440,441,349 of record NC_140582.1, on the reverse strand, counting down.
ACAGAAATCTGTTTGAATATGTTAACTTTACTGTCATTTTCCTTCCACGGTAGATAAACTATGCCCATAAAGTAACTTTCTTTTTCTCTCTCAGCTTTTCTCTAACTCCCTCTACAAATGAAATTTTAACTCACTTCCCCGAATTGTAAGCTCTTTTGTGCTGTAATCTGTTTTCACTATCAAAAGATCTACCTTCCGGGGAGGTTGGATTGCAAATAACAGTAAACGTTTACAGAAAAGAGGATAAAGAAATTGAAAGTTGCCCACAACATGCCTTTACCCTGCCCTTGACTTGAGAAATTGTGGTGCTAATTATTATACTCAATTGTGACCTTAGGCTAAACAAATGTAAAAAAAAAAAATAGTATGCATTGTTTATGATCTATGCGCCAAAGAGAATCTAGTTGCCCAAGGAGCATCTTCCTTGTACCTGGTGTAGGTGTTCAATAGAGTAATTTGTATTTTCCAACAACTTATATATGTTTAGTAGGTATAATAGACTATTTTATTATTTGAAATGTTTAGGATGCCTGAGTGAATTAGTTCTTATGATGACAGGTATACCAGACACCAACACATGTGTTTAAAAAATGTAATCAGGTTGTAAAATTAATCTGCCAGAGAAAGTGGCTTATTAATTTAGGAATCACGATTTATTGGACATTTCATGGATGGTTGTTTCTGTACCAATTCCTTCTATGCCTTATTTTTTAAAAGACTCTGTAGTAAAGCACTACAAAGTTAAAAGTGGTATAGAGATAGTGGAATACTGGCACAGGAAAATGAAACCAAAATATGATGAATAAGGCCACTTTAACTTTCTGATAGAAAAACACAGTAACCAAAAGTGGAAATATCATCCTTCCTAGCCCAATTTCCAGGGTCAAGGAGATGAAAACCATGACTGCCAATTACCAGTCATCCGTACATGGCTTGTTGGTTATTAGTGTATCAGAAACATATCAACATATAAAGCAGGATTAGAGGTTAAGTTATGGCACATACTTCTTAATTTTGCCTGTTAAGCTTTGGTCATTCAATCTCATGAGGATATTCTGGAGGCTGGACACAGTGTGCTAGAGTTCGCATAGTAGACATATTGTTTGGACAAATAGTTTCACATTGAGACTATACCCAGGCCATGCAAAACCAAACCGAATTTCCAAATGTTCCCACTAGGCAAGGATAGACACAAGCCACTATAACTTACATTCTACATATGGATGGGAGGCAGCAAATTTAATAAAACTCTGAGAGTGCTAGGTCGCTTATTATGAATACAGTTCTAATCAAATGAAGAAGAGGTAACCTATCTGCACTTGATAGTTCTGTGCAGCTAATGCAAAATAAAGCCTAGCTACACTTAAATCTGAATCACAGGCTTCATAGGAGAAAATAATTGGATGATTTTGAGTTTTATTGGTGGATTGTCTGTTAAACATGTTGGAAAAATGTGCAACCTCTGCCAATACCACAGCTGGAAATCAGTCAGATTTAGGGGTGACACAAGATACTGTAACCACCATTGAATAACTCACTTTAAGTGACACCTTCCTGTGGAAAATCCACCACTGTCTCTCAATGCTGGAGGAAATTCTGCCAATGAATGTGGGCATTAAGAATGCCCCTCAAAGTGGGGAAATGCTGCTTATACCAACTTAGTTGTCTAATATGCTAAGCATTTTAGCTCAGTATTTTAGAGGCACTTTGCCTACCTTGTCCTGAGAACCAGCCACCATGGTGGTCTTTCACGATATAACTACACCATATGATGGAGGACCAGACTCTGAAGATTGAGCCCATGATGTACCATTGTGTTTGAAGATCTGAACTCAGAATCAAGCCAGAGCCAATCGTTGAGCCAGTGGTGTCTGTTCCATTTCCATAGTTACCACCTAAAGTATGCAGGCAGTAATACCACTGCAGATGTGGAGGAGAATATGGTGGATCCTCATTAGAAAACTTCTCAGAATTAGGCTGTTCATCTGTAGAAGCTAACCACGCACTAACATGTAACAAGTAACAGGTGTGTGACCTGATGTTGCTAATTTTCAAATAGCTCGTCACTGTCTGGCACGGCTCAGTGGGTAAAAAAAAATGATGGACTAGTATGTGGCCCCAAGCAATTGCCAGTGTTTGAGGCTATTTGAATCACCCTTGTGGTTTCCTCAACAGGTATTTTTATGGGAAAACTAAGCCCATCAGCAGGGATTTCCTTTAACAATAAACTCACTATGTATTGTATCTCACAAAGTCAGGAGAGAAGGTCAACTTATTTTGATAAACGTCTAAGATCTATGAATGAACAAATATTCCTGGTATCTTCACTTTTGCCATTCATCAGATTACTGAGAGCCCACCTATTTCACATCTGCATCATGTTAAATAAATACTCCTCTCCAGTGAACTCTCTCTGTTTTTAATCATAGCTCAGTCTGCTACTATTCACCATTACTTATCATAGCTTTCTGGTGGTTTATAAAGTGCATCTCTGCTCTGGAGGAGGGTCATTGTTAAAGAAATATCTGTATCAATAAATCAAATAAATATGTGATTAAGTGCCTGATTCAGCAAGGTGAGAGGAGTGCCGGAAAGTACTCTGCACCTTTCCTAGGGTCCAGCATAAGGGACTATAGCAACTATAATAAGTGATGGCTAATGGATTTGCAAAATGGTGGGTCACGAATTTTAGATTGGAGCGGTAGCACATTAGCCAGTACAGCTAAAACTGGAAGTGTTATGTGGTGCTATGGGCAAAGATTCCAATTTCTATGGACTCACATATTTACTTTTCAGTGAATTGAAATTGCATTCATATTGCACTTACCACCCCTGATTTGCCCAGTGCAATGATGCTTGCACTGATTTTTGGAGATTGAAGGCTTCCAGCCCCTCCATGGTTTGTTATAATCCCACAAATATTACCTGTATGTTTTTAATGTGTTGTTAATTTTAATATATAATATTTGTACAGTGTAAAAAGCACAGTGCCACAAAGGAGCTTTACATAGGGACAAGAAAAAAGCGTTAAACTCTTTGAGTTGATAATTGTAACCCTAATTTTCTTTCGGGTGGTAATTTGAGAGCACTGCACCTGAGCCACGCACATAACAGTTCTCTCCAGGCTCTCTCCTCCCTCAGCTCTACCGAGGTCCCACCCTGTCCTGCCTACCACAATCACAATTATGCACACACACACAATCACAGCCATGCACGCGCAAACACAAAAGCTCTTAATACAATTTTAACTTGGAACTCTGCAATTGACCTCTCCATGATTCTTGCTCCAGGATTCTAACTTTCTCAAATTGTGCACCTGTCAACAAGCAGAAGCTGTTATGAATGATAGTTTTTTTCTTTTCCTGGCCTGGAACACAAGCTTCTGCCTCATCAGATGCCAGGGTGGGGCTGGAGATGAGCCCTCCTCCTCTATCCTGCTTTCTGATAGGACAATGGATGAAGAGTGTCAAGCTCCACCAAAGCATCATTAGCAGACATGCTGCAAGGCCTGAGGCAAGTGTTTCATGCCTGATGTGTACTGTGAATGTGTGAGGTGTGTTTAAGATGCCTCTGGCTGACACATGTGAAGTTCGACAGGGACAGTGCAGCCTCCTTTGTTGCTGGCATGATGTTGCACTTTAATTTAAAAACAGATAAATGTTTTCCTGTAAAAGTGCAACATTTCAGCAGGTATTTGGAAATGAGGTAGGCCGGGCCATTTATTAGTGGGTCGATGCCCCTGCCCCCTATGGGTGAACCGCCACTGACTAAGATGCTTTCATCTCCCCGGTGCTATAAACCTTTAGTGCCCACCCTGCGTAGCCTGTCGTTAATGGTTATGATGATCAATACAAAATGACCTATTTGCTTGAAATTAGCGAAGAACAGGAGGGTAGAGGGAAATACGTGATTTTCTGTGCATTTATTTTCATGCTAACCTTAGGTTATGTTTTAATGAAATAATATTCTTCCGCATTGAGAAAATAAATGATCCAATAAGCAAACCCATAAAAATGCGCAGATATCGTCACCCAGCCACTGAGGCAATCTTGTCTTTAATTGGTCCCAGACGCAGAATATTAAATTGAGCAGTTAGACCCAAATGCAATGATTACACTTTCTTTCCAACAATATGTGCTGCAAAGGAATACACATTTGCATCTCTGCCCACCAAGGAAAGCTTCTTTTCTGGATACCTTAACATTGTAAATCACATGGAAACCATGTTGAATAAACCTACTTACATGAAAACATTCAGCTATAAACTGACCAATATGATAACAGAAAACGAGACACATTTGTTCAAAGTAATTAAGCACCAAAATTGCAACAACAGATAAATGAACACTGAAAACATTAACACTGAAAACATTTTTTCACATGTTTATACTTTTTTTCCAAACGTGCCATATGCACATGAATTAGCATACAATATACAAATAAATGAGTGGCCATCAGCCAGGCACACTTCCTCTGGAACTGGAGTTCACACCTTTTCTGGCAGCTTTGACTATATCATCAGGCAAAATACCATTATTTACACTGCAAAACAGCCAATGGAGGAGGTAGTTGACACATTACCCCATTTTATATGGTATGGTGTGCTGAAGCAAAATTTGAGTAACACTTGAACAAATAAATAGATGAGGATGGTTGCACGAAAGTGTCCGTTGGTATCTATACATGCAGGCATTTTTATTATGTTTTTTTGAACTAGGAAGTTGGAATTGTTGCTAAAGCTGTTCCTAGGGGAAACCTAAAAGGCATATACCTCTGCAAGAATACACTTTTCATATCACAATCATCACATTGAATGTCATTGCATGCACTCACCTCCAAGTTCCATAAAAGCACTCATGACAGCATTGACTACAGACGCCCACATGCTTATGGAGCGGAGTAATTTTGTTACCATTCTAAGATACAGTAGGAGTGCATCATAATCATGCGTAGTCAGTACTTGAATATTGCACATTTAAAGTAATACACATGAAAAAAAGTTATGAGACTTGTAACTGTGTGCATAAAAATGTGATTAATAAAGGTCTTTGTAACATTTACAGAATAATATATTAGGAGAGGTTAATGTTTAGACATATCTTATTGTGAAACAAACAAAACAGAATGTGTATGTGTAGACTAATGTTTAAAGATTTATACGTGTAACAAGAAATTATGTTCAGGTTGGTGTATTTGAAACAACAGTTTTGTACTTCTTGCATTTTATTCATGCATTAAGAAGTTGCATTTGCTATATATGTAGAAATGTGCACATATTTGTAACCCTGTGCACTTTTAAACTGGCATAAGTTTGGGCCTCAAGAACCATTTCAGTACAAGCTCACGTTTAAAGTATAACATGTAATTCTTATTTAATCTTCAATGTAGAGTGTATACGCTTATATTTTTGTTTCCACTGCAGATGCGGACAAAGCCTAATTAACTTGAAAAGAAGGGTTTCTGTTGGAGTTAGACAGTAAGGAATGAGAAGATAGATCTTGGCAAGGAGAGATGTGGTAACAAGCAAGGAGGCGAGTTCTAATGGAGGAGGAGAAGAATGTCCAAGGACGAATGAAGTAGCAACTTTTTGATGTGGGAAAGGTGTAGCCAGTAACCAATTTGTGCTGGAATCATGGTGAGTTACTAGATAGGCACGTGACTTACCTTGAGTGTAACTAATGTATTATACTGTAACATAGTGAGGCTCAGAGAGACATCTTAGGATTTCATGAGGTACAGACCTTTGCTCCTGCTTTGAGTGGCTTCATGCCACTTGACCCTTGGTTGGAGTTTCTTCTAATGATGACTCTGACAGCTGACACCTTTCCAATATCACCTTTATTCACTGCTTCCTAGTTTAGGGTTGTCCCTTTTCACGGCTGTGTAAGGAGAAATAGTGTGCGCATGCTTACTTTTGACAATCATTTGATGCAATTTAATACTCAATTATTTTTCCTGATTACTTGCAATTTTATCATGGAACGAGTCATCAACTTTTGTAAATCTCTTTAGGAGATTTAGACTCATGTTGTTTGTTCTGTATTTCTATATGCTAAAGCTGAGGTTGATTTATATCAATCTGTTTCTAAATGTATAATTAAATTGTACTAATCTCAGATTTAGTTGTTGATTAGATTATTGTGTGACCCATTTGGTTACACAGTATTGAAATTTAAATGTTACTGTAAACTCCCTCTTACCTAACAAGCTGCTAAAATGACCATGTGGTTGAGTAGGGATTTTTCTGTGGACCCCAGCTCTTGCACTGACTTGAATGAAACTGCCAGGATATTTAACACTCTGGAATAAAAGGAGAAGAACAAGGGCCTGTGGGAAAACGATCATGCAAATAAGAGTGCTCAATAAACAGTACAGACCAAAACTAAAATGAATATAATCAATCAGTGACATCAACACAACCCTGTAACACGTAATCTAGAGAAATGTGCCATACAGCTTGCCATCTGAGATAATGCTGCTACGGGTGCTAGAATTCTTTGACACTCGGTCACTTCAAGGATCAATAGGAGAAATGTTTTACACATTACAACTATCTACAGGGTACTTTGAGAAGACACTAAGGGCTTGATTTAGATTTTGGTGGGCAGATTATTCAGCAACAAATGGATGAATATCCCATCCACCTTATTGCCAATGCAACATATCCTATGGCACTGGTAATATGGTAGATGAGATATCCATTACATTTGTGATGGAGTAACCTTTCTGCCAAACTCTAAATCAGACCCTTTTTGTTTTGGTGAACCATATTTTCATAAGTGTACCAACACCCTGTTTTCCCATTTGTAATATGTTGTGGATTTCCTATGATTTTACAATTGAATATCATCTCCCAGAATATCACGGTACATGAATATCGAGGGCAGACTATTGAATGGTAAGTGAATATAGGACAGTATAGATTTGCTGCTCCTAACTCCACATTTACGTACTTGAAGATAGATGTATCGCATAGGTTAAATGTTTGGAGTTAGGTAAGAAAGTTTAGACTTACTAACTTACCTGTTAATATTTGTTTAACAATATTTTGACCTTGATATTGCATCTTAATAGTATTCTGGGTGCACACCTTTCTGATAATTGTGGTCATATTGGGGTAAAAATGGTAGGAAATTGCATTGTGTATATGGGCACACGGTTCAGAAATGTAATCCAGAGGATTTCAGATTTGGCATTGATCCATAATTAATTGTTGTATTTTGTGATATTCTCCTGGACTTTGCACAGATCATGTCATTTACCTCTTTGCTCGATTGCCACCTGCCAATTTGAGGATCTGATAATCTTTTTGGTGAAGTTCATCTTCAGGATTGCAGAATGGTTTCATTACTTGTACAAAAGAAGTGACACACAGAATAACAAAGAGATGATCGGATTCTTGATGAAGGTCACTAACCCCTCAGAGTTTAACCATTGGCTGAAACATGTAACTTAATATATGATGCCAGAACAATAGACATTCCTGGATATCTCCTTTTGATTTTAATCTAATCAGAGACACACAAAAATAAACTTAACTTTGGATGACTTACTAGATGATTTTAGTTTTTCTACTAGATTCTGCATCTTACCCATCGATGAATAGTATACAAGGGCTCATCAAAATGTTTGAGCCCATCCAAGCACAGCTCTGTCTTGGATGTGGATGGGACCTTAAGAGGAAGCATGCCATGAATAGTGGGTGAAGGTTTCAAGTCTAAAAATAATTTATTTTCTGCTACAAGACAACTGAATAGCTATATTTTTCACTGATTAAGCAGAATATACCCTATTGCAATACCTTCATTTCAATGTTACAAAGGCTTGCAGTGGATTGTGACAGATGTGTTGGAATGGGTAAATACAATGTCAATGAGTACCATATTGTGTGCAGGCCCGACAACAACAATACGATAAATGCAATGCCAACGTTTGCCATGACCTGTGCCCATATGAAAATGTCAATGCTCATACATACAATGTCAAATATGTCTTAAGCTATGCCTACGCAACAGCGATGATACCAGTAGTAGTAATGTCAAGGTATGCCATAAAATCCAGGTACAAATGACAATGGTGTTACCAGTAAAAGTGTTGTCAATGTATGCCATGATCTAAGGCTGTAGAACCATGTCAATATCGGTAAAAACACTACTAATGTATGCTATTACAACTGTACACACGCTATTGAGAATGTCGATAAAAATGACACCAGTGACTGCCAAAATGTTTTTAGGAGTTCCAGTGAACTCGTACCATTGCTATTGGATTTACCCAGGGTGACCTCCCCATCAACTACAAGTCAGAGATACGTGATCAGACAGGCCCTGTGACCCATGACTATTGACAGATCACTGGTGGGGTCTCTTTTAACTAATAGATAAACGCATGCCCAAGGAATACCTTAATCTATCCCACAGATAGTTACACTACAAACAGGTCTGCAGTAATTGGAACCAATAAAACATGTTTGGCCAAGGGCTCGCATTCCCCAAAAATACCACAAAGCAAGATGACACATGTAGATAGAAACTCAGCCAATCAGGATACGACACACATACCACATGTAGTGATCACGTGTTCCTCATGCCGGATATCTAGACACATACACACTGACCCACACTAGCTCTCCCCGTGGTCGAGAGCCATCTGTGTCCTTATCAAGATGCCCAACCCTTTCAATTTATGACTATAATTCCTTTTAGGAATGTAGAGATCAGTTTATGATACTTGCAATATGTTTATAAAACCCGCCAAAACTTTGTACACAGTGAGAATTTCCTTAGACGCATTCTGTCAAGACTCTCCCAGATGCTGCATTGAATTAAACCAACTTGTTCTTATTTTGCCAGACGACTCTAGTCTTTTCATTTCTTTAAGGTAAATTCATATCCGAGCAGCAGATGTGTATTTCATGAACAACAGAAATGTAAATGGATAATACAAGGAAAAGCAAACATAAGCAAGCCAATAGTGAACTATATTAATCAGAAAGGATACATTTGGTTTTCATTTGTCAACAAAGTAGGAACTTCAGATGTGTGAATGTGAAGGAGAAACGCAAAGGTGAAATATCACAACACAGACAAAGTAAAATCTGATTTGCTCAATCTTCACTGGGTAAACCTGTCGAGGTGATGACAGATTAAAGGCAGAAGAAATCACCAAACAAAGGATTATGCTATCCTCCTAAACAAAGTAAACCCTGACTGTTGCAAAGTCATCCGGTGCCCTGGGCACCCTCCAACTTTTTGCTGAATGGCACTGGTGGTAACTGACTCTGACTGACCCTGGGCTCTGCCTAAATAGGCCCAGCATCAGTGCTATGCTGAAAACAACTAGAATACAGTGAAAACACCTACATACTCTAGGGTACACTAAGGGTTGGGGTACCCTGTGATTGGCATGACCTACCACATAGGGCCCTAGTACATAATAGGGCAGGGCAATTGAAACTACCTATCAGTCCCGAGTATATAATAGAGCATAGTAGATTAGAGGCCAGCAGAACTTTCTGCACTTGCATGTGTGCACTGCTAAAGCCTGAGGTCAGTTTAAAAAGTGGCTCTGGGCTACAGGACTGCTTTTAAAAAATAAATTGTGCCCAAACTCCACATTTGTGATTGGGGCAATTACAATGGTTAACCTACAATGTTTGGGCATTTTAGGTACCCCCAGGGTCTCCCCTTGGTGTCCCAGGGGTGGGGGTCAGGTATCTATAAGGTGGACCCTTATAAAATGAGTTTTATATGCCCTGGGTAAAGTGAAATTGCACGTTTTACTCCCCACATTGTGATAAAGTGCTGCCCAAAATGGACTTTGGTTTTAGGAGCACTGGGAGGATCTGCAATATTTTTACATATTCAGAACCCCTAAAGTCTCCCCTAGGTGTTCCTGGGGTAGGGTCCTGTAGATATAAGTAGTGTACTCATAAAATATGTTTTTATAAGCCCTGGTGCTGTAAATATGGCACAAGTCACTATCCCATGCCATAGGTTAATATTAGAAAAAGCTACTAGTTAATAACTGGAGAAAGAAAAGCCATGAAGCTAGGATTAAAGGACTCGGTAGAATGGCAATGATCAATCCAACAATATGGTATTGTTGAATTTATTGTAAAATGTACAGACAAGAAGTTATAAGACTTTTTTTTTGTCTGTAAGCCAAAATTCAACCCTGTACTGCTCTGCCCTGATTGGTCAGAGATAAGTGGGTGAGCCTGGCTGCTTTGAAGAGGTGATAAATGACCTCTGGTGTTAGGAAGCATCACGGGGAGGAGAGGTTGCTGGGCATAGGAATGCCAGAGCAGGGGGAGGAGTCTTAAACCATGGACTTCAAGCGAAGGGGAGGACCCCTGTTCACTTCCAGCTGGATGCTAGGATTAAGGAATGAGCAGATGCAAGGGAAGAGACTATGGAGTTTAGCCATCCTATGGGTGTGTTTAGCCAGCTCTTCTCTCCCTGCTGAAAATTCTGACATATTGAATTTTGGAAGAATGGTGGTTTCAGGGTTAGCATTTTGCCACACTCTGCATGAAGTGGTCAGACCTTTGGGTGGAACTCTGCCGCTCATTGGACTGGAGTGCCCTCCTGCATGAACCCAGAGAACACTGAATAAGTATCGGAGCGGAACGGTGCCTCTCAGATCTGCTGCTTGAAACTTAAGAGAATCAGAAGGGTCTGTACTCTGGAGATTGTGCCTTTTGCACCATTTGAAACTACAGCCCTGTGGATCAAACCTGCTTCAAAAGGACTAAAGAGTGGACTCCCTGCAAGCTACAGGTTAACAGAGCTCACCTGGACCATCACCACAAAGAATCTCCAGCCAGGAATACTACCAGTGGAGTTGTAAGGGTTTTGTCCAAGTGGATGGCGGGAATTGAAGTCTCACACTTTCAAGGACCCTCTTGGAGATTCCAGAACCTTAGATTGTGTGTTGGATATATTGGGACCAGCAAGAAGAACTTGAGGAAGGGGTTCTAACAGGACCCAGCCTGCTAGAGGGGATGAGAGATCCTCCAGAACAATTGCTAAAGGTGAATGTGTCCCTGTCAGAGGCAACAAAATGACTAAAAGGGGCACTGTTGGTTTCTAAGCACTAGAAAATGACTAATCTTTAATAATTCGTATCCCTTGTTCCCTACAGTGTTTTGTTTTCAATTTGGTGTCATTTAAAAGATTAGAAAAAAATCCAACTTTTATAAATTGGTTTTGGATTTTTATTTTGTGCTGTGTCTTAATTATTTACTGAATTGGTGTTTTTAAATGCTTTCCATACCTGTATTTGAAGTTAAGCCTGCCTGTTTGCAGCCACGTTACCAAGGGTTGAGCATAAGAATAATTTTCTAAGACCTATTCTGAGCCCTATACTGTGTTAGTGGAATTATTGTCAGTGGCAGACCTACATTTGCCTCTACCAATAATCCACTTTCCAACACTGACGTTTGCAGATTTTATGATATAGATTAGGCTTGCATTGTGCAACATATTTTATAGGGCAGTTATCTACCTCAGACACCTTATTCAGTTGTTGCTAGAGGTTGGTTAAGAAGGACATAAGGCAACCAAATTCCTTCCGAACTATCATGGAAGAGTTACACAGTCTAAAGAAAGAGACTAGATTTTAATGCTTAAAAGTCACCAGGATTAACCTTGGACAGATTAATTATTAACTGATCACCCAGGAACATAAAGCAAATTGTTTCTTACAAAACGATCCGTTTGAGAAAGAGATGCAAACGTGTAATAGCAAATCAACTGATTGATTGCAGTCAGTTTTAAATAAAGCAACCCCATCGGTTAGTAACACATCCCATTGCTGAACAACAATGTTTCCTTGTTCGCAGTGTGTAGAGTCTAGATGTTTGTGGTATTGTAGCCCTGATATGTAAACAAATCAGACCAATAAAGAAACATGTACTGAGCTCATCTAGTTCTACATGCAAGCTAAACAACAGTGATGGTTAAAGTACTTAAATAGCTCTTAAATGCTCTTCTGTTTAAATATCTTTAGCCGTCTGGGTTCCTGGCTCCATAGCCTCTTACTTCCAGAAAGAGACAGTCACAATAGGTTTTCCCGTTGTGTTTTTACCAATGACTAGGATAATAGATCAAGATAGAATGATGGATAGAATGTTTTAACTAAAGACCACAGTACTGTTTCAACAGGAATCTTATAGTACAACTGTCATTCCAGTCAAGCTTGTAAATTAAGGTCGGTATTAATCTTCCTAAGATTCAAAACAAAATGCAAACCGCTGACGGTAGCACAGTTTGCGTTGGTACTCCCTAGGACGTATATAGGTACTCTAAAATGTTTCCAATTAGAGGTGGAATATTTAGGTCCTTGTTCTAAGAAAACTGGTATCTGTATGGCAACTCTGGTCCCTTGAGCTACCAATACAAGGGATAGCTGTGAATCAGGAAGAGGATGAGACACACAAGCGGATAGGGATTCCGAATAGGACCCTGAGCAACCATAAAAAAGAGGAATTACCTTGGGATTAATAATTCCAGGTTTGATTCCTGCTGTAATTTATGATTTTCCCCCAGTTCACCAGCAGGAATTTCCAGATGAAGCCAAACGGATCTGTAGTGCTCATGTGGGCCTCCAGTGCTTAATGTGATCTGGTGGTTGCTGGTGAAGGCCACCAGCCCTGCTTTTTCTGCCTCAGAAATTTAACAAAGGCATGAGAGGGGAAAAACAAACAAAACATTAAGATGGAAGAGAAAGATGGAATAAACGCCATAATCTGAGAAAGCAGGGGCCTGCAAGAGTGACAACAAGTGGTGGGGAGTGGCTTGCAGTGGATTAAAGAAGCATGAGGTAGATTCAAGACTAGCAGCCTTTGTATGAGGCAACCAACATTTAATTGCACCAGCTGGGAGTTTCTGAGCATAGCTTTGGGAACCCACAATTGTTTTACAAATTAGCCATTGGTCTCATAATTGCAATTCGTCCATTAGCTGCTGTTACCAGCCAAAGAGGGTGCATGATAAAAACCACAGTGATCAAAATCACCATGGGGCATATTAACAAGGGCTTTAACTCCGCTTTTTTGGCTTTAAAAGCCAAAGAAGCAGAGATAAAAATATCGCCCAATCAACAACAGGGTGCTAACATGCAAAATCGCATGTTAGCACCCTTTTTCACTACGCTTCCCTTTGCATCTCTAATGAGATGCAAAGTGGGCATTCCAGGGCAAAATAATAGGAGAAATGTCGCTAAGTGGGTGTTCAAAAAATTAACGCTAAGCGCCCTTAGCGTTAATTTTCCCCGTTCGTTGTTAATATGCCCCCATATGTTCACTGTGCCAACATTTTCAAACCAGTGTGAACGAGTAGTTTAACACTTTAAAGTTGCACAGTGCTGTCAAAAATCACTTAAATACTTCCAGCATCTGTTTTGTGTACTACACTTAGCAATTACTGTTGACATCTGACAGTTGTTATGAAATTGTTTAGAAGTTAATGCTTTTAATGACAATTCTCCCTTTCTCCACTTTCCTTGACATTGTTTTTAATGATATACTCTCCACAATTCTCGTGTGCAGTAGACCTCATTACTTAACACGCACTTTCATGCTAATGACAGCTGTCCTCATCTTCCATCTCCCTAGCAATTCTGCAGATTTTTACATTTAAGATCGCTAATGCTTCTTTCATTTATTGTTTTAGGAAAAGACGGGACTAAAATCATAAGAAGCAATAATTTGCACAAACATGAAGGGAAGAAAAGAAGCCATAACTTGCACCTTCTGGATTACCTGTTGTTCCCTATCATCCCATTCTCCCTTTTCCCTTTCCATTAATCTCTCTCCCTGTTTCCTTAACTGCTAATCCATCAGCAGTGGACTCATGTGTGTTAATATTTAATGGGGAGAGGATGTAGCCTAACAGCTAGGGCGGTCAACATTAAATCTGGGGAACCGGGTTTGAGTTTTGACAATGACGCTCAACATCCTGTGATTCTGGGCAAATCACTTAATCTCCCTGTGCCTAACAAAAATGAATGTGTCACAACTGGTGCTCATGTAAAGCACTCCCATACCCAATACCTTCGAGTCAAGTTCGCACTATATAAATCTCAGGAAAAAATAAAAGTTTCTTATTTCTATTTTTCAGTATCAGTCTTCTTCTATCCTTTGCTTACTGTTACAAACTAGCAAGTAACTCTATTAGTATGCAGAAATAGGAATGTCTGAATAAAGGGAGTAGCCAGAAACATAAAATTCACTCAGTGCCAATTACATCAATAGCACAGAGTGAGCGAGCTAGGACAGTGAGGCTGACCCTTCCTCGAAGGGTTACAGTGGGAGGAAATTATGGAAAACATTGAGCAACTGCAGCATTTTACAACATAATTTTCAAACACATTGGCTAAAAACTCCATAGGATTCATCCACACAGCTGAAGGGGCGCTCATTGAATGTTTCATTGTTTTTTCATTTTAATACTTTCCCAGTGTGCTACACAAGTTTGATTCTATCGATGGAGGTAGAGAGTTCATGTTGGAAAGTGGGTTATTGGTACGCACCTACCACTACTAATAAGCCCACTAACATGGTATAGGGTCCAGTAAAGGTCTTCATAAATTAGCCCCTTATTCAACCCTTGGTAGTTTACAATGAGCAGTCAGGTCCAACTTAGGAGACAGGAGTATAACGCATTTAAAAACACTAATACCTCAAATAAATGAGACACAACACACAATAAAAATCCCACATTGAATTGTAAAAATAGTAAATACTTATATAAACACATAGACATCAATATGACAAAACTCCAATGCAGAGAATCAGAGATATGAATTTTGAAAGATTAACCACTTTATAGTGTTTTAAAACCTATAGCACAACTCTGAGACATCTGGTCGTGCTTCACCATGACAAAGTCAGAGTTTGAGGGTGACTGCGATGGAACCCTAGTCAGATACACTAAACAGGAGGCCTTGGTCAAAATGTAACCTTCACAATTAGAAATGTTCCTGGAGCTTTTTCCTCTGATTCGACTC
Organism: Triturus cristatus; assembly: GCF_964204655.1. Lineage (NCBI taxonomy): Eukaryota > Metazoa > Chordata > Amphibia > Caudata > Salamandridae > Triturus > Triturus cristatus. The sequence continues at coordinate 440,426,337 of NC_140582.1, read as the reverse complement.
TCCACAGCAGGCCGGATTCAGAGAGGGTTCGCCGGCTTGACTTTCCGTGAGGCACCGGTCAAATCATGGAAGTCCGATGCTCTGGAGATTTCAGCGAGGCGAACCTGAAATCCTGGCCGGGTTACGGTTGAAGGATGATGGCTTGACTCTCGGGTTCGGGTCGGTCACCTAATAGAGCTTTTTCCCAAACGTTCTCAAAAGCTGTCCAAACTTCAGGAGGGGCTTCCTGACGGTATCCTTGTAGGTTCAAAGTGTCCAAAACACAAATCCATAGGTTTGGAATCTCCTGGATGGTCTTTGGAAGGTGTGGACTATACTTCCCACAAAGCACTTGGCCAAATCCTTAAAGTCCACTAGATGCACTTCAGGATGGGGACTCTTGGTGGAGATGATGTAGGTGGGCTCTGTTAACCTGTAACGGCAAGGTGTCCACTCCTTATTTGTTCTCCAGGGTTGTAGTATCAAATTGTACAGCAGGAGCAGTCATTTGGAGTGCAGGCCTTTGGGTGCAAATTCATATTCCAGCAGGGCAACCCTTCTTGTCTTTGTAGTATCAGGCAGTAGTCCTAGCTCATAGGCATTAAGAGGGGGACACCCCTGACCAACGGGATGCCGGGTGCCACCCAGGCAAATGACCACTTCCTTCAAAGTGTGGCATCTTCTCGTCCCAGAAAGCAGGATTCCTCCAAAATCCATCATGGTTGAATTCGCAGTAGAGCAGTAAGAGCTAGCTAAACCAACTCACAGTGTGGCACCTTTCAATAAGCTCCCCCCTCATATCTGCAAATTCGTCCTCTAAGCCTGCCATTTGGCAGGAAGAGGGGTTGGACTGGCTGACATTCTAGACAGTCTTGTCATTTTTTGAAGTTAATGCTTTATTACTCATCCCAATGCTTGGGCATTCCTTTGCAGTTGCAGCACTCCCTCCATCAGATATCCTCTGCTCAGCCAAGGCACTTATCTCCCAATCAAGGCAGCTTGGCTAATCCTGGTAAAGCTGACTAATCAGGGAAGACAGCAGGAAGGCTGGATTTTGGGTCACAGAAAAGAAAGTCTTATAACTTATTTTCAGTAAAAGTTATGATAAATGGAGCAATAGCAATCTGTTGGATTTATTAATATCATTCTGTTAAATCTTTGAATTATAGTTTATTCCCTTTCTAGCTAATAATTATGTGTGCATAGAATATTGCAATGCTAGCCTATGGGCCTGGTGTCTACAATGGTCAAAAATAAAATGGGTAGATTTCCCTCACAAGGGTTTATAAAAAAATCTTTTATAAGGGCCCTGCTTATAGTTACATGATTCTCCACCCCTTGGATACCTAGGGAAGAACGTGGTGGCTTTTTAAAATGATCTCAGGCACCCAGCAGTGCACGCATGCAAAAAAAGACCACTGTCCTCTAAACGTCCATGGTCTATTATATACCAGGGTTTTATTAGTAGTTTCAACTTACCTGCCCTATTATCTACTAGGGACTTATTGGGTGGGTCAGGGGTCTCCAACCTTTCTTGTAATAAGAGCTACTTATGTTCAATGAATAGCATACCAAGCTACTGTTATTATTATTGTTATAGTGAGCATGTCAGACAAGTTTACATTAGCGACCACCCTATGCAAGATTACTTGCAGTGATCACCTCGGTGCCACAGACTGAATTGCCACCGTGTTGTAAAACAATCATACTCCATTTGGAATACTTTTACATGGGTAATACATAACAGCCATAGCTGTAATTCACCTGGTATCAAAGTAATAATATGCACCATAAGTCTCCTTGGTGTTGCATGATATGTTACTCGAATATAATCTTTACATTTATTTCATAAAGTCTATAATTTTTCTCTAATCATCAGATTATGAGTTATGAAAATATGCACATTTTGATCTCAAATATACTCTTTTCCTTTTTGTCATACATATATTAACAACTGAGCAAAAGCTTCTAATTTAGTACTCTGGGCTGCACAGAGGAGAGCTACTTGTAGGTAGCTGGAGAGCTACCAGTAGCTCACATGCTACTTGTTGGAGAAGCCTGGGGTAGGTCATGCCAGTTGCAATAATTTTACTTGTAAAGGCAGTCTGCAAGGCAAGGCTGCATTTCAAATGAAAGACAGTCACTCAGCAGTGAACACATGCAAAGTGCATAAAATCTGCTGGGCTTCTAAACCCCCATGCCCTATTCTCTACTACAGGCTTATAGGTAGATTAATCATTAAACATTACACTGGCCTGGGCTTGCCAGCAGAGCCCAAGTATTATTGAGCAAAAAATCGGGGTGAAGAGGGCAAAGGGATGACTTTTTAACAGTTCGGCAATGCAGAGAATTTTTCAGTCCAATTGACCGAAAAGTAGGTAAAAAAGCAATTGAAGTAAACTAGTTAACACATTTGATATTTTCAAAACTAATTTATTGTCTTCCTTCAGGTCTTCATTCCAACCTAATCCTATCCTATCTTCACCCTTTTGACTAGTATTTCCTTTTATACTTTGAATGGGAATACTTGGACGGGCTAGTGTGGTAAAATTATATTGTTATCAAAGCCTAATCAATACAGAATAAGAAGTGTCTTCACACAATTTATGACTTAGCAGCCACAGCAAAATGACTGCTCTAGTGCCGTACAAATATTGATTATGAAAAATGCTCACAACTCCGGCTAATTTAGCACCCAAATATCAGCATTAAATTTATTATGCAAGTGCAATAATTTCATCCCAGAATATCATTGTCCCATGTCTTGAAACAATCGTCATTTTGTTTCCAAATGCCAACTTGTCATTTTAGTTAAAAAAAAGAAAATGTAAATTATTATACAGCAGTTTTTACATACATTTAATAATATCCTGAGCACCAAATCAATGTCCAAATTTCAAATGTCACAACAAAAAATTAATGTTGCTATCTTCACTTTATTACTGGTCTTTACATGTGTCCAATAGAAATTCAGCACGAAATTGTAGCCAAAACATGTTTCGTCTTACAGTAAATCTACCATTGACTTCATCAGGGACATTTGGAAATTTGAAATTTGGACATTAATTTGGTGCTCAGGAAATTATTGAATGCGCATTGTAGGCAGTTTGCCTTCAGTTTGCAAGCGTATAGTGGCCGCTTCTTATACTTGGAGCACTGCTTGAGACTATATGATCAGAGAAACTGGGGACACTATTGTGCACAGAATTCACCCTGCCACATCCCTTTTATATATATATCAGTTTTTACATTTAAAAAACCTTTCTCCCACCCAAATACCAGCTTTTCATTATCAGAAAACCCTATGGTTATACCCACAGTATCGGACTATAATATTCATCAAGAATTCACATGTAATACTACACCTCATAGTCAGAATATATCTTGCATGACCATGTACCAAACATTTCAGTGAGTGGTGCACATCGTATGTTTGAGGTACAACTAAATATAACAGATCCACACCTTATGCCAGTATGGTCATCAGAAGCAATAGATGAACACAATATGCCAGTGATGGCCGACATGATTCATGATTACAAGGATGCTGAAGATATGGCAAGGATGGCCTTTTTATTATGTGACCACATTTATACCAGGGATCACCAGTATAGTTCTTATAAATCTTTCTTTCTTCTCCCCCTCACCTCCCTTCCTTCCTTTCTTCTCTCTTCCTCACTCCCTTTTCCCTTCCATCCTTTCTGGCTTCCTTTTTGAATATTTCATTTTTACGTCTTTCTTGAGTTCTGCAGAATAGACCACAAGAAATCATGACTATGAAAATCAGATAAACATAGGAAAGCTTAAAAACACTAACCACGAGGAAGTCTAATCCTCAAAGAAACATCCTAAGCTTCAGGGACTGTACAAACTACAGCACCAAAGAAAAACAACCCAAAGGTCAACAATTGAACATTGTATCTCAAAGATATCTGAAGAGGCACAACATGCCTCAGATCTAGTTGCACACAATTGACTTTGCTCTCATGACTTTAGAAAACAAATTTAACCATACATATGGAACAGGTCTTCAACTAAGGAAGACTCAATGAATCATTCTGGCTCAAAGGAGTGGTGCCAAGGGAGCAATCTACAATCTGGGGTGAACCTTCAGTGAAAATAAGATCATGCAAAATCCATCTACCAAGTAAAAATCCTGACCCTCCCCCCTACCCCTCCAGCAAATCAATACTCTAGTTCTATCTGCAGCAAGGGGGACACAAGGGACAGCCACTAGGCCAGAGTATTACTAGGGATAGACCAGGCCAGCTTAAAGGACCTCACTAAATCAAGTTCGACATAAGTGGGAACTACATTTGGTCCCCAGAAATACTCACTTTGAATCACTGTCTGGGCAAAACTGAGATTGCACCACTAATACTTATGAATTTCCAGTGCAACGAGGGGCCAAATCTCCAACATTTAATGAGAATAACCTCTGGGAACATATAACTTTCTCACATGATATGCATCTCCACTACATGCAAGCCATCAACAACCAGTCTTGCAAGTAGACACATGACAGGTCATAAATCTACAAAGTGAACTAACTTTATTTCTTAATTTATAGGAAGTTTACAACAGCCACATAAATATTCAGGAAATATATGACTCATTGTTAATTAATTACATAAAAGTACCAGGAGAAGATCATTGCAATTTAAGAGTTATACATGATAAATATAAAAGCACATAACTCAATTATAAATCATTAAAATGAAATTGGGTAGTTACTGTGCTCTAGAATGTACTCACTCACTCAATTTATTTACCAAGTCAATACTTTTCTGAAACCTGGTAGTTTGCTCTGACAAGTCTTGAACCACATAATGGTGCTATAAGTGACAACCAGGACGGCATTCGAGGGATAGGTTAAAACTATAGGATAAAAAACTGAAACAGGCATTAGAATGGCAAGAAGTAGTGTGTCACTTCGATTATTTAAAGAAAGTGATTTGATTGGCAGATTGGGAGCCCAAGGTATTAATACTCATGGACTATTTTAAATGTAAGGGCATCAATAAACCAAGATGCTTAGATGGTTGTAGCTACAAAGATCATACGTTTGCTTTATCAAAATGTATTTCTAAGAATTAACTATTTGACAGTCTGCCAGCAGCCAAGGTAAATGCAATGAAATAGGTCAGTACAGACCATGACACGGATGGTAGTGGCCAATAGGAAACAGGATAACTAGCTCCAATGCTTACAACAGTAGATGAAGATACTAGCAAAATGCCATCTCCTGCTTGCCATATGAGCTGAGAGAAAAACTGGAAAGCCCCCATGAGAGACATCAAAAACAGAACCTGAACCTCAGGCCTCCAGAATACAAAGTGCATACAAGAGAGTGATGTGAAATGTGGGAGCATTCTCAAGTCCATATGAAATCAGCAACCTCATATGTAATAGGACTTCTGCATTACATTCAATCCAGTCATGTAGAACTTAACATACCACAACTGTGACAAAAAAGCACCAAACGCAAAACTAAATCCCAGGTAAGGACAAACACTGGGGTAGATCTAAGGCTACCAATTTATATCATCTCAACAACTAAAGCCTCAGTCAGAATAGAAGAGTGAAACCCAGAATCAAAGAAGATCATTTTCAATCGACCTTTTACAAGAGGCAGCAAGTCTTACATCGTACCCTGCAAAGGCTAGGGCCTGATTAGACTTCAGCAGTAAGGGAACCGCTGCTGCTTTTCGGCAGTCCAACCGCACAAATATGAGCGAGAACACCGCCTCTAGATCACTGCCACCACCGACATTTCTGCTACCGTGGTGGAAGTAGAAGCGGTGCAGCACACTAACCCTGAGAAGTCCCAGTGAAGGGAACTAGAGGCACAGGGTATTCAGGGTGAGTTGGCCTCCATACTGAATACGTAAACACAAAAGAAGCTTCTCTGAATGTAAAATGGCTGAGGGTTTAAAAAGTACTTGATAGAATACCTGACTTCTCACAAAAAATGAAGGACTGTCCTCACACAACACCCGGTGTCATGCTTCATCATTGGCAGTCCTCGCTCTCTAGAAACTTGGTTTGGTAGAGAGCGGGCCTTCACCTGGAGACAGGGAAGTACTTCTAAATCTAAATGGAGGCCCGTGTAAGTGAGTGATTATTTAAAAACCAATGTAATTGCCAAAATGCATTTATTTAAACAGGGCAACTGCTTGGTATTAAAATGAAAAAATGGGGATTGGGGGGGTTTAGTACCCCATCACCATAGTGATTAAAGTCGTCAACATATTTCTGCCCAAACGGACCAAGGGGTCCGCGGCATTCATCTGAATGGGAAAAAGAAAGTGGGCTCCTATCTTACCAAAAGTTGGATCGAAATTACCACTGGGTAGGTCATCCTATGTCAGACTCTACCTTAAAGAGTTTCATTAAACCCTAATAGAGGTTCCTAAACACCTCATGGGAGGAGGGTGAAGGAGAGACCCCTGTAGTCACACTTGCATCAAGGTGCATCCCTCGCCGTGCGCCTAGTCGTGTTCATTCCGCTTCCCCGATGTCTTCTTCTTCATCAGTAGTTGGGGAGAATCAGGCCCTGTGTGAGTATGTCAGGTGTTTTTTTAAGTAATAATATCTCATTAACTAGGGTCATAAACCTTGCCACAAATCCTTTATAATATTCCCAAACACGTTTCAACCTGGCACTGCTATCACCAAGGTGTCCGAATGTCAGTTATCAATAAAGCTTTTTACAATGGCTCCTCCCCCAACTACCTATCTTCAAACATGAAAAGAAATGTCTTAACTCATAATTTATACTTGCCAGCCCTAATCTCCATGTCATTCCTAAACATTCATGTGTGACACCCAGACTTTGGTTGTTAATCTTAATGGGACTCATTCTTGCCTAAAATATTCTCTGCTTGCCTTCTTTAAGACTTACCCCCACAAAATTCTAAATATTTTCCACATATTAACCTTTCTTCTATACTAAATCTGGAAAAGTAAATATGTATATGTTAGACCTGGCATCATTGGCGTGGGTTTCCCCTGTATTTTTGCATTTGCCTCCTGGTTTTTTGCTGTGTGTTGGACTTAGTTTTGCTGGTCTAGATGTTTTGGGCACTTTTTCTCTGCTGTTCAGTACCATAGTGCAAGTGCTCCCTCTGTAAATTATTGTTATGGATTGTTGATTTCCTGATTGGCATATTTGATTTACTAGTCAGTCCCTAGTACAGTGCACTGTGTGTGCCCAGGGCCTGTAAATCAAATGCTGCTAGTGGGCTTGCAGCACTGATTGTGCCACCCACATAAATGGCCTGTAAATGTAACTCAGACCTGCCACTGCCGTGTCTGTGTGCAGTTTAATAATGCCATGTCTACTTGACAAGTGCACCCACTTGCAAGGCCATAACCTTTCCTTTTCCTACATGTGTGTCACGCCTAAGGTAGGCCCAGGCAACCCTTGTGGGCAGGGTGCAGTGTTTGTGAAAGGTAGGACATGCCCTGATGTGTGTGGCAAGTCCTGATAGTGAAAAAGTGCCAATTTTGTGTTTCACCATTGCAAGGCTACCTGCCCCATAGGATAGAATGGATAGTTAACTTATAACATCTTATAAGTATAACTGTCCATGGGAACAAGATCGGAAAATAAGGTTTAGTATGCCTGAACTCAGAATACAAAAATGCATCTTCTAGTAAGGCCTCTGCTAGGTTTGTGTATTGACTGTCTGGTTTTGAGGTGGCAGGGGCTGGGGATGTGTATTCTGTTCAGACTGCCACTTGGGGGGTGAGGTATGTCCTGCCTTTCCAGGGTGATCAGGGCTGGGATGAATAGACCTGGGCTGCATTTAGAGAAGGGGGAGGAGATTCCTTTCACAACTGACTGGGCCTGGTCTGCATTGGACAATGCTGTCTCCACCTCCTGTCGGGCAGCTGCTGCAGAGAGGACAGAACTGGTTTTGGCTGACCACAGGGCTTCTCTGCCACTAGGGATCAAATCATTTTGCTGTATAAATATTGGGGCCCAGATCCCAGAACTTAAGACTACTTCTGGAAATCTAGAGGAACCTTTGCCAAGGAGAATACCTGGAAGAAACTGGAGGAGGAGTACTACCCCTGTGCTGTGTGCTATCTGGGGTTGGCCTGCAGTGGCTGTTTCTGCCAAGTAGATAAACTGTGTGTGTATCCTGCTTGCAAAGTGTCTCCTAGAGCTTGAAGTGGAGCTGTTCACCCTGTTCAAGAAGTCTCAGGAACAGCAAAGAACTCACCATCCTTCTGGGCACCGTCTCTGGAACCGCTGGTTTCTGTCGCCACCGAAGAAAAGGGCAACTAACTCTGTCACCGAGTCCATCACAGGATTCCGTGTCCAGAAGGCCCCGCAAAAGGCACCAACCACTTTGCACCTCGTCCTTGGTCTCAACGATGACGTCTTGATGATCGTCACCGAGCTGTTGCTCGCACCGTGTCCTGTGGGCACCTCATTCCGCACCGCCTCACTTCACCCTGCCTGGACGTCACCTACACCGTCGCTGCCCGACCAGTATATCGACCGGCTCCGTCGCCTGCACCGCAGCCTGCCAGCACCGCATCGAGCACTGCCTCACCCTGCACCGTAAGCCTTGGCCTCACCAATGCCCGTCTGGACGATCGTCACCAAGCCGCTGCGTGCACCGCATCGAGAGGGCACCGCACCCTGCACCGCTTCCATTTTGCAATGCAACCACGACGGTTGCCCCGAGTGGCTCGAACCATTGTGTCGCCTGCAACGAGAAAGGTACTGTTTTTGAGTCTGTCTTCGCTTTAGCTAACCCGCACAGACCAGGTCAGCTGGAATTGTTAGTCTCTGTCGTTTTCAGCATCACGGTAGCCCAGGACGGAGCTACCCACTCTGAAGAACTGTGTTTTTCAGCTATTTCTGAAATGTAAAGGTTATCTTGCAAAGTAACTGTTTTTACAGTATTGTATTGTAGATTTTTGTCGTTTTTGGTCTTGTTTGGTTCAGATAAAGTTTTACTTATTTTTCTAAACTGGTGTGGTGCCTATTTGTAGTGTTTTCACTGTGTTACTGTATGCATACACAAATGCTTTACACACTGCCTCTGAGATAAGCCTATCTTCTCGTGCCAAGCTACCGAAGGGGTGAGCAGGGGTTATTTTAGAAGTATATCCCCCTTACCCTTATTAGGAAGAAGGGTCCCTACTTGGACAAAGGTGCAATCCATTGCCATCTAGAGACCCCCATTTCTAACAGTATACATGAGATATTTGTTTGGATTGTCATTGCTTTTCATATACTAATCTATCCTAATTGATAATTACCTATGTCTCATGCAAATACTGTTATGTACTGCTTCGGATATATCAGCAATCAAAGAAATAATAAAAATAAATCTTCCCGTACATTTCCAGTTAGATATGTGCTGTTTTTGACTTGTGAGGAGAAGGAGATATCAGAATCAAAGCTAATTCCTCGGCTCTTCATTGACTTATTAGTGTCAGTGACTTCACAGTGACTTGCGTCACACCAATGGTAACAGATCAGTGTCTTATTTTCCTGCCCGCAGGGTATCTCTTTTTTTATCAGTCAAGGCATAGTTGTCGATACCTCAAAGACAATTTTTCTTCATGCACACCAACAGACAGTTACTCAGATTCTCGTTTCTGCTTGAGTTGGTTCTCCATAACATCAGCCTCTATTTGGAAATGGATGGATCTGATTGATGACCTGTGCCAGCTAAATGACTTGGCAATGGTGTAGGAAAAAGTTTTTTTAAAATGTTTCTATGCATTTCTTGATAAACTTTGTTGTACATATGTGTCCCTCAAATATTTAATTAGCAACAATTAAAGGTAAAGTTCCTAATTGGTATTGGTGTATGGTATACATTAAAACTGAATCAGAAAAAACTGAGCACCTTGGGTCTGTTCATTTGCTAACAATATGTCCATGATTCTTTGTAATTGATCTATTGCTAAATTATGAATATTTATGTGGTGTTTGTGTCTATGAGTCATTAGTAGATGGGGCAATTTCTAACAATTGGCAATGATGCTCATTTACCGTCATTTCAGGCACATCAGGATGGCGATATTATCGGGCCGCTTAAGTCACACACATTGCAGGTCAAACTCCTTGAGTTTGAAGTCAGGAGTGCCGGCACGCGTTGGGGCTACGTTGTGAAGCAGAATGGTGCAGCATGCGGTGTCCTCACGTCGTGGTGCAGGCACCGACTCAGTGGCAGTTGTCCAGCAGTGTCAGTCAGACCAGTGGCTCTTTCATCAATAGATCCTAGGCTGTGGTTCGAGACGGGGCAATGCGGTGTGTGGGGGCCACAGGTTGCAGTGCAGACAGAGGCGTCGGTTGGCGAACTGGAGTCGATGGTGCTGGCATTGGTGAGCCAAGGCTGCAGTGTGGGACAGGGCAGTGCGTCATGTAACTTACGAGTGGTACCCTCATACCACAGTGTAGGCAGTAGCGTTGATGTCAGCTTGGAGCGTTGTCGTCAGTGAGATCAGGGCTGCAGTGTGAAGCAGGACAGTGCTCCATGTTCTCCATGAGCGGAGTCCACAATGCAGGCAGCGGTGTCGGCATCTTTGGGAATACCAGGACAGCGGTGTGAAGTGAGGCGGTGAGGAGTGAGGTGCGCACAGGTCATTGTGCAAGCTGCAGCTCGATGGCGTCCGCGTCGGTGAGACCAGGGTTGCGAAGCAATGTCCAGCGGTGCCCTCTGTGGTGCCTTCAGGGCACAAAGCCGGCTGCTGCGTTGTTGATGTTGGCAAGTTACCTTTTCTCCCCCGTAGCAGCTGAAACATCCAGTTTCAGAAGCCGGTACCCAGAAGATATTTAACCCTTGATCTCCCTGAGACTTCCAACAGAAGGCAAGCTCTACATCAAGCACTTGGAGACACTCAGTATGCAGAAAGAACAGTCCAGTCCTTTCCTTTCCCAAGACAGAAGCCACAACTGCAGGCCAACCCAACAAAGCACAACAGCGCAAAAAGTTAGTACTCCTCCTGGCAGCTCTTGCAGATATTTTTTCTTAGTCTAGCAGTAATTAAAGTTCAGGGGTCAGGCCCCCAAAATGTATACCATATTTTCCTTTGAAGTTTGTACAAACAAAGTTCCTCTGGCACACATAAACCAGTTCAGCTTGGCTCAGTCCAGGTTGACCACAGGGGGTGAAGGCAGCTTTGTGAGAGGCAGCCACAGTCCATTCAGGTGCTAGCAACAACTTCTCCCACTACTCTAAATGCAGCGAGGTCTATTCTGTCTAGCTATGAGTCACCCAGAAACCGCAGGACACACCTCAGATGCCCCCCCTTTTCGTCTAGTGGGAATTCATGCTCCCTGCTCCTGTCACTCTTAACCCAGACAGTGAATACACAAGAGGCAGAGGCCCACAGTATTGTTAAGCAAGAAAATGTCCCCTTTCTAAAAATTACATTTTCAAACACACAACATAAAAATCACCTTCAATAAAAGATGTATTTTTATATTCCAAGTTTAGGAGGCCTAAACTCGAACCCTGTATCTTCTCCCAATGAAAAGTTATGCTTGTAAGGTGGCACAGCGGAACTCCCATGTTAATCTATGAGACGGATAGCCTTGCATTAGTGAATTTATAGTCTTTCACAATCAGGATATGTAAAACACACCAGTACACGTCCTACCTTTCAAATACACTGCATCCTGCCCATGAGGGTACCTTGGGTCTACCTGAGGAGTGCAAAAGTGAAGGTTTGGGTCTGGCAAGTGGGTGCAATTGCCAGGCCAACATGGCAGTAAAAACTGCGCACATACACTGCAGTGGCAGGTCTGAGAAACCTTTGAAAGGCTACTTGTGTGGGTTGCACAACCAGCGCTGTAGGCCCACTAGTAGTATTTGATTTACAGGCCCTGAGTACACACAGTGCACTGTACGAGGGACTTAGTAGTAAATCAAATAAGCCAATCATGGAAACATCAATCCATACACAATGTACATGGAGAGCATATGTACTTTATCTCTGATTAGCAGTGGTAAAGTGCCCAGAGTCCTAAAACCAACAAACTATAGGTAAAAAACAGGAGGCCAAAAAGTAACATGTCTGGGGGTAAACCCGCTGAAAAAGCCAAGTCTAACAGGTCTGAATTCAAAAAGATGCTTATGCAGTAGGGTCTTGATATCCACGAGTGACTTCTTGCTCTTGGATTTTTAACATTAGAGGTTCAGGATTGGCCGACTTGTTGATAGAAGGGGCTACTATGCATAGATTTGAGGCAGTAGGGTTCACCATGATAGAATAGAATACATTTTATTGTTTAGCTAATTAAAACCGGAACAATATAACATTTGTTAACAGTGCATTATATCAATAAAATCAATTAGAAAAGTATTGTAAAACCAGTTACTTTTTTCATAACATTTTTGGGCCGTTTCCTTGTACAGATAGCCAATGTAACAATAAAATTAGGCCAATACCTGAGATTAATTATGAAAGTGCCATCGTGTTGTTAACTTGTTCTTAAAACATACGCATTTACAATTTAGTTGTAGATGGTGTAAATTGCGTGCAAAAATTAAAGTTTTAAGAAAGCCATGTATAGCGTTTGTGTACAACAACTGAGGGATGAGCAGGCAAGTTCTTAGTTCATTCAAAAGGGGCTCTCTTGTGACTTGTTCACCATGATAGGTGAATTAAATCTAATCCATTCAATATCTTACAAATGACAACAAAATATTTACTAGAACACTGTTATGCCTATTATAGCGCATGATTTTACAATAACACTGATTGCCTTTGTTCCGGCTATTGCCTTCAGCTCCCGGGATGGACTCATAACAGTCAATTAATAGATGGCTGCAGAATGTTTTCAAAATTTTAAAGCATAAAAGTGGGAAACAACATGATTACTGGAATCTAGGACCTCCCATGTGATGTGTAATATGCACACAATACACATCTTTGCATGGCTTTGAATGGTCTCATAAATCTTGAGTAAGGCAATGCAGCACAAATCACTAGGCCGCCTTACTATGGGCAAGGGAGGCATTCCATGGGCATTGCGATGGGGGTTCCTACACAACTCCAATGATTTTCTACACATTCCCAGGTTTACAAGACATTGTTAATGCGTCAAAAAGATACAACTCCTGAGGTAAGGCATATCAAGAAGAAATATCTCTATTTCTTCTCATTTTTTCCTCTTTCTGTGTGTGGTGTATTCTGCAGCACACACGGAAAGAGGAAAACACCTCTCAGGATTGCTTTTGTGCAGGAAGGTGACCCTTCCGGCACAAGAAACAATTGTGCTGACAACACAGGCACCCTTGGTTAAAGGGTGCCTGCGTTGGAGCTATGCTGCTGTAATGGTGCCAGCGCAGGGTGAAAGGACAGGAAAGCACCATATTGGAACAATATGATTAATTCCTGCCCTTTCACCTTGGAGTATGGCAGCACAGTAAGGTGACTTGCTATGCTGCTGTGCGCCAAATCCCCATAAATAAGGGCCATTAAGTTAATATTCTCAGCTTGATTCGTGAGAGACGCGCAAGTGCAGCAAACAGAATATAGTATAGACCATTGGTAGCCTCAAACTGAGTTCTGGCATGCACCGACAAATAGAGAGCATTCATTAGGAGCCAAAAAGTCAAACTGATATGCTACAATCTACCACATAACTTAGTCAAATGTTGAAAAACGCCAACCTTCCCATTAAAATGATACTTTTGAATTTTTGGTGCATTTTTTGTGATTTAAATAAAATATTTCGTGTTTTCTGTAATGGTTTGGTGTGTGGTTGTATCCGTATCATTTACAGGTTCATACCATAGAGCTTAGGCTAGTGATTAACTAGGAGTCTCCAGAAGTCAAAGGGTTAAGAACCGCTGTCCATCCGGACTAAGAAGAGAGCCTTGCCTTGGAGTATAAATGTAGATACGTTCTAAAGACTTTCCTCCTAAAGCATTGGCTGTTTTGGCTTAACTTATCTGTGTTTTGTGTGAGGGTAGGGCAGCTTTTTGGATCTGATATATAAAAATTCAATCTTGAAATATAGCATGTGATAATTATTTTCCTGCTTTTCGTCTTCATTCCACAATAAAGGATGTGCCCGGAGTTGCATTTATCCGAGTTCTTGAACGTCCCTGCACATTTTATTATATCGACTTGTGTTGTTCTACCGAGCCGCACCTGCTTGCATTCAGCCTCAAAGACGCAGCTTTTCCACAGAGGTCTGCTTTTGCACTTGAATTTGTCAAATAATTAGTAAAACGAAGTAGCCATTTGCAATCTGCCCCAGACAGTCCCATCACCGGGGGAGCCGGTGTCAGGGAGTGCAATGCGTGCTTTGCAGGAAAAGAAGTTAAAAAACGTTTTCAGATGTCACCGAACTCTAAGCAAAATATTATGGTTTGATGTGTGCCAAAACCAGTCCCTCTACTAAAAATAAATTCAATGAAGCAGCGCTGAATAAACACCGAGATACTGGTATACATCGTGTTCGTTTTTCAGACAATATTGGACCTGGACACTCAAATTAATGGTGCTTTTCACCGTATCGTACTTAGGGGCATATCATCAAGACAATTATCGCCGCTTTATCGGCCGGAAAGCGGCGATAATTATATCGCACTATTAGCAAGGTCACGCTATCATGTGAATCCTTGCCTCATCGCCCTCTCCCTTAACGCCCAGCTTTGCATCTCTAATGAGATGCAAAGTGGGCGTTTCGCCCCAAAATAACGGGTGAAATGTCGCTAACCGACATTTCTTCTATTTACAAGCTGCACGCTAAAGAGCATAGCGATAAGAAAAGTATCGCTAACCTTGGTTATCGCTACTTTCCTTACGTCTGCTTTCAGGTTGACTTAGCCATAGCCATTATATCAAATGGATGGTGGATATAATGGCTAAGTCCACCCTGCCCTATCAGCAAGGTATCGCCTGTTTTTTGTGCGATTATCGCTGGTTTTTCAGCGATGATCGCACATTTTGTAGCTATCGCTGGTATTTTTATCGCTTTTGAGATTAGCGTCGCTGATAGTGCACTATCTCAGCGATAAAATACAACGATAGCAGGTGATGATTATCCTAGCGCTAAGTGCGCTTAGCGATAATTATCGCCCCCTCTTGATGATATGCCCCTTAATTCGAGTTCAACACACCAATAGACACCCATAAAATCGAACAACTCTTCTGACCCACTGAAATAACACGTGGCATCTGATGAAAACGCTGAGAGACTTCTTAGGCCGGAAACATAGACTTTCTTTTAGCAGCAATTGTATATCTTACATTCTAAAAAATAACTACCTGCCTATCTGTTTTCACACAGAGATGTTTACATTCTGTATCTCACAGTTACAGGTCAGTCAAACGATCACCGAGCTAGACACCTTACCAGAAGCCAGAATGAATTGTTGTGGTTTCAACCTTGGCGATGGGGATGTGTAATAGTTTTTGGATGGAATCTGCTTGGTTCTAAATCATAGAACATTCCAGCCAACGTCCACAAACACTGCAGAGGTGTCCAACGAAATACGCGCTAATCCAGAGTGACCACCAACTAAAACACATTTTTCACAAATCATTTTTGGTTTCACAGTTGTCCAGGCTGCCTGATTTAACCTGCTTTCCTTGCCATACCCTATTTACGTCTTATAATATTTGGGAAACCTCCAGAGGTCTGCCTCGGTCTTCTTGCAGTTGATGCCTTCTGGATAAATTTATAAAAAGAACCAGCACTGACAAAGCTGTAATACTATTGCCATATCTTCATAAAGTGAGCAAGATGATTCCGTGGGCCCATAAGGGTTTTCTATGAAGGAACTGTCCCAATGCAGGTCTGGTAAAAAAAAAAAATATATCAGACAAGCATTGCATTTTACAGCACATTTTACAAATATATAGGCTTTTAGGGAGTTGAGGCATGGAACTAATGAAACATTCCAATTCTTCTGGATCTGCTCTCTATAGCAATTATTCGTCTGTTTCCATAAGAACATTGTGCACTAGTACAAAAATAGATGCACAGCTGCCATATATTTACATCACTGAGGAAGCAGTGGCTCCTAAACACATATCCATTGAAAATCTTAGGACATAACACTAACTTTAAATCATGTGAACCAATTTAATGCAGATTACTTCTCCTATCCTATTAAAATATACTGCATTTTAGTTTTTACAAGTGTGAGTCATGGTAAATGTCCCCGTCTATATATTTTTGCTTATATGTTTGTTTGCATGGATCAATCTAAATTGTTTTTTAACTTTACTCTCTCTTGCGTGCATTTTTGCAAATGCTCTTGGAAACAATTCTCAGAAACTGGTCTTGATAAACCTATAACAGAAGGATTTAGAGCTCCAAAAAAACAGAGACTTGGGGGCCTCATTTGGGGCATTTTGGATTAGGGCAGCACTGCCCTACGCAGAAGAGAAAGGGCAGAAATGCACCGTATTTAATACGATGCATTCCTGTTCTTTCTACCTGCGCTGGCACCATTTCAGCAGCCTAGCCTCAATGTAGGCACTCTTACACCATGGTGCACATGTGCCTCCATTGCATGAAGGATTGTTTTTATGCAGGAAGGGGCACCTTCCTGCACAAAAACAACCCTACAAGATGTTTTCCTCTTTCTTGCAGCACACATGGAAAGAGGAAAAAACCAGGAGAAATAAACACATTTCTCCTCGTTATGCCTCACCTCAGGAGGTGTACGGATTTGGCACTTCCCCAGGTGTATATCACATCTTTACCGGGCAGAAGGTGCCAAAAGTATCCAGCTGATGAGAGGACTTCTATAGGTGGGAATACTGACTTTTCCCTTTCAGAGTTGTTCCTGCCAATGGCTCCAGGGGACTTCGCTCAGCACGTATCAGATTTTGAAAGGACTTTGCTAGATACATCCTGCTGCCTTGCCTGCTAGAGGATTCTGACTTACATTTCAGAGACTAAGGGCTTGATTTAGATCTTGGCGCGCAGGTTACTCTGTCACACAGTTGTGACGGAATAACCCTAAATCTAATCTGATCTAAATCAGGCCCTCAGTCAGAAGTTAAAAACGCTGACAGAAGCAAACTAGCTTGCTATATCCAATCCGTAATCCATCCATCTAAACTTAGACCCAAAGTCTAACTTTAATAGTAGTAAAGTTAGACTTTAGGTCTAAACTTAGACATCAGGTCTAAACTTAGACTTTTGGTCTAAGATTACTTTTTTGACTCAGGCCAAGCTTTATTTACATTTTTCCTGGTTTTCTCTACCTGCGGACAAAATTGGATGGACTACTTCCACTTTTGTCTTTGGCAAATGTTGGAGAACTCTAAAGCTGTATGTGTGTAAAGTGTCTTTATTTACCGAAGGTATCCTTCATTAGAATTTCCAGTCCTACCCCAGTAATTGTTCCCAAGTCATTGCCAGCACAGTGCACAGTCATTAAGTCTGGATGTTGTCAATCTGCAATGCTTCCAACCAAAGGTAGTAAATTATGCCACTATAACCCTCTCTGTCCAACCAAGTAATGTTTAAATTGGATAAACCTGTCACTGCCACTCTTTCTAGCACTCTCTCTGGCCCAAAATACAAAACTATGGCCTACAATCCAGACTCTGACCATTTTGGAGACAATCAGGAGTAGCACACAGGAAAAACAGAATGAAACAGTTTTGAAGATGAAAGGCAGCTACAATGGAGGACAGTAATTAAAATTTAAAAGAACATATTTGATTCAATGGTGGAGATGTGCAGGGAACTAAAATTACGTAGAAAAAAAGTAACTAACTCTGTGACCGGCTTTTGAAAAATAAAAAAAACAATTATGTTGGTTGGGACATGCTTGGAATTGCTAACAGTCAACCACACCTGCTACAGTTTTTTAAAATGTGTTTTTATTGATTATGAGCAATAACAATACACCAGCACAAAGCTGCCTATCTTTAAAAATGTCATATTGCCACCTTATGTTAGGGGAAGTAAATGTACTGGAAGAGCATACAGAGTACAGAAAGAAAAGCAGGACAGAAATAGCGCATGACATCACAAACATACAATATAAGTGGCATTAATGAGCTTATATGTGAAGGATAATTGCATATATCCCAAGGGGATGTGACTAAGTGGGGAGAGTAGTGCAAAACTAATGTACATTCTACACATATTGACAGACTTGAAATATCTACAGATGGTCTGACGATGTTTGTGGGCACATATTTGTGATAGGACATCTAATTATCAGTGACTCACCTCCGAGGCCCAAGAATGAATCACTTGGAGGTGATATATGCTCTAGCTGGACCATTGCACCCACTCAAGCAGCCAGCAGTAATTAATGAAGGACTCATCTCCCAACTATGTCCTCTAGTCTCCCATAGAGTGATGTCTATAAACACTCATCATTCCAAGCATGTGAGTTCGGGGGGGGGGGGATATTGTTTTTCACTTTAATTTTCCCAACATATCCATCCCAGCAGTTACCACCCTCATGTCTAGGCCCAAGATCTCATCCTCGTGAAGAAGTCTGATACAGCCCAAGCCCATGTCAATATAGTCTTCAACCATCCCTTAATTTCTGGTGCAACTGGTGCTTTCCATTGCATGGAAATTGCTGTTTGAACAGGATGAATGCCAGATCTATACATTTATGCATAAATTTACCTCTTTTCACCCATGTGCGAATCCCCAGCAGACATGAATCAGGAGTGAGCGGTAACAGCCATTCTATTATGTCAGCCATGATATCAGTTATTTCTATCCAAGCACTTTGGAGCACTGTGCATTCCCACGTCATGTGATAAAAACCTGCTCAGATGTCTAGCATCTAGGGCATTCAGAGGGAGCTCCTGTGTACATGTGTCGTATGTGGTGAGGAGTGAAATAGGTTTGTTGTTTGTAATGAAATTCAGTATAGATGAAGCATGGATCACAGGACACCTGCTTGACATGTTGATTAGATTAGTCCAATTGCTTATTTGTCAGCATAGTTGATAATGCTAACTCCTAGTGTCCACATGCTTGCCCCAGCCCTCAAAGGTCTGTCATGTCCCTCCGTAGGATAACAAGACATGCAATAGCTGGGATTGGGGGTGTTCCTCCCCCTCCACTCTCCAGATGTTGTGCAGTGCATGCTGGATCATGTGATGTGCTAGAACATTTTCCATCAGTACCCCATATGTGTTCCTGATATTCTGGGGGGACATGTTATGCTCTCCATGATGTAGATCTCTTAGAACCAATATGGTAATGGTAAAAATGGTAAAAATAATTGTGTGACCTATGAATTTAGCTTGTTATTAATTGAATATTTTGTGTGATTTTTTTAAATGAAAAATAATAAATATACATAAAAAATTAAAAATAAAGAATAATGTCAGTTTAAACATTATTGTCATATCTATATGATTTCACTTTAGACAGGACACACTTTCCTCTTGCGGGGTATTTGTAAGCCATAGGCTACTTTTGAAATAAATATAGGTCAGCTAGAGGACTCTTTATAGTCTTTGCCCTCTTTCTCCCCCTCCCTCTTGGACCTGAAATTAATACTAGGGGGTACCTTCTTTATCATTACAAATCATCATGCCTTCCAGTGCACCCGTCACTGCCGCCCTCTCTGAACAAGATCCCACACCCAGCTAGCACATCAGCCATTGCAGTTGTGCTGCCACATAAACCCACTCATAAATGGGTGTGCCTAGCCCGCCATCAAGTAGCGGCCTCTCTAGCACAGAAAGTGATACCTTCTATCTCCCCGCCCCCCATATGAACCCAGATAAGAGTCGGTGTTGTTCCTTGAAACAAGTTATGGGGAGATAGACGGGAAGAATGGCAAAAAAGTACAATGCAGAGGCAGTATAAACATCCTTGCTATCGCCACCCGCTTTGCTGGGGATATCGTCAGCAATTTGCAGAATGGGAGGGACCTACATATTCCTGCCAGTGATTTATTAAGATTCCCATCTTAAAGGTCACTGAGGTCGTGATTACCCCTAAATATTTGAACGTGGTATAGCACCACTCTATCCGGCATTGCGAGGTAAGTCCTCGCTCCGGTTCCAGGACCGACACCAGCAGGTAGATGCATGATTTTGCCCAAATCGCTTTCAGGCCAGATTCTTCGCCCAAGTTGTCTAACAGTGGGCCGGGAGTATAGAGGGAGTATCATGCAAGTACACCAACGCATTGTCAGCATAAAAGTAGATGATATGGTGCTGGAATTTCCCAATGTTATGCCCACAGTCGTAGAGTACAGGCCAGATGCTCCATGCCCAAAGCAAATATTAAAGGAGATTGCGGGCAACCCTGCCTGTTGCCCCTCTGAATCTCAAAACAGTCAGAAATTGTGACACCCATGTGCACCCGAGCTGTCAGTCTCCCATGGATCCAACTGATATATGTAGGGCCAAAACCCATTGATTCTAGGAAGGCCAACAATTTGTCCCAGCGCAGGGTGTCAAAAGCCTTTTCTATATCCATTGACACTGTGCTCTGTCTCCTGTCTAACAATGGGTGTAAAACTTCGCTCAGCTTGCGTAGAACGTTTAATTACCGATAATTCCTCAACTCTGCACTCCGCGTAGAATGCAGAGTTACCCATAACTCCGCGCTCCGCACCGAAGAGGAGTTTTTTTGGGTGTGCGAGCCCAAAATGCATTTTTGCGCACACGGGAGCGACTTACTGTGTGCCTGCGATCGCCATCAAGATTTCCCATCCATTCGTGAGCACCACGAGATTTGGTAGCTGGTCGCACAGTCCCACGATATTGTGCAATCGCGAACACGTCATTCCGTGCGCCATTGGACTTCCAGCGGACGTTTTGTGACGATCACAATCCCAAACACACAGAATGTTCAACCTGGAGAAGAATCTCTCTCGAGCAGCATCAAAACCTTCTTGAAATGATGATTTGGATTAAAAAACTCCTCAGATTGACATTCAGCTGTACTTTTTTGTGCAAGGAGTCCATTTTCTTTTTTTATTGTTTTTATGAAGAGAAAGGAAGTGCCCCAGAGTCTCCAACTTCCTGTTCCTGTCCAGAAGGCTCCTCCCAGTGCTCTGTCCATCTCCTGTTCACTTTTCATATGGATTTGGAGCTGGAAGCATCCCTCTTTGTGTCTGCTGCATCATATATCATTGGATTTGAGGACTTTTGAGCATGAGATTTCACAAGTAAGTTGGAAAATTAGTGTTGTTTGCTTGATTGGGGCATTGCATTTACATGGTTTTGTACTTTTCATCGTTTTTTAAAAAGTTATTGTGGTGAGTGGCCTGTAGTTTCAGTAGGGGCCTAGTTGTTTCTTTGTAAGTAATTGTTCTTCTTTTATGAAGGAGACATGTTGCACAGTTCACTACATTTTCTACAACTTTCAATCAATTTGCAATATTTATTCATTTATTTCACTAGTCCAGTAGTCTGCCAATAGGCCTTTCTGTCAGTAGGCCCAGAGCTACTTATGGGTGCATGAAACAACTGTTTTTGTGGTGTCTGTTGAATTAAAACATCATTTAGGGTATGGATGGCATTGGATTGAAATGCAAAATATGTTTTTTGGGGTATTTCACTTTTTTCATGTGTGTTAAATAAATGCCTTTGTTGGATGTGTGTGGTTGTTGTGTAACTTGCAAACCTATTTTAGCCCTGTGGATTTTCAATTTTGGCACTGTTGTAGTAAAGCTGTGTTGTGTAGCATGCCTCCTTTGTCTGGCCAGTGTGTGAGTGTGTTTGTAATAGTAGGCCAGCATTTGCCTTGGCTGAGCCTACCTGTGTGGCATGGGGCCGTTTTGTAACATCTGTGCCTATATAGGCCTGCTTGAGCTCATTGTTTTCCAGGCCTCCTGCTTGCTGTTGTTGTGAGTGACTGACCATGTGGCTGGTGACCATTTTGTGGTGGTGGTAGTGCTTTTGCCATAGACCTGCATGTCTTCAGTCCTTTGTTCCTCTTGGCGTATTGCTTCTTATTGCGGGTGGCCCGCCTGGCCATGTGGCTGGCAGCCATTTTGTGAAGGCAGCCAGTGTGCTTTTGCCATAGGCCTGCATTGTCTGTCTTTACTTTCTTGTTGTTGTGGCCTGGCTATGTGGCTAGGGGCCATTGTGAAGGCAGCCATTGTGCTTCTGCATTAGGCCTGCATGTCTTTTCTTTGTTCCTCTTGGCTTATTGCATTTATCCATTGTCAGCTGCAGATCCCCGAATGCTGAATCCCACGTGATGCACAATGCCAAACCGGGTCCGTTACATTTGTATTTTTGTTGTTGTTCTTTTTCTTTCCTCTCCTCCCTCAGTGTACTGTACAGTGTACACTAGTACACCAACCATGAAAGCCCTTTTTTTGTCAAAGTCTCACAAATGTCTACCCTGTATTATAATGTTTTTTTAATAACTGAGGTAATACATTTCATTATATTAATAACACTAACAAGTGTGACCACACACTAAGTTATATATTATATTTGTTTGTTTGTAGTTTGTACTAGTAGTGATTGATCCACAACAAGGAATGCCACATTTCACTGATGTTCTTCTTGCTTCTTTGGTTTTAGGTGCACAAAAGTGGGGGCGACATCATCAATTATTTTACAGCCAGACAGAATTCCTGCTGCGCACAAATTCATGTGACATGTGACCACAGAAATCTCTTCAACTTGTGCCACAGTGTGCTGCTGACATCTTCAAGATGGCCCAAAAGAAAGGTACCAGGTCCAGTACCAAGAAAGTTGCCAGTAAGAAGAAGGCACTGCCACTTACCAAGACTGGCATGTCACCCAAGACCTTTTTTGGGAAAACAAAAATTGCGCCTGCAGCAGGGGTGTCTGGGGAGCAAGCTGGGAGCAGCACCCCCACATCAGTGGACCCATCCCACAAACCTTGGCCGAAGCCCATGTCTGCTGCAGACGCAGCCAGTCTAATAAAGAGTCCAAAGCTGACAAGCAGTGATGGTAAAATTGACTTATCTTTATCGCAAAGTAGTACCCATTCAATGCAAGAAACTCAGATAAGTGGGCAACAACAGCCTCAACCACCGCCCCCTAGTAGTTGTTCCTCCCGAAGTAGGGGCAGTTCAGGAGATCAAGCTTCCTGCAGAGGAAGAAGAAGAGAAAGCCACTCTTTCATAGGATCCATTGTCTTCCAGATCCCCAGCAAGGAAAAGGAGGGTTAGTCCATCAACTTCTTCTCCAAGCCCCACTTCTGATGATCTAAACACCACTTGGATCCTGCCCAAGTCCGAGTTGAAGACACGCCATGCCCACGAGACAAGGCTAGAGAAAAGAAGGGTTCCAGAAAGCCTTAGAGTTGGAGGAGGAGCCGAGATGGCGACCGAGATGGCAGCGTAGGCTCCCGGCTCTGTGAATCTCCGCATCCCGCACAGATATCCTGCATGAGATCCTCAGCCTGCGCTACATGCCCGTGTTGGTGATTGAGAGCGGCAACCGATCGTGTGATCCTGAAGCTTCTAGCGGCGGTACCGCCCGAGAAATGCTCGTTTGAAGTTTGCGGCCTGGGCAGCCCTGGGGCCGGGACCTCGAGTGGACAACATGGCCGGGCGGCAGTTCAACAACAGCGGCCATTGGTGACCGAGTGGAGTCGGAATACCGAAGCGGCGCGAATATCGGCCTACATCTCGCTGTGGTTACTCCTATCACCGAGAATAGCGTGACGGGTGCATACCCGGGGTGACGATTCCGGGGGTTATCGGCGATCGCCTGGACCCTCGCCAATGATTTGATCGGTCGCGGCCTGTGGCTCGTCCCGATCTGCACGGGCTGCTCCCGGTCTTCGCAGACGCTGGCCCAGGGGGAGAACGACTGTCACCTGTGACCACACACTGGATACACATCTCGCCTGCCTCCGGACCCTTGTTTGCAGCGACATGGAACTTGATGTGCTTGTGACTGAGACCCGGTCCCCATCTGGGGTGGCCCTGCCCTGCGGCCATCTTGATGGGATGGACTCTACCATCCTGTACGCTGGGTCGCAGCAAGATTGGGAGTGTGTGGCGCAGAGGAGCGTGGCGGAGCGAGTGCGAGGGGCCGTGCTGGGGTACGGTGACCTCCTCGATGCTCTCGGAGCCCTTCATTCCACCCTGGTTCATGGCGCTTGGGTATTGGGGAGGAAGCTTGATGGTATTGTGTTGGCGTCGGAACAATTGCGGTCTTCCTGTCCCCAGGTACATAAGGCACTGTCTCACCTTTCACAGGAGGAAAGTGCCGTGACCGCCTCTGTGAATAAGGGACGGATGGAAACTTTGGACACTGTGGCAGCGTGTGGTCGGCTGGCTGTGGGGTCGGTCTGTTCTGGAGATTTTGGACTTGAGCGGAGGGTGGTGACTTTGTCCCATGCGTGGCATCCGGCGACCCAGGCAATCTTCACGCAACGGTCGCCTGCTCTGGCTGATTCCTCCTTCCTGGACCTCGTGTGTGGCGCAGGCCTTGGGGCAGTTCTGGGAAAGGTGATCTCCCATGATGATGACTGTGTTGGTGTTCCGAAACGTCCTCCCCACATGTGTGTGTCCCTTCCTGGTCCACTCTGGACGCTCATCTTCCTTGTAATCTCGGACATGATAATGGATCGCTGGGTATGCACTGGTGGTTTCGCAAAGAGTGGCCAAGGATAAGGCTGATCCTTTCGAGGTTGTCATTTCATAGGCGGGCGGGCTTGGGGGTTGTGTGCTTTCACGATGTAACTAATAGTGTAGTCGGTGAATACTGCTCCCCATTTCCCTCAGACATGGCCGAACTTTTGCTGTTTAATGTTCGTTGGGGAGGAAGATATTGTGCGGGAGGGAGAAGCCGGGGGCCTGGTTGAAGGCCCTCCTCCAGTTTATTATTACTCTCTCCCCTTTTCTGTTAGGGGGGATTTCCTCTCTTTTCCCTTTTTCTCTGTTTCTTCTATATTTCGGGTCTGGTTCTGGGGCGACAGGCACGCTGCGGGGGGGGGGGCCGTAGTCATCTGCAGAGGTGCAGGGTGGGGGGTTGGGGGAGGGGCTTCTATAGTCCTTTATCGTGTTTCTATGGCCTTCTTTTTCTTCTCTTATTCTTCTTTGTCTTTCTTTTCTGGGGTCAGTGCGGTAGGTTTCCTTCGTGGCCAATCATTGTTTTTCATTTGTGCCTCATTTCCGTGGGGTTTTCTGGGTCCTAGGGCAGGAGACTGCAGGCGCAAACGGCTCGTGATATCCCTCCACATCCTGAACTTCCTGTTTCAGCGCCATTGATTTGATAGATTGCTATTTATTGTTTGACGTTCACTATTCTGCCTGCCAATTTTCGCTGTTGAGAACTTGATTGCCACCTGATCCTTCTCTCCTTTATTGTAAAATGAAAACCTTTTATATCCTGGTTTCCCTCTTGGGCTGTTCAGTGGATAAGAGAATACTGGCATTGAGAATCGACTTCCCGAGGTGCTGCATGTGATTATAATCTGCTCGCTGTTACCTTCACTGTTTGGCGGCCGGCCCCGAGGGTTGTAGGCCCATACTTGTCTTTATTTGCAATGTCAATAAAGGTTTTTCAAAAAAAAAAAATAAATAAAAAAAAAAAAAATAAAATAAAAAAAAAAAAAGAAAGCCTTAGAGTTATTGGGGTAGATGTAGAAGAGTTGGATGATGACAAGCCAGTCATCATGGACATTAGTCCTGTCCCATTGGAGACCGACATTAACCCATCCCAAATTGTTGTGACGGATGTGGCACGGATACCACCAACACAGATGATACCACCAACACCACCTCCAACGTTTACATTTCGCCAGTAGAGACCTACATGCATCACAACCACCTCAGTAGAAGGAGGTACTGCAGAGAGTCAAACTTCGTGCCCACCTACCAGTTCATCAGGCATTGCAAGTGGCACCAGCAGCACCAGAAAGCTGACCTCCCCAGTTTGGGACTTCTTTTCAGTTAGCAAGAAGGAGGTGAACATTGCTATATGCCCCATTTGTGGACAAGGCGTTAGTCGTGGTAAGCTTGGTACAATCTATGGTACCGGAGGCCAAACAACACATCTGAAAAAAGACCACTAAATCCAGTGGGAGGGACACGCTAGCGGCCAAAAAAGTGCATCTATTCTTCATGATGGGGATGAAGTAGAAGAAGATTCGTGGTAGCGCCCACATCTTCATCAGCAACATCGCAGTGGCACAAGACTAAGAGTCAGGCTGAGACACCAAGGGGTCCCAGGCAAGAGAGTTCTGCATCGAAAAAACGTGCATTGAGCCTAAAAACATCTGGCATCAAGATGTCACCTGCATCAGTGGCACCAGAAAAGGAAAACATCCAGGCTACCATTCTCAGCATGTTTAGGTCGGAGGGGCAGTACGAAACCAACCATCCAACGGCACGTTTGCACAATTTGAAGCTGGCTTAAATGTTAGCGCTGGACCTTCTCCCTTTTTCTTTTGTGGAAGAAGCGGGTTTTCTTAAATTTGTGACAGCCATCTTCCCAAAATGGAAGGTTCCCAGCCGGTCCTATTTCACCAGAGTTGCTGTTCCCGCACTACATCACGACATGCTGGAATTGCTTGGACAAGCTTTGCAGTAGAGTGCTGTTCACACTATCCACCTGACAACAGACATGTGGACCAGTTGCCAAGCCACTGATTACATGTGCATCACTGCACACTGGATCTCTTTTGTGATGGTTAGAGAAAATATATCTGCAGCAGGTGTTGTTGACACTGCTGAGATTTTTAATACCACTCGGAGACATGTAACTGTAGCCATGTTCTCCATTGAGAAATGTCATACTGCTGCAAACATTTTGGAAGGCTTTGACAGCAAGGTCTTTTAACGGCTGCGACCAAGAGGGCTTACAAATGATTTTGTTGCCACGGACAATGCCAGTAATATACTTAAGGCCATGGCTGATGGTGGCTATTTCAGGGCCCTGTGTGTGGCGCACTGCATTAACATCATTGTTCAAGACTTTCTGAAAAAAGAAGACTTAGTCAGCAACTTTCTGACCACCTGCAGAAGAATCTGCACACATTTCAGCCATTCTTTTAAAGCCCGAAAGCAGCTGAGGATCATTGAACGTGAGCATAGCATGCCAGTTAAAGCACTCATTCAGGAAGTGCCAACACGTTAGAACTCAACTTATTACATGCTTGAAACGTCTGTTTGAGCAGTACAGACCAATCAATGAATATGTCATGCAAAAAGGTGGTGCTACTGTGAAAGGTATGATCATTGCAATGGACCAACGGGGCCTGACAGAGATGCTACTTCCTTTTTAGCTCTTCACACGTGAAGTCAGCAAGGAGGACTGTACTATGGACCAAGATATCCCACTGTTGCACGTGCTACAGGAATAGCTGAAAGGGGTGTCTGCAATGTACGCAGGTGTGGAGGAAAAAAAAGAAGCATATGAGTTGGTGGAGAGCTTAACCCTTCGCTTATCTGAAAATACAAAGGTGCAAGAGGCATTGTGTCATGTAACCATTACATTTGTGCCACCATTCTGGATCCACGGTACAAACCAATACTGAACACATTGATTCCATTTTCAGAAGGGTATGTTGGCAACTACAAAACCTGGCTAGCTGTGGAAGCCAGTTGCTTAGACAAAGAACATTCAGGAATAAGAGGCCCGCTTCTCCAGGTCACAACAAGTACTGCAGGTAAGCCGGCATCAAGTTCAACCTCAGAGCCTGAGGGCAGTGTGGTTGGCTCACAGCAGCCAAAAATACCAACAACATCAACAACAGGAGCATCAGCCCCACAAACATCAGCACAGGAATTGGATCTACAGCAAGGGCTTGTAAGGTCCAGTGCTGAGGCTAAGGCAAAAGAAGCCTAGCAAAGCAGAGCCTTCCTGAGCATTGAGCGGATGGTCCAGGCCTATCTGGATGACCCAACAAAGGTATACATTGATCAAAACACATTGCTGTATTGGTATGGGAAAAGGCGCCAATGGCCAGTGCTCAGCAGGCTGGCGATAAACTATCAGGCTTGCCCTGTCGCAAGTGTCTCTTCTGAGCGCGTTTTTAGTGCTGCTGGTGCCGTTCTGACAATGAGAAGGACCAGTCTCTCGGCCCAAAAAAGGAGAACTTAACCAGGATCAAAATGAAACAGCACTTTATACCACCATAGTACACCATACCTGAAGTAGCACAGCAGGAAGATGAGGATGGCGACTCAGGTGAAAGTTAGTGTGTTAGCCTACTTCTGGGCGAACCACCAGAGTTTGAGGATCAGCTCTACTTCCCTGACAACTAGGCTCTTTCAATTTCCAGTTACTGTCTTTCTTTCTTTGACACCCCCCCAAAAAAGATGTAGCTAAGGAACATTATTTACTTAATTATTTATTTATGTGTGTGACTGTCTTTCTGGTTCACAAATCCATCCCCACCATCTTACTCTTTTATTGCCGGATCAGAGTTGCAACTGTGTGCAGTCAATGAAGAAGTAAAGTCCACTCCTGACTCGCCCAAAAGACATTTCTCTCAAGCCAGACATTGGATAGAGAATTCAAAGAAATGTGTGCCTGTCTCCAACCCTGGGCCCTGACTCTCTATCTATCCTTTCCTAACCTAGAGGTACTGCCCAGGAAGAACACTCAGGTAGATGATGGCATGCATTGCACGATGAGCGATTGTTGTTTGTTGTGAATGTCTATTATACAAAGTGACACAAGTCAATCTTTCCCTTTTCGTTGTTCAAAAACAAAATTGTACTACTACAGGCGATCCATTGCATTTTTTGAGTTGGGAGTGGACGACTCTGAAGGACTCACTCAGGAGTCGGACACTGTTGGTATGGACTCGGAGTTGGAAACTATGACCACCATACTTGCAGTCAGAGTCAGGTTAGGAGGATCAGAGATGATTGATGGAATAACTCAGGGCGTGCCAACAGAAGAAGATGGATTTTTTCACATTCACTGAAACCAAAAGATTTGGATGATTGATGATAATTTTGAAGTGGCCTAAAGGTAAACAACAACAGAGACCAGGCCTACATGTCTGTGTAGTGGTGATGGGCAGTGAGTGTGGTCTGACAGACAGTGGTGCATTGTAAATTTTTATTTCATTCGGAAAATGCTATGCTGCTGTGCATATACTATGTATGTGTGCTCAGTGCTGTCTGGCTCAAATCTGAAGCTAAGTGGAGTTTGGGTGGGGGTGGCCTGTTGTTGGAGATAACTGCCGTAAACAGAGTCTGATTTAGCCATGCTGCCTCTGAAAGTCTTCTTGTTGCACTCCTCCTTATGCAGTTTAACTTTTTGTTTTCTCCTTGATTTTAAATGTCCTATTTGTTTTTCCATCTGCAGGCCCTTTACTCTGTGCCATACTGGAAAAACAACTCACATTTACCATACCAAACAGCATCCGCCAGGCACCCAAGGTTCACAGGCTGACAGTGCCATAGGAATGCAAAGATGCAACTCTCAATTTATAAAAGTATATTTTTTTTCTCATCAATCATTATGACTGTGTGTGTTGTGTTTATGTTTGCTTTTTACTCCTACAGATCAGTGAATTGTATTTGCTATCTTTCTAAGCCCGGTACAACAGAACATAAATATAATGTCTGTAACTTGGGTCTCTCTGGGGGCAGACAGACCATTGCATAATTAATATACTTCCCTGTACTTCTCTAGTACCACTCATCATTATGAATGCATTTCCTTTTACTCTCATAACAGATGTATGATGTTCGGCTGCCAAGATGAGTGTTGTTCATGTGTAGTGTTTGTCTTTGTCAAACCTTTCCCTCAATCCCCCTTCCAAAACATTCATCAAACCCCTAACCCTCTTCCCCCAGGCTATGTGATTTATTGAGGTGTGACTCAACAATCTTTATACCATTAATTGATCACACACTTGGTGGGGCGGATCTGATGAAAGAAACACAACAACTCAGTGCAGGGTGAGGAGGATCTTATTCCTAACAATGCGCATAGAGCCCACACAGATAGTACATATTATACAATATCCACCCCAGCTAGCACAGTGTTTGATATTTTTTTCCAGAGGAAAATATCTCATTGCCAGCATCATCATTCAGGCACTATATTAATGTGTGTCTAAGCCGGTTAAGCTTGTCCACTTTGTTCAGTTTGTAGTAGATCAACATTGTTCTGATTAATCCCATTTTTTTCATTGCTTATCATACTCTCTTCTTGTGTCTGAAACTGAGTCTGTTCTAGTAGTCTAGTCTCTGGTGACTGTCATCAAGCTTGCATATATGCACCAGCCTTCGCATGATGCGGAGCTCATAGTGGTGGAAATAAGGAAGAGCAGCAGTGCTGGTGGAATGATGGCAGCGCCGGCGGGCACCCATTGGACTGTGGCGATGGTGTGTTGGTTGGGTGGTTGTTGGTGCCTGGCAGGGGCCTGTGGCATCTGCAGCAGATTCTGCCTCATCCTCCTCGGCCACTGGTACTCAGCCCTGATGGCCTCCATTTTCCACTGCTGGGTCCAGGCTGCAATCTCCTGCCTGGTCTGTGGAACAGCAGGAGTAGCAACATTTCAAGAAAGAAAAAATTCAAATTATAAACAATGCTCTTAGCAAAACACAGAGAAAATTATGCCATGGGTATGGAGGTAGGCGATTGATGATGTGTGGGTAGGAAGGATACATAATGTTGCGCTTAAAAACTACTGTGAGTGAAGGGAGGAGTCTGAAATACTACCTCCTCAACCATTTGAATAAATAAAAACTCAAAAAAACATTCCAGGCAAGTAAAGGTGAGACTAACACCACTACAGAAGAGCACCATAGTTCCTTATTCTCCTTCAAAAGGATTTTTACATTCATGATTGCATTGTTCTTAGAGTATTTTATGTTTTATTCTTCACCCTTGGCTTTGCTACTCACCACCATTTAAGTTTTTTTTACATTCTCTCAATCCACTCTTCACCATTGAAACTACCCACCCATCCATATAGCCATCCATCCAACGTTCCAAACATGGCTCTCTGTCTTACTCTAATCTTTTGATCTCAAGTACAAACCTTTCAGCAACATACATTTGTCATGTGACATTTACCCACCCATGTGTCCTTAAGTTTATTTCAATCAAAAGAAACAACTACAGGATTCTAATAACCCACTCAAGCAGGCATCCTTTCACACATACATTTTCACCCACCCAGGCAAGCTTTGTTCCTACCCGTATAACAACCAACCTGTCATCCATCCTTCACCCAACCATGCATCCTAGCTATCAGCCACCTATAGTACTATTTACGCATCCAATGCTTTCTTTTACCCATGCATCCTTCGCTTTCAGTCATATATAATACATTTCATCCAACCTTTCCCCTTCCATTCTTCCCTTTTCCAACAATCCATAGTTCAAGGACTTGTTCATGAAACGTTTTCTGCTGAGTTGAAGATAGGAGCGGCCATTAATTACACTGCTCAACTTGAACTCCTGCTGTGTTCACCTGTTGTTCACAAGTCAACAAGACTGCACCTTTACAGTGAGCTTATAATTATAATTAATTGTCAATAATAAGCAAGCAATATGACTTACCTCAGCCTGCCACTGCCGCTGGCTCACCACATTCTGCTGCTGCATCTGCAGACTGGCATTTCTTAGATGCCAGATACACCTACCCCAATTAATTGTTTTATAGCAAAATAAAGAAAAAACACCACACACATCATTCACTAGAATTTGGATACATTACAGACAGTATCTTCCATAAACAATATCAGGATGGGCATTTTGTTGTTGGAAAGTTCTAAAAAAGCCTGAAGTCAAGGCAAGAGACAAGCTGTTAAGGAGTGGCTGGAGCTATTGATTGATGAATCTGATATTTTGATAAAAAAATAGCATATGACCTTAGTTGGCTATTGCAGTGGGGCTGTCCTCGAAGTACTTCTTCCCACGCAGGGTGCACAGTAATCCGTTTACCAACTGCTGATAATATAATACTACATTAAGGGAACAGTGATTCTGCCACCTATTTGCTTAAAAAAGCATGAAAATTTATAATCAATTTCGTCCCACTTTTGAGATGGTACTAGCAGTTAATGAAATGTGTATGTATCCTGATACAGTCCAAACCAAAAACAAGAGAGAAAACTCATGTACTCCTGTTCCAAAATATAGATTTTTATAATAAATAGATATGTCATGTGAAAAGATTTTTCATGTGAAAATTCTAAACAATTATAAATGTAAACGCACACAAATAAACACTGTACAATTACACTTGAATTTTTGACGTGAAGTGAACACAGAACAATATATTTACATATCACAGCATATTATATACACAACACATGGACATATACTTAAAGAAAACACATTTAGACATAGTGTGTGGTGTTTGAAATTATGTATCAACCCAATAGGTAATTTATCCTATTATTTACAATGAATCTGGGTGATCATTTACAAAAAAAGATTAGTGATATAATAAATAACAGCTCCCCAAAATATATTTGACAGGCAAAGGCAATCCCAATAATTTTCTAAATCAGATCAACTAGTAGTAGTATATTGTGGACTGTCCTATCCTATTCAAAATTTACAAAATCTACCTACCTAGTCCACTCCTACTCCAAATTTTGTAAACTGCATTTTGGAGTTACTAATAATTTATTGCAAAAAATCATGATGTTTCATGTTTGCTTCTTCTCAAATCTCATTCGTAATCTCTCAGTCTCAAGTCAACCCCCTTTTATGGGCCAATGCACTAATCACTAATGATCACGATGACCGCACTAGTCTACTACAAATCGATGCAATCACCTATAGGCCATAGGGCGGTTGCAAACCTCCATTTATCAATGGAAGCTTGTGTGGCAGGTGAAAAAGGCCTGCAGCACAAGCTTCCATTGAAAAATGGATGTTGTTGTTCACAAACATCCCTGCACCGTCCGTGTGGCATTGGCATGCACCATGCAGTTACGACATTACAAATAACTAATTACAGAACGTCTTACATAATCATCACTAATCACATCAGCCCAAGCGAGTGGCAACAAGTACCATTCAATAACTAGGTTAGGTGGGTAGCGCCAAGTAAGCTAAGTAAGCAACTGTCCAAAATAACAGATGATATTACATCATATTTGAAAGCTTAACTTCCCTGCATGTAAGCAACATGCTTGCCATTATTTGGGTAAAAAATATTAGCTGTAGCACAGAACACAGGGAATAATAGAAATTAATAATTTAAATAATCACTCACCTAGCCCCACAACCCCAACCCCTAACAGGTCCAGCAGGTCCTGCTCTCGGTCCAGGATGTCAGACCAGTGGTGCGCCAACTGCTGATGGGGGCGCCGGACCCCAGAGCAGCGGTAAACTGCCTGGTGCACCCTCGCCCAGCTCTGCTGGCGCCGGACCCCAGAGCAGCGGTAAACTGCCTGGTGCACCCTCGCCCAGCTCTGCTGGCGCTCCCTGACCCAGAACCAAGCCTGCCATTTGCTGCCAGGGTGGAGGAGAGGTGTCGCTGGATATGAAAAACCAGCGCTGCCACCTCCACCTCAGAAAACAGGGCACGGGGCTACAGCCCTGCCTGGTGCCGCCTTCTGCAAGGAAGGCGGCCACACCTTGGTGTGCCCTTATCTGCCATGGGGCTGGGGGGAAAGAGAGAAAAAAAAGAAACGGGGAAAAAGAAGGAAGGACTAGGTAGTAATAAGGAAGTAGGAAAGCTAAAAATTAAGTACAAAACTCACCAAAAACACACATTAAAATAGAAAAAACACAAATACACATTTAGAAAAACAAAGGGCAGAATATTAAATAAAAAAGATGGGAAAAAAGTTTTAAAGGCAAGGATTACAGAGATTGAGGTAGGATGAAAAAGTAGGCCCCAACACCACAAACAGAGTAAGAAACAAGATGGGCGCACCCATGTCGACCGCGTGGTGCAGTTCGCATCATATTTCCACCCAAACTCACAATCCACGTTGACGTACGGCGTGACAAGCAACTTCACGTGCTTGGGGAGCTATGCATGGTGCGGCAGAGTTTTTTTGCGGGGTTGCGCCTAGCGCTGCTAGGCGAACTCCGCCCAGGTTTACCCCTGTCATCAAGGGGGGTAACATCCATCATGATGAGTAGCTGGCATATATATTTATGTGGCCTGGAATAAAGCTGGATTGGTCCGTATATTCCAAAATATCCATGATGGGAAGCAACCCATTGGCTAACACCTTCCCCATCACTTTATGATCAAGATTCAAAAGGGACAAAGGCTGACAGGACTGAAGAGACAAGGGGGCACAACCTGGTTTAAGGAGGACCACTATCAATGCCTTCCTGACAGATTGCAGTATTTTCCCCAACTGTCTGGCCTTGTTAAAGACCTCAAGGAGCTTTGGTGCCATGTTCGACACATATGTCACATAATACTCAATAGTAATCCCGGTATGCCGGGCGTCTTATTGCAGGCGATTTGTTTAATGTCATGAGGGATCTCTTGCAGTTGGAGGGGGGCTTCCAACTCCTCTCGGTGTCATGATGGCAGCCGAGTTAGTGGCAGCTTGCAGGGATAGTCCTGCGTATGTGAAGGAGGGGAGGTGGTCTCTGCTGAATGTAATGAGCTGTAGTACTCCATGAAAGCACCATTGATAGCTGCCTGTGTGTTAACCACCACACCATCAGGTAGCCATATGGCACTGATCAGGTGCCTCTGTGAATCTTCCCTCACTAACCAAGCCATTAACCTGCCAGAGCATTTTCTCTCTGCATGCAAAGTATCCAGGCACCGCCTATAATCATGCTTCCCAAGCAGCGCTTCTGGCTCCCTATATTCCTTATAGATGATTTTCAGCCACTCGAGTTGACTAGGTCGGCAGACCCTTTCATTTTCCAAAACCCTCATCTCTCATTTCATGTTGAGGAGCTTTGTTGTAGTGCCTTGCGAATCCCCGATCCGCTCCCATGCAATGACCTTTCACCACCACATTTTGAGCATCAATCTCAACTGCGCTAGATGTAGCTGTATCTCTATTTGATTCAAAGTAGGTGAGAACCTGGGTAGAGATGGCCTCTTTAAAGGGCAGGTCAAGGAGGACTTCCGTATGGTGCTTCAAGGCTGGAATTTAGGTCTGCAGTCTTCACTAATTGATCGTAAGCAGTAGGGGACAGTGGTCTGACAATGTATATGCTAAATACTCAGAGCCTACTAGACAGCCACCCAGAGATTCACTACAAATGAAGGGATCCAGCCTTGTATGGAGACCATGAACCGGGTAGAAAAAGGAGTATATTCAAAGGCCGTGAGATGAAGCTAGCACCATGCATCATGCAGCTGATGGCGGACCATCCACTCTCTAAAGTGGTGTGCCATCTGGACACTGGTGGCCCCTTGGGGGAGGGCAGATTGGTCCCTGTTGACATCAGGCACACAGTTATAATCTCTCCCCTCATAGCCCAGGCATCTGGGGATCTCACAATAGTGCTGGAGTAGGAGCATCAAAGAAAACCGATTGGGTAAAATTTGGAGCATAAACACCCACCAACATGACTAGCACTCCTCACGCATAGGCTGATGATGTAGTACCATAGACCTGATCCGCCATTTCAACCTCACCTTCCCCAACTGAGCATGTATGAGATGAGTTTCCTCTAGAATCGTGATATGCAGCTGGCAGCATTTAAGGTATGCATTTATTTTGTTCTGTTTGAGTAGCCATGCCATGCACATTCCATGTTAGTGTTC
The DNA here is from genome assembly GCF_964204655.1 of Triturus cristatus. NCBI lineage: Eukaryota > Metazoa > Chordata > Amphibia > Caudata > Salamandridae > Triturus > Triturus cristatus. Next base: position 440,390,792 of record NC_140582.1, on the reverse strand, counting down.
TATAATGGGGAATGGCTGTCTGCCTTGAGTCACCCATGTGTAATCGGCTGTAGTCCTTTGACCCCCCAATCTGCATACACGCCAAACAAGCTCCCCATGAGCATACCAATCCCAAGCGATCCAGGGCCATGGGCCTGCTGTTCAGGGCAGTGCCCATTTCTTGAAAGTCCCATATCCAATGCCACTGATTGTAAGTATCAAAGTTTGATGAAGAAAACATAGAAGGAAAGAAGAGACAAAATACAGAACAGCCTCAACCTCACCCTTGCCAGTAAGACCACTGGTCCCCAGGCATAAAATGCCCATCCAAACAACAACATCTTAAAGTACAGACCCTCCCATCCAAGAAATCCTATCCATTTTGGAAGCCCTACAGGGCACGGCACATTAGAGACAAAATAAGTCTGACCATGGTCCCACCAGTTAGCCCTTGATAACTGGGCCAGATCGGGTCAATAGAGTCCCTTAAGTTTGACGGCCAGGGAGACAGGTGGTCAAAAACTAAGCAAAACATGTTAAAAAGGTTAGTGGGAACCTCAATCAAAGTAAGTCATCCACTGGCCACGGTGTCACAGCTGGTCCCAGAGTGTGTGCCTTGGACGAGACTTCCATGCTGTTCGCTATGGAGCTGGCATCTGAGGGACACTTTTGAAGTAGCACCTCAAAAGGATATGACCAAAGAAGTGAGGCTTCCTCCACAACATGTGCCCGCTCTTTGTTCCTGCTCCAGAGTAAGGCAGTGCAGCGTCTTCTTGCATCTTCTGTGGTGTGGCTTAGGTGTCACCCAGTCTCCTGATGACTGTTCAGTGTCCTTTATCAGGTCTTTGAAAAGCAAGCAGGTCCAAACATCCTTAGGGGAGCAAACAAACTGAGTAATCTCCATCCACAATCTTAACCTTGGTTCGGTACAGCCGGGCATATTTCAAGGACAATTCTCGCAGCTTTTGCTTGACTGCCACAAAGGAAATGCATTTCTGTTGTGAAGCCAGGCTATGTTGTGATGATGACATTTTCTTATCGCCAAGGGCCCTCAGAGTGGAACAACTGCAAAATCAAGTCCCAGTCATGTTATTAAAAAGTGGAGCTATCACTGGAAGTGGGTGATCCCATCGGATCGCTTTACAGGGAAGAAGAATTTAATTAATTTGCTCTACAGAACTGTTTCCATCAACCAGTCCTCTAAGAACAATTCCACATTGGGACCTTCAGAACATTAAGGAAAGCCAAGAAAACAAGCATTATTCTGGCATGAGCGACCTTGCAGATTTTCTGTCAGATGATGAAGAGAAGTGAACTCCGTCTGCAGCTCTTGTACCTGGGACGGGAGGGCCTGGAGCAGGTCACATGTAGGTCAAAGCCGATTTAGTATAATCCACTCTCTCAACCTGCTTCCGAAAATCCACCTAGAGAAGATTAACATCCAGTGAGCTTGGCCTCCAAGTAGGTTTTAGTTTTCCAATATGGCAGTGTAGAGTGGCGTCAAGGTGGCCCATAGCATCCAGGTTCGTATCTGGGACTGTCACTTCGAGCACGGCTGCTGTCGCCCCTGACTCAGGCCTTTAGCAGCCAAGGGCTGCACCATCAGTGCACTCAGATGAAAGAACAAGCAAAAGCAAGAGGGCATACGATCACCAAGCCACAGGCACTTCAAGTACACAGGTGGCTCGGCACCCCACTTCCTCACACAGCCAAGCGCCTGGGCAGGGAGCAGTCCTGTATAGTACTACAGCATGGCAAAGAAGGACTCCTGTGGGCACCCAGGGCAGCAAATGTGCAATGGAGGTGGTTCGCTCCAGAGGAAGATCAGACACACCAACTAAGAAAGCTGGGGAAACAAGCGTGTTCTGTATGATGCCCTCCAGTTGTTACCAGCATATGCCAACAGATCCTAGGAGTCAGGGCAGTGCAAATGCAAGTAAGTGGCATACAGGGGCCTAGCTGCCAGGGCAGTCAAACTGCAGTAAATGCCACACCCAGGCACGATTTTAACATTGTAATGGGGCCATGATCCTGGTGCAGCCAGTCACATCTACTTATGCAGTCCCCAAAAGACTGTCCTCATGCACAGTAACAGGGACCCCACCAGGGCCCAAGGAGAAAGACCAGAGGCAATCAAAGGGCCAGCAATCTGCCCTAAGATAGGCCTCTGCTTGGCAGATGTGTCGTATTTAAGGGTCCAGGCTGGGTGGAACTGTGAAGGCATCTGTTAAAGTCCCCATCAACTGCTCACAGGCAAGAGGCCAAGCACTACTGCAAATGCACAGTAGTGGGGGCGCAGGTGACCCCTAACACCCCAACGAGAGAGGAATGAGGACTCAGGCCTAAAGAATTTCTGGCAGTAGCCCCAGTATCACTGTACAAGTAGTTTGCACTCAGCACATTCAGCAGGCCCCTGCTCACCTCTGAGCTCTGTACACCTACTGTCTCTCTCACGGCCCTGGCAGATGCAGAAAACACCCTCTCACATGGGCAGACAAGGCTGTGTCTCCTTCAGCAGCAGGGTCCCTCGCAGGCCACATCAGGGAGGTCCCACAGTGTAATCCATCAATGCTGATTTAGGAGGCACGTGGCATCCCCGGGAGCCCATTTCAGCCCAGGGATAAAGTCCAGCGAAGTCGAACCACCAACAACGTCGGACTCTCACCCTGTGGTCACAGGCTCGATCTGAGCCTGGGTCCTGGTGAGCTCCAAGAGGTGCACTTCAGCCAGCTGGAGCGCACTTAAGGATGTGGCTGATTGCACCGCCATTGTACTTCACCTCCCCAGGCTTGTGGGTGGGAGTACCAGCATGAATGCGGTTGATGATGGCCAGATTATTGTTGGGCCCAGGATGGAGGCATCCTGTCCACTCCCGCCACACCTGCTACAAATAATGTGAAGCTAGTGTGCTGTTTAGAGAAAGTCTTGTGAACTTTTGACCTACTGGTAGGCAGAGACTATTGGAAACATTGGGGCATATTTATAATAACTGACACATCCCTGCATATCAGCAGGGATGCGCCAGTTATTTTGCGCCCCAGCTCCGCCATCATGGATGCACCGCATTTATAATGCGGCGCACCATGGGGCAAAAACGGCACAGATGCGTCACGCATCTGTGCCGTAAAAGTGGCGCATTGATGGAGTTGCGTCGCAAGCGCGACGCAGCTCCAGCAATGCTCTGGGGGGCCCTATCTGCACAATGCTGCGTCAATCCTTACGCCTGCTTCAAGCAGGCGCAGGGTTTTGACGCAGCATGGGCTCAAAAGTGACTGAGTAAAATCTTGTAGATTTCCCTCAGCCACTTTTAGGAGGCGTTCCTGCACCGGAACGCCCCCACCTGCCCTGGAACGCCTACATATGGCGCAGGGCTTTACAACGTGACGCATCTCCCAGATGCGTCACATTGTAAATACCCTGCACCATGGCGCAGGATTTACGCCGCTGCTGCGTCACAAAAGTGACGCAACGGCGGCGTAAATGAGGCGCAAGTCAAACATAAATCTGCCCCATTGTTACTATGGAAAAAAATCTAAAAGAGTGTGAGGGATGGGAACAAATGAGACTGCAGTGTGAAACTGAAAAAAAGCAGACAAGTGCCCAAAATTGATCAGCAGCAGATGTATGTCTTGTAACTGAATTACAAATGAAAAGCATTTACAGAAGATTGTTTAATACTTTTATGTGGTTCTGTGTGGATCTGCGGATCTAACGCAGGCCACACAGGGGGTGGGTGGCTGTTCTGAGCCCCACGGTGAATCCATGGATCCACAAATAGTCTACCAAATTGGGCTTCTTCACAGAAAACACTGAAATGGTTAAACAATAGTGACCAATCAGATGTGGTACAACAAAAATAAAAGTTGAAAGGAAGTTTGTGTTTTGCCAATGCTAACTACAGGTCCATGAGTGAGAGCACATTGGAAAGGGTAGCCATTGTAGGTACTTTTCTATATTGAGAATGGAGGAGGATTTACCATATTTCTGACTTGAGATTTGCAGTGGAAAAGAGACATTAACAGATACTAATATAAAAATTGGTCAACAGCAAAGACGTTTTACATGTATGTTAATTAGGTGGTACTATAAAAAAGTGTATTAAAAAACAGATTATTTATAAGCTGAAAGAAATGTGTAGCTTCTAGACACTACCGTACAAGGCAAATTAAAAGGGAGCTTATATAAGAACATTAACTAAAAATATAGTGGGCAGCAAATGAGGAAGAGGAATTGCTATACTGAAAATATAGTTATTTTATTATGCCTGTGTGAATGAATGTGTTAGAAATTAGATGTGCGTACCTGCTTATAGTATGTAATTTAGTAGTATGTAATTTGCACCCACACATATAGTTAGACACTCACACACACAGTTACGCTCCCACAAAAGCACTTATGTACCAACCACTTATATAGCCAGACAGTGACTGTGACTGTCACACTCAGTCACAAACCCACAACACCATTCACACATCCATTTACTCACCTATACACCCACTTACATAGTCATTCACAGAACCATACAAGAACCTTCACACCCACTCAGACACCTATACAGCCATTCATGTACCCAGCCCTCAGATAGTCAGTTACATAGGCACTTACACACCCATACACCTAGTTATGCACACAGTCACCCACCCATACAGCCACTCACATACCTTTTTACACAGCGACAGAGGCACTTACACATACTTTCACACACCCATACAGCACTTATGTATTCACCACTAATAGAGCCCCTGGCACACATAGTTGCTCACCCAAACACCCACTAACAGAGCCAATTATCAATCCAAACAGCCACTTATATACCCATTTAGACACCCATACAGTCACTTGCACTTACACTCACACATCCACACAGCTACTTACATTTCCAGTGACAAACCCACAGAGGCACTGATACACTCGCTCACTTATCTACTCAACCACTCACACACCAAGTCACCTACCAGTACAGCCACTCATATACCCATATATATACACACAGCCTCTTATACACAGACATAATCACTTATGTAGCTACTCACTTGCTTATAGTATGCAATCTAATCTACTTGTATTTAAAGAGGAATGGAAGATGGAAGAGTGAGGAGGAAAACAAAGTTAGAATTATGCTTCTTGACAGCATCTGTAAACTGGGAAACAGATTAAATTTTTAGTACAACGGCCATATGGCATTTGGCATAATGAGTGACCATGTCTTGCAGCTTTGGTGAAACAGCAGGGATGGTAAGGATCTGGTCAGGTAGTAAGGGTCCCACAGATGTTCCAGCTGCTGATGGTGTTGCACCACCTTCCATCTCACTTAACATGCAGATGCATTGGACAAATTTTGGAAGAACTTTATTTTCTCCTGAAGGGATGAAGAAATATTTCCAAACGTTAAAGGAAATGTTTGGAGATGGTAAGTATTCTTCTTCTTCATCCTCCTCTTTCCGTTCTCTTCTATATTCAGCAGAAGACATCTTAACTTTTTAACTCTCTTCTTTTTAAGGAAAGCCAAAAGTATGATGGAGCTGTGGTCTTGAGACTTTCTCCAGAGAGATATGAAACCGAAATAACTGATTTAGGGTGTGGGTTGCAATGTGGATTGGTGAAGACTGGATGGTTCAATGGGAAGTTGAGGTTTGGGTGTGTTCCTGGATTTTCAGCGGATTTGTGGTGGCATCGCAGCGGATCTACTAATCCATAAAATGAATACAAAAAAGAGAAGGACTTGCTGTATTTAAATTGCAGAAAGTGTAAATAAGTTACGTATGTTGATTTGTTAATTGTTCCTTTTAAAATGTATAATAAGAATAAATGAGTGCATAAAATGTATTTATAAACTTGTAAACATTTATATTATTAAATTGAACTTATAAGTCAAATTGTAGTACAATTTATATTTAAAAACAGTACAATTTACCAAAAAACAAAGGTTACAGGGATTTTATAGTTAGGAAATAGCATTTAAAAATGGTAGAAAATCACTGAAAAATACAAAGGTTATAGGTACGCTATAGTAAGGCTCAGATTTTGTACACACAAAACCATAGAAATTCGGCAATTATAGTGTCCTGAACTAACGATAACGTACGACAGGCAATGCACTGCTTATGACCTCATATACAACATCACTCATTACATGGTCAGTGACATAACTGAGGACATCACTGATGACAACTCAAATTACATCATTGATGACATCATCCATCAAAGTAAACTTCAATATACATCATGAAATACCATTTACATTTAAAAAAAATAAGAAGAATACACTTGTGAGAGATGGACAGTACAGAGCCCACTTTAACCTTGTCAACTACTATACTCACTTGTCACATAAGAGATAGTTCTCACCGGATAGTCCTGTCTTTTCTGAATCATTACTCTAACCACTAGCGACCAAAGTAAAACATCTATCTGCACAGGCTAGTCTATTGCAAACAACAACAACACCGTCCATGAACCTGAAAAGAGGTTTTAGTGCAAAGGTCAGATTTATACAGATCACTACAACATACGACCAGTAGCAAGGTCTCAAAGGACAGGTCACTGTGTGACAAACAACTTGTAAAGTTATTCTTCATCCTGGAGAAAGGTGTAAGCAGAGATGTGAGTCTCTTGTAAATGTCTACTACACTGAACCTTTACCCTAGATAGAGGGCTTAGGGAACAGATAAACATGTTTGCAATCTATTATTACAGACATTCATCTCAGAGGAGAGAGGTCTAAGGAAACCGGTCAATATGTCATAAAACAGAATTATACTTAACCTGCTCTCTATGGAGAAAAGTTTCAATGAACAGCTTAAACTGTTGCAAAGCACTACCATACACATACATCAGCACAGGTTGTATGAATGAACAACTACCTCGTAAATTACGAGTGCCTAAACCACGAAGGCTAAATAACAAACAATGCCAAACCACTAATTAATGAACCACGAATTACTGAACCATGAAAAATATTCATTTTAGATATTATCCGAATCTACCACTACCTTCAATTCAACTCATCTAACCCACGTTTTATTACCAGTGAGGGCGTTTTTAGCCGAAGTATAAAATGCACAACGCAGTCATGGGTTAAACAGAGAAGAACATAGTAAGTGTCATGCGTTTATTTTTAATGTGAATGCCCATGTTGTTTCATTTTCCTTTATTTGTGCAGTATTTGCAAGATAATAGACAAACCCGTTTCATGGCAGTCACTCTACCAAGGCCCCTGACACTCGCTGGCATGGAGTGATAATTAAATAGGATGGGACGGTCTGATGCCTGAGGAACGGCGCTCAATCACTCACATATTACTGTATCTGCCCAAGAACTCACGCCTCTATCCCACAAATGCTATCTCCGGAACAAAGTCTGTCACAGATCAGACTAACACGTCCCTGGGGCATCTTGCGGAAACGTTTCTTTTCTGTGCAAAATGAAAGTCAGTCACAACTGCTGCGGTAGCGCTCTCTCAAAGTTGCTCTTTTTTAATGTAGTTTATTATTTCAAACTGTTGGAAGCATGAGAACACAAATGGCTCAAATTTCTGTAGCTCCTCATGAGCTTTATCAATGTCATAGAGAATGGTGCTCACAGAATTCTGTGCCATATTCTCGACATTCGCGGCTTTGGCTCAGTGAACTTGATTCTATAACTTTAAAAATAGTGTCTTTAAAACAAATAATAATAATAATAATATGTTAATTTAACTTACCTTTAGCTCGTTGTAAATTAAGTAGTGGTTAAAGAAGTCATGGTTAAGAAAGTCGTGGTTCAGGTCCAGATCGTTGTTTATGAGTCGTTGTTCAGCCCACTCCTTCTAAAAAAATCATTGTAGAGGCCGTTTCCCATCAGCACAGGACATGTACACCCGCTTTAAAGCTTCAAATAGATAAAAACTCTGCTTCCAGCAAGTGGAGCAGTTTGACAACTCCCACTTGATTATGGTATGTTGAGTTATGTTTGCTCTTCCTCGGCAGGAGTTGTCAGCTCCCACCAAGCGAAAGCAAACATCTAGCTCCCGAGGCTGGGCACTTCGGGAGATAGCAGGAGCCATTCCTGAGGGGTGTGGGTCCCCAGGGCCATTAATGGCTCCAGGGGGGGCCATGCAGCCCCCTCCTTTAAATAGCACAGGCCAGCCCCTGGGAGGTAGTGGTCCCCAGGGCATACATGGCCCTGGGAGGAAGGCTGCGTGGCTCCCCTCCTATTCTCTAATATGTATTTGGCCCCAGTAAAGAGGTGACCCTTGGGGCATGGGGGGCTGTGGGGCACCTCCATTAGTATTTATTTTCCTGCAGGGAGGTGGTGGTCCCTGGGCATATGTAAGCCCCAGGAGGGGGGATCTATGCACCCCCCTCCTTTATCCTGAATAAAGCCCAGGGGTAGTGGCGGTCCCCAGAGCTCCTGGAGACCAATGGGGGGGTCCCTGTGTGTGGCCCCCCTCCATAATTTCAATAAAGTCCTGGGGCGGTAGTGGTCCCTGGGGTTCATATGAGCCTCGGGGAGGAGGCCCTGTGCGCCCCTTCATTATTTTTTTTAGTACGGGTGGGCCAGGTCCCAGGGGTATTTTTTAAAACAAGCGCAGGAAACCATGCTTGCTTGTATTCATATTTTTGCTGTAAATTTGCAGCTCTGCCATAATTTTGTTGCAAAATAATTTTTTTAATGCTTTTTTGCCCAAGCAGGGTCCCAGGTGGACACCAGCACCAAGGCTAGATGGTCAGGGTAATCCTGTCCTGCCCCCTTTTCTCTTTTATTTGACCTTGTTTTTCGGAACTCGGCTGAGTCCAAGTCCCAAGATAGCTACCAACATTTCCTGGTTGAAGTGTTGGCAGCCAATCAGATCTCTGCACTAGATCAGGAGAATTTGTGCTGGGGTCACATTCCTAGATATCCAAATTTGTTTTTCTTGTAATACCTCTAAAAACTTCTGAACGGCTTTACACCAAATAAAAATAAAAAATCTCTTTCTGGACCAAAATCTAGCTTTCTGCTAAATTTGGTGTAATTTCTGTCAAGCGGTTCGGGCTGTAGTCGCATTGAATATACCTATGGGAATTTACATGGGAAATGCACTTTTATTGCCCCACACACACTTTTTTCTCAGCCCTCGCTTGACGAATTGCCCTGAAACTTTACATGCACAACTAGTATATATATATATATATATATATATATATATATATATATATATATATATATATATATATATATATATATACTATATATATGTATGTATGTGTGAATATATTTATATTGGCAAGGAGGCTGGGGCAGGAGTGTGAGGTCTGACGCCGGTATTGATGGCGGGAACTGTGACTTTTGCGAGAAGCCATGCTTCCTACTTAGTGGACCCTGATGTTGAGAGCAGGGCACTGTGGCATTGGCCTTGTGGTGCGAGACTGAGAGCACACAGTTTATTGGCAGATCGGACAGTAAGAGGTTCATGGTAATTGCTAATAGTGACACAGTTGTAGAAATGTGATCCGCACTGGTGAGCTCTCATTCTGATTGTGGCTTAAGGAACAGCTACTTTCATCGATACGAATGAAATACTGATTGATTATGACATTTACCACAAGTGCAACAATATGTGGAATTAGCACATTACGGCAGGCAAAGTCTATGGAATATGTTTTATAATTATATCTGTAGCACGTATATATAGTAAAATTGTTAAAGAGATTTTTCCAGGAGCACGCTAACGGGGAAAAGCTAATAGTATGTTTTTTAGGTCTAGCGAATGCAACTATATAGTGAAAACGTGAATGTAGTTTGGTGCATGCCAGCTAACTGCAACTTCTTATGTCATATTATATATATATATATGTATATATCCAATCCACCTTCCATGGTACCAGCCGGTACCACCAAAGACACGGACACGTTTTTCGCTGGTGCAAAATAGTGCTCAATTTATTTTGAACAAACATAGTTTGGTTCAGTCCAGACGCGTTTTGACCGCCAAAGCGGTCTTGATCACATGACTACACTTTACTGAACGTGACAATTTAAAGGTGCAGAGTACCCAGTTACGTAACAGAGTTCCTATAGACATAGAAAACATACTCGTTAAGGCTGTCACTTCAAAACCTGCAAAACTTTACACAGGAAAATCCAATGTTAAAAGTCACATTACATATCCAGATACATAAAATAAGTTCGTTAATGGCATTTAGGTCATAGGCAACAAAAAAATATATGTTTGCTGGGTACTAACTTGATACATATTGTTGTGTATATTCCGCTAGACAAAGACTTTACTCAATCATTATATTTTGCCTGCGCTATGACGATTTTGTATAATATATTTGGTCACTGTTTATCCCTCTAATGGGAAAATTCCCCTCTGGGTGAGTGCAAATAACGCATATTATGTGCAAACAAAGCAACTTATTAATATCTGTGCAAATACAGCATAAAATGTGCAAATACGCAATATAATGTGCAAAATATGCAGATATCCTAATGATTGCCATAAACATAATTACTAAAAACTAGTTTTAAAAGAGTCTGGATAACTATATGAAGATTCGATGCCACGCTATGTCTCTATTAGGAATTACTCTGGGTATAACATATGAATACATAAATATAATCAAAAATAGATTTGAATCTTCTTTCTACAAAATTCAACCATGGTCAGCTTAGAAAAAGTTGCTTTCCAAACTTTATCTACCATTGTGTGGGAATATATACACTCAATCAAAACCTTCAAAACCTTAAAATGCATACTATATTAAAAGAGTTTCAGTATTTAGAGGTGCGGTAGTCAGAGAATCGTATGATCCATAAGCAAAACTTCAAAACATGCCAAAAAATTCAAGACAATATAAAACCTATATACACAAGACAAAAACACCTAATAGTAAAAAAGCCTGTATTGCATACTCACTACAAATAATCAATGTATCTATAAGAAGTGGTGTAAGTCCTCTCCATTGTTCAGACCTCCTGGAGTGCATGTATCTAACTCAACTATGTATTTAGATTCCAACTGTCTCAAAAAAATTTCCCCGTTGCCCCCTCTTTTTGATTTGGGTACTGAATCGATAATAAAATATTTCAGACAACTAAGATTATTATTGTGACAGGCTTCAAAATGTCTCGCTACCGGGTAAGTTGGATCGGAATTTACTATAGCTCTTAGATGTTGTAAAATACAAGTAAATGCTTGCAGCTTAGTGCTCCCTACATATTTCAGTTCGCATGTGCATTGTAATATATATACCACATGGTCAGTACGACAAGTGTAATGTCCTTTCAGAGATTTAGGTATATCACTGAAAGGTGTGGTATATTGGTTGGTATTGACTCCAAACTTACATGCTCTGCAAGAAGAGCATTTAAAAAACCCTTTTGAAGGGTTAAGCTAATTGCCACTGGGTGAAATTTCAGGACTACTGGATACTAGTTCATCCCTCATTGAAAATGCTCTTCTATAAGTAATAGTTGGATTCATAGGCAGCACTGCCTTGAGAGTCGGATCCGTTAAAACAATGGGCCACTCCTTACAAATAATAGTTTTAATTTGTTTGTCCTGTCTACTATAGGTAGTAATCAATCTTATTTCATTCTCTGTTTTGTCATTACCTTGGATACTAGTTGGGACTAAGATTTCTTGATTTGTTGTGTTATTGGGTACAAGTAAATAATTTCTATTTTTGAGGTTCGCCTTTTTCATTGCGATATTCAATTTCTTTTCCTCATACCCTATATATTGCGTGAACTCCGCTGCATGGTCGAAATACCTCTATAGACATGGACACGGACCCAGATAGGTGCTTCAAATTGTGTTTATTCCCTCATCGCCATTACGCGTTTCGGCTCAACAGAGCCTTGATCACATGACATGGTTCTGTGAGAAAGTGCAAAATTTAAGGTGATCAGTACCTGCAATCAGGATATCACATGATGATAGACATAGTAAACATTTCTACATAATTCCTACACATCAATCGGTCGTTGTTTGTAATACATCAACAAACGGTACTTGAAAATAATTTATATTCACTTAAAATGTATTTTAAAATAACTGTATTCTTGTGAATCATAACTGGTAAAATACCTGTTGAATTCTGTTACAAGACCGTTTACTGAACCTAATATACGGATAAATCCTATACATTCAACTGGTGTATTGATCCATAGCGATGATCATATCCTGATTGTCATGGTACTGTAAAATCTAGCTTGTGCTAAAGTGCAAAGTGCAATGTGCTAACTCGATTCATTCTTCACTATTGTTATAACATGATTCAGTTTTTTACTCATCTAGATAGCTAATAAAAGCTGAAATGATCACTCGAGATTATTAATGTGCAAAACAATGACAATTCTCAGGTAAATACGTGATAGTCTTGACTGGGTTTTGTGCAAATTGCGATTAGACACATATATATATATACATATTCAGATCAATAAATAAATAAAAACCTAAATATAAATATATAAATATGTCTGTCCATATGCACATACATTGATAAATACTTCCAGTAAATATGAGTAAAATACTGAATCCTCCATTAGTTATAAATACATATATGTAACATCAAGCAATTTCTTCCCTTCGTGTAAAGGCTCATATCATAAGTAAATATCATGGTTTCCTAATAAATGCCTAGCTCATTTTTTACTGGACACCTTAATGGTAAATACTGCGCTGTTTATTCCAAGCATGTGTGCAGATCCTCAGTTGCATTCAGGCCCGCTGGATGTTTGGAATCGAGCTGCAGAATGTATCTAGTTTCCAACTTCCTAAGTTTATTGACTCTGTCCCCACCTCGTCTACTTTGGGGGGACTGTATCCAATAATAATATTTGAGGTCTGTATTGTTGGAGTTATGCTTTTCTTTAAAATGTCGCATCACAGGATAAGTATAATCTTGGTTGGTAATGGCGAGCAAGTGCTGTAGGATGCGCTTGTGTACCTGCAAAACTGTGCTGCCTAATTACTGCAAGCCACATGGGCATAGCAGCACATAGACAGCATATTCTGTTCTCCAGGTCAGCAATTTAGTAATCTTAAATTCTCTGTCGCTAAAAGGTGTTTTAAATGTGCTTTTGTTAATACCATGCGAGCATGCCTTGCATGTTTTACATTTGTTAAAACTTTCCTCATATGGAGCCAACTTCCACTTTCAATCATTTCTGGGCTGGTTCTGACTATCTTATCATGTGTAGCTGGTGCTCTGCTATAAGTGATGGACACCTTCTGCGGGAGCAGGGGTCCAATCATATATATATTTATGTACATAAGTCAAGGTAAGCTTTAGATGTGCTGTCACACAGGGGTGTTGCATGGTGCTAGGTGTGTTACCTCAGGAAGCAAATGTGATAGGATCTCCAAAAACAGTCTCACACACTAGGGAGTAATCATGTATAAAGTTGTTTAATTCATTGTGCTCGTAGCCCCTGCAATGTTTTTCGGCTGATGGCCTGATTCACAAATGGGGGTTAGTGATAAAAGCTAAGTATATATGCCAATAACCAATGGTGACGTTTGGTATCTGAACTTAGAGAAAAGACTAATGTATATTATGCTCTCTACACTCAAGAAAATGTGTTGGCCATCTTAAAGTATAAACGTAAAAGGAATAACCTTTTCTATACACCTTAATATCACATTAATATCAGATGTATGTGGCAAAATAGAGCAATAATGTCCATACACAATCATAATTGACACAGTAAATAATATAGTTTAAAAGACATGATGTCTATGCAAAATCTTAAATGAAACAGTATATAATGCTGTCCAAAAAAACAATAGTATCCTAAGTACAACCTAATACGTGGCATAGTCATAATGAGAAAAAAATAATCAAATATGCAGAAATAAAGGCTGTATTGTCTTTAGCAGAATGCCGGTCATGGGTCAACATAGCCGTACCGTAGTGGTAGAAGGGGGTGGGGAGTCGGGTGGTGCCTGAGCAGGCATCCTAATGTGGTTATATGTTTTAAGTTTTGCACCCAGGAAAAAATAGTTGAACACCAGTCTAATAGAAGTGAGTGTTTAATGCTAGTCTCACACAGCCCCTGTAGAAATATGGCAGTTTAAATGCATGCTGTAATGCTTTAATAAAGCCCAAGTGTGCCAAGTTCTGCGGTGTGTGGGAGAAATAGGTGCTGCCACAGTGATCATACTGTGCAGTCCAAGTGGGCTTATACTAGATTTCCATCTCTCTAAGATTGTTGTGTATTCGGGGAGCTGACCACATGGAGTTGTAATAAAGCACAAGTGGGCTAAGTCAGATTTGTCTGTAGAGTATTTGCCTTGTTGTCAGTGTGAACCACAGGCAGGCATGAGGGGTCTCAGTAAACATTGAGTCAGGCTAAGGTAAAATGCCTGGGTTTTAAAGTGCAAAAAACAAACCATAACACCTAGAGTGTCCATGTGACCAGAAGATTAGGGTAAGGGTCTCGTCTCCAAATCTAGCACGCCTGTCCCTTCCAATCCTCCCTGTGAAAATAAAATAGACAATGTATCACACAACTGAAAACATCATAAGACATTAAGAAAAAACAGAGCTTGATAGAACAGAGTTCAAAGTCACATACATTGGAAACACAGAACCTCTGGATATACATGAAAACAATTAGATCTTTTGCATCAGTTATCATAAATGTACGTACAACTCTTCATTGGAGTTCAAGCCTAGGGGAGTTTTTGGTGTTAAGGGCAATAATACACTTGGATTCTTTCTTTCTAAGGGTAGATAGCCTGTCTCCACCCCTAGGATCTAGGTGCATATGTTCTATTCCAATAAAGTGTAGCTGTTTGCTGTCGCTAAAATAGTGTGTTTGTAGGTGGCATGCAACCAGGAAATGTGGGTCCAGGTTGGTGATGGCCCTAGTGTGTTCTAAGATTCTCTTATGCACTGGTGTATTATGCTTCCTACATGCACGAGGTTGCAAGGCAAGTAAGGATATATATCACAACAGTAGTGCAGCATGTGATGCATTGATTAATGTGCTTATCCCTGTTTGTGTGTGGGATAGTAAATGTTTTGAAGTTAGTGGAGTTTTCACAAACTCTGCACTTTCCACGTATGTAAAATCCTTTCAGTTAATGTCCCAACACGCTGGTTAGTTCTGTTTGTGAACTGATGTTAGTTTTAACTAGTGTGTTTCTGAGTGCCCTGGTTCTATGGTAGGTGATGCTGGGAGTGTCCCCCAGGGATTTGCCAATGATCCGGTCACATTTAAGGAGCTCCCAGTTCTTTGCCAGTATTCCGTTTACTGTCGATGTCTCACTGTTTAAGGTGGTTATGATGGGCTTAGAATTGTTTTCACTCTCAACTTTGTAAGTCTGAAGACCATATAGGATGTCATGTCTGTTTTCTCAGAGACCCTCCGTACGACCTTATCCAGTACCCACTTTGGGTAACGTCTGTGTGTGAAATGGAGTAACATACTGCTTTGTTCTATTTGGAATGAGGCCTCATCACTGCAATTACATTTTGCTTGTATTAAATCCCCATATGGAAAGCTCCATTTCAATTTACTGGTGTGGCTGCTCAATGTGTGTAAAAGGCTGTTGCCAGCAGTTGGCTACCTGTGTAATGTAGTGGAGATCTTGCTGTTGCTGCTGCGTATCCCTACATCCAGAAATACAATATGTTCCTTACTCATACTGCAAGAAAATTCCAGGTTAAGAGCATTATCATTTAGGCGGTTAAAAAAATTATTAGCATCACTCTCATTGCCCTGCCAAATGAGAAATAAATCATCAATGAATCAAATCCACAGTATGATTCTTTCCATGTTTGTTTTGAAGACAGGAGTGGTGGACACTTGATTCTCACACCAGACCATCAAAAAAGTCATATAGCTGGAAGCCAAACAAGTGTCCATTGTGGTTCGCTGTGTCTGTCTGTATAGTACATTGTTAAAATTGAAGATGTTGTTGGTGAGACAGAACTACATAATCTCTATAAGTATCCATGTATGAGAATAGTAGCAAATGGGTCTTGCCCTCAAGAAGAATTCACATGCTTTTGTCCCATTCCTATATACAATGTTCATGTACAGTTACTTGACATCTAGTGTTAGAAGAAGAAAATTAGATTTCCAGGTGATATCATCTATTCTCTTAAGAAAGTCCTTAGTGTCATCTATGTGAGATAGAAGGGCGCTTATCAATGGTGCTAGAAAGTGGTCGATGTACCTCAAGGTGTTTTCCAGTAGACTATTTATAGGTGAAACAATAGGTCTACTGGGGGGGGGGGTTGTTGGACATTTATGCACCTTCAGAAGATGGAACAATGCAGGAGGGTATAAGCTTTTGAGGAAATAATACTCAGGCTCAATGAGACCTTTCTTCCTCCAAACATTGAGCTTATCCCAGTATTGTGTGATGGTATTTTTGTATTCCGATTGACTGTGACTGATAGGAGTGTAGCAGCTGTTGAAAACATATATATATATATATATATCCAAAACCGTGATTCACTTTCGACGGCGGTCCGCGGCGAGGAGGCGAGCCTCAAACTACCAGAACAAATGCTGTTTCCTCGTAGAATCACAGCAGCCACAGACACCAAAAGGCTTTCAAAGCAGTTGTTTATTTTGCAGAAATGAGCAACTCGACGCGGTTCGGGAACTAGTCCCTTGTTCACGAGTGCTGTGGCTTAGTTTCCATAACATTTAAATAACCATGTGACTAAAGAATAATAAAACGTGAAAACAGACTACCATATCGAAAGGAGTTAATTCGCTCCTACCTTTTTGGCTGTAAACTGCATGGTATTTTATACAAATACAGTTAATTTTAAGGCACAAAAATTTCAGTGATTTACAATTAGACTAGAAAAATAGTAGTGAATTTAGGCATAAATACATATGCGTGTGCATAAACGTGCAACCAAACTTCATCCAGTGGCAGTTCTCAAAGTATGATGCATTGCACAGGTGTCCATTCCTCTGTTTGATGATTAATACATTTTTGCCCATAATCTCTAAATGACAAATTATTGTCTATAAATGAGTTGTAATTCTCTTTGACATTGATTTTGGCATTGATTTTCTTCAAAACCCCAGTGGGCACAAATCTTTCCAACACAACACAACTTTCGTGGTGAGTGGCTGGCAGCTCCTGCATGTCATGCAAGGTTGTCAGGCCCTAGTGGGCTAACCAACTGAAAATAGATATTTTCGCTTCTCGGCATTTCTCCATTGTAACAGCCATAATATTGTCTGTAATACAAACAAAACAAAACTAATTCAATATCACATCATGATACCCCTCACCTAACAAACCACAGTGACATTTAAAAACAGGTAGCTCTTCGGCATTGGCATAATTAAATTTGTCAATAGACAATCTATCTTTTGCAATTTTGTATCACAATAACTCATTTGTATCACTTCAAAATGACAGATAAAGGGGGCGTGGCTAGCGCCCGACGATGATGGCGGCTGGTCCGTAGCTCTCCGGTACTGACGGGAGCGGTAACGGCACGGACGCGATGTTTTCTGCTGACATGAGCCTCTAACCGGGAGAAATGCTTTTCTGATTCCTTTAGGCGCCGAGGGAGCTGTTTTCCATACTTTCTGGTGACCTGCTGGCGTTTCTTCTCGTCAAGTGAGTGGAGGTGCGGCTGTGATACGTTCGCGTCCGCCATTTTGGTTGCTCTTGCGGACGGAGACTTTCATCTCCTCAGCGCGTTAAACGCGGCGTTCTGTCAGCCGCATACAACATCGGAAATACTCTGCCTGCTCTCTTAACATGTCGGAAACACTCTGCCTGCCCTCTTAAAGTGACACTTGACTCCACAATACTGCCTCTGTGTAGGATTTAATTTGGACTGCACCCAAATTTTGCTAAATGTTGCTGCCCTTGGATGTAGACTTGTATTCTATCTTTTATTTATTTATTTAACTATTTTTCTAAGTGGTTATGCTCCTCTACAGCACCATCATCTGCAGGCGTGCTCCTCAATTTCAGTGCATTGTTTCTTTAACTTCCTGAAGCACAAAGGGAACTACATATATCATTACTTGGGGTTCTGTTGATGATTTCTCTTTTCTAAGGCGCGGTTGCTGTACACCCCCATTCGCCATTTTGGGTATGCTCATAGATGGAGTCCTTCTTTTTCCTCTAGTACATTGAGCGCGGAGCTCTGACAACCACGTGCACCATTGGCAGCATTTTGTTTGCCCTCTTGGCGAGACATTTGATTTTATAATCTCTATTCAGCTCAAATCCAAGGCCATCATTTTATTCAACTTTATGGACAATGTGTCCTCCTCTATCTACTACTTCATGGACCGACATTCATCTATTCCTCTCAGCTATACCTACAGTGTGACTGCCTTCTCATGCGGGCATTGTAGTTTCTATAAATACCTATGTCTTTCTACAAGGCTTATATCCTTGACATGCCTCTATTGACACATTTTTGTGACATGTAATAGCCTTATTTATATCTTATTTATTTTACTTATTTAGCCACCTTTGTTGCTTCATGTACACTCAGGCTATTGTGATTACTTTATGGTTCTGCACCTGATCATATGTATTTTTACATTTTTGTGTATTTTCTATGTATCTTTAGCGAACTGAGCTTTGGATTGTTGCAGGGTGCGTTATTATTGTTCTTGTTAATGTTTCAAAGAAAACTCTACCCTAATTTATGGGTAGACTAACTAAAGGTCTCTCTCAATCTAAGCCTTCTACACGGACATTTTTAATTTGCACCAGCTCACGCTACAACTGCTTATCCATGGATGACTCAACTACCACCTCGCCTAAAGGTGCATCAACATCCAGTACCTCTTCAACTCCAGTTGCTACTAAAGCATCGAGCAAACGATTGAAGAAGGATCCTCCGTCGCCCCCTAAAGAGTCTACTTCAGTCACAATGGATCTCCTACTTGAAGAAATCAGGGCCTTGCGTCCCTTTGTTGAAGAAACTAACTCTAAGCTACAGCTTCTCTCAGATAGGTGGTCGAATATGGAAGAGCGTGTTGTTGCGTTGGAACATAATGTTGACTCCTTAAATTCTTCTGCTTCCAAGGTTGAATCCTTATGCTCCCAGACGTCAATGTTACACAAGCAAATTGAAAGTTTGGAAAACAGGAGCAGATGAAACAATCTTCGTATTTATGGTCTGCCTGAAGGAACAGAAGGTGCAGACCCCATCACTTTCTTCGCAACTTTCATTCCAAAGCTTCTCAAGTTACCGGAAGGCACTCTTCTTAACAATCAGAGGGCCCATCGGTTGGGACCGGCACCACCATCCTCGATGGCCTCTGCTTCTGGAAGAAGACCAAGAGGAGTGATCTTATATTTCCTACAATACACTGACCTGCTAAAAATCATCTCTGCGGCCAGGGCAATGAATCGTATTACCTGGTCAGGGGCCTCCTTGTTTTTTTCTCAAGATTATGCCAAGTCAACTGCCGATCGCCGTAAGGAGTTTCTAGCATTAAGACCGCAACTTCGCTCCATAGGTGCACGCTATGGCCTCTTCCATCCTTGCTTATTCAAAGTCACCATTAATAACAAAACTAATACCTATGAGGATCCACTGAAGCTGAAGAGTTTTCTTTATTCTTACCACGCTGACTCTATGGACACTTCTTCATCAAAAGCCAAATAAGCGTTTTCTGTTTTTTCCAATGGCCTTATACTAATTGTCAGTTTTATTTCTAATGTTGTTTTTCTTGCAGGTTGATATTTAGTAAGCTGAAGTTTTCTTCTATATTAATTTGCCTTTTCCATTTAACTGATCGTTTTCCCTTTTCTCCTCACAGATATGTCATGTTATTCCTCCCCATATGTTCCAGCGTCCGTTGGTTCTGTTATCCTGTCCGTCTTACCGTGTAGGCTTGAGACACGTCATTGATCCGTGTGGCCTCACATCCCTTCACCCTTCGTGTGTTCTGGATTCTATGTAAGTCCCAGATCTTATACACTTTTCTCTTCTTCCCCACTATGTTTTTTCTCTTCTGTCTTCACATCATTCTGAATGGTCTGCCTTACTTTGTTTTCATGCTAACATTTCTTTTTGTTTCACTTTTATTCTCTATATTTCAAACACTACCTTTACACTGTAATTTTCTCTTTCTTTCCTCTCTTCTATCTCAGTTGAAATATTTCGTATACAGTAGGTTTGTTGTTTGGCACATCATTAATGAATTAAGGTTTTATTTTTTTTGGTGTATACTGCTTGTTTACAGTCTTAGTTTATGCCCTTAAAATGTGTTTCATGGAATGTCAGAGGTTTGCATTCACCTATTAAGCGACAGAGAGTATTGACCCATTTAGCTAAGTTGGGAACTGATATTGCATGTTTACAAGAATCTCATTTGAAGGCTGAAGAATCTGCAAAACTTAAAAGAGGATGGGTAGGGGAGGTCCTTTTCTCTCCAGGTGATGGTAAGCGTAATGGAGTCATCATTCTCTTTCGTAAATCCCTTTCCTTTAAAATACTGTCGCAATTCATAGATGAAGTTGGTAGGTGGATTTTTGTTAAATTTGTGGTGGATGATGCTCCAATCTCTTTGTTAAATGTTTATGCGCCTACAGTAGGCGACTCTTCCTTCTGGACCTCCATAGCTCAGCAAATTACACAACATCTAGATGACAATTTTATACTTGCAGGAGATTGTAATGAAGTATTTTATCCATTTCTTGATCGGAGCTCGTCAATCCCCTTTGTCCCACACAAATCCCATAAACTTTTTACACAAACAATTAAGCAACATAAGCTCATTGATGCTTGGAGACTTTGTAATCCTACATTGAGAGAATATTCCTATTACTCCCCGACACACCACACTCAGTCACGATTAGATTATTTTTTTGTATCACATAATATATCCCAATCATTGGTGACAGCAGACATAGGTTCTATCTTGATTTCCGATCATGCTCCTGTCACTATTCATCTTGATGTTTTGTTGAAACCTACCTTCCCTCGGAAGTGGCGTTTTAACAACGCCCTACTTTTGGACTCAGCATTTACGTCCTCATTTGTTTCTTTTTTTAACGAATATTTCCTTATCAACCAATCAGACACTATACCTTTTCATGTGGTGTGGGACGCATTTAAAGCATCAGCCAGAGATTTTGTTATTAGGTTTGTCTCAGCTAAACGAAAAAAAGCACAGCGAATTACTAATACCTTATTATCTCAAATAAAGAGATTGGAACAGTCTTATTATTCTTCTAAATCAAAAACGTGTTTATCAGAGCTCATGAAAGCCAAATTTCAATTTAATCAAGACACGACTAATAATGCCTTTAATTATCTATTGCGGTCCAGTGCAAAATTTTACGGTGGCCAAAATAAAGCTGGGAAACTGCTTGCTAATTATTTAAAGGTCAAACATAACAAACTTACTATTGAATCTATTTTTGATAGACACCATACATTGAAGTTTAAAGATGATGACATCCTCAATGAATTTCTCCAGTTCTATAAAACATTATATACATCTGAAACTCCTTCTTCAGACCACTCCATTTCTCAATTTCTTTCTAAAGTCCAACATGCACCCGTCACGCGCCCAGATCTTTCATCTCTAGAAACTCCCCTTACGCAGAAGGAGCTCCTCAGTGCCTTAAAATCACTCAAAAAGGATAAAGCTCCCGGCCCGGATGGGTTAACTGTGGAATTCTTTACTCACTTTGCGCACTTACTTATCCCTAAATTACATACTCTCATCACCATCTTTTTGCAGACAGGAGGATCGTCTGGTTCTTTCTCGGACGCCCTTATATGCCTGATCCCTAAGGATGGCAAAGATCCACAACATTGCAAAAATTACCGTCCTATTTCCCTTGTCAATATAGATTACAAGATTTTCTCCAAAGCTCTAGCGTCACGTTTGGAATCCCATTTGCCTGACCTATTAGGCGCAGAACAATCTGGTTTTATTAAGGGTCGGCTCCTTACGGATAATACTCGCCTATTCTTCGATGTCCTTTTCAAAGTCTCTCAGATTCCTCATTCCTTAGCAGCAATAGCCTTAGATGCAGAAAAAGCATTTGACAGAGTTGAATGGTCATATCTTTTCCAAACGCTTAAATGGTTTGGTTTCGGTCCAAAAATTATTGCTCTAATATCTATTCTGTATTCTAATCCGAGAGCGGCTGTTTGCGCAAATGGTGGTGTCTCCTCTTATTTTCAACTTAGAAGAGGTGTCCGACAGGGTTGCCCACTTTCTCCATTTCTTTTTAATCTTGCCCTAGAACCTTTTCTATTGAGGATTCGTCAAAATGACAACATTCATGGTTTCACCTTCAAAGACACCCAAGTCAAAATGGCAGCTTACGCCGATGATGTCCTTTTGTTCCTTTCGCAACCCCAGCTCTCCCTTCCCGCCTTTTTAGAAGAAGTGGATTCCTTTGCATGTGTTTCTGGGTACAGGCTAAATAAGGATAAATGTGAAATCTTACCTCTCACCAAATATACCTTTAAGGCTGACTTTGTTACTTCTGGTTTCACATGGAGTCCCCAATACATTAAGTATTTAGGTTTACATTTTACTTCGTCCATATCTGGCACCATATCACGTTGCATGGATAATTGCATACAAAGGTTACTTCTCTTAACAACGAAGTGGCACCCGCTATACTTGTCTTGGTGGGGCCGCTTAGACACTATAAAGATGATGTTCTCGCCCATAGTTTTATATACAATTTCCAACATTCCACTCTCTATCCCTTTAAAATATTTTAAAAAGTTTAACTCTATTCTGTCCTCCTTTTTATGGAATAATAAAAAATCTCGTATGTCTTTGTCAAAGTTGATTCGCCCCAAATCAGAGGGAGGTGTGAACTTCCCTGATTTTCCTATTTATCACAAATCCTTCTTATTACATCAGGCTTTGAGATTGTTTTCTAAGTCTTGTATCAATTGCCCTCTCTGGGTCACGCTTGAGCAGTCGTTCATTTCCCCATTCTCGTTCCAAGAAGTTCTATCTTTCACGCATAAACCCCAATCTGTGTCTACTCCTATAATTAAACATACATCTAAGATTTTACCATCTCTCACTTCCTTGGCCCCTCCTGATTGGCCTTCCTTTCTCAACCTTACCATATGGCATAACGTCTATATTTTAATCAATAACAAACCTATATTTTGGAAATCTTGGAGACAACGGAATTTGATTTGGGTGCATCAATTATATCTCCATGATACGATCATACCCTTTGCACTTGCGAGTAGCTCCTTTGACCTGCCTGCATCTTTCTGCGCCAAGTATTCCCTCCTGACTACGGCTATTCAAACTGCTCGCATGCAATGCACGGCTTCCCGCACCTCTACTCCTTCTGCGCTTGTCCATGCAAATAAAATACAGTCTCTTCTTCTTCATAGCTCCAGAGCCTCTGCTATATACAAATTTTTACATAGCTCATCCATTCCAAGACAGAAAACCAAAGTAGAAGTAGCCTGGGAAAAAGATCTCGAACTCTCTTGGCCTGTGGAATTTTGGGACAAAATTTGGCTTAAGCTTAGGAAATCGTCTAGGGCTGCAAGCACTCTACAATCACTGTTTTTTATATATAATAGGCTCCTGCTCTCTCCACTTATTCTCAGCACAAGACACGCTGGCCTTTCGGATGAATGTTGGACTTGTTCCTCATTGCATGCGGATCTACATCACTGCCCAGGTGGGCCTCTGGTTGCTAAGCATCATGGGAGTTGGAATCCCTGCTATGAATCTTGGGAGTTGGAGTCCATATTAAACCCTCGTGGGTCCGGAAACATAAAACATGCTTGAATTTTAAACTGCATATTTTTCTTTTTATTAGCACTAAATGTGCAGTCTCTAAAAAAAATTGTTCCCAAAGTAAAGCACAACTTGTTGCTCCCACATGGCGCTTTACATCTGCATGCCACAGGACTTGTACTGATTCCTACAATGGTGCAATCCCCGACCTGGCTGGCAGGGATTCCACCTCCCATGATGCTTAACAACCAGAGGCCCACCTGGGCAGGTTTTCAAATTAGAGGGGTTATTTCAGTTGGAGTGATTGCGGAATGAACATGGCTTGGCATGCTGCCTCTGAGGAAGGAGATTTACTCTGAAACGCGTCAGGCAAGGCATGCGATGATTGTTTTATCTGTCTTTCTCTGAAGTTGTTCCTGCGCTTTTGAAAGACTTGTTGGGAGTGCATTCTACTAAAGGCAACTTGTGAAACTGTATATATATACATATATATATATTTTTTGTTTTATTAAATTTAAAAAAAGGATTGCATACCATACACTACCCTATGCAGTGGGTGTGAAGATCCACTATACAAATATCACTCTAAAAATCATATTTAGAATGAATTAATATATTTTTTTTTACGTAGAGGTTTATTACTGAGTACATAAAAATAGAAATAAAGAAGTTGTCAATTTGATTTTTGTGGACGCGATTATATCACTTACTGCACACGGATCTACGAGTTGGCTGCACGAATCCATTACACAAATGTAACCCTAAAATACATACTTACACTGAAATAATATCTTTTTTTTAACCCCTTCAGCGCGGCGGGAATTCCCCCGCGGTGCTGAAGGGTTCGAGCGCGGGCGGGGCCATGACGGAACGGTTCCGTCATGAGCACAGCGCAACCGATGCTCATGACGGAACCGTTCCGTCATGGGCATGGAAGGGGTTAAATAGGAGGCTTATTAATCAATCCTAAAAATTAGTATTAGTGTTCTTGCGCAATATTTTTAAGAAGTTTAAAGCACATTTTTAAGAATGCGGCACCATCACGCACTGGAAGTGTCGGGGTCTCTAATCCTGCCGTAATGAATTTCTGGGATCGAGTAGGGGACACGACTCCAGCATAATTTTTAACAGTATAAAATATGAATGTTTCAAATTTAAATATCTGTTTTGCATAAACACTTTTCATTGAAATTATTTGAAACACAATATCCTAATAGTAATTTTCAGTTTTACCTTACATTTAGTACATTTTAAGGGTGCGCAATGGATGCGCAATGTATGCGCGATGGGTGCGCGACCCCTACGCGACTTCATGTCACATAGAAATAAAGCTTCTTATTGGTTAAAGAGGTTTTCATTTTGTTGGTGGGTGGAACGAAGACCTCTTACAGTCCTTTCATTTTGGGTGTGTCTGGCTTGAAGACTACCTGTTTTGTAGGCTCTGTTAGATTTGCATTTTTGGGGGTGTTTTTCATTTTTCCCAAAAAATATGGCTTCAGTATTCCCTGAAGAGCAGGAGGAGGAGATCGAATAGGTGGAGGAGCCAGTGAAGAAGAGGAGGGGAAGCATCATGGGGCTTTTTTTCACTGTGCCTGAAGGTGAAAAGAAAGTGAACGCACGCAAGGTCACATGTACAGTTTCTCACACAGTCCTGTCAAGAGGATCAGAAAAGAAGTACTCATGTGGTACTTCTTCCGTGAAAAAGCATCTTGATACAATACACCCTGTTCGTCTTGCTCAAGAGGTGGAGCACCGAAGAAGGGAAGAAGCAGCCAATGATGATGGAACACAACCATCAACATCAGCAGTAGTTGTTTTAAATACACCACAACCTCTCAATGTACTGGAGTTGGCGGATGCTGGCATCCACTGCAGAAAATATTTGACAACTCTGTGTGTTGAAGAGCTCTCCATAGACGCGGTCAAGACTCTCCTCAGAGCTCACAAATGTTAATTTTTATTGTCACTTATGTTCATTTGTAGAAAAGAGACGGCAGAGTTGAACTCTTTAACTTTTATTTTTTGTTTTAAAAAAATGAAAAACACCATTTTTTTTTTAAATAGATCTGAAAAAAAAGAAAAATGTAATTGTCTCCCAAAACCTAAACTGGTTAAAAATAGAAAAATTGTTTACAGTGACAGTGATTGCATGTATGAATGTATGTATGATCATTGTTAGAGTTGATTGCATGTGTTCAGGGATATACCTGTGTGACTGGATGAGTGCATGGGTAGTGCATGTGTGACTTTAAAAGTGGAAGGGTAATGCCTGGGTGGTTAGATCAGTGCATAGGTGGTGCCTCAGTTAAATAATGACTGTAAGAGTAATGCCTGTGTCATTGGATGAGTGCATGGCTAGTGCCTGAGTCATTGGATGAGTGCATGGATAGTCCTTCAGGAAATGGCTGACTGCACGGGTAGTGCCTGAGTGAATGGTTGAGTGCAAGACTAGTGCCTGGGTGATTGTACGATTGAGTAGGTCACGCTTGATTGATTGCATGTGTTTATAGGTAGTTCCTCCTTAACTGTATGAGTGCATGGGTAGTGCCTGAGATAAAAAATGACTGTAAGAGTAATGGCTGGGTCATTGGATGAGTGCGTGGGTAGTACTCGAGACAATGGATGAGTGCATGGGTAGTGCCTGAGTGAATAATTCAATGAAAGAGTAATGCCTGGGTGATTACATGAGGGCATGTGTGGTACCTGAGAGAATGGTTGAGTGCAAGAGTAGTGTTTGAGTGATTGTATGAGTACAGGCTAATGCCTGGGTGAATGGATGAGTGCATGGGTTGTGGTAATTCAAAAGGCAATCTAGGTTTGAAACTTTGAATCTAGATTTGAATTCCAAGTGGGCATCATTGCAATGTGTTCATCCTTTATTACACTTTAAATATACAGTATAGTGTCCAGATGTTGTAATAGGTCCATTATGGAAAATAATAGCCACTGCTATATAAGTTCTTCCTGAAATAGATATTTGACTTCCATAAAAAAATTATTTTGGTTTCCAGTTTTCTTCCATTTGCTCTACAACGCTGTAGCACTAAAATTAGATATTTTCCAAATCTTTCTATAAGTAATGTAGACAACATCTCTGATCTACAATGTGAACATTTCATGTCCTGATTGGCTGTTTTTATCAGTTTCTTAAAAGGTACTGATTTGCAGTCTGGAATCATCAAGTATATGAATCTTGATGTTTGTATCTCAGTGGTGGAAGTAAATGAACATTCTTTACATTTATGATCCCATCTGTAACTTAGTCCAAATAAGTTTTCAATCTGTATTCCTTCATGTTCTAATACTCCAAGCATAAGCATTAGAAATTCTTGTGCATCCACTGCTCTGCCTGCCTGTCGCTGCCTGGCACCTGCCCACCCTGTGACTACCGCCTGACGCCACTTACCTGGTTTCACGCCGCCTCCTGCCTGCTGCCTGCTGCTTCTCAGGTACCGCCTGTCGCTTTCCTGCCGCTGCTGCCCCTCCTCGCCCGCTGACCGCCACCGCTGCCCCGGTCACTTCAGCTCCGTTTTCCCGCCGTTTCCGCCGCCGCTGCCCCGCTCTCCTCCTTCCTGCTCCTGCCTCCGCCTGCAGTCCCGACTCCCCTCACTGCCCATTGGCCAACCCGCTCCCGCCTCCCAGCTGACCCTCCCTCCCGGCTCCTTATTTAAGGGGACCGTAGTGGGCTGGTCAGTGTGACCCCTGTGCCCCCACAGCCGGTCGCTCCTCTCCACTGCTCTGCCTGCCTGTCGCTGCCTGGCACCTGCCCACCCTGTGACTACCGCCTGACGCCACTTACCTGGTTTCACGCCGCCGCCGCCTCCTGCCTGCTGCCTGCTGCTTCTCAGGTACCGCCTGTCGCTTTCCTGCTGCTGCTGCCCCTCCTCGCCCGCTGACCGCCGCCGCTGCCCCGGTCACTTCAGCTCCGTTTTCCCGCCGTTTCCGCCGCCGCTGCCCACTCTCCTCCTTCCTGCTCCTGCCTCCGCCTGCAGTCCCGCCTCCCCTCACTGCCCATTGGCCAACCCGCTCCCGCCTCCCAGCTGAGCCTCTCTCCCGGCTCCTTATTTATGACGCCCCCTGAGCGACCGCGCAGCGGCCGCACGCAGCGGACGCGCGCAGCGGAAGTGCCGAAGGTGCGCCAAAGGTAAGCCCGTCTGCGCCCGTCCGCGCCTGGACCGCGCCCAGCGCCAGACCCCCTGGCCCCCGCGCCCACCAACCCCCCGCAGGACCTACGACTTTGCTACGCTCATCGCACTCAAAACCGCCCGAGCCCCCGGATGCTACCGAGCGTCCCCGCGACGCACCCATGGACCCTTCGTCTGCCGATCCTGCAACTTCTCCTGCCTCCAAACAGGCACCACGCCCACCAAGACGGACAACAGCAACCACCTCAAGTGCATCCTGATCAACACCCGCTCCGTCCACAGACACGCCGTGGAACTCTGGAACCTCCTCGACACCGCATCTCCAGACGTCGCCTTCCTCACGGAAACCTGGATGAACGCCTCCTCAGCCCCCGACATCGCCATAGCCATCCCGGACGGCTACAAGATCATCAGGAGGGATCGCAACAACCAGACCGGAGGGGGCATCGCCATCGCTCACAAAAGCACCATTCGCATCTCGACTGACTCCACCGACGCATTCAACACCGCCGAATACCTGCACTTCCAGATCCACACCGACCCCAAGACTACCCTCAGAGGCACCCTCATCTACAGACCCCCGGGACCACGCGCACAGTTCTGCGAAGACATCAAGGACTTCATCAGCCCTCACGCCCTCCCCTCCGCCGACTACATCCTCCTCGGGGACCTCAACTTCCACCTGGAGAACAACAACGACCGCAACATGACCACCCTGCTGGACAACCTCGCCAACCTCGGACTCCAGCAACTGGTCAACACCCCCACCCACTACGCCGGCCACACGCTCGACCCCCTCTTCTCATCCAGCAAGCACGTCACCTTCAGCCACTGCACCGGACTCCACTGGACTGACCACATCTGCGTCCACTCCAGCTTCAAGAAGAACACGGTCCACCACCACCCGAAGCAGGTTCCCCACAGAAACTGGAGCAAGATCACCGTCGACCAGCTCACCACCTCCCTCAGCCAGAACCCACCGGTCAGGACAACGGACCCTAACACAGCAGCCCTTGACCTCACGCAATGGCTGACCTCCTGTGCCAATGACCTCGCCCCACTGAAGAACCCACTCACCAGGCCCAGAAGCAAGAAGGCCCCCTGGTTCACCGACAAACTCAAGGACTCCAAGAAGGCCTGCCGCACCCTCGAGAAGACCTGGCTCCTCGACAAGACCACCGACAACATGGCCGCCCTCAAACTCGCCACCCGCAGACATCACCAGCTCATCCGCACCACCAGGAAGAAATCTTTGAAGGAACGACTGGACAAGAACGTCCATGACAGCAAGGAGCTCTTCAACATCGTCAAGGAGTTCTCCAACCCCAGCACAGGCAACAACGACATCACTCCCTCGCAGGACCTCTGCGACTCCCTCGCCTCGTACTTCCACCGCAAGATCGCCGTCATCCACGACAGCTTCGACGTTCCACCCCCGCACCCATCGACCAAACCTTCGCACCCCGCCGCTATCCTCCAGACATGGACCGAAGTGACCCCCGAAGACACGACACGCATGATGAACACCATCCACTCCGGATCTCTGACCGACCCATGCCCCCACCATGTCTTCAACAAGGCCGCCTCTACCATCGCACCCCACCTCCGAGACATCATCAACGCCTCCTTCGACACAGCCACCTTCCCGGAGAGCTGGAAGCACGCCGAGCTCAGCGCACTACTGAAGAAACCAACAGCAGACCCGACCGACCTCAAGAACTTCCGCCCCATCTCGCTCCTTCCCTTCCCTGCCAAAGTCATCAAGAAGATCGTCAACAAGCAGCTGGCCGCCTTCCTCGAGACGAACGGATCCCTCGACCCATCGCAATCCGGATTCAGAGCCAACCACAGCACCGAGACCGCCCTCATCGCAGCCACCGACGACATCCGAGCCCTGCTCGACAAAGGTGAAACAGCGGCACTCATCCTCCTTGACCTCTCCGCAGCATTTGACACTGTCTGCCACCGCACCCTAGTCCAACGCCTCAACGACACCGGCATCCAGGGGAATGCTCTGGAATGGATCATCTCATACCTCTCCGGCAGAACACAGAGAGTACGCCTCCCTCCGTTCCGCTCTGAGGCCACCGAAGTCATCTGCGGCGTCCCGCTAGGATCGTCGCTCAGCCCTTCTCTCTTCAACATCTACATGAAACCCCTCGCTGCCATCGCACGCCAACACAACCTCAACATGATTTCCTACGCCGATGACACCCAGCTGATTCTCTCCCTCACCAGAGACCCCGACACCGCCAAAGCCGGCCTACACGAAGGGATGAAAGATGTCGACGAATGGATGAACATCAGCTGCCTGAAGTTGAACACGGACAAGACAGAAGTCCTTATCCTGGGACCGTCGCCCTCCGCATGGGACGACTCCTGGTGGCCCCCGGCCCTGGGCACCGCACCCAAGCCAACGGACCACGCACGCAACTTGGGCGTCATCCTGGACTCCTCCCTATCGATGACCAGACAAGTCAATGCCGTCTCCTCATCTTGCTTCCACAACCTCCGCATGCTCCGCAAGATCTTCCGATGGATCCCGACCGAGACCAGGAAGACTGTCACCCAGGCCCTCGTCACCAGCAGACTAGACTACGGAAACACCCTCTACGCCGGTACAACAGCCAAGCTTCAGAAAAGACTTCAGCGTATCCAGAACGCCTCCGCCCGTCTCATCCTGGACGCCCCCCGACGCAGCCACATCTCAAGCCACCTGAGAGACCTGCACTGGCTCCCTGTCAACAAGAGGATCATGTTCAGACTCCTCACCCACGCACACAAATCCCTCCACGACCTGGGCCCAAGGTACCTCAACGACCCCCTGAGCTTCTACACGCCCACCCGACAGCTACGATCCGCGAACCTCGCCCTCGCCGTCGTCCGTTGCATCCAGAGAGCCACCGCCGGAGGAAGATCCTTCTCCTACCTGGCAGCTAAGACATGGAACTCCCTGCCCGTCCAACTGCGGCTGACCGAGGACCACCTCGCCTTCAGGAAACAGCTCAAGACCTGGCTGTTCGAGCAGTAGCAGACCCCCTCCCCCAAGCGCCTTGAGACCCTTCCGGGTGAGTAGTGCGCGATATAAATTCCATGATTGATTGATTGATTGATTGTTGTATATTGAGAGTAAATGTCAATGAATCAATACATATATCCAAAAGATGCCGAATGACATAAGCAGTATAAATTTTACTTCTGTCAGTTACCAACTGTTGAAATACATGATGCAGTAAAGAACAGAATATTTTTTCATTATTTCCCATGATTTTATGATGAAGATCTTGTAGATTAACACAACATTCAGAATCACATTAGTATAACAGTTGATACCTGAACTATTTTCCAACTGGTATCCTATAATGTCATTTTCCTTTTCTTTACCCCATCAAGTTTCTCTTCAATTATTTTCTTTTTTTCCACCTCAGTTGAATGTTTGACATATTTCTGCTTTGGACACTCTACACGTTTCTCATATATGGGATATTCACGTAAAGCAGGTGTATAAAGTCTTCTTAAATGATTATACTCTGTTACACAATTTGCATCAGCACTAATCTTTTTCTCATCGAAATCTATCAAATACAAACCAGCCAATGTTCTTACTTGAGATAATGCTAAGTATGCCATTCCGTCTTTGAACACTGTACTTCTGATATTTACAAAAGCGCTGTCTATACTTAAACCTTGAGATTTATGAATAGTTACTGCATATGCTAACAACAGAGGAAACTGTTTTCAAATATAAAAACTTTTATAAGCCAAAAACATTCAACAAAACGTCCAATCTATTTCACCTCTTTAATCTGATCACATTTTATAATCAAAAATTATATTCCATCTCCGTTCTAAAATTTTACAAAATCAACAACGTTTCCCATTGCTCCATTTGCTAAACCTTCTTCTACATTTAAATCATGCGGTAAAATTACCCGACAGTTTATTTTTACATGCAAAGTCTTTTCTAAGCCTGCAGTTTTAGATACAGACTTTTCTAAAGAATGCATTTTAGCCTGTAGTTTCACTGTGAGAAGAATAGTGACTCCCTGGTGTTCAATTTTATCAATAGCTTCAATTTTCACTATTTGTTGTTTTTGCAAGTTTCAAAAGTTCTTGATCAAATGTAGAACTCTCTTGCAGTGTATGCATTAGGCAAACTATGGACTGCTTTTCTCCAAGCATGTTGTACATTACTTCAGCTGCTTCGTTTCCAGTTGTAAACAAGTTCCTTAATAGCCAACTTTCTAAAGCTTATTTGCCATGTTTCATCAAGACACCAATTCTTATGTCTTGAAGAATATTTCCATATTAGTCATCACTTGCTTGTCGCATATTGTTAGTAAGATCTTTATATTTAAAATGTAACCAAATGTTCGCATTTCCAATACTTCCCAAATATGTCCTAGTGTCTTCATGGACAAGTGTTTTAAAAACAGGTTGTCCTTTAGCTGGAGTTAGTTGTAGTAGATCTCCGAATACAATAAATGTTTTCCTCCAAACAGAACATTACAATCAGTTTTTAAATATGTTGCATTCTCAAGTGTACAAAGCTGAGCATTCAGTTTGAGACCATGCTTACCTCCTCAATGATTAAAAGTTTTATTTTCTTCACTACTCTTGACACTTCATAACAATCTTCTCCAGACAGCTTCTGATATTCCAATTTATTATCATGTTCAACTGGTGACAACACCCCTCTTCCTCCCAACTAAAGCTTCTTAGAAAGAACAGAAATGCATACAATAAGAGCATTCGTAATTAAAAAAAATAATTTTTCAGAGCAGAACTTGAAAATGCTAAGAACAGACCCCGCAAGCTCTTCCAATTGGTAAAACAACAATCAAACAAACTGGATAAAACTTCTAAAGAAATAACCGAATCCTTAATGAGCTCTGATGAGTTATCCTCATTCTTCGCGACTAAAATCAACTCCCTGGGCAACAAGCTGTTTTCTGCCATCATCGTCCTCCCACAGCTCGCAGTGACACTCCCAACTGACGCTACAAACTCCCCACAGACGTTATCCAAAAACCAAGAACACTGGATCAACTTCAATCTTTATGACGAGCATAGCATATGAAAAATCCTATCATCCATTAAACCGAACAACCACTTCAATGACCCGCTCCCATCCAACTGCTTATGTGCAGCTAACCATGTCATCATACCCATCTAGACTGTAATAAACAATGCTTCCCTAATGCAAGGGTCTATACCAGACTCGTTAAACACTGGACAAGTCATCCCCATTCTAAAAAAAGCACGCTAAACCCTGCCGAACCAGACAATTTCAGACCAATATCCAACATTCCTCTACTCGCAAAACTTCTTGAGAAATGCGTGCAACAACAACTTATCCTTCACATCGCCTCCTTCAACTTGCTAGATGAATGCCAATCTGGTTCCAGACCTGCCCACAGCACGGAAACCACTATTCTCCACATAGTAGATGATGCCCTTCAAGCCCTAGACCAAGGCAACACTTGTCTTGTTGGATCTTTCATCGACACTCGACACAGTCAACCATGAAAAACTTCTAGAACGTCTGGAATCCAGGATGGGTTTAGGGGGAACCGTTCTCAAGTGGTTCAAATCCTTCTTACAGAACCGCTCCCAGAGATTCTTAGTTAATCATAATCTATCCTCTCCTTCCCCGATTATGATTGGTGTCCCCCAAGGGTCAACTCTCCTACCAACAACCAGCTCAAACTTAATGCGCAAAAAAACTAATTCTTGTTAATCTCCCACCCACAAAGCTCCCCTGACATACTTGAATGGACCAACTCGATGTACTGCACCCCGACCATAGTGGACTCAGCCAAATCACTTGGAATCTCACTGGACAAAAACCTAAACATGCGAGCCCACATAAACACTCTGGCCAAAAATGCCAGGTTTCAACTCAGCTATCTGAGAAATCTCAAACCGTTCCTAGACCCTTCGGACCTAAAAATGGCAGACCAGGAGGCTCAACCTTATCTGGCCTACCAAAGATCTCAACAGCTCCCCTAAAAGCCTGTCTCAATGCAGCTGCAAGACTCCTAACTGGCTCAATCAAATTCGATCACAATACGCCGCACCTAAAGGTGCTGAATTGGCTGCAGTACGAAGCAAAAATCTAACTCAAACTAGCCTGTATCACTCATAAAGCTGTACACTCCAACTCTCCTGCGTACCTTGCTCAAGAAAATTGTGATCTCTGGAGGTGGCAGGCACTCTTGGTGTGCCAGGGATTTTGTTTTGAAACCACCCCTCTTTTGGAAGAAGAAAACATACAACAGAGCCTTCTCTGGAGCTTCCCCCAGAATCTGGAACTCGCTGCCACCTTACATCAGAAGAATACGTGCCCTATCAATTTTCAAAAAGGAAGTGAAGACCTTCCTAATGGGCAAATTCCTACCCTAATCCCTCTCAATGCTTCTGCAGCTTCAGCAGTTCAGCGACTTGTTTTATCTCGTACTGGACCTCTGCCGGGAATGTCGACTCTGCTCTCATGTCTACATGTTCCTTTTTGTATCTATCTTGTTTTGCTAATTCTTGTAATTATGCACTATTGCTGTAAAGCGCTCTGATACCCTCAAGGGCCATGTTCGTGCTATACAAAACACTAACTAAATAAATAAATATATAAATAGATACGTATCTCTTTAAATTGCTTTTCTCTTATTGTAGCACGTGTTGTTTTTCCAAAAACGAATATTTTTTTACCTTAATATATCTTGTTCTCCTTCTGCTTTGTTGTATAACTTTCCTTTTTTCTTTCATTATTATTCTATTTTTTTAATCTCTCTGCAACTGTGTTAAGAAACTTTTTTGTGCTCTTACCAGAACCCACTTTATCCTTGGTAACATTTTTGTCTTTTTATAATACACTCTTTTTACTTTTGTTTAAGTAGATCAGTGTTTGTTGTTGTCTTCTCTTTTCATGTTTTCTTGCCATCTTCAATTTGTGATCCAGACAAAATAATTTTCTGAAAAACAAAGAAAGGTTTCAATAATTTGTTACACGAATTAACAACTTTAAATTAATTACATATCAATATTCATATGAAGTAGTAAACAATTACTTACACTTAGATTGCTATTCTCTTTATTACAAATAAAAAACTAAACAAGCAAGAGAACAGCAAAAAGAGGGAAAAAAGTGGTAAAGAGAAAGAAAGGGATAGAAAGAAAGAAAAAAAAGTTTGGAAACACCAAAAAGAAATACACAAAGAACACAGCTACTAAAAAATGTTTAGAAATACAGAAAGAGGCAACATAGATGCACAGAGACAATAACGGATGCACAAATAAACAATAGAGGTACACAAACATGCAAGATAAGTGCACAAAGAGAAAAGAGAGATGCAGAAACAGGCAAGAAAAGTGCAAAATAGGGAACTAAGTTGCACAAAAAGGCAGGAGGGGTGTAAAAAGAAGGAAGACAGCTGCAGAAAGAGGAAAGAGATACTCAAAGAGGCAAGAGAAGTGTAGCAAGAGAGAAGAGTGATGCAGAAACAGATAACATGCGTGCAAAAAGAGACAAGATGAGTGCCAAAAGAACCAAGAACGGTGCAGAAAGAAGCAAAAGACATGCACAAAGAGGCAATAGAAGTGCATACAGAATGACGAGATGTACAGAAAGGAAAGTGGGGTGCATAAAGACAATAAGACAAGTACAGAAACATGTAACAGAGGTGTAGAAAGAGGCAATACAGCTGCAGAAAGGGGAAAGAGGGCTGCACAAAGAAGCAAAAGAGGTACAGAAAGGAACAGGAGAAGTGCACTAGGATGCACGAGATGTGCAGAAACACACAAGAAAGATGCAAAAAGAATCCAAAGAAGTGCAGAAAGAATCAAGAGAACTCCAGAAATTCAAAACAGCAATCTTTTCTACTGTTACTCTTGTAAATCTCACCATATTCTTGAAAACATGCATGCATGCGTCTCTGCCTTTTAGCAGACGCATCATACAAATAGTAGTACACCTGAATCATGTTCAGATGCATAACACATATGAGAATACGTTTGCAAGTAGACACATACCTCAGTCACAAGACCACCCAGACCTTTAAACTTGACAAACTGCACTTTCCATTCCAAGCAAGCACCTAAAATTATATGGCATACTCCAATGATAACTTTCCACAGACTCATACAAAATAGCCTAATGACTAATCCCTCTGCCACCATGTCTTAAACCTGATTTTAATCTTGCAGCTACACTATTTAGCGACTACTCTGAGTGTTGGGCCTAGCCAAATATAAAGCAGCAATCCTTCGCATGTCTCTGTTGTAGGTCTCACCTAGTGGTCGAAGTCAGGAACAAAAATTATGGGAACTGTGGGTGGAGAATCAGAGGGCAGGAACAACCTGAGGATGGGATCAGTAGGCAGAGTCAGAGGTGTGGCCCGAATGCACAAAATATTTTAAGTATTTGTTTAGCATTTCACTGACCAGTTACAGTTTGTTATGTTATTTAATTCAACCAATGGATAAACGTGATTGTGTAAGGTTTAATATGAGTTATTGACATTAAAATACATTCACAAAATGGGATATGTTTCAAATCACAGAATGTCCCAAATACTCTTAAAAAGTAAACCACAAGCCATTTACTCCGAGCCATGGAGCTTCTCTCAGCACTTCTCCTCCCTTTTTCCACAAGATCAGTTCAATCATGAATGGTAAAATATCCAAGTTTGCAAATGTTTTCTATATATTTATGGCTCTTCCATGTTTACCACATAATACATAATCTGACAATTTAAACTAATACATTTTTTGTAGCTCATACAGATCAAAAATTACAAAAAATGTGAATTGTGTTGCTGCAAAGTGGACAGCCCTTTGCAAAGGTTGACTGATCACCTTTCTCACTGCTTCACTTGTATGTTACACTGGTGCCAATAAGGCAAAATCTTTCCAGAGACTGTTAGCATGTGTAAATGTCAAAATAATAAAGTATCAGAAAATATACTGCATTATTCTGCAGCTTTATTTTGCTGCATAATTTAGTCAACGCTGCTGCATCATTTTGTCCTCCTTTGCTGCATAATTCCAGTGCCCCCAAAGCAGGCAGCTTATGTTAAAAGTGCTTGTGAATAAAGCATAGAGACAGTGAAATGTGCTAACTTACTTTGGTGTACGTGCAAATCATGCATTCCGATCCCTGGTGTGTTGCAGCTACTACTGCTGAAACAAGGCCAATGGAGGTAACATATGGGTGCCTCAAGGGCAGGGCTGGCTTTAGCGCTTGTGGCTCCCTCTGCAGCAATGTTTGATGGTGCTCCCCAGTGACCACCTCCGCCACGAATTCCCTCACTACCACCCTTTAACAGTGCCCTTCAAATCTCCATAACCACACTCTCTCCCACAGGCATTCGATTCGATTTACAGCGATACGCATACCAGTGTAAGGTGTCAGAGCACTTTACATCAGACACATTACACAGAGACAATCAATTATACGTGTTTAAATCACTGTATAGAAAAGGCTACATATGACTAAGGACTACAAGGTGTAGGAGTCACATGACAACCATACTAGTAGGCAGTATAGTTTAACAGTGATTGATCTTGAGAAACATAAACTCAGCATTTAAAACATACTACCATGGTTGGGGGGTGCTCTTTAATACTCAGAATTTATTTCAATCCAAATGCAACATTAGGATAATAAAAGACTGGGGGAAAAAAACCATAACGCTCTAATTTATACCTTGCAGTTTGAATGCAGCTCTTACATGACAGTTAATAGCTCACAACTGTTCTAATGTTAGGATTTGAACTTCTAAGCTACAAGTAACAGAAGGATCTCCCTGACAAAAACAGTAACCCACTGACCTATTTACATTATATGCACTTTGTAATCTGCATGGAACATGTTCTTTGCAGCAGGCACATTAACCCTCTGCACTACCTTTCTATGAGTCAAAAGTTCCACTCGACAAAACTTCGATCTCTCTCTCTCTAAGAAGATGATTAATCACTTGAGTTATCATGACATTTTTATTGTTGCTGACGCATCCACCCAAAGTCAGTGTCCGGTGTGGTGGCACCAGTCGCACCACCCTGGAGCCGGCCCTTCTCAAGGGTCCTGTGACCTCATGATTAAGGGTGTGCTGCTTCATAGGCCTACCCACAAGACTGGAGGTAAACTTCAGTATGGATTGTGGTGGACAGGCCTTCAAAGTTAACCCACACTTGCCACTGCTAGGATCCACCTGCTGGTGCTAAGACACCAGGGCATCTAAGGTCTTGCGTGCCTTCTAAGGTCTAGCATGGGAATGTGCTCCCTCAGAAGAGTGGTCTGGGGGACTGGTCATGTAGGCTGAACCTGGTTCCCCAGTTCCAAATTCGGCAACTCTGATCATAGTGTCACATCCTCTCCCCCACTGAACACCATACTGCCCAACTGAGAGAAACTTGCACGTCCTTCAACTACAACCCAATTGTGCCACGCTATAAACACCTGGATGAGCCTCAATTCAAATTGCGCACTTGACCAGAGCAATATGCTGCATAAAAGAAAAGTAACAACATCCTGGAAAAAGAAAACTCATAGGGAATGCAAGATTAAGTAAATGTGAAATGTAAGCAAGAACAACATGGTTACTTTAATGCTTTTACACTCACTATTCAGAAATCAGTGAGTGCTTTTGCCTAAAAAGTTAAGGTCATAACTACAGGGCCCAGAAGGGACCCATTTCAATGTCCATTGATTATATTCTCACAAAATGTAAAAAGTATGATTTTAAAAAAACAGATCCATGAACACAGAGTTGCGGTACACATTGGGCCCGATTCACTGAATTAACTTAAGACAAAATCCTAAACTTACTACTTTTGGTATTCACAGAATGCACTTACTACTTTTGGTATTCACAGAATGGACTTACTACTTTTGGTATTCACAGAATGGATTTACGACTACTAACTTTACGTCCGCACTCGAGCCGGAGATTCCAGCCCAGAGGCGGAGCTTCCGGCCCAGAGGCGGAGCTTCTGGCCCGGAGGTGGAAATTTCGGCCATGGCTAAATCTCCGCCACCGGCCGGAATCCGCACCTCTGGGCCAGAAGCACTGCCTTCGGGCCAGAAGCTCCGCCTCTGGGCCGGAAGCTCCGCCTCCGGGCCGGAAGCTACGGCCCGAGTGCGGATGTAAAGTTAGTAGTAGTAAATCCATTCTGTGAATACCAAAAGTAGTAGGTGCATTCTGTGAATACCAAAAGTAGTAAGTGCATTCTGTGAATACCAAAAGTAGTAAGTTTAGGATTTTGTCTTAAGTTAATTCTGTGAATCTGGCCCATTTTGTTTTGCAATTCACCTATCAATCAGGTATTGCAGTAGCTCCAGGATTGGTGCGCTTCCCCACCGAGGGAAAATAATGCTGTTCAAAGACAGACAAGAAAACAAAAGTAGTGCTTCACTTGTAAAGTTTGTAAAGTGACGCCAATGTGTTTGGGTGTGAATAAAATAATTCTGGCCACTTTGTGACCACTCTGCCTTGCTTTATTTTGTTATCTATTTAATTTTCATATTTTGAAGCATTTATTTCAGAGGCTGCACTTTTGAATAGAAAAATGTGAATAAAGACGACATTGCCAGCAAAAGTTTTTTTTTTTACCCATTTCACAGGTGAGCGAAAACAAGAGGAAGCGAACACGAGAGGAAGAAAGAGAGGGTGATAACCGTTTCTTGAAGTCACAGTTTTCAGTAAGTTTGGAGGAGCTAGACAGAAAGAGAGTTAATAAGAGGAAGAAAGAGAGGTGGGGGAAGCTGCCAGAGGCATGGCAGAAGTGGACACTGTACTTGTCTTCTCTAGGCAAGAAGGAAAAGACAGAGTCCTCTTACTTCTCTGCCCGCCCATCCCCGAACAGTCAAAAACACTGCACCTTATCTGTAGACCTCGGCTGTTTCTGCCGTCCTGGAACACATGATTAAATTAAAAAAGTTGGGGAATAGAAGCCAATAGCAGTGCCCTGCGGATCCCGCCCACTGGTTTCACCATATTCCTGAAAGCATGCAGGCATGTGTCTGTACCTTTTGCTAGTGGCATCACACATAAAAGAAACACACAAATAGATGTATACCTGTGTTTGATAGGTCTATCATCTTCATGTACATAACACATGTGAAAATACATGTACAGGTACAGACATACCTCAGTCACAACTCCATGCAATTGTTTCAACTTGGCAGACTGCACTTTCCATTTCAAGCAGATACCTACATTTATATGGCATAGTTGAAGTGTATCTTTCCGCAGACTCATACAAAGTAGCCTAATCACTTATCGCTCTGCCAGCATGTCTTAAACCTCACTTTTATCTTGCAGCTTCACTATTCAGCGACTACTCATAGTGTTGTAGCTTTCCACAAACTGATAGAAACTACCATAATCACTAATCCATCTACCAATGTACACATATTAGTATACACAAACTATTTCAATCATCATTTCAGTACAATAAAACAAACTACAATACCAATCTGTAAATTTCGTAATATATATCAAACATCACACTTCTCTAATAATTTCAAAACTTTGAAAATAATGCTTTTCAAATCTAAACATATCACTACAAAGAGTGAGGCACTACT
Organism: Triturus cristatus; assembly: GCF_964204655.1. Classification (NCBI taxonomy): domain Eukaryota; kingdom Metazoa; phylum Chordata; class Amphibia; order Caudata; family Salamandridae; genus Triturus; species Triturus cristatus. The sequence continues at coordinate 440,350,409 of NC_140582.1, read as the reverse complement.
ACATAATACATAACTCACCTTACATATGTGTAACTCACCTCTGAAATATCAGAAACTCCTAAAAGATATTCTTTCTCACACAATAAATGTAAAACAGCACCCTCAACAAGGTAAAACCAGTAATAGCAAACTTTCCCTTTCTTTCTTCACACAAATAAATGTAAGTAACAAATCAAATTGCTTCCCTCATTATTTCAAATTGTGAAACACATTTCTATTGATTAGACATATTAACCCTTTCTGAATGTTACAGTGCCGGAGTGGAGCGTCCCGATAGAGCCGCGAACCCTTACGGGAGTTCAAAAATCTATTTCCAATAATACTGATATTATTTTAACATCACACCACTTCTTAACATAGTACTTATTTGAGAAATCTTACTTTAGCAACATATCACTTATATATAAGTCAGCATTTCATATTAGAAAACCACATTTAAGTTTCAACCCTTCCCCATTCGGCTTAATCCTAGTTTCCATAGTAACACTTTTTGCAACATTGAACCCTACCTGAAAGTCGGAAGTTCACCATATGTTCAAGTTCAGCACATTAGCTTACTAAAGCAAATAGCAGGTGTGGTTGACTTTTGCAAAATATTAGCTTATACTATATACTGTACCTTTCAAACATTACTCTATAACCAATCAGAAACATGCTTCTTGAGCAAAATAACATGCATCTTATTTTTGAGTGCACAATGATAATAAACAGCCAATCACTTATCAGCTTTTTTAAAAACAGCATTTTCTCCACCATTTTAGATACCTCTCATTCTACCCACTGACTACCTGTGCTACACACATCTTTTCATTCATTCCAGACATTCCTTCAAGATGATAACAGTATGGATTGTAGGGCAAAGCTATGTTTTCTGGTGCAAAAGGTATGTTGAACACAGAGGTATTGACAAAGACATAGGTTTGGAAAATGTGAATATTAAATGGTTTGCACAGAGAGGACTAAAGTGGCACCAATAGATGCCTTTGGTTAAAACCTTTTTGCATCTTCAACCCCCTGACCTCATGATTGTGCACTGTGGTGGCAACGACCTAGGCACATTGACTGGGGTTGGGCCTGAAATGCTAATGAAGGATACCTTTGCACAATTGATGTTGCTTTTGCCTTTAAACTGTCTATGTATATTCTAATATATGCCAAAGACAAACATGGAAGTGGTCAAATCAATTCTGTGCACAGATTGCAAAAGCTAGGAAGAATGTCAATAAAGCTGTTACTGCTTACCTCAGAGATCATATGATAGGCTCCATCTATAACAACAGTGTACGTTTTGGTATGCATGACATCTACAGAAGTGATGGAGTTCATTTTACAGATGAAGGAAACAGAGTTGTTCTCAACAACCTCAAGCTGTGCATCCGCACTTAATTGTAGCTCAAACAGAGCCATAATAAAAAGAACGGCTCCAACCTTCAAATGGCTCCAACGGCTCCAAACAATGGCACCAAACCTATAACCCAACAGTGAAACGTATTTATTTTTTAACATACATACTCTTTTTAAATATTTTGCGGATCTGCGAACCAGTCGCAACGTAAAAAAAGAAAAAGCATGAATTTAATGTACTACAACACAATACACTTTTGAAATTTAACTTTTAACTTTCATTTTTTTACATTATGTCTAACTCTATCAAATGTGATGTAATTATTAACTTCAATCTCACTAGCTCTATAAAAAAACGACATAAATGCAACACTACCATCTGAATTATATACTATTATATTATTTATTTAAGGTGGATCTATGAATCCACCGCGACGTTACATGGGAGCCGCGCTGAGAGCCGTGATGGGGTCGCAACCCCTATCACAAAAGAAAAAAATGTTAATACCTACTAGTTACATTGCCTGATATCTGCCCTGGGGACCCCATCCCCCAGGGCGTGGCCATTTGTTTTTTTTAAAGGGGGTCACTTGCCCCCGAGTCATTTTGGGTCCTGGGGACCCCATCCCAATGGGCTTGCCCGGTTCTTTAAAAAATCAAATAGGGTCGCCAGAGCCTCCTATTCGGCCTCTACGTTTTTTTAGTAAAACATTTTGGCCTCCTGAGGCCTATATAGTCCCGGGGACCCTATCCCCCGTGGCTTGGCCAATACTTAAAAAAAATTAGGTAGGGCTGCCTGCATGGGCCCCCTAACCCGGTCATTTTGGGCCCAAGGGACCTCATCCCCCGGGGCTTGGCCTCTTAGTGGATACCGCAGGGGAGCCCTAATGTCCCTGCCAGCTCCCCACCTCCTGCGGGAGCCGCCATTGCATTGGGGCAAAGAGAGCTGCTGACATGCTGATAATGGTCAGATGACACGTTTTGGAAAAAAGCCTTCTACTGGGCCATCAAGTTTTCATTGTGTAGAGTGTCCATTTCAAGGGATACTCCCCTACTTTTTCTTACCCCAATCAATTAAAATCAATCCCCAACCTAGCTGGTGCAGTACCATTTGTTATAAACCCAATATTTATGCCATGGGGGGATAATAGCCACATATATGCCTTACATTTGCCAATATTGACTTATATTGTTTTTTTGTTTTCACACTTTACTTTGTTTTCCTTATTTCATTTCTTGGGGGTAAAGTACCCATCTCTTTTGCTTTTCACCCCACAACTTTTCTATCAACAATAGATCTCATTTCAGATTTTCACACAAAAGGTAAATAAATTTTCCATTTTTTTTGCAACAAAAGAGCACAAGATTGGGGAGGGGAAAGATGAAGTCCCCATCGAAAAAGGACGATACATCCTTGAAAAAGTATCCTTTAGCTTTTCAAAAAGATCGACCATCTAAATACTCTTTCTATCCCTCCTATCTCGCTGTAGTTCTGCTGCATCACTTTCCAACAAAAATACCATTTCAAAATTACAGATTTATATATTCAGACAGGAAACATTGGTACTCATAGACTTAATTCCAAAAATAGATTTTTTCGAGCTCATATTATATTAAAAAGATCTTAGATGTAATTATGCCTCCAAAAGAGACGTGTAAAATAGTTTGTAGAAAGTGCAACAGATTCATGCAGGAAAAGTGAAAACAGGCATATCAGTGCATATCCAGATCTCTTACTCATATTCTCCGTCCTTAAATCATATATCCCATAATGTAAAATACTAAAATGTTTTAAGGCGCGTTCTTTTAACACCATAATACAGTTCAAGTAAAGTGCAAAAGATTTGCATATTTTAGCAACAGAATATTCTTGAAGTGCGTTCTTATAGCAGCATTATATAATTTGAGAAGAGTGCAGAAAATTCATGCATCTAACCCAACATAGAAAAGTGCAAAGAGTGCAAATTGCAACAAATCCAGAATTCTTTCTCTCTTATTCTCCCTCTTTATATATCCTTGGGAGATCAGAGAGATGTTAGAATTGATCCCTGTTTCCCTATTTGACTATACATAGATCGATCTACATGATATAAAGACTATAAATGTGATTGAAAACAACCAGGGGATTCGATCAGCCATTTTAGAAACTTAAAGATGTACATACAGATCAGCATTTGTGTTCGGGCCCTAGAGGATCTCAGTTCCTATTGGTAGTATCCATCTGGATTCACATCTTCTCAATGCCAATTCACGATCTCCGCCCCTGGTTTTAATTCCTATATGTTTTATTCCATAGTAACAAACTGTACCTTTGACTCCTCTATGTTCTTCCCAGATATGTTTTGCAACTACATAACTTCAGTCGTCATTGACAATTGCCCGTAAATGCTGAAGTATGCAAAGTTTCAATTTATTTACAGTGCTTCTGATATCTTTTTTACCATAGCCACATTCCGGTATATAAACCACATGTGTGGGTTAACAGTGAATCCATTCTTTAATCTGTTTTATGCTGCCATCTGAAGTTTTAAAGGTTTTCACATTCTCACCAATTTAGCCCACCTTACAGTTGTAAAATTTGTAAAAAAACAGTTTTTTTGGGCAGTTCTTTGATTCATTTCTTTGTTTTACAAAGTGGCTTTGTATCAGCATGTTCCCTAATGAGGCCGTCATTTAATATGTGATATTGGGAAAGTTAAACATTTCCTCTTTCAAACATTAATCTTTTCTAAGAATTTCCAGTAGGTATTTATCATTTTTTTAATCTCTACCTCTGCCTGATTAAAGTCCATTATATATCTTGTGACGTTTTCTTTCTCTGTCTTGTATGAATATTTTGGAATGAACAATTCATCCCTGTTTCTGTACCTGGCTCTTGATAAGGCATCTTCAAGCACACTGAATGGATATCCTCATCGTCTGAATCTCTTGAACATCTTCTCTCCTTCTACATCAAATTCTTCTATTTTGGAGCAATTCTTTCGTGCTCTTAAAAATTTTCCATACGGAACATTCCAATTCAATGCTTTGGGGTGGGCACTGTTCGCGAATAAAATGCCGTTGCAACTAGTTGACTTCCAATGTAATTTAGTGCACATTTTTCATTTTTCAATGTAAACGTCGGTGTGTAGGAAGTTGATCTTGACATTGCTTATCTCTTAAGTAAATTGTAATTTCTGAGCATTGTCATTCAATGATTTTAAAAAATGTGTCAAATCCTCCTCACCTCCTTCCCATATTAAAAACAAGTCATCAATGAAGCGGACCCATAAAATCACCTTTCCAAGAACCTTATTCATCTTCTTGGTCCACAACGTCTCCTTATCCAGTGTCCCTTCGTTCGATTGGCATAGGTTGGGGCGAACGATGTGCCCATTGCTGTTCCTTGTTTTTGGATTTAAAACTTATCATCAAAGAGAAAAACATTATTCACTAGAAGAATTCCATGATCTGAAGAAGCATTTCCGTCTGTTTCAAAATATTTATTGATCTGGAACGTAAGAAATATCTACACGCTTCAAGGCCATCCTTGTGTATAATCAATGCATAAAGAGAAACCACATCCACTGTGGCCATAATGTAGTTGTCTTTCCAAGGTATTCCCATTAATGCAGTTTAAGAAATCCATGGAGTCCCTGATGAACGAGAGAAGATTTGCTACATAAGAAACTAGAAATAGTTCCACGAATCTTGAGGAACTCTCCAGAATAGATTCACAGGAACTCACGATGGGACGTCCAGGAGGATGTTTCAATTGTTTAAGGAGTTTTGGTAATATATACAGCGGAGGACATTCCTTTTTCAAATACGTCAGCTCCTCCTCCTCCAGGAGCCCACGTTCATGCCAATAATGCAATTTTGCATGAAATCTCATTTTGATCTTTTCCATAGGTTTACTTATTAACCTTTCATAATGTCTTGTGTTATAATTGTCTTCTTACTTCATTTTGATATTGTATCTTGTCCATAGTCACAATGTTACCTTCTTTACCCAACTGTTTCATAATAATCGAGTTGTCCTTTTGTAAATCTTTCAATGCCCACCAATCACTTTGTGTTATGTGGCTTCAGCAATTTGACTTCCTCTAATCTTTCATTGCAATTATTCTCAATTCCTCCAAGACAATCTCCTGGAATAAATCTATTTTATTGTCATGCAGTAACTGTGGACAAAATGTAGTTTCTTCTTTACATCCATTATTTATGGATCTATTTGTTCCAATTCCCATTGTGACGCAAAATTCTAAATTAGATGTTATTTGTTGCTTCCTGGTGTTAGTTTGTCCACTTGATTTTCTTTACAACAAAGATAGCATTCTTATTGGGTCTACATCTTCACTTGTTAATAGAGACATGTGTTGGGTGGAATATATCTACTTCTTGTATTACTTTTCATATCGAACATTTTTTTTAATTTACGTTTTCTAGAGAATTTTTATAAATCAAATCTTGCTGTTGCTAAATTCATGGTTGTGCTGGGGCAGAACATTAAACCTTTATTTAATAAATCCAAATGTCTCTTCTTCAAATTTTTTGATGAAAGGTTGATAACCAATTAATGTTTTTCTGTTTTCTTTCCTATTTCTTCATTTTCCCTTTGCCACCTCTTCCTTTTGCAACTTCTTCTTGTTCTTTTCGATTTACTATGTTCTTTGTTGTCTTGCCCAGCATTCTGGTCGTCAATTGAAATAAACGCATATCCCCCATAAATCTAACTTCTCGAGACCTGTTATTGGGCCCATATCCCCCAAACTGACTTTAGAGCTTTCAGCACTTGAAGGATCTATAGCCTTACCTTTTTGTGCCTAATCCATAGCTTGTCTGTTATACCGGCATCAAATCATCGTGCAAATGTATATACTCTTTCAGTCTCATAATCGATTTTGTCTCTTTTAGATTTTCTTGATTTTTTCATTTGCACTTCATTCTCATGTTTTTCCCATTACTTCTCCAGATAGACAAATGCTTTTATTCATTCATCTGTACTCTTATAATTTTGCAAGAGTTTTTCTAATTCCTTGATCTTTTCTGAAGTCACTACTAATCTCCGTTCTACATGTGTTATTAATGTTTTCATAAGTTTCTTTGAACAGTCCATGGTATCTAATTGCTACTGCTTTAATAGATCTGAATCCATGTTGTTTAATGTTGGAAGAATAAAGATCCATAGGCCCCTTGGTATTCAATTGCATTCCACATATTTTTAAAGTGTGGAACTCTCCCATCACTTATTGATCTCCATTATGCCTGCGTGCTCCAAGTCTTTTAATTATTTTTTGGGGACGTTCACTTGACTGGGCCCTGCTGTGCCACATTTCAATGATTTAGCATTTCCTCTTTTTTGTTGCTTTCAACCATTTCTTTCACCAACTGTTCCCTTTTGCTCCATCTGTCAGCATGTTTCTATTGTTTTCTTTTTTTTTCAGATATCCAGTAATTAATAAAACCCCTCTACCGTGAGGTCTGAAGAATTTCCATATCAAGCAACGGAGCATTTATTTTACTATTTCTTTAATCCAGATACATTTGGTGCAATCGATGACCAGATACTCCGTATTCATCTAGAAACAATTCATTAGGCTTCAATTAACTTGAATTTACATTATTAAAGTAGAGAACCTTTTCAGTAAACCAGACCGGACTATGCTTGGAAGTACAAAGGTTTCTCAAATGTTCCAAACTATATTTTCCACTTGAAACAAGCAGTGATTGGACGAACCAGCGTGGGACGCGAGATGCGAGAACGACCACCCCTGCTCTTTCCTCCCCTGATCCACAGAGACAAGAACCATGCACATGAACCTGCATCCTAGTCCCAATCCAATGCTATTCCTTTCATTCGTCTCTCGTTTCCTTCGACTTCCACACAGTGCTGGCACAACTTCAGTAAAACTCCTTCATGTCCGTACTAGAAGCAATCACAGCCTCACGTCCGGGTGCTCGTCTTTTGTAGTAGGACTTTCCGCAATGACTTATGAGTTCAGTTCCCGTATTCTTTCAACCACTTCCATTCACCAGAAAGCAGGCGGTGGCATCAATAGGTATGTTCCACAATTTTTCTTTTTTTTTCAGTTTCCATTCTCAAAAAAGTGCTCTGTGCTGATAGTGTCCGGCTGACGCATTTCGGCAAAAAGCCTTCTACTGGGCCATCAAGTGTTCATTGTGTAGAGTGTCTATTTAATGGGATAATCCCCTCCTTTTTTTATCCCTCACCCAATTAAAATCAATTTCCAACCAAGCTACAGTTACAACATTCTGGTGCAGTACCATTTGCTGTAAACCCACGGGGAAAATAGCCACATATATAACTTTAAATTGGCAATATCGACTTATATTGCTTCTTTGTTTTAACACTTTACCTTGTTTTCTTTTATTTCATTTGCAACTTGACAAAGGCTGTTTCGGGCAAAATGCCTGGTTGTTTTTTGCACGATAAAACGTCTGTTTATCAGATTGGTGTGCCGCATCCTGTGGCCATCATTGTAATGGATTCATTTGAATATATATATATAGATATATATATATATTATCTACTGGCGGTCGCCAGTAGATAGTTATAGTTAGGACCCTGTTTCCATAGGAAATCCGCAACATTCTATTTGGAATAACTTTGGCGCCGGTCGACGAATCCTCGCGAAATTTTCAAAACTAATGGGGCGCTACGCTCCGCTCCTACCCTGAAAGTCTTGGGGGGATTCGTCAAGCGGGGGCTGAGAAAAAAGGGGGGTCCCAAAACGCGTTTTCCCCATGCATTTTTCCATAGGACCTTTAGACACAGCTACAGCCCGAACGGCTGAACAGAATTACTTGTAATTTGGCAGAGAGGTAGTCAGCAGGTCAAGGAAGTGCCTTTTGTAGGTCTGGTGTAAATCTGTTCAGTAGGTCCTGAGAAAATACCATTTAAATCAATATATATATCTGTGGCAGCGCTCCGTGCGCTTACCGTGCGCTTACGGTAAGCTTACCGTACGCGAACGGTGCTGTGCGCGAGCGCGATTCTGATTGGTTGTTAGATCAAAGTAAACATTCGAATCGGTCGAAACCAGGAAGTATCGGACGCCATTTTCTGTCTGTCGCACTGAAAAAAAAAGGTTGATAACATGAAAAGGGGGCAACGAAGAGAGTTGCAGACCCCCTAGCGTTTGTCAGGGGGTTCACGAAGGACCAAAAATAGGGTAAGCTTACCGTGCGCGTACGGTAAAAAAAAAAAAAATAAAAAAAAAAAACCAATTAACAATCACATTTAATATATAAATCTAAGGACCCCCAAGGGAGAAAAAAACAATTCATATTTTGAAAAAAATTGCGAGGCGTGCACGGTACGAAATGCGCAATGTGGGTGCTCGGTGCGCGAAGCGTACCGGGCGCACACAGCGCACAGCGCAAAAATTAAAAATAAATACATAACTTAGCATTTAAAAAACCGTACAAATTCACTGAAAAAACCATAGGTTTCACACACGTTATAGTTAGGAATTAGCATTTAAAAAACCTTGCTAATTCACTGAAAAAACCATAGGTTTCACACATGTTATAGTTAGCTGTACATTTCACTCGTAAAAAACCAATGAAATTCCACGTTATAGTTAGTGCAGGCAACTATAACTCACGCGACCGCAATCCTCTGTTGATGCTAATACTGTATCTTTAGCTATACATATATTACAAATATTTATTTTTCATAAAGACACATATGTCATCAGTGATGTAATATCTGACATCATCAGCAGAGGATTGCGGTCGCGTGAGTTATAGTTGCCTGCACTGGCTATAACGTGGAATTTCATTGGTTTTTTACGAGTGAAATGTACAGCTAACTATAACATGTGTGAAACCTATGGTTTTTTCAGTGAATATATATATATATATACCCATATATATATGTAACCTACTGGCAGGTAGGTAGTTATCATCAGGACCTAGTTTCCATAGGAAAAGCGTTTTTTGTTTTCCCAATAACTTTGGTGCCTGATATCAAATCATCGCAAAATTTTCAAAACTAGTGGGGTGCTCTAGTCAGCTCCTGTCTTAAAAGTTTCGGGGTGATTCAGCAAGCGGGGGCCGAGAAAAAAGGGGGGGCCCCAAAACGTGTTTTCTCCATATTAATTCCCATAGGAAAATTTAGACACGGCTACACCCCGAACTGCTGGACGGATTTACACCAAATTTGGCTAAAAGGTAGTGCTTGGCTCAGAAAGCGCCCTTTTTTTAAATGGTGTAAATCCGTTCAGTAGTTGCGAAGAAAATCAAAAAATAGAGGTCAAAAAATCAATTTCCCATAGGAAATTTTAGACATGGTTACAGCCAAAACTGCTGAACGGAATTACACCAAATTTGGCAAAAAGGTAGTGCTTGGCTCAGAAAGCGCCCTTTTATTTAAATGGTGTAAATCCGTTCAGTAGATGCTGAGAAAATAAAAAAATAAAAGTTTCAATATCTATGGCCGCGGTGGATCCGCGCACAATGCCGATCACGGTTGCATTCTAATTGGCTGTCAACACTTCAAACCAAGAAGTGTTGGCAGCCATCTTGTGCTTTGGTAGAACCGAGGCACAAGAAAACAGTGAGACTAGCGCGAAAAACGAGAAAAAGGGGCAGGGTAGAAACACCCTGACAACCTAGGCCTGCTCAGGGGGTCCCACAAGGACCCCCAGGGCCCAAAAAAGTATTTTGTTTTTCAATTCGGTGAAATTTGCACAGGGTCCATGATCCCGCCGCAATTTTTAAAATTTGGTCTGAGGCCACGCCCCTTTTTACACCTCTCTCCAACGCAGCTCTGTGGCGCTTACTGGAGGTACCTGGTGGGCTAGTTGGACCCCAGGGACCCTCATGATTAAAGGGGACTTAATCCCCCAACTTGAAAAGCGCCACGGGGTGCGTTTGCACAGTGGTGAAGGGAGGGGGCGGGGCCTGATGTGACATGTGTGCAAACAGGCCCTGTGGCGCATTTTAAGTTGGGGAATTAATTACCCCTCAATCCTGAGGGTCCCTGGGGGCCAACAAGCTCACAAGGTACCGTCAGTAAGCACCACAGAGCTTCGTTGCAGAGTGGTGTAAAAAGGGGGGTGGCCTCAGTTCACCTCTCTGCAACGCAGCCCTGTGGCGCTAAGTGGAGGTACCTGGTGGGCTAGTTGGACCCCAAGGACCCCTTAGGATTGAAGGGGACTTAATCCCCCAATTTAAAATGTGCCACGGGATGCGTTTGTGCAGTGGTGAAGGGAGGAGGCGGAGCCTGAGGTGACATGTGTGCAAACATGCCCTGAGGCGTGTTTTAAGTTGGGAATTTAATCTCTCTTCAATCCTGAGGGTCCCTGGGGCCCAACTAGCCCACCAGGTACCTCCAGTAAGCACCACAAGGCTGCGTTGCAGAGAGGTGGTCCAGGTCACGGCCCTTTTTACACCTCTCTGCAATGCAGCTCTGTGGCACTTACTGGAGGTACCTGGTGGGCTAGTTGGCCCACAGGGACCCTCAGGATTCAAGGGGACTTAATCCTCCAACATAAAACACGCCAGGGTGCGCGTTTGCACAGTGGTGAAGGAAGGGGCGGGGCCTGAAGTGGCATGTGTGCAAACACGCCCTGTGGCGCATTTTAAGTTGGGGAATTAATTCCCCTTCAATCCTGAGGACCCCTGGGGGCCAACCAGCCAACCAGGTACCTCCAGTAAGCGCAGAGACCTGCGTTGCAGAGAGGTGGTCCAGGCCATGCCCCTTTTTTACACCTCTCTGCAACTCGGCTCTGTGGCACTTACTGGAGGTACCTGGTGGGCTAGTTGGACCCCTGGGACCCTCAAGGGGACTTAATCCCTCAACTTAAAGCCTGAAGTTACATGTATCCAAACACAACCTGTGGTGCGTTTTAAGTTGGGAAATTAATTCATCTTCAATCCTGAGGGTTCCTGGGGGCCAACCACACCACCAGGTACCCCCAGTAAGCACCACTGCGCTGCATTGCACAGAGGTGGGCCAGGCCAGGCCCCTTTTTACTAGGCCTGGGCAGGAAATTCCGTTCCGTTCGCGGAATTTGCGGAATTTGGGTGATTTCGCGTTCCGCGGAGAACGCGAAATTGCCCAAAAATCTGAGTTCCGCGACTTTGCGAAATTTTTTGCTTGTTCGCGTTCTCAATATGCGTGTTCGCGAGATATTTCACCCCGAGCACGCAAACAGCGATCACGAACAGGAAAAAAGTATCGCGAACAAACAATTCCGCGTGTTCGCGGAATTTCTGCGTGTTCGCGGAGATTTTTTACCGTTTCGCGGAGATTTGCGTAACGCAATTGCGCAAATTACGCCCACCCCTACTTTTTACACCTCTCTGCAACGCAGCTCGGTGGTGCTTACTGGAGGTACCTGGTTGGCTAGTTGGTCCCCAGGGACCGTCAGGATTCAAGGGGACTTAATCTCCCAGCTTAAAATGGCCACAGGGCGTGTGTGCACACTTGTCACCTCAGGCCCCCCTCCCTTCACCACTGTACAAACGCACCCCGTAGCGTCTTTTAAGAGGTAGATTTAATCTCCCTGCCCTATTATGTACTAGGGTCCAACGCATAGTGTTCCCTAGTGTATGTAGGTGTTTTCATTGTATTCTAAGTGTCTTTTAGCCTAGCACTGGCTCTAGGCCTGGTTAGTCAGAGTCTGTTACCACCAGAACCTGTCTGGAAAAGCTGTGGGCACAGGATGATTTTGCACAAGGCCTCTTTCTGCTTCTCTGTTGGTTCTTTCTGCAAATGTCTTGCTTCTTCCTGCACTTTTCTTCGTCTTTGTGGACTTCTATTGCTTCTTTCTGCATTTCTTTTGCTTCTTCCTGTGTGTTTTTTCTTCTTGCTTCACATGTCCTACCTCTGTAGGCATAGTTCGAAACTAGCATTTGAAAAACCTTTGAAATTCACTGAAAAAAACATAGGTTTCAGGAAAGTTATAGTTAGAAATTAGCATTTAAAAAACCTTTGAAATTCACAGAAAAAAACATAGGTTTCAGGCACGTTATAGTTAGAAATTAGCATTTAAAAAACCTTAGAAATCCACTGAATAAACCATAGGTTTTAGGGAAAGTTATAGTTAGTTGGACATTTCACTCGTACAAAACCAGAGAAATCCCCCCGTGATAGTTAGTTCAGTTAACTATAACTTGCGCCCCCGCAATGCACTGCTGATGACGTCACATATTACATCACTCATGACATGGTCAGTGACATCACTAATGACATCACTGATGACATCTCAAATGACATCACTGATGACATCCGTGTGATAATATGATGCATCTTCTCACACTCTAATATAACCTTTGATACACCCACTCTAAATTACAGACTGCCATTCACAAAACCATAGACACTCCAACACCAATAACTACATACACACTCACTGATTCTTAGGTTTACACACACATCCACTCACTCACCCATACAGTCACTCATACTTATGGTCACTCAGTACAGGACTATCATATGCACTCATACACCTATATAGACACTCACACACCACCACTCATCCATAGAGGTAATCACACACCTAGACAGTCATGCAAATAATTATTCACACTGCCATTTACTCACCTATGCAGTTATACACACACCAGCTCAATTACTCATACAAATACTAGCACATTCTTACGCTCTTATACAATCACTGATACAAGCACACACTCATCCATACAGCCACTCTCACCATCAGACACTCTCACTTATATCCATTTATGTACTACAACACACATATATACTGCTTTTCACATATGTAGTTACTTACACATGTACCACTGAGATATACATTCACTCACTAACACACCCATACACACACTGACCCACCCATACAGTCATTACAGATGTACTCCTGAAACCATGCACCCAGTGAATCTCCCACTCACACATCTATGTACAGAGTCACCCACACCCCACCCACTCAAACACTCAGGTACCAATACAGATACTCAGACAACCAATCAATAACCCATGTAGCTATTCGCAAACCCATGCAGCCGCTTACACACCAACAGACAGACGGATACAGACATTCGCACAGTTTACTCACTAACCTATGCATTCAGTAAGATAAGTTTAATCACTCACTTATAGAGTCAGTCATGCACCTACTAAATCATCCATTCAGACACTTATACACCCACTCATTCTTCAATATGCCTTTCCCTATATATATTAAACATATTTAAACTTTACAGAAACACACAGTCACTGGATGATGTCATCAGTGATGTCATCAGTGATGTCATTTGAGATGTCATCAGGGATGTCATCAATGATGTCACTGAGCATGTCATGAGTGATGTAATATGTGATGACATCAGCAGTGCATTGCGGGGGCGCGAATTATAGTTAGCTGAACTAACTATAACAGGGGAATTTCTCTGGTTTTGTACGAGTGAAATGTCCAACTAACTATAACTTTCCCTAAAACCTATGGTTTTTTCAGTGAATATATATATATAACTATACCTACCTACTGGAAACCATATATATATATATATATATATATATATATATATATATATATATATATTACCTACTGGCGGTCGCCAGTAGGTAGTTATAGTTAGGACCACGTTTCCATAGGAAATCTGCAACATTCTATTTTGAATAACTTTGGCGCCGGTCGACGAATCCTCGCAAATTTTTCAAAATAGGTGGGGCGCTACGCTCCGCTCCTACCCTGAAAGTCTCGGGAGGATTCGTCAAGCGGGGGCTGAGATAAAAGGGGGGACCCAAAACGCGTTTTTCCCATGCATTTTTCCATACGACCTTTAGACACAGCTACAGCCCGAACGGCTGAACAGAATTACTTGAAATTTGGCAGAGAGGTAGTCCTCAGGTCAAGGAAGTGCCTTTTGTAGGTTTAGTGTAAATCTGTTCAGTAGATTCAGAGAAAATAGCCTTTAAATCAATATATATATCTGAGCCAGCTTACGGTGCGCTTACCGTACGCGTACGGTTGCGTGCGCGAGCGCGATTTTGATTGGCTGTTAGATCTTAGTAAACATTCGAATCGGTCGAAACCAGGAAGCAGCGGCCGCCATTTTCTCTCTCGCTCTCTGAGTTGTGCAGCAAAAACGATGCAAAAAAATGTCTAAAGAGGCAGTTTCTTGAGATCCTAACCACCCAGCATTGATCTGGGGGTCCCCAAACAACCCCCAAGCCCAAATAAAAAAAAAAAAAATTTCGGAAAATCGCCGATTACGCTTACCGTACGTGTACGGTAAAAAAATTTTTTAAAAAAAATTAGCCACACCCTCCCCACCCCGTGTGCAAATGGTGCCCGAAGGGCACCATTTGTGCATGGCTTATTACAGGTAAGAAATAAACAAAGAATAAATTACACAAAGATGCGCATAATATGTCCCCCATGTGCGCACGGTGCGCGAAGCGCATCGTGCGTACATGGCCCATCCCGCATAACGTGGGCACGCGGTGCGCGCAGCGCACCGCGTGACCACTGTGCGTGCACGGCACTAACTGCGTAAAGTGGGCGCGCGGTGCGCAAAGCGCACCGCGTGCTCACTGTGCGCGCACGGTGCGCGAAGCGCACCGTGCGCGCACGGAACGAACTGCGTTAACTGGGTGCGCACGCCACGAATGGCGTAAAGTAACTTAGCATTTAAAAAACCGTACAAATTCACTGAAAAAACCATAGGTTTCACACACGTTATAGTTAGGAATTAGCATTTAAAAAACCTTGCAAATTCACTGAAAAAACCATAGGTTTCACACATGTTATAGTTAGCTGTACATTTCACTCGTAAAAAACCAATGAAATTCCCCCGTTATAGTTAGTGCAGGCAACTATAACTCACGCGACCGCAATCTTCTGCTGATGACATATGTGTCTTTATGAAAAAAAAATATTTGTAATATATGTATAGCTAAAATTTAATGG
This sequence comes from Triturus cristatus, assembly GCF_964204655.1. Classification (NCBI taxonomy): domain Eukaryota; kingdom Metazoa; phylum Chordata; class Amphibia; order Caudata; family Salamandridae; genus Triturus; species Triturus cristatus. Next base: position 440,335,179 of record NC_140582.1, on the reverse strand, counting down.
AAGAAGACATGGGCAAATAAGTGTCTAAATACAGTATTAGCATCAGCAGAGGATTGCGGTCGCGTGAGTTATAGTTGCCTGCACTAACTATAACGGGGGAATTTCATTGGTTTTTTACGAGTGAAATGTACAGCTAACTATAACATGTGTGAAACCTATGGTTTTTTCAGTGAATATATATATATATACATATATACATATATATATATATATATATATATTCACTGAAAAAACCATGAAAAAACCATAGGTTTCACAGACGTTATAGTTAGGAATTAGCATTTAAAAAACCTTGCAAATTCACTGAAAAAACCATAGGTTTCACACACGTTATAGTTAGCTGGACATTTCTCTCGAAAAAAAACATTGAAATTCCCCCGTTACAGTTAGTTCAGCTAACTATAACTCGCGCGCCCGCAATCCACTGTTGATGACATCACATATTACATCACTCATGACATGGTCAGTGACATCACTGATGACATCACTGATGGGAGAAGGAGCTGAACTGTTTTTGTGATACAATGGCAGAGCAGCAGGCATCTTTTGGGAGTGAGCAGGAGACCCTTGTCAGACGGAGACAGAGGAAACAGAAAGACTCTTTCATTTGGCAAAAAGTGAATGCTCCAAAAGTCACCTGCATTCTTTGCTCTCGTGTCTTATCAAGAGGGGATCCTAATAAGAAATACTCTTTTAGTATCCACACTATGATCAGGCACGTTAGGGATGTACATCCTGTGGCTTTTGCTCGAGCTGCTAGAGAAAACCCTCCAGCAGCTCAGCCGAGCACATCCGCAGCACCTCAGCCGAGCACATCATCGGCAGCTCAGCCGAGCACTTCATCTGCCGCGGCAACTTCACCTAGTTCTGCTCCTCTGGATATTCACCCTCTGTTTGAGAGGGTGCATATAAGGTGCAATACGTGTTATGCTCTTATCTCTTTTGCGGAGAGCAGCATTCCGCTAATAGAGAGCAAGATACAGCAGCACACGTGCGGCACCTTATAATTTTTGTCAAGGTTTTTTTTTTTCCTCTGTCCCTTCATTAACACAACGGCTCTTTTTAGAGCCACCTAACATCTAAACACTTAAATTTGATTTTTAACTCTCTTTTTTTTTTTTTGCCTTGCGCCGCACCGTGCGCGTACGGTACGCGCACCTCGTGATTTCTTTTTAAAAATAAAATGTTTTTTTCACTCTTCATGGTCCTTCATTGACCCCCTGACAAAACCTAGGGGGTCAGGAACTCTGTACCCTGCCCCCTTTTCACGTTCTTCACCTTTCTTTTAAATGGAAACACACATTTCTTTTTTTTGCAAATGTCAACCCTTTCCAAATGATTTCTACTCCCAACATGACTTCTGCCTGCTAGCATAGCAACAGATCATGGAACACTGGTGTGAGCAGAGACGTCAGAAGTTCAGCACATAATGTTTCTAATCCAAAGACCAAGATTGCTTAACTTTTCAAACCTAACAGCAAATCCAAAGTAATGTTCTGTGGGAACACATTTTTCTGGACCAACACAAAACATGCTTTTAAAAATGTAAACATACAGCCTAGTTTTTATTGTAAAATGGTCTGAAACAGCCAATGAGTTCTTTTTTTTTAAAAAAAAGTATATAATCCTCCATTTTACAACTACCTTTCTTTACATTTTGTCGTTCTACTGAAAGACACCTTCAGAGTGCATCCACGTCTCCACCTCACTCCCTGAAATACACTGCTGTTCTACCATTTTCAATTAAAATTGATTGCTGCTCAGATCCTTGTCCCAGGTAATAAGAAGACATAGTGAGGGGTGTGGCTATGATGTATGAAGATTCTGGAAGAGAAACTACTATGAACCAATGCTTCTGAGCGCATCCAGATCTCGTCCTCACTCCCTGAAGTAGACTGCTGTTCTGCCATTTTCTATTAAAAATCATACATGTTCAGCTCTTAGTCCCAGGAAAAAATAAGAAATAGTGAGGGGAGTGGCAAGGCATTTATAGAGGAGTTGGTGTACATTTCACAGATGAAGGGAACAGAGTCTTCCTCTTGATCTTTAGACTCTGCATTGGTACTTACTTATAGTTACAAAAAAAATAACTCAATTAAAACAACGGCTCGTTTTAGAGCTAACCAACATCAAAACAGTTTAACACAACATAAGAGACTTTTTTCCTCTTTTAATGCGTGCTGTAGAAAACAGCATGCCCTGAAAGAGGAAAAAACGAGGAGAAATGAAAACATTTCTCCTTGTCGTGCCCCGCTACGCCACCTCTAGGGTGGCCTAGCATTCACACGCTACTCCACACTTACAATTTCTCGTAAATATGGAGATATGTCTAGTTCTATGGGTGCAGCATGGGAACACCCACAACAACACCCATGGAACGCCCCTTCAACACACATTGCTGCGTATGAAGTGGCTGTAATTACAAAGAGAGGAAAAGTCATGCAGGGTGGCTTTTCCTCTCCTTGTAAATATGGAGGTGCTCCCTGCACCACCAGTACGTCATGAAAAGTAACGTAGTGGTGGGGCAAGGGGCTTGTAAATATGCCCCAGAGATGTTAATGAAATTAAGGGTAAGACAGACAAAGGGAGAGAGACAGAAACAGAGACAGAGAGCAAGGAACTGAGAAGGAGTAAGGCATTTAGAATGACTGAGATATATGGAGACAGGGAGAGAAACATGGTTGAAAAAATATTGATGGAGGCAGTAAACCTAGGGGAGTAGTAGAGAAGGAGTGAGTGAGTTATGAAAGAGCAGTAAAGCAGAAAAAGAGAGAGGGAAGAGGAATGAGAAAAGCAGAATGAGGACAAGTGAAGAAAATGGAGCATGAAAGTGAAGGGGTGAGAAATACAGATATTTTAAACTTACCTCACTAACAAAATAACTTAATTACAAATAAATGTTTATTTTTGATTTGCAAGAAAAATGGATAACATTTTCTAAATTTTCTTTCTAGATCTGAAAAAAAGAAAAAAAGTATTAATATTCAACAATACATTTTAGAAAACAGTACACATATTTTCATATTTTACAAAGTAATTTTTTGCCCTTTTTTTGCTGTTTTCAGAATATATTGATTTTCACTGAAAATTGTGAAATCAGTTGTATTCATCATTTAACAGTGGGCAAAAAAATAAACAATCTGAAAGATTGTTTAAAAAAGCCCTGAATCTATCCTTAGTAAAACATACCTTGATAGAAATGTAACATATATATTAAAAATATCTTCTAAGAACAATAACGATTTGCAATAAATAACGTCTGTAAATCTTGTTGCTTAAGAACATACACCAAAATAATATCTGTCAAATAAGTCCACAATTGTCACAATTACCTTTCAATGAGGCCAAATGGTAATTTTTAAATCCTTTTTAAGTGAAATATCCAATCTTAATCCTATAAAATTGAAACAATGGTTTCTTCAGATGCTGGAATTTTTTTCAAAAATTTTGGTTTTAGAAAAATTAAGTAACAATTTGGTAAATCATAAGGCAAACGTTGCTTGTAAATCAATTGAGAATCATTACACAGTGTCCATCCTTTTTCACATTTTAGATAAACTGTGTAATGACCAGAAGTTATAGAAGGTCCATCATGAAAACAACAAAAGTTTTTCCTGATATTGATAATTGATTTCCTACAAACTTCTTTAATAAAGTGTCCAATTTTGTTCCATCAGCTCTTCAACGTTGTATCATTAAAATTACATACTGTCCATATTTCTTAAAAAATAACGTTGATAACATTTCAGATTTACATTGAGAACATTCCATGTTGTGATTAGCATCTTTAACTAATTTACTAAAAGTCACAGTTTTACTTTCTGGTAATGTTAAATATATGAACCTTTCAGAATCAACATTACTGCTGCATGTGTTCAAACAATTTTCACAACAATGTTCCCATTTATAAGGCACACCAAATATATTTTCTATTTCTACCCCTTCATCTTCCAGTACAATAAGCATATACATTAAGAATTCCTGTGCATCTTGCTGGACATTTTGTGTAAACTGTGTACATCCAGAACATACATCTAAAAGATTTCTAATATCAGTAGCACTTTCTATTTTAGTTTTATCATTACTCAGCTTCTCATAAAGGAAATTCAGCAGAGAACAGAATCTTTTTCCATGATTTAGTATTATCTGCTCTTTCAAAATTTCAAGATAAAATACAACATTCAGCACTACATTTGCGTAGCAGTTGACACCAGAGCTATTTTCAAAATGACAACCAACAACCTCTTCAACATTGTCCTTTTTCTTTTTGCTTGGAATCACATCACTCTCTTTTTGTTTTCTCTTCTGTACATCCTCATTACAGATATTCTCAATTCTCCTTTTCCGACAAACAACACGTTTTTCAAACACAGGATACTGACCTAAATGAGGAGCATAGCTTCTTCTTAATCTATTATACTCCTTTACACAGTTTGCATCAGCACTAACTTTTGAGTCATCAAAGTCTATCATGAATAAACCAGATATTTTTTTCACGCGTGACAAAGCAACATATGCCATACCTTCTTTAAACACACTAGATCCAATGTTTACAAAAGCACTATCTACAGTTAATCCTTGAGATTTGTGAATAGTTACAGCTTATGCTAGAGAAAACGGAAACTGCTTCCTATGTACAAATAAGTCTTTCACAAGCAAAAAACGAACTGAACAACGACTAATGTCTTTAACCTCTTCAATCGCATCAAATTTTATTTTTAAAAATTCAATTCCATCTTTTTTCTGGTATTTTACAAAACCCACAACTTTACCCATAGCACCATTCACTAAACCTTTTTCTACATCCAAATTACGTCTTAAAATTACTCGACAGTTCATTCATACATAAAGATTCTTTTCTAAACCAGCTGTTTTCGATATGTTTTTCTCTAGAGAATCCAATTTAGTTGTCAATTTGCTTGTCAAAATAATAGTTATTCCTTCATGTTGTATTTTATCAACAGCTTCCAGTTTTATAATCTCTTCATTTTCCTATTTCAAAAGTTCTTGATTGAATATGGAGCATTCATGTAGTGTTGCCATTAAGCAGATTACAGTATTTTTTCCTGCAATATTTTTGTATATTTTCTCTGGAACTATTTGTTCTGTTGGAAACAAATTACATAGCAATCGACTCTGTAAAGCTTTTCTTCCATGTTCTGTGAGTAGTCCAATTCTGATATCTTTGAGAATACTTGCATAATCATCATCATTTGCTTGCCGCATATTGGTAATGAGTTCTTTGTACTCAAAGTATGTCCAAATATTCACATTACCTATACTTCCTAACAACTTTTTCGTGTCTTCATGTGTAAGAGTATGAAATACTGGTTGTCCTTTAACTGGTGTGAGCTGCAGAAGATCCCCAAAAACTATAATATGTTTTCCTCCAAATAACACGTCATAGTTTGTCTTTAGAATGTGCTGCATTCTTAAATGCACAAAGGCAAGCATTAAGTTTGATACCATGCTTACCTCATCAATAATGAGAACTTTCATTTTTTTCAATACTCTTGAAACTTCAAAACATGCTTCTCCTGTTTGTGGTATTGTATTTTGTTCTCATGCTCTACTGGTAACATTAGCAAAAGATGGAGGGTAATTCCTTTTATGTTATATGCTGCTAACCCAGTTGGAGCAGTAACAACACAAGACAAAGTTGAATCAGTTTTTTTCTGTAGGTAGCTTCTAATTACTTTAATTAAGAAACTTTTTCCAGTTCCAGCTTGTCCACTCACATACATTCTGATTGGTTCAAATGATGTGCATGAGTACTCTTTATTTTCATGTAGTAATCTATGATCAATTTGTTTTGTGACTTCCTCATAAATTTGTTGTTGTTCATCATTCAGTTGTTGTTCCAAATTTGGTAAGTTCAGTAAATCTTCCTGAGCTTGATTCATAGCTGTTTCCACTTCATTCATGGCTATTGCAGCTTCATTTTCTACGATTGGTTGCCCTAGAGGATCTTGACTGAGCGTCCCAGAACTTTGACTGTCTTGAGAACTGTCTCTAGCTACTTCAGCTGCAATTGTTGCTTCTTGTTCAATTTCTTCATTTAACATTTGTACATAAGTTGAGAAAGTACTGCATTCTATGTTATCTTTGCATGCATTAAAGGAATCTTCATACCTCTGAAATTCTCCAAGTAATTCATCCTCTGAACGCCATGGTTTAAACAACTGTAAAAGTGCTAAGTAGTAAAATTCCTTCTTGTCAGTAGTGTCGCAACTCAGCTTCCTGTGATTAATCAAACTTCCTTTTGTATGCTTCACCAAACATCCTTCCTCACCAATGACTTTATATTTTCCATTGTTGATGTCTTCTGTGGCATTCCGTTTAAAAATGTAGTTCTGCAGCACTTCATAGAGACTCATGTTCTCAAGATGATGACTACTTTTGGAGTAATATGTGTCCAACATGTTTGTTCTTAAAATGTCTGTACTTTCCGGTTCGTACTCTGCTAAATATTCAATTTCTCGAATAGATTTCAGTACCCGATTTCGCATTCCTGCAAGGCCTAAACTTACCCAAATTATTCTTCTGGATTTCGAGTACAGACTTGCAGATGATAACCTATCTGAACATTCGTATGATCCAATTTCTCGATGCGATAACATCTTTAAACTAAAACTGTATAGCTTTTTACTAACAGTCTTCTCGTGAGAAATCTCTTCCCACATTTCTTTCAATTCCGTTTTCTCAGATTTAGTGATGTAAGATGTGACATACCGAGCAACAGCAATAGAATTGTCAGCTACATACTGTATATCCATGTTAGCATTCCACATGGATAAAATGACTGGGTTGTAGTCATTTATATATTTTGACTCTTCTTTTCTTCTTAGGTTGTAGGTATTTTTCGGCGATTTCCTTATAATAGTATGTCGCACAGCTGACATAAAACTGTTTACTCTTCCTTTTGAAAGAACAGGTCGAGGAAATCCAAATCGACATTTTGTGTAGAATTTATCTTTACTCTTGTACTTTCGTCGACAGTATTTTCCACACCGATGACTTTGGAAACGTAAAACTTGCTCTTTTAAGTCTTTTTCTTCTGTGCTTTTAGGTATAGCACATGTTGCACATTCTTCAATGAAAGATAAAACTGGATCATCAGAATCTGTTCCAAATGTTGAGGCATCCTTGATCCACAACAGCATATGAATATGAGGAGCACCTCTTGCTTGGTACTCTTTTCTCCAAAAGAAATCCACAACTTCTCCAAGAGGTGGATTTTTTTTATTGCAGATGAAGGACATCATAGCCTCAAATCTATGATTGAAATATCTGCAAACATTAACCGGATCCAATGAGCACAATTCTCCTGCTGTCTTGTATTGGATGTTTTCAATATTTGAATTTGCCTCTCGAAGAAAATCCAGTAAATCATCCCAAGCGTACTCAACACAGCTTAGGGGAAGGAACCATGTAGGAGTTCCTAAATTCCGTAAGATACATTTCAATTCTCCATGGCGTCGGTACCAATATTCATTAGTCCCACGCTGACAAGCCATCAAATTAATCAATTGAGATTCCAAATGATCATCTCGCTGTTGCACTTTGTTCATAAAATCCTTTGCAGACACATTATGTAGATGTACTCCAGTTTTTAAAATGTGATTTACTGCATAAGATAGTGCAGACAAGTCACTTTCAAATAAAAGATGGAACAAATAAGGAATACTCTGACGAAATCTTGGATCTTCTGCATATAATCTTGTAGTCCAATACTCAGAAGCAGGAATCTGTACTGGACTTTCATCATATCGTCCACCTTTTCCTGTAGGAAACAGCTGGGGAAAACAACGAGCTTCCAAGCTCTCCTCCCATACACTCACAGGAGTTCCTTTTGCTTTTTTCATCTGAAAGAGATCAATAGTGTTTCCCATAACTTCTTTAGAATGAAGAGGATGTATGCTGAAATGTTCATAAATTTCTTCTTCTTTTGACTTATCTACTTTTTCAATTTGCCCAGTTGGTATTCCTGTGTCTGCTAGTAAAACTTCTTCAACTTCATCCATATAAATTGATTCATAACATTTATTATTTCTTTTCAAATATACATTTGCTCTTTGTACTTTTTCGTACATCTACCAGCTCCTGCCAAATTTTCTTATTCTTTGTAGGTACACCATTAACCAGAATAACTAATGGTTCAGTATCCAAACTATCTGCATCAATTGTTTCAATATTTTTTTCAAATCTAATGGCAAATAGACAACTCTTCCTCTTAAACCTCTTTGTAAATCTGAAGGAGGTAATTTTCCTGTTTTGGGCTCCATACGAACTATAGTCTGAAACCGATGGACACATTGAATGAGTATAGACTCGTACGTATTTAAATCAGAAAGTTCTGCAGGAATATCAACCAATTCTAAATTATTATGTACAGCTCTAGCTGGCATTTTATTTTCTTCTAACTTATTATAACAGTATTTACAAATACGCTGAACTTCACCCAAATCAAAACAATTTTCCAGAAATAAATATGTAACAAAATCCTTCCACTCATGAATATTTTCTTTTTCACTTTTTTTATAGAGAGCTACATACCTTGTTTGAATTTTATAATGGCTTCTCCGGCAACAAATACAAGTAATATTTGGTCTTTCATTAGAGACGATAGTAAATTTTGTCATGTGATCTTCAAATTTTTTACTAACAGTGGGTTCTACATTCTCATCCACATTTTCTTCAAAAACTGTGTCATTTCCTGCACTTTCTTGCTCTGGACCAAAGTAACAAAACTCAACATCCTCACAAACCTTCTTCACATCTGAAACAGATCCACGGAACAGAGCACTATTCAACTCATGTAACTTTAGTGCTGGACTTTTAGCAAAATACAATCTTCTCGCAAACTTTCTCATTTCAGTATGATGTACTGCTAGCATCCTAAAATGGTGAAAACCACTTTGACAAACTTTCCTAGAAAGACAAGCCAGAGAATGTCCTTGCAAACCAGTATTCTTTCTCACTCTGCATGGATCTAGGACTTGAAGAATCTTAATCTTCTGTTTAACACTTTTTTTACTATATTCTCTAAGAAAGTCACGTAATTTATCAATAGATTCCTGTCGTTCAGTACAAATACTACCACACTGGGGCTTTAGGACGTCTCCCCATAACCTCATCAGCTAACACTTCTTCCTCATTTCTTTCAACCATTTTCTCCTTTTCCATTACACAACCATCTTTAACTTCATAAGCTCGACCATTGGTGTCAACTGCATGCAGCAAACTATTACTTTGAAGATAACTCTCTTCATTAAAAAATGGTTCAGTACTTGAACTATGCTTCCATTCTCCTAAGAACACTTTACAAAAGTTATTTTTTTCACTACTCTTTTCCTTTTGCTTTTTGACTTCATTACATTGACTAATTTATCTAATGTATGGATCCCGTTCAAAATTAAAATGAATAGTTTTCTTTTTAATTCCAAAGCCTTTGCGACAATTGACTCTATTTGTTTCTTTTTCTTATAAAATGTGGCTTTCTTCTTATATTTTTTCACATCCTTTAGCAAATTAAACATCGATCTTCTCTGAAACATTTTTCTACGAATGTTTTTAAAATCTATTTTTCTTTTTAAGTCATTCTTTCTTACTTCTGATTGTACATTAGCATTTAGTATTTTCTGTTGATTGTCTTGTTGTTTTCTACTTGAAACACTATTTGCACTGGATATATTTTTTACATTTTTTCTTTGCTTCAGGATATTTTTAAAAAAATCCTTAGTCTGCTTACCAGAAGACTTTTTCTTTTTTCCAACATGAGGTTCTTCAACTAATTTTTTTTGTGCAGTTGTCTTCTAATATACATGTTGTTGCTGCTCTTTTCTCTTTCTTGTTTTTATAGGCATCTTTAATTTATTTCAGTGTTGTTCAGCAATACCTGAAAGAAACTGGAAAAAAAAATACCTTTATGTAATTTAAATATGTTACTATATTTTTTATGAGCTTTTTAAATCCTATCATATGAGCTGTCCACAGCATGACACATTTTCATTATAGTTTACTGAGGCAGAAAAGAGCACATGTCCAAACAGCTACTTGAGACCATGAGCATGTGTTACCTGGGTGAGAGATTAGACTAGAGCAAAGGAAAGGAGCCTTGGTGACGTTGAATGTGTTAGCATTACACACTGCTATCTGAAATACCACACAGTGCTGATTAGTAACCATGGGAGTGTAGGAGAAGCTCCTGCCTGTGTGCTAAAAGTGTGTTAAAGGAGACTGTGTATTGTCAGGTGCAAGAGAGATCTGCATGGACGCTTGCACAACTGCATGAAGACTGCAGACATGTATGTAAAAGTACATGTGTGGTAAGGGTTAATTGGAGTTTTGAACATGTAGGAATTACCTCACTCACTACAGGAGTGGAAGGAAAATCTACCATGTTTTTTTTCAAATGCGTTAACATTTCCCTCTCATTTGTGAAATAGTGATTTCTGCTGAATGCTAACCATCACAGTTCAAGAAAACAAGCTGCCCCTTTTCTGCGAGTGCAAGTCTAACACAACAACAGCAACACAAATTACATTTCTTACAACAATTCCTGTGTGCACACAGACTCATGGTGTGATTCTAGGCAGAAAACGATATTTGATTGGAAATTTCAAAGCATATTTACTACTGTGGTACAGTAAGTGATAATTACTATGACAGCCTGACACATTTTCCTTATAAATTAGAGAGGCACAAAAGAGCACATGTCCTAACAGCTACTTGAGACCATGAGCATGTGTTACCTGGGTGAGAGATTAAACTAGAGCAAAGGAAATGAGCCTTGGTGACGTTGAATGTGTTAGCATTACACACTGCTATCTGAAATACCACACAGTGCTGATTAGTAACCATGGGAGTGTAGGAGAAGCTCCTGCCTGTGTGCTAACCATGATTTTCTTATGACTGTGTATTGTCAGGTGCAAGAGAGATCTGCATGGACGCTTGCACAACTGCATGAAGACTGCAGACATGTATGTAAGAGTACATGTGTGGTAAGGGTTAATTGGAGTTTTGAACATGTAGGAATTACCTCACCCACTTCAGGAGTGGAAGGAAAATCTACCATGTTTTTTTTCAAAAGCGTTAGCATTTCCCTCACATTTGTGAAATAGTGATTTCTGCTGAATGCTAACCATCGCAGTTGAAGAAAACTAGCTGCCCCTTTTCTGCGAGTACAAGTCTAACAGAACAACACCAAAACAAATTAAATCTCTTACAACAATTCCTGTGTGCACACAGACTCATGGTGTGATTCTAGGCAGAAAATGATATTTCATTGGCAATTTCAAAGCTCATTTACTACTGTGGTACAGTAAGTGATAATTACTATGACAGCCTGACATATTTTCCTTATAAATTAGAGAGGCACAAAAGAGCACATGTCCTAACAGCTTCTTGAGACCATGAGCATGTGTTACCTGGGTGAGAGATTAAACTAGAGCAAAGGAAATGAGCCTTGGTGTCGTTGAATCTGTTAGCATTACACACAGCTATCTGAAATACTACACAGTGCTGATTAGTAACCATGGGAGTGTAGGACAAGCTCCTGCCTGTGTGCTAAGAGTGAGTTTCTTATGACTGTGTATTGTCAGGTGCAAGAGAGATCTGCATTGATGCTTGCACAACTGCATGAAGACTGCAGACATGTATGTAAGAGTACATGTGTGTTAAGGGTTAATTGGAGTTTTGAACATGTAGGAATTACCTCACCCATTACAGGAGTGGAAGGAAAATCTACCATGTTGATTTCAAATGCGTTAGCATTTCCCTCTCATTTGTGAAATAGTCATTTCTGCTGAATGCTAACCATCACAGTTGAAGAAACCTAGCTGCCCCTTTCCTGCGAGTGCAAGTCTAACAGAACAACAGCAACACAAATTAAATCTCTGACAACTATTCCTGTTTGCACACAGACTCATGGTGTGATTCTAGACAGAAAATGATATTTGATTGGCAATTTATAAGCACATTTACTACTGTGGTACAGTAAGTGATAATTACTGTGACAGCCTGATACATTTTCATTAAAATTTACAGAGGCAGAAAAGAGCACATCTCCTAACAGCTACTTGAGACCATGAGCATGTGTTACCTGGGTGAGAGATTAGACTAGAGCAAAGGAAATGAGTCTTAGTGACGTTGAATGTGTTAGCATTACACACTGCTATCTGAAATACCACACAGTGCTGATTAATAACCATGGGAGTGTAGGAGAAGCAACTGGCTGTGTGCTAAAAGCGTGTTTCTGGATACTGTGTATTGTCAGGTGCAAGAGAAATCTGCATGAAGACTAGAGACATGTATGTAAGAGTACATGTGTAGTAAGGGTTAATTGGAGTTTTGAACATGTAGGAATTACCTCACCCATTACAGGAGTGGAAGGAAAATCTACCATGTTGAATTCAAATGCGTTAGCATTTCCCTCTCATTTGTGAAATACTGATTTCTGCTGAATGCTAACCATCACAGTTCAAGAAAACAAGCTGCCCCTTTCCTGCGAGTGCAAGTCTAACAGAACAACAGCAAAACTCATGGTGTGATTCTAGGCACAAAACAGTTTTCCTTGGTAATACCAGTACACCTTAACTTATGGTGAAGACATACTCCATAATATCTTACACGTTCAAGACAGTTAAATATCTTACTGATTTCTGCTGAATGCTAACCATCACAGTTCAAGAAAACAAGCTGCCCCTTTCATACAAGTGCAAGTTTTACAGAAGAAGAGCAACACAAATTAAATCTCTGACAACAATTCTTGTGTGCACACAGACTCATGATATGATTCTAGACACAAAACAGTATTCCTGGGTGATACCAGTACACCTTATCTTATGGTGAAGACATAATCCATAATATTTTACAAGCTGCAGGCAGTTAAATATCTTCCAAAACATAAAATGTAAAACACAACTTAAAAAGAAGAAACAATTTTCTATTATTTATATGAAAATGCACTACATACATCCCCTCTCAAATTCACAACTCACCTTTAAAAGTAGTTAGTTGAGAAAGAAATGTGGCACTCACACAGCAAATTATCAGAGCCAGAATCTCAGAGCTGTACTCCTCTCACCAGAACCAGTAAATGGCAAAGTTTCCCTCTCTTTTTTCGCACATATACATGTTAACTTCAAATCACATTGCTTCCCACATTTTTTCAAATGGAAACACACATTTCTATTGGTTGCAAACTTCAACCCTTTCCAAGGGATCCCTACCCCCAACATGACTTCTGCCTGCTACCATAGCAACAGGTCATGGAACACTGGTGTGAGCAGAGAGGTCAGAATTTCAGCACACAATGTTTCTATTCCAAAGAGCAAGAGTGCTTGACTTTTCAAACCTAACAGCAAATCCAAACTAATGTTCTCTTTGAACACATGTTTCTGAACCAATACAAAACATGCTTTTAAAAATGTAAACATACAACCTAGTTTTTGGTGTAGAATGGTTTGAAACAGCCAATGAGTTTTTTTTTATTAAAAAAAGTATGTAAGCCTCCATTTTACAACTATCTTTCTTTTCATATTGCCATTCTACTGAAAGACACCTTCTGAGTGCATCCAGATCTCCTTGGAAGATGTTCACAGTGTGGATTGTAGGTCATAGCTCTGTCTTCTGGAGTGAAAAATATGCAGAAAAAAGAGGTATTGTGAAAGACCTTGCTTTGCCAAATGTAGACATTAAATGGATTGGTCAGAGAGGGTTAAAGTGGCACCAATTAATGCTTTTGGTGAAATCCTTTCTTCATCTCCCACAGCCTAACCTTATAATTGTGCACTGTGATGGAAATGACCTAGGCACTTTAACTGGGGTAGGTCTGGAAATGCTTGTTAAGGACACCTTTGTGCAATTGATGTCACTTTTTCCACAAACTACCTTTGTATATTCTAATATATGCCTAATATATGCCAAAGGCAAAAGTGGAACTGGTCCAACCAACATTGTCCGCAGATTGACAAAGCAAGAAAGCACGTCAATAAGTCTGTTTCTGCTTTCCTCAGAGACTATGGTATGGGTTCTATATACCACAACAACTTGCGTTACAACATGCAAGACATTTATAAAGGAGACTGTGTACATTTCAATGATGAAGGGAACAGAGTCTTCCTCTTGAACTTTAGACTCTGCATCGGTACTTACTTGTAGGTACCAAATAACACTCAATGAACACAACGGCTCTTTTGCACCGTACACGCACGGTGCGCACACCTCACGATTTTTCACAAACAAATAAAAAGGTTTTTTTCACCCTTCAGAGTCCTTCAGGGACCCCCTGACAAAGGCTAGGGGGTCTGGAACTCTCTACCCTGCCCCCTTTCCACGTTCTCCACCTTTCTTTTTCTCTCTCACACAAGTCAAACACAAAATGGCGGCCGACACTTCCTGATTTATACCGATTCCAACGTTGACTGACATCTAACCACCAATCACATTTACACTCGCGCACGGTGCGCGCATATAGATATTTATATGCTTTTAAATGCAATTTTCTCTGGAAATACTTAACAGATTGACTCCATATATGCAAAAGGCACTTCCCTGACCTAAGGACTACCTCTTTACCAAATTTCAAGTAATTCTGTTCAGCCGTTCGGGCTGTACCTTCGACTAAAGGTCCTATGGGAAAATGCATGGGGAAAACGCATTTTGGGCCCCCCCTTTTTTCTCACCACTCGCTTGACGAATCACCCCGAGACTTTCAGGGTAGAAGCTGAGCGGAGCGCCCCATTAGTTTTGAAAATTTCCCGAGGATTCGTCAACCGGCGCCAAAGTTATTCCGAATAGAATTTTCAGATTTCCTATGGAAACACGATCCTAACTATAACTATCTACTGGCAACCGCCAGTAGATAATATATATATATATATATATATATATATGTGTATATATATATATATATATATATTACCTACTGGCAGTTGCCAGTAGGTAGTTATAGTTAGGACCTATTTTCCATAGGAAATCCGCAACATTCTATTTGGAATAACGTTGGCGCCGATTGATGAATCTTCGCGAAATTTTCCAAACTTTTGGCCAGCTCTGGTCCGCTCCTATCCTGAGACATTCACGGTGATTCGTCAAGCGGGGGCCGAGAAAAAAGGGGGGTCCCAAAACACATTTTCCCCATGCATTTTCCCATAGGACCTGTTGACGCAGCAACAGCCCGAACTGCTGAACGGAATTACACCAAATTTGGCAAAGAGGTAGTCCTCAGTTCAGACTCGTGCCTTTTGCTTAAATGGTGTAAATCCGTTCAGTAGTTCCTGAGAAATTTAGAGTTAAAAAGATAGATATATCTGGGCGGAGCCTAACCACACATCTCATCGTGAGATCTGATTGGCTGTCAGTACTTCATCCAAGAAGTGTTGGCAGCCATCTTGGGACCAATATACATGATAGCACCTCATTTAAAAGCATTGCAGTTAATAGAAGGTTTTAAGACTTTAGTTACATTATAAATCATTTGTTGATGGTACCATACTCATTTTAGGAATTGTCGGGTGATCTAAGGTGATTTTACCATGTGAAAAAGCCTTCTGCTGTGATGTCATAAATCATGTTTGAGAGAAAACTATTTTCTCATGCTTTTCCCACAGAGGTTTGGAAGGTGATCTATAAGCTAAACTGAGAGCATATTTTCTGTAAATTCACATTATCTTCTCAGTCATGTGAGAATGAAGTGTGACATTCTCAGTAAAACATGTACATCCAACAAGGGCAGAGACTGTCAGTTGATTCCTTTATGTTCTACTGCAGCTTCCCAGAGTGTTCTAAAGAACAACTAGCGCGCTAACAGTCCTACTTATGACAACCATATTGCACACCTGAAGCCATCTTGATTGGAATAAAGTGGTAACTCTTAAAACATTTAACTTAAAAAGGAAGAAAATGAGGGGGTTCATTTTGCCATAGAAAGTATGATTAGTGCTGCAGAAAGAAAAATCAGGGCACATTTTGAGTGACTTCTCAAATCCTCTTCTATTTCATTAACAAATTCTGACATGCAGATTGAAACATGCACTTTCAATACCAGCAGCAGACTTCCCTGGTGAGCAGTAGCTTTATTATAGTGATCTAATAAGCAACTAGAGTGCTAACATTCTGAATTTATGGCAAATGTGTGACACATCTGAATGCCTTCTTGATGGAATCAAAGTAAAAAACTGAAAGTATTTCCTACTGAGGAGACTGTAGTAAATGAGGAAATTAGGAAACTTCATAACAAATAAGTCTCCCAAAATGGCCACCAGAGACAAAAGAGCCCAAATGTAGCTCAAATATCACCCAGATGTAGCCCAAGTATAGCCCAATGACAGAATGTGCTAGAGTGTTCTAACGAACAACTAGAGCGCTAACAGTCTTACTTATGACAAAAGTATGGCACACCTGAAGCCATCTTTTTTTTTTTTTTTTTTTTTTTGATTTTCCAAAAACCTTTATTTTACCATGGTAGTGTACACTGCTGTTTAGCCAACAACCCGGGGGCAGGCAGCCAATGTATGCGGCTTGACGCCGACAGTTCGGATCAAAGTCATACACCATTGAAATCATGTAAATGAAGCAGCGTGCAACGTCAACACAACAAAAGCAAAAGATAACACAACCAAACTTGCCACGTTACATCTCAATCGTGGTACAAACAGCTCCCCATACAGTGCCAGACAGAGTAAGGCCAACAAGTTGCGACCAGCAGCTTGCCAATATTCAGCTGGGGACCACATCTCGATCAGTGCAGTCCAAAGGCCCGTAAGACCCCCACTCTACGTTGCAGCACCCAAACAGGGCAGCCCCCAAGGAACCACGTTCCGCCCACCAGATCCAACAGACTCCTCACGTACCTCCTGCCCACACGACCAGGAGCACCACACCGCATTCATTCTTAGCAAAGTCCCCTGATCTATTTAGTCACTCAGGCCGTCCACCTCCAATTCCGTGCGCTGACGTTCCCGAGCCCAACTCACAAACGGCTCCCAGATGTCTCTGGGTCTGGAGGCAACAGGCATCAACTCCCAAAATGTGGCTAGCTGTGTGCAACCATATGTGACATCCGCCAGCCAACCCTTCACCGTGGGCACCACTCGCCGCCCCAATGGATAGCCACCCACCTATTGGCAAACAACAAGAGCAAAGCATGCAATTTACGCGTCTGTGGCGGGGTGGCTCGGACATACCCAAGCAGCCCAATCAGAGGAGAGGGAGTCTCCGCCCGGCCCACAATCCGGTTAATTACTCGAAAAATTTGAAGCCAATAGCTGTCCAGCTTGGGGCAGGACCACGCGATATGTAAAAAGGAAGCCGCGGCGGAGCCGCACCGCCAACAGTCATCCGTTTCCCGAAGTCCCATCCTTTTCAGGCCGATGGGCGTCCTGTAGAAGCGATGGAGAAATTTAAAGTGTATGAGGCGCAGGTTGTAATTCGGCGAAAGCTCAGTGAGCTGCCCGCAACAGAACTCCCACTGTTCCTCCGACAGCTCAGGCTGAAGCTCTTCATTCCACTTTAGCAGGGCGTTCGGCATCACACTGGGCACTGCATCCTGCATATGGCGATATATACGAGTGACCAGCTTGCGGGGAGACGGGGAGCCCACCACCGCCTCCAGAGCTCGAAAGACTGGCGGCTCAGCGGGGAACTCATTCGAAAGCGCCCGACACGCCGCACGGAGCTTGTGGTACAAGAATAGTTCAGAGAAGGGCACCGTCTCACCATCCTCCGGCGATGGGGGAGGCATGAACCAACCATCAGGGAAAAGGTCAGCAAGTGTACGGAGGCGCAACCTCTCGGCAAGGCAACCAGTTATCCCCTCCGCCGCACAGGGCAGCAAGGGGTTGCACAGCAGAGGGAGTGAGGGGGCATAGAGCAGCGGAACCTGTGCTCTCCGACGCAGCTCCCCCCACACCCACCGCAGCAGCCCCGCCGTATCCATGTCTACCCCCGGACGGCGAGCCCTGGCGCAGATCGCAACACCCAGCGGAAGGGGTGCCACCGCATCCCGCTCCACCGCCACGTGGGGCTGGAAAGGCGTGGGGTGGGCCCAAAAATGTAGGAATTGTGCCTGTGCACAAAGTGCGTATAGCTTCAAATCGGGGGCCCCCAACCCTCCCCGGCTAAGGGGCAGCGCCAGCATCTCCCAGGCCACCCTGGCCTGCCCACCAGCCTACACCAGCTCCACCAGGGAGGAACGCAGAGTAGCAAAGAAGTGCGCCGTAAGTGGTACGGGTATATTTGTGAACAAATAAAGGAACTTGGGTAACACAATCATTTTTGTCAGCGCAATGCGCCCCGTCAATGACAACGGCAGAGAAGCCCACATTTTCACCTTTTCTCTGAGCCACATCACTGCCCTACCGAAATTGAGGTGCCAGAGCTCCTGGGTGTTCCGGCTAATCCAGATTCCCAGATACTTGACCTCCTCCGCTTCCCAACGCAGTGGGTATTCCGAGGTAACCATCTCGGTGCCGTCCGTGAGGGGAAAGACCACCGACTTGGCCCAGTTGATGAATATGCCCGCGAGGCCCTCAAATCGGACGAATTCCCGCAGGACAGGATCAAGGTTGTCTGCGGGATTGATGAGATAAAGAGTTACATCATCCGCATAGAGCGAAATCAGAAGGCTCCTAGAGCTGAAACCTATGCCCCTTGCCGTGTGGTGTTGACGGATCCTAGCTGCCAGCGGTTCCATAGCTATGGCAAATAGCAGCGGGGAAAGAGGGCACCCCTGCCTAGTTCCCCGTGAGATGCTGATTGGGTCAGACACCAGGCCATTCACTCGCACCCTGGCGGTGGGCAAAGTGTAAAGCAAGCGAATTTTCCGAAGCAGCAGCGCACTGAACCCCATCCTCTCCAGTATACGGAATAGATAGGGCCATTCAAGGGTGTCAAAGGCCTTTGTGGCGTCCAAGAACACCACCGCGGCCCTGACCTCAGGATGAAGGTAATGTAATGTGGCGAATATCGTCCGCAAGTTGTGGGATGTCGCCCTTCCCGGTATAAACCCTGACTGATCAGGTAAAGCAATCATCGGCAGCATTGGTAGCACCCGGTTCGCCAGCAGCTTAGCCAATATCTTTACGTCGACATTGATCAGAGACAGAGGCCTGTACGAATTCAGGTCGTCTGCAGGCTTATCTGGTTTCAGCAATGTGATGATCAGCGCCTCGCGCATGGTAGCTGGCAAGACCCCAGTTCCCAAGGCCTCCTCGTACACCGCCAGCAGCCGAGGCGCCAGCTCGTCGACATAAGCCTTATAGAAGGCCGTCGTGAGGCCATCTGGTCCAGGCGCCTTATCCAATGGCAGGCTCCTGATGACCTGTGCCACATCCCTCGCGTCGATTGGGAGATCCATATACTCTCTATGCTGGTTATTAAACCACGCCAGTGCAATGGAGTCCAAAAAGGACTCGAGCCCTGCCGGGCTCTCAGTCTGAGTGGTAGTATACAATCCAGAATAGAACTCAGCAAATGCCCTGCCAATCTCCCCTTTAGTTTGTAGTAGTGTGCCCTCGGCCGTGCGCAGCTCATGGACATACGACGCGGGTCGCGTTCGCCTGGTCATACTAGCTAATAGCTTCCCCGGTCTCCACCCTCTCCGTATCGGCGCGCCTCCGCGTATTTACCGAGAAACTTAACCTCCCGCATGGCCTCCTCGCTATATTCCAATAATTTAGTTTTCAGCCGCCCCGCCACCTCCGGGTCCCCCCCCACAAACACCGCGCTCTCGAGCGATTTTATATCCGCCTCCAGCGAGGCCAAGGTGCTCCTTATAGCCTTCAGTACGGCTGCCTGACGAGCAATACACTGGCCTCTGATGACCACCTTGAAGGCCTCCCATAGAGTCACCGTTGTGCTCACAGACCCCACGTTACGCTCAAAATAGTCAGTGATATCTGTACGTATCTCTTCCTTGAAGGCCTCGTCTAACAACGCGTGAAGTGGGAGCCTAGTGTTAACATGCAGGGCGCGTGATCCGAGAGCGATCGGGACATGTGTTCTGCCTTCGACGTCCACAGCGCAACATCACGCGACACCAGCCAAAAGTCTAAGCGGGACCACGCACTACCCTGTGCTGATATACAGGTGCCTTCCCGTAACCCGGGATGACGGCCACGCCACACATCCACCAGCGCACCATCCATCACAATCTCTCGTATCGCCGAGCTCGCCTGCGGATTCAACGCGCGCGCCACCCCCTGTCTGTCGTCTCTGTCATTCATCACTGCGTTAAAGTCACCACCCCAAATGATCGTGTCGCAGCCCGTGTTCCTCACCTGCCCCCACAGCTTATGGAAAAACCCAGGCGAATCCACATTTGGTCCGTAGACTGCCACCAGCACCACCTGCGCTCCACACAGAACCCCCTGAGCCAAAACATAGCGCCCCTCAGGGTCGCAAAGAACGGAGCCCTCCCGCCAGTCCAAGCCCCGGCGGATCAATATGACCATCCCCGGGCATAATTAGAGTAAATTGCGGAGTAGACATGGCCCCATCTGGCATGTCGCAGCCGCGGGGCGGGGGCCGTATGCAAGTGGGTCTCCTGCAGCATGCACACATCCACACCATGCCGCACCAGATATGCATGCACCAACCGTGCCTTCCTATGGTCGTTAAGCCCTCGGACATTCCAGGTAACGCAATTCAAAGTCGCTCCAGATCTGGTCATTCTCATCACGTGACAACTTGATAACCCATAAACATGTATATGAAAGCAGTCTGCACTGTCTGGACACTACATCTGGAGCAAAAAATCAATCGTGGCAGTGAACATTGAAACGAAAAGTCCCGCCCACCCCCCCACCCACTCCAACCCCCCAACCGGGTCGTAGAAGAACCCTCCCCCATCCCTCCTCCCGAAATCTGTAAATGCATAGGGGAACATTCCCAGTGGGGTATGACTACACCGGATACTCCCCCGTGGAGAACAGGGTGGCCGGAAGAACTGCAGGGGATGTGAGCCGCCCAAACCTTTAGTACAGTAAGTCTGTGATCATGGCAGTGTGCAGAACCAGGGTACATAGCATTCCTCTCACACACCCCCAGGCGACACGGAATCATATCCTCAAGTGTCAGTATGCCCTCTCAACAAGGTGTCCGTATGAGGAGCCACAATTTACTCAATATCGCTAATATTACCAGGCGCAGTCCCATCAGCACCCTTGGGTGACCGATTCGCTTTACGACCCACATGCTTCGCAAACTTCATAGCTTCCTTGGCCTCAACGAAGATGTGGGTGGATCCATCGAAGGACACCTTCAACTTGGCCGGGTACAGCAGCGAATAGGGAATCTGCGCCTGCAGAAGGAGCCGCTTGGCCGGCAGAAACTCCCGGCGGGCAGCCTGGACGGCCGGAGTAAAGTCTGGGTAGAAGGAGAGCGTGTTGCCCTTGTGTGTAATGGTTCCTTTCTCCCTGGCCAATTTGAGTATCACATCCCGGTCTTGATAATTCAAGAGACGAGCAATTATGGGCCGAGGCGGTGCCCCGACTGGGGGGCTCTGTCCCAGAGACCTGTGTGCCCTCTCTACCGCAAACACTGACGACAGGCCGGGGTCAAACAGTTCGTGAAGGAGGTCGGTGATGTATGTTTCCATTTTCGAAATGGCGGTGGTCTCCGGCACCCCCGTAATGCGTAGATTATTGCGCCTCGAGCGCGCCTCCAAATCCTCATTCTTTGCGCGAATGACGCTCAGCAGTTTGTCCATGTGTAGGAGTTGTCCCTTCGTCTCCACTTGGAACTCATGGAATTCCGATTGTTGAGCCTCGAGCGTGTCCAACCGCGTTTCATGTGACGACACCTGCGTTTTTACGGAGGCCAGCTGACTCGTGAGATTGTCTAACTTCGTGTCGATATTCCGGAGGCTGGAGCGCATCTCGAGCATCAGTGTGCGTAAATCTTCACCCTGATCTACGGGCGTTGAGTCCGGCCGCGCATCGTCTGGGGGGTCCCGCTCCGTCTCCGTCTGCCTGGCTGCTCGTTTGTGGTCGAAGGTTAACTTCGCCTGCCTCGAATCGTGCTTTCCCATGACTGAAGAGACGCGTCTAGCTCACCCCACTGGCCCGCTTCCGCTCCCAGAGACCAGGTCCCCTCCACGACAATCGCAGGCAGGACCCCGTTGCCGCCTGATGCAGGATGTTAGGTGGCGATCAGCACTCCTCGGTCCCCGCTGTCAGTCCACTTGCGCCGGCCACCCAGCACCTCGCATGGGTGCATCGGATTATCCCCGGGCTGCAAGTCAAGGCGGGCCAGGTCGCAGCGCCAGGCCTCTACAGCAGAGCAGCGCAACCGGCACCCCCAATGGCCTCCCGTCCTTGGCCCAGCCCACTTCAACAGCGCCCTGCCTCAGGCAACGACCAGGTCTCCCTACCCGCCTCGCACTACCTCATGCACGGCGCCCGCGTGGCGGTATCTGCACCTAGTAGGGCCCGGCACTCACCGCCGTCCACGGAGCTCCAGTGACACCAGCTCTGCTCCACGTGGTCGCCACAGGGCCTCCGCCATGCTCGATAGGTCGCCCCCCAGGGCAAACAGGGGCAGGGCAGCAGCAGAAAGGGCAGCAAGCAGTCCGCCGGGCCCACCAGACACCCCAGTCACGTCACGTATGCCCCTGGGAGTCGGACACCCGATATTGCTCTCACTCCATTTCAGGTAGACCACTGCTCGCAGACCTCCTCTCAGGCGTCGGGCAGATCGCCGCTCTCCGCACCTCTTGTTCCAGGAGCTCCACTGCCACACTACACCCTCAGCGGGCCGCTTCTGGTCCCGGCCTGGCGAGCTCCGCACTCCGCTCCCCCTCCTTCACACTTTCGGCCTACTTCCGCCGCGACAGCCTCGGCCTCCAGTCGCCGCCAGTCCCGAACACGCCTCCAGGATGAGCCTTTCACCAGGGCGCCCGCCGGACTCGCGGTCCGCTATCTCAGCCAGGGAGTCTTCTTACGGGTTCCGCGCACCGCCGCCAGTGCACCACACCTTCCGGCGCAGATTCAGCGAGCCTGGGCAGTCAACGCTCACCCCAACGTGCAGGATAAGTTCAGGATAGTTTTCCAGCCGGCGGAGCTCGCTCACCGAGCGGCCATTACGCTTCACAGCAAGCCACGCCCCGACACCTGAAGCCATCTTGATTGGAATAAAGTGGTAACACTTAAAACATTTAATTTACAAAGGAACAAAATGAGGGGGTTCATTTTGCCATAGAAATTATGATTAGTGCTGCAGAAAGAAAAAATAGGGCACATTTTGACTTCTCAAATCCTCTTCTATTTCATAAAAAAATTCTGACATGCAGACTGAAACATGCACTTTGAATACCAGCAGCAGACTTCCCTGGTGAGCAGTAGCTTTACTACAGTGATCTAATGAGCAACTAGAGTGCTAACATTCTGAATATATGGCAAATGTGTGACACATCTGAATGCCTTCTTGATGGAACCAAAGTAAAAAACTGAAAGTATTTCCTACTGAGGAAACTGCAGTAAATGAGGAAATAAGGAAACTTCATAACAAATAAATCTCCCAAGATGGCCACCAGAGACAAAAGAGCCCAAATTGTAGCCCAAATATCACCCAGATGTAGCCCAAGTATAGCCCAATGACAGAATGTCTCAGAGTGTTCTAGCGAACAACTAGAGCGCTAACAGTCTTACTTATGACAAAAGTATGGCACACCTGAAGCCATCTTGATTGGAATAAAGTGGTAACACTTAAAACATTTAATTTACAAAGGAACAAAATGAGGGGGTTCATTTTGCCATAGAAATTATGATTAGCGCTGCAAAAAGAAAATTTAGGGCACACTTCTTAACAAATAAATCTCCCAAGATGGCCACCAGAGACAAAAGAGCCCAAATGTAGCCCAAATATCACCCAGATGTAGCTCACATGTAGCTCAATGACAGAAGTGTGCAAAACACTTATTTTTTGTGTATTTGCAGTTTTATATAGTGCAGACTTGTCAGGTATTAGAGTGCCTTACACGAGCATTGGTTACATCACACAAGATCAAATTCATTTTGGTTGTAGACATGGGGAGATTACGTGATTTGGCCAGAATCACAGAATGTTGAGCTGATGCAGAAACTCCAACCTGGTTCCCCAGTTGCAAAGTCTGCCGCTCTGGAAGTAACACCACATCCTCTCCCCTAGGTGCAACATTTAATCAAGTGGTCAACTGGATAAAAAAACATAAAGATTACAAATAATTTTAAAGTTCTTTGTCGCTATTTGAAAACTCAGAAAATATGTCCTCATTTTAGTTTTTTAGAGCACTAACCATAATTTTGATGCAAATAAGACTCTCTCATATATGTAATTGCTAAAGGAAATGCTCTAGGTATTACAGTTTTGATTACATCAAGATGACGTCAGGAGTTCCACACTTTTGTAATAAATATAGAATGTTAGCAATCTAGTTGTTCATTGGGATACTGTTGAGAGGCAGAGGCCAGGGGCACAGACTCTGAAAATTGAAGGCAGATAGGAGAGTGCAGAGGCAACAATTTTACCACACTGGGCAGGCAGGAAGGGCAGTGGCAGCACAACAGACTATGGAGGGCATTGGAAAGGGGGGCAGAGGCAACAAACCAACAATACAGGACTATCAAGAGAGGCTGTGGCAATATAATAGACCATTGTGGGCAGAAGGAAGAGGCAGTGGTAGTACAACTATACATGACAACAGACCCGTTTCAGCCAGGAAACGGCTAATGTTTTTAAGCTCAAATGGGCTTTATTTGATCTGTCTCCTCTCTACAATCTCCTCTTTTTCAATGTAACTCAAAGGGGAAAATCAATACCCCAGTTTTTTTTCAAAATCTCCCTCTTACCAAGTTCAAAATGTTCGCAAGTATGGTACATTGGATCATGGTAGGCAGGAGGAATTGGGGTAGGGACATGGACTCGGATAACAGAGGACAGAAGGGACATGGTGAGGTGCACCAAACTGACCCTACAGGGCAGGCATCAGGGTTTGCAGCAGCACAATACACCACACAGGGCATGCGGGACGGGAGTGCAGCACAACAATCCATAGAACGCAATAGGGAGGGGACAGGACCATGCACATGGACAACAGAGAACAGAGGGGAAAGAGGCAATGGTAGCTAGCTGACCATAATGGACAGACAGGAGAGAAAGTTGCAGAATAACAGACCATAAAGGGCAGGAGGGACGGATCAGGGGCATTACAATGGAACAGACAAGCTAGGAGGGAGGGAATATGGGTCTGCACATGGAAACAGAGGGCTGGGGGCAAGGGGGCAGGGCAGGAGCAGCAATATGACCATGGAGGTCAGGCAGGATGGGCACTAGAAACAAGACACACCATGGAGAGCAACAATGAGACTATGATGGCATACACACAGACCATGGAGGGAAGGTGGGAGGGGGTAAGAGGCAGCTAGCTGACCACACAGGAAAGGTGGGAGGGGCCATGGCAGCACAGAAGACCATGCATGGCAAGCGGGAGGGTTAGTGGCAGCACAATGACTATGATGGGCAAGAAGGAGGGTGCAGAGGCATGCACAAAGGACCATGGAGGATAGAAGGGAGGGTCAGGACCTGGGCACAGACAAGAGAGTTCAGGGGAAGGGGCCTCACAACAGACCACGCGGGGCAGGCAGGAGGAGCAGTTGCAGCACAACAGACCAGGGAGGGCAGAAGGGTGTGGCAGTAAAATGGACCATGGAGGACAGGAGGAAGAGGATAGGGCATGGCATGTGGACAGGCAGGGTGAGGTGGCAGGGACAGGTTACAGTCATCTGACAATGCTAGGCAGGTAGGAGGGGAGTGGCAGCTCAACAGAACACTCCGAGTAGATAGGAGTGGCAGTCCATGGAACATGGTGGGCAAAAAGGATGGAACAGGGGCATGCACAAAGACATCGGAGGGCAGGGGGAAGGAGAATAGGGGCAGCAAGCTAAGCACAGAGGCTAAGCAGGAGGTCAATGATGGGCCATAGAATTGGGCAATGGAGGGCAGGAGGAGTGGACTGGTACATCATGCTAAATGGAGGGCAGTGGCAGCACATCAGACCATGCATGGCAGGAGGGAGGAGGCTAGTCCATGGATTCAGACAACAGAGGATAGGGAGGAGGTGGATGGGGCAGCAAGCCCCATGTTCAGAGAAGGTGGGTATTAGGAACTTTATTGTTTTTAAAATGTGTGTCTCTGCGAACTACTTAAAATATGAACATGTATGCAGCATAATCTCACTTTTATTCAGGAAGAAGAGGACGTTTGTGACTCCGGCTCACTTGGCAGAAACACCCCCTGACCCTCCACCCCCCATCGCAAAATGTAATGACAATGAAAAGGGTAGGTGGACACAGTGTTATATAGAACATAGTCCTGAGAGCACGATTGAAAATGAAAACTAGATATAGTGTATGGTATAAACTATGCACCAAAAAGTGTGATATAAGATGAACCGGGGCGTGAAATATAATATGCAATACATTGTACGCAATGACAGATTCATTGGAGAGCGCGAGATAGCACAGGCACTAGCGCGTGCTATACGATATGCGCCTTGGAGTGTAATATGCACAGGGCAGTGTTGTGTAACCTAACTAGTCTCTAAAGTTGTAATATAAAATATGTGCTGGGGAGTGTAACGTTGCATATGCACTGTGACAAAGATATGGATCCCAGATTGTAATATGTATGGCATAGCGCTGTGTGTTATAACATAGGCATCGATGCAGGCACGTTAGATGGGGCAATATAACCCGTGCGAAGGCAAGTGTGGCATGACATATTCACGGGGTGGTGTTACAGTGCACATGGGCTAGAGAGTGTCATAGCATACGCACTAGCTGGTGAAATACACAGAGGTGTGTGGCACTCGGCAGGCACTGGTGGGTGTAACACAGCATTGGGCTCAGCCAGGAGCACGCTGTGACTCTCAAGTGAGGTTCCTCTCCTTTCCAGAGAGTAAAATAAAAAGTATTACACATCCGGCGGTGGATGTGTGTTTTATTAACCGTGAGAGGGGTTTCTTGCATAGTTTAGTCGATTTTTTGTCGAATCCCCTTTGAATGGCTTGGTGTGCATGTGTATTAAATGTGCCCGTCAATAGCTACCCATGTTTATATAAATAAACGACAACGGTGTCTACTTGGAGAGTACCCACCAGCGGGGGCACCGGGATTAGGCACTGTAGGGTGTCAGACACGGCAGAGCTTCACTAGTAGTGTAAATATATTCCATGTGGATTCATTGTATGCATATTCGCCCTTTAATGAATATCACGCAAATTGTCATGGTGATAGGTACATACGGTTTATCCAGCATGTCCTAGGTGTTTCTATAAATATATATATTTTTTAAATAATAAAAAACAAAGGCCGGCCCCGGAGGATGGGGTCCCCGGGGCCATAAGTGGCCTGAGGAGGGGGGCAACGCAGCTCCCCTCCTAAAGAATTTTTTTTTAAAAATGGCCATGACCCGGGGTTTGGGGTCCCCGGGGCCGATTAAGGGCTTGGGAGGGCCAAACTTATTTTTTTCAACAACTAAAAATTAGGGTGCAGGCCCTGGGGGATGGGGTCCCTACGGCCAATAAATTAGAAAAAGAAGGGGGGCCACACAGCCCTCCTTTTAAAAAAAATAAAATAAATAAAAGACCGGCATCGCGCCGGAAGCCACGCCCCCTCCTTGCAGCACTCTGCAAAACGCGCCCCCTGGCCAGTTGTAAGTTGGGAAATTAATTCCCCTTCAATACTGAGGGTCCCTGAGGGCCAACTAGCCCAACAGGTATCTCCAGTATGCGCCAGGGAGATGCGTTGCAGACAAGTGTTCTGAGGCCACGCCCCTTTTTACACCTCTATGCAACGCAGCTCTGTGGCGCTTACTGGAGGTACCTAGTGGGCTAGTTTGACCCTAGGGACCCTTAGGATTCAAGGGGACTTAATCTCTCAAGTTAGAACGGCCACAGGGCTCGTTTACTCAGTGGTAAAGGGAGGGGACGGGGCCTGAGGTGACGTGTGCAAACACGCCCTGTGGCGTGTTTTAAGTTGGGGAAATAATTCCCTTTCAATCCTGAGGGACCCTGGGGGCCAACTAGCCCACCAGGTGCTTCCAGTAAGCGCCACTGCTCTGCGTTGCAGAGAGGTGGTGCAGGCCGTGCCCCTTTTTACACCTCTCTGCAATGGCGCTTACTGGACGTACCTAGTTGGCTATTTTGCCCCTAGGGACCCTCAGGATTCAAGGGGACTTAATCTCCCAACTTAAAAAACGGCCACAGGGCATGTTTACACAGTGGGGAAGGGAGGGGACGGGGCCTGAGGTGACGTGTGCAAACACGCCCTATGGCGCGTTTTAAGTTGGGGAAATAATTCCCCTTCAATCCTGAGGGCCCCTGGGGGCTAACTAACCCACCAGGTGCTTCCAGTAAGCGCCACTGAGCGGTGGACAAGGCCGTGCCACTTTTTACACCTCTCTGCAACGCAGCTCTGTGGCGCTTAGTGGAGGTACCTAGTGGGCTAGTTGGACCCTAGGGACCCTCAGGATTGAAATGAACTTAATCTCCCAACTAAAAACAGCCACAGGGTGTGTTTACACAGTGGTGAAGGGAGGGGACGGGCCTGAGGTGACGTGTGCAAACACGCCCTGTAGCGCGTTTTAAGAGGTAGTTTTAATCCCCTGCCCTATTATATACTAGGGGCTTACAGAGGAGGTCATGCTAATCACAGGGGGACCCCAATGCATAGTGTTCCCTAGTGTATGTAGGTGTTTTCACTGTATTCTGAGTGTCTTTTAATATAGCACTGGTTCTAGGACTGGTTAGTCAGACTCAGTTACCACCAGCATCCGTCTGAAAAAGTTGAGGGTACAGGATGATTTTGCAACAAGGCTTCTTTCTGCTCTTCTGTTTGTTCTTTCTGCACGTTATCCTTCTTCCAGCACTTTTCTTCGTCTTTGAGAACTTCTGTCGTTTCTTTCTGCATTTCTTTTTTTCTTTCTGTGCGTTTTTTCTTCTTTCTTCACATGTCCTATCTCTGTAGGCATAGTTAGAAATTAGCATTTAAAAAATGTTTGAAATTCACAGAAAAAAACATAGGTTTCAGGCACGTTATAGTTAGGAATTAGCATTTAAAAAACCTTAGAAATTCACTGAAAAAACCATAGGTTTCAGGGGAGTTATAGTTAGCTGGACTTTTCACTCATACAAAACAATTGAAATTCCCCCGTTATAGTTAGTTCAGCTAACTATAACTCGCGCACCTGCAATGCACTGCTGATGACGTCACATATTACATCACTCATGACATGGTCAGTGACATCACTCATGACATCACTGATGACATCTCAAATGACATCACTGATTACATCATCCTTGTGATAGAGTGGCAGACCTCCTCTCCCCCTAATTTAACCTTTGATACACATTCAAAAATAGAAACTAAAATTTCCAAAACAATGGACATACCAATACCAGTTACAACAACCTATTCAGTAATTCTAAGATCCACATACACATCCACTCATTCACCAACAGTTCTATACAGTCACTTATACATGTACTCACTCATCATATGTATTCATACACCTATACATCCTGTTACACAACGCCACTCATCCATAGAGTTACTCACACACATAGTCACTCATGCTAATAAAGAATCAAACATCCATTTACTTGCATATACAGTTATACACACACCACCACACTTACTTCTACAGAAACTTACAGATACTTAGTCTTTTAAACAATCACTTATAGAAACACATACTTATTCATACAGGAACTCTTTCAATCTCTCACTCGCACATATACTCACTTATATACACCAATAGTCACATATACTAGTTTAAAACATATGTAGTTACTCATAAAGACACTATTGTGACAATCATTCACTCACTAACACACCCATGCACACACTCATCCACCCATACAGTCCTGCACACATGCTGTCTTCAACACATACAAACAGTGAGTCACTCATTCATGCACCTTTGCACTACGTAATACCCCCCACCAAACCATACAGACACTCAGACACTCATACTGATACTCAAAAAACCAACTAATAACCTATATAGACACTGATGTAGCTACTCACCAACCCATGCAGCCACTTATTCACAAAGTGAGAGACTGATACAGATATTTACATATTTAAACATCACTCACTAAGCCATCTATTCACTAAGATACACTTAATCAGTCAGTTATACAATCAATTTTTCAAAAACAAATCATCCATTTAAGACACTTATATACCCATTTATTCTTAGGGTAATTCGTGTAAATAAAACGAATTTCGTAGCGCGCGCTGCACCGCATTTTGTGATGCAGGGCGCGCTACGAAATTTGTTTTATTTATTTAATTGTTTACTTACCTCCAATTATCCATGTTCCGGAGTTTAGTACCCCCCACCCTGCCCCTCCCCCGCCCCGCCTTTCCGCCCCACGGAACTCCCTCCACGGACCGCTGCTGATAGATAGATAGATAGATAGATAGATAGATAGATAGATAGATAGATAGATAGATAGATAGATAGATAGATAGATAGATAGATAGATAGATAGATAGATAGATAGATAGATAGATAGATAGATAGATAGATAGATAGATAGATAGATAGATAGATAGATAGATAGATAGATAGATAGATAGATTTGCCAGTAGGTAATTATAGTTAGAACCTAGTTTCCATAGGAAAATTCTTTTTTTATCTTGCTATTACTTTAGCACAATTTGACGAATCTTCACAAAATCTTTTCCCCAAAAGTGCCCCGCGGATGTGCATGGAAAGTTTCAAAGTGATTCGTCAAGCAGCAGCCGACAAAAAAAGAGGGGGGCGGGTTTTAAAAAAAGTATGTTTGCCATGTCAATTTCCATAGAGATTACAGCCCCAACCGCTGGACAGAAGTGCACCAAATTTGACAGAAAGGTAGCTCTTGGTCCAGAAAACACCCTTTTTGTTATTTGGTGTAAATTCGTTCAGCAGTTTTAGAGTTACTAAAAGAAAAACAAATTTGTATATCTAGGGACGCGAACCCTCCGCGGATCCAGCTAATCTCGAGCAGAGAGTTTGAGAGGACGTGGTTTAATAGCTAGAGCGGCTGACTTTGAATCTGGGGAACCAGGTTCAAATCTTGTGGGAGGCTCAATCCTCCTGTGATTCTGGGCAAATGAGTTTATCTCCCGGTGCCTTACAAATTAATGTGCCCATCTGTGATGTAACTGGTGCTCATGTAGAGCACTCTGATACCTTCGGGTCAAGTCCAGGCTATTTAAAACTGCAAAAATATAAAGATCTGATTGCCTGCCAATACTTCAACGAAGAAGTGTTGGCAGCCATCTTAGGACTCAGTCTCAGCTGTGTCACCCCAAAAAAGCAAAAATAAAGGAATACCCGGACCACATAGCCCTGGTGCTGGGTACCCTATGGATGCCCGCAGCATAACAAAGTTTTTTTGACAATAAAGTTGACTGCAAAATCACAACATGTTCACAAGTACACAGCAAAAAAAACAAGCACAAGCTTCTGGTCTTGGGGGCTTCTTTATATAAAATGATGAGGGGGAGCTCGTGCCCCTCACCCCATAGTAAATCTTAACCCCGTGATCAGTAGCCTCCCAAGGCTGATTTTAATTTAACTGTAAGGTGGCTGTCCGCCTCTTCAGGCTGTATAAAAAAATTGGAACGGGCCACACAGACCCCCCTCTCTTATCTTAAGGGCCCCAAGGACCACCGTCTCCCTTGTGCCACAAATGACATTTAAAGGGGGAGGGTGGCCAAGTCAAAACCCATTCAAAGGCCTTTAAAAGCCCCGGTGATCACCACCTTTCTGGGGCTTTATCCTCCAAGAGGACTACGATGACACATCTAACTGAGAGCTCATCAGAAACCACGCCCTCTTTCTCAACCAGTCTGCAAATGCTTCTCCTTGTGCACTACTGGTTGGGGGTATTGTTAAGGAGGTTCGTGGCATTAGTGTAGATTATAAGAAGAAAGTTTATTAAATCTTAGTTGCAAGGAGGTGAGTAGATAGCTTAGCCCCACCAGTTCTCAGACTGTATCTTCAAATGACACTCAATCCAATTCAAACTCTCTCAACTTTCTACATGACCTCACACACTGGCTGGGCAGCAGGGACTTGGAACTAGGGGTGGGCGGAATTACCGGTAGTGCCTTTCGCCAAATACGCGAAACGGCACAAAATCTCCGCGATCACGCGATATTTGGCGTGATCGCGGAGATTAGTGCTTCCGGTTGGGGTTTCATTTTGTTACAGGAGCATCGTGCCAGAATGATTCCTGCCCTGCATATTTACCCAAGAAGATGCCACCGTTTTGTGCAATACCTCTACTCAAGTACTTTCTACTGGCTAATCCGTAAGTGCTTACGTTGCCACGGCACCAACGGGCCCCCTCGAGTCAGCTGTCCATCATAGTGGGGGAAAGGGCGGGAAGACGTTGCCCACCGCTGGTGTGTGGGGCGGGGCTTCCATGCAGTTCACATGCCTCTTGTTTAGGGCCAGAGACCGATCAGAGCAGCAGACGAGGAGACAGAACCTCCTGGTGTCAGGAACTACACGGGGATTGCGCTCGAGAAAGTTATGGCTGCACAGAGCTCCATTAAGGTAAGGACCACAGCTAATTTTTGACGGTAGATATGGGGAGAAAAGCACACCTGCCCAGCCCCGACCTAGCTCCCAAATGTTTTGTGCTGATTAATGCGTTACTGAATTTGAGCTTCAACTCGACAGGAAAGGAAGGACTAGTCTCAAGGCGACAATTTCCGCGAGGGAACGGAAATTGAGACAATTCGACATTTTCGTGTTCCGCGCGGAACGCGAAAATGTCAAATTGTCGCAATTTCCGCGGGCGGAACGGAAACTGTCGCCCACCCCGACTTGGAACGCAGTGGTGAGTGCATTAATTTACAATAGGGGATAAAGTCTGCTTTGCGGCTGAAGTTTGTGGGGGGCCAAGAATCCCTCCTGTTACCACCAGTAAGTCCTACACAGCGGGATTGCTGAGAGCTTGTCGGAGGCCCGCCCCCTTTTCCCACCACTCTGCAAACACCTATCCTCGTGCACTACGTCTAGGGGGATAAAGTTCCCTTGGATGCTGAGGGTCATTGGAGTCCAAGAACCCTTCCTGTTACTACCAGTGAGTCCCACAAAGCTGGATTGCTGAGAGCTCGACTGAGGCCCACTTCCTTTCTCAACTACTCTGTACATGCGCCCCCTGGCACACTACTGGTTGAGGATGATTTCCTCTATGCTTCTGAGGAATAATGGGGGCCAAGAACCCATCCTGCTACCACCAGTAAGTCCTAACACAGTGGGATTGTTGCGAGCTCGTCAGTGGCCCTGCAACCTTTCTCCAATAACTGTACAGTCCCATACAGCCACTCACACATACACTCACAGACCCATACAGTTACTCACAAACCCACAGGTACCCATCACAGCTTCTCACACACCCAATCACCTACCCATAGAGTCAATCTCACACCCAGTCACAAATTAATACTCCCACTCACAAACCTACTCACACAGCCTCACAGCTACTCGCACACCCACTCACAGACCCATATAGTCAATCTCACACCCAGTCACAGACCCATACAGCCACTCACACAGCCACTCACCAACCCATACAACCCCTCACACTACCACTCTAAAAGGTTACAGGTTACAGTTAAGAAATAATATTGAAAAAACATTTGAAATTCACGAAAAAAACAAATGTTACAGGGACGTTATAGTTATGAAATACCAATCAAAAATCCTTTTCACTGAAAAACCAAAGGCTGCAGGGATGCCGTTGCATGCCGATATTTCTGCTGGAGTACTCTACGGGAAGGAACTTGTAATTCCGGATGCTACATTTAGACCTTATGATTAAGGAATATTGACTGTGTAATAGTTTGGCAGCCACACTTATAAATACGGACCTTGGAAGACATTCCACAATATGGTGTGTACATAACTACAGGCAGTTTACAATAGAACTAATAGCCCTGAGGAAGTCAGTGGTATACCTACCATAGACGAAACACGTGTTGGCTACATATCATGTTGGATGCATTGGCGACATATCCTATTTGATGTATTGGATGTATAAGAAGATTGAAATAAAAAAAGAACAAACTACATCAACTGTTTGTGGAGAACTGTGATTGGAACATTGGGGCTCGGGGCTACCCGTGAATGTGACCCGGGGAAGTTTCACTCCTACTTGAAAGCACGACATGGCCATTTTTCAACCCTGGAGCACCATTTTCGATTTTGTGTTCAAAATTTATAACAATATTACACAGGAGCACCCTGCAACATCTTTGTTGAAAACTCTTACACACTCATACAACTATCCACACATCCTCTAACATACCCATTTAACCACTAAAACACCCATTTACACATCCATACAGCCATTCACACAACCAGAAAACCACTCACAAGCCCATTCACAGTCACTCACCTACCCACTCTTCAGGAAGGTCTTCCAGCAGCTACTGTTACAGACAAGGGAATCCCTAGTAAAGGCCTCATAATCAGCCGCCTAGACTAATGAAAAGTGATAATGGTCGACATGAATGAAGGACTGTGTTCTAAACTCCAGGTGGCTCAAAACACCAAGGCACGGCTAATCAGTCATCTCCAGCCTCGCTCACCCTCAGAACCCATTCTTAGAACTCTCCACTGGCTGCCCATAAAAAAGCGGGGCGTGTAAACTCATATGTTTGGTTCATAAAACCCTGTATGGAAGTGGGCTGTCTCTATCTGCAGGGTAAGTTGCAGTGGTATTCCCCCACCCTGAGTCTTAGATCCAGAGGGAATTTCCTGTTACTTCCTCTGTGCATTCGCGCCACCAGGTATGGTGGGCATTCTTTTTCACATTTAGCCCTACAGCACTGGAATCTGCTCCAATTGCATCTGTGTGCATGTACCAATTTGAAATAGTTCAAAAAATCTCTTACGACTGGACATTTCTAGTTTTCTGACACTCTTCCTCTATGAGCCGTTAGAACCTTTGGAGTTGCTATAGCGCTGAGAGACCCCAGCTGGGGTGACACATGTGCTCTATAAGCAAATCTTACATAGCATAACATAACACTGACAGACCTATACAGCCACTCACACACACCCTGAAAGATCCAAACAGTCACTCACACACCCATACTGCCAATCTGACACCCACTCACACACTGATTCAGTCACACAGCCACTCAAATGAAATATATTACAAATAGCATCACTCATTAGTAGTACCCAAAGTATAGTAATTTAGCTTATGCAGCTGCTTAGTATCCATCTTTAAGTCTCAGAAATGTTTAGGAAACACTTACACTTACTGGAAGATGCCATCAGTGACGTAATTTGAGATGTTATCAGTCATGTCACTGACCATGTCATGTTTGACATAATATGTGAGGTCATAAGTAGAGCATTGCGGGGGCATAAGTTATAGTTAGGTCAGGTAACTATAACTGCTGAATTTCACTGGTTTTATGCGTGTGAAATCACAGCCTAACTACAATGTCCCTGCAACCTCTGTTTTTTTCAGTGACTCTGTGAGGTTTTTTAATTCTATTCCCTAAAAATATCATCCCCCTGTCACCATTGTTTTTTTTTACAGTGAATATATCTATATCTATATCTATATCTATATATATATATATTATCTACTGGCGGTCGCCAGTAGATAGTTATAGTTAGGACCGTGTTTCCATAGGAAATCTGAAAATTCTATTTTGAATAACTTTGGCGCCGGTTGACGAATCCTCGCGAAATTTTCAAAACTAATGGGGCGCTCCGCTCAGCTCCTACACTGAAAGTCTTCGGGTGATTCGTCAAGCGGGGGTTGAGAAAAAAGGGGGGTCCCAAAACACGTTTTCCCCATGCATTTTTCCATAGGACATTTAGTCGAAGGTAGAGCCCGAACGGCTGAACAGAATTACTTGAAATTTGGCAAAGAGGTAGTCCTCAGGTCAGGCATGTGCCTTTTGCATATATGGTGTCAATCTGTTCAGTACTTCCTGAGAAAATTGCATTTAAAAGCACATAAATATCTATAAGCGCGCACCGCTTTAAAAAAAACATTTTAAATGAGCCATTCCACATTTCAGGATACAGTCAATCTATAACTATATACATAGGTAGCTTATTGTAAAATAAATATATAAAAAATATAAAAAAACATACATAACTTAGCATTTAAAAAACCTTACAAATTCACTTAAAAAACCATAGGTTTCACACACGTTATAGTTAGGAATTAGCATTTAAAAAACCTTGCAAATTCACTTAAAAAACCATAGGTTTCACACATGTTATAGTTAGCTGGACATTTCACTCTTAAAAAACCATTGAAATTCCCCCGTTATAGTTAGTTCAGATAACTATAACTCGCGCGACCGCCACTCTATCACAAGGATGATGTCATGAGTGATGCCACTGACCATGTCATGAGTGATGTAATATGTGACATCATCAGCAGTGGATTGCGGGCGCGCGAGTTATAGTTATCTAAACTAACTGTAACGGGGGAATTTCAATGGTTTTTTACGAGTGAAATGTCCAGCTAACTATAACATGTGTGAAACCTATGGTTTTTTAAGTGAATTATATATATATATGTCACAGAAAGTTTCTCGTCGATGATGACAAAAAAAGGAATGCCATACTAAAATAAATACTTTGCGTATATGGAATTGGGCTGGAACTTCCCTTTTTTTGTCATCATCGACGAGAAACTTTCTGTGATTGTTGAGGATTCGCGCCTTTCGATCCAGCCCGCCACCATTAGTGGCAGAGAGACCCGCAAATTAGTTTTTGAATATATATATATGTATATATACGTGTGTACATATATATATATTACCTACTGCAGGTCGCCAGTAGGTAGATATAGTTAGGATCTATTTTCCATGGGAAATCTGCAACATTCTATTTGGAATAACGTTGGCGCCGATTGACGAATCTTCACGAAATTTTCCAAACTTTTGGCCAGCTCCAGTCCACTCCTATCCTGAAAATTTCATGGTGATTGTCAAGCAGGGGCCGAGAAAAAAGGGGGGTCCCAAAACGCGTTTTCCCCATGCATTTTCCCATAGGACCTTTTGACGCAGTTACAGCCCCAACTGCTGAACGGAATTACACCAAATTTGGCAAAGAGTTAGTCCTCAGTTCAGACTCGTGCCTTTTGCTTAAATTGTGTAAATCTGTTCTGTAGTTCCTGAGAAAATTAGAGTTAAATGTACATATATATCTATGGCCTCAGATGATCCGCGCATCCTCCCCGCACCCTCCCGAGCATGATCTGTATGCTAATTGGCTGCCAACACTCGGAATCAGGAAGTGTGGGCAGCCATCTTGTGCCTCGGTAGAACCAAGCACAAGAAAACCAAAAAAAAAGGTGCAAAACGTGACAAGGGGGCAGGGTAGAAACACCCTGACCCCCTAGGCCTGCTCAGAGGGTCCCACAAGGACCCCCAGGGCCAAAATAAGATTATTTTTTTTTAAATCGTCGAGATTCACGCACCCAGCACGAATTTCGGCCGAAAAAATAAAAAACATTCAGCTCGGGCTCCCGTGCTGAATATGCTAATTTGCCCCCGGGGCTTTGTTAACATGGGTGGGGGGCTCTCAGCCCCCCCAGCCCCGGGGACCACCACCCCCGAGGCACGCATATAAAATAGGCGGGGGGCTCACGGCCCCCCCGCAGCCCCGGGGACCGCCACCCCCAGAGCTTCTTAACAATGGGTGGGAGGGCTCTCAGGCCCCCCAGCCCCAGGGACCGCCACCCCCGGGGCAATTTTAAAATAGGTGGGGGGGCTCTCAGGCCCCCCAGCCCCAGGGACCACCACCCTAGGGCAACTTTAATATGTGTGAGGGGGGCTGCGCGGCCCCCCTCCTGGTGCCAGGCACAGGCCCTGGGGACTGCCACCCCCAGTACCGGATCCTGCAGTGTCCCGGGGTGCCCACCCCCGGGACACTGCTGTTTGCAATGGCAGGGCGGGAGCCTCGCGGCTCCCACCCTGCCATTGCAAACACCTTTGCTTCATTGAAGCGAGAGCAGGGAAACCTGCTCTCGCTTCAATGAAGAAAGCAGATTGCTTTTCCACATGGGGAGCAGCATGTTAGCTGATGACACATCCCAAAAGACATCACTGATGACGTCATCCGTGTGATAAATTAGTGCATCTTCTCACACCCTAATATAACCTTTGATACACCGGCTCAAAATTTCAGACGGCCATTTTGAAAACCATAGATACTCCAATACCAATAACTACATACCCACTCATTGACTCTTAGGTCTACATACATCTCCACTCACTCGCCTGTACAGTCACTCATACTTACAGTCACTCCGTACAAGACTATCATATGCATTTATACACCTATATAGACACTCACACACCGCCAATCATCCATTGAGGTACTGACACACCTAGTCAGTCATGCAAATAATTAAACACAGTCCAATTTACTCACCTATACAGTTAAACACACTCAAGTTCACTTACTCATAAAAATACTATCAAATTCTGACGCTCTTATACAATTACTAATACAAGCACACACTCATCCATACAGCAACTCCCGCAATCACACACTCCCACATATAGATAGTTATATACTCTTACACACATATACACTGCGTTTCACATATGTAGATACTGACACATGTACAACTGAGATATACATTCAATCACTAACACACCCATACATACACTCACCCAACCATACAGTCCATCACAGTTGCACTCTTAAAACCATGCACCCATAGAAACACCCACTCACACATCAATGCACAGAGTCACACACACCCTACCCACACAAACACTCAGGCACCCATACAGATACTCAGACAACCAATCAATAACCCATATAGACACTCATATAGCTATTCACAAAACCATGCAGCCACTTATACACCAACACACAGACACATACAGACATTCACACAGTTTAGTCACTAGTCTGCAGTAAGATACATTTAATGACTCACTTATAGAGTCAGTTACGCACCTAGCAAATCATCCATTCACACACTTGTACACCCACTCATTCTTCAACAGGCCTTTCCCTATATATATTAAACATATTAAAACTGTACAGAAACACATACTCACTGGATGATGTCATCAGTGATGTCATCAGTGAAGTCATTTGAGATGTCATCAGTGATGTCATCAGTAATGTCACTGACCTGTCATGAGTGATGTAATATGTGACGTCATCAGCAGTGCATTGCGGGGGTGCGAGTTATAGTTAACTGAACTAACTATAACAGGGGAATTTATAGGGTTTTGTACGAGGGAAATGTCCAGCTAACTATAACGCCCCTGAAACCTATGGTTTTTTCAGCGAATTTCTAAGTTTTTTTAAATGCCAATTCCTAACTATAACGCCCCTGAAACCTTTGGTTTTTTCAGTGAATTTCAAAGGTTTTTTAAATGCCAATTCCTAACTATAACGTGCATGAAACCTGCTGGCCTGTTGAAGGCTTGGGTGAGGGGCTGCTCCTACTCATCTTACTAATCATTTATTGGCACCAGAGAATGGCATCCTGGGGACCCATTGAAGGCTCCGGGATGGGGTCTGTGCGCGCACCTCTAGGGGTGTATGTAGCTCGCAGCATTTCACTCCATGGCTTTCCGCTGAGTTACATAAAAGTTCAGCAAGATTCTGCAGAGTTCCGCCAACAGGTGGAAAAATATGCATGTCGAGGAGCTTGCACTGCAGCACAGTAGTGCAAGCAGTGCTGAAAATTCAGTGCTAATGGCACCATGCAGTATGCAAGAGAGTGTGGCTATTCAAGTTGATTTTTCTGCCACTCAAGTAGAAAATTTGCTCTAGCGACAGTAAAGCGACAGTAAAGCTACTCGAGGACAAACCCTCTGACTGAAACCTCTCGCGTCTGCCTGTGACCGCCTGTGTTAAAAATTGGTGCTAGGGGATGATACATATCATTCACACTTGCATTTCTGGAGCCTCGAGGAAAAATAAATCTCCAAATTCTGCCCAATCCAGGGTCAGAATGAAACATTGCGTCCAACCCTCCCACCTCTCCTTAATATTGATACAGTGGACCCGGGGGAATAAGGAGCCTGGGGCCTAGTTAAAGCTCATGGAGGGGAGCTCACATGCTCCCCTTCCCCTATTAACCCTATATTTATTGCCCCAGGCCTGGCCCACGCTGAGGGCTTTCAAAATAAAAAGGCAGCAAACCACCATCTCTTTTTTGATCAGGTGTACCTCTGGGAACCAGCACTAGGGATAGTAGCACAGGATATCCCTACCCTGCCCCCATATGTTTTTTTAAACATTTTTATAGGACAGAGGACTGAGTCCCCAACTCCTAAAATGGCTGCTGTCACATCTTAGTTGTTATCTTAAGAGCAGTCATCTGTGCAGATATTTTGAGCAAATAATGCTCACAAACTACGTAGATTCCACGCTGTGGAGAATGCATGGAGCAGACAGATATGATTGGCTGCCACCATATCAACAGCGATGTGGTTGCAGTCATCTGAGGACTCGAGACTGAGTCCTGAGTTCTCGGAAAAACAAGAAAAAAGATACACTGGGGCAGGGTAGTGATGCTCTGCCCCCTTAATACTCCATAGCCCAAGGTGACCACCAAAGTGCCCAGGAATGTGGGTGCCATGGGTGTGCACCAAGGCTCCCACAACAAATGGAGCCGGCAGGGGCTCCTGGTTCTCTGCCTGCAGCCCCCAACAAAAAATTGAGTTGTGGGTGCTCTGTGTGGACAGCAGAGTACCCACTTAAGAACAAAATGCTGACTCCCGCTTGTACCCACGATGGGTTCTGGCTGCGCAGTGGTTGCCATGGGACTCCCCCTGAGCTCCCAAACATAATTTGAAATGCAGGTTTCCCACAAAAGAAGATGAATAATAAATTAATGGTGCCTGCTGCTCATTTACTATTGACTGCTCTTTCAAGGAGAGCCCCATTTTGGCCTGTGAGGGCTTTTTGTTTATTCTATTTTTTTAGCTTGGTGGTACCCCTAGTCAGTAGCTCTGCCTTACCTAAAGTGACACCTCTTATAAGCAGCTAGGCTTACCTGAGGAGTTGGCTGACAGGTGAAATCTTGTGCACTGGGGGATTGTGCATCAGCGGGGGCTGGGTGCAGCCCAATCTACAAAGACCATGCATCATGTACAGTTGGCTGCCAGTGAGGGGTTGGGCGAAGGACCTGACCACAGACCAGGGCCAGCTACACACTGCTTTTGCATTGAACATTTTAGAAATTTACTGAAAAAAACAAAGGCTAAATGAATGTTATAGTCTGGTGAAAATGCCAGTAAAGACATAACATTTTTAACAAACAAAACCACTGAAACTCACCAGTTATTTGTAGTAATTGTAACTCGAGTCCTAAAGTAACTATATCTCTCGCCCTAGCCATGCCCTGCTAATTACCTCATGACATGTTCTATAAAATCATTGATAACATGACTGCATCATCTGAAATGACATCATTGACTACAATATGCATGGGACTGAAGGAAGAACCTTTTTTGTAAGCCGAAATATCAGGCGAAAGTTCAGCAGTGGATTCTGAAACATCCCCCCTAAGTGACAGATATATAACAGGAGTTTAGCTCAAACGTTATCCAGTCTAACAGGCTCATGGTCAGAGGGCCTACCTAGTAAGCACTTCAAATATTTCTAGTATTATATTAAAGTATACCATAGGTATGCCTAAGAAAACAAATATATAATTTCAATCTGAAATTTGTAATAAAGCTGTTGTACAGTCTAGGGTCCCTGCAAAGTTTCCAATATCCTTATTAAGGGACTTTTTTTCCACTTGGTTGCGAGAGCCAGCAGTGTTTCTCTAGTTTCCTCCTGACTTCTACTAGATGTTGTAGTTTATATTAGTGTTAATTGGGCTTAAGATCTATATGTCAGATTTGGCTTTCCTGCGATTTAGTTTGCAGAAGTAAGAACGAAAATTGGGGTCTCTGACAGCCAACACAGGAGTTTTAATGGTATCAGTCTTGCAGCTTGTTTGGAGGCTGCTAGAATCTTGGTATTAACTCCTGCTCCGTTTTCCTGATTTTGGTTGTTTCAGCAGCCCAGGTCTGTAGATCTCAATAAAACAGATGCGATACGATACTGGGAGTCACCCATCTCTTAGGTGATGTAGTTATAGCACTGCTTTCATTAATAAATTAATTGAGTCTGCAAGATGCAGAAGGGAGATAGTAGTGGTTCCCTCTTCCTTTGTCTGCCTCTGGTTTCTGGGGTCGGATGCAAGTTTAATAAGTGCTGCAGCTTCAGTTTGAGGGAGATTGTGCCTCAGTTTGTCCCCTAGCAATGCTGCACGAAAGATAATTGAAAATGTATGGACAATGCCTTGTTTAAATTAACTTCATTTGATGCTGTTGATATGAAACTTGAGATTATAGAAAAGGGATGTAGTAGCACAGCCTTTCCCTTAGGCATTAATTACCTTCCCTTATTATATTATATTAGACTCACTACTAGGCCACAAATTCCAGGAATTAGTGTAAGCTGTGCATGAAAAGAAGACAGTGTATTGGCTGAATAATCAAGAATTATTATGCAAGCTTCTGAGACAAGTTAATAGACTGGTGTTCAGAAGAGAAGAGAGACATGGGCATGCAACTCTGCTGCAGGGACTCCTGTCTGTGTTATCACTCCAAGCTCCCTGGCCTGTGCCGGCCTTCAGCTCACTCCGAGTCATGCAGACAGCATCTTATACACTCTGCAAGACTCGTTTGGAAGTGTATGTCCCCCCCTGCTCCTCCCCTCTCCCCTCAAGCCCAAAAAAAGTGTCTGGCCCTACTACAAGTGAGCAGTGAAAACACACTCTGGTAGTTAAGATGGAGACAATACCCACCTAAAACGGGCTATCAAAGTAGTGAAGTGAATCTTGGACGAGTTTCAATATTATTTTCTTTGCAATGCTCTTGGTTGTTCAACCCTGGCTTTAATTGGTTTTAAAAAAACGTTAAATAGATGTGTCCATTTTTGTACGTCAAAGAAACATAGTCACAGGTCTTGACAGAACAGTGTGCTGTCCGAAGCTCACAAAGAGCACTTTCTGCTGACGGTTCTCTCAACCAAAAGGAATCCACAACACACTACACTGGGTGCTCTTGCATTGGAGACTCGCCTCTCTGGCACTGGTAATAGGTCCCAGAATTTTCTATATATAAAAGCTCTTCCTTTTTGAATAACTAGCTTTTTGCTTTACCAGCTCAGATACCTATTCCCTGGACCACTCTTATTTTTCAACTGTTCCAACATTTCCATGAGTGGCAAATTTATTTTAGTTCAGACGGCTCCCTAGGGAGCATCTTACCTATTTCTATTTCTAGTTACCTGATTTATTAAGTGCACGACTACCCAGGAAGGGTTTCCCAGCGCTACCTCTGAGCAGGGTTGAAATCAGCATATTTATGTTTCTGAAAAGTGCTTACAACTGTTTGTTTTTAAGCAGTAAGCTAATGTTATCAGTCATCTCACCTGGCCTTGCTTTATTATAAATGCCCCAATATGTTGGAATACCATACAATCAGTGCCAAAAGGAGAAGAAATTAAGTGCAATGCTCTTTACACGTGGAGTTTAGCATAACGTGACATTACATAACACAATATATCATAAAAATAACATGTCATAACATAAAATTCTGTTCTGGTCTCTAAGCTAGCAGGATCATGCCTTTGAAAGTAACTATCAGCTGGATTACGAATACTGCTATGAAGCCAAAGTCCACATTGCTGCAGTACATATAAAACACAAAGTCATGCAAGTTTACATTTTGGCTTTTTTTACAGTGACACCAGATAGGTTAAGTAGCATTGTCAATCATTTTTTGCACAACATTCGACAATTTAATACGTAATTGCAAATCAAATGTCCGAATTTCAACTTCATGTAAAGACCATGGGCCAGATTCACAAAGAGTTTTCTATGAATAGATGGGACTTTCTCTAGTAGTTCTCTTTGTTTCTTTCTGAATTACAGAAATACTCCCAGCTTGCTCCTGGCTTACTTTCAGCACCCAATTCACAAAGGTTAACCTGCATGTGAAGATCTCTGCACACATTTTGTGATCATTTTAGGTGTGCATCACTCACAGAATGTTGTACACAGAATAGGCAGGATAGGCGCACAGGCATTATCTAAAGAAAATAAGACATACCTTACAAACATGACCATTGGATGCACATAAATAGAGCCCACACCCAGTTCTCAGATCAGTTTACCTTATATTGAGATACGTTGTCGAGCCAGATAGATTTGTGCTGTGTGTCATTTTCAGTGGTGGCCGCTATTTAATGGGAATGGTGTGGTGGGGGGAGGTCAGGGGGT
Organism: Triturus cristatus; assembly: GCF_964204655.1. Classification (NCBI taxonomy): domain Eukaryota; kingdom Metazoa; phylum Chordata; class Amphibia; order Caudata; family Salamandridae; genus Triturus; species Triturus cristatus. The sequence goes on along the minus strand of NC_140582.1, from coordinate 440,290,832 downwards.
GGTAAATGAAATTTTTAAAAAACCACTTACCTGCAGGCAATCCAGTCGCCGCCTCTCACTCCTCTTCGGCTCCTCGATAGCAGGAAGCAGGAACCAAGAAGCACCCAAGCTCCTGACTCCCCTAGCCAATCACAACACTGCAATGCAGAGTTTTGATTGGTCTGAGAACCGTGGTTCGGCACTCAGACGAGGAATAGGAGCCTGGGCATTTCTCCACCCAGGCTGTAGTGCAGCCTGGGTGGAGAACATGCAAAGTGTGCATGATGGTTTGGCCAGCCCAAGACAGCCGGCTAAACATTCATGCGCACTTGGAGGGGGCAAACCACTCCTTCCCCTGGCCCCTGCTCTGTCAGCCCCACCCGCACTAGGAAATGGAAAACTAAAAATGTTAATAATGGTAGTTATTATAATTGTAGTTTTCCTTTAACTACTGCTTGCAGAGCAGTGGGGTGAGGCTCCTCAGCCTAAGCAGAGGAGCCACCGCTGGTCATTACCCCCAGGTCCCTCCTGTCCTACCGTACTATACTCAGCATTCCTCCTGTTCTTTTTTCTGTTTTCCGACAGTATGAAGGGTCAGGATCCAGGAGGCTCCTGTGGGCTTACCTGCTGCTGGGCGGTGGGTGTCTAGCTGGTCTTCCTGGACTCCCTCCTGCCGGGCTTGGGGGAAGTCCTGATGGCTCCTCTGTGGTTCCTGTTTTTGGGAGGTGTGCTGCATTTTGTTGTCTTTCCTGCACAGCTTCCTCCTGCTGAGGGTGTCTATGCCAAGCCTCCCGGGTTGCCGGGCACGTCGGGGGTGCGGCGTTCCTGGTTGAGTATTGCACACAGAACTAAAGTGTACGGCGTGCCGACGGCCCTCGGGTGGCTGGGGCGCTTCCGTCCGGAATTAGCCTGACTTCCTGGGTTTGGAGCACGAAGTCAGGCGCCTCTTCATGTTCAGCTGGCGGCGGTGGCGTGGGGTGCTTGCCAGCCCTTTTGTAAGTACTGAAAAGCATGCTTTTGTTACTTTTCTTCCCAATACTGCATTGTTGGAGCCTGCTGTTCTTTCAGTCCTGGAAGAAGTTGTGCTGTGCTGTTTGCAGTCCCTGCCTTGAGCAGTCTGCTTTGTGTCCATCTCTTTCTTCAATTTTTTGGATTTGAAGGAGGTCTGCCTGCTGTTTAGTGTGCCCAGGGTTCTAGTTGGAGCACTGCTGGTTGGGCTTCTCTGTCTGCAGCATTCTTCTGGACTCTGCATTTCTGATATGAAGTCCCTGTACGGATAAATGGATGATTCTACTGAGTGTTAGGGGCTTCTGGAAAATATTGAGCGGCAGGTGGGGTTCCTGTCTGATGTTTCCTTCGACCTTGTGAGAGCCTCAACCTTTTCTGGTGGGGCTCGTGTGGCGGCTCGCTGCAATTTGGTTCTGAGGGACTGGAAAACAGATTTGGCCCAGAAGGCTTCTGCCCTGCGGTTGCCCTTTCAGGGTACCATGATGTTTGGGAAAAATTGGAGGGCAAACTGCATCATCTTTTTAAGGAAAAGACACATTCTTCTTCGTTCAAGCAGCCTCCCTCTGTGGCAGTTTCTTCAAAACCCAAGTCCTTCTTCCATCCTCCCTCTCGCAGGCAGTTTTCTCATGGCAGGTTTCAGTATGGTAAAAGTCAGGACAAGAAAGCAAAGTCTTCTCGTGCAAAGCCTCGTTCCTGCCTATCTGGCAGCCGCTGCCGGATCTTTGGTCGGAGGTCGGCTTCGGTTCTTTCTTCCAGCCTGGATGCACTCTTGTGCTGATATGTGGGTGCTGGGCATTGTAAAGATGGGGTACCTCATCGAATTTTCTGTTCCTCCTCCGGACTCTGGGGTCCGTCCGAATCCCTGGCCGCCTTGTCCCTCCAAGAGGTCAGAGCTGTGTCTGGGGGTCAAGGCTCTGCTAGACAAGGGGTCGGCGCAGGAAGTCCCTCATGTGGAGAGGGGTAGGTGGTTTTATTCCATAATTTTCTTGGTCCCCACGGTGACAAGGGATTTCTGTCTTTTCCTGGATCTGAAGGCCCTGAACAAATTTATAGTGCATCTACCATTCAAGATGGAGACTCTCCAGTGGGTGATTCCCCTGGTTCTTCAGGGTCGTTTCATGTGCACTCTGGACCTTCGGAAAGCCTATTATCATATCCTGATACAGCCCCTGTCTCGTCCATTCCTGAGGTTTTGTCTTCGGGGGAGGCATTATCAGTTTCAGGTCCTGTTCTTCGGCTTGCAGTCGGCCCCCAGGGTTTTCACCAAGGTGGTGGTGCCATTGGTGGCTTCATTTCATCTTCAGGGTGTTCTGATTTACCCTTACCTTGATGATTGGCTCCTTCATGCTCCTTCCAGGGATCAATTGTTGAGGGTTCAGGAGTTGGTGTGTTCAGCATTGAGGGCCCATGGGTTTCTGTTGAATTTCCCCAAGTGTCAGCTGGTGCCTTGACAGGACTTAACATTCATAGGGGCTCGTTTCTACACCGATCTGAATCAGGTCTTCCTGTCAGTGGCTCAGGCAGTGACCTTGTGCTCCCTTGCTTGTTGTTTTCTGGAGGGTCATTCCTTTCTCTGGTTGAGCCTTCTGGGTCTGATGGTGGCTATGGTGTTCACAGTGCCTTGGGCGTGTTTCCATCTGCGGCCTCTTTGATCCTTCCTGTTGGCTCAGTGGGATCCGTTTTCTCACGATTTGTCCCTCATGGTTCCTGAGTCTCTCTTGATCCTCCCTGCTCTGCGCTGGTGGACGGTGTCAGACAATCTCACCAGGGGTCTTCCTCTGCAGTCCACCCCCCGGTTGTCCTCACAATGGATGCCAGTGCAGTGGGGTGGGGGGCAACTCTGGGGTCGGACTTCCTTCAGGGTCTTTGGTCACTTCTGGCGAGTCAGCGTTCTTCGAATTTGCGGGAGTTGTCTGCTGTGTCTCAGGCAGTTATGGGGTTCCGGAATCAGCAGTTGAACCGCAATGTACTGGTTCATTCGGACAACATGTTGATGGTGGCCTACTTGAATCACCAGGGGGTTATTTGGTCCAAGTCCCTGAATGCCGTGGTGTTCTCATTGTTTTGCTGGGGGGTGGGGCACATCTTGTCTCGGGCGGCTGTTCATATCCAGGGGGTGGACAATGGGGTGGCGGATGTCCTCAGTCAGTACTTCCCCACCTCCCAGGAGTTGGTATTGACTCTGGTGGCCTTTGGTCTGGTGTGCGTGAGGTTTGGTCTTCCTTATCTTGACCGCTTTGCTTCCTAGCTAAATGCTCAGCTTCCCCACTTTTGCTCCCGAGTCCCTCAGGCGGGGTCTTGGGGGGTGGATTCTCTGACCCTCCCTTGGCCATCTCAGCTGCCTGATGCCTTTCCTCCCATTGCTCTGATCCTTTGGTTTCTGTCTCAGTTGTGATGGAGGATCGGGAGGTGGTGGTGCCCTTGTGGCCCTGCTGGTTGTGGTTTCCCACTCTGAAGTTGTTGGCTGTTCAGGGTCCTTGGTTCTTCCCATTCCCTCTGTCTCCCTTTACGGTCCACTCCCATGTTGTCCCTCAAGCTGCTTCGTCTGTCGGTCTGGAGGTTGAAAGGCAGGCATGGAGGGATAGAGGTATCCCCGAGCATTTAGCTTTGACGATTCAGCAGTCCCAGAAACCATCTACTCTTAAATCCTATGGTCGTCACTGGGGGAACTGCAAGCGTTGGTGTCTGGGTCTGACGTTATCTCCTTTGGTTTGTCCTTCACCTGATATTCTACAGTTTCTCTGGGAGGGGTTTGAGAAGGGTCTGTCTGTCTCCACTTTGCTGGCCCATTGGGCGGCTATTCAGGCTTTCTGTTCGCCTTTTGGAAATTTGCCTGATGTTGATGACCTGATTTCTTGTTCGTTACGCAGTTTTTCCATTTCGCGTCCTGTTGTTCAGCCTTCTTTTTGTCTTTGGGACCTTCCTTTGGTGTTGAGGGCTTTGGTGGATGCACCTTTTGAGCCTTTGGAGGATGGTGATATGAAGTTTGTCACTTTCAAAGTGTTTTTTTTAGTGACTATTACTTTGGCTAGGCGCCTTAGGGAGTTAGGGGCGTTGATGGTTCGGGAACCTTTTCTTTCCTTTTCTGACAATGGTGTGGTTCTTCATTTGGATTTGTCCTTTGTTCCCAAAGTCCCATCCCAATTCCATCGCTCCCAGGAGCTGGTCTTGCCTGCTGTGTGTGTGGAACAGGTGGATGGGGGTGATCTTCCCTGGTCTTTGCTGGATGTTTGCAGTGCATTATGGATCTATGTGGACTGTGCTCGTCTTTTTCGGCAGTCTGACTCCCTGTTTGTTTCCTTTGGGGTGGGCTCCAGGGGGTGCAGAGCTTCCACTTCCTCCATTGGTCGCTGGCTAAAGAAAGTCATCATATTGGCCCACTCCCTTTCTGGCTCCTCTCCTCCGGCTAAGGTTCAGGGGCATTTGACATGGAGATAGCGGCTTCTTGGGCGGAAGTTCGTGGGGTGTCCCTTTCTGAGATTTGGTGGGCAACCACTTGGGCGTCTGCTAATACCTTTGTTAGGCATTACCGTATTCAGAATGTTCTGGGGGATGATTCTAACTTTGGCTTGGGTGCTTAGGGCTGTGTGCTCCTGATTCCCCTTTCTTTTCTTTATGTGCTGTTTTAAATAAATCGCTGGGTTTGTTATGGCTCTGTGTCCTGGTGGTTTGTTGTGTGATGATGGCCGGTTGCTGCTTGGGTATTTTCATTTGTTTAGTATGAAGGGGAAGAGGACAGGAAGGGGTGATGTCCTATTACTTACCGGTAGTCTTCATTACTCCGGGTCCCATTGTCCTTGTCCCCTTTACAGCATCTCTCCCTCCCTCCCGGGCTTCCCGGCCCTCATCTGGGGCTTAGTGGTTCAGGAGGATTCTGGGTAGAGTACTGTTATGTCTCCCAGTAGAGGGGGGGAGGGGTGTACCAGCCTTCCTTCTTTTCTTTTTTCTGTCGGTGAGATAGATTATCCTCTTGTTTAGTATGAAGGGGACGAGGACAACGGGACCCGGAGTAATGAAGATTACCGGTAAGTAATAAAACAATTTGTGTCTGAGTGTTTGTCTGTTTGGGGCATGAAATGTGTTATGATTTCTCTCTAAAGATGTGAAAAATATGGTTAGATGTGGAATGTATCATGTTGTTTTTAAATCCACTGTCATTGTAAATGTCTATGTATGCACACCTCATATGTTTATATTTTTATGATGTGAGTTCTATAGTTCTCTGCATGATTTACAGCTATATGACTATATTTTACATGTATTCATTTATAGTAATTGTGCGCAATAATGTATGAAGCTGTATGTGATATAGAAATTAATGTCTTTTTAAATTTACTGTATTTTTTTAAATATATCTTTAGCATTTGTACAATGTGGTGTATATGGGTGTCTACAATTTCTAAATTAATATGACCACTGTTTTCTTTTATCCCTTTCTAATTTTTTGGGTGTTCGGCATTGTAATTGTAGTGTTATTCCCTGTCTCAATTGATTTGCATGTGGTTGCCTGTAAATGAACTTGAGTGATGTGTAACTTAGCCGAGCATATTCCGAGTTGCATTTACACCTCCCATTTCATGGTGGTGAGCCCACCCTGAAAAGGGTGGCAGAAATGCAACTAAGGGGGCCCTAAAAGAGCCTCCTGCTGTTTTCTGGCCTGGTGGTGCATGTGGGGGCCACATGTTGTGCCCCCCTGGAATTGCACCCTGTTGATGTATGGTGTGGCATGCACGACATGGTGCATACCACACCATTCAGGAATATGCTACAGGTGGTTGAGCATTACGGACATTGCCAATGCCACGCCATTACTTTGAAGCTACGTCTCATACACGCACACCGGATGATGCCAGCACTCGGATTCATACGAAGGCCTGTTTTTAACCAAATAGGATGGAATGAATCCTGGGCCTGTTTTCCAAACAAAGAAATGATCGAGGGGTGCAAACCCACAAAGATAAATGGTCCATAGTGTTTTACTACTTTCTGATTGGGCATTATGCAGAAGACTTTCCATCTTTCCACAGTGGCTCGCAGGATGTTTTAAAGCCACTATTTAGGACTGGACTAACGAGTTTCCAGATATTCCTTCTCCCCCTTATTTTAATATAACATTTGTACAATCGAAATATCGGCCCTCTTGAAGGTGGTCTAAAGATTGTGTGCTCCACCGAAACATCGGCCATTGACCTTTGGGAATCCGTTCAGTGAAATACATGAGATATGTAAAGGAAATGAGACAGTTGTGATGCTCATATACAACAAAGAAATGAAATATTGAGTTTGTAGACACTGTCGGAACTGTCGAATAGCTTCAATATCACAAATGAAAAGAAGTATTGTCTATATACACTGTCTGATTCCATCAGTGTAGCACATTTGTACTTTTAAATTACATGCTGTATGTCAGAGTGAATGATTGGTATGTATTGGAGTGTGTATGTTGTTTTGTATGAGCTTGTCGGGGCAGGGCAGCAACAAAGAATGGATATGTTCTTGATTTCAAATGTGTGTATCTATGTTTAATTTTATCGAATTAATTTCATGATTTAATTCTGTGATTTGTGAATTTTGCACTTTTATATATGAATTTTCACTTTCTGAAAAGTAAAATAAAAAAATAAAAAATAATGTTTTTCAATAAAAATTGCCATCTCTAAAAAAGATTTTGTTAAAGAAGTAGTAAGTGGTTTTCTTGGGGGCTTGTATAAGGCTATTGTTAAAAGAAATATAGGTTTTGCAAAAGGTCCTTTGCAGGTTTTGATTGCCTTTTCCCCCTCCTTTTGGACCTAAAATTAAATCAGGGGGTACCTATCTGTTATATTTGTATGCTACAGGTGCTGTCACGGTGGTGGACTGCTGTCAATGCTTTCCTATGAGCCCAACACAGCCACCACTGTGAGATCGCCACAGCACCACCCGCACGCCCTTAATTCAACTCAGAATACGGCGGGCAGGCACACCACGGGCTTTGCAGTCCTCCTGATAGCGCAGCGGTGGTGGAGATGCAGAAGGACCCCAAACTTTTAATTAGGCCCTTAGTCCTGAACCACTTATAGTTTACTCCTGGAATTGATGAGTAAATCTATGTGAGCTGGGCTCTTTGTGAATTGGGTCCTAAGTGTATAATGGGTGTAGGCGGATATATGCAGCTGCACCCTAGTGACATGCACTTAGTATAACAATAAGTAATATTACTAGAGTACTACTTCACCAACTCAAAAACAACTTTGTGAATGGGCTCCCACATTTCTAACTGAGGAAATCATCAAATAGGAGCCCCAATTATTTTTACTTTTTGCCACACAAACAGAAAAGGAGAACAAAAGAAAAGGACCAAAACATTCTAAATCAAACAACCACAAGAGAAAATCAGAAATTACACTAAAACAATGTAATTTTGAAAATATACCTGCAAACTGCTCACAATCAATGCTAAGTTTTAAGTAGTATTTTTATACCATAGATACACCGTATGCAATAGGCATATTAAAGCGTACTGTTACCAAAAAATGAACATAACTACCGAAAACCTTTTAACATACATAACCTAGCACAGCCTAACATCAGGTAACACCATGTACCAGAAATGCAAAAAATACTTTTTAACAATGCCCCAATACAATACCACAACACTAAACTTGATATAAAAACACAACTATGAAAAACATTACTAAAAACTCTACTCAACTCAATGGAAAATTACTCACTCCACTCAACTGGTGAGCTCCTCATACAACTGAGTGACTGAACACATTACAAATAACATATTTGACAGCATTACTGGTGGCATAACATATACCATCACCATTGGCATCCTCAATGATATCATTGGAGACATCTTGTCACCTTACCTTTGGCTAAACCCTTTGGACCCTGGGAGGCATAATCTACTTTGCTTTGCCTTTAGCCAAGTACATTGGGAGTTGCAATTAACAAAAATGTGAATTTATTTTTGCAATGTGAAATCTGTTGACTTTACACCTACTTTAGAGATATTTCAAGCATCTTGTGATTGAACAATTCTCCAGGTAGAGACATGACCATGGTGGAAGCAGAACTCGAACCCTCAACCTTGCGTTTGAAACTGAAAGATATTAGCAACTAGACCACAGGCACCACACACATGAACTATATGAAAACATACCTAGAAATGTATGAAAACATACCTATGCCATACAATAAAAAAAATCCAACAAGCCTGCGTAGGTAATTATAATCTGGCAAATATGCCATTTAGAGAATTTTATGTAGGCTTAGGGAGAGAGATTGAAACAGTGAGAAAAAGAAAAGATATTTTATTTCTATCTGCTAATAAAAATACTCGTGCGAGACTGCAAACAAAAATATTTGCTTTGCATGAAAAATATTTTCCCTATTCTCACTCGACTCATATTAGAAAAAGGAACCCAATAATTGCAACATGAGAGCTATCAACTTTTTTGAGCCCTTCAAATACCTTGTTATTGAACAGACTTTCTAGCAAACACATACCTATAGTGATAGCAGGACTTGACCCGATGAACCTTTTGCTGAGGGTCATAGAACTTAGGGTTAGAAGTGCTATTTACTGCTTGCTTGTAAAATATTGATCACAATTTGGAACCAGTATGTTTGCACCCAGTAAATAACTTTCTGAGCCAACCTACATACATATCGGTCGAATGAGTTATCACCCCCACTAGGGAACAGTAAAATGTCTCTGTTTTGTGAACCGATTTCAGTAGAATTTTTTTTATACCTATGATAATGATTTGGTATTTGCAAGAAACGCTTTAAACACATCCCTTCCTCAGACCAAATCAGCATCAATTCAAATTACCTTATTAGGAGTCAGAAAACCTTTTCTAACTCCGAAAATGGGATTAATAAAAAGCCAAATAAATGTTAACAGTCACAAGCACCTAATTGGAGAATATGCGACTGTTAAAAGGATTGGTACACCTGGGTCTTAGCTACTATGGCAAGACTGATGATCTGTCAAGCTGTGTAAAATCACACAGGATTCGAGAAGGCATTTCAATGCGATTTCATATGTGATTGCATGATGGCAACCACATCATTTTGTGATATTGAGGTAGGTTGTGAACAAGAGTAAGAGAAAGAATGAGAACGATAATTCAAAAAAATGTTATTCGAATAGCAGATTTCAAAAATAACATTTCCTGACTTAAACAAAATATTTGTTTAGCATTCACAAATATATATTTTCCTAACATGTGCCTTTTTCCCATTAACAAACATAATATTTGGACCTATTGTTGTAATATGAAAACTAAAACATTTTACTTACATGAAAGATCCTAAAAAAATCTTCTGTGTAGAGGATTCCACCAATGCTAGTTGTTAGAACACAGAAATAGAAAGAGGCAACGGACTATCCAAGCTGCACCTCATTTATTCATCACTCATAGTATAGATGACCTATGCATAAATCCTCCTGCACTTGTCGCCCTTCAGTGCCACTGTTCGACAGATTCCAAAGTAGTTATGAGCAAGGAGGTGCACCAGGAGAGCAAATCCAGTCTCATAAGTTTCATAAAGAGATCCTTTATTTTATCTGTCTTCAAAATTCTTTTTAAAATAAGTGCAATCCAGCCAACGCTTTTCGTTCCAAACAATCACACTCCTGGAACTTCAATTGAGACCGCAGCCACACGAGAAGGCTCGCTTATAATGGTGGCAGTAATGGGGCTTGGGAATGCCCTTACAAACTAGCGTCTTTTGCTGAACTATTGTTTAGTTTAGTTTAGTTTATTTATTATGCTTGATTAATTAAAACCTTTGCATATACAGAGGTAAAATTCCACTCATTTCATACTAAAATCACTATGTACAATAAAAACATTTTTATCACAATCAATAAAATAATTAACACAATTTTGCGAAAGTTAGCTGTAGTTATAGCAACTATAGCTGAAGGTGATTTGGTCAGGGTTTCATCTAAGCTTGGTCTTTCAGCAATTCGATCCGGAATTCTTTTAGTCTCTTTGCGGTAATATCAAGAAATGTAATTAACCTACAATTTAGCTGAACCCAGGCGGGGTTAAAGCACAACATTAGTGCTTGTCTGCATGTTCTGGCTCCATGTTGTTTAAAGACGGGTTTTAGTAGGGTACTCCTGATGTCTTTTAGCTTTTTACAAATGCATATGTGAATTGCGTCTTCTGTACCGCTACTACATAGCCGGCATTGATCGTTTTCGTCCTTTTTCTCCCAGGGAGGCAAGAATTGATTAAAAGGGCCTGCCCCCAGTCTTAGTCTGAGGAATTTTTCCTTTACAATAGTTTTCAAACCCACTTTCAAGTATGGTTGAGGTGTTAGGTTGTTGTAAGTGTGTAAGACCATCCAGCCATGCGATCTTTTAGCTAGGGTATTTTTGTCCTCTAGTGCAGATAGGGTACGAGATACCTTTGTGACTGTTTTTTTTTAAATTTGATGATTGCTCTGGACTTCCCACAGTTCTGTTAGCCCCAATTGTTTTATTGCTTCCTGAAGGTATGCTTTTGCCGGGGTTTTCCTTGAGAGGGAGAGTTCTGTCCAGAGTAGCTCGTTCAGGGTTCCCTTGGCATCAAGTTTAATTTTATGCCAGCATTTCACGTAGGCTCCCATGCATTCCAAGGTCTGTTTTTGGAGTCCGAATTCCAATCGAATTTGGGCGGGGGAGGCCGTTCTAGGGAGGTGGAAAATTGCGCAGTATGCCTTTGATATTATGTTTTCGAGGGTTGCGGCGTCTTTTCCTTTCAGCGTTTCACTCCCGTAGTAGATAGTTGGCTGGAGTTTTGCTTGTATGATTTTAAGCAGGGGGTCAAATGACAGATCCGGTAAGTGCTTCTTTAGGGGTTTAATTGTTAAGTATGTTGGTACCCCCTTTCTCCGCACAGCTTCTAGTTGTGGTTTTGCTGAGTTATTTTGGTCCAATATGACCCCTAGGTATTTGTAGTTAACACCTTGATCCAGGCGATGTCCTTCTAGGAACCAACTGTGCTGTTTCCTCTTGTGATAATTAACCGCCATGGTTTTTGTTTTGTTATAGTTTATTTTTAATGCGTTGTCCTGCGAGAATTTTAAAGTGGCGTTCAGTAGGTGTTGTAGGCCAACTGGAGTTCTGCTTATCAAAACCAGGTCGTCTGCATATAGCAGGCAAGGTAAGTGGACGTTCCCAAGTTTTGGTGCGTGGCCTGCGCTGCTACTCAGTTTCTCTGGTAGATCTGCGAGAAATAAGTTGAATAGCATGGGCGCTAAAACACATCCCTGTTTAAGGCCTTTTGAGGTAGGAATTTTTCTCGATATTTTACCACCATCTGTAAGCTTTATCCTAACCCATGTGTTGGTATGCAGGTTCCTTAGTTGGGAGAGTAAGTTGGAAGGAATTCCCCAATTGTCAAGTTTTCGCCATAGTTTGGTACGGTCGACGTGGTCGAATGCGGCGGTGAAGTCTATAAAACATAGGAAAAGTGGGTATTTTCCCTGTTTAGCAGCATCCATGAGCAGGGTCAATGCCATTATATTGGTTATAGTTCCTTGACCTTTTCGAAAGCCAGTTTGTGTCAGGGGAATTATCTTATTATCTTCATCCCAAGTAGATAATTCTTTTAAGAGGAGCCCGGCAAAATATTTAGCCTCTATGTCAATCAGGGTAATTAAACGGTAATTTTTTGGGTCTGTCCTTGCCCCTTGCTTATAGATTGGGCTTATGATTGAGCCTTTCCATGAATCTGGAGTTGTGAAATGTATTGCTGCGTATTGGAAGATGGGTTCCAGTGCCTTGCTCCAGAAGACCGGGTCGCTTTTAAACAATAATGGTGAGATCCCGTTAGGGCCCGGGGCTCCTGATGATCGGCCCTTTGCTATTTGATTCATTATCAGTTTGGTTTTTTGGGCCGTGTTCTCTCCGTTTGTTGGTAGTTCTGCTATGAGATCTGTGGATAGCTCTATACTTTGGTTTGGCCCTGTCCCTTTAAGGTTATCAGATGGGTGCTGGCTGTAGGGGAATAATTGGTTTTTAATCTTGATGCAGCTCCCAGAAGCTTTAGGTTTAAGGTGGCTTGTTAATTCATCGTTTTTGTTGAAATGATTAAAAAGAAAGTTTGCCCAGGCCTCTTCGGAAATATTAGAATTAATTCCGCAGTGTTGCGGTTGTTGCAGTTTATTTATTGATTGCCAAAATTTAGCGCTATTTTTTTGTTTGGCATCATGAATCAATTTGGCCCAAAAATCGTTGTTCTTTGTTGTGCGTCTTAGCCATCTTCTCTTTTTTAGGAGGGCTTTGGTTTCTCGTAGCGACTGTCGCAGATGTTGATTATCTGGTCGTCTCCGTAGTTGTCTTAATATGGAGTTTATTGTTGTTTTAAGTTTTTTTGAGTTTGGACTGATGTTTTCCCAGTTAGGAGGGACATTTATATGTGTCCTTGGACTTTTGTTTACAGGGAATCTTTTTCCGAGTGAGACGGTGAAAGTCTCCCATATTTCCAATGGGTGGGCTAAGTTGTCTTGAGCTTCCTTCAGCACGTCTTTAGCCTGAACAGTTACATGTTCTATATTTGTTGGGTTGCACCTAATGCGGTGAAGGTTTGTCATTCCCACTGAGATGATTGATGTTTCGGCCTCCTGGTGCAATATTGCTGTAGAGTGAAGTACCATCTCTTGTGGCATATGGTCGCTGAAAGTGTTATTACCTATACTGAATGATACAATTTTATTGAACATGGCTAATGTAGTGAAGGTGAAATCAATTGTCGTTGATGCTTTAGATGAATGATACATTGGTGCTGGAGGGTTGTCTTCTTTAAATCGGCCGTTAACTGCCCTCAGATTTAGGTGTTCGAGTTCTGACAGGAAGAGTATTGAGCTCTTCGTAGATTTGTTTGCCGATGCTTGGCCTTGGTTAGGAACTCCCCAGATGCCAGTCAAGTCGAGGCAGAGATCGTCTTCCCGTGTTGTACCTAAGAGGTGCATGTTAAAGTCTCCTGCCAGAATGACTTTGTCGGTATTTTCCTCTTCCATTATTCTTGATAGTTCATTGACTACTTCCTTAGATGATTGTGTTTTGTTTTTTGGATGAAGGTAAACGTTTATCAGTATTTCCTTTTGAATTTTCTGGTCAAGGGACATTTGGATTGCTGAGGCTTGTATACAACTTGGGGAAGTGATTTGCATTGTTAATGGGCGCGTCTCACCGAATTTCAATATAGAGGAGAAGAGGAGTAGGCCGCCCGAGCGGCGGCCGAATCTGGTGTTTTTTATTGCTGGTTTGAAGCATGAAATATATCCGGGGAGGTCAAAAGATGTGTCCTCCCAGGTCTCCTGGAGTAGTATGATATCGAACTTTTTAAGGTAGTTCAGAAAATCCGGGTCACATTGCTTGGAATTTAGGCCGTTGATGTTCCAGGTGAAGGTCCTTATAAGGGAATAATTTTGGCGATGTCTTTTGTCAGTTTGAATGTGTTAGCAATATTGTCCGTTGTAAACCTTGCCTATCGTTCATGGCCAGAGAATCCTTTGGGATGAACTGATTGGCTGTTGGAGTACGGCTTCTTGCGCCCCTTAAGATTGACGTTGTTGTGCGTTGTGGGCTGTCTGGAGTTAAAAATGGGGTTGGGTATTGTGGTTTAGGCACTTTAGTTAGTGCTATCCCCCAGTTTTGAAATATTATTACTTCTTTGCTGATTCTAGATGCTATCTCCGGTGTTTTCCAAGTTGTTTTGGAGGCTTCCGAGTGTGTTAAGTTGTAATTTGGTAGGAATTCTACAAACAGTAGGTCGGAGCTGGGGATCGTTGTTAAGGATGGAATGGCTTGTAAGAGGCGTAGTATGTTCCCCCTATTTAGAGTATCTATCCGTCCTTGCGACTTATATCTGGGGACAAAAATGATCGTATCGGAGACCTCTACTTCGATGTGATCGTCGGTTTGATGTCTTCTTGGGGAGGTCACGCTTCTAACTTGGGGAGCTCTTGGGCTATCTTGTGTGAGATTACCCGGGCTACTTTTTTCATTTTCTTTTAATGATTTGATTTGGGGGTTCCAATCTTTGTCTTCTAGTCCTCTGAGAAGAGACAAATGTTGGAGGCTATCGTTTGCCTTATTTGATGTTAAGGCCTTTTTTTGCGTGGTCGAAGATTCCTTATTATCGTGGGGCTCCTGGATTGCAAGGATTAAGGAGGTGTCTGGTATGGAACATACGTTGATCTTGTCGCTGTCTGTTGTACTTGCCCGTGGGTGGTTTGTTTTCAAGCAAGTTTGTAAGTCAGTTTGCGTCGTTTTACCAATTGAAGTGGGGTTTCTTGTGGGGATTTCGACTGAGTGCAACGAGGCTGAGTTTCGGTTGTTTGTTGTTTTTGGTTTCGTTGCTACATGGTCTTGTGACAGCCAAGTAAGCAAAGGTTGAGCATGGGCCGTGTTTTTCTTTTTTCTCCCCTTCCTTTTATTTCTGTGACCAGTGTTTTTCCCTGTGTTTTCCTTGCTAGGTGACAGTTGGTTTGTTGGAGCTTTCCCTAAGGGGGAATCTTCGGAGGGTTGCGGCGCCCTATGCTCGTCCATTCCGTTCGTCTTAGTCGGGGGTAGACTCTCAGTTAGGGGTGCGTTCTCCGGGTGTTGTGCTGCTGTATTTGTTGTCTCCTTTAGAGGTGAAACTAGACTTTGTCTTGTTTGGGATGTGACAGCAGCTATAGACAATATGTCACTAAGGAGTGATGGTAACATGGAGAGTTTGTCTATTATTGGAGCACAGGTACAATCTTGCCGGAGGAGTTTGTCATTTAGAACAGCTTCCTGTCCTCTTCTAATTAATCCGTTTAGGTCGGCCAGCTTAGTGTCGATAGCGGATGTGAATTCTGCCAGGGTTTGGAGTACTGACAGTTGTAAGTCCATTTTATGTGACTGATATTTGAACTATTGGAGATATTAGCCTATTCAATTATAAAGCCCTGACAAAGTTCCAGGAGTTTTATTTTTTTTAACGAAACGAGTTGACTGGATTAAACTTGTTTTAAAAAGAATTTTGAAGACTGATAAAATAAAGGATCTCTTTATGAAACTTATGAGACTGGACTTGTTTTCCTGGTGCACCTCCTTACACCAATGCTAGTTGTGATTTCTCCTGAGGCCAGCTGGTGAAATGATGAACAAGTAAAGGCTAAAAATTGGGTGCTGGCAGCACTTCATATTCTACATTAAATTGTGGTGATTAACTGTATTGTCCAGGGCTCACCTTGCTTTGTTCCTTGTTCTTTCTATTACTGTTGGGATGCTCTATCCGGAGGGGTCTTAGTCATCTTAATAATGGTTGAGATAATGCTGTCCAGTTTAGGAGTAAGGGTTAAGGATTTGTGTGGCAGATGTTTCTGGGGACAATCTGTATGGTAGGGAATGAGAATAGGGTTTTCTTACTTCAAAAGACATGTATAAGTCCAAAAGCATTGCCCCTAACTGGACATGGCGTCATCCTAGGGTTTGGCATATTTGGCACCCATCACAAATATGTTTAACTTTTATCTTGCAGTGTTTAAACCTTTAGACTTGAGTATTGCTTTCTGGTCACTTCAGAAACCCATTTTTTTGGCCATGTATACTGGCCACCAGACCTTTGCAATTGACAGGGTGACATGAGGGTTCCCGTGGTATGGTGGCTAAACATACGTCATTTAACTGATAATCCTCTGGTATGAGGCTTACTTCTATTCCCAGGCCAATGTTCGGTGAGAAAACAAACACCAATCTCTATAAGAGGCCTTAAAATCAGTGCTCCAGATGTGAGTCATGACCTACCTCCGAAAGAAAGATAAGATAAGGAGAAGTTGTGTAAATAAAATAGACATTTCACCACTGGGAGCGAAGAGACACTGACACTGAGAGAGTTGGAGATCATTCTGTAGAAACCTCAGGTCCTCCAATCCTCTATTCTGGCATGAACGAGGTCTATATTTAAAAGCCCTGGGGTAAGTTGGGTTACTTGCTACACTGGTTAAGTAAAAAGGAAGGAAATGGATATGTGAGTACATTTCTGAATGCTGTGGGTTGCTTCTGTTGAAGATGTGATCGGGGCTCATGTGGATTATTGCAGGAGCTCTGTGCACCAGGCCCTAAAAGACCTTCCTGGAAACTGGTCACATTTCTTTCCGCTCTCTCTAATTAGGAGGGTTTCAAAGAAAGAGAGGGATAATTAATAGGGGGAAATCTTGGTTGAGAAGGACAAATCTGGCAAAACTTCCCGACGGAACTGTGTAAGCAGCTTTCACAATAGATGCTGAAATGGTGATAGAGTCAATAGGGAAGGAATGCTCCCTGCAAAATTCAGTAATCTCGCTTAGATACAAGAAAACATAGTAAAACTAAACAATCTAGACATAATCAAATAGAGACTGTACAGAAGTTCAAAAAGTATTAATTGCCACGAATCTCAAATATTAAATGCAAGACCCTGCCCAAAACGGTGCACATTCTACTACAAACTACACATTGACCCTACTTCAGTCTATGGATAACTTTGCACAGGACATCAAACCATCTCTAACTGAGTTACAAGAAGCTTCAAAAACGTGCCTACCACTTCCATTACGTGTGCTCCTGACTCAAATAGCAAATTACGTTTAAAAGAGCAACAACAGTCTTTATTTTAACAGAATTAATGATTTGTTGCTGTTCATGTCAAACTCGCAAGCTAAGCAAATGATCCTCTTAGGAAAAACAGATTTGAAGGTGCTTTGAATGTTATGTAAGTGTTTGCGTTGTCAAGTTCACGTCTATGATCTCTTTTCACAGCCGGACACTCTACCGCAAAAGCAAATATTATTGGACTGTGCGGTTCTCAAAGATTTCTACGTTAAAAAATATTATGTTTTTTTACTATGGGGTTCTGCTGAATCTAAGCATGCAAACGAACAACTGTAATTATTATCCAATTTAAAAATATTGTTTTTTTTAACTCAGAAGAAATAGCATCACAGGTATTCGAATTTCTGGCTTGCCCATCAGACCATGTGACAGCAAGGAGTATCTCATACACTGACCTCTCTTACCACTAAAGAATGGCTTAATGAATGTTTACTAGTTGCAAAATGTATTGATGAGGCAAATGTTAAACATCGATATGTACTTCAGACAACTGCATAGCGTGAGGGGATCTGAGATGGTTTGTGATGCGATGCAACCTAATCAGTAATCATCAGGCAGCCTTCAAGTGCTTCCATACATGCCAGACCACAACACTACCTTCTTGTCTGGCTTGAGGTCTCCATTTCAAGGGTTGTCTCTCACAACAGGATGGATTCAAATCCCAGTGCCGCTGATATTTTCATTTACATCACTTTTATTGAAAACACATGTTCGGTGTCTTACAATTTTGCTTTCCAACTTGTTGTCAATTCTGCCATAGATACTTTGCTTTTCCTTTGAGAATTGACTGCACCACATACCTTGTGGTACCTACTATTATGGGTAGGAAATATGAAAAATAAATAAGTGGTGATATTTTTTTTAGATATATGTATATATGGAACTATCATATTCAAACCAAACTATGCATCTTTTGGCCTTTCTTTTTATAGAAAAGTCCTTGTAGTGGTGCAGGGGGGAGATGTCAGAAGAATCTCCACCGTTCATCTCTCGTTGGGCTTTGTGGTCACTAGGAAAGTGTGATGAGCCTATAATTGTAGCCCGTGAACAATCATTCTTTTGTCGGAAAAATTCTTACAGAAGAGATTTCTTGAAATATCAAACCAAGATGTAGGCACATATCCGATCACACTCATTACTGTTCTTCAGTATGGGAGTTCTTCCATTTTCATCACTTCCTTTGAGATCGCTTCGTTATTAACCCCATATGGATGCAAACATTTACCTTCATGTTGAAGGCCCAACATAACCGTGCCCCCTCCTGAAACGTGCCTTCTCAGTAGCCTATTGTTAATGTAGTCATTTCACTCTGGGGAAGGGTGGGTGGGGCTTTGCAGGAATGTGCAGGTTATTGATTGTAAAAGTCAATTTTACAGAACCAACCTTCATTTCAGCCCTATTTGAACTGCTTCAGTGGTGGCCAGCTAAGCAAGAGTTCTTGTAAGGAGAGTTATTGGAATCTCATATGCAATGTTGTTGTCCTTGGCCATTTTCCACATATCTCACTTTAGCTCAAATATACTAACGTTTCGGACAACGCAGCGCAGCATTCTTACATGCTGTGCTGAGTTGCACTATTTAAGAAATAAAACTGCAGCACCAGGTCCACAATGACCTTACCCTCTCCTGGTGACATCGCCTGGGCTGTTTTATACAACTCACAGCCTCGCGCCATGGTGTGGGGAAGACAATGTGAACTGTTTTACACAGGATTTGCACTCCAGAGGATACTCTTCCGGTTCAAATTCCTAAGTGAGTACAAAGGCAGAAAGGTTAGCTGCACTGGATACGTGCTGATTTGCAATGCGTCTATGCAATGAGTAGCATTCTGGGGGAAATCAATGCATCCCCTTCGTTTGCACCTGTTGTCATCGTGCGTTATTTTAATTGATCGAGTTTTGTGCAAAACCTGTGAGCATTTGTGCTGCTTTTCCCTAGTAATATCCACCCCCTTGGCATAAACCATACAGCACTTTTCAGTGTTGGAAAGTAAACCACAGCAGCCGCTTTGTGCTGCTTTACACCACTTCGCATCACATGTTAAATCTTTGCGAGATTAGGGGGCATATGTATAAAAAAACGTATTTGCGATTCTCAAATAGCGATTTTTTGAGAATCGCTATTTGAGAATTGCGAAACGGGATGTATTTAAAAATTCGCACATATTTAGCAAATTCTTAATATTCCTTAATTGCGATTAGCAAATTGCGAAATCGCAATTAAGGAATACCTTCCCATTCATTCCTATGGGCCAGGAGGCCCATAGGAATGAATGGGAAGTAATTCTCAAATTGCGAATTGCAATTTGCTAATCGCAAATTGAGAATAATTTCAAAGGTGCAAGGGTGTCATGATGACACCCTGATGCACCCCTGAATTGAACATGTGTGCGCATATGGCGCACATACATGCCCTAAGGGCCTGTATTTGCGCCACATAGCACTTTGAAAAATGCCAAAAATTGCATTTTTCAAAGAAATCGCAAATTACCACCAACTTGAAGTTGGTGGTAATTTGCGATTTCTTAAGGAGAATTCGCACAACTTGGGTGCGTGTTACATAGCATTTAAGGAATCGCAATTTGCGATTCCTTAAATACTTACGCAAAAATAAGGAATCGCAAAATTAGCGATTCCTTAAGAATGCGATGCGAAAATGTCACATACATCGCGTTTTGCGATTTTGTATTCGCAAACGCAGTTTTTTTGCGATTCGCAGCGTTTGCGAATACAAAATTGTTTGATACATATGCCCCCAGGCTCTTTATTCCGTGTGATGGTGTGTGTCACCATAGCGCTTTCTGTATGTATGTTTCCTTTGCATTAATTCTACTGGATTTCTTCCATTCGCCATCCCTTTCCACAAATAGACAGTTGCAATAAAAAGGAATTCCACAGAGGGACACAGCCAATCTTTGAAAGTTTCCTTAGGATTACACACATATGCAGCCAGGCAAAAGCAAACACGCCATTAAAGGATAATTATCCATTTACGTTGTTCTCAAAATAATGAGATACTTTAAGTGTTCCGGTCATTAAATGCTATTAATCTGTGTTAGTGTTATGACTGGAAACCAAAATCAGCAATGGCAAAAATGTTCAGACCAGCCCCAATCTGTAGGCAGCAGTGAGTAGATGGGTGCCATGGGGGCTGGCGTGGTTACGTCATGGCTGCCCGACCTGCTCTGCAAGCAGCCCCTAACCTAGCAGCACAGAGGGAAACTGCCAGAGTGGAAGAATGGCCAGTCAGCTCTGGGTATCATTATCATTGCTGCGAATTCCTCCATTTGTACTGCTCCTCCTACTTCCACATCAATCATAATCAGAATCACAATCACAATCATAGTCATGATCATAATCAAAATCCGAATCAAAATATGAACATGATCTTAGCCCTAGTCACACTAATAACCATAATGAGAAAGACCCCCCAGGATATTGCGGCATGGATTAGCAAATTTAGCGGCACAAATATGGAAATTCAGCGGCACTAATATAGAAATTTAGCAGCATTTGAGCAGCACTTTATTTTACTCATAATCATTCATTTTCAGCATGAAATCAATGGAAACTGTGTTAGCAGATTATTCCACTTTGCAATAGGCATGTTTAAAGTGTCTGCAGGTCTACGGAAGCACAGCTCGAGTCATAACCTTGTGGGAGGGAGCTGTATTTCTCCCTGGGATGTTCTAGTGCCCATGTATGCACCCCTGCCGGGGCACCGCTGCCTCCCGGATCCGTTAGGCAGGACACCTCTTCCTCAAGCACTCTAGGGCACAGGATCGTAGTGGCTGATCCAAATAAGTGAGACAGACTACATAGGGCGGTCACCTCCTGCTAACTGATTATTTCACCAATTTCTGTAAATGTACATTATCAGGTGCGATCTTCCCCTTTAAAAAATGATAGAGCATATGAATATATTCTTCTAAGGCTCCATCAAGTGAGTGTTCAATGTCCATGGAAAGCACCACCACACTCATGAACTCACCTGCAATTTAATCTACAAATCTTCTAAAACCTAACCCTAAATGGAACCAATCAATCAATCAATCAGTGACACTTGTAAAGCGCGCTACATACCCGTAGGGTCTCAAGGCGCTGGGGGGGGCGGAGGGGGGGGTGCCGCTACTGCTCGAACAGCCAGGTCTTCAGCTTCTTCCTGAAGGAGAGGTGGTCTTGGGTCAGGCGCAGGTCGGTAGGGAGGGAGTTCCAGGTCTTGGCGGCCAGGTAGGAGAAGGACCTTCCTCCTGTAGTCGCTCTTCGGATGCGGGGGACGGCGGCGAGGGCGTGGTTGGCTGATCGGAGGTGGCGTTTGGGAGCGTGGAAGTTGACTCGGCTGTTGAGGTAGCTCGGGCCTTGGTCGTGTAGGGCTTTGTGTGCGTGGGTGAGGAGGCGGAAGGTGATTCTTTTGTTGACGGGGAGCCAGTGAAGGTCTCTCAGATGTCCGGAGATGTGGCTGGTTCGTGGGATGTCGAGGATGAGTCTGGCTGAGGCGTTCTGGATCCGCTGGAGTCTCTTCTGGAGCTTGGCGGTGGTACCGGCGTAGAGGGCGTTGCCGTAGTCCAGTCGGCTGGTGACGAGGGCCTGGGTGACGGTCTTCCTGGTCTCGGTGGGGATCCACCAGAAGATCTTCCGTAGCATGCGTAGGATGTTGAAGCACGCCGAGGAGACGTTGTTGACTTGCCTGGTCATGGAGAGGGAGGAGTCCAGGAGGAAGCCCAGGTTGCGTGCATGGTCTGTCGGTTTGGGTGCGGTGCCCAGGGCGGGAGGCCACCAGGAGTCGTCCCAGGCGGAGGGTGAGGAGCCCAGGATGAGGACCTCCGTCTTGTCCGAGTTCAGTTTCAGGCGGCTGGTCGTCATCCACTCGGCTACCTCTTTCATCCCTTCGTGCAGGTTGGATCTGGCGGCGGCGGGGTCGTTGGTCAGGGAGAGGATCAGTTGGGTGTCGTCGGCGTAGGAGATTATGCTGAGGTTGTGTTTGCGTACGATGGCCGCGAGGGGGCTCATGTAGACGTTGAAGAGGGTGGGGCTCAGAGATGATCCTTGAGGGACGCCGCAGGTGACTTCGGAGGCCTCTGACTTGTACGGTGGTAGGCGGACTCTCTGTGTTCTTCCGTCGAGGAAGGAGATGATCCAGTCCAGCGCCTTGTCCTGGATTCCGATGTTGCTGAGGCGCCGTACTAGGGTGCGGTGGCAGACCGTGTCGAATGCCGCAGAGAGGTCTAGGAGGATGAGGGCCGCTGTTTCTCCATTGTCCATCAGGGCTCGGATGTCATCGGTGGCGGCGATGAGGGCGGTCTCGGTGCTGTGATTGGCTCGGAAGCCGGACTGTGAGGGGTCGAGGGATCCGTTTGTCTCGAGGAAGGCGGCCATCTGCTTGTTGACGGTCTTCTCGATGACTTTGGCTGGAAACGGGAGGAGCGAGATGGGGCGGTAATTCTTGAGGTCGGTGGGGTCCGCTGTAGGTTTCTTTAGTAGGGCGCTGAGTTCGGCGTGCTTCCAGCTCTCAGGGAAGATGGTGGTGTCGAAGGAAGTGTTGATGATGTCTCGCAGGTGGGGTGCGATGACAGCGTCGGCCTTGTTGAAGACGTGGTGAGGGCAGGGGTCGGTCGGTGATCCGGAGTGGATGGAGTTCATCGTGCGGATGGTGTCTTCGGTGCTGATCGGGGTCCAGGCGTGGAGGGTGGTGGTGGGGGGTGGTTGTTCGGTCGTGGTGTGCGTTGGTTGGTTGTTGAAGCTGTTATGTATGTCCGCGATCTTGTTGTGGAAGTATGAAGCGAGGGAGTTGCAGAGGTCTTGCGATGGGGTGATGTCGTTGTTTCCTGCGCTGGGGTTGGAAAGCTCTTTCACGATGTTGAAGAGTTCCTTGCAGTTGTGTGCGTTGTTGTCCAACCGGTCTTTGAATGCTGTTTTCTTGGCGGCGCGGATCAGCTGGTGGTGTTTCCGGGTGGCAAGTTTGAAGGAGGTCCTGTTGTCTGGTGTCGGTTCCCTTCTCCAGACTTTCTCGAGGGCTCGGCAGTTCTTCTTGGAGCTCTTGAGTTCGTCGGTGAACCATGGGGCCTTCTTGCTGCCGGGTCTGCTAGGCGGGGTCCTCAGTGGGGCGAGTTCGTCCGCGCAGTTGCTGATCCACTTCGTGAGGTTGTCGGCGGCTTGGCTGGGGTTCGCTGAGCTGGCAGGAGGGTGCTGGTTCAGGGAGGTGGCGAGCTGGTCTGCTGTGATCTTGTTCCAGCTTCTGCGGGCTGCCTGTTGCTGGTGTTGGTGGGTCGTCGTTCTCTTGAAGGTGAAGTGGACGCAGCTGTGGTCCGTCCATTGAAGCTCTGTGGCGTGGCTGAAGTCTATGTCTGTGCTGGATGAGAAGACTGCGTCGAGTGTGTGTCCGGCGAGGTGGGTGGGGGTGGACACCAGTTGCTTGAGTCCCAGGTTGGCGAGGTTGTCGAGCAGGGTGCTGGTGTTGCGGTCGTTGTTGTTCTCCAGATGGAAGTTGAGGTCTCCCAGGAGGATGTAGTCGGCGGAGGGGAGGGCATGCGGGCTGACGAAGTCGGCGATGTCCTCGCTGAATTGTGTGCGTGGTCCAGGGGGTCGGTAGATCAGGGTGCCTCTGAGGGTGGTGTTCGGGTTGGTGTGGATCTGGAAATGCAGGTGTTCGGCGCTGGTCAGGGTGTTGCCGGTGCTGGTCGTGAGACGGATGGTGTTCCTGTGGATGATGGCGATGCCTCCTCCCATCTGGTTGGCGTTTCGGTCCCTCCGGACGACCTTGTAGCCCTCTGGGATAGCGATGGCGATGTCGGGAGCTGAAGAGGCGTTCATCCAGGTCTCCGTGAGGAAGGCGACGTCAGGGGCTGTGGCGTCTAGAAGGTTCCAGAGTTCGATGGCGTGTCTGTGGACGGAGCGGGTGTTGAGCAGGATGCACTTGAGGTGGGTGCTGCTGGTGTTCGACTTGGTGGGTGCTGGTGCGAGGCTGGTCCGGATGCAGGTGAACTTGCAGGCGTGGCAGCTGAAAGGTCCGTGGGTACGTCGTGGAGTAGCTTGATGGCATTCTGGGAGTGGGCCGGTGTTGAGTGCGGTGAGGGTGGCGGCGGAGTACGTCAGGCGGGTCGGTCGGGATCTTCGTTGGCCAGGGGTCCTGGCGCTGGGCGCGGTCCGGTCGCGGACGGGCGCAGACGGGCTTACCTTTGGCGCGCCTTCGGCGCACAATCGGCGCGCCCGCTGCGCGTGACCGCTGCGCGTTCGCACGGTCACCATATAAGGCGAAGTGCGCGGGTGGGCGGGGCAGCTGGGAGGCGGGAGCGGGGAGGGAACAGAAAGGAAAAAGGGGCGTGGTCAGCGGTGGTGGCGGGAAGCGGGAAGCGGGGAGGGAAGGCGGAGGGTGGCGAGGTAGGCGGGCAGACAGGCAGGAGAACGCAAAGGGCTGAAACTGACTAGAAAAAAATACAGGCACAAAAGTCAGACAAAAGCTGCTAACACGGGAGGAAAATGCAGTTCAAACAAGCACAAATGCTAGACAAAACAAGCACAAAAGTCAGACAAAAGCTGCTAACACGGGAGGAAAATGCAGAAACTGACTAGAAAAAATACAGGCACAAAAGTCAGACAAAAG
The DNA here is from genome assembly GCF_964204655.1 of Triturus cristatus. Classification (NCBI taxonomy): domain Eukaryota; kingdom Metazoa; phylum Chordata; class Amphibia; order Caudata; family Salamandridae; genus Triturus; species Triturus cristatus. The sequence continues at coordinate 440,266,633 of NC_140582.1, read as the reverse complement.
CTGCTAACACGGGAGGAAAATGCAGTTCAACAAGCACAAATGCTAGACAAAACAAGCAAAAACAGACGCCAGCGGCGTCAGCCGGCAGCGAGGCAGGCAGCGAGGCAGAGGGCAAGGCGAGGGGGCACACACAGCAGCTGCTGGCCGTGCGGCGCGGGGGTGTCCCACAAGTGGGTCACACTCACCTGCGTCGCACGGTCGCCATATAAGGAACCCTTGTCTACCGACCACCCGGACCATGAGCTACCTTCACCAACCTCATCACCAACTTCATTGCTTCCACTTACAATCACCTCTAGAGCCTTCATACTCCTCAGCGACCTCAACTGTCACCTAGAAGACAGAATCGCCCCCTGCTTCACAACACTCCTTGAAAGCCTCAAAAACATTGGACTGACCCAGCTAGTAACTGAACCAACACATTGCAGGACACATACTGGACCCCTATTTCACCACAAATTACTGCATCAAGTATTACTCCACATCACCATTCACATGGACTGATCACTGCATCTTACACTTCCAAATCAACATGACCACCAATGCCAGCCTCAGAAGCAGATTGGCTAATATCCTCAGCCCAGGTCAACCAAAACCCCATTGATTACCTCAACAAAGAATTTCACCAACTTCAATAACTGGATCAAACACTGTGGAGACACCCATTGCACCCGTCAAACACAACAGGCAAAGAAGAACCAACAAGCACACCAGCTGATACACAGAGGACCTGTGAGACTCCAAAAGACCCTGCAAACAGCTAGAAAGGAAATGGAGAGCTATCCACAAAACCTCCGACACAACCACCTACAAAGCTGCACTCAGACACTACTACCAGCAATTGAGAGATGCCAAAAAAAGAGTATGCATCGAAGGGAGCACCAACAGCTGCAAGGAGATATTCCCCATCATCAAGGACTTCCCCACACCATCTGCCTGCATTAACAGCATCACACCCTCTCAAGAACCCTGCAACAACCTATCAAACTTCTTGAACCACAAAATCACAGGCATACAGCAAATTCACACACCAACTAAGGGGAGAGGATGTAGCCTTACAGCCAGAGCAGTCTACCTCAGACCTGAGGAACCGGGTTCGAGTCTCAGCAACGACGCTCAACATTCTGCGATTCTGGGCATATCACTTAATCTACCCGAGCCTAACAAAAATGAATGTGTTCATCTGTAACGAAACTGGTGCTCATGTAAAGCGCTCTTATACCCAATCTCTCGGTTCTAGTTCACACTATTTTTTTAAAAAAACTCTAAACTAAGCCATAGTGATCTCATTACCAGCCTGCCCGTCACCAACCAAGACAACCACATGGGGAAACTCTCACCAGAGAAGAGTCCGTGATGATCATGAAATCCATCCATTCAGGGGCAACACTCAATCAGGATTCAGGAAAAACCACAGCACGAAAACAGCCCTCATCACAGCCACCGATATCTGGAGCATCCTGGGCCAAGGTGAGACATCGGCTCTCATCTTACTCAACCTCTCAGTGGCATTCAATACAGTCTTCCACAACATACTCATCAGAAGACTTCTTGAGATCGGCATCCAAGGACCTACACTCAAATGGATTTTCTCCTTCCTCACAGAAAGAACCCAAAGAGTCAGACTGCTACCCTTCACATTGGAGTCCAAGAACCTGATCTGCGGAGCCACCCAGGGATCATTCCTCAGCCCAACATCAACATGATACAACTCACCAACACGATCTGATCCCAAGGCATCAACATCATCTCCTACACCAAAAACACCCAGCTCATCCTCTCCCTGAAAGACAACACTAACACCACCAAAACCAACTTCTCCAACTGCATGACCATGATAGCAGAATAAATGAGAACTAACTGCCTAATGCTTAACTCAGACGAAATGAAGTACTGATTTTCAAAAACAATACCTTCCCTTGGGACACTACCTGGTGGCCGGCCGAGCTAGGACCAAAACCCACTGACCACACCAGAAACCTGGCAAGCACCCTTGAGAACAAGCTCAACAGTGAGCACTGCCTATACCCACATCCTACGCATGTTTCAAAAGATCTTCAAATGGCTGGCACAGAATACCAGACCAACCATCACACAAGCACTCATCGCTACCTGACTCAAATACAGCAACATACTATACACCGGAATCTCCAAGCAGCTCTCGCAAAGACTTCAGATCATCCAGAATGCAGTCGCAAGACTCATCCTCAACTTCCCATGCCGCACTCTCCTCTCCCGTCACCACAGAGAGCTCCACTTGCTGCTCATTCACAAACACAGCTAATTCAAACTCCTCACGCACACATACAATGCCTTGCACAACACAGTACCAGTATACCTTAACAGCTGAATACATTTCCATCAGCCATCCAGACACCTGAGCTAAGCCTCACTTTCACTTGCACACACTCGCTGAATTCACATAAGCAAAGCAGGAGGGCTTGCGTTCGCCTACATCGCACTGAAAACTTGGAACAAACTCCCACAGCACTTCAGAGAAGCCTCCTCACAAAGCTGAAGACCTGGCTATCTGAGAAAACATGTGCGAACTCCACACCTGCTCAAGTGCCTTGATAGCCTCACAGATGATTAGCGCGCTCTAAAAATCAGCATAACATAACAATATATAGCACTTGTTGCCACTCTGACCCGGTTTCAGCTACACAAATGCTTACAAGCAAGTGAGCAATACAAGCAACTGCCAACAAAGGGCATGAAATGGATTAAAAAAAGGCAACACTCTAAATAAAGGCAAGTGCCTGAGTAAGGCCACACAGACTACATTATGTTGCTCAAATACACTGCAGTTTACTACCAAAAGCATGAAGTAGAATCACAAGGAACTATGTTAGGACAAACTTATGAACTCTCTTCTGAAATCAAATGGACCACCTCTATTGTACTACAGTGATCAATACAGCAATAAGTTTCTGGCTCACCACAAACTCAAAACAAATGGGAAGACACATACGAACTACCCCAGAGCACTACAAGGCAGTATCAATGCCAGATTAATTCTGTTTAAGAAGCAAATAACTAGCGGTGGGTAAAACGATTTCTAAAACCTCCTACTTGGGCAAACTTGGGGGAATTCTGAACTTCACAAAGAACTAGGGGTTCCCTGAATTTTGATTGATTGGTTTGCGAGTTGCCGCTAGACGCTAGATGCTGCATGTGAGATTGCAAGCGGCGAGCGCAAGGAGGTGGAGAACACTGCGCTGCTCTCCGGTGCCTTTAAACTGCTGCTACCACCGCCAAACCCCTCAAGGGACTTGCGGTGCTCAGCCTAATTTTGCCGCGGGAGGCGGAGGCGGAGGCTTTCTGATTGCCTTGGCTCCCGCAAACTCGCAGCGACTCGAGGGCATCTTGTGCTTTGAGTGGAATCTGCCGGCTGCAGCTGGGGACTTGGAGCAGCCTGTGCCGCGGCGCGGGGATTGAGTCTGGTCCCTGGTCCCAGGTGCTGAGGAGCAGGAGAGGAGAGGAGCCGGGAGGAGCTGGGAGCCGGGAGCTGTATGTACAAGGTGAGGGGAGTGCCGCTCCTCTCTTCCCTAACTGCACTGCACCAATGTTGGAGTTGGGTGTTTGGTGAATTTGCTGGCACGCTACAAGTGTAGAGACATTGAGGTGTTGAGGGGCAAGCAGTGGACTTGGACCCTGTGATTACAACGGGACTGCGAGGACCAGCAGCCCCGTAATTCTGTGCAGCTGTGTGCTTCTTCCCCTGCCCCCACCTACTTTTACTTAATTGCCTATGTGGGACACGCGCGGGTGAAGCCCGGGCCAAGGGCGGGCCCGTTAGAGCCCGTTAGAGATCAGAGGAGGCCGGGCCAGGCCCCCCTTTTAACAACTATACTATACCTAGGAGGCTTCGTTGCAACGGATGGTAGGAGAAAGAGAGATATATTCTGCCATAATCTATCGACAAAGATGCTAGAAAATGAAAAAAAGGGGAGGAAGGTTCTTGGTGCTGGATATGTGACAGGTACATTGGACCAATTTATTACAAGAGCGTCTAATGTACTTGAACAGGAGATTGCCATAACTGAAAGGCGTCTCTCGTTGGATCCAGTATTTAACAAGCGCCCCTCCTTGAGGGGCCTCCTGAGTGTTTTATCTCCCACAAAAGAGACTCGACTGGTCCGACTGGCCCGCACTACTCCGCCACAAACAATAAGTTGTGGTGACTTGGATGTGCTGAATATTAATGCTAATTCGGTGGGGTCACAGGCTAATTTGATTCCTGTTAATAAAGACATTGGATCAGATTTGTCTATAGGTCCTGTGACTCGGGCTAAGGATATTTCAAAGACTAAACTGATAGCCCCAGAAAAGTCGTCTGGAGCAATCCTGAAGAGGAAATGTGGAGGTATTCATCGAAAGGGGAAGAATGGAAAGGTGTACAAATCTGAAAAAAGTAATAATGGGGCTATACTGGATTCTTCTGCCAATGAAGTAGCTCAGCATAATAATGTGGCGGCAGGTACATCAAAGGTGGGCGATGCTGACATGAGAACTTTCCAAACAGAGGACTTTAATTGGCAGAGGATCGAGGGTCTCACCACTTTGTCCATGCAGCCACTACTAGAACGACTAACATGCATTGAAAATAAGCTGGACAAAATTGTAGGAACAATGTTGTCAAATGTGGATATTACTAGGAATACTAGAGGAAATTTTGATAGGCCAAACGTTCCACTGAAGGAGCGATTCGTGGATGGTAGGGGGCCTGCTGGACCTATCTCTACTCAGAAAGCTCAAGTAATGGCCCCAAGTGTTGTAAGGAAAGTAGGGGTAAATTCTGACAATTCATCTGCACTAGAGCTTATAATCGTGGGGACACGAGAGAGGGACTGTGAGGAGAGGCCCCTGGGAGTTTTAAGCACTCAAAGAAAGCCAATATCTGGGCAGCAAATCCCGGGTAGGATGGTGGCCAAACCCATTCTTTCCCATTTGGACCTCCCGCCAGATTGTGCGCCGTATGTGGTAATACTGACGGGGGTGCCAGAATTGGATCAGGGGATGTCCGAAACACACGAACAACTTAAATGTAAAATAATTCACTGGCTAAATTCTAATAGACCCCTTCCGGGTGAAGTCTATAGCCAGATACTGTGCGTGAGGAGAGTCAACTGGGTAGGGAACCAACCTAAAAATGAAGTAGGTGATTGTGTTGTTGTAAATTTTAGGGACCCGAGAGCTGTAAGACATATATGTGCATGGCAGATGAGACCCATTGGCGTAACCATCAGGGCCTACAATTTAAATAATTTTTATTGCCCTTTTTATCAATTGTCCAACTGTAACCAACAAGAAGAGAATAGGGCTGGATACAACGGCTTACAATATATGGTGCCACTCAGTAATAGATTTAGTTGTCTAGACTGACTCCCATGTCCATTAATAAGTATGTTAGGTTAAAACAAACAACTAGTGGGGCTAAGGGAGGAGGGCTGCCTCTCCAAATTGCCCCACGTATTGAAGAGGGGCTGGCCTTGGATGGCTGGATAGCCAGGAATGATTCAGGGGATATTGCTAGGGTGAGTGGGGATGGCAATCAGGGGATGGGTGCAGATATTGGACCTCCTTATTTAACAACTCAGGCGGTTGCTAGAGGTACAGTATCCCCAATGTCTATGGGTAGGTTGACTGCCCATGACTGGAGGGGGCCTGGGAGATTACATTGGTGGAGGTAGAGGATGCCATGTTGAAATTAGCTCCAAAAAAGGCCCCTGGACTAGATAAGATACTGGGAGATCTATACCGTTCTGAACCGAAAATATGGGCTCCTTATTTGCGTGTTCTTTTAATGCCATACTGAATGGTATGGATCCCCCGGAAACATGGCGGGGAGCTGAAATAGTTCCTACTTTTAAAAAAGATTGCCCCCTTAAACCATCTAATTATAGGCCAATTAGCCTCATAGACGTGACGCAAAAATTGATCGGCTGAATCATTCAAAGTAGGATAAGAGAGTTGGATGGAGGATGGTGAGATTTTATCTCCGTTCCAGGCCGGTTTTAGACAGGGCATATCCACGGTGGTTCAGTTATTTAGACTGCAGGTCCTATATTGGAAAACTGTAAAGGTAGAGGGTGGCAGCCTCTACATGATCTTTGTTGACCTGCGGTCAGCATTTGACTTGGTGCCTAGAAACAAACTGTGGAGGGTACTACAAGAATTGGGTTTACCACGCAATCTTCTTAATGTTTTAATGAGACTCCATAGTGGCACTTACGCCCAGGTAAGGTGTGGGAAGAATGGGGAATTATCAGGCCGCTTCCCGGTCAATCAAGGGGTGCGCCAGGGTTGTGTCCTGGCTCCCACCCTTTTTAGCCTTTATATAAATGGACTGGTTGATCACCTTCTGGGAGCAATGAATATAGATGCCCCGAGGCTAGCCACTGGTCGGGTGCCCGCTTTGTTGTTCGCGGACGACACTTTGTTGTTGTCCAAGACTTCAACTGGCATCCAACGCATTCTTGATGGTTTTGCCGATTTTTGTGTTTCTAGGGGCTAGAGATAAATCTAGATAAAACCAAGTTCATGATCTTCAACCCGCCGATGCAGACACGCCCGAATCCTGTCCTAGATGGAACCCCACTGGAGAGAGTGAAGTCCTTTGAATATCTGGGTATCACCTTGGGAGAACACTTCGAATGGGATTCGCAGTTGGCCAAGGCTGCACTCAAGCTAACAAAGGTGGTGGGGGGGATCCAGAAGCTACATAGAGAGTCCGAATTTAAGCCTGCGGCTCCAGTAACTATTGAGGAGGTTATGCCTTTACGCCCGCTATTATATTGGAAAAGATTGTGATCCGTACCTGAGCTCGCTTGCTATAGAAACGAATTTAGGGAAGTTTGGGATGCACTGAGAAACAGGAATATCAGGTGGCTGGCCCACATTAAGTTAATTAGCTGCAGGCTAGGCCTATCTGAGCTTTGGGTATCTCCGGAAGTTGCCTCTCCGGAGATATCGAAAGCTGACCTGAGTCGCTGTTATAAGAATTATAATTTAGCATCCCTGCATGTGAGTTCTGATAGGGGCAGATTGACTACTGAGTTCCTCCAGATTAAAGTAGAGTATAAAAGAGAGGCATTCCTAGACCTAATATTCCCTGCACTAGCACGAAAATTGTATATGCAACTTAGACTAGGTACTCTCCCGCTTAGAGTGCTTTCTAGCAAGTGGGATAAAACTACGAGCAAGGAGTGCCCTGACTGTGGTTCTCATTTGGATAACGAAATTCATGTTTTCTTTATTTGCCCAGCATATCAGGGTCCACGCAAGCACTGGCTAATTCCAATCTGTAGAAACTTAGGGTTTCGCCAGTGTGCACATGCACTTAGGGTGTTAAAAAAGGATACCCACCCCCCCATAATTTTTGCTGTCTCCCGCTTTTTTAATGCAATGTGGCACATAAGGAGGAAATTGATTACTGAACCCAGTGCTGTACACGAGTTTCTTGCTCTAAATTAATATAACGCTTGATAATGAATTTCAAGTTTAATCATTGTTTTAATCGACATATAGTATTGTATGTATATGTAAAGTTCGTATATGTAACGTATTTTAAATGCTATTTTTATTCATTAATTGAAATTTTCTATTACATGTTTTTTATGAACTTTTATGGTCCTTGGTGGCCGAAATAAAGTTATCGAACGATATGCTGGTTTAGTTTCAGCTTGTCTGTCTATGTATTTTCCTGTAGACAGATGTGCCGCCTAATATGGACACAATGACACCACACCAATAAAAACACAGGTCAAAATTAAAAGAGGAGCATGCAAAAATTCCAAGACTATGGCTCTATTGATAAGGAAGAGTAGACAGGTTAAAAAGGCAAAGGATCAATTTCTTTCTTATGGCAGATGAATAGGGAGCATGGGAGCAATCACTCCCCTTCACATGTGATTTTAGAGATGCTCAGAGATTGGAAGGGTGAGAATAAAGGACCAAATACCTACTCCATGCTAGCCATGCCCACACAAATATGCTTAGTTTACTACAAATCTTGACCACTAGCTGAGGAGAACGGAGGCATCTCAAAAGGCATCTTGATATATCACTCCAATTGGTTAAATGGTATAAAATCAAGATCACAATTCCCAGAGCTGAATAGATTGCCAGATGAAAGCCCAGGACTAGAAGCGCTATTTGAGAATTGCAAAACGGGATGTATTTAAAAATTTGCACATATTTTGCGAATTCTTAATATTCCTTAATTGCGATTAGCAAATTGCGAAATCGCAAATAAGGAATACCTTCCCATTAATTCCTATGGGCCAGGAGGCCCATAGGAATGAATGGGAAGTAATTCTCAAATTGCGAATTGCAATTTGCTAATCGCAAATTGAGAATAATTTCAAAGGTGCAAGGGTGTCATGATGACACCCTGATGCACCCCTGAAATGAACATGTGTGCGCATATGGCGCACATACATGCCCTATGGGTATGTATGTGTGCCACATGGCACTTTGAAAAATGCCAAAAATTTCATTTTTCAAAGAAATCGCAAATTACCACCAACTTGAAGTTGGTGGTAATTTGTGATTTCTTAAGGAGAATTCGCACAACTTAGGTGCGTGTTACATAGCATTTAAGGAATCGCAATTTGCGATTCCTTAAATGCTTACGCAAAAATAAGGAATCGCAAAATTAGTGATTCCTTAAGAATGCGATGCGAAAATGTCACATATATCGCGTTTTGCGATTTTGTATTCGCAAACGCTGTTTTTTTGCGATTCGCAGCGTTTGCGAATTCAAAATCATTTGATACATATGCCCCTTGATCTCTTAATAACAAGAAACCATGTCTATTTGGTTAGGCTCATTAGTTTAGTCTATCACACAAACAAAAACTACTAATATTGTGGACATCATAAGATGGCCACAAGAGATCCTCGTTAGTTGGGAATTGAGAGGTGAACATATGAAAATATCTGTTGTGTTTTCACAGCCTCCTAAAAAAAATCGCATTTTCCAAATTTTGTGGGCAGTTTTGTAAAAAATTGGGGCCTTTTTACAAAACTGCCGATTTTGATAATTCTTTGCAAATCGCGAAATCCTCGAGGGTCTGATTAGAACATTGTAATGTTGGGATCTCTGTATTTTATTTTACAACATTCTACCCTTAGTGGGTGAAATGATCTAGTAGCCTTATAGACCTTCTGCCTATGGCTTTTCAAGTTGTTAAAAGCCCTCTCCCTCATTTTAGGCCCTCGCCTGTGGTTCGGACCTATATCTCCGGTTCAGGGCCTTTAACAACCAGTAATACCCTTGACTGTGGACTATATTATAGACATAATAATGATAATACTAATAATACCTTTGTAATATCAGCACTGATTATTTTATAGATTTTAATTCTTGTAATAATTAATGAAGACGATTCTAATAATGATGATGGTGATAATGATGATGGTGATAATGTTGATGATGATGGCAATGACAATGTTGATGATGATGGTAAGGATTTTAAATTGCATTCATTAGGTATTTGCAACAATTAAATTGTGTCTAAGCACCCCCTAACTTAATGCTGCCAGAGCAGAAGCAAGATGAGAATAGTTTTCATTTACAGTTAAGCTATTTGTGGCTTTGGTCTAGTCTTCTAAATTTGTCTTATCATCACTAAAACCCAAAATATCCCATTTCTTTACCTTTACCTGTTATAGCCAATAGTACGTTTGCAGGTGGTTTGGGTCAGGTGTTCCCCCATTGACCAACTGAGGATTGAAGAATCCATTTTGGGTTGCAAAGTATAATCTTATCTGGAAGAAGTTGCAGGGATGAGCACATCATGTACTTAGATAAAACTCAAAGGCACTTAAATTAAACCCTTACTTTTCCCGTCACTGTTCTTTTTAGCGCTGTTGCAAAAGGGTCCCACTTATTTTGCTTGCCTGCCAAAGAGCTTTCGTTAGTGTGGTGTCTAATGGAATTCCCATAATTTACCATTCCATTAAACACACCCCTTAAATGATGGTCCAGCAGGATTGGTGTCATACAGCTGAGGTTTGGTCCTGACCAAAGAAGTCACTGCTTTATTGCTATTTATCAATGGCAAGTGCAGTTCCATTAAGATTTGACTGGCATCTAGAACATTTTGTTTTCTACATCCCCCTATTCTTAAATGTATCTGAGTATCATCAGCATAGGGCACGATTTTTAGTTTGCCTTTCCTTAAGACACCCATTGGGGTTTGAGATCTGTATTAAAGAGGCAAGGAGAGTCGCACTCCCTGTGGAACCCTACAAATAATTATGGATACTGGATTCCCCAATGTTTGGATTTCTACGTACTGTTGTATTACTTTTAGAAATGTGAAATACCAACCTCCAGCAAGATGACACACCCCGCTGTCATTTTTCAAATCATGACCATGAGCTCATGTATGGACTTTATGGAGTGCGAACAGCTACCAAGGAACAGATCATTGTAAAAAAAGGGATTGAAGGGATTTGAAAGATAGGTGGCAAAAACATTGCTCTGGTGCTCAGCTTTCCTCTAATCAGTTTAATGTGTATTATGTCAAAATATGGTTGCCTATATGCAAAGTAGTTTTATTTAGTTTTGTATTTTTTGTTTTTCTGTTTTTTGCATTTCTCTAGTGCTTCACCAGCACTGACATAGACCCATAGCACAATACAATCCTTGCCTAATTTGTTGAAAGGCATGGTTTGTGTACATTGTTAACAACTGTAAGGTTGCTGTGTGACTTCTGCAGGGCCTAAGGGGTGCTCTGTGCTTGCTGCAGTAAATGTAGTGCTGTGTGCATATATCATAGAGATGGGTACGGTTGTTTGGGTCACTTAGGGAAAAACACTTAAAGCAAGGAGGTAGCATTGTAAAAACAATTTATGATACACAATTTTGGGTGATAAATTATTTGTGTAGATTCATGCTTTTTATGCTGGCTATTGTTGTAACAGATGAATTAATGACATTGCACTTAATTATATTGTTTAGAAGTATGAAAAATAATGTCATATAGTCGTGCCACATTTTTGTGTGAGACACCATTTTTTTTTTAATGGATGCATTTCTTTGGTGTTCTGCACATCTTGGTTCTGGTCATCCCCCTCACAAACCGTGACGCATTGCAAGTCTTCTCTTCTCACAGTTTATGCAGATCGCAGTGTACAATGACGCACAAAGTAACTGTTTTAGAAAGCGCGTGTTGTGAATGAAACTTTCCATTGTGATCCTTATGCATCATTTTGAAGGACTTCCACTGGAAGGTCTGATATAGGCCTGTAGAAGACAATTATTGTATGAGCCATTGTTTGAGAATGTTTCATATTGTATTTTAGATCTCCGGACTGCAGCTGCTGGGAAAGCAAACGGAAGAATAATTTTACCTTAAGAAATGGGCTAGTGCTAAGGGTTTTAACTATTACAATTTTGCTTTTGATTTGTTTACTGTTAGCTGACCATAATCAGGTCATAATCATGTCTTGCTGAATCTGTAGTTTTGCTAATCGTTTATGCATATAATATGTATAATAACTCCTGAATTTGGAGGTTCAGGTGTGACTTCTTCCTTAGAATGCTGTAAGTACTCTTAATGAGTTTTGAATTTTGAGAGATTTAATTGCTTAAAGAGGGATTAATATAATGATTTCTGATGTGCTCTGAATCTGGGTCTTCATGACATTCAATACATTTTTCTGTATCGCTTATATTAAAGATTTCTGTAACAATCTTGAAAGTATTATTTTCTATGATCTAGAACTCAATTATTAAGTACTCCGAGTTACTATTTGATTATTTGATTATTACTCTGCTAATTTGTTGGGTTTAATGTGTGGAGGGTGGTGTCTCTTGCCTCAAGATCAACAAGTTTCCAGACCCAAACTGTCAGAGGCAAAACAAGGGGTGACCAGATGATTGGGGTTCATTCAATTATTGGTGTTCGGCTCCTACAGCATCACCATTATCTTCAAAGAGTCTATAAATTGCCAAATAATTCCTCTCAATGAATAAGCATATTTGTCTATCCCAATAAAATACCAGAAACACCTATATCATCTGCCACCCAGCTAACTTTAATCCAAGATCATTGATCAGCTCACTGAACAGAAATATAGCAAAATGTTTTCGTCCAATAACATAATTCTTTGAGACTTTATTATCAGCTTCAGTGCTTCCTAATCCGAATCCAATATAATCATCATCACAAAAATTGCCACACTGCTCCCAATTCAAAACAAATGACCATTATGCTAGCTGAAGATCTGTAGAAATGTACCCACATCTCCGCTTGCCTTTTTCCAAGGTTGTCTGGAAGAAGCGTTATAAGGCAGTCAATCCCATGGGCATATTGCTTTTGAGCTTCAAGTAGTCTCATTGTATGAAACTGTCTTCTCGCTTGCAGCTAAAACACAGGTGCTTGATTCACAAAGGTGTATGAGTCACTGTAACCTACTCTTTTAGTACTTCTGACTTACTTATGAATTTAGGGAGTAAATTGGAAGTACTATTGGATTACTCCTGTTTTACATCTGCATTTCAGGGGTAGTCCTTGACTAAGTCACAAAATCTTTTGTAACCTGTCCCACTGTTTTATAAATTCAATCCAGTATTTTCTTGTTTCCAAAGCTGAACATGGGAATGTGCCATGAGAAATGTACATGTTCAAGAGAGTGAGAGCATTACATGGGAATTACATATACTGTAGAATCTGGTATCCTCACCACCTCCCTTATTATTATTATTAGTCAGATTTCTATTGCGCATGGCTGCCCCAGCGATGGGGCGTCCCAGCGCAGCCAAAGACCAAAGACCAGAACCTAGGAGAAAGAAATGCAGTGTTAACCAAGGAGGCCGGGGAAAGCCAAGTTTTTATGGCTTTACGGAAGGCCAGATGATTCTGGATTGCTCTAATGGGGGCAGGAAGCTTATTACAGAATTCTTATTGAACTCATATCTGATAATGATCTGGATATATATTCTGCAATTACCCACAAGAGCTAAACATTATAACCTTAATTTTCCTATATGTTTGGTTGAGTGGAGTGTTAACCCTGCTCAAGAAACAGCCACAATCCCTGTCAGGATGAACCACTAAAGTCATTAAATTAACCTGTGCTTAACTCTCAGGAAGCTTGGCACAAAGCAGTCAGGCTTAATTCAGAGGTAGTGCATAAAGTATTTATGCAGCACACAAACAGTGATAAATTCTAGTGAAAAGATAACACAAGAAAAATTCCACAATTTAGAAAATAGACTACATTTTAATTAATAATTTAACACCAAAACTGCAAAAACCCAATGAGTAGAATCAGAGCTATGAATGCTTAAAGTTTAAGGTAAAAACTAGTACCTAATAGATCAAAGTGCCAACTGCGGGCATCCAGTCTTGCGAGACCAGCTCAAAGTCGAAAATGATGGCCGACCGTGATGAAGAGTGAGTTAGATACAAAACGTGGATTGGGCCTGGTCGGCGCTTACCTTCGTACTTAAGAGAAATTTCAAAAAGAATGTTCTGATAAGGTAGAAATTGAGTGGACAAGGCTGCAGGTATTGTCTGAGAAGGAGGCGTTGTCTTAGAGGAGGCGCTGGCCAAAGGAGCGATGAAGATTTCCATGTTCGAACTTAATTTTTGGAAGTTGAAAATCTCCAGTGGGATGAGGCTGGAGGCTGTAGCCAATGAGGTCTCCATGATGTCAGATTCCCATCTGAAAAGATGGGATGAACAGGATTTGATTCTGTGGAGAAGAACGTAGTAGTTTTTAGCCAAGTTTCGGACTTTGGCTATCTGGGCACCCTTAGCTTCACTCACAAGGGTCCAGGGCTGGGAAGGTACAACTTTGAGAGTTGAGACTCACTCAAGCTGGGTCCATGTGCCGGTGTGCAAGATGGTTGGAGCCTTTTCTGTACCTGAAGCTCTAATCAGGAGGCCAGCCAACGAGCCCTTGAAGGCGTCCTGGAAGTCCTCGGTACAAGCAGTGGAATTGGGCACAAGCAGCAGGGCAGACCTCTGAGCGTTCAAGGCAGGCTTCAGGCAGCAGAGCAGTCGTTCCAGGTGTTGCAAAGCAGTACTCTGAAGTACACAGCAGCCCACAGGAGCAGGCAATCCTCTGAAAATCCATTCTCAGGTCCGGAAAGTGAAGAGAAGAGTGGATCTGAGAGTCCTATTTTTATATCTGGTGTCTTCTTTGAAGTAGGAGATGTTTCTAAAGAATTCCCTTTGATGTGCTTAATATTTGCTGCCTCCCTTGCCCTGGCTCCTGGCTGGCTACATGAACAATGAATAGTGACTAGTCCTTTATGTGAAGACATTGCACAGCCTATTGATTTGCAAATGGTTCTGTGCCCAGCTCTGCCACTCAACCTGCCAGTGACGGCCCATCCAGGCACACCTAATCCTTCCATTGTGTGACTGTCTAGGGAAAATAAACAAAGTCCAACTGCCACCTACACCCAGTCATATGACCAAGGAAGAGGCTGTAGCACTAAATAGTTAGGGCAGTAAAATGCCAACATTCTAAAAGTGCCATTTTCAAAATGGTGCTTTAACATCTGACTTAAACATTAAAAATGATTTTAAATTACAATTTTTCAGTCAACAAACATGAAATGTTCTCCTGTTCCCAATCAAAAGTTAGCACTTATTAGAAGTAACAAGGCAACCCAAAAAATAAGTAGAGAATTTTTCACTACCAGGACATGTAAAACTTAAAAGTACATGTCCACCCTTTTAATTACAAAGCACCCTCCCCTTTGGGCCATCTAGGGCCTACCTTAGGGGTGACTTATATGTAATAAAAGGGGGGTTTAAGGCTTAGTAAGGAGTTTATTTTACCACGTCAATTCGACAGTTTAAAACTGCACGTAGGCTGCAACAGCAGACCTGGGACATGTTATAAAAGGCTAGTTAAGTGGCTGGCAAAGTATGTGCTGCAGACCCACTAACGCAAAAGAAACAATTGATGGACAGAATGCTGGACAATGCAAACATTCACCCCCTGCCACAAGGATCTAGGTTTAATCCATCAATCTTTTGCTCACCACACCACTCCAGTTTGGACCCAGCCATATGCAAATCAGTCTTGACCCTGTTCCTTGTGGGAACAGTCCAGCCCGAACTGCCAAGCCAGATCCTCCCCGGACCCGAAACAAGCATCCTAGGACTGGTTTCTGGGCATCACCCTTCATCAGCCAGGCTAGCTTGAATCCAGTGGTGTAGTGAGCATGGGACCCATGTCTGGGCATACCCCTCCCACTTAGGGCCACATATGCAAAAGAAACAATCGATGGACGGAATGCTGGACAATGCAAACATTCAACCCCAGTCACAAGGATCTGGGTTTAATCCATCAATCTTTTGCTCACCCCACCACTCCAGTTTGGACCCAGCCATATGCAAATCAGTCTTGACCCTGTTCCTTGTGGGAACAGTCCAACCCGAACTGTTGAGCCAGGTCCTCCCTGGACCGGAAACAAGCATCCTAGGACCGGTTTCTGGGCATCACCCTTCATCACCCAGGCTAGCTTGAATCCAGTGGTGTATTGAGCACGGGACCCACATCTGGGAATACCCTTCCCACTTAGGGCCACATATGCAAAAGAAACAATCGATGGACGGAATGCTGGACAATGCAAACATTTACCCCCAGTCACAAGGATCTGGGTTTAGTCCATCAGTCTTTTGCCACTGGAATCAAGCTATCCTGGCTGAAGAGCGGTGAAACCCCGAAACCGATCCTAGGATGCTTGTTTCCAATCCAGGGAGGACCTGGCTTGGCAGTTCTGATGAGTACAGGCCCCAGCTAGGCCCGCAGAATACAAGGGTTCGCTCTCCTGTAACAAAAGCTAGAAGGAAGTTGGCACGGAAACTGCAAATACAAAGACAGAGTTTATTAACCCTTAAGGGTGGTCCTACAACCTATACAACACTCTTCAGTATTGCATAGAGTAGCACAAAGAACTTGCGTACGTGGTCCCCTTTTATACACAACAGAGGGGCTCATAAGTGGGTGGATACAACATAGAGCAAAATTCATTACCATTTATGGACATTTTCGATACAGGATCAATATATGGGCGGAGTTAACAATTTCCTGAGCCCGCGAAAACATGGTCAAACAAGGACTAACTGATAACAGATGTGGTCAAGTCTGGGCATGCGCCAGACGGACAAAGGAGCTATTTATAGACTGTTACTAGGCAGATTACAAGAACAACTAGCGAAAAGGTAGGACTCTTCTCGTGCAAAGCACGTGGAGACAAGACAATACAAAATGGAGTCCAGACTTTAGTCAACATAAGACAAGAAACATGTTTAAACTAGAGAGAATTCATGTCTTTAGTGAATGCTTAATCATATCGCTGTTTTAGTTTTCAACAGACGACCCTTTCAGCATTTACTGAAGACATTCGGCTTGTTAGGATAATCATCATATATGTCAATTTTCATCATCTCTTCCACCTCTTTGTTTAAATGTTTCTGATAGGTGACTTTGGCAATAGCTTTCTTATCAGGAATACAGAATGACACACATAAAGAACAGAGTAAAGGACCACACTGAACACAGATGCAACAGGAAAACAGAACTGCTACAATAATACAGAGACCAGTTAAAACTTTCCATCCCCATGTAGTAATCAATGCCCAAAACCATCCAGAAAAGGTCCAAGTGCCATTTTCTGTATGAATTTCAGCTGCGATTTTATGCAATTTATTAATAGCATTATAGACTTATGGCGTGTGGTCAGGAATAAATACACAACAGCTACTTCCGATAATCCTACATGCTCCACCTCTGTCTGCTAACATAACATCTAATACCATACGATTCTGTAACGCAACAATTCTAGTGATTTGCAATTCTTCCGTAAGATTCCCAAGAGCGACAGCGGCTTGATTCGTTACAGCCTCTACAACTCTTGTTAATCGTCGAACCTTCCTACTATTTAGAGCAGCTCCAACAAAGAAAAACAATCCTAAGTTAAAATCAACATACTGCTGTAAGCTAGTGTCAGTTTGGTCAACATCATCAATAGATAGAGTACGTTTATACCTATTTACAGTTACATTGTTCAATAACTTCAAATCTTTATGATAGGATGCAGGCGCTAAGAATACAGGGGGCAATAAGAACGCTACATAACATACTCCGGACCAGCCGGCTGGTAAGCGATAATAACCCTTATTCCCACATACGAAGTACGTATTATGGGAAGCTAAGAAAGTACTATTATTTAATCCATCTATATTCAAAACAATAATACAGTCACTAACACCAACAGGAATATGACCCACACTCTGAACACACAGGTCCGCTTGAGCTTGTGCCACTTGAATCACAAATTGTTCATTCCCAGCAGTGTCTCTGGTGTTCGTGAAGATATAGGGGATTGATTCATTGTCTGGTCGATATTCTTCCCACTCCCATATTGTCCTATTCGCTTGTGGATAGCCTTCTTTATCTTGATGACATTCCCTATTAAGTCTAAAAAGTAGTCGTCCCACTGTAGGTTTCCGAGTGGCAAAAAGCAAAGTGTACCATGCTCTACAAGAGCCATTATGGGAGAAAGGGAGAGGTATAAACGGCGTTCCTCCTTTCTTCTGATGAGCTGGCATCATACCACATATCCAACAGTTCGTAGCATTTGTAGCAACATGGGTATGATGCAACATCTGGATCAAAGTATTATTCAAATGAGACTGACGATGCTTCAATTCTTGATACGGAAGGGTATAAAAGTAGTGCTCCTCAGGCACTGGAGTAGTCAAAACAAGTAACTCACGGGCAGGAGTCACATCCTCAACAAACCACGTGGTTATACCAACAATGGCTAAAATGATAATAAAGCTTGTCACACAAAAAATCTTCTTCTTCTCCATTTTATAGTAAAAGTCAATATCTTCCTGAAACTAAAAGGTTGTCAGAACTCTTCCCCTTAGGCAGCCGTTGATTTCTTCACCAGCGGGCCAAGACGGGTGTCACTACACTAATGCAGGGCTGATCCCCCCCCCTTGCCTCATTGGCTCTCCGTTTCACTAACCTAAGGGCCGTTCTGACAACGTGTCCTGATACAGAAAAGAAATCACTTCCTCGGTCTGAGATGATATCTTCCTCCTCCAGGAATTGCTTGGTCCAGGAAGAGCTCCTCAGTGTCGTTCGGTTCCACAACACGGCCTTTCTCTGCAGTCAGGATTTCTCGATGGTCGGTCAATACAGCAGGCTCCACTAATCCAGGCGGCACTTTACGACAGTGCAAGGAGTGGATCCAGTTCTTCCGATTGGAGACTCGCACAGCTGTCCTTGTTGCGAGCAAGACGTGCTCAGGACCAACCCATCTCGGCTCCAAACTGTTCGTCCTTTCAAACACCTTGATCATAACATGGTCTCCAGGCTGGAGGTTATGTCCTTCACCTGTGGACCGATCAGGGAGCGCTTCTCGAACCTGTTGATGAATAGAAACCAAATTATCCGTTAACTGTGCCAGATAATCATTCATCATTACAAAAGGTACATCATACACTGACTTCGGTTTCGGTGGACCCCAAATATTCATTGGGCGTCCAAACACGATCTCGTAGGGTGTGAGACCGGTCCGAGAATGCGGTATCGATCTAATTGACAACAATGCCAGCGGTAAAGCATCTGGCCAAGTCAAAGAAGTCGAAGCTTGGTTCTTAGCGATCTTAAGCTTCAAAGTACCGTTATATTTCTCAACCAATCCCGCAGACTGAGGGTGAAACACTGCATGGAATTTTTGGGTAATTTCCAGTCCTTTCAGGACATACTTGATAACGTCTGCTATAAAATGAGGTCCGTTATCACTCCACAACAATCTACAAACACCATATCGAGTGAAGAACTCCTTCAATAGCATCTTGGCTGTAGTCATTGCAGTATTGTCTTTCGTAGGGTATGCCTCAACCCATTTGCTGAAGACACAACCCACTACTAGAACATACTTCAAATTATTACAGCGCTCAAGCTGAATGTAATCCATTTGCAAAACCTCAAAGGGTGCAGTAGGTGTTGCAAATCCTCCTGCTGGAGTTCGTGTACCCTTTCCTGGGTTATACCTCAGGCAAATCATGCAAGTCTGCACTACCCTCTTTGCCGTACTAGCGATCTCCGGATGCTCCCAAACTCGTGTGAGTAATTTGACAATTGCGGAAGCTCCGACATGCGCTAGTCCATGTGCCATCTGAACCATAGGTTGTACGAAAGCTGTGGGTAACTTCCATTTATCCATCTGCTTATTTCTCCAACACCCTTCATCATCTAATTCTCCATCATTGGACCATTTCTCCCGTTCCTTATCGGAAGCGGTCCTCTGTATCTCCAGCACTTCTCTCCTAGCATCGTGCCATCTTTCTGCCTGTGACTTCACAACATACATTGTAGTAGAGTCAGGCTGCATCGCAGTCTCTCGTGCCACCCGGTCTGCCAAAGCATTCCCTTCTCCAATTTTATCAACCACCTTCTTATGGGCACTACATTTAACTATAGCGATCTTCTTTGGATATGTTAATGCAGTCAAAAGGTTATGAACTAACTCTCCATACATTATCTGTGCTCCATGTGACGTTAGAAACCCTCTCTCCTTCCAGAGTAGGCCGAAATCGTGCGCTACTCCGAAGGCATTGCGGCTATCTGTATAAACATTCACACACAATCCTGTACTGAGCTCACATGCTCGTGTTAATGCTATCAGTTCCGCTGCCTGAGCTGATTTCTGCGGTATGCGTGCTGTCTCCACTATTGTTTGTAATGTGGTAATTGCATACGCTGCTGAAGTCGTACCATCTGGTAGCTTCAGGCATGATCCGTCCACCCACAGTTCTCCATCTACATCTGTAAAGGGCGTATCCTGGAGATCAATACGACCCTTTGTCTGTTCCTCAGTCACAAGAATACAGTCGTGTGATTTCCGTGCTTCAGACTGAGTTTCCAGGAACGGCAACAATGTGGCTGGATTTAACGTTGCACACCAATTTAACGTAATATGAGGAGCCAAAAGCGTCAACTCATATCCCATTAAACGAGCACTGGTCAAATGCTGCATCTTTGTCTGATTAAGCAGGGCATCAACAGCATGGGGGACTAATACCAACAACTTATGAGATAACACAATTCCTTCGCTTTGGCGTATTGACACAGCTGTCGCCGCAACCGAGCGAAAACAACCAGGCAATGCTCGGGCAACAGGATCAAGTACAGCCGAAAAATATGCACAAGGGCGCTGCTTGTCGCCGTGCATCTGCACTAAAACTGATAATGCACATCCATCTTTCTCATGTACATACAGTGTAAAAGGCTTCGTATAATCAGGGGTACCTAACACTGGTGCTGAACAAAGGGCTTGTCGCAATTGCTGAAAGGCAATTTCACACTCATTTGACCAGGGAAGAGGAATTGGGGTATCTTTTGTCAAAAGTGCTAACAATGGCTTAGCTATGTGTGAAAACCCCAATATCCTTTGCCTACAGAAAGAAGCAAGACCCAAAAATGCACGCACATCCTTCTGTGTGGAAGGTACTGGCGTGTCCAAAATTGCTTGGATACGATCTGGTGTGAGTGCACGCCCCTCCTCAGACAAAAGGTGACCTAAATAAGTCACCTTTGGTCTACAGAATTGCTATTTCTTCCTCGACACTTTGTGATTGTGAGATGCCAAAAAGGAAAGCAAGGATAACGTACACTTCTCACACAGCTCAGGAGTGTCGGCCGCCAACAAGATGTCGTCGACATATTGTATAAGGGCGACACCATCAGGCAGAACAAAGGAATCCAATTGTCTTTTCAACGCTTGACTGTAAATACTAGGACTCTCTGTATAACCCTGAGGGACTCTACAAAATCTATAAGACCGATTATTCAAAGTGAAGCCAAAAAGGTATCGGCTATCAGGATAAATAGGAATCGAGAAGAAAGCATTTTTCAAATCGATAACTGAAAATGTGGTCGCCGTTGGTGGGACCAGAGTAAGTAACGTTGTGATATCAGAAACCACTGGATACTGAGGTATCACTATCTTATTCACCTCCCTTAAGTCAAAATAAAACGATAAACCCTAGTATCGGTATCTTTCTTCAAAATGGGTAAAATAGGACTGTTGCAGACGTTGTAGGGAACTTCCTCCACTACTCCCACCTTAATCAAATCCTGCACAATCTGTATGAGTGCCTCCTCCCCCTCCTGGGAAATACGATACTGAGGGAGGCGTGGTAACACCGCACCCTCCTGGACACTAATGTGGACAGGCGGAATCACCATCTGTCCCACATCAGTATCCGAAGTGGCCCACAAAGTACGAGGGAGAGAAGCTAATACAGTATCCTCTGCAACCACACACATCCGTTCTGGCATAGGGTGATTATCGTTTAATATCACACGTACTCCAGTAGGGGAGCAGCGGATCGTAGCTCTGAAGTGCTTAAGCATATCAAGACCCATAATGTTGTCAGGCGTGTTCGGAGCAAGCAAAAACGGACAAGGCGCAGAAAGTTGTTCAACACGAAATGCAAGCGGTCGGGATAGAGGGCTTCGAGAGAGTGTACCATCAAACCCTACCGATGTAACCATTAAGCCAGATGGGGGAGCCCTCGGAACCAATTGTTTGGACAGCGCACTGCGAGTAGCTCCTGTATCAACTAGGAACTGATCAGTAGAACCCAGAACATTTGCTGAAACATAAGGACCCCTCTGATCAACCGGCACTTCAACTGATTCCAACCCCCATCCAACGCAATCCTACGCATGCTGGGAATCATGGTACCCAGAACTGTCATTCCCAGACATTTGATACTGATTTTGCCGATCAAATACATTAGGTCTATCTCGTTGCTGCACGTTAGGCTCAAAGCGAGCACGATCATTGGAATTCCCTCTGAAATTCGAAAAGCCCCCTCTACCTCTCGACGGTCCCTGACCACGTCCCTGACGGGGTGCATATAGTACCGGACAATCCCTGGCCCAATGACCCAACTGTTTACAATACGCACATTGATTTCTATTAACATCTGACCGACCCGAAGGGGGACCATAGAATCCTCCTCTACCTCTTTCAACACCCCGACGAGGCGGACCATACACTTGTGCTAACATCACCTTAGTTTTCAAATCTTTCGATTTCTTCTCCTCATTCCCCTTCGCTTCTTGTTCCTGACGCTCATAATACCGAGCCATAGTCAGGAGGGATGCCGGAGACGAGGTGGACCAAGAACTTTCACTCGCCTTTAATCGAGCTGCTATTCCCGGTAATAAATTCGCCACATATTTATCGACAAAAAGATGTCGACCCGTATCATCCGTAAGTGACTGACCACTGAAATCATGAAGTGTTTCCTCAAAGCGCGTAAAGAAGTCTGAAACTGATTCATCAACCTTCTGTTTACACGAGGCTAACATATTCCAGTCAATCTTTTTAGGGGGAATAATCGTTTTCAACTTGGTCAAGATAGCAGCAGGAAGATCTAAAATAAGCTGGGGCGGTTTTTGCGCGGGTTTCCTCTCCCTATCCTCATCCTCAATCTCAGACCACTTAGCCTTAAAAGCGGCTTGATCATCCACCTTCCGCACAGATCGCCACATATCCGGTGGTAAAATGAGCCCAAAGAACAAATCTATATCTGCTAAAGTCATAGTACAAGAATTCAAGGCCCCTTCGACCTCTTCATAAAAGGCCGCTGGATTCTTGCGGGGGTCAGGCAATGCATTCTTTAATGCCATAACATCAGTCCTATGCCAGGGAGTATAAACCCAGTTATACACAAAATATCCCCTAGCATCGGGGGAAGACATGTCTGGACTAGTTCCTGCTCCTTTAGGAGGAACATACAAAGGTGCCGCCTCTCGCATCGGTTTAGCATGCACTAGTTCGCTCTTATCTGAATGGGAGGTAGACGATTGTTTCCCCCCGGCGTGTGAATCCGATTGCTCCTTCTCCCCTGTCTTTTGGCACGCTTTCTCTTTAAGTTCAAGCATCGCGTCCCGCAATGTAAACAGCCGTCGAACCGCATCGGGTACCTTGGAGGGAGAAAAGACACCGTTACGTAATGCTTTAGAATCTGATACTACATCATCAGGCTCAAAAACATCAGAATATTTCCAAAAAGCAGTAATTACTTCCTCAGAAAAAGCTTCAGCAAAATACAACTTCTCTCTATCCTGCCAACTTTCCAAAAATTCCAATAATTCAGTAAGAGATAGCTTGCCTTTAAGCACACGAAAAGAAATTTTCCGAAGCTCACCCATACGATCAGTTGATAACATGGACCGCGTGTCTACCTTATCCGAAACCGATTCAGAATCCTGTGACCTCGGGGCAGACGCACCAACATAAGGGGGCGGAGAGCGATCTAATAAATGAAAATCATCTTCAAGATTAGTAAGGACAGGATAAAGTGGCTGGCGGACAGCATATTGACCCGAGACTTGCCACCTACGCTCTTTCTCTTGTCTCTCCGCCAGTTCTCTTTCCTCCCGACGCTTCGCTTCCTGTGCTCTCACATGATCATTTTTCCGTTGCTTTTTATCAATCAGCGCTTTCTCACGTTTCTCTCGCTCACGCACTTCCTTCACCCATAACCGTACACATTCAAACATGTCTTGTCGAGCACGCCGTTTACACATACATTGTTCCACATACTCAATCTTACGCATATCAAACGATCCATACAAAGGCCATCGTAACTCAGGATCCTTTTTGGTGTATTTCCTCCACACTGTGCTGTACATTATAGAGGAAAGACCATGCTTCACATACATATCCCTATTAGGAGTCCCCTCTGGGGGGGCTGGAGCAGATTCCTCAAGATTTAACCGGTTTCCAAAACAGCAGCACCACTTACGGAGTGCGCTAAAAGCAGGCATGTTCAAAAATAATGCAAAATATGCAGTATTATCAAAAATGGCACTTAAACTTTGCGCCGTTCAAATTTAAACAACTCCGGAGAAATGTCTCCACATTACCTGCCTATATGTTTTGCAACGCATATATTCTCACAGTAATCAATACAAAATATGACCGGTCATCACAAATCAAACTCAAATAGCCAACCCAGGCTTCAAAACTCGGAGCAAGTACCGTACAACGGTTCTTACCAATCAAGAGTGTCCAGATTCCAACTGCCAAGTTCCAAAATTCGCCCAAACGGCTGTCACACGACAAACCGACAGAAGAGGTCTCAGTCGAGGACCGGCGCCACCCAGATGGTCAGCTCGGAAGGGAAGGAAGAAACCTCGGGATGCCAGGACTAAAAGACGCCGCTGGCAGTGATCACATCCCCGGCCAAATTCCTCACCTTCATCACGACCAGTCCTTCGAGCATCCGAGTCGCCGATGAGCCCCACGTGACGGGCGCCAATTGATGAGTACAGGCCCCAGCTAGGCCCGCAGAATACAAGGGTTCGCTCTCCTGTAACAAAAGCTAGAAGGAAGTTGGCACGGAAACTGCAAATACAAAGACAGAGTTTATTAACCCTTAAGGGTGGTCCTACAACCTATACAACACTCTTCAGTATTGCATAGAGTAGCACAAAGAACTTGCGTACGTGGTCCCCTTTTATACACAACAGAGGGGCTCATAAGTGGGTGGATACAACATAGAGCAAAATTCATTACCATTTATGGACATTTTCGATACAGGATCAATATATGGGCGGAGTTAACAATTTCCTGAGCCCGCGAAAACATGGTCAAACAAGGACTAACTGATAACAGATGTGGTCAAGTCTGGGCATGCGCCAGACGGACAAAGGAGCTATTTATAGACTGTTACTAGGCAGATTACAAGAACAACTAGCGAAAAGGTAGGACTCTTCTCGTGCAAAGCACGTGGAGACAAGACAATTCAAAATGGAGTCCAGACTTTAGTCAACATAAGACAAGAAACATGTTTAAACTAGAGAGAATTCATGTCTTTAGTGAATGCTTAATCATATCGCTGTTTTAGTTTTCAACAGTTCGGGCTGGACTGTTCCCATGAGGCACAGGGTCAAGACTGATATGCATATGGCTGGGTTCAAATGGAATGGCATGGTGAGCAAAAAAACGACGGATTTAGGCCCAGATCTTGGTACTGGGGTGAATGTATGACATTGTTCTGCATTCTGTCCATCAACTGTTGTTTTTGCAGACCCACTAACAGCATTTAATTTACAGGCCCTGAGTATATGGCATACCACTTTACTAGGGACTTATATATAAATAAAAAATGTCAATCAGGTGTATGCCAATTTTTGCATGTTTTAGAGAGTGAGGACAAGAACTTTAGCACTGGTTAGCAGGGGTACATTGCACAGAGTCCTATGACCAACAATAACAAATACAGCAAAATAGGAGGTTGAAGGCAAAACATTTGGGTAAAAACCACCCTAAGGCTGACAGGTTGAACACTATATTTGTAATAACCTCTCTTCATGATCAGCATAGCTGTGGTTGGTGCTAACTTGTAACAATGCAGGCTTACATTTCTGGTCTGTGTACAATGAATATTTAAGGGACTTTAAATGAAAATCATGGACATTTGTAGTGCCTTTACCTTGGTCAGTGGGAAACAGGAAACACTTCCTTTAACTCTCACTCTTGTGCATGAATAACGATAACACAGTTAGTATATTTCCATGAGGACATGTTGCTGCAGGGCATACCCACATCTACTTACAAAACTACTGTTCTGCATCAATCCAAGCAAACATGATAACCTATATTTAAGAAATACATGAACGCTAATTTTCTTCCATTCTACCCTTACCACTCACACAGGAAAACAGCCTTTACCATGCAGCAGGAACCACGCTGTGCCTGTACAACGCTGTCAATACAACAAAAGTGTTGTTACCACTTGTTCCTTTACCATGCATGTTGTAACAGCGACTTGTTTTAGGGGACATGTTGTTGGACTGGTGTTGGATTTTAGGTCCAACACCTTCCCTACTGTTGCTCAGACTGTACTTGGAATAGTAAATTATACTTTCCATAGTCGAGCACCTCCCTAAGGCAAGTCATTGTAAAGAGTTTAATGGTAAAGCAACCTATGGTAATGACACGTTCATTGTGTTGCCCTCATTGTAAAGGCATGAATGGTAAACACATGTGTGGTTCCATCATACAACCCTCACACAAGCACAAGTGAGGAATGGCTACTGAACTCTTCCTTCACTGTGGGTAGATCTTCTATTGCGTTTTTTATGGTACCTTTTAAAAACTGAACTACAGAGTCAATAACAAGTACATTTGAGCAGATGTGATATCAGCCCCTCCTAAGTCATGTAAGACTACCTGAGGGATTAACTAACTTTCAGGAAAGTGTGGGGCGACTGCTAATGGCAGTTGGACAATACTTTGAACACATCCAAGCACGTTGGCTGGGGGTGAGGTTACTGATTCACCCAGAAAAGGGACAATACCAGGAGCAATAAATTGACAAGGACAGGCATGTGATTTCAAATATCTAATGGAACATATGGAGCAAGTGTCAAAACCAAAAACTGACCTCTAACTAATGGCACTGCAGGAGTGATGTTAATACCACACATCCTCTCGATCTCTTGATCACAACAGTTTCAAGGTTATAACAACTTGTGGCTCGGAATGGAGAATAATTCAGATAGAGATTTTGAATAGTGTCTGAAGTCATCTGTATTTGAAAATGGCAACTGCATCATAATGCACCATACTATTGAACCCTCTGAACCACATCTTCCAAAAGAACATACCATACAGAAGCACATCTATGCTACAACAAGTGTATCAGTAGGTATGCTCTGTTTTACACACTTATGAGTTGACAACAAGTGTTGGGCGACATTTGAGCATAATGTCAAGTGCTTGTTCCAGATTTCCACAGTTTAAATACAAGTGCCTCATTTATGAGAAGTGGCTCATCACAGCGTGAAATCAGCGATGCAACACTTTTCAGTGCGCCTTCCTTGAGACACCAATGATGCATCAGTATTACTGACATATCTGCCGGTGCAAGCGCATTGCTGGAGTTGTGTCGGAAGTGTGACGTAACTCCAGCAATGTTCCTTTCACATGGGGCAAGCCCCATGTGAAAGGGTCTGCGTCACCCTTATGCCTGCCATGAGGCAGGTGTAAGGTTTTGACGCATTGATGTCCTAGAAGTGGCGCAGCAAAATCTCATAGACTTCACTGCACCACTCCTGTGACCTTTTCTTGTGGGGGAACGCGCACTCTGCATACATTATACCTGACACAGGTATAATGTAGCGAAGGGGTTTATGAAATGACGCATCTGCCTAGATGCGTCACTTCGTAAATATGTTGCAGCATGGCGCATTATTTATGCCGCCGCTGCATCACTAAAAGTGACGCCACAGCGGCGCAAAAGTGACGCAGGCCTTCTTAAATAAGGCCCTGAAGGTGTGCTCAAGATGGCTGCCCCTCATATGAGACTCATTGTACTCCTTCCTGGATGAATTGGTGTTCTTGCAGCAGTATTTTTTAATATCCCGAAACGTTTATAATTCTCCACACAAGGTGCCATTGCCATTGGAGCCTTGCCTGTCTCCCTGCTGTTGTTGCAGATGTCCTATCAGCGGCATGCTGACATTGGTGTAGGGAAGACGAGTGTAACAAGGATCCCCCAAAAAAATCATCGAGTAAAATGCACTATGCCATAAAATAGAACTGAAAACAAAGATGCCGTGAAAATAAGTATAATCTTAAATTAATTCACTACAAAAAATAGTTAATATGCAGTAGGTCACTTGGCAACTTCTCCAGATATATAACCAAATCTGTGAGATTTTGGCATACGAGATAGAGGCTAATGAACATTGTGAAAGGGAAATGGGTGGGGGTTACAAAAAGAAAGACTCAACGAATTGTTTATTAAATCAGTTATTTGCAATCGTCACAACAAATACAGCCAGACTAAAATAAATTAGATAGTACAAAATTACAATCGATTTAAAAACAATAAAATTAGAGCTAATGAAAATCGGTATGACAAACAGGCTCAGTTAATTCTACTTCAAATTCAAGCCCAGGCTTTAAAGCTGGCAGTCCCACAGATTCAGCCTGAAGCATAATATCCCACCTTGAGACGAGCGCATCAATGAGTGGCATCTCAGCCCAAGTGCTTACCTTAGCTACTGGTTTTCAGAGATTTCATTTGATTAAACATCATGTTTATCTATTTTCCAAACCGGGCAAGATCTCTTGAGTCACTCCTGTTAAAAATAAAGGTTAAGGCTTCCTTCCAGGGGGAGACGCTATTTTTTCGAGATATCAGTTTGAGTAAAGTGCATTGTGGCTCTAAAAAAATCAGGGGAGCAGCCGTGGACGTCAATTCGACAAAATGCTAGAGGTAGCGGAAATGACATCATTCCAACAGTTAGCTGCAAATGAATGACATCACAGGTAGTGGCATCACAGGAAGGGACCTCACATGACCTTTTGATGCTGATGATATTAGAGAAAGTGTTGTCACTTGATTTTATACATACTGGCTTTGAGGTTATGACAGCTGCATTCCAAATACCAACAATAAACGAACGAGTAAACATTTAATGTAAGATTTATAAAATAATGCACATTTCTAGAGCAGTTACAAACCTATTTTTGTACCACAAATATATATTCACATAGTGCTGTGATATGCTGTGAATGAGGCCATTATATACCAGGAGTGATGCCTTGATATGTCAGGTTTGTAGAAGCCGACTACCCAGATCCAGCCAGCATTGACACATCCTCACATGCCTATGCACAGGCCCATATGCCAAGACACAACTGAAAATGCCCACGCACAGCCAAAGGCCATACCCATCACCCAATGCCAAGGCTTAGTCTTCAGTTCCACACGGCCTCACATGAAAGGCTCAACCATCATTTTAAGCATCCATCGCATGAGCAAGAGCAGAACAGAGAAAGTCAGCCAAACGGCTGAGCATAAGTCGTGATGAATGAACCGATCAATAAGCACTTACAGAGCACATGGCTACCCATAGGCATCCCAGCGCTGAAAGTGTAGCACAGAGGTATCTCATTAGAGTGAGGATCATGTTACAAAGAGATGTTCTGGAACAGCCAGGTTTTAAGCATTTTCCGGAAGGGGACTAGCTGATTGGTCGAACGAAGTGACAGGGGGAGTGTGTTCCAAAGCTGGGCAACATTATATGAGAAAGAACGACCTCCATATCTTTCCCTTTTGATTCGAGGTACTGTGGCCAAGAATATATTAGCAGAGCTCAAGATTCTTCTAGGAAAATAGAAGGAGAACAAGGGGCTGGTGATTAGAGGTCCATTACCCCATAGTGTCTAGTGGACAATGCATAGAGATTTAGGGGCATGTTATCAAGGACGGCGTTAAAAATTATCGCCGGTTTAGCGGCAGAAAACTGCCACTAAAGTGGCGATAATGGACTTGAAATGCCGCAGAGAATTCCAATAGAAGTCCATGTTCTGGTGTGAACATGGGCTTCTATTGGAATTCTCCAGGGCATATTATCAAGCCCATTATCGCCGCTTTATCTGCAGTTTTCTGTCGCTAAACCGGCAATAATTTTAATGCCGTCCTTGATAATATGCCCCTTAATTGTTTCAGCCATGGAGGGCCAGTGTAGGGTATGCATAGCTTGACTGGCCAATTGAGTCCTGGGTATGTTAAGCAACAGACAGGCGGCACAATTGTATACTACCTCCCGTTTCCTTGTAGTTACATTTGGTGCTCCTAAATAGAGTGAGTTACCATAGTCCAGGCGGGAAAGAATTAGAGCCTGGACCATCAGTCTCCTAGCAGTAAACAGTAGAAGAGGAAGAATTTTGTGAAGTGTTCTAAGAAAGCCATAGCATGTAGCCACCAGCTTCACTGCTTGATGGTCGAATTTAAGGGATTTGTCTAGCCACATATGAAGGCTTTTGGTAGGTTTAGGGGAAGGGACAGGGTCAAGACAATTAGGTCAGTCCAGTCCCAGATCCAAGTTAAGGGTATTACCCAGCTACATAAGCTCAGTTTTGTCTCCATTGAACTTGAGACAAGAATATTCCATCCATTTTGCCACTTTCCCTAGACATAAATCAAGTGAGGATGAAGGGTATTCTGGTTTTGGTTCAAAGAAAAAACAAGTAGCGTGTCATCGGCATAAGTGACTATTGTGATCCCATAAGTTAGAACACTATCTGCGAGTGGTCTCATGTAAATATTTCATAAAGTTGAACTCAATGATGAGCCCTGAGGTACACTGCATTTTAGCAGCAGGGTGTCGGATGTGCTGCCTCCTTCAAAGAACTGGAAAGTCCTATCTTCCAGAAAGGACTGTAGCCAGAAAAGCACTCTTCCAGTGACTCCAGCACCAGCATTCACTATTCTTTTTATGAGGCTGCCATAATTTACCGTATCCAGTGCAGAGCTCAAGCCCAGTAGAATGATGGCGTTGATCCTCCTTGATCGAAAAGTTTTTTAGATTCCTAGACCATTG
Organism: Triturus cristatus; assembly: GCF_964204655.1. Classification (NCBI taxonomy): domain Eukaryota; kingdom Metazoa; phylum Chordata; class Amphibia; order Caudata; family Salamandridae; genus Triturus; species Triturus cristatus. The sequence goes on along the minus strand of NC_140582.1, from coordinate 440,236,213 downwards.
TCTGAAGGGCCGTTTCTATGCCATGGAGAGGTCGAAATCCAGTCTGGTTAGGGTGAAGTAATTTATGATTTTCTAACAATTGAGAGAGTCAGGTTGGCATGTTTTTTGAGTATTATACTTATCCCTGGAAGTAGGGAGATAGAACGGGGGTTGCCTAACATCGAGGGATCCAGATTGGGGTTTTTTAGTAGTGCTTTGACCATGGTACGTTTCCACCGCAGAGGGTCTTGTCCCGTTGTGAGAGAGATTTATCAGCTCGAGCAAGGATGGAAGTAACAAATCTGTAAATTTAGCTAAAAAGCGTGGAGGTACCGGGTCTATAGGGAAGCCTGACTTTACTTGAAATAAGATTTCTATGAGCTTGTCTGAATGCATGATAGGGAATTCCTCCAGGGTGTTCTCAGAGTAGGGTGCATCAGTATGATCATATGAGGGGATATCAGTAGAGGAAGGAAGGTGAAACCTATAATAAATATATTGTTTTTTTTTATTAAATTTAGCTAGTTGATTGCACTGCGTTGGTGTTGATTCTATTAGTGTGCCTGGAGAAAAAGGTTCAAGCAATGTTTTAGCAAATCGTAAGATTTCGCGAGAAGAATTAGCAGAGTGGTAACTGTTCTCTTCAAAGTGAAGTGCTTGTGCTCTTTTGATTTCAGCTTGTTAGGTTTTAATCGAGCCGCCATAGTCTTTCCTCCATCTCCTTTCCACTCTTTGATGCAGGTGTATCCTGCCGCGTGAGCTCTAAGATTAGTTGTTCTTCTCTCCTCTCCTGGAGGTAGAGGCAATGAAAAAGTGCATGCAAGGTTCAACAGCAGCGGAGAAAGTGCAAGGAACTCTGCTGCTGTTGGCACCTCCGAAATTAAATAGGGATTTCGTGATACGCCTACAAGAAAGCAGCGTGTTAATTTATTTGAGTGAGCATTACATGCACGTCCCTTTAATGACTTTAAACCTCCCTTTCATGCTCGACAACAGAACATAAACAGGGCTCATGCAAGCTCGTTTTCCTTCTGTTTTTGCCACTGCCTTTGCAATCTCTGAAGCCTGGGGTCTCAAAGAGAATTCCAAGGGTCACATAAATCAAGACATGGGTTGCAGCTTCGACCTCTGATGACCCCTAAATGACGTTTATAGCAGAAGCAACGTAAATGTAAAGTAGTTTTCCTTTTATAATTACAGGAGCTGTAGTGCATGTTAACAGTGGATGTATTCCTCCCAGATGCGCTGTACTCATCAATGGGCTCAGCCATGGCTCTTGCATGCAGGATGCAGGACTTGCTTAGTGCCTTCCTTAGGTCAGGCTGCATTGGGTTTGTTTAGTGCGATTCGCAGATTGGAGCTCAGTTTGCAACTGATTTTGGTTCTCTTAAGTCTGCTTCTCTTGATAGTGCCAGGACTTGCCTTTTAATGTGGCTTTTAAGGCCGGGCAAGAAAGGGCTCTTGTAAGATTATCCTCAATCAGATTTAGGGCTTTAATGGCAACTGCTAAGTATCTCGAACATGGATTATTCTTTGATTATAGATTTTTTGATTCACAATTTTAATTGTATCTGGTTTTGTCTTCGTAACTAGGTGATGGTGGTTAATGACTGCTGACTTGCATTCCTGGTCCGGCCTGACGAGTCCGAACTCCAGGCAGATCTGGGCTCGTTGACTATACTTTGGCAGATGAAATAGCCACCCTTATGTGAGACATTGTAATATATCCAGGACTTGTGAGTACTTAAGGAAAAGCATGATGACCATCGGAGATTGCTGGTACCAGCTTAGCTTTGATGACTCTTTTCATTGCTTCTGCTGATGGACTATACAAATCTGTGTTTAGTTTACACAAAGCTAATTTTATAGTACTAGCTTTTTTCATGATATAGTTTACATGAATAATGGGTTTGTCAGTGACTAAACCCGGAGATAGTTATACATTGGGGCAGGTACTATCGTTTACTGGCTCAAAGTCCAAGAGTGCCTAGGACTGTTTTTGTTTTTACCATACAGCATCATCTTAGTTTTACTCACATTGACCATCAGGTTGCTAGTTCGATTATAGTAGTTCAGTTCATCCAGTGCTTGGTGCATGCCTATTTTTTTTGGTCTAGAATGACCAAATCATCTGCATATTGAATATTGTGAATCTTGTGTGAGGCAAGTCTAGAAGGAAAATAATTTGCTCTTGTCATAGCCCTCCCTAGGTCACCTGTATAAACAATAAAGGTGCCAAGACACATCTCTGATTTAGGCCCTGGTTTGTGTGTTTTCGTCTTGTGATTTGTTTGTCTTCACCTAGTTGAATGCATACCCAGGGGTCCGAATAAAGAGCATCTATTGCATTAAGTAGAGCTTGTGATTCCCCATTTACTTTTTTGGCCAATAATCGTTTTTCTTTCTCAGCCCCTTCCTTCAGTTCCCTTGGGAGAATGTTAGCTTATGTTTGGTGTCAATATCCATAATGCAATTAATTGATAATTTGATGGATCTATGTTATTGCCTGTGTTGTGTATAGGGTGAAGGATGGAGCCACGCCATGACTGGGGCACATATGAATTTAAGAATGATGCCAAATTGAGAGGGGTTAACCAATGCATTCAGAACTCTATGCCTGCTTTAAATAGCGAACCTGGCAGACTATTTGGGTCACGTGCACCATCTTCTCTAATAGACTGTAGTTCTCTTAATATCAAGAAACAAGTCTGCACTACCTATCTATTTTCAAAAAAACGCAATTAAGTCATCGAATATACCACTCCAGCTATACCATGTGCCAAGCCAAGGAAGAAAAGATGGTTGTTTAATCAAACATTTTATTTAAGTTTTGCTATTATCATGTTAAAATGTATACAACAATATAACATTGGCCCTCAATGGTGAAAATTTCCATGGACTACCTTACATACAATTCATTCATACACTCTCGCACTCACATAACCCATTCAAACTGTGAAAACACATTTAACATTCATAGAGCATAGTACCCAAATGTGATATCAATTCCCTATACAGATGCAACACAACAAAACCTTTTTTATATGTATATATACCCTTTCATAAATCAATTAAATTCCTGGTACATAATCCACTGTTAGTAAAGATTGACATCAAACGTCAGAATAATAGCATGGATAAGTTGGTAAAAAAAGTTGATCAAATCAATGTGGATATATGGTACTTAATTCAAACAATAAGATGCATATGTAAGGAACAGGGGCTTTTTTTCAAAGCGACACGTCGACGCGCGTTTCGGTGTTGCCACCCCCAATATCGGGGTGTCACCTTCTTCGGGCGTAACTGTGAAATCAAGGCAGGAGTCCATGGGGGCCTTGCGAGAAAAGGAAGACCAAACTGAATATATTCGTCTACTGAAAGAATTCAAGCTGAGTAATAAGTTTGATGGAAAGATCTGTATGAAAGTGGTGGAAGAGGGCAACCGGAGGCGAAAATATTAAACAAGCATTTGCAATGCAATAGGTCTCGCACTGGTGAAAGTTAGAGCTACTGGCGAGGTAAATGGCAATGTTTCCTACTTATGTTTTTTTTCTGCAGTCGAGTGGTTGTGGGCATGCATGAGCGGTTTGATGTTTACAATCAGCAGGTTTGAAAACATCTAAACAAAAAGCAAGCTAATAAAGTGGATGGATCAGGAGGCAGAAAGTAAAGCCAAAAAACCTGGATTAATCACAGCTTCCGAGCGTAAGTAAATTGTGTGATATGAGGCAAATATTTTATTTTACTGATAACACCCTAACCTGGCTGCAGCAGCAGCTAGACAGGTGGCATTTGTAGAGCGGTTGAGGTGGTTACTCCTCTAACTAAAGACAGACTGCAAACAATCACATCCCTCAAAATGAGAGCTAGTTCTATAAAGAATAATAAAGACACCGCTTTTGTCGAAGGGATGGGGAAGAAACAGACCAGTGGCAGCTGGTGAATTTTCTAAGTGGTGTGGCGAAAACATGCATCATGAATTGCACTGAGCGAGGTAATATGAGCTGGTCCCTCTCTCCCATTTGGAAGTAGAGAGGCTTCTGGCATTTATCTGCACAGTAGCACCAGTGGCCAAATGTACTATATGCCTAACTACAAATGTGTTTCAACTGCACCCAATTTCTCTCTCCCGCAGATGCATCTCTTTAGTAACGCTATGTTGCCTTTGTGGCCTCGTTTGCACTATAGGATACTGTATACATTTATACAGTTTACCCATTCAGTCTACTGGCTAAAAGCTCAGAGAAACCAGCACTGGTTTCTGTGACAGACGAGACCCAGGGACACCAGACGCTGGAGCCTGGGGACGACAAAACATACGTTGACAAAATGTTTCATATCTGATCTAGTAGACAAAGCAAATAGCTTTGGCACGGGGAGACTGTTCAGCGTGATTTGTTGAGAGCCATGGTCGAGAGTCACTGTGTACAGAGCCATTAAGTGCACCAAGAACATTGGACAGCGAGTGCAACGTCTGCTGCGCCACAGGAAGGAGAATGTGCAAAGTTATCACCAGGAAAGGCAACGCTGTAATAGTAAAGCAAGTATTATAGAACATCAAAAAGAGAGGGAGTTCAATCGCAAATACAACAGATGGAATCACATTAACAGAATTTGCATGACCTTCATCTAGAAATAATTGTACTTCTTTAAAGCATAAACTTGACCGTATATATTGTAGCGCTTTAAATGAGCACCAGTTCAATTATGTAGAGTTTCAGACACTGGTAGATTACGTGATTTGCCCAGAATCAAAGGCTGTTGAGGCTACGCCTCAGACTAGAACCTCGGTCCCCGGTTTCAATGTCGGCAGGTCTGGCCATAAGGCCACATTCTCTACCTGTATTAAATAAACATAAGCCATTATTTTCTTACTTTATTGCCTACTACATTAGAATATGTAATCCTTCCACTTAAAGCTTTATAACGCAGGCATTAGTCCACGAGAGACAATGTAAGTCACTAAACAGCGTGGTTGCAATTGGTGACAGACTGATGCAAACAAGGAAATTTCACAAGGCCGTGAGAGATGATGGCATCACGCGGGGCTTCCATATTCAGCGTCCTCTAAAACCGAAACTCCTGTGACACTAGTATTCACTCTGCTGCAGTCCCTCTGTTATGATAACTAAGGGCTGCAAAAAGGTAAGCCCAGACATGCGCCTTTCAGAGCCTCGCTTTTGCTTACGATGCAATAATGAACAGAACGAGGAAAATTAATCAGCGATGGTTTACAGTGCTACCAATACAATACATTGTAAATGTATGCAAATTAGAGGGCCAGGCCGCAAAGCTATAAGGCAGAAGCCGGTGCCGAAACACAAAATGGGGGAGAATCAATACAAAGCTGAAAGAGGTCTCGACCTCGGAGGGTGATGGGGTGGGCAAATGGGATGGGTGTGATGGTGTTGGGCACAGCACGGGAAATGGGGGAGAAGAGTCATGGACAAGCTGACAAAAAAGATAAATGTTACCGTGTGCAGTGAAACCACTGCTCATGTAAATCGGTCGAGATCGCTTCCTATAAAACTGCAACAAAAAACAAACAAGCGGCCGTGAAAGTGAAAGTAATCGCGATAAAGCGCGGCGCGCGCGCCCGCGCACATGCACTGTAGCCCTAGGCTGGCCTGGTAGCACTTTTTGGAGCCCTCTCAATAAGTCTCGCCAGACCAGCGCATGCGCTGGGTCAGGCGAGACCTAAAAATAGCAGTAGCTGAATTGAAATTGGTGACTCATCCACCGGGTGGCGTCGTCAACCTGGAAATGGGCGAGGATCGGCCATCCAGGTGAGGGATCTGCGTGAGTCAGGGCTGTTAAAAAAACAACATTGAGCCTTCTGAAGCCTTGTATTCAGTTTAGTTTTTTTTTTTCCATCAGAGTTTTATATAGCACAAACTTGACACAAAGTTATCAGGTATCAGAGCGCTTTACATGCGCACCAGTTGTGTTACACAAGGACACATTTATTGTTGTTAGGCACGGGGAGATTAAGGGATTTTCCCAGAATCACAGGATGTTGCGCGTCCTTGCCGAGATTTGAACCAGATTCCTCAGATTTGAGGTTGACCGCCCTATCCGTTAGACCACATCCTCTGCCCATAGTTTTTTCCTTGTTTGAGTTAAAGTGCCGTCCTCATTTGGCTTTATTATTTCCTGTAACACTGATCCCTAGGTTGTGTGATTTATTTAGGATATTATGATAGTGCAAACATTTCACCTGATTGTTATGACCCAGAAGAGTATATACTCAAACCACTGACTTTCCAAATACTTAGCCTTTTCCGCCCACAAGGTTGCACAATATAGCTTCCTTGTGTGCTTTAGATGGGACTCAGCCTTCTTGTTCAATCTGTGCTTGTCGTAATACCTTGCTGCTAACCAAGAGATGAATTTAATGTTTTTGACAGCATGGTTGTACCACAGATTTGGCATTGGGTCAGTGTGGCTTCTTGATTTTGCAAACTGTTTTGAAATAATTATGCAGTTAGTCTACTTCACTTGGCCACTTTGACAGTGGATGTTAATCCTCTAATAGGGCACATATTAGATTGCCTTTATTGTGTAGTTTTGGCATTTAAAAAATAGCCGCAGTGACACTTTATTCTATTTCAGTCTTTTTATGAGTGGGGAGGATTCAGTTGTGCAAGAGCTACAGTCAGAAAACACAAAGTGAGGGAAAATGATCTCTAAAGTGCTTAAAGGCTGTAAATAGTAAGGAAGTTGTAAAGGTTTAGTTTTAAGCTGAGATGCCCTGAACGAAAAAGGACTTATTTGTGTTGGTCCCTCGTGTTTATAGCACTTGCAGGGACTTCAGATTGAAAGTTAATAATACATTGTTAACCTTTCTGGAAAAGGGGTCCCAACCAACCGGTTGAGTTTAGTGTAAACTTTGAAGCCCAATTTTTTAAATTTGAAATCTCCTGTCAAAATAATTTCATGGATTGCATATCAACAGATGACATCATCTAGGGTCTCACAAAATTCTTTTGTTATTTGTTTCGTTTTTCCCTCGGTAGATTCAGATACACATTAATAATTGGACCAGATTTGAACGGACCCCCTATTTTTAGTTGCTAAATTATTATTGCTTGAATTTAAGGGTTTTGAACATCTAATGAAGTTATTTTTGCGTTCATTGCTATGGAAACAGATTGACAACCCACATGCAGGTCGACTAAAGCAATTGATTTGATAGCTATTTGATGTAAGACGTGGTACCCGTCAATTGGGAGGAGGCTGGTAGCTCATGTCTCTTTCAAACAAATAATGTCTCCAGGTTTTAGGAATTTCAGAGCAATGGGTTGGTCAAGAACTTGTTTAAGACCTGCCACATTCAATGATATACCAGGAAGCTGTATGTGTCTTAGCTTTGTGGCTACTGTGGTGCTTGTTATTGTTAAGTAGGAGGTTTGGTAGTTAAGATGGAAGTCAACCAGCTACAGACAATTCGTATCTCAGGAGCTACTGGAGAAATGACAGTGCACTTCCTCTGATTCATGGAGTTAAGTTCTATCCAAATCGGTGTATTCATGAGGGTGAGTTATTTAACTGTGCTGTTTGTACCCTTCAGTTTACTATTTGTGATCTGTTTGGTGTGATGTCTGTCTCTATGACTGATTAAACTGAAGGGTTATCCCTCTTGCTCCCTGTGATGAATTCAGATCGGTTCAAAAGGCTTTATTTCGGATTTCATGCCATAAAAGTATGGATTAAAACAATCTATAGAACAATAGAGCCAACAACATTTCAACGCAAAATACATAAGCTCGAACAGAAACTCAGTATAAAGTTTGTACAATGATAAAATGCATATAGCAACAGTCAAACTTAGCCGAAATGGTTGTGACAGTGAGACTGTAGGAAACAAAATGACAGAAATGAACCATAAGATGCAAATAATTCATCACACTGTTTGGCCCCTATGTGTATCTCATAATCATGATATGCGATTATGATATGTGATTTACGAATTGTATGTCTATTGAAAATGCTAAAAAGTTTGTGTTAAAAAAAGATGCAAAAATTCATCACAAGATATATAAGGTATTTCAAATAGATCAATGTAGCATTTCAGTTGGAAAATACAATTAAACACGTGAGGCAGCAAACAGGCATAGCAACATTTGTCGAAGCAAACTATAAGATGCCAAATGCAAAAAAAAACACTTTCTGCAGCTATGGAATAATAGCCTCTCTTCTTATGGACCACATACCTCCCAAAGATTTGGCGAGAGAAGATGCAAATAAGGGGCACGGATCCAACTTTAAAACTCAAAGCAATGCCAAATGGCTATAAGAGCCCAGATAGTTGCATTAAGGTTTTATCTACAGCATGTTGAGTCTAACTTATACTGGGCAGGCAAATAAATACATGAGATACCGATTTGTTCATTCTTTTACAAGCTGGACATAACAAAGAATCAGCAGCCGTCCATTTGCATGAGAATACATAAAGAGGTAAGGTGCCAGTCCTGAATTGGAAATATAATTTCCTGTCCAGTGGAACTGTAATGATATCACAGTATTTTTCATAAGCTCTATAGCATTTACAATCAAGGATTCCCCGGTCAGCGTAGCACTAGCAGCCTTGTGTACAACACTCTGAAATGTCCAGGCCCAATAGTGCTTCCTTAGTTCCTCTTTAGAAGGATAAGAAGCACAGGACGGTCTAACCCCCAAATCGCACCAGCCCAAAGAGGTTAAAAGCTTTTTGTTGTTAGTAGGCCATGACACTTTAGTAAATTTGGCAGATTTAATAATATCATGTAGGGCTAAGGCATTGTGTGCAAGCTGGGGATTTGTCCATAGCATTCTCCAGTATAGTAAAGGCGCAATTTCACTTTACTTTCAATAGATTCCCTGCCTATATCAAAAACCAGGGGCTGTAACAGTGTACTGATTAGAATATTGACAATACTCCTCAAGAACTTGTTTTCGCACCTCGTTAGGCCTATGACGTTGAAAAAGTCCCATAGTTCCACTCCATGAAGAACGTATCCTAAGGATATGGCCTCATATAGTTTCATGTCAATGTCAGGAGGAAAGCCTCCGCACGACAGTCGGAATCTTATCGACTGCGTCGGAGCACTTCTGACCGTCTCGGTCGGTTTACAGTCTGACCGCCCGATTACAATGTTCGCGGTCGGAATGTAAACTGGCAGGTCATTTCGACCCCGTTCCGACCGACCTGCGGAGTATACCTGTTGGTCGGAACTGCACCATAACACCCTATGGACGGCGTTTCCGCCGTCCTAATTATGATGTCCATTTCCAACAGCCTTTCTGCGCTGTCCTTTCTGACACAGAAAGGCTATCAGAAAGTGACTTTGGTGGTCGATGTCAGGGCCCCCTAGCCTCTGCGGCCTCTGGTTGGTGGCCAAAGGGGTACCTAAGGTACCTCCCTGTAAAACCCTGCACTATGTGGCAGGCACCATGGGGTGCCTGCGACGGAGTGCAGGGTTTTACAGACACACCCCATTTCCCCATAGAAGCCTGTGTTACGGCTGGTTCTTGGGCATAACACGAGCTCTCATAGGAAACAATGGGAATCCTACCGAACAGTGTTCCATTGCATCGTAATTCGGCGGTCCGAAACACCGACCACAAGTCTGTTGGTCCTGGAACCAAGACGGTGTCAGGCGGAGGCTTTCCACCAGACATCGTAATGAGCTCCTTACTGTAAGATTCCCGATTTTCCTTCAGGATGGCGCCTGATAGTTGTTTGTGTTTAATAAACCTATTGTTCCGATGGTACTTCCATGAGACGGAGGAGGACAATTGTGCACCCTAGTAGTCTAGAGAATCAACTTTCTCAGGGAACATACCAACCAGTGCTACTCCTCCCTTAAAAGAGTTGTGCTGATTGAAAGACATATATTTGTTTTTTGCTGCATTGATCATTGATCTTGTGTTCCACAAAATGCCTCAAATTGATTCAGCAGTAACTGCAGACCACTAAGGGTTTTAGAAATCAGCAGGGTGTTTTGACCAAAGAGAAGTCTGAAGATCTTAACTCCAGTGTCAGATGGATTCTAAATGAGGATTTCAACTATGCCAGTTAAATATAACATAAAAAGTATTGGAGAAAGGACACAGCCCTGTCAGACACCATCAGTAAGCTGGGTTTGCAACCCCGAACAACTTCTGGCATAGTTTCCTTCATGTAAACGAAGAAGCAGAGCCAAGAACTCGGAAGCATGTTCATGTCACTAAGAGCCTACCAGAGTCTGGCATGAGGGACCAGGTCAAAAGCAAATTTGATTTACTGCCTTGGCCGATTGACGCTGTCTCCCAATATAGGGAGAGAAATCAAAAGACTTCATCAATGGTACAGGTCTTTTTTGCCAAATCCAGCTTGGAATGGTGTCAGTATACTCTCCTCGTCAATCCACAGCTGAATTTTGTTCAACAGCATTCTGCAGAAAATCTTTTGGATGCAATCTATCAGACGAATGGGTCTGTAGTTTGCCGGGGATCCACGGCCACCCTTTTTATAAATCCGGATGACCATGGCAACTTTCCAAGAGTCGGGAACTGTTGCTCCCTTAGCGATAAAATTAGCAATGGCTAAGATATATTGTATTACGAAAAAAGAATGACGGAATGCACACCAATTTTTCCACATATTTGTCAAAAAAGTTATTTTGTATTCGTTTGTAAGCGTGCTGGCCCGATATCGTGGACTGCCCGTACCACGTGTGTTAGAATGAATAATTGAAAAAGTGTGGGGCGAGGTGACACCCCACTCCAGACGCACAGCTTTCCTTTGTGTACAACAATTATGCCACAATTATTCCAGTTAAGTCAAAGTTTTTATTTCAATTTCATTGTCGCTTTGTTTGAAGTTTTCCAACATCGTCCTGTCACATGAAAGGCTCTCTATGCTTCCTTTAATTCCTTAGTGTGTAGACATGCCAATACTGGCCTTATTCTAGAGCACGGTGTGATACATAGGTATTCCTCAAATTATGATTTTCTCACCCAATGCATTTCGGGCCTGTCTGGCCCTTCGTCAGGGGTACTCTGCAATTTTCAAAACATTTCTATTAGATTACATCATGATACCACATTAAGCACATTTAGTGGCTGCAGTTGAACCCGTTGGTAACGTTATGCCCGCTGAGTTAAAAAATTCATAAATGCCCAGTACTTCATTGTCCGATCTTTCCTCCCGCCACCCCTTAAGTTCACATCACTAAGTTCCCTCTCAACTGTATCAACAACCGCTTCTAATTAAAATGTCCCTCTCCATATGCTTTATCAAGCGAACACATACCTTAATCATGCTGATGGCGGTTTTGTCTTGTGTTCAAACACCAAGTAACCTCATGTTCTAAACCCTTCTAATCACTTCTCTCTCTCACTCGGTTTTGAATCACCTGCAACTCATACCCGCCCATTAGTATTCCCCCCCCATTTGGTATTCATCCAATGGCAACTGACTATTCCATCCAACTACACTACCCACAGTACACTGCACCTGGAAGTTGGAAATGCCTTAATGGACGTTTGCGCATATAAATTCCTGAAGAATTCTAAGTTCACCTGTGGTCGCCTGTGTCTGCTTATTCTCTAATGTGATTATTAACCTAAGGTACTCATTCCATATTGATCACCCGTATTGATCACCCTCTGTGCATTTACGTTTTGAAACTTCAAACTCACTGCCCACCCTCAAATGTCATTTTCTAACGTTACAAAAAATATGTCTCCGTTTGTATATCATTCTCTTAATATTCTATACAAAATAGCAATCAGGATTTTTAATTTCAGAATCAGTTGTTCCAAAATAGCAGTTCATCATTGTTGATTTCAGAATAGGCTGTTATATAGTCCGTCATGTGACAATGTCTCTCTTATCCATTTGCTGATCTGTAATCCAAGGGTGCAACTTGTCAAGTAGGCAGTGCAGTATAGAATTACGAAAAAAGAATGACGGAATGCACACCAATTTTTCAACGTATTTGTCAAAAAAGTTATTTTGTATTCGTTTTGTAAGCGTGCTGGCCCGGTATCGTGGACTGCCCGTACCACGTGTGTTAGAATGAGTACTTGAAAAAGTGTGGGGCGAGGTGACACCCCACTCCAGACGCACAGCTTTCCTTTGTGTACAACAAATATTGCACAATTATTCCAGTTAAGTCAAAGTTTTTATTTCAATTTCATCGTCGCTTTGTTTGAAGTTTTCCAACATCGTCCTGTCACATGAAAGGCTCTCTATGCTTCCTTTAATTCCTTAATGCTGTAGACATGCCAATGCTGGCCTTATTATAGACCACGGTGTGATTCATAGGTATTCCTTAAATTATGATTTTCTCACCCAATGCATTTCGGGCCTGTCTGGCCCTTGTTGAACCAAGTAGTTGATTTATTAGTGTGTTTTTTATTATGGGTCACTGGGACAGAAAGATGAGACAAAATACTTTTGAAAAGGCCACAATGTAAAGATATAAAGTCTGCCTCCAAAGGTGGGAAGCTAGTGATTTCACATGTGTAGCTTGATGGTCAAGACTTATTGCAGAGCTACTTGGCGCTACCTGAGGCGGCACATGTCATTTGTGGTTTCTACATCCCCCAATAGAAACCGGTTGAGAATTGGAAAGATGAGCATTGCAGAAAGCCAACATGACAGGACAGATAGGATTTTGGTCACTCTTCAGGGGCTCCATAAAGACCATGTCCACAATCAGTGAACATAGTCTAAGGTTGACTAGAATCTAATCAATTCAACTCATATGATGTGGTCTGTTGTACGTATGAGCCCTCTTGATTGCAGAGCTAGTCCGACCATTAACTGCTCTGTTCCCCATCTCTATGGATTAGGCTGCAAGCTATAATGGGGCCTGTGCCCATCTTTTAATGGGGTTACATCCAGCGAGTGGATTGCCCACCTCTCGTCCTCTTCGCCAGTAAGCCCAATGTCATTCCAGTCCAAACACTCAAAGTGGGTGTGGAAATCACCTTTAAGAATAAAATGAGATTGCATCTGGCTCCTATCTAAATAGCCCTCAAGAGATTGAATCATCTTAGAAGCACTACCTCCCTTAGCACCTCTAGCGCAGATATTACAAATCTCTACACTGGGTAGCTTGGCAGACTCAATACTAATACCTATGATGTCTTGGGAATCGAAGTTCAATTGGCGAGTTTTGCAGTTCAGGGTGGCTTTCAACCATATTGTTAAGCCCCAGACCACCTCCCTACATGATTTGAAGTTTCACAGGACATGTAAATTCAAGTGACCATCCAATCTGGCAGTGTTACTTTCGACTTAAGACCAGCCACGTTCCAAGAAATGATTTTAAACGGCTGGTGATCGAGCTCTATTGGAGTCATAGCAAAAGTGTTAACCTGGTTCCTGAATGGAAAACCGGGATAGGCTGGCATGATTGGTACTGGTGAACAAGAAGATTGAATATTTCATAAGTAGCCAGTTACAGTTTGAGCAGCAAGTGGGAGATTGTTGGAAACTAAGATGGAACCCTGTTTTTCTGGAAATAACTGGTAAAGAGTTCAAACGAGGGGGGCATAGAGGACTGTTAAGAGGAAGTAGTTAGATCACCTCCCAAATGGGGGATCTAAGAGCTGTATGACCAGTTCTAGCCGGCTGAAAATATTTGAATGGAATTTGTGTGGGATGAAGTGAAGAGGATCTCAAATCCATGGCCTCCAAATCATCAGGAAGGTCCCCACTTCGTAATTGTAATTCAATATTATCAAAAGATTGGTTTCTTATAGATGTCTTTTTGTTCAGAGGATGTTGTCACAAATGACTGAGTGGCTTCCCCTCAAGGCGGATTAAATGCATTGCTTTCGTTTTTTAACGAGTCCTCATTTTTGTACCTAAGATGGGTGAGGTTTTGGGGATGTGGACCAGAAGAATAGAACTGGAATGGGAAGAACATCTACCGCTGGTATACAAACCCATCAAATTACTTGCGCTGCATACTAGATCATTAGGACATAAACTCCCAGAGAGAACATGCCTCGAGTAGGAGACACCTTAGTTGTACTGCTGAGCAAGTACTGAACAGCTGAGGATTTTGGCTCATGCCTCATGTGCCAACCCACAATTGTGTGAAGTGCGGAAAACCTGTGATGGGGCCAAATCTGAAGAGGGCAACTCAGGTTCAGAGGTGTGTTCAGGGGGGCTAGATGCAAGATTTTGCAAGATGCTACCATCCTTTTGCAATAAAAGCTGGCTAAAGTTGCGATTTAAGAGTTTTGTTAATGACATTAGATCACCCTCCTCAGACCTCAGCTCTTTAATTTGTAAATTGAGATCTGCGATTATGTCAGCAGCAGGAGGGGCCATGGTGGCAAAATCTGTGAGACTATTAAAAGGTTCAGTCATTTACTTGACCCCCGCGTAAGTCAACTAAAGATAAAAAGTGGTGGCTGCACGGTATGGTAGCCATGTGAGCGGGTGTGCAAGGAGATAACATGACATCATGTTCATGCACACTTGGGGGTATATTATCAAACCAGGCGATAAAATTATCGCCGCTTTAGCGGCAGGAAACTGCCGCTAAAACGGCGATAATGGGCTTGATAATATGCTCTATGGAATTCCAATTGAAGCCCATGTTAAATGTCCTTCACAACTGATAAGGTCAGATTCTTGCCCACCTGGTTATCTCCAAGAATCCTCACCGGTCACCAGGATCTTTTTATTTGCCAGATAGCGTGGAGGGGATCAACACAATTATCAAAATATATCTACCACAATTGGACTTCATTTAGAAAGGACCACTGACTCCGAATCAAAAATTTGTAAGATTTTATTACAACCAAAAATAACTGAACATACAAACACCTCAAAACAAGGTGTAAAAGGTAAATGGGCACTAACACAAATGCAAGCCTACGTAAAATTCTCATCCGACTCAGAACGAAAAGAATTACAGATTCTAAAATCATCAAAAAGGCGATTGTAAGACCAATGTCTAAATTGGGGATCATTAGTCAAAAAGGGAAACGTCAGTCTGTCCCTACTCTATCTCTAAGGTGACATCCCTACTTAGCATTCCCATCCCAGGCAAGAGAATCAAGGAAAAGGTGTCAGAAGTGAAGACTCATTTAAGAAGTACCTTCACATAGTCAGAGCTCGTTCTAAGATGCTCCTTCTAGCTTCCCGTCTAAACCTCATCTGCCCAACCCACGGGGCACTGTCCCTAATACAAAACCCCAAAATCATAGAACACGCCCTTCGGCACACCTCTTCAGCCAGGTCTTCTCTCGGTAGTTTTCCACAAAGTTGTCTTGCATCCAACGACGGTTAGCTTGACCTTGGGTCCCAGGCACTTTGCGCAGCAAATGTATCTATCTCACATTCCAATGCACTCCCCTGTTGGCCTCTCACAGCATCCTAACTCCTAAAACAAAGATCTATTCTCTCTAACGAGCTAAATGTCCTTGCACCTGCAAGAGAAACATGGGAACGAGAAAAGCCATTTCACATCTTTAAGATTTTACATTTCCCTGCAACCCAAAGCCTTTTCCAAGGGAATCATTTTCGGAATACAACATTAGCTAACATAAGGAATGAACAGACCTTCTCTTTGGCATATATGTGATCAGGCCTTTACACATTAAACATTCCATTAAACCACACTCTAAGCATTAGCTCACAATTTTCATGTACGTGAATAAGCAACCTATGCGTAAACTTTAACATGGCACACGTTTAGCCTAATACATTGCATTATACGAAACTAATGATTATACGTTTTGTTACATACATTCACAATAACTTGCAACATTGATCCTCACAAAAGCATTATTACAGTTCTAATCACCTCTAAGTTATATGGTTACATCAATACATTTCTATAACCCTTCTAAACATACATTGCTTAATCTGCGGGTGCTGGCTAATGGTGAATATGATGCACCCCTACAAAATTCAAAATCTTGTGACGCTCTATCACATCTAACATGGGCTTCAATTGGAATTCCATAGAGCATATTATCAAGCCCATTATCGCCGTTTTTGCACCAGTTTTCTGCCGCTAAAGCGGCGATAATTTTATCGCCTGGCTTGATAATATGCCCCTGAGTGAGGCTGCGTTGATAAAAGGGTAGCCTTAGAAGTAATTTTTCTAACCATTTTGCCCTGAACTAAACTCTAACTGGATGCCTCTTTAGCCATAATGAGTCTGCTTGCTTTTGAGGACGTTAAACAGTTCCAGCAGTAGGGAAGGTTCATAAGAGCTCACGGCGGAGCTTCAATCTATCCCTGAGTGCAAATTCGTGAATTTTTATACTTCACAAAGGCTTCCATGAGTTCGGATGAAATCCAGTGACTGCTGTCGGTTACTCCAGTAAAAAACTGGATTGCATAATTGTACCTGCACATAATGTTGATTGTGCATATGGAAATAACTTTACATTTATTGTTTAAAGGAGAAAGTGTTCCTATAGACTCCCACTAGTTCTGCGGATATTTCCTGTTCATTAGTAGTTACTGATTTGCTTTCATGGTGGGAATGGGCTGAGAAAATATTTGTGAAGACCTCCAAGCACCCAATTTTGTTGATGATGCCAACTTTTCCAGGCCATCTCCGTCCTCGAACACAGTGCTCAATTTCAGCCGATATATGTTGGTGGAGACCAACGGCACTTATTTTTAGGGACTGGCACCTATTTTCCTCATCAGACATTACCAGAGAGCAAGAGAGAGAAAAAAACACAAAACAGAAAGATGGAGGAAGAGAGAGACAGACAATCCATCACCAAGGGAGAAATCAGAAACCTGTACGAGTCCGATAAAAGGGCAGGAGTATCTAGCAGCAAATTAAAGAGGGCTGAGTGGGTTCAGGACTACCCACCCTGGGTATTGACCGGCATGCTGGCATTTTGTAGCGCCGGCCACGGTGGTCTGAGCAGCACTTTGGCCACCGGCACTCTTTACTTTCCACATAAAGCAGTGCGCGAACGTCCACTGCATGCCCCATAAGTTTGATTCATACCCAGTTTTACACCATACTGTGATAGTTTTATACATGATTCAAATTATGAATTTCAAATTTGAATTTACTTTCATAGGTGAATCCATGTTTAAACAGCGGGGGCCTGCGCAGGCAAGCACGGTAAGGCGGGGGCAGGGCGGGTTGGGGGTGTTGAAAATCAACAGACAACGGAATAGGTAAAATTAAATAAATAAATAAAACCTGCTGCTTGAGGAATGGTGGGAGCAAGAGAATACTTTAGTAGAGATAGGAAATTACTAATGTGTGTTTTTGTGAACCTGACAAGAACAGCATGTAAATTAAAGAAATGTGATTGGCATAATGTTTAGCACATGTCATTATTTACTGGAGACTACATTTAAAAAGGTAGTTTAACATATTGAATATAATAGGTTCTCTTTCCTGTTTAATATTACGTGCAATGGATGAAGGGAAGCCAGCCCCTTTTTTACAACAGCATTTTGAAGAATATTAGAAGAAACAATTACATGAAAATAATTCTCCAAACACACATACCACGCCCTCATCCCCAACATTTAAATTCGGTCGCTTCTTATTCAACGTGTAGTACATTTAAGAGGTCCCAATAATAAACATACAGCCGAGTTTATTGTTTTAATCGTTTATAAGGGAAAGAAGCATTTTTAAAACAGACATACTTTTCTTGTTTATTGAATGCACAGGAATCTTTCACTCAAGTTGCTTATTTTTCAAATCTTGGTGACTGCTACATCTGTTTAAGCAATCCAGAGTCAAGACATTGATACCCCTGCAGCTGAGTGAAGTGCCCCTTTCATCTATAATTAGCATGGCACATTAATGGGGTCAGAGAACAATGCCTTTTGTCCCTAAGGTATATTATTGTTAATACATACTCGAAAAGTCCCATCTGGTACGAGTTAGTGCCCCATGCGTTTCAAAGGCTGCACAAGTTCTCTATACTGGTTTTAATCTGGAGATGCCCCTTGTTATATATTTTAGATTTTATTTCCGGTTGGACAAGGTTTTTTGTTTTCTCTGAAGTAGCATCATCGAATGATTTCAGCAGATTTGAAAGACGCTTTTAAATTAACATTTATCATGCAATTGACATACGTTTTATGGAAAGGGAGGGAAATTGAACCCAGATTTACAGGGACTTTGCGTTGGGTTTGCTTTACTTCTTTAATGCAAAACCGACACAAAGTGTTGTGTTTGTATTTGCCATCTAACGCAAATCTAAATTTGCCTTAGATTGTAACCAAAAGTAACACAAAAACTGTACAATGTGTTGCCTTGCATTATTTTGCATCAAAGGGGCGTTCTCATGCAACCAACCATGGGATTTGAGGCAGGCATAATGAGGAGAAATATTTTATTTAATGCCTGTTTTCCCCTCTTTGCATGTGTTCTGCATTCTACAGCACACACACATAGAGGGAAGCTTCTTAAAGCTTAGTTTTTGTACAGGAAGGGACCCTTCCTGTACAAAGACTATGCTTATCACAACAAAGACACCCTTGCACTATGACGCCAGGGTGTCTGCATTGGTGCATAGCTGTCTAAAGTGCACCAGTGCAGGGAAAGAGCAGAACTGCATCACATCTTAGTGGATATTACGTTATTCTGCTTTCTCCCGTTGAAGCAACGCAGTGCAGCAACTTTACCTGCTGCACTGTTACGTGATTATTAGTAAATCTGGGTCTTGATATTTTGAGATCTGTATGCACTTTGGGATATAGTCTGAAATACCAAGTGCACCTTAGCGGGAATTTGCACTAGTGAATAAAAGCAAATCCGTATGGCAAATGTTGCTGCCCGTATGTTAGGAAATGAAGCTAACAGTATTTACATATGTCACAGGTAGGAAACAACAATAAAACCTACTACTTACCTATATCTATGGTTCTAACATAGGACTCGGACAAAGTATACTTAAAACGACATGGCTACCTTTTACGTTTTGTAAAAATAGCCAACTGCCAGTCATACAGTGCATTGTTATTGGCATGTACCACTTTATACCGCAAAGTTGTATGCTGCAGTACAATATATAACTAAGTATTTTGAGACTCATAACTTAAACACTACTTAAACTAATTACACCTACTACCAAAAATCACCATTCACACCTATAATCTATATTTGTGACACATAACATCTACATCAATTCACCCACTTTCACGTTGCGTCTTTTTGAATCAGAAAACTCAATTCTATGTCACTGCACTCTACCCCACTTCACTCTATGCAATTCCATTCTACGCCATTACATTCTATATCACTCCATTTTATGCTGATCCACTCTATGCTAATACACTGTACGCTACTCCACTTTACCCCAATTCACTCTACGCCATTTCACTCTACACCACTTCACTGTATGCTAATACACGCTATTACACTCTATGCCACTCCAGTCTGACACTCCAGTGTACACCACTCCACAGTACACCCCTCCACTCTACTCCATTCCACTCTATGCAATTTCACTGAACGCATCCCCACTCTATGCCATTTCACTCTGCGACACTCCCCTCTACACCCCTCCATGGTACGCTATTCCACTCTTTGCCACTCCACTGTACGTCACTCCAGTCTACATCACTCCACTCAATGCAACTCCACACTCCGCTATTTCACTTTATGCAACTCCACTCTATGAAACTCCACTCTATTCCACTCCATTATATACGATTCTATTCTATGCAACTACACTGTAAGTCGTTCCACTTTATGCTATTCCACTCTACGCCACTCCCCCACCCAACTCCACAATACTTCACTCCACTGTGCGCTGTTCCACTGTACACTATTCCACTGTATGTCATTCCACTGTATGTCACTCCTCTGTATGCCACTCCACAGTATACTATTCCACTGTACACCACTCCACTCCACTCCACTCTACCTCAGTTCATTCTATGCCACTTTACTCTACACTACTCCACTGTACGCTATTCCACTCTAAGCCACTCCACTGTACGGCACTCAACTCTATGCCAATCCAGGCAACGCCACTCCACTGTACTCCACTCCATGCCACTCCACTCTATGCTATTCACTGTACGTAACTATATGCCACTCCACTCAACTTTATCCCACTCTATGCCACTACAATGTACACCACTCCAATATACGCTATTCCAGTGTACGTCAATCCACTCTACCCAACTCTTCTGTACTCTGTTCCACCACACTGTTCTCCACTCAATGACAGTCTGTGCTCCTCTACTCTACCACACTATACTCCACTCTACTACAGCACTCCACTGTACAACAATGTACTTCTGTCAATGAGAGTCTACATCACTCTACTTTACTCTATGTCACTGTACGACACCTTACTCCTGCTAAGATACTCTACAAAACTCCCTCAATGCAGCTGCACCCCATTTTATTATATTCTACTCTATAAGACACTACTCCACTCTACTCAACCGTACTTCACTGCTGCACTTTATGTCACTCCACTGAATGATACTCTTTCGCACTCAACTGTATGACAGTCTATGCCACTCCACTCTACAATACTGTACCACATTCTACTCTACTCCACGCCACTCCACTGTACAACACTGTAATCCAGTCTGTGGCACTCCACTTTATTCCACTCTGCAACACTTTCCAACTCTCTACAACACACCAGTCCACTCCACTGTATGACACACCACTCCACTTGACAAAGCTTTACTCCAGTGTATGCTATGCCAATCCATCCTACTCCACTCCATGCCACTGTACTCTACAACACACTACTCCACTCTACACTACACCAATTCACTGGACTCAGCTCCACTGTACTCCACTGCACAACACTTTACCCCACTTCATGCCACTGTATGACACTCCACTCTCCACCTCTCCACTATACTCCACTTTCCTTCACTCTATGCAACTCCACTCTACAAGACTCTACTAAACTCGGTGACACTAAACCACACTCTATGCCCATACACTACACTGTACAACCCTCTACCCCACTCTATTACCCTACACTCACCCTACATTTTTTTATATATACATATATATACACCCACACACACAAATATACATATACATTTAATTTAATGTATAAACATTATATTTATTGCTTTTACATTAAATTAAATGTATATATTTAAAAAAAAGTGGAAATAAGTCAATTTATTTTAACAGTATTTCCTATAAGGTATTAATTTAAAACCTTGTCTCTATTATTTTCTATGATAGGGTGTTGCAGTAGTTGGCATATGTGGTGCTGGACTTCGAGTACTGAGATGGAGAACGTTTACGACTGTTTTGGGCCCTTCTGGCTGTTGTAACTTTAGAGCTACAGTTTTTGAATAGGAATGGGTGTATTATTTTGTACATGAGTGCATATTCTTGCATAAATATCTTCACAACTCTCCCTAAATCCCCCCTACTCCTCCCTTTAAATACCTCCTATTTTATAGTAAGTATTTCCAATTTTACAGCCACTTAACCTTAGACATATGTGTGTAGAGATCTCTGCAGTGGGGGTGGAGATCTCTGCACTTGAAAAATGGTGTGGCAGAGACCTATGCATGTAACCTGGTGAATACGATTTTGTAGTACGTGAGTGCATTATTTTAGTACTACTATTATACTACAGATTCTGCATGTTTCCTTTTTCCCTTATGATTCTACAGCAAATGGTTGTGCCATCACATGATCTGTGAAACCCAAGACCATGATTAATTGTACTTTTCTCAACAAAACATGTTGGAAACCAATAACAGGCTTTCACATGTTAATTGATATTGGAAGAAAACAATCAGCACCTAAAGCTAGTAAAGTCAATGTGAAATTAGAAGTAAGTGGTTATTTATCTAGCCACCATCTTAATAGTTCTAAATCTCTGCTATTTATCTGATTGTTGTACAGGTAGCACATATCCTCTGATATTTTGCAGTAGCTGGAAAAGTATCTCAATATTTCACTATCGAGCTGGCTGCTGGCTTAATGGCAGAGATTATGCATTATTAGGCCAGAGGCTGGGTAAGTATTTTGAAGGAGGTTTATACTTAGCCGAATGGGTTTTGCCATTAATATCATAAAGGACTGCAGGTAATTCATGGTGGTGGCCATCTTAGATTAGGGTACAGGAAAGTGTCCCAAAACAATTGAAAGTGAGTGCATACCCAAATGCACAAAGGCACGTCTACAAATAATTCCATTAAACAAACTAAGGGCCTGATTTAGATCCTGGCTGACGGGTTACTCCATCACAACGGTGCCGGACAGCCGTCCAAAGAAAAACAAATCCCATAGGACATAATGGGGTTCACATTTCTGCAGACGTGATTACTGTCACCGTTGTGACAAAGTAACCTGTCCATCAGGATCTAAATCAGGCCCTAAGATTTTTGCAAATAAAAACATAATGAAATTATTTTGGAATAAAGACATTTGTTTCAGTATAAAATGAATATAAGAGATACTGAACCCTCTGGATAAAAACTACTGCAATAGTCTATGGCATACACATTTTTTCATAAAGTCTGGGTGTTTTGACTGTCTGGTTGATAGCTAACTAAAGATCTGGAAAGAGTAATGATCATAGTTTTTATTGCATGTTTAATAAATGCTTTGTAAGTTTGTGGAATACATTATTTTGTAATGTTTATAGCTCCCCTTTACAGACTTTTCATGATTTTGCGGTGACGGGTTGATCAGGGCTCCTTTTCATAGGTAATTGTGCTTGTTTCGGATTGAAGACCTTGAAACATAGGAGAGGTAAGTAAGCAACAGCAAAGAGAAAGCACAGATAAAAAGGCTGTATCTGGGCCAGAGATAGATAGGGCACTTACATAAGGGCAACTTGGTGCGGAGGCATAGAGAGATGCCATTTGGTGTGAAGAGGGAGTGAGAGACAGCAGACAGGTAAGGGAAGCCACTGGGTAACTGACATGGGGGAGGCATCTGAGACAGACAGAATAACCTCTTAGAGGGTGATTGCAGTCGGGACTTGTTTTTGCTCAAGAATGAGCAGGGCTGGGTTCACACATGAGGCTTGATGACCAGGTGGACATGGATCTGTAAAGCCAGTACATGTGGACCAGAATAGCAATGGCAACCAGGTTTAGGAGTAACACAGCAAAGAGGGTTAGGAGCAATTGGAGCAGGACCAATAGGCACAGAAATATGAGTAAAAGGAATAGGAAGACAAGGAGAGCAGCCGTTTATGGTGAGGAACTATGGGACCACTGTAATATTGATTCTCTAAGTGTGGCAGAAAATAATTTCATTATATCCCTTACCAGTCTAGGGAAGGAATCTCCATTGGTACTGCTAAGCCTGTTCTATTCTCCCAGTAGATGCAGAACTAGTAAAAAAACTGGCCCATGAGAAAATTGCTAGTTGTATGGAGCACCAAATCACCACAGTTACGTTGACATGCTTTCTTGCTATAAAAATCCAGAAGCAAAGCAGTTCTTAGATTTTATACAACAGGCCCGTGCACGGTCAGTGTTCCTGCAGTTCATGTATGGAATAATACCAGTAGCAGCTGTTATTGCTCAATAGGGGTGGGGGTATGCACTGGAGGTCTTGCTTCTGTTTCTATTGTAAAACTATCACGGAAGCAGATGAACACTTGCTATTTTTTTGTCTCCCGTATGCTAAACCTAGAAGCAGATGGATAGGGCCCTTGTGTTGATCCCTTAACCTAGCAGAAAGAGGAGAAGCCTATAGAATTTGCAAAAGTGACATCTCATTGATAGTCATGTTTGCAGTGTGTAAGTCTGTTCACATAGCATGGACATTGAGGTAAAAGTTATTAGATAGTATGTCAGACTGATTCTTACATGATAAAGGATCTGATGTACTCTTGATGAAATGTGCTATATATCTGTTTTTAGTTTTTTTTATTTATTAATGTTTTTATGATTGCGCCGCTGGAAAACATGTATTGTCGTTTTTATTGTGATTGTTTTATGTACTTTGAAAATGAAATGTTATTTTTAAAGATCAATAAACGAATCCGAAAATGACTAGGAAGACAAGGGTCTGGTAATTCATGGCCAGAATGAGAAGAACTCGGCGGATAAGGACCACAGGGGACCCGGCCAAAACAAAACAAGCTAGAAGGAACAGTACCAAGGGGAGAAGGACAACCTGAGCCAGGACAAGAATTCAGGGGAACAGTAAAAGGAGGTCTAGGAAAAGGGGATGAGAACCAAATGGAAAAGGGGGATGATGAGGGCCAGGTCTTGTGGCATAAGGACAAGGACACCCAGGACAAGAAGGATGAGGAAACGCAGAACAAAGAAAACCATGACAGGAGAGCTAGGACCAGGACATCAATAGCTGGGAGGACCATGACTAGAAGACCATGAGCAGAAGGATCAGGATAATTAGAGGCAGAATCAGATCAGTTGGACAATAGGGGTAAGAGGACTACAAACAGGAAGGCGGGGGAAGAGGATCAGGATGAGGAGGACTAGGAGGGTGGGCTGCAAGATGAGTAAGAGGATTGTCAGGCCAAGGATGAAAAAAGAATGGAGGACCATGTCCAATAGAATCAGGACTAAGAAGGTGAGGGTTGAAACAACTAGTTGCCAAGGTAAAGAGCGAAGAGAACCAGGAGAAGGACACTCACTGGGATCAGGACCAAGCAGGCTGTGAAGACCAGGGCACAGAAGTCAAGAGGGACAAGAAGAGCAAGGATCTCAGCTAAAAGGACCAGGATGACCAGAGAAAGGAGGATCAGTCCAGGGGCCTAGGACGGTCTGGCTCAGGAGAGCAATTACAAAGAGGATCATGACTATGCGGTCCACAACTAGTAGGACAAGGAGTTGGAGGACTAGGAGGACCAAGGCCTGGAAGATCAAGGCCAGATCAAGGTGGGCCAGGAGTAATAGGAGGCTCATGAGCAGAAGAACAATGGCAAGAACGATCAGAAGATGAAGATCAGCAGGACTGGGACTAGGAAGATCGGGGGACACAACTAATAGTACCAGGAGGGCTAGGGCAATATAATAAGAGCAAGACTAGAAGAATCAAGGCCAGGCGGAACAGAGCATGGAGGCTAAAAACACCAAGACCAAGGGGGGCAGAGCTTGAAGTACAAAGAGGAGCATAAAGACCAGCAAGTGGTGTAGAAGTACAAAGGTGAGGAGGATCAAACAACCAGAGCTATAAGAGCTGGAGGACCAGCTAGGATTTCCAGGAGGATAATGACCAAGATGACCAGGCTCCAAAGAACTCAAATAGGATACCTAGGAGTAAGAGTGCGAGTGCCAAAAGGGTACAGTACCATGAGGGCAAGGAATCAGGAGTACCCAGTCAAGGGTTACTCCTGTCAAGAGGAGCAGGACAGAACAGGACCAGGAATGGCCAGGACCGGGGAGACCAGGAAGGACTAGGATGTCCTTGAAGACCAGAAACAGGAGGACCATCACAGGAGGACCAGAGCAAGAAGGACCAGAAGTATTGATACTAAGGAGACAAGGACTAAAATGGCTACAGTGGTTAGAAGAAACAGGTCCAGGAGACTAGGTCCTCGAGGTCCCAAACACAAAAAAACAGGAACAAGAAGAACAGAATCAGGATGAGGACAAGGAATGTGTAGGCCATGAATAGAAGCTCCAGGGCCAAAATGACCAGACCCAGGGTGAAGCGGAGTAGGATTATCAGGACCAGAGGGATTAGTATAAGGATCCAAGCAGTCACTTCAAGAATTATAAGGTCTAAGAATAAGAAAAGGATGTCTCCAGAACTTGGTGTCCCAAGGCAAGAAGGACCATGGTGAGGAAACAGAGTACCAGATGAGGGTTGTATGGACCAGTTGACAAAGCAAGAAGAACAAGGCTGAGGGCTAGGACCAAGATCTCCAGGGTGACAAGCAGCAGCAGGATGGCATCTCCCCAGAGGACCAGAATAAGTAGGACAAGGGCAAGCGGCTGCAGATTCATGGGAAAAGGTATCAGGAGGACTAAGGGGACCAGGGGCAGGAGGATTAGACCAAGGAGAACTAGGAGCAGTTACAGGAGGTCCAGGATACCAGGAAAAGTAGCAACAGGATAACAAAGATCAGCAGGACCATGGCTACCAGGAAGAGCCAAAACTATGAGGGCCAAAAAGCAATGGAATGGTCAGGAGGTCTAGGAGACCCAGCACAGAAACACCAGCACAAGGACTACCAGAACCAGAAGGACAAGAGCTAAAGGTAAGTGGACTGATATGGCTATGAATACCAGGTCCAGGTGAATTAGAGAATTGGAACAAGGACAACCAGGGAAAAGAGGATCAGGTCCAGGAAATGCAAAATTGGGAAGAGGACAAAGACGATGAGGACCAACAAGAGAACGGCCAAGAGAACCAGGAACAGGACCCAGAGGATCATGACCAGGAGCCCAGATAAGCAGAACCAGCTCAAGGAGGACCATGAGCAAAGGCACCAGAAAGATCAGGGCAGAGAGGTACAGGAGGACTGGACAAGGGTGAGGAGGAAAAGGAGAACCTGGAAGGATCATGGGCAGGTATATCACGGCTAGAAAGATCACAATGAAGAACAAAAGTACCAAAAGTGACCAGGGCTGGAGGATCAGGGACAGAAAGACCAGAGCAACCTGGAAACTGAGGACTGTCAGCAGGGACAGGATGATGACCAAGATCAGGCAGCAGAGAAGGACCCGAAGGAGAAGGAAGAGGACTAGGAGGTTTTGGATACCTGGTCTGCTTATAGGACATTTTTATTGGGACATGCTTTTGATTAAAGAGGCCATGCTTATGCTTTTTTGGAAAGGGTTCTTAGATCATTCTTGCCTTTTTTTAGCCCACTTAAATCACTCTTGGTAAGTATGGGCTAAATAAATCACAGGATGCAAAGTGCTGTTTGATAAAAAGACATATCATCTCCCAAGGGGAGGTAAGAGGAAGAAACCCAAGTACATCTTCCTAATTACCACATACTAATGCACAAGGTACTTGAGTACTGGAATAGATGCATGTGAAAAATCCTACACTTAGGAGTGGAGACCCTCCGGATCTAAAGGCTCATATAGAGATATTTGTGAAGTCGCCTCACACACAACTTACCATGGTATGCTTCCAATGCAAAAAAATGTAAGGCAAAGGCTCTCATGCCTATCCATTCTTATTCAGTACGGAACCATGGAGTAACAAAACATAATACTATATATTCTATTGAAAAAATATTCAACTCGTTTCAAAACAGCTTCTTCTTCATATGCTCTTAACCACGCATGGAGTTTATGACAATGCCTCTTGCCCAAAACAAAGATATACCCATTCATCATACTCACTCAATAGTGAGCACTGCAAGTCTCTAAAGAAAATGAGAGATTCCTATGTGTGAGTTGGTACTGTATGAACAAGCAGAGTGTATATATGTGCAGGTGGTAACCAGAAAAATGCTCGTACAACAGGGACACTTACCCAATGATGGGATAAATTCAGGCTTCATGTTTCAGAACGGGGGGTATCTCTACTGTAGTCACACACTCATTGCATTGTAGACCTAATAAGCTGGAGGTAGTGCTCACCTAAACATTTTTGTTTTTCCTCATGGGTTTTTTTAATTCTCTTTTAGTTTCTTTAGGGCTCTGAGCACTTTCCCACTGTAAATGTGTGCACACTTCTACACACTTTGGGAAGTGGTGCTTACCTGATGTTTTTAATCATGTATCAAGCCTGCCATTGCTGGCCTGTGTGTGCACAATTGCACTTATGCTTGGGTTGGCCTTTCTAAGCCACTGGCTAATCCTGAGGGGACTTTCACTACCACTAGAGCTCCCCTATGGTAATTCTTAATGGGTGAAGAAAGTGGTAGGTGAAATGCAGGTCAGGTATACATGTTTGTTCCCTCCTCAGGTAGTAAAGAATGTCCATGTGAGGTTTGCTTTTCCCATAGGTTAACGGGGGGGAATGGTTGAAATTACTTAAAGCTGCAATAGTGTCGTGCAGTGGAGCAGCCTCATAATGTTTCCTATCATTCGATTCACAATAACAAGCACTCTACTGTGGTAAAGATGGGTTTGTAATTAATAGCTTAGAAATGCTACTTTTAGAAAGTGGGCCTTTCCTGCTCTAAAACTCTTTGTGTGCTTTATAGCTTGACTACAGGCCACACTGGAAGCTGGGGGAGCACATCTGTGCATTTCCGAGTGACAGCTATAAACATTGGGCATGCAAATGGAATGACAGACCTCTGTCATTTGAGGGCCTGGCTGGATAGATTGGAGGGAGAGGTTTTGAGACTTAGCCTCTGGGAATCCAGATCCTGGCTCCTCTAAAGATTAAGATCTGCATTCCACAGCCTCATGGCAGACAGGACTGAGATTTAGAGGAGACATCTGTGGTTAAAACGGAAACCTTCTGAATCACCCCCAACTTCAAAGTCACACTACATTATAAGTACTGGTGCAATACTTCAGCTGGATAGAGCTACACTTGTGGGGATGAGGGACCGGACATCCTGGAGTGGCGTTGGGGACACTGCCAGAGGAATCTGTTGAGCACAAGGAGGATTACTGCCATTGGAAGGGACCATGCACCCTTCCTGAATACTGGCTAGTCTGGACTGACTACCTGCTGCTGTATGGAGCCCTGAAGTGTGCTCTTCAAGGGGTTGTTTGCGTGCCCCCTGTTCTCTTGCGGAGGTCTCAGGGACATCAAAGACTTCCTGCAAGGGACCCACACCACCTACTTTTGACACCTGGAGAGTGGTGCCCTCTTAAGTGCCCACATAGACTGCTGGATCCCAACTGGTAGCGCTGAATGAGCGTGGACCTAAGTATTGCACCTGGAGACCAATTGCCTTGTGTGGGGCCTCAAAAGCATTGCTCACATCTAAGGAGTGTGGTCCCTGCATGGTGGGGGACTCAACACGCATAAGCGTCTTGTTGGTGGTGAGCGAATTCCCTGGTTGCAGGATCCAGCTTGGCAAGCTTTGTCGATCGTGCTGCATCTCTCTCACGCGACACGCTGACGGCATGCTCAGTGTGTGCAGTGTCCGATTCACAGGTTGCGACCCTCAGAGGGAGGGCATACCCATAGGAGTGCCTCATTCTAGCTCATGTTGCACTGCTAAACTTGCACCTGTGTGTGTGACCGGAATTGTCTGGTGTGACCTGTATCAGCGTGACCAGGCGTTGTGCCTCATATATAGGGAGGTACAGAATTTGCAACTCTTTGTTGTGTGACTGGTATTGTCTGGTGTGACCTGAATCAATGCGCACCAGACATGGTGCCTCATTTCCAGGGAGGAACGGAATGTTTAACTCTTCATTTTCTGTGACAGGTATTGTATTGTGTGACCCATATCAACGCGCACAGGATGTTGTGCATCATTTCCAGGGAGGTACAGAATTTGCAATTCATTGTTGTGTGTGACCAGTATTGTCTGGTGCGACCCGTATCAACAAGCACTGGTCATTGTGCTTCATTTCCAGAAAGGTATGAAATTTGTGACCGGTACTGTCTGGTGAGACTTGGAACAACGCGCATCAGACGTTGTGCCTCATTTCAAGAGAGGTACTGAGTTTGCGACTCTTCATTGTGTGTGACGCTTTTAATCAATCAGGGGATAGAGAAGATGAGATTCATTCAGCTTCCAAACAATAAACAGTTCATCAAAGGAGAATGGATCACTTGTCCTGTTTTTAGGAAGGTCTGGGGTTCTAATCATCTAAAAAACCCTCATTCATGTGATAGTCGTAGGAACTGTATATCTTGGTTGTCCGCTCTGATAGTTACGTGAAAAGAATCATCATAGGGTCTTAGTCATGCTTTCCTCCATCTGGAGGGAGACCAACTGGTTTTCACAGTAATGATCAGAAATGGTGAGGGTGAAAGTGAAGTGAGTTTATAATTACCTCCCTCCCTCTAGTTAGATTTTATTCTGTTGTGGATGAGGCAAGGTTAAAAACGAAGGTGGTGCGTAAATAGAAGGGCTACTATTCTATAGCACCTGTTTGAGAAATGTGAGGGGTCGACATGTTTCAGCCGTTCGGTGCCCATTCGGGTCAGAGGGCTTTATTCAGGACCAAAAGGCGGCACATACCTATTGTGTAACATGCGAGGGGGAGTGGTGCACTTACCCTTCTTCTCAGTGCATCTATTAGTACACTGGCTGGTTATGGGTCAATGGTACCTATAACTAGAAAAATAGAAAAAGACTGTAAAGACGGAACACAATATTGAATGCTACATCTGTTGTGATCACATTCTGTCAGTGGTGATTTTAATTGTGGATAATTCTTACTGCTATACTCCAAGAGAGCATGAGGAGATAAATGAGAAAAACACAAATTAAGTATTCATTAAAAAATTCATTACAAATATACAAGTAATCACTTAGTGTGCCATGCTAGACAGTCGGATGGAGGAATCAGTAACTTGTGCAGCCATATGTAGTTAACTTGCATCTTTGTCTCCAAATACAGTAAACTCACATGCAGTCACAGGAATCAAAAGACCTATAGCAGCATAAATGAGGCAGTTTATGGATTAGAGCATTAGCGCAGTAAATGAGTAAATTCTAGGTCCATTAAGTAAAAAGTGGCTGTGAATCAGTTAATTGAGATTAGCGCGGTGAGTGGCCTGGGACGTTTGTGTCGCTGTGGTGGAGAGGTATATAAGTTGCATTCGTGAGATGTAGCGTTTACTAAAGCTTAGTCTGGCCCATGTGAATCATTGTCTGCAAAAAGCGTGTGCAGCGGGTTGAAATAATCTTCAAAGAGTGTAGATCTGGCCGTGTAGGCGTATATTTCTCTTTAAAGTAATAATGGTGATAATGCTAAATTAAATTAGGCCACTTTTTGTGAAGCGCGATCCCGGCAAGTGAAACACGTGCACGGCACATAGCTGGCTTTGGCAGATTTACCTTGAATTGAGGGCCTAGTAGGCTCCATTGGCGGACGAGCGGAGATGACTTACTCGTACTGTATGCAAGAGAGGGAAAAAAAAGCGGGATGGTTACGGCGAAGAGGCGCCCTAGGATGTGCGTGGTCCACTCGCTGTCGAAGTCATACCTCTGAAAAGTCTTCCCTGCAGCTTGTGCTCTCTCCGTCTGCCATGCCCCAGTGAGGCGGGCCGGTAGAGGAGGCTATAAATAGAAAGAATTGCATATGGGCATAGTAGAGAGACTATGTCTTTGTAAAAGGGAGGATTCATCATCAAGAATTACGAATTGGAAATCATCATTGTAATGAAGTAGCAAATTGTAGTCACAAGAACTAAAACGTGCCATCGGCCTTTTATGAGGTAGTTGGAACCCGGCATCACATAAGTGCTTTAGAATTCTGGGCATAGTAGAGAGACTATGTCTTTGTGTATGGGGGAAATCTTCGTCGAGAGTAACAAAATGGAATTCTTCATTGTAATAAAGTAAATTGTAGTTACATAAAGTACAGAGCACCATCAGCTTGTTTTTGAGGTAGTTGGAACCCAGCATCACATAAGTGCTTTAGAACTCTGGGCATAGTAGAGAGACTATGTTTTTGTGAAAGGCATAATCTTGCAAGGGTGCCTCCGATCCTCTTACATTTGTTTTTGTGCAGGAGGGTGGGCCTTCCTGCACAAAACCAATCCTATGAGGTGTTTTTCTCTTTCTATGTGTGCTGCATAATGGAAAGAGGAAAAAACTAGGAGAAATTAAATAATTTCTTCTCATTACGCCTCAACTCGGGATTTGGTGCTTCCCCAGATTAACATATTTTTGTAAATCTGGGGCAGCGTCAAATTCCATAGGTGTTGCATGGGAAAACACATGGCAACTCTCATGGAATGGGTCCCGGGCACAGAGAAAGGTGACGCAGTGATTTGTGCTGCGTCGCCTTAATCATCATTTATGAGTCCACTCAAAGCCCCGTAAAGTGGCTTTGCATGGCTTCATAAATCTTTATGAGAACCCTGGGTCACGTATGTATCACTTTTCGTGGTACAAATGTGACACAGGGCTTTCATAAATAATCCCAAACATTCCATTTGTTCTCTTTCTACACCTGTCACTATGCTCTTGATCATACCAAAATCCTGCTGAAATATATCAGTGAACAGTGAATCTCTGTGATGTGTGTGGCATTGGTGGAATTGGGTATGCATTTTTTATCTATTTTCAATCCTTACTAATTATAAGGTTCACCCTGCTCACATCGTTCTGAAGAACTGGCATTAAGAGCAGCATTCTAAGTCAACCATATTTCTTCTGACATACTAGTTCTGGGGCATACATGATTTATGAAATCTCCCAGTCCTTCACTTTGACTAAAGGTTCTTTTGCCTCTTGGCCCGGAAGCTTTGAATTTGTATCTTGTCTGTCTTATGTTACCAGACTAAATCAGCTCTCAAAACAGGAAAATGTGTATAGTAGTGGCATAACAAATCTGGTGAAACCCCATACATAAAAAGATCATTTGCTACTTAAGCTAGGACTGGGTTAAAAAATACAGCTGGGTTCTGTCCTTTCCCTCTACTGGTCTGAAAATCAGCACGTCAGGGAAGCATTTGTCATGTTGATCCATCCCTGATGCCTCGCATCTGCATGTTTGTTGATGAAGAACTGGGTTGGCCTGGACCAGGAAATCAAATATATGATAGTCCCACACTGCCCACTTCTTGCCTTTCTATTTGGTAAAGTAATATCATACTCTGAGCAAGTTAGTAAATTAAGGCTCCCGAAGCTTTATGCTCCCAGCCAGCAGACACAATTAGTTAAGAGTTACCATCAAAACAAATATGGCACTCCGCAACGGTATCTTTGTTAATGAACAACTGAGGGAGTGGCACAAAAATGGTGAAGCCAAGGAGGTCACAGAATATATTTCAGTCCCACACAGTTCACATTTCCCCCTCAAATACAGCTGCTTCAGTAAAGTTAGTACTGGCCCCTTGATATAACTCAGTAATAAAATTGCTGTCCAGATATTTTCTTTTTTTGATTTGTGTTTTTGTATCATTAGAGAAGCGATTTAGCATGGGTAAACATTGCTAATTCGGGCCAAATATATCTGGATGACATTTTAAAAAATGGTGGATGGGTTGCTGTCATGATATAATATTTCAGGAACCATGAGACCTATATACTTTATTTTGGTGTCAAAACATAGGTTTTGGGGGTCAAGTAGTCTTATAGAGACAAAACAAAACTCATCACAGCAATCCTTCCGCCATTTTACAAAATGGTAGCCATCATATTAGTAAATTATTTTAATATTTTTTTTGTTTCAGGTTTTCCGTTGATTCAAATTCATAAACATGAGCAAAGCAGGTGGTAGCAGAGAATCTTTACCTCCTGACAGAGTGTTGCTAACTACAAAATCTGAGGACTCCTTCAACAAAACAAAAATGAGCCATATGCCAAACTAATCCGAAAGAAAAACTAACATCAAATGTGGCCGAACAGAAGAAAGTTTGAGGTGCTGCAGAAATACGGCAAGACAAAATTCACAAAAGATTGAAGAGGATCAAATATTTCATCATTGTAACAACAAGTGCTACAAGTCGTATACAATGGAAAAAAGCCTGGAAAAAATTAGTCAAAAACTGGCAGAAACCAGTGAATCACAACAAGAATCCGAAAGCGAGGAGAAACCAAACCCAATGCCAAGCCACTTAGAAGATCGATGGCTACCCCTTGTCCACCTCCATCAACTGATCAAAAATCAGAGGATTTTCAATGTGCTATCTCTGATTTCGCCAGAAAAAGGGCCAAAGGGATTGACGAAAGAACAAAGTACAGAGTATGTGAAGCACAAAGGGCAAACATGCTTTAATCTGCAGCTAGTTTCTTACAAGATGATGTTTTCAGCCGTGTAGCTGATCTAAACAGTGAGGTGAATGTATTTGCAGCGGACTTGTATGTCCACCCAAGCTGCATGCATGCATACATTCAAAAATATGAATGTACAATGAGCTCCTACCAGCAATGTAACCACCAGCCTTTTAGTTAGGTTCGCACTCTTTGAAAAAG
Source organism: Triturus cristatus (assembly GCF_964204655.1). Lineage (NCBI taxonomy): Eukaryota > Metazoa > Chordata > Amphibia > Caudata > Salamandridae > Triturus > Triturus cristatus. Next base: position 440,202,346 of record NC_140582.1, on the reverse strand, counting down.
CAAATTTAGTTTTAAAGCCACGCTTAAGTGCTGGCTACAGGTTCAAACTAGTGAGATCAGAAAAATAATGGTCAACATTGATGAAACTTTATTGATCCATAAAATGAAATTAAGCTTTTCTGTTGAGAATGTACAATGTCCACAGAATGATGTTCTCAGCTGATTTGACTCCTGAAGTTCTTGCTACAAAAATAAGATCACAGGATGCAGTAAAATCAGCATCAACCCTTTAAAGGAATGTCCTGAAAGATTGAGATTTTGGATTTAATGAAAGATTTTGTGATGCCCCAGAGCTCCGCAAATCATGGGAGTCAACAAGAATGCCTGATGTTGTCTTAACATTTTTTACATCAGTTTTTTATATATCAGCAAAGCAACAACTTTACAAACTAAAGTTCTTGAGTTCAGATCAGTAGCTGACAACATTGGTGATGGCGTTGAAGATATAAGCAAAGATGTGGAAGACAAATCTATGAACTGACAGGCTGATGCTGTGCAAATGTACTGTCATTTCCAAATCTTGTTTTATTAATAACATCACGGCAAAAAGAAAACACCGCTACACATGATGACTGCCCATGCAATATCTGACAAGTGCAAAAGTAGGGAGCTCATCACTTTAATGAATAGGATTGGTGTATCAACAAGTTATAATGACATATTATGGAGTAGGAACTTTTTAGCAGCTCATGCTGTAAAATCTTGTGAATCCAACATGACACCACTTCCAAGTCAATTTACCACAATGGGATTTACAATTGCTGCTCTTGATAATTATAATTTTGAAGACAATTCTTCTTTGTCTGGAACATCCAGCACACATGATTCCACCATGGTGCTTTTTAAAGACTTTACCAATGAAGTAGCTGCTGGAAAACAAACTGTGTCAGCTGTAGGCTTAAACAAATGAAGCTGCAAACATATAACCCAACTGCCTTGCCATTGTTTGCAAAATCACTACAAGCCATCAACACGTCCCAGTCTACCAGAAAGTTTCAAAGCAGCTGTGAACATTCTTTTACCTGATGCTGCGATCCGCAAAGCTGATTTAACTGAATTTATCATATTGTTTATTCAGTGCAGACTGAAGGATGAAGAAAAGGCAGTTCCTCAGTGGGTTGGAATTCACGCTTTGATCTCCCAGAATACTGTCACACTAAAGAAGGTTGGGTTTCTGCCAGTAATACCTTCTCCAGTCACAACCTACAAACAGTATTGATAGCTCTAAAAAATGTCCGAAATCTGCGTGCTCAGCGGGAAGACAGGCCTATCCTGCCAATTATCTGTGGTGAATATGTTTTCTGTATTGTAGCTGACATTTTTATGTGCAATCCAGTATAATTTGATGGTATTTATCCAATGATGGGCATTTTCCACATGACAAAAGTTGCGTTGGGGTGTGCAGGAAGTTATCTGTATGGATGTGGCATGGACGATGCACATATTGAAGCTGAAATCTTTGGAAGCATGGAAGCTAAGCTGTCCAGTCAGTATTGTGTTAAACTCAAATTGCTTGTTTGTTACAAGGTATGCTCATCTTATCTGAGGCAATAGAAACATTGTGTTGAAATGCTGTCTTGAAGAAGAATGACAAATTAGGTTTTGCATATCTTATCTCAAAAGTGAACAAGGCACAGGGTGCACTTCATTAAAAAGACAATGCAAATACACTCAGCCCAAAATCAGAAAACCTGAAAAACAAGCTTGTAGTGTTTGTCAAAGAACGTGAAGAAAGATCTGGACTTTGCAAGTACTGGGGACATGTTTTACACATGATAGCTCTAGTGAAAAAATTGGTACATGCTGATCGGGAAGGTGATTGGGAGCTGCTTGTGAAGACTGTGGAGTCACTGATCACCGTGATTTGTGAATTTGATTGCATAAACTGCCTGAGATATGGGTCCTGGCATTTGGAAAGAGTAAAGAAGCTAGAGGTGAAAAAATCATACCTCTACAGAAATTTCATCCAAAGACATTTTGTGGTGAAAGATCAAGAGGGAAGGTTCAATGCTGTGGCTCCAAATATGAAACTGGAAAAGATGATCACAGATCACAGAAAAGCTCAGAGGGAATTGTTGGTCACATATGGAAAAGTAAATATGTTGCTCAATGGAAGCTAGTTTACCAAGAAGTCCTTTCTTTTTGCAATGTTTTCAGAGAGATGGCAAATTCAGAATTAATTGACCATTGTGAAACTGTTCCTCACCATGAACTTGTAGGAAAGAGAGGGGAGCGTTTTAATAAACATGTTGACAGCCTTCGATCTTACTGAGCCTGGGCGACTACACAACTTCATGACCAAACAATATGTGGATAATGATATAAAGATATGTCTACTAGATGTCCTGGAACATGGATCGAAAATATACTCAGAACTGAAGGAGGAGAGATTTATATTGAAAGAGAAATAGCTGTTTGACATGATCACTAAAGCTAATCTTCCACACATTAAATGCCATTGAAGAGTTTCCAGCCAGCCATTACAAAACAGGTTACAAAAAATAACTTTCACAAGCACATAGAAAGATGATTGTAGCAAAAGAAAGGGATGAATTTATCAAGGACATTCTGTCACATGATTTTCTTCCAACCAACCAATGCATTATTTGATGGAGATGCTGCAACCAAACCAGTGAAGCACAAACTTGTACAAGAGCTCGAAAAAAACCTTTCATCTGAAGAATTTCAATGTGAAAAGGTGTGCCCATTCAGTTCAGTTCAAAAACTTTATTCGGTATGTATAGAACAACCATAAAAGTATAAATACATTGAGAACTGATTGTATTACGCAAAAAACAAAACAAATAGCATCCAGTGTGCAACACGGGGCCACAATTGATCACATCTAAAAACGTAAATATGATAAATCTAAATACATTACATATGTAAAGAATCAGTTTTTAAAAAACTGAGCGGGTTACACATGTACTATGACATGGGGCCAAAGTTAATCACATTTAAAACACTTAAAATATTATATTTAAAAGACAGCACAAATTCTTAAAAAACATCGGGGGGTCGTTGCTATAGCGATGCAACAATACTCTTGCGTGCATTAAAAGCATTTATAAAAAAAAGTGCTACATTGAGGCAAACCCTGGCGTTGTTACGTTCGGACAGGTATTTTATTGCAGCAAGATGTAAACCACTGACATACGCAAGTAAAAGTGGTTTTAAGTAGTAATTTCTAAAACCTGTATAAAAAACACAAAACAGCATAACTTGCACAGTGCTCTGTTTGCTCTGTCTGTCACATGGGCAAGGGATCGTGGCTGGAGGACAAATTTTCATATTAGGGAAAGCAACTAAATGGTGGGCGATTCCCAATCTAAATCTAACTAATACAAAAACGATGCATAAGATTGGGAATGTATGTTAAGTAATCTTGAAAGCCCACATTGGAGGTAAGTGATAAATAACATTTTGCAGTTGGTTCTCTACATTCACAATAAAGCCAAACTTCCCTCCTATGGTTCATAAAAGTTTCTCTAATGGCCAACTTCCTAATTAAAGATACTTTAGTAGGATTAGTCCGTATTGCCATTTTGAATAATTTACTGTACAATGAAGTGATGTAGCTTAACCAAGGAATCTTCATCGCATTATCCAGGGTAAAACAGTCTAGAATAATTGACTTTGTAAAACTGGTTTCTTCCTTAGACCATATGGAGTGCCAGAGCAATAATGGGCCAGATGCAACTATATTTATAAGATACTGTAGTCCCACTTCTTTGTGTATAATCTCTGAAGATGCAGAGGTGGGTAAACTGAGAAGGCGTTTGAGGTAACTATTTCCTCTGTCTGTAAAATGGAACAATTATGATAGCCCCAAATACCAGCCCCATATGTTGCAATCGATAAGACCCTTGCCCTATAAATAGTTGTTATCTCCTTTACTGCCTAGAACCCAGTTTTGCTGAAAACCTAAAAATACCATGGGTACTTCTAGCCATTTTGCTCCTGACATTGGTAATCTCACGAGTCCACGACCCGTTACCTGAAAGAGTAATGCCCAGGTAGCAAAAGGTATCAACTGGGCACGGGCAATTTATCCCCAAAACAGTTTCTTCTTTGTTTTTCCCATGCCCCACAGACCATAGTATAAGTTTTACTTTTATTAATAATTAATTTCCTTGCAGCAATAAAAACACTAAAAGCATTCATTAGACGTTGCAGTCCCACTGGAGTCCTAGCCAACAGGACAGCGTCGTCTTGCATACAAAAGTACTGGTATGTGGCGCCAAGTCACTTGGTGGGCATCGGTGGGCACTGCTTGTAAGGTCTCATCTACCCCATTGATGAACAAGGAAAATAAAAGTGGCGCTAATACACAACCTTGTCGAATGGTATTGTTGCATTCCCCCATGGGGCCATAGCGGACTACGCTTGTTAGATCCTCATATGATATGGCCAGGAAATGAATGATTGGCCTAGGTGCCCCCATAGCAAGCAAAGTGCTCCAAATGATGGTATGATCTACTAAGTCAAAGGCGCTGTTCGGATCAGCAAAGCAGAGATATATTCTGCCGCCTTTGGCGCAGGTGTACTTGTCTATGAGAAGATCAAGGTTCACACATTGCTCTATGGTCCCCAGGCCTTTCCTGAAACCAAACTGAGCAGGTGAAAGTATTGAGTAATCCCATGCCCATTCTTCTAGTCTTTTTAGCAAGACTTTACTCATCACCTTCACTGATGAATCTAAGAGTGATATAGGCCTGTAATTTTGGGGGTCTAATTTGTTGCCCTTCTTCAAAAAAGGAACTATAACCAATGTACCCCATGTCGGCGGGATCTTTGTCTCCGCAGCCATATTAAAAACCCTAGTTAGAATTGATGCCCATAACTCGACGTTGTTTTTAAAAATATCCACATGGACCCCATCTGGCCCGGGGCTTTGCCCCCTTTGCTTTCTTTCAGAGCCCATGAAACTTCTTGTAACGTAATATTTAGGGGGGGTATAAAAATAACGATTGCTCTTCATTTTGAATAGTTACCGTTTGTGTCATGCCTGAGCTAAAAATACTAGAAAAGTGGACAACCTTTGCATCGTAAGTAACATGTGACACCAATTCTGGGAAGGATTCATCCTTTAAAAAAGGAGAGTTAACAGTATCCCAGAAAAATGTGCTATCTCCTGTATCTGCTGCTTGGGACACTTTCAACCATGCTTCGTTTTGTAGTTCTTTTTTTCTAGCTAAGAGGACCTCTTTGTGTTTAAATCTAAGGGATTTGATCAATGAATTGTCCCTCAGTCGCTTATAGAGAGCCAATTTCAAGTCCCTAGTAGCGGTTGTACAGTCATGGTAGAACCAGCCTTTGCGTTTCGTTGGGCTAGTTCTAATAGGACGAGTCAGAAGGTCATTGATTATATTAAAGATACCAATATAGTTAAGAAGTAACTGGTCGGGGGTAACCACATCATCCAGACAGCCCATTATATAATTATAGCCCCTTGTACAAATATCTAGTAGAAACCGGGTCTGATCCACTCCAATCGACTTGATACGGGTCCCATTAGTCTGAGTGGGGCAATATTGGTAACGCAACTAGGGGAAGTAACAGAAGACCTGTCCCAAAAGAAGACTGACAGGATTATACAGTTATGGTTGCTCATGTCCGGGCGTGCAACCCGTAATGGTTGACACCACTTACATACGTTAGCAGAGATTAGGGCGTGGTCGATAACAGAGGTTGAGTTTCTCCCTATAAAGTTTGGAATGGGTTCCCATCACTATCCAGGGCATTTTCCAGTAATTGAAGATCAAACTTAGTGATCATGGAATTTAATAAATTACCTTATTCAATATGGCGGAAATGCAATTATCCAAGTCCAGCCTCATCTGTCATCCCACATACCGGTGTAGCAGAGTGGGGGCATGTATGAATGTTAGAATCTCCAACCCATAATAGTATAAAACTATTTGTGATGTACTGGACAATGGCCTCCAGACCTGGACAATGGCCTCCAGACCTCCTTCGAGGGCTAAAACTACCCTCTCCCGAGTATTATTAAAAACATTATTATAAAAATTAACCAGGACCATGTCCTGACCTCCCCTGAATGACAACCACAGGATTAATGAGTGGGGGCAATAGATATTTTCCTCTTTAAACTTACAGGAAGTTTGTTTGATATTAAGACCATAAGCCCCCCTTTAGCTTTCCCTGCTACGGATGGTTCCGCCTCCAACCAGTATGCTGTAAAGCCCTCAAAATAAACAGGCTCGGTACACCATGTTTCATGGATGCATAATATAACCAAGTTACTTATGAACTCCATCCATCCTAGGGTACCCTGTTTCTTTTCTAGACCCCCCTACATTCCAAGTCCCAATTCTATACCCATTAGCCCTCCCTCCATCACTACTACTATGTTGTGCTAAGTTGGATGGGGCAGTTGCTATATGTGTAAGATATGCTGCACCCTCAAAGGGAGGTGGTAGGGGGGCAAGTAAGATAACAGTATCGCAGTGGCCCCCAGGGGCCAGATGCGTATCATCTTCCCGCACATCGTGGCCCCTAGGGGCCAAATGTGTATCATCTTCCCGCCCTACATGAAATGAAAGCACCTTCATTGTAGGTTTCGGTCGATTATCGTACAGCCCCATCTCACGTCAATCGTTATCCTGGAGGTCACTCAATGCCTGGTATCTGTTGGAGACCACCACTGATTGGAGTGGGGGGTGTGGTTGAGTGGTTAATTAGTGGGCTTAGTCTAATTGTGTTAGGTATAGAGGACTGGAGGTGCCTATAAAAGAAACCCAATGGCTGGAGTGACATGTTATAATCTGATTGGGCTGGCGTACCTTCCCCATAAGAATACCCTTGGCACACCTTGGGTCGCTGAAATTAATTACTATACAATCTCCATTGTGGTTTTTCCGCAAGGGGCCAATCCAGCGTACTCTTCTTACAAACAATGGGGCATATCAGCAAGGGCCGGCGATAATTATCGCTAAGCGCACTTAGCGCTAGGATAATTATCACCGGCTATCGTGGAATTTTATCACTGAGATAGCGTGCTACCAGCAACGCTTATCTCAAAAGCAATAAAATTCCTTGCACTAACAGCCAAAAGTGAGATTATCGCTGGTAATCCAGCGATAATCTGACACATTTTGGCGTTAGCTTGCTGATAAGGCAGGGCATACTTAGCCATTATATCCACCTTACATTGGATATAATGGCTAAGTCGGGGTGAAAGCAGGCGTAAGGAAAGTAGCGTTAACTGTGGTTAACGCTACTTTTCTTATCGCTATGCCTGTTAGCGATTCCCTTGATAATTGGAGAAATGTCGCTTAGCGACATTTCTCCAGTTATTTTGGGCCGGAACGCCCACTTTGCATCTCATTAGAGATGCAAAGGTGGGCGTTATGGGAAAGGGAGCTAAAGCAAGGAATCAGCGTGACCTTGATGATTAAGCAATAAAATTGTCGCCGCTTTTCGTCCGAAAACGGACGCTAAAGCGGCAATAATTTTTCATCGCCAGCTTGCTGATATGCCCCAATATTTGTTGAGCGTACCGTAAAATGGCAGTTTCTATTAAGCCAATGGATTACCCTATTCTTTAAGGAGTCATAGGCTTCTATTTGGCCCGGGCATAGTGGGAGGACATTAACTATGACTGCTACATAGGGGACACATTCTGGAGGTAATTTAATGGTGGTCTTGGTGTCTGCAACATTAGCTCCTATAATGTTGGCAGTACTATCTTCTGCTGGTATAGGAACTCATTGGCTTTCGTTATGTGCTGGATACGTGGTGGTAGCATTGATTAACCGGGGTTGGGGCTGTATTTGGGATATAGATACTGATAGTCCCATGTGATCCCTAGAGGTTGCTTCAGTTAGGGTGCCTACAGTCCCCGGCTTTAGTATGTTGGCACTTATACTTGTTACATTATCCCTTTGTAAGTTAGTTGGTAGAGTTGTGGATGGTGCTATTATCCTGTCAGCCCTGTCAGACCCTTCCTCGATTTGTCCCAGAGACGTGTTAGAATTGCGTGTCTTAATCTGTTTAACTTCGGTGGAAAAAGCCTCCAACTTTTCAAGAATTGGTGTTAGTAGGACCTCTAATCTGGTGGAAATTTCGGTCAGTAGTGAGGCCTATTGAGAGTCCCCCAAATCACATGGTATGGTCCCAGCCTCTATACGAGAAGTGGCCGGGATCTTGGTGGCATTTAATCTTCTGGGACCTCCAGGAATAGGAGGGGTCTTTTTGCATTTCCTTTTCCTTTTCGGGGTAGGAGGGTTAAAAAGAGTGGTGCTGTTACTAGGAGATCGTGTTGCCTCATTGATTGCGGGGGTGACCAAGCTATAAGTGGTTCTCAGGTCATTATCTTTTCTAGTTGGGCTCTTATTTGCTGACAGTAGAGCTGCGGCATCCCTAGGGGACGCAGCAATCTCACTCCCTTGCACTGCCCTCCACCTATAGACCGGCGGCGTTCAACAATATCTATCTCTTGAGAGATCACATTAACTGCCCTCACCAGAAAATAATCGATGGTTGACTGGCCACTATGGTGCACTGGCAGGGAATTACCTGCCTTACGTTTACCCATGCATACCTGATGTCCTCCTTCAAAACTGCTGTTGTTGAGGGCTATATTTTACAATTGCGAATGATGAAGAGTTTATCAATGCAAAACTTCAGTGAGGTCGCTCAGACTGTTCTACAGATATCACAGTCAGTGTGCACCTTGTAAGAACTGCACATTGTCTCTGACAGTTATCTTGGACTATCTGTCAAAGAATGTGAGAGAATCAGACAAATGTCTACAAGTGGAACAATTGACCTTGCCTGCATCAACAATTTGACACCTATACCTGTGCAACTTGATAAATTCTGGTCATCAATATCGAACAAGATGAACTGGGAGATGTTAACTCGCCAAAACATTGCTGATGCTTAAGTGAACACTGAGGTCCTCATTTACAAAAAAATACACAATGCAGCACCGCAAGCAATTTGCTTTGCCGAGCGGAGTAATTTTAAAAGCACAGGGATGCTTCATATTAACAACAATATGATGCATCAGTGTGCTTTCAACCTGCGCTGGCACACAATTGGCTGCCGTGCACAAGCGCATACACCCTTGCATCATGTTGCAAGGGTGCCTGCATTGTTGGGGCGATTGTTTTTGTGCAGGAAGGGATACATTCCTGCACAGAAACAATCATTGATGGCTTTTCCCCCTTTCTATGTGTGCCGCAGAATGCAGCACATAGAGAAAGAGGAAAACATGAGGAGGAATAAAAGTATTTCTCCTCACTGCACCACAACTACACCTCCACTATGAAGGCATAGGACTCTGACGCATTCCTAGCTTTACAAAACTTTGTAAATCTGGGAATGTATCAGGTTCCATGGATGTTGCTTGGGAACACCCCCAGTAATACCCATGGAACGCCCCTTTAATGCGTGAACGGGGCCCATATTTACAAGGCCATGAAAAGTCACACAGTGTGACTTTACATGGCCTTGTAAATATGGGCAGGAACACTGCACCACCGGTGTGCCAAAAAAGTGACTCACTGACGGCGCAATGGCCTCGTAAATGAGTCACTGAATTTCCAATTATTGCAAGTGGAACGAGGAGTTGGTGCCTGTAGAGATATATATTCAAATGGTACGGGTCATATTGTACTAGAACCTAACGGCAGATTGGAGGAAGCTGTCCTTCATGTTGTGCCACATGTTGAGAGGGCTGTTGAAAAAGGTTCCAATCAAGTCATTACGGAGTCAAATGACACAGATGTTAATATTGTGTTACTTAGATTTGTTGCAATGTTCATAAGTCAAGGATTGTTCGAGTTATGGATATGTTATGGAACAGGCGAGGAAAGAGACTTAATCTCACTATGTATTCTGTACAAGAAACTTGACCCAGAGATGCCTAGTGTTCTTATCAAGAGAAAAGTGATTACCTGAGCCTTCCAATTGCTTTCAGCATATTTTTTTAAAAGCCGAAATGATCAACAAACTTAACTTTTGTTAAATCAGGTTTTTATTAACCCGTATTATTCTCTGAATAATTCATTTGTTTTCTGAAAATTCATAGAGAAAGATGTGTCGTCATATGAAAAAGAATTACATGCAATATTCAAAAGGACAGTCAACAACTTAATTCACATAGTAAATAATACACATTGAACATTACGCGGAATGAAACTGAAAACAAACTCATAACAACGAACAACACATTAAGCAACTAATTTTTCTTTTGCACAATTTCACAATTAATATTCACAGTGTGTAATTCATCAGAACTTCAAAATCCTCTTTTACAATCAAAGGGAACAATATTTAACAGATAGGGGAAACAGTTCAACTCCCTCAAGATCTGCGGATATTTGATTTTAGTTCCTCTGTGAAAAGATTGCCAACGCATTTCGAATCCTAGTCCTCACGGTACTAGGACTCTCATCAGGGCTTCTGATTATCTAGATTCGCACTGGACTTAATTCCTGTGTGCAATGATGATTTATCTGGTGTGGAGTTGTCTTATCGTCTCCTGATTCTAGATCTTTAGTTGGAGACCTGCAATGATGCTATGTGTCCCCTGCCTGGATACGACACAGCTTATGATCAGTGCCATGCGGGGTTTCTGCAAAACCAGCCGCCGCTCTCACCCCAATCTTTTCACAGAAAACAAATTAATTATTCAGAAAATAATATGGGTTAATAAAGACCTGATTAACAAATGTTAAGTTTGTTGATCATTTCAGCTTCTAAAAAATATGTGAAAGCAATTTGAAGGCTCAGGTAATCACTTTTCTCTTTTCAAATTTATGGCCCTACCTGACCCTTGTCCCATCAGGCCTAACTCCCTTGTTGTTTCATAGTGTTCTTATCAAGGCACTTATTCTTACGGCTGATGACACTGCGAGCAAAATTGGAACAAAGCTTAGAGCCTTGACTGCTGAACCTGTAAAGTTTTTAAGAGGATTTGCTGAGACAGAAGAAGAATGTGCTTTAAAGACGTAGAAAAACACCTTGTGCATGTGTGGAAAACGAGTTCTGACTGTCATGCATTTGACGATCTTCGCTACACTGAGTTCAAGAGATCAGTCCCACTAAGTGACGTCATATTCAGTGCGTGGACATATTAAAAGAGCGTTCTATTGGATCAGACGATGTGTAAATATTTTGCATTATGCATATGTAGGTAAATATTTGTGTGAATTTGGTTGGGACGATATTGATGGGATGCTAAAACCTATGAAATTTCTAAAGTCTCTACCCGCAGAATTTACACGTACCTGTACTTCCAAAACCTGTGCTACAAAATGATGTCCATGTCAATATGTTCTTCTCAAATGTTCAACTTCTGCAAATGTACCATGAGTGACTGCCGAAACAAATAAATAAAGTGAACTATAAAATGTGTCTAAAACAGGAGTGATAAACATATTTTTTTTTCATATCAGATTATAAACATTGTTAGATGTGTCCATAAAAGGAATAAAATCCATTATTATTTGTTTCAATTCTATATATGACTCTTCTTCCTCTATTATAGCCGTCATTTTGTAAAATCTCATGGTTCCTGACATATTACATCATCACTGCAACACATCCACCATTTTTAAAAATGTCTCCCAGAAAAATTCGCCCCAGATCAGCAATGTCTACCCAAGCTAACTTACTTCTCTAATGATCCAAAAACACAAATAAATAATTAAAATCTCTGAACAACAATGTTTTTACGGAGGTATGTCAGTGAGGCCGGATTTAAGTGATGTTCCAATCTGTACACATTTGCTAAACTTCAGGGTCAAAGAGGTTTGTGCTCGCTGCAAGACGTTTGATTTGATCAGAGTCACCTCCATAACAGATATTTACCTTTAAGATATTCTAATTATTCTAATCAATATTTAGGCCAAAATATTTTGACAGTCTGATATTTAAATCTCGACATGGTAGTAAACCATTTGTGTCTAAAACAGGATTAATGGCCCTATTGTATTAGGGCTATATGGTGTACGCATTGACTCTTTATTGCGGCCCTTATTGTCAGTGGGAGTATAGACATTTTTTGAATCTGCTTCATTTTAACTGATGGAAAAGCTTCATCTAGATGGAGTCCCCACACAGAGCTACCTTTAGCAGCCAAGAAGAGTCAGCTATCACCAAGCCGAACTGGTATCAAGGAGTGGGTGGTAACTGGCAGTTAATTTCCACCATTTCCAAATCCGGTTTATAAAATAGATTTAGTTTTTAATATATTCCCAATTTATTTGGTTTGAAGTTACATGGTGGGAAGAACAATGGAGCAATTGATTATACACATGTTAATAGCAAACAGCAGTGTTTCATCATGCCAGTGATGGATTTCGCTCGTGAATACATGACATGTGCTTGGTTGAATAGGATATTTTTTAATTTTATTTTCCATCCATTCCTATAAAATGATCCGTCTCCTCTATTTTGTAGTTCTGGGGAGTGGAAATGAAAACATCTCGTGTGAGTGGAAACATCGACTATTGCCTATTGGCATGATTTCCTCAGTCAATTTCAACTGGAATTTTACTCTGGCCAAACATACAAAGCTCTAGCCTTGGCAAAAGCAAAATAAAAAGTAGGTAATTATTAGAGCAAATCGGAAATTTTTAGCAATACCTTAATTCGCAAATGGCATCAATGTGCCCAATAATCGTGGTTTTACAGCAAAGTTATATTTAAATATGGAATATCTTGCAATAACAGTATTAATGGCCATAACTTTCCCATGCGAGATATTTTAACAATTGTTAATGCTGTAACGCAACATCTCTTTAATGTGCAAAACAGAGTAAATGATATTCCTTTCTTTGGGCATCCTCCTCATTTAATAATACCGCTTGAAATTGAACCTGACAAATTAAAACATTTTCCATGGTTTTGCCAGAAGGTTGCTGGAATGTTTTGCATCAATTAAACCTTTTGTTAGGGGGAGGCCTCGTTGGAATCACGACATTGGACATAAACATGACTGCATCCATAGCGGTGTGAGGGTAGCGCCAACGTAATCTAAATTGTCGGTTTAACATTCTGATGCTGTCCCACGGGCCACAAAAACCTCACATTCTAAAAACAACATTTCACTTAAGTATAAATAATCCAGAAGCAGGACAGAAGATATTAAAATATTGTCCGACATTTCCAAGTCTCGAGGTCTGCCAAGCAGCAATCAACTTAACACAAATCACCATCTAGAACGAACAAGTCACCTCACAAATATTGAGAGAGAGGCCCCGAATATTGTACCTCAGCATCATAACTAGGAGTAAAGGAGCAGGAAGCCTCCCTTAAGAAAGGGCATTTAATATCAATTCTAAGTTTGGCTTAATTCAGACTGCTGGTTGAACACACAGACATGCTTAAAGCAAAACTTCTCCAATATATCTAATTGCACAACTCTGCTTAACAAAGTGGATTTATACGAAATGGTGATTATAGTCGTGCAATGGCACATTGGTCAGAAATTAAGCGAGACTTTCATGAGACCAGTACAGCACTTATTATTAAGTTTTCCATATCTATCATCTCAATTTATGATCGAATAACAAAGTGATCGAAAGAATGCTTGAATTAACCCCTGCCACTGGTGATCACTTAAAATTGCATTCTAGCCCCTTGTTTTTCTACCACTTTCCCACTCTATACAGAAACCAACCATATGAAAATAAGCCCAAACTGCCAGACCAGGTCCCCTCATGATGGGAATCGTAATTCAAAAATAGTGCGCTGAAGCGCCACATGTCCTCCATGCATGTGCCGCACCAGTCCACCCTGCACCAGCACTCTGCAATGCCCGCTGACCTTCCCTTGACTGCAAAACACCCAGAGTGAGAGGGCTTGGCACACCACCTTCTGATGCATTACCCGTACAGAGCACCTCTTCCTTATAGCGAGTACCTTTTGCTGGTAAATGAGCCCTCTTTATAGGCAGCAAAGCAAGCAGATTGAATTGATGTAAGACTTACTGTCAATTAGAACTCCTACTCCCTATGTGCTGGTCAAGCACCATGCCTATTCTGTCCCCTTTGTTGATTCAAATGGAGAACACTCCTACCATCATCCCCATCTGACTAGCACCCTCACATTGTGCAAGGAGTCAGAAGGTGTGAACTTCTACGTGAGTATTCCTTTATTTTCTTAGTTGCTGAGGAATGCTTATATGATTTTATTTCCCTAGATGCCAATAGATTTCAGGCGTGAAGTAGTATCTTTCCATGAGCAAAAAGTGGTCACAAATTGCGCACCAAGGGGCATATTTACAAGGCGGCGATAGAAAATTATCGCAGTTTTCGGCCGAGAAGCGGCGATAATGTTATAGCCTAATTAGCAAGGTCACACTAACGCGTGAAACCTTGCATTAGCGCACGTATTCTTAACGCCCAGCTTTGCATCTCTAATGAGATGCAAAGTGGGCGTTCCTGACCTGACATGACAAGAGAAATGTCGCTAAGCGACATTTCTCCTATCATCAAGCCCCACGCTATGAAGCATAGCGGCAAGAAAAGTAGCGATAACCCCTGTTATCGCTACTTTCATTATGCCTGCTTCAGGACTGACTTAGCCATGATATCCTATGGAAGGTGGATATCATGGCTAAGTTTGTAAGGCCCTATCAACAAGCTAACGTCAACTTTCGTGAGATTATCACTGGGTTTCCAGCGATAATCTCACGTTAGGCAGTTAGCGCTAGGATTTTTATCGCTTTTGAGATTAGCGTTGCTAATAGCACGCTATCTCAGCGATAAAAATCCACGTTAGCCAGTGATAATTCTCCTAGCGTTAAGTGCGCTTAGCGATAATTATCGCCGGTTGTTGCTGATATGCCCCTAAATTTTTGTGAATAGAAAGGAATTTTACAAACCAACTTAAGTACTTATAGGTTGGTTCATAAAATTCCAAATCGAAGTCTGATGCAATTTGCACTACCTCATTAATATGCATGCAATCTTTTTTTTTTTTAATGCAGCCCATTTTCCTAAAAGGAAATCAGGACACCTTTGAAAAAATTAAAAGTTAAACAAAGCTTTTTTAGGAGTATGCAGTGGTCCCATGGACCAACCACTGCATACTCCTAAAAAACATTTTTCCCAACATTCTTAAAGGGGAAGTGTCTCCTCGGACCCATTTCCGTTTGTGAATAACTTTCCATCAGTTTTGAATGGTTAATAAAATATTACTATTTTGAGACTGGATT
Source organism: Triturus cristatus (assembly GCF_964204655.1). Taxonomy (NCBI): domain Eukaryota; kingdom Metazoa; phylum Chordata; class Amphibia; order Caudata; family Salamandridae; genus Triturus; species Triturus cristatus. The sequence goes on along the minus strand of NC_140582.1, from coordinate 440,187,150 downwards.
TCAGTCGCAAAACATTAATATATACCTTATGGAATGAGATTTTGGAAAAAACGCTCTTAAAATTCCCCTTCCAAATAGTGATTCATTATGTTTACTTAACCCATTATTTTTGCATTGAAGTATACCCAAAAGTGATGGGTGGAATGCGTGAATTAATCTCAGCAACTGGTAATTACTCGTGGCCACATCCAAGTCCATCAGCATTTTTCACCCAATGACACATCAATTTTGATCAAGCCATATACAAATCAGCCTTGAATCTGTTCCATTACCAGCCTAAACTGCCAGGCCAGTCCCTCCTGATTCAGAACATAAGCAACCCAGGAACGGTTTTTCCATGAGTGGGGCATTTTCATCATTTATAACTTGGTTAAAGTGGCATAGTGAGCATGGGACCCACGTTTGGGCATTACCATCGCACCTACAGTGTTGCACTGCTTCTGTTATGAACTACCTAGCACAAGGGTAGCTTGGCCTGACCTCTTGCCTTAATATACAGTTATATAGAGGAAGGATCACAATTCTCTAAAACATCTATTGCACAAGACCATATTGACAATGAACTGCAGATCCCTATAGGTAGCTTTGGAGTACTTTGTAACAACTATGAGCATTATGCAGTATGATTTTTGTGATACAGAGAAGCCAAAACCTGGTGTGGAGTGGAAACCATCTTGACCTTTTTAATTTATAAATATGTTTTTTCTGATTGAGGAATGATTAAAGTCATAATGTGTGGGACTAGCTTTCTTCTTCTTCCCATTCTGAGCAGTAATGAGATATTTGTTGACCTAGGTATGATGGGTTATGGGAATCCTGAATACCACAAATGTCCAAATGTCTGATTTTATAAACAGGTGGTAAACCTCCCTGATGATCACTTATTCATATGCAGCTTTTATGCAGAAGTGAAGCCTTAGTTTGGATCAATTATGCCAGTGGGATTGATGCATGCAATTATAATGGGCTGTAGAAGGAAACCCATAGACAGAAAAAGTGCTGTGCTGGTGACAAGGAGCGTTTTGTTATCCCCATTTACAGGCTCACTGAATATTACGAAGGAATATTTCCTATGGGCTCCCTACAATGTACTTCCCACACTAGAATGGTCTAGTAGACAAAGCCATGAGCTATATGAAGAGAAACCAAGAATAAAGGGAATAAACCCAATAATCCTAAAAACACAATGCATTCCTCAGAGCAAGAGAGAGAGGGTCATTTTATCAAGAATGGCGATAACATTATTGCATCTTTAGTGGCAGGAAACTGCCACTAAAGCAGTGATAAGGGGCTTCATAATATGCCCTTGTTAATTCCAATAGAAGCCCAGGTTCTGGTGTGAAGGACATCAAACCTGGTCTTCTATTGGAATTCCCAAGGGCATATTATCAATCCCCTTATGCTACTTTAGCGGCAGTTTCCTGCTGCCAAAGTGACGGTAATGTTATCGCCGTTCTTGATAATATGGCCCACAGAGTTAGAGACAGATAGATAGTGTGCATCTGTTCAGGCGATGTACTAGCTCTTCACACCATTCACAGGGACAGACAACAGCCCCCAGCATACAGAAATATGATTGGGTGAAATTTATATTACACCAGCGTAAGTCACATAACTTTGGGGATTTAGCATTTTGCATGTTAAGTGAAATTCCTAAGATTACACCGTTATGCCATGCTGCATAATTACACTGCAGTTGTGACAAAATTATAGCGTGGGAGCACAGGAACAATGGGAGCAACCAGACCACAAGCATCTGTTATTCAGGACAAATGAGTTTTCATGCTTTTCTTTGCACAAAATGCATCTTTGTGTCCAAAATGAATGTAATGATGCACTTTGCACCAGAATATAGCGCTGAATGACAGATTTGCATTGCTGAAAATTGCTCACAATTGTGTAATTTTTTCAAAATATATTGTAATTATGCAAAATCTTCACATTTCTATTCAGAACCCCAATCTCTCAACTTTGCTTATAGCTCATCCAGTAAAAGCATTTTGTTTTTATTGTGGTGCCTGTAGTCCAGAATATATAATCAGGCAAATTCAGACTACACATACCAGAATGCAAAGAAAAAGCAGGATCCAGTCTACTTTGCATGCATCGAGTTATGATACTTGAGAGCTCTGATACCTTACCATGTATATATGTGTACTTGTCTCTAAGCTTCACCTTGAACAGAGAGATACCCTAATTTCTATCCAGTAAAAGTGCTTTCCACCGGTGGTGAGCTATACAGCCGTATTAAGACAGAGACCTTTATTATACACTCCACAGCTTGCTTTAAGTGTTGCCCTGGTGCAGACACTCACATTTCAGTGCGAGTGAGGCTGCTGTCCTTCTGGCCTTCTGGCCTGCTCCTGCCACAGAGATATACAGTTGAGATACTAACAAACTGCTGCTGTGCACCAGGTACATGCGCACATAAAAAGTGGGGAAAAGTGTGAAGCAGCGTAATTTTGATCTCACCCTGAGATACTGTAGGAGTGCATCATAATCATGCGTAGTCAGCACTCAAATATATTCTGTGTGATTAATGTTACTAAGAAAAGCTGGAGTATTGCATATTTAAAGTGCTCCATATTAAAATTAATGAGTCTTATAACTGTGTGCATAGAAACGTGACTAATAAAGGTCTTTATAATATTTACACATTAATATTTCAGGAAAAGTTAATATTTAGATGTGTCCCATTGTGAAGTTAATAAAATAGGATGTGTATGTGTAGATTAATGTTTAAACATTTATACGTGTAACAAGCAATTATTTCTATTTGTGCGCTTTGCAATGACATTTTCGGAATTCTTTGCAATTTCTTCATGGATAAAGAAGTTGAATTGTTATTTGTGTAGAAATGTGCACATATTTGTAACTCTGTGCACTGCTGAATTAACATAAGTTTGGGCCTCGAGAACCGTTCAGTTCAATCGCACGTTTAGAGTCTAGCATAAAATTTGTATTTAACCTTCACTGTAGAATGTATTTGCTTGAATTTTTTTTCCACTGCAGGTGCGGACAACACCTTATTAACTATAAAAGAAGGGTTTTTGTTTTAGTTCAATAGCAAGGTATGAGAAGATGGTTGTTGGCAAGGAGAAACGAGGTAACAAGCAAGGAGGTGAATTCTTATGGACGAGGAGAAGAATGGCCAAGGACAAATGAAATAGCAACTGATCGATGTGGGAGTGGTGGTGCCAGTAACCAATTTGTGCTAGAATCATGGAAAGTTACTGGAGAAGCACGTGACTTACCTGGGGTGCAACTAATGCCTTATGCTGTAACGTAGTAAGGATCTGAGGGACATCTTAGGAGTTAGGTACAGACCTCTCCTGTTTTCTGCTTTGAATGGCTTCATGCTACTTGGCTCTTGGTTGAAATTTCTTCGACTGAAGACTCTGACAGCTGACACCATTCTAATTTCCCAAACACAACAAGATGATGGATGGAGTGCTGAAACTTTCCAATCACTCACCCTAGTCAAGATATCTGGGTTTAATCCATTGTTCTTTTGCTCAATAGTCCACCCAAGTTTGGACCCATCCATATGCAAATCAGTCTTGATCCTGATCCTCATGGGAACAGTCCAGCCCAAACTACCATGCCAGGTCCTCCCTGGACTGGAAAAAAGCATCATGGGATTGGTTTCTAGGCATCACCTCTCATCAGCAGGGCTAGCTTGAATCCAGTGGCACAGCGAGCAAGGGATCCACGTCTTGGTATATCCTTGGCCACTTAGGGTGAACATAGCAAACACAACAAGATGACTCGGGTGAATGTTTGATTTGTTCAATATTCCATCCATAATCTTTTCTTTTAACATTTGTTGACCTAAGTGGGAAGGGTATGCCCAGACATGGGTCAGCTGCTCACTACACCACCAGATTCAAACTAGCCTGGCTTATGAGGGGTGATACTCCGAAACCAGTCTGAGGATGCTTGTTTCTGGTCCAGGGAGGACCTGGCCTGGCAGTTCGGGCTGGACTGTTCCCATGGGAGCAGGGTCAAGACTCATTTGCATAAGCTTGGGTCTAAACTGGAATGTCATGGCATGCAAAACAACAATGGATTTATCCCAAATCTGTGACTGGGGGCGAATGTTTGATTTGCTCAAAATTCAGTCAATCCTCTGTTCTTTTTGTATTTGCCACCCTAAGTGGGGAGGGTATGCCCAGACATGTTTCCCATGCTCGCGACACCACCAGATTCAAGCTAGTCTGGCTGATAAGTGGCGATACCATGAAACCGGTCCCAGGATGTTTGCACCTGGTCGGGTGAGGACCTGGCCTGGCACTTTGAGCTAGACTTTTCCCATGGAGAAAAGGGCCAAGACTGATTTAGATATACCTGGGTCCAAACTAGAAAGACGTAGCGTGCAAAAAACACAACTGATTTAACCTAGATCTGTGACTAGGGGTGAATGTTCGATTTGTACAGTATTTCATCCATCAGCTGTTCTTTTTGCAATTGTCACTTTCTAATTTCACCTTCATTCAATGCTTCCTAGTTTAAGGTTGTCCCTTTAAAACAGTGTAGGAAGAGATACCTGCTCATGCCTACCTTTGAGAATCATTTGATGCAGTTTAATACTCATGTTTTTTCCTGATTACTTGCAATTTCATTATAGAACTAGTTATCTGCTTTTTGTTACATAGGGGAATCTCTTTCGGAGATTCAGACTCATTTTGTTTGAAGCTGGTTTATATTAATTTGTTTCTAAATTTATCATTCAATATCACTAATTTCAGATTTAGTTGTCGAGTGGATTATTGTGTGACCAAATTGGTTACTCTATATTGATATTAAATTGTGATTGTTTTCTCCCTTTCACCTCTCAAGCTGCTAGATAGACCGTCTGGTTGAGTAGGGATGTCTGAGTGGGCCCAACTCTTTTGAGTATAAGAGTCAGTCTAAGCACAGTATTTTGTATTGGAATGCTACTCTTCCAGTACAACATTTTGCCAGACCCATATAGGCTCCTTTGCACTACGATATAAAGGTGTGGGTGTGGTGCTAGGCAGTCAGTATATGTGCCAGTGCCTGGGAAGGGAGCAGCAGCACAATCTCTTTGCAGATATAGCACTGTTCTGCTCTCTCCCTTTATTGCAATGCAGCACAGCGGTTTTGGTTGCTGCACCGTGTTGCATGACAAAATAGTCAATTTGCCTTATTGTGTGCAAAGCTAGGCAAAGGGACATGAAGGGTGATGTATTTTGGTGTTTTCGTGGACGTAGCTTGCCCCTCTGCACCACCATCATGTTCAGGTGCATTGTTTTGGCACATAGAACGTGAAACAGGAGTAAACCCGTATACCCAGTTGAGACCGGGTGAATTATAGTATCCAAACAACAGTGTCTCAACCAGTAGTTATAGGGACAATTTTAAAGAAATGCATAAATCATCAAGGAGGGAAACAAGAGACCCAAGTAAGAAAAAATTTCTTTTGTTATTATTATTATACAAAAAGCTTATAGCAGCACTATAATACAATTAAATCAAATGAAAGTAGCCAAACATACACCAATTGTGTACTGACCGTGCTCAGTACAAGTGATGAGTGCAGTGACACAAGTGATATATACAGTGTGGGCGGCGCAAAGTGAAAGAACAGCATTAATCATGAACAAATTACAAAAGTACAATGAATAATTTGCAATAAGGTATGGATCCTTAGGTGGCCATAGGTTACACTGGGATGTCAACGGCGTTTTGACCTTATACACTTAAGGTCATCATCAGGACGATGGCTACAATTTGAAGAGTGCTGTACAAAGGTAAAGAAAGATAAGACTAGGTGGATCATCTTTAGGAAAAGCAAGAAGTAAGTTTGTGAAAAAGGAGGAAATTAGTGGGTGCGGGGGGGGAAGAGGGGGGGAGGAGAGGAGGGGGGAAAAAGACAAGGGGGAGAGGAAGGGAAGGAAAATCAATATGCCATCAAGAAAAAGTATGGCTAGGGGTAAATATCAATATGGTGAATAAGTATGTAAATGGAAAAAAGACTATATTGCTTGATGATTTATGCATTTCTTTAAAATTGTCCCTATAACTACTGGTTGAGACACTGTTGTTTGGATACTTGTTTTGCACATGGCATGTGGGTGTACTATTGGCATGTTGCTCAGTAATGCATTCATTGCGAATGTAGTCTTCACCAGCAATTCTCAGGCACTTGCTCATCTGAATCTTTTTTGAATTACACCCCCACATTTTTACTTTTGTGGTGATGTAAGCAATTTACCAATTGTCATCGATAAGGCTTCTTTTCTTTTCCACCTAAAGAGCCATTGGAGAGCACACACACAAGTTGTAGCCATGAAATGTTATACACTAACCGAACCTAGTCTACCCCACCAATGGTCACAGATAATTCCACAAATATTAAGGATTGATTTAAAAGCATAGATCGTATAACTGTAGCAACAGTACAGCTTCTAATATCCCAGGGGTAAACATCACATTCATGGCTGCCTGAAGTACAGCCGCTTCAAAGTATTTTGGTTCCACCATATACAAAGCACACCTGCTTCAGTCGTTCGTGTTTGACTACTCCAAATAAAGTTCTGCTGTCAAAAATGCACCTATAAATATATTCTATCCCATTCCAACATTACAATTATTTAATGCCCCTCGGTCTAGTTCATGTGTTGACAGCGAAAATACAAATATGCTGCTGCTGTTTATTATCTGGCTACAAACTTGGGGGGCACTCATTTGATCAATACAGGGTCATCGCATTTAGCAGATGGGTGCATTGTGTCATTGACTTTGCATTGTGGCTTTGGTGATGAGAAAAATAGGGGGATATTAGCAAGGACCTTATCGCCGCTTTAGCGGCACTTTTAGCCGCTAAAGCGGCGATATTTCTATCATCCTATTAGCAAGCTGTCGCTAACAGCTGTTAGTGACAGCTTTATGGCGAAAGCGACCGTTTTGGTGCCGCTTTGCATGTCAGCGATATATATCGCTAATGACATGCAAAGTAGGCATTCCCAACTTAAAGCAACTGAAAACAGTCGCAAACCCAGCTTCCCCCTATTGGCAATGCCCGCGAAGTGATGAAAAATTTGCGCTAACCACGAATATCGCTGGAATCTAACACCTGCTAAGAACCTGACTTAACCATTCCAGTCAATGGGAAGTGGATTGTAAGGTTAAGTCCTCACCTGCCTATTAGCAAGCTTTTCATTAGCGCGTTGGATTTATCGCTGGATTTCTCGCGCTATTGCTGGGTTTCGCTGCTATCGCTGGATTTTCTATAGCCTTGGAGATAAGCGTTGATAATAACGCGTTATCTGTGCGATGAAATCCAGCGATAGCCGGCGATAAAAAAACAGCGCTAAGTGCGCTTTGCGATAATTATCGCAATTTCTTGGTAATATCCCCCATATTTCCGTACTGTACACACAGCACCTGCACAGGTTTGTCAGCAGCAGAAGCAAGTTCTCCAGCCCTCGGAGGGCTTCACACCAGAGGCTCACAATCTAATGAGCTGCACCGGCCTGCCCCTCCCACTGAAGGATGTGCTCTTCGGGTAATTCTCCACCTCACTCGCAAGGTATCTCTGCAGAGCGCTTCACACAACGCCAGCCGGAATTGTTACTGTTGCCAATGCTTGTTTGGTGTACTCTAGGTAGCCTTAAAATCCTGACTCTCTGCCCCCACTCCCAGCCTCCCTGTCAGGGAACCTCTCATGTTTTCAGTTTCGCCAGTAATCCTCTTAGCTGCAGCTGATTGGCCAGCTTGTGGCTTTAATCAAGCTCTCGGACTGTGGGTACTGCCAAGCCTGGATACACTTGCATGCCACCAATGCGTCTGAATGATTCCCTATTCCAGCAGCTAAAGAAGACATCGACTCTCTTGTTTAATTTAAACTATCGTAGTCTCTCATACAACTTTCAATTTTACTTTTAAAAACTTACCTCGTGAATTACTACCACACGAAAAAACATGAAATCGGAGGAGATATCAGTCATCGAAATCCACACATTTATAATATAGACTGTTCTGTCATTCTGACATCACAGCTGTCCAAAAAATACTGTTCTTCACAGAGTGAGGTCATTGCATTGACGCATTTGGACGATCTAAATTATTCAATTTCTGATTGGTCAGTAAATGTACAATTATGTAAATGTTTGAGCAAACGGGAAAGGGTTGCACCAGCTTGATATTGTGGAATGGGTGGGCTATGTGGAGATGGAAGTACCAAAGCAAGAGTTTGTAATGTAAAATAGTAATTTGAATGCCAAATACCCATTTCTGCGGTTTCTAGAACTTTCTCTCCAGAAATCCTCTCCATTGGCGCTCGTCTCTCAACCTGTTCGCTTATAATCAGTGCCATGGTTTGCATTAGCTGTTTCTTCTTGTTTTATTGTTTCAACCGTTTTTAACGGACATATAAATATATATTTACGCCGATATCTGTGAAAGAGCGTCTTGTTAACAACTGAGTATGTGAAGAGTTTGGCCCTCTGAGGGTCAGTCCTGCTTTAAATGCCCTGTCTGCAAGTCCTAAAAACAAGGGCAAGAACAATTTTTCACTGCCCCTGGCCTCTGCCTACACTGTGAATGCACAGCTTATGTTAATACCCAGCCCTTCCTCCTACTCTGGCCCTCGTGTATTGATAAATCATTTCTGTGTTTGGGAAATGGAGTGTGGCCTTTTATGTGACACGGAACACTGAGGTGAGGCAGGAGGCAACGCCGAGGAATAGACTCTCAGTTCAAAGAGAGGGGAAGTCTGCAGACTGGGCTCCCAGAGAAGGCCCTTTTATGTTATTGCATTTGAGTAATGAAGCATCTTGCTCGTACAAAAATGCTTCTTAGCCCAGAAAATAGCGTTTAACACAAGGGTCCCAAAGAGCTGGAATTCCAGAAGTCCTTGAGTTTTCAAGGCAATGTGTCTGCGAGCGCCTCTGTGGGCCTTTGTGGATTCCAGAAACTAAACTACAGCACAATTAGCAAAGAACACATCAGCATCTCAAGGCAACATATTTTAGTTAAACATTAACTCCCAATAGCCCAAGTAATTACTGGCAGATAATGACTAGCTGGAAATAGCCTATTCCTTTCCAAAACCCGTGCTGGCTAATTGTGCGCATGCACTACACCAGATGGTTGTGTTTCTGATTATTGTTTCTTTTCTACCTACTGAAGGAAACGAATGTCACAGTTATTAAGTATGTGTTGTACAATGCAATGTATCAGTACGGTGGTGACGTCACGTTGAGAACGTTTGATGCATGCACGTGCCATAGTTTCTAGCGTCCGTATGGTGTGTACAAGAACCCAGAGCAAGCACAGCTCCTGGGTACACTCGGTCGTATAAATCTGCCAGATTTGTTCTTTCAGTTCGGCATGTGGGCACGCCATCTTTTTCATATTGTTTATGATGCCAATGTGGTACTTTGAGAGATTAACATTTCACAACATTTGTCAGTGGGTACCACGACGTACATCAAAATAAACTAATGTTCTGATTTAGAGAACGAAGGTCCGGGTCATCATCAGGCGTGGCTCATCTTTAAGTGTGGAGACCCCTCCCCCCACCTTTTCCAAAGCATGAAGGGTGTCTGTCAGGCTGAGCAGTGGCGTCACTAGGGTTGGTGTCACCCGGTGCGGGTAACTCATGGTGTCACTCCCTCACGACTTACCACATGGACCTCCTCCGCTCCGAGTCCGGCTTCCCCCTCATTTCAGGGCGTCCCTGGCGGTTTAACCAGATTTAACAGGTGGATGCGTTTCTGCCAGGCAGCTCTCCACCATGGTGGAGTCGTGTGACAATGACACCGTAGTTGAGCCTCCCACCCAGGCATGGACATCGGGGGGAGGTGCTCCTACAAGCTATTCCAAATAAAGGTCTCAGTTCAATAGCACATAAATGCCCAATAAAGGGCAGCCAAATATAGCCCCCGCCCCCCTTCCTGTACTCTTATGGGAGTGACAGAAGTAAATGGTCGGTCTGAAAAATGATAGCGCCACAGATTCACCCCTTGTGTCGTCTTCACATTTCAAATTACAGATGGCTGCCAGGACACCAGGTCACATGATAGTGAATTGTAAAGCACATTTTTCATTACATATTCAAATTGTATCAACTTTCAAAGCACAGTAAATAGTAGATGATGACCTTAAAGAACATCAGGTTACCCACGCAGTCATATGTACCCATAGACATTCTATCAGAGAGCACTAAAAATAGACACAAGTAGTGAATCAGAGGGAACAAAGTAAAAGTGAGACCAGCCCCCACATGGTGTGTAGCGAGCAAGCGCAGTGAGCAACCACTACTAGGGGGACTTTGGGGGGTTGAACTTCTCCACCCCAAGAAAATGTGGGAGACAGAAAGGGCAAAACAAAGCAATTTTCAACACATTGATCATTACATATTAGATTTTTTTTTTTTTTTTTTTTTTTTTTTTTTTTTTTTATTCCTCATATACCAAGGTGGGCATTCCAGATGGGGAAACCCGCCCCCTCTCCTCTTCCCGCGTTATTCCAATCTCGATGTTTAAGGGTCTGAGGAGAGATGGGAAGGAAATACCCCTCTAGTAGCAACTGTTTTCTTATTCCACTCCATTCCATTCAGGCCATTTGACCCAATGTTTTGAAGGCAAAGAACCAACAGTGCCCAGGTGAAAATCATTGGAATATGCTCATCTGTTCCGCCATGCCACAAGGGCCGCCCAGATCTTATCTTGGCTGGTACTATCACAGGCCATATCAAATTCACTTATATATATAAGGTACTTCAGACAATCTGCAAAATTTGGGGCATTTTCACTCTTCCAGGCTTTACATATTTCTCGTCGTGCTAGGATGATAACATAAAAGATAAATTTAGAAGCCAGATCATTCTGTTCAGCATGCGATGTTACTCCAAACATGATCATCCTAGTGGTCACTACTAATTGTCTGCCTAATACCTCCGCCAGGAACCCTTGTACTTTAAGCCAGTAATTTGTTAAAATTGGGCACTCTACAAACATGTGCAGATCGTCTGCGGCTAACAGTTTACATCTCGGGCAATAGTAATCTAAACTAGTTATTTTGACTAATTTTTTAGGTGAGACGTATACTCTATACAATGTGAAGAGGTGATTTCTTTTTAGGGGGGCAGACTTAACCACCATATGAAGCATTGCAAAGGAGTCCACCCACAGATCTCGCAGATTAACGTCTGTACCTATGACATTGCCCCACAGCTTTTGGAGTTCAGGCTCGGTTACACCCTCCACCTCTATCAAGGCCCAATACCAGTAAGAGAGTTCTTTTGGCCATCTGCCCTTTTTATTAACCAGATCAAACTTTGGGTTTGGGATATTAATATTCCATGGAATGGTGGCCCACCACCCCGAAAGCTGATAATATTTAAATCTGGTAAGTGTTCCCCCGGTCAAGCTCGAAAGAGAATCCCAATCCAGGAGCTCCGAATCTCTCTGTATATCCCTCCAGAATACTAATCCTGCTGTTTTAAGTGGAGATGAAAGGGTGTCCTTAAGGCAGTCCGGTGTCCCTGGTGAGTCCCATATCGGGGCATTAAGGGCATAATTTGGGATGCCCAATCTTTTCCTAATAAACATCCAATTTTTTAATGCCGTATTTAGAATTTTTAGTCTCACCCTTTTGTAGTATTTTGGATCTCCAAATTTGAACAGAAAATATTCCTGTCCTTGTGGGATACCATGGAGAAGTGCCTGAAACAGAAGGCCCAAAGAGGAGGCATCTATCTTATCAGCCAGGAGTCTGAAGTTTTTAAACTGAAAGGAGTGGCAATATATAGGTAGATCAGGTAAAGCTAACCCACCCATTTTCAGGGTTCTCCTCATTTTCTTCCAAGAGATTCTTGAAGTCTTTGTATTCCAAATGAAGGAACCTATTTTGCCCTGAAGTTTGGCTAAATCTAATGGGTTAAACATTAGTGGAATGGAATTGAATAGGAAAGTGATTTTTGGTAATATGATCATTTTAATTAGATTCACTCTTCCAAATATGTTCAGCTGGAGGCCTGACCACCGTAATAGAAGGTTACACACCTCCTTATGGACTCTACTTAGATTTACTTTTGATATCTCCATAATATCTTGAGCTAAATGAATGCCAAGATATCTCATGCGGAGTTTTACATCAGGAGCTGCCACCCCCTGATTCCATTGCATGATCTCGGTCTTTTCCCTGTTGATCTTATATCCCGAGATCTTCCCAAAAGACTCTGCCTGAGCGAATAGCCTAGGGATGGCTTCTGCCGGATTAGATGTAAACAATAAAAGATCATCAGCATATAAGGCCAATTTTAAAGTAGAGTCTGCTATATTGAAAGGTTTAATTGCCTGGTCACCTCTCAGCTGACAAGCAAAAGGCTCGATATAAAGATTGAACAACAGGGGAGAGAGGGGGCACCCCTGTCTTGTTCCACGTAAAATATGAACCCAGTCCGTGAGTGACCCATTTATCAGAATTTTTGCCCTGGAAGAAAGATAGAGTGATCTAACTGCTGTTACATAATTTTCTGGGATTCCAAACCTGGACAGAGCCAACCATACGTATGACCAATTCACTTGGTCAAAGGCCTTGGCAGCATCAATAGCCACAATAGTCAAGGGAAGTTTTTTATCTGTAGCAACATCTATGGCAGCGATGACCTGGAAGGTTAGTTCGTTTAGCTGCCTACCGGGTATAAAACCTCTCTGGTCTCCATGTACTATAGATTTTATCACTTTAGCCATTCTTGCCGCCAGGACCCCCGCAAAAATCTTATAGTCCACGTTCAATAATGAAATTGGCCTATATGACTCAACCCTTGCAGGGTCCTTATCGGGTTTTAAGATCAGCGTAACTGTTGTCTCTGACCAGGTTTGTGGAATTGCCTCACCCGATATCAGTATCTTATTAAACAGTGTAGTGAGGATCGGGGCAACCTTATCCAATCCCAGATAGTAGATCTCTACAGGGAGTCCATCAGGGCCCGCTGCTTTCCCTTTTTTCATTTTTTTAATCTGAGTACAGACTTCGCCCTCTTGTATTTCAGAACTCAGATATCTTCTGTCAGCCTCTGATAGTTGTGGTAGGTCGAGCTGATTTAACCATTGCTCGACATCGTGTATTGGGGAGCCGCTCTCTTCTGTATATAGATCCTGCATAAACCGTTTTGCCTCCCCAGAAATTATATCATTATCATGGGAGATGACCCCAGTATCACCTATGGTTAACCCCTTAATCACATTCCTAGCCCGATCTGATCTAGCCTTCCAGGCGAGTAGTCGGCCACATTTCTCCCCATACGAAAAGTTTTGTAAATTGCTAGCGTCCCATCTGTCTTTGACTACTTTGTCCACCCTAGCCTGATATTCAGCTCTCAGAGCATCAAATTCATTCTGTATAGTGGCTAAATTAGGCTGAAGATCTAGTGAAGCCTTCTGCAGCTGTTGTTCTTGTAGTTTAATTTTTGTAAGGTGATCTTCTTCCTCTCTTCTTCGTAGCTTATTTCTCCTGATCGTAAAGGAGGTTAAATACCCTCTCAACCACGCCTTAAAGGTTTCCCAGACCAATTGATCTGTTGCAGTACCACTATTTGCCTTAAAAAACTCAGCAATTTCGGCCACCAACTCCATTCTCATTTCCTCTTTTAAAAGTATTGACCTATCTAAGGTCCACCTCCTCACTTGATCTTCTTGCCCAAGCTTAACCTTTAGCTCAACCATGGAATGATCTGAAAGTATGGCAGGAATATAGGATACGGTGACAACCCCAGATATTAATGTTTGGTCCAACAGAAAGAAATCTATTCTAGAGTGATGTCTATATCTATGACTATAGAACGAGTACTCTCTACTGCTGCCATTTCTGGCCCTCCAAATATCATGTAAATTCCAATCCTTCATAATATTTTTAAGCTCTGTTTGTGTTTTGCGCGGGGGGGTAAATTTAACTCTTGAGGTACGATCCAGATCTTCATTGAGAATCAGGTTAAAATCCCCTCCTAAAATGAGAGGTGTTTCGTAGTTTAAGAGACTCATTTTTAAGCTAGAGAGAGCCCCTGGAGAATCAGAATTGGGACCGTAATATACTGCGCAAGTGAATCGTGACCTATCTACCGCAAAGGATGCGGTCAGCCATCTACCTGAGCAATCAGTTTCAGACTTCTCCACCCTAATCCCACTATTTGCTCGTACTATAATAGCCACTCCCCTAGTATTTCCGCTCTGGTTGGAACAAAGAAGTTCCTGTATCCATCTTTGTCCCCTAAATGCTATCCTACATTCTTGTTGCTCCAGGTGGGTTTCTTCTAGAAGGCATATATCTGCCTTTGATTTATTTAAAAATTCACAGATCCTAAATAGTTTCCTCCTTTCCCTTAATCCATTTACATTCAGATTTACTATTTTTAATATTTTTCTAGCCAAATCAGTCATGTCGAATAAGATTCTTGGGTAAAAGGGTCATATACAGCCCATAACTTTTTACTACCGAGGAGTTGTTCCCGTAAGCTAAGGTTATATGAGGAATGTTTTTTTTTTTCCACCACCCCCCCTTGCCCCCTCCCCCCACCCTTGAGGAACCCTCCCTTGTGAGCCTTGGCGATCATATCGCCATTTAGGAGCCCAAGTGCCATACGTGTGCTCTACCTCTAAACATTCAAAGTGAGAGTGGGAGAAAGAAAAAGAAAACTAAACGGTAATTAAGCTTTCCGTCAGCTATCTGTAACCCCCATGTGTATATATGCTTCTTTTTATTTATTTTTTTATTTTTATTTTTTTATTTTCTCGCTCTCCTCTTTTTTTTTTTTTTTTTTTTTTTATTCTTCCCCTTTCCCTTCTCATCCTTCCTACCTTTCTCTTCCCAAATGGAGTCACAGCATTCATCCAAAAGAAGGCTATCACTGGGACTTCTTCATACCAGCCAAAAACGTGTCTACCTCCTGAGGTGAAGTGAAGTTATACGTTTTATTTCTCCAAACCACCCTCAGTGACGCTGGAAATTTCATTGCTACCTGTCCCCCTAAACTTCTCATATCAGCCATTCGTGACCCCAGTTCCCACTGTCTCTGCGCTGTGACTCTGCCTACATCGGAGCGTATAAGGTACTTGGTGGACTCTATCTGCAAGGATGTATCTGTAACGGCCCTACTCAATATCAGCTCCTTCACTGCGTAAGTCTGAAAGTTCACCAATATCCTTCTAGGCGCTTTCCTATCTGGGTGCTGTCTAAACGGATCTCTATGTGCTCGCTGTATTTCTCTCTCGATATCTAAATCAGGCTTATCTTTCAGAACTCCCTCTCTCAGTAATCTACATATCAGAGACTTTACATCACCGTTTTCCGCCCCCTCAGGAATTTTTAAGAATCTTAAGTTATTCCGCCTGGCATGAATCTCCAATCTTTCCATATCCATCTGTAGAGACCCGTTTAGAGCTTTTAACTCCAATATATCCTTTTTTTGATCTTGGGAAGCTTGAGCAAGAACAGCAACCTCCCCCTCCAAGGCCTCTGTACGAGAGCAAATATCATCTAATTTACTCTCCAAGTTAGAACATTTCTCATTGATCTCTCTCTGATTAGCCTCCGAGATTTCAAATCTTGGCAATAGCTTTGAGAGGAGATCTTCCCGTAGGGACTGAAGGAGCAGCTCGAGCTGGGATTGACTAGTTCCTTCTTCCGTGACATGGGTCTCTCGGACAGATGATGATGGAATATCCGAGGCTAGGCTGGCTCCTAGCATTATACTTGAACCCTCTACTGCTGCAGACGGAGACTCCATTTCTGTTGCACCGAGGTCTGTCTCTGGGTCCGAGAGCAGTGGGCAATATCTATTTAGCTGGGTGACCTGAATACCCGGGGGCTGAGTTGTGGGAGGGAGAGTCTGGTTGCCTGTCTTAGCCATCTTACTTCTACAGGCAGCAGTGTTGGAATTGGTGCTTACAGGGGTCTTCAAAGCCGTCATTTTTTCCATTATCCTGAAATACGATTTAAGCGAAGGGGTGGGCTTAACTGTACTCGAGCAGACTTTCGATCTCTTTACCTCGCCTATCCTACTCTTTTCACTCTTTTGACTCTTTTTCTGATGGGGAATAATAGGGATAGGGATATGTCTCCCCGAGTGGGGATTTAACAAGTCCTTCTCAGGTTGAGAACGAAGTGAATATCTATTTCTTGCTTCTAGTGGAGCTGCTCGGGGGAGAGGTGGCTGTTTCTGTATATTGCCTGCCCTGCCTCCTTTCCCAGCCTCATCCGCTGTCCCTCTCAAGTACGGTATATCCTCCACGAAGTGCTCTTTCGGGGAGATCGATTGGGGCTGATCTGTAAACAAGTCCATCCCTCTGCCTAAACAACCGCAATGGACCGCACTCCGCTAGCTCCTCCTCCGGGTCGCCCCAAGGGAAGCTGGTACATGAAGTTCTTGAGTGGTTCACCCCAGTGGGTGCAAGTAAGTACTTGTTGAACTGATGATCTCTGATGGAGTTCTTGAGTGGTTCACCCCAGTGGGTGCAAGTAAGTACTTGTTGAACTGATGATCTCTAGACCCGATACATGTCCCGGGTTTTAAAATATCGCCCGAGACATGGCTCGGGTTTCGGGATAACTTCCCTCCTCAGTAGAGAAAATAGTTAGGGGTGGAAGAGAGGGCCGCCAAACAACCGTCAAGGGCCTCAGTGCCCGCACAGGCACGCAGGTGCGTCGTCCAGGAGCTCGTCAGCCCAAAGCTCGAAGGAGCCATCTTTATAAACAACCGCAATGGACCGCACTCCGCTAGCTCCTCCTCCGGGTCGCCCCAAGGGAAGCTGGTACATGAAGTTCTTGAGTGGTTCACCCCAGTGGGTGCAAGTAAGTACTTGTTGAACTGATGATCTCTGATGGAGTTCTTGAGTGGTTCACCCCAGTGGGTGCAAGTAAGTACTTGTTGAACTGATGATCTCTAGACCCGATACATGTCCCGGGTTTTAAAATATCGCCCGAGACATGGCTCGGGTTTCGGGATAACTTCCCTCCTCAGTAGAGAAAATAGTTAGGGGTGGAAGAGAGGGCCGCCAAACAACCGTCAAGGGCCTCAGTGCCCGCACAGGCACGCAGGTGCGTCGTCCAGGAGCTCGTCAGCCCAAAGCTCGAAGGAGCCATCTTTATAAACAACCGCAATGGACCGCACTCCGCTAGCTCCTCCTCCGGGTCGCCCCAAGGGAAGCTGGTACATGAAGTTCTTGAGTGGTTCACCCCAGTGGGTGCAAGTAAGTACTTGTTGAACTGATGATCTCTGATGGAGTTCTTGAGTGGTTCACCCCAGTGGGTGCAAGTAAGTACTTGTTGAACTGATGATCTCTAGACCCGATACATGTCCCGGGTTTTAAAATATCGCCCGAGACATGGCTCGGGTTTCGGGATAACTTCCCTCCTCAGTAGAGAAAATAGTTAGGGGTGGAAGAGAGGGCCGCCAAACAACTGTCAAGGGCCTCAGTGCCCGCACAGGCACGCAGGTGCGTCGTCCAGGAGCTCGTCAGCCCAAAGCTCGAAGGAGCCATCTTTATAAACAACCGCAATGGACCGCACTCCGCTAGCTCCTCCTCCGGGTCGCCCCAAGGGAAGCTGGTACATGAAGTTCTTGAGTGGTTCACCCCAGTGGGTGCAAGTAAGTACTTGTTGAACTGATGATCTCTGATGGAGTTCTTGAGTGGTTCACCCCAGTGGGTGCAAGTAAGTACTTGTTGAACTGATGATCTCTAGACCCGATACATGTCCCGGGTTTTAAAATATCGCCCGAGACATGGCTCGGGTTTCGGGATAACTTCCCTCCTCAGTAGAGAAAATAGTTAGGGGTGGAAGAGAGGGCCGCCAAACAACCGTCAAGTGCCTCAGTGCCCGCACAGGCACGCAGGTGCGTCGTCCAGGAGCTCGTCAGCCCAAAGCTCGAAGGAGCCATCTTTATAAACAACCGCAATGGACCGCACTCCGCTAGCTCCTCCTCCGGGTCGCCCCAAGGGAAGCTGGTACATGAAGTTCTTGAGTGGTTCACCCCAGTGGGTGCAAGTAAGTACTTGTTGAACTGATGATCTCTGATGGAGTTCTTGAGTGGTTCACCCCAGTGGGTGCAAGTAAGTACTTGTTGAACTGATGATCTCTAGACCCGATACATGTCCCGGGTTTTAATATATCGCCCGAGACATGGCTCGGGTTTCGGGATAACTTCCCTCCTCAGTAGAGAAAATAGTTAGGGGTGGAAGAGAGGGCCGCCAAACAACCGTCAAGGGCCTCAGTGCCCGCACAGGCACGCAGGTGCGTCGTCCAGGAGCTCGTCAGCCCAAAGCTCGAAGGAGCCATCTTTATAAACAACCGCAATGGACCGCACTCCGCTAGCTCCTCCTCCGGGTCGCCCCAAGGGAAGCTGGTACATGAAGTTCTGGAGTGGTTCACCCCAGTGGGTGCAAGTAAGTACTTGTTGAACTGATGATCTCTGATGGAGTTCTTGAGTGGTTCACCCCAGTGGGTGCAAGTAAGTACTTGTTGAACTGATGATCTCTAGACCCGATACATGTCCCGGGTTTTAAAATATCGCCCGAGACATGGCTCGGGTTTCGGGATAACTTCCCTCCTCAGTAGAGAAAATAGTTAGGGGTGGAAGAGAGGGCCGCCAAACAACCGTCAAGGGCCTCAGTGCCCGCACAGGCACGCAGGTGCGTCGTCCAGGAGCTCGTCAGCCCAAAGCTCGAAGGAGCCATCTTTATAAACAACCGCAATGGACCGCACTCCGCTAGCTCCTCCTCCGGGTCGCCCCAAGGGAAGCTGGTACATGAAGTTCTTGAGTGGTTCACCCCAGTGGGTGCAAGTAAGTACTTGTTGAACTGATGATCTCTGATGGAGTTCTTGAGTGGTTCACCCCAGTGGGTGCAAGTAAGTACTTGTTGAACTGATGATCTCTAGACCCGATACATGTCCCGGGTTTTAAAATATCGCCCGAGACATGGCTCGGGTTTCGGGATAACTTCCCTCCTCAGTAGAGAAAATAGTTAGGGGTGGAAGAGAGGGCCGCCAAACAACCGTCAAGGGCCTCAGTGCCCGCACAGGCACGCAGGTGCGTCGTCCAGGAGCTCGTCAGCCCAAAGCTCGAAGGAGCCATCTTTATAAACAACCGCAATGGACCGCACTCCGCTAGCTCCTCCTCCGGGTCGCCCCAAGGGAAGCTGGTACATGAAGTTCTTGAGTGGTTCACCCCAGTGGGTGCAAGTAAGTACTTGTTGAACTGATGATCTCTGATGGAGTTCTTGAGTGGTTCACCCCAGTGGGTGCAAGTAAGTACTTGTTGAACTGATGATCTCTAGACCCGATACATGTCCCGGGTTTTAAAATATCGCCCGAGACATGGCTCGGGTTTCGGGATAACTTCCCTCCTCAGTAGAGAAAATAGTTAGGGGTGGAAGAGAGGGCCGCCAAACAACCGTCAAGGGCCTCAGTGCCCGCACAGGCACGCAGGTGCGTCGTCCAGGAGCTCGTCAGCCCAAAGCTCGAAGGAGCCATCTTTATAAACAACCGCAATGGACCGCACTCCGCTAGCTCCTCCTCCGGGTCGCCCCAAGGGAAGCTGGTACATGAAGTTCTTGAGTGGTTCACCCCAGTGGGTGCAAGTAAGTACTTGTTGAACTGATGATCTCTGATGGAGTTCTTGAGTGGTTCACCCCAGTGGGTGCAAGTAAGTACTTGTTGAACTGATGATCTCTAGACCCGATACATGTCCCGGGTTTTAAAATATCGCCCGAGACATGGCTCGGGTTTCGGGATAACTTCCCTCCTCAGTAGAGAAAATAGTTAGGGGTGGAAGAGAGGGCCGCCAAACAACCGTCAAGGGCCTCAGTGCCCGCACAGGCACGCAGGTGCGTCGTCCAGGAGCTCGTCAGCCCAAAGCTCGAAGGAGCCATCTTTATAAACAACCGCAATGGACCGCACTCCGCTAGCTCCTCCTCCGGGTCGCCCCAAGGGAAGCTGGTACATGAAGTTCTTGAGTGGTTCACCCCAGTGGGTGCAAGTAAGTACTTGTTGAACTGATGATCTCTGATGGAGTTCTTGAGTGGTTCACCCCAGTGGGTGCAAGTAAGTACTTGTTGAACTGATGATCTCTAGACCCGATACATGTCCCGGGTTTTAAAATATCGCCCGAGACATGGCTCGGGTTTCGGGATAACTTCCCTCCTCAGTAGAGAAAATAGTTAGGGGTGGAAGAGAGGGCCGCCAAACAACCGTCAAGGGCCTCAGTGCCCGCACAGGCACGCAGGTGCGTCGTCCAGGAGCTCGTCAGCCCAAAGCTCGAAGGAGCCATCTTTATAAACAACCGCAATGGACCGCACTCCGCTAGCTCCTCCTCCGGGTCGCCCCAAGGGAAGCTGGTACATGAAGTTCTTGAGTGGTTCACCCCAGTGGGTGCAAGTAAGTACTTGTTGAACTGATGATCTCTGATGGAGTTCTTGAGTGGTTCACCCCAGTGGGTGCAAGTAAGTACTTGTTGAACTGATGATCTCTAGACCCGATACATGTCCCGGGTTTTAAAATATCGCCCGAGACATGGCTCGGGTTTCGGGATAACTTCCCTCCTCAGTAGAGAAAATAGTTAGGGGTGGAAGAGAGGGCCGCCAAACAACCGTCAAGGGCCTCAGTGCCCGCACAGGCACGCAGGTGCGTCGTCCAGGAGCTCGTCAGCCCAAAGCTCGAAGGAGCCATCTTTATAAACAACCGCAATGGACCGCACTCCGCTAGCTCCTCCTCCGGGTCGCCACAAGGGAAGCTGGTACATGAAGTTCTTGAGTGGTTCACCCCAGTGGGTGCAAGTAAGTACTTGTTGAACTGATGATCTCTGATGGAGTTCTTGAGTGGTTCACCCCAGTGGGTGCAAGTAAGTACTTGTTGAACTGATGATCTCTAGACCCGATACATGTCCCGGGTTTTAAAATATCGCCCGAGACATGGCTCGGGTTTCGGGATAACTTCCCTCCTCAGTAGAGAAAATAGTTAGGGGTGGAAGAGAGGGCCGCCAAACAACTGTCAAGGGCCTCAGTGCCCGCACAGGCACGCAGGTGCGTCGTCCAGGAGCTCGTCAGCCCAAAGCTCGAAGGAGCCATCTTTATAAACAACCGCAATGGACCGCAGGGAAGCTGGTACATGAAGTTCTTGAGTGGTTCACCCCAGTGGGTGCAAGTAAGTACTTGTTGAACTGATGATCTCTGATGGAGTTCTTGAGTGGTTCACCCCAGTGGGTGCAAGTAAGTACTTGTTGAACTGATGATCTCTAGACCCGATACATGTCCCGGGTTTTAAAATATCGCCCGAGACATGGCTCGGGTTTCGGGATAACTTCCCTCCTCAGTAGAGAAAATAGTTAGGGGTGGAAGAGAGGGCCGCCAAACAACCGTCAAGGGCCTCAGTGCCCGCACAGGCACGCAGGTGCGTCGTCCAGGAGCTCGTCAGCCCAAAGCTCGAAGGAGCCATCTTTATAAACAACCGCAATGGACCGCACTCCGCTAGCTCCTCCTCCGGGTCGCCCCAAGGGAAGCTGGTACATGAAGTTCTTGAGTGGTTCACCCCAGTGGGTGCAAGTAAGTACTTGTTGAACTGATGATCTCTGATGGAGTTCTTGAGTGGTTCACCCCAGTGGGTGCAAGTAAGTACTTGTTGAACTGATGATCTCTAGACCCGATACATGTCCCGGGTTTTAAAATATCGCCCGAGACATGGCTCGGGTTTCGGGATAACTTCCCTCCTCAGTAGAGAAAATAGTTAGGGGTGGAAGAGAGTACCGCCAAACAACCGTCAAGGGCCTCAGTGCCCGCACAGGCACGCAGGTGCGTCGTCCAGGAGCTCGTCAGCCCAAAGCTCGAAGGAGCCATCTTTATAAACAACCGCAATGGACCGCACTCCGCTAGCTCCTCCTCCGGGTCGCCCCAAGGGAAGCTGGTACATGAAGTTCTTGAGTGGTTCACCCCAGTGGGTGCAAGTAAGTACTTGTTGAACTGATGATCTCTGATGGAGTTCTTGAGTGGTTCACCCCAGTGGGTGCAAGTAAGTACTTGTTGAACTGATGATCTCTAGACCCGATACATGTCCCGGGTTTTAAAATATCGCCCGAGACATGGCTCGGGTTTCGGGATAACTTCCCTCCTCAGTAGAGAAAATAGTTAGGGGTGGAAGAGAGGGCCGCCAAACAACCGTCAAGGGCCTCAGTGCCCGCACAGGCACGCAGGTGCGTCGTCCAGGAGCTCGTCAGCCCAAAGCTCGAAGGAGCCATCTTTATAAACAACCGCAATGGACCGCACTCCGCTAGCTCCTCCTCCGGGTCGCCCCAAGGGAAGCTGGTACATGAAGTTCTTGAGTGGTTCACCCCAGTGGGTGCAAGTAAGTACTTGTTGAACTGATGATCTCTAGACCCGATACATGTCCCGGGTTTTAAAATATCGCCCGAGACATGGCTCGGGTTTCGGGATAACTTCCCTCCTCAGTAGAGAAAATAGATAGGGGTGGAAGAGAGGGCCGCCAAACAACCGTCAAGGGCCTCAGTGCCCGCACAGGCACGCAGGTGCGTCGTCCAGGAGCTCGTCAGCCCAAAGCTCGAAGGAGCCATCTTTATAAACAACCGCAATGGACCGCACTCCGCTAGCTCCTCCTCCGGGTCGCCCCAAGGGAAGCTGGTACATGAAGTTCTTGAGTGGTTCACCCCAGTGGGTGCAAGTAAGTACTTGTTGAACTGATGATCTCTGATGGAGTTCTTGAGTGGTTCACCCCATTGGGTGCAAGTAAGTACTTGTTGAACTGATGATCTCTAGACCCGATACATGTCCCGGGTTTTAAAATATCGCCCGAGACATGGCTCGGGTTTCGGGATAACTTCCCTCCTCAGTAGAGAAAATAGTTAGGGGTGGAAGAGAGGGCCGCCAAACAACCGTCAAGGGCCTCAGTGCCCGCACAGGCACGCAGGTGCGTCGTCCAGGAGCTCGTCAGCCCAAAGCTCGAAGGAGCCATCTTTATAAACAACCGCAATGGACCGCACTCCGCTAGCTCCTCCTCCGGGTCGCCCCAAGGGAAGCTGGTACATGAAGTTCTTGAGTGGTTCACCCCAGTGGGTGCAAGTAAGTACTTTTTGAACTGATGATCTCTGATGGAGTTCTTGAGTGGTTCACCCCAGTGGGTGCAAGTAAGTACTTGTTGAACTGATGATCTCTAGACCCGATACATGTCCCGGGTTTTAAAATATCGCCCGAGACATGGCTCGGGTTTCGGGATAACTTCCCTCCTCAGTAGAGAAAATAGTTAGGGGTGGAAGAGAGGGCCGCCAAACAACCGTCAAGGGCCTCAGTGCCCGCACAGGCACGCAGGTGCGTCGTCCAGGAGCTCGTCAGCCCAAAGCTCGAAGGAGCCATCTTTATAAACAACCGCAATGGACCGCACTCCGCTAGCTCCTCCTCCGGGTCGCCCCAAGGGAAGCTGGTACATGAAGTTCTTGAGTGGTTCACCCCAGTGGGTGCAAGTAAGTACTTGTTGAACTGATGATCTCTGATGGAGTTCTTGAGTGGTTCACCCCAGTGGGTGCAAGTAAGTACTTGTTGAACTGATGATCTCTAGACCCGATACATGTCCCGGGTTTTAAAATATCGCCCGAGACATGGCTCGGGTTTCGGGATAACTTCCCTCCTCAGTAGAGAAAATAGTTAGGGGTGGAAGAGAGGGCCGCCAAACAACCGTCAAGGGCCTCAGTGCCCGCACAGGCACGCAGGTGCGTCGTCCAGGAGCTCGTCAGCCCAAAGCTCGAAGGAGCCATCTTTATAAACAACCGCAATGGACCGCACTCCGCTAGCTCCTCCTCCGGGTCGCCCCAAGGGAAGCTGGTACATGAAGTTCTTGAGTGGTTCACCCCAGTGGGTGCAAGTAAGTACTTGTTGAACTGATGATCTCTGATGGAGTTCTTGAGTGGTTCACCCCAGTGGGTGCAAGTAAGTACTTGTTGAACTGATGATCTCTAGACCCGATACATGTCCCGGGTTTTAAAATATCGCCCGAGACATGGCTCGGGTTTCGGGATAACTTCCCTCCTCAGTAGAGAAAATAGTTAGGGGTGGAAGAGAGGGCCGCCAAACAACCGTCAAGGGCCTCAGTGCCCGCACAGGCACGCAGGTGCGTCGTCCAGCTTTGAGCTGACGAGCTCCTGGACGACGCACCTGCATGCCTGTGCGGGCACTGAGGCCTTTGACGGTTGTTTGGCGGCCCTCTCTTCCACCCCTGACTATTTTCTCTACTGATGAGGGAAGTTATCCCGAAACCCGAGCCATGTCTCGGGCGATACTTATAAACCCGGGACATGTATCGGGTCTAGAGATCATCAGTCCAACAAGTACTTACTTGCACCCACTGGGGTGAACCACCCAAGAACTTCATGTACCAGCTTCCCTTGGGGCGACCCGGAGGAGGGGCTAGCGGTGTGCGCTCCATTGCGATTGTTTCTAAAAATGGCTCCCTCGAGCTTTGAGCTGACGAGCTCCTGGACGACGCACCTGCATGCCTGTGCGGGCACTGAGGCCTTTGACGGTTGCTTGGCGGCCCTCTCTTCCACCCCTGACTATTTTCTCTACTGATGAGGGAAGTTATCCCGAAACCCGAGCCATGTCTCGGGCGATACTTATAAACCCGGGACATGTATCGGGTCTAGAGATCATCAGTCCAACAAGTACTTACTTGCACCCACTGGGGTGAACCACCCAAGAACTTCATGTACCAGCTTCCCTTGGGGCGACCCGGAGGAGGGGCTAGCGGTGTGCGCTCCATTGCGAATGTTTCTAAAAATGGCTCCCTCGAGCTTTGAGCTGACGAGCTCCTGGACGACGCACCTGCATGCCTGTGCGGGCACTGAGGCCTTTGACGGTTGCTTGGCGGCCCTCTCTTCCACCCCTGACTATTTTCTCTACTGATGAGGGAAGTTATCCCGAAACCCGAGCCATGTCTCGGGCGATACTTATAAACCCGGGACATGTATCGGGTCTAGAGATCATCAGTCCAACAAGTACTTACTTGCACCCACTGGGGTGAACCACCCAAGAACTTCATGTACCAGCTTCCCTTGGGGCGACCCGGAGGAGGGGCTAGCGGTGTGCGCTCCATTGCGATTGATTCCATCCCTCTGCCTCCCTGATTTCTCTCTCTCACCCCTCCAGACCTACTCCTGGGCCCATTAGACACATCAGACACATAAATTTTACTTCCTCGGAAGTCTCCTCTCCCCTCACTGAAGACGGCTATCTCCTCCCCCCTCCACACCAACCTTAATTGGTGGAGAGGAACATGGCGGCGGGCTGACGCCGGCTGCAGGAGCGCTGTCCCGGACCGTGTGAAGCGTAGCGATGCGGTGAGAGTACGGAGCATTTCACATTAAAAAAATAAAGCAGAACAATGTGCTTACTTTGCTTTCTTTTTTCTTTTTCCGAAAAACCTACGCGACGCTTCTAAATTTCCCCGGGTTGTTTCATCGTTGAGCCTGGAGACCGGAGATCGGAGGATCAAGGAGGAGCTGTCGATGGGTGTTGAGATCCGGCCATTGCCAGCGAAAGAGGACTGGTTTGGAGCAAGCCCAGGAGCCGGTGTCTGTAGCAGACGAGGGGCAAGGCTCTGGGGTAGAGCTCGTGCAGCTGTGAGAAGGATTGATTTTCGGCTTCGGTGCGGCGCTGTAAGCTGTTTCGAACCTAGCGCTGGATTGGAGCTGAGACCACGGACAACAGAATTACATATTAGATTGTATTAACTTTAAAGCATAGTAAATGATTACCTTATAGAGCACCAGGATATCCAGTCATAAATCACAGACATTCCTACAGAGAACACTAAAAAATGAAATGTCGAGCATGAAACATGAATTTAAATATAACCAATTTATTCTTCTACCACCCAAATCTGTGTAGACAGTGAGTGCCCAGCCGTGCCTTAGCAGACAGAGACACCTATGCCTGTTAACAACAGTGTGATAATGACTCATTAATCAGGTTGTACAGTGGGCTACCTGCTAGTCAACAGTTTATTGGAATTTATAATATCATAGGTATGGTACTTTATACTGGTGTGGTGTTCCCACTATCCGGCAACATGATATATCAGTGGTCGAAGTGGGGGGAAAAAAGTAGGGGGACTGTGGGTGGAGAATCAGAGGGCGGGAATAACCCAAGGATTGGATCAGTGGGCGGAGCCAGAGGTGTGGCCAGAATGCGCAAACATCGCTATTTTTTGTATTTGGTTTGACTGCCCAGTTTAATCAACCAATGAATACACATGATTATTTAAGGTTAGAATGCGTTATTGACAGTAAAATGTATTCACAAAGTGGGATATACTTCTAATCGCAGAATGTCCCCAAATACGATAAAAAGCACAAGCCATTTGTCTCCGAGCCATAGAGTTTCTGTCATCAGCACTTCTCCCTTTTCCACAACAGCAGTTCAAACATGAATGGCTAAAAATCCTAGTTTGCAAATGTTTTCTAAATAATAATGGCTCTGCCATATTTGCCTCATAATGCAAGATCTGCAGCATGATCTGACCATTTAAACGAATAAATTGTTTGTAGCTCAAACGTATCAAAAGTTAATAAAAAATGTGACTTGTGTTGCTGCGGAGTAGATGACAGTTAATAGCTCACTGTTCTATGTTAGGATTTTAACTTATAAATTGCAAGTAACAAAAGGATCTCTCTGACAAAAGCAGTAGCCCACTGGCCTATTTACATTATGTGCACCTTGTGATCTGCATGGTACATGTTCTTTGCAGCAGATACATTAACCCTCTGAGCTACCTTTCCATGAGTCAAATTTTCCATTAGACAAAATTCCGATCTCTCTCTACCTAGAACATTAATCACCAGAGTCATCATGACATTTTTATTGTTACCGAAAATTACTGGAGGCCAGGAAGGAGGCAGCAAGCACTTTTAAAACCATAATATACTTGCAAAAATGATGCCTCCACCTAAAGTCAGCACCTGCTGCGGTCACAGTGGTTGCGCCACCCTAGAGCTGGCCCTTCTCAAGGGTCCTGTGATCTCAGTGACAGGGTCACTGTTGTTCTAGGGTGTGCTACTTCATAGGCCTGCCCTCAAGACTGGTGGTGAACTTCAGTATGAATAGTGGTGGACAAGTCTTGAAAGTTAACCTACACTTGTCATGCTACGGTCTCCCTGCTGGTGCTACGACACCGGGGCTTCTAATATAAGGTCTAGCATGAGATAGTGCTCTCTCAGTAGAGTGGTCTGATGGACTGGTCATGAAGGCTGAACCTGGTTCCCCAGTTCCAAATTCAGCAGCTCTGGCCATAGTGCCACATCCTCTCCCCCACACTGAACACCATTCTGCCCCACTGAAAAAAACTCACACTGCCTTCAACTACAACCCGATTGTTGCCAGCTATAAACACCTGGATGCGGCTCAATTGAAATTACACACTGGGCAAGAGCAATATGTGGCCTACATTTACAACAAAAAAAAGTGACAGCATCCTGGAAAAAGCAAACAATCATAGGGGATGCAAAATTTCCCAAACCATGTGAAATGTAAGCAGGAACAACATGGTTACCTTAACGCTTTTACACTCTGTTGGACCTGTCAGCCCTAGGGTGGTCTCCCCTTCTATTTTTGTATCGTGCCTCATTTTTTCCACCCTCATTTTTATGTTGGACTAGGTCTCCGGGCGCCTTTTCATTGCCAAACAGTGTTAAGGTGCAGGTGCTCCCTTCTCCCAAGATGGCTGCCACAGACCCCTGCTACTGCAGGGTGGTCGTTTTTCATAGTAGCACCCTAGCTGCCAGGAGCTGGCTGGGACCCACAACAATGTTGCGACACCAGCCCGCCTTTTGTCCCATAGGTAGAGTGGGGAAGCTCCTGGAAGATGCTGGAACCTTCTAGAAGGGATGTGTGGTTTTACTTTTGCCGCCTTGGCTAGAGGTCACCTGACCTAGGGCTACTTAAGAGTGGGAGGGAAACTTTTGTGGTGAGTTGGCCATTGGGGTGAAGCAGAGCTGGAAGAATCCACCAGGAGTGTAGGCGGTAGGGCCTAGCCAGGCACTTATGCCTCTGAGAGTGACAGGATTTAGGTACTGCCTCTTAAGTGAGTGAGGTGCCCTGTGAATCCCACTGATCTTGCCCAGTAGTAGGAGGACCCAGAGACTCTCTGCCAGCCTGACTAGGAAGGATCTAGTCGCCCTCTCCATTCCTACCCCCAGTAACAGAACCCCTTAAGGGCGTCAGATACATCTGCGCCACAAGACTTCATCTGACAACTGAGAACTGAAACCTAACTTCAAGAACTAAGACTGCATGACAAGAGCGAGTTGTGAGCCTTGAATGCCAGAGCTGAGACTGCGTGTCCGAGCTAACCTATTGAACTAATTACTAAACCGATTGCCAAGCCACCGGGGATCGACCAGGTACTAGCGCTGTGACCCCCGCGCTCCCTGCCCTTGTCTGGGACCCCCGGCAGCGTGCTCCGCTGAGCACTTTACCCCCATCCTTAATTTGAGCCCCCCCCCGGCGTCGACGAAGCCAGCGCACTCACCGCCGCGGCCTGGAGGCCTGGAGAAGTGCCCTGCTGTATCGCGAGGCCCAGGAGAAGCCCGGGGCCCCGCCGCTGCCGTCGCAGCCGTGTGAGGAGAAGCGCAAGATCGGGGCCGAGTTCCCCCATCGTCGTGAGGGCAGACGCCTGCAGACGCCGAGACAGAGGTAAGCCCGGAGGCCGGGATTCCCCTTGGTGCGCCCCCTGCTGGTCTGGGAACCTCACCGCACCCGGCCCGGGTCGTCCCCTCCGTGGGAGTTCCCCCCCCTTGCCTGCGCGACGGAAAGACCCCGCCGAGGGATCCTTTCTGTGTGCCCACTTCAGCGTAACTGAGCGCGGTGCCTCACGAACTGCACCGGCACCCAGAGACTTGCTCCTCGAGTCTGGTGGCGCTCCCCGCTGGAAGCTCCACTCTATAGAAACTGACTAGCCTGGATTGTGAGCGGCGCCTTGTTTCCCCTGCTCCGTTTCCACGTCCCAGGAGCCAGTGACTATGAAAGTGTTGCTTTAGATGTTTGGCCTGAAAGTATTACATGCCCGTGATTACGAGAGCGCATTACTTCATAGGCTTTGTCTGAAAGTATTACTTGCCCGTGATTACGAGAAGCACATTGCTTCACATGCTTTGTCTGAAAGTATTACATGCCCGTGATTACTAGAGCGCATTACTTCATATGCTTTGTCTGAAAGTATTACATGCCCGTGATTACGAGAAGCGCACTGCTTCATATGTTTTGCCTGAACGTATTACATGCCCGTGATTACGAGAAGCGCGTTGCTTCATGTGCTCTGCTTGATCGTAGTACCTGTCCTTGACTACGAGTAGCGCTTAGTTTACATGCTCTACTTCAAAGGGTTACGTGTCACTGATTATAAGGAGCGCTTCGTTCTACAGGCTCCGTGTTGAAGTATCCAGTGTCACCCATCCCGAGTATTGTTCTGTGCTAGATGCACCATTCAGAGAAACCTTGCTTAACGCGTGCAGCGCTAGAATCACCTGTGCCTAGCCATATCCATGAACCGCATGTCTAGATTAGGAACTGCATTCATCTCTCATGTATGGCCTGTGTATGCTTAATGTCTGTATTACAACTCATGCATGACACTGTTATCTCTTGAACTGCATCTAACCAGCCCTACTTGGATAAACTTGAAGTATTTGCATAATTTCAACTGTGTGGCGTCCCTTATTGTGTGTGTCCCTTGTCCATGAGAAGCGTGTGGTGTATGGTTGCTTAACACATAGCCCTCTGGTTGCCCGACCGGCTCGCGCCACGTTACCGCCTATAGGGCCTGGTGACCCCAGGTTCCTACATTGGTGGCAGCGGTGGGATCCTTGGGACCTGTGACCATACAGCACCCTTCCGTGAGGCGAAGGGCGCCACAATTAAACGCCTATCCTACGTTTTTGTTCCAGAGCTCAAAAACCATTGGTTGCTGGATTATTGGTTCCACTGTCCAGGTAGAGAGTGCAAGAAGCCTGGTTAGCTATTGACTGTTGCCTACACCGTAGGAATTTTCTCCTTAGTGTCTAGGTCCCCACCTGCCAGAATGGAATCCCGGCTAGCGGACCTCGAGGGGTACACCGTGAAGCAGCTAAGGGAGTTCGTGCAGGAGATGGGGGTGCCCGGGATGCGGAAGGCAAAAGGGCCGGAACTCCGTACCGCCATTAGGGCATGGGTAGAAGCCCACCCAGAAGGGAGAGGGGATGAGGGACAGGAAGCGCCAGAGGCACCTCAGGGGGAGAGCGCCCAGGAAGTCCTAGACATCTTGAATGTAGACATGTCTGAGAATGTGCCCCCAGGAAGACGTTCTGGGGCCAGTAGTAGGACAGGGTCCAGGAGGAGCGCGTCTCCAGAAGAGTACGAGGACAGGAGGGAAGAGAGGCAGTTAAGGTGGGAGCTGGCCAAGTTAGAACATGAGAAAGAAAGGGAATTGGCCAGAGTGGAACAGGAAAGAGAAAATAGGAAATGGGCAATGGAGGAGAAGAAGCTGGCGCACGAGCTTCAGTTGAAAGAGCTGGAGCTACGCGCCCTCCAGTTAAACGCGTCTAACAAAGACAATGGTGGCAGCATACCCAGGGAACCTCAAGAACCAAAATTCTATCTACCCAAAGAAGTCATAGCCAATTATACATTAGGGGATGACATCATGAAGTGGTTGGAGGCATACGAGGTAGCCTTAACGGCCCATGGGGTACCGGAGAGTAACTGGGGAGGTGGTCTCTACCGGTATATACCTCCCACTGTTAGGGACACCCTGTTATATTTGGCCAAGGCGGATCAGGTTAAGTACGCCCCCATGAAAGAGGCCTTGTTAAAGAAGTTTGGCCTGAACCCCGAGAAGTATAGGCAGAAGTTTCGTGGCAGCCATAAGCTGTCCACCCAGACATGGGTAGATTTTTTTGATTATGCGAGGAAGGCACTAGATGGTTGGGTGCGTGGCAGCGAGGTGCAGGACTACCAAGGGTTGTACGATCTTTTTTTAAGGGAGCACCTCTTGGATAAGAGCTTTCCGGAGCTGCGCCAACATCTGGTGGACCGCAAGCTGAAGGATCCTCGAGAGCTTGCGGAGGAGGCAGATATTTGGGTGAGCACCCGGGTGTCTCACAAGGGCCCCGGGGGAGATGGCTCGAAAGGCGGACAGGGTTTCCCCCAGAAGAAAGAGGGGGGAGATAAAAAGGTGGAGTTCTCGAAAGGTCCCCAAAATAAGTTTGGGAAGGGAGTAGGAACCCCACCCCCGTCCAATTCCACAAGACCCACTTACCCTGACAGGAGTCAGCAGCCAAGGATTGTGCGGTGCTACGAGTGTGGGGAGATTGGACACTACAGAGGAGATCCCAAGTGTCGCAAGCGACCACCAGCCCCATTGGACGGGAAAAGTCCCGGGGTGAGTAGTATAGCGCTTGGGGTGGAGCTGCCCTTAGATAGGGAAGGGGAGTGGACAGGCCTGACGCTGGTTTCACTCGGGGATAGAGAAGTGGTCCCCGTAGTGTCCCTGCCCCCGAACACTGCTAAATATCAGCAGAGGGTGAGAATTAATGGGGAAAAATGGTGGAAGCTCTGAGAGACACAGGGGCCAGCATGACCACTGTCGTGCGGCGGCTGGTGTCCCCAGACCAAGTAGTCCCCGAGGAGTTCCATCCGGCCGTATTGGCTGACGGCAGTTTGAGTCACTATCCAGTGGCTCGTGTTCCATTCGAGAGGGGAGGAGTCAAAGGCCTACTGCGAGTTGCTGTGAGCCCTGCCTTGCCTGTGGGGTGTTTGCTAGGGAACGACCTGGAGCACACCAAATGGAAGGACGTCGAGTTTCACGCTCACACTGAGATGCTGGGATTACCAGGGTGGACTTGCGTGAGCACGCGGTCCATGGCTGCCCGGCATGGAACTCACCCGGAGTTGGAGCCTGGAATCAAGGCCCAACCCAAACCCAAACGTGGGAAGAAGGAGGTGGTAGAGGACATGCCCCGTGAGTCGGATGGGGAGGCCGCCGAGGTGCCCCCGGAGTCCGCTGAGGTAGATGTCGTTCCTGTGGAGGACTTGCCGACCCTTGCTGACTGGCAAGTGGAAGGAGGGCCTACCCGGGAGGAATTTTGTCAAGCACAAAGGACGTGCCCCACTCTTGAGGGTATGCGGCGGCAGGCCGAAGCTCAAGTGGCCAGTCAGGAACTGGGAGGTTATCATGTGTATTGGGAGGATGGTCTCCTATACAGTGAGCCCAGGGTGCTGGTACATGGGTCTTCGAGGGCCATAGTGGTCCCCCAATGTTACCGGGCCTTCCTGCTGGAGTTAGCGCACGAGATACCCTTAGCTGGACACCTGGGCCAGGACAAAACCTTTGCACGGTTAGTCCCCCATTTTTATTGGCCCAGGATGAGGATTGCCTCAGACACCTTTTGCAAGACCTGCAAGTCTTGTCAGGCTAGTGGCAAGACGGGGACTAAGTTGAAGGTCCCGTTGGAACCGCTCCCCGTGGTCGGGACCCCTTTTGAGAGGGTCGGTATCGATATTGTTGGGCCATTGGACCCTCCGACCGCAGCGGGACACCGGTTCATCTTGGTTTTGGTGGACCACGCCACAAGGTACCCGGAGGCTATTCCTCTGAGGACCATCACTGCACCGGTGGTGGCGCGGGCACTGTTGGGAATTTTTACCCGAGTGGGATTCCCGAAGGTCGTGGTGTCGGACAGGGGCACAAATTTCATGTCGGCCTACATGCAGGCCATGTGGAAGGAGTGTGGAGTGACCTACCGGTTCTCCACTCCTTACCACCCCCAGACTAACTAGAGCGCTTCAATAAGACATTGAAGGGGATGATCCGAAGCCTTCCAGAGGGCTTGAGGCGTAAGTGGGACGTCCTCCTCCCCTGCTTGTTATTCTCCTATCGGGAGGTACCGCAGAAGGGAGTCGGGTTCAGCCCGTTTGAATTGCTCTATGGCCATCCCGTTAGGGGTCCCCTCAGTTTAGTGAAAGAGGGGTGGGAGAAGACTTCACAGAAGCTTCCCCGTGACATTGTCAGCTACATGCTGGCGTTCCGCAGCCAGATGGCCAAGCTGTGGAAGGCAGCCACAGAGAACCTGGAGGATAGCCAGACCGTGATGAAGGAGTGGTATGACCGCAACGCTCGGACGGTCGAGTTGGACGTTGGACAGAAGGTGTGGGTTATGGAACCTGGGGAGCTTTGTGCCCTCAAGGACCGGTGGACTGGCCCGTTCAACATTGTGGAGAGGCGAGGCCAGACCACATACGTTGTGGATGTAAAAACCCCCCGTCAGCCCCTCAGGGTGCTCCACGTCAACCGCCTGAAGCCGCACCATGAGCGATCGGAGCTTGCTCTCCTTATGGTGACGGATGGGAGCGAAGAGGAAGAGAGTGAAGCTCTTCCTGACCTTCTTGCGGCACAAGAGAAGGATGGTTCGGTGGAAGGTGTAGTCCTCTCCCCATCCTTGACCCCAGAGCAGCAGAGGGAATGTCGCCATGTCACGGGACAGTTCGCCTCGTTGTTCTCACTCACGCCTGGAATCACTCATTGGTGTACCCATGATGTGGACACAGGGGACAGCCCCCCGGTGAAGAACAAGTCTTACCGGCTCTCTGACCGAGTGAAGGATAGCATCCAGCGTGAGGTGGCAAAGATGCTGGAGCTGGGGGTGATAGAACCTTCCAGCAGCCCGTGGGCTAGTCCAGTGGTGTTTGTGCCGAAAGCGGCCCCACCGGGTACGACGCCAGAACTTCGGTTCTGTGTGGACTACCGGGGGTTGAACTCTGTCACGAAGACAGATGCTCACCCCATCCCGCGTGCAGATGAGCTGGTGGACCGGCTGGGAGCAGCCCGGTACCTCAGCACCATTGACCTGACGTCCGGATATTGGCAGATTGCCATGGCCAACGGAGCACGGGAGAAGACAGCGTTCTCCACCCCAGAGGGCCACTACCAATTTTGAGTGATGCCCTTTGGGCTCAAAAATGCTCCGGCCACATTCCAGCGGTTAGTGAATAAGGTAATATCTGGCCTGGAGTCCTTCTCAGCAGCCTACTTGGATGACATAGCTGTCTTCAGTAGCAGCTGGGAGGACCATCTGCAACACCTCCAGGAGGTATTGCAGGCGCTGCAACGCGCTGGCTTAACCATTAAAGCCAGCAAGTGCCAGATTGGACAGGGATCTTTCGTGTACCTGGGACACCTGGTGGGCGGAGGTAAGGTGCAACCCCTCCAGGCCAAAATTGAAACCATCTTGGCTTGGGAGCCCCCCAAGACCCAAACAGAGGTCCGAGCTTTCCTCGGCCTCACTGGGTATTACCGCCGGTTCGTCAAGGGATATGGTACCATCGTGACCCCCTTGACGGAGTTGACCTCAAAGAAACAACCTCGCAAGGTCACATGGACAGCTGCATGCCAAGAAGCCTTTGCACGCTGAAAAATGCGATGTGTACAGCTCCAGTACTAGCAACACCCGATTTCAGCAAGGAATTTATTGTACAGACAGACGCCTCAGAGCACGGCATAGGTGCGGTGCTCTCGCAACTCAACACCGAGGGCCAAGATCAACCTGTGGCCTTCATATCTCGAAGACTCCTCCCTCGGGAACGGCGATGGAGCACCATTGAGAGAGAAGCCTTCGCGGTGGTATGGGCTCTGAAGAAGTTGAGGCCATACCTCTTTGGCACTCACTTCCTTATCCAGACCGACCACCGCCCCCTTCGCTGGCTCATGCAGATGAGAGGCGAAAACCCCAAGTTGTTGAGGTGGTCCATTTCCCTACAGGGGATGGACTTTCGGGTGGAACATCGGCCCGGAGTTGACCACGCCAATGCTGACGGTCTCTCCAGGCTTTTCCGCCTTAGTGAAGAGAACTCCCTAGAGGTTGGGTAGCTCTCCCCTCTTTCGGCTTGGGGGGACGCATGTTGGACCTGTCAGCCCTAGGGTGGTCTCCCCTTCTATTTTTGTATCGTGCCTCATTTTTTCCACCCTCATTTTTATGTTGGACTAGGTCTCCGGGCGCCTTTTCATTGCCAAACAGTGTTAAGGTGCAGGTGCTCCCTTCTCCCAAGATGGCTGCCACAGACCCCTGCTACTGCAGGGTGGTCGTTTTTCATAGTAGCACCCTAGCTGCCAGGAGCTGGCTGGGACCCACAACAATGTTGCGACACCAGCCCGCCTTTTGTCCCATAGGTAGAGTGGGGAAGCTCCTGGAAGATGCTGGAACCTTCTAGAAGGGAGGTGAGGTTTTACTTTTGCCGCCTTGGCTAGAGGTCACCTGACCTAGGGCTACTTAAGAGTGGGAGGGAAACTTTTGTGGTGAGTTGGCCATTGGGGTGAAGCAGAGCTGGAAGAATCCACCAGGAGTGTAGGCGGTAGGGCCTAGCCAGGGACTTATGCCTCTGAGAGTGACAGGATTTAGGTACTGCCTCTTAAGTGAGTGAGGTGCCCTGTGAATCCCACTGATCTTGCCCAGTAGTAGGAGGACCCAGAGACTCTCTGCCAGCCTGACTAGAAAGGATCTAGTCGCCCTCTCCATTCCTACCCCCAGTAACAGAACCCCTTAAGGGCGTCAGATACATCTACGCCACAAGACTTCATCTGACAACTGAGAACTGAAACCTAACTTCAAGAATTAAGACTGCATGAGACTGCGTGTCCAAGCTAACCTATTGAACTAATTACTAAACCGATTGCCAAGCCACCGGGGATTGACCAGGTACTAGCGCTGTGACCCCCGCGCCCCCTGCCCTGGTCTGGGACCCCCGGCAGCGTGCTCCGCTGAGCCCTTTACCCCCATCCTTAATTTGAGCCCCCCCCCCGGCGTCGACGAAGCCAGCGCACTCACCGCCGCGGCCTGGAGGCCTGGAGAAGTGCCCTGCTGTATCGCGAGGCCCAGGAGAAGCCCGGGGCCCCGCCGCTGCCGTCGCAGCCGTGTGAGGAGAAGCGCAAGATCGGGGCCGAGTTCCCCCATCGTCGTGAGGGCAGACGCCTGCAGACGCCGAGACGGAGGTAAGCCCGGAGGCCGGGATTCCCCTTGGTGCGCCCCCTGCTGGTCTGGGAACCTCACCGCACCCGGCCCGGGTCGTCCCCTCCGTGGGAGTTCCCCCCCCTTGCCTGCGCGACGGAGAGACCCCGCCGAGGGATCCTTTCTGTGTGCCCACTTCAGCGTAACTGAGCGCGGTGCCTCACGAACTGCACCGGCACCCAGAGACTTGCTCCTCGAGTCTGGTGGCGCTCCCCGCTGGAAGCTCCACTCTAAAGAAACTGACTAGCCTGGATTGTGAGCGGCGCCTTGTTTCCCCTGCTCCGTTTCCACGTCCCAGGAACCAGTGACTATGAACGTGTTGCTTTAGATGTTTGGCCTGAAAGTATTACATGCCCGTGATTACGAGAGCGCATTACTTCATAGGCTTTGTCTGAAAGTATTACTTGCCCGTGATTACGAGAAGCACATTGCTTCACATGCTTTGTCTGAAAGTATTACATGCCCGTGATTACTAGAGCGCATTACTTCATATGCTTTGTCTGAAAGTATTACATGCCCGTGATTACGAGAAGCGCACTGCTTCATATGTTTTGCCTGAACGTATTACATGCCCGTGATTACGAGAAGCACGTTGCTTCATGTGCTCTGCTTGATCGTAGTACCTGTCCTTGACTACGAGTAGCGCTTAGTTTACATGCTCTACTTCAAAGGGTTACGTGTCACTGATTATAAGGAGCGCTTCTTTCTACAGGCTCCGTGTTGAAGTATCCAGTGTCACCCATCCCGAGTATTGTTCTGTGCTAGATGCCCCGTTCAGAGAAACCTTGCTTAACGCACGCAGCGCTAGAATCACCTGTGCCTAGCCATATCCATGAACCGCATGTCTAGTTTAGGAACTGCATTCATCTCTCATGTATGGCCTGTGTATGCTTAATGTCTGTATTACAACTCATGCATGACACTGTTATCTCTTGAACTGCATCTAACCAGCCCTACTTGGATAAACTTGAAGTATTTGCATAATTTCAACTGTGTGGTGTCCCTTATTGTGTGTGTCCCTTGTCCATGAGAAGCGTGTGGTGTATGGTTGCTTAAGACATAGCCCTCTGGTTGCCCGACCGGCTCGCGCCACGTTACCGCCTATAGGGCCTGGTGACCCCAGGTTCCTACACACTCACTGTTCAGAAATCAGTGAGTGCTTTTGTCTGAAAAGTTAAGGACATGACTACAGGGCCCTGAATGGACCTATTTCGATGGCCATTGCTTATATCCTTACAAAACGTAAGCAGTATGGTAAAAAAAGACAACATCCCTAGATGCAGAGCAGCAGTACAAATTTTGTTTTTCAATCCTCACATTGCAGTACCTCCAGGATTGGTGCACTAGTTCCAAGCCCAGGGAAAACAAAGCCAAGACAACAAAAATAGCGCTTCACTGGCAAACTCTGTAAAAGTGGCGCTAATGTGTTTGGGTTTGAATACAATAAATCTGGCCAGTTTGCTACCACTCTGTCTTACATTATTTAGTTATTCATTTTTCATATTTTTAAACTTGTATTCACGATGCTGCCCTTTGGAATTAAATGTCAGAAAAATACGTCATTGATTTCCAGCAAAAGTGATTTTCTTTTTTGGATCCATTTCACAGGGGTGCAAATAAAAGAAAGGAGAGGAAAGAGAGTGAGAACCCCGTCTTGCAAGCAGCCACTGTTTTCAGTAAGAGTCAGACTAGAGAAGAACTGCCGCGCTAGCAGGCGAGACTGAGGCCTGAAGTTATTTACAAGAAGAGATACACAC
The DNA here is from genome assembly GCF_964204655.1 of Triturus cristatus. Lineage (NCBI taxonomy): Eukaryota > Metazoa > Chordata > Amphibia > Caudata > Salamandridae > Triturus > Triturus cristatus. The sequence goes on along the minus strand of NC_140582.1, from coordinate 440,149,341 downwards.
AGTAGTATAACACCCTTCGAGGTACAGACACGAGCGGAGATCCGCATAACCTCGGCTTGACCACCACCCACCGCCACCTGACCCACATGGCTTAATCAATTGGTGTCGCCCGACCGGAGAAACTGAAATACACTCACCTGCTGAGTTGGCAATGGTGGCAGACAGGGGGGGGGGACTACGTTGGTCTGTCGGTGGCTAGCCTTAAGCCTGGCTCCTTACTTAGAATAAAATTAAATTATGGCGGGTGGTCAAACCTGCTGAGACCTCCTCCTCGACCCTCGTGATGCCGAGTCAGGCGGCGCACTTAAGGCCCAATGCGCATGTGGGATTCCCGGCCCGGGCCGGATTCAAAATTCCGATCACTGCACCCCTCTAGTGACGATGCTGAGGCGCGCAGACGCGGTGGAGGAGGAGACAGTGCTCACTGTGCACTGGCACCTCCTCCTCCTGAAAGCAGGTAACTCTTTCCTTCAACTCCACTAAAACGATTAATCACAAATGTAAACAGGTCACAAAATCTAGAACACGTCACTTACGTCCAAAAGAAGCTCATCTGGGAACTAAATCAGTACGTTCCTCTCCGCAATTCCCAGACATACGAATAACAGCAAAGTGACCCCTCGTAGGACAGGTCCCCGTCCTACCTGCATCAGACACCAGCTTGTCCAGGTCCGAGTTCATCAAGTTCCTCTTCCAACAGCAAATGAAGTCTTTGACCCACACCTTGGAGCCGAAGGATTTAAGACCTGCCTCCGCTCCTTAACTCTGTGTAACGTGGTGAAACCCAAAGTTAATCTCTAACTCTGCGCGTCCCACGCTCCCAGCTCCTCCCCCGTGGGCAGCGCCAGGCCACGCCCACAGCGCGCCCTGGCAAGCGCTGTCATTCCGTCCAGCAAATCTGGTCACGTGGCTTCCCAGAACTCTTGAGCGTGACGTCACGGGAGAACATTCTGTAAATCCTTAGAGGGAAAGTAAAGAAAATAGAATCTACTACAACGTTGTCTGACATTACCCCAAAACAGCCATCCCAACTATTTAAACAAGCATCTGTAATGTAATAGGTCTTGTTAGGTTAGGTTACGTTGCGCCGCGGTTGCGTTGCTCTGCAGTGCACACACACCGGCCCTTTGGTGTCACCCCATGTGAGGGTGTCACCCGGTGCGGTCTGCACCCCCCGCACCCCCCTAGTGATGCCACTGAGGCTGAGCAAAGGTCAGCCTGACAGAGATTCTTCATGTTCAGGTCTGGCAGCCAAGTGCTGTATGTGTGCTAAATGCATAGGTGCCTGGTAGCACACAATGCATGCATCACACAGGCTACATACATCCAATGCAGAGCGCGGGAGCTACTGGTAGCTTCCTAGCACCCTGCAAGTAGCTCTCATAAGTGATGCTCCGTCAATTCACCATTCAGATGCTTTGTGCACAATACTCAAAACAGCACTGCTCATCTTCAGGCCCTTAGAGTGGCAGCCTGCCAAACCAATGGCAGGGCCACATGCTAACGCAGAAACACACAGTGTGTCGGCCTACTGGGTCTGCAACGTAACCATCTGCCACCACTTTTAATCTAGAAAAGTCACAAGGATATTGGTCACGTTTTAGGCTCCACTCTGTCAGTTGCAATATACGTGTAAACATTGACCAGAGAAAATTCCCAGCAGTAGCCAGTTCAAGAGCCAAAGTAGAGTCACTAAAGTGTGGGACTGCAGGAGCCAGAGAGAAAGTTTGTGAATTGGATACATGATCAGCCCAACAGCTGAGTAGAGGAAAGGCTGAAACCATAGCTGATAGAATTAAAAGCCTAATTTATTTCAGGGGGGATAGGTGTGGCACGCACATCCATATGAGTTTATTCGTTTAGGTGTCCATGCCTCTGTAACTTTGCATTTATGCATTAACATTTATGTGTGCATGTCTGTCTGTCTGTTTGACTTACATTGTGTCTCTCCTTGGTAAATAGTGTTCCACCCTGGAAGCTATGTATTGTGTAAAGTATTACCAAAAGTATATATTGATCCCCATCATACAGGATTCATCTATGGAAAAAGTGTGTCCCTTCCTGGGAAAAGAGTGTCTGTCGCATAATGTTGGTCATCCTTGCCATTTTTCTGCCATCTTGATCCAGTTGTGGCATATCGCCCATCATCACTGGCATATTATGAGCACAGCTGGACTAATTTTGGCCAACTCTGACATAATGGTGCCCACTCCTGACATGATAATTGCCCCACCGACATACTATGGGCATCCTGGCCAATATGATATCCAGCCTTGGTCCAATTGTGGCCCTGGAATAATGGTACACATTATTGACATATCATGGGCAGCTTTGGTATCAAACTGATCATCCATGACATGAAATTACAATGCCTGCCCATTTGACTCAGAATATGTCCATGTGAGAAGTTGGTACATCTGAGTAATTGATGAAAATGTCAAGCTGACGTTTGAGGACCGTGTATATTCTAAAGATGAAAAATGGTATTTTGAAGACAAAAATAATGTTTCTTTCAGAAACAGTTTCTCTTTGGGAAATGGAATGTGTTTGCCCAAAATGAAAACAGGTACTTTATAGAAAAAAATGTGTAGTTTTAGAAACTAATGCTGATGAAGAAAGAATATTTACATTTTCAAAATATATTTAAAGCTTATAGTTGAAAATCAAGCGGCATTGTCGGGGTGCTAATTGGAGGACACAAATGAAAGACTACAATGTCAGAACCCCTGTAACCACCCCAAACATGTGGTACACCATTTGTACATTTCCAAATCCTTCCAGAAAAATGAGACGTTGCAAGAACTTTCTGATATCTAAGCCAGGAGATTAGGTAATTTTGCATGAGCAGTGTATGTGGCCGGCCTTAACTCAAAAAGTTGGCGTATCTGCCACCTGAATAAGCACTGGCAAAGCCAATAGGTCTCGCCTTGGAGACCTATGTTCTTTCGAATGTGTTTTGCAGGTGCTATGAAGCATTAGCATAGAAAAGAGGGGAAAAGTTGCAATGACATGGCCCTTGTTGTATGCAATATAAGTTTTTACACAAACCATAATATGGTACATTTCTGTCACCTCTGCTGCAGACATCAATCCCCCATGTTCCCCTGACAACATCTGTCAAATGAACCTTTAACTCACCACAAACACCCATGAAAAGCAACCAAAATGACCCAAGACCGTGCAGAAGCTTGTGCAAACAAGGAGGCTCTGTCTTGTATTGGAGCTTTATGAAAGGGGCTGTCAGACATCAAACCATGGTTTATAAGTAACTCTACTCTCAAAAGCACTGTTTAGTTTCAGTGCCATGTTATAGCCTCTTTCCAGCAGTCTGCGGCAGAGCCTCTTTTTGAAAGAGAGATCTTGCTAATGCGACCCTGTGAACACTAAGATCGTGTTACCCCCTAATCGCTTGGGTTCCCGGGAATTAAATATCATCCTTACAGAAGATTCTTACCACAGCAAATATCTACTATATTCCATGCAGTGTAAGAAGGATCCTGGAGTCTCCTTATGCCACGTTGGGCTGACAAGACAGGGGGAGAGGAGATACAACCTGACTTTTCTAACCATATAAAGTACTGCATTCGCTTCAGATCTACAAAAAGCATCAGGAATGGGACATAGAAATATCACATACAAGGCATATTCTTCCCGAGTGGAAAATAGCTTTTTGACCACAAATTCCCAATGGTAATTTACATTTTCAGCACAGCCTGAAAAGAGCTGTGATTTCCAAACGCCTTAATAAATATAATATGTTTCTTTTTAGGTTTTGTTGAATTTATAAAGAGCCTTCCCACCTAGACATGTTTCTTGGCGCCAAGCACCTCCCAGAACTGAGCGCTGTAAGGACAATGCTAGTATCTGCTCTTAAACAGCTCTAGGTCTGATTATAGTTTGACAGATGGGTAGCCTGTCACAAACGGGACAGATGTTCCTTCCGCGTTTTTACAAGTTCTATAGGATATAATGCCTTTTTAATAAGGTGGACGGGCTATCTTCCACGTTTCTGAGTGACTGACCATCCACCAAACTCTGAATCAAAATTAGTTTTTAGTCTTTTTCTGAATAGCAAATGGGAGGGAGTGGCACCTAATAAAAAGTGAGTGAATTCCATAATGTGGGGGTCAGAACAGAGACAGTCCAGCTGCCAGGTCAAGATTTTCTGAACTGGGGTAATTTCAAATGCAGTTGCCTAGGACTAAACTTTTGTGAAAATTGCCAACTCCTGCTATAAAAAAACATTGTGTAATGAACGTAGAACCTTTAAAGACATTTTGTGATGGTTTGGGATCACGCACAGGGGGATCCTACAAAAATGATGCCCTGCATAAATAGGGGGGTGGAAAAATAGAGACTCGTTGTCTGGTTTTAAATATTTTGCAACTGCCGTAGTAGAATTGATTTTATATCAGTGAAGCTAAAATTGCAGTAATGTAAGTGAGAACTGGTTAGTGCAGAAATTACAGAATGTCAGCCTTCAAAAGTCAAAAGGTGAACACTGCAGAGTATTCTCAATTGAAAAGAACGTGAAGAAACCACAGTGAATACTTGTCACTGACAGTCGAAGTTAACTTCTAACAGCAGAGGAAGGAACAGGGCGAGGGTCGGGTTCAGGTGGCCAAACATTGTAGTTCCATAAAGGAGGAGTGATAAATGCTATCAGAGCTTCCAGAGCTTCTTCTGGATTGAGTTTGAATGACTGTCCATTTATTCCATACTAGGCAGCATGCAATCACTCTATCATTGTGTGTTGATCAGCCCTAAAGCCGAATTTTAATCTAAAAGTCACATGTGGAGCCATGGTACCTTATATGGGCATACAGACTAAACAATTTGGGGACAAGGATTAACGACGTAGCACATTACATTCAAAAGTGGTAGTGTTAAACCTGACATACTTAGGGTGGTCTTCCCCCAAATGTTTTTCCTGCTTACATCCTTTTTTGCTGATTCATTTTGTTTGCCTTAGGACTCTGAACCCTTTACCACTGCTGACCAGTGCTAAAGCATATGTGCTTCTCCCCTGAACATGATCAATCAATCAATCAATCAATCAATCAATCAGTCATTTGTAGTGCACACTACTCACCCGCAAGGGTCTCAAGGCGCTAAGGGGGGGAGCTGCTACAGCTCGAACAGCCAGGTCTTGAGGAGTCTCCTGAAGGTCAGCAGGTCCTGTGTCTGCCGCAGGTGGATGGGGAGGGTGTTCCATGTCTTGGCGGCGAGGTGGGAGAAGGATCTGCCGCTGGTGGTCGTTCGGTGTATGCGTGGAACGGTGGCGAGGGCGAAGTCAGCTGAGCGAAGCTGGCGGTTGGAAGTGTAGAAGGTGAGTGATTTGTTGAGGTATGTAGGTCTAGCGTCGTGGAGTGCTTTGTGAGCGTGGGTGAGGAGCTTGAAGGTGATCCTTTTGTTGATGGGGAGCCAGTGCAGGTCTCTCAGGTGGGCAGTGATGTGGCTGTGGCGGGGGATTTCAAGGACGAGGAGTGTGGAGGCGTTATGCATGTGTTGAAGTCTTTTCTAGAGTTTGGCTGTGGTTCCTGCGTAGAGGGCATTGCCGTAATACAGTCTGCTGGTGACGAGGGCCTGGGTGACCGTCCTTCTGGTTCCAGTGGGGATCCATCTGTAGATCTTGCGAAGCATGCAGAGGGTGTTGAAGCAGGAGGAGGGGACGGCGTTGACTTGCTGGGTCATTGGCAGTGAAGCGTCCAGGATGACCCCCAGGTTCCGTGCGTGGCCGGTGGGTGTTGGCGCAGCTCCCAGTGAGGCCGGCCACCAGGAGTTGTCCCAGGTGGAGGGGGTAGGGCCGAGGATGAGGACCTCCGTCTTGTCTGAGCTCAGTTTCAGGCGACTGTTCTTCACCCATTCAGCGACGGCCTTCATTCCTTCGCGAAAGTTGGTTTTGGCGGTGGCGGGGTCCTTGGTGAGGGAGAGGATCAGCTGGGGGTCGTCGGCGTATTAGACGATGTTGAGGTTGTGTGATCAGACGATGTCAGCAAGTGGTGCCATGTAGACGTTGAAAAGGGTCGGGCTGAGGGATGATCCTTGGGGTACGCCGCAGGTGATCTTAGTGGCTTTGGATCGGAATGGAGGGAGGCGGACTCTCTGGTATTATGATAACATTAGTGTATACACAACTGACATTTAGTTTACTTGTAAGTCCCTTGTAAAGTGGTATACCATATATCCAAGGCTTATAACCTAAATGCTACTAGTGGGCCTGCAGCACTAATTATGACACCCACACAAGTAGCCTTTCAAACCTGTCTCAGGTCTGCCATTGCAGGGCCTGTTTGCGCCGTTTACTGCCACTGCGACTTGCCATTAAAACTACTTGCCAAACCTTAAACACCCCTTTCATTGCACACAGGTCACACCTATGGTTGGCCCTATGTAGCCCACATGGCAGGGTGCTGTATAAATAAAAGATAGGAAATGTTATTTTAAGTTTTGCATGTCCTGGTAGTGACAAACCTCCACACTTTTAAGCTGTAATTCCTAATTAGAAAAGAGTACCTGCATCATATTTTATACAGGGGTGGGCAAAACTCACAGAGCTTTACTATGCAAAATTCCGCAGAGTTCTGCCCACTTCTAAAAACACAGACAATTGCTCTGAAAATGTAATGTGGGTGACCGGATTCAGCATTGCCACCAACTAGTGCCTCCCGCTTATGTAGAGGAGGGCTGGGAACTTGGCCCATCTCCAATGCAGCCTGAGAACTGGATCAGGAGAGCGGGCCGCGGGTTCCCATAGCAGTTAATGTATGCAGGACCCCTGGTGCCTCCCTCCCTGCAGTCATGAACATTTACAGCAACCACTGAGTCTGGCAGAAGAACTTAACAGAAGTCTTGATTTGCTTTACAGAAGGCAGAGAGGGGCCACTGTGCCCTCCAGAGAGTGGCCACTGTGCCCTCCCACTTATACCGGCACAGCTCCTGAGCTCAGCCAAGTTCTGTGCCAGGCTTGGTGGGTGGGGGCAGCTGAAATCCAATCTGGCCATGAGAGTGAAAGGTGCTTCCTTTCATCAGTCCAAGGATCCCTTTCAGACAAGTTTTCAACTGTTCTTCGAGTAGGAGTTATGACGATCACCACCCTGTCCTTAAGTGACTCTCTGGGAATAGAAATCTACAGCCAACCAAGGACAAGATACTTTAAACTTGGCAGCAAAGGACCGACTATCGGAGGACGACTCAACAGAGTCAAAGGGAGACTCCACAGCCAATGAGTGCTTTATAATTCCTTCAGGCGCACTATGATTGGTTGAAATGTCACCAATTACAGGTCCCCTTGCACATTAGCATTCCTCCCAATACCAGACGGCACCCATTGACAGGTGGGCATATGGAGCTTTTTAAATCTGTGCACTGCATACATTCTTTGGGATATCATGTACAGAGCTATGTGATAGCTTCACAAATAATCCAACCTACTAGCCTTCAGAACTCACCCATACTACAACACCACACCACGTAAACCAGGAGTATCCGCCATTGGTCCTCAAACGTGGAAATATCTTCAAATAGAACAAATGTAGTTCTTATCATGAAAACCAGAGATGACTCCGGCATTGAGTTCCAACGGTGGACACCCCTGAAAACATGCAATAATAATCACTTTGCATGGCAACAGTACTATGGAAACACGCATAAGTAGGTAATTTTGACTCTTTAATTAAAATGAAATGTGCATTGGTGAGGCAGAATGGCACATAGGCAGCATGCGAGGCAGCAGGTAGGATTGAGCCACATAGTTAGCATTTTATCTGAGCTGGCATCAGCCTGTTGCCTTGAGGAACTGAAGTGGGAAGCCATATTTTAATGTGAGCCACAAGTGATGTTAACAGCTGGTCCCTCCGCGTTCCCAGTCTTTTGGCCCATTTTTTTAAATAAGTTGCAAGCCGACACACTCACTAACAAAACATGCTTTGTATCTATGCTCTGACACCTTATTTTCTTTTCCTTGATTTTTGCTGGGGCTCATTTTAAATAATCTCTTTTAATTTGATGTTATCTGGTGTCCTCTTTCAACCTGTATTAAAAATGCTAGTCAGTGTATAATTAATTAGTGCCTGGTAACTTTACATGAAACGCTGCCTCACTCTCACAAATTTTAGGGATGAGGAGAATCGTTTTTGACAATGTGTTCATGATCCGGCAGCATGTCTTTAATTATCTACATGAGTCACACCTTTCCTTTGCAGGCTGAGGTACTCGGAGAGGGGTCATGTAAAGTGCAACAAATTAAAGTCTGTAGATTCAGCAGGCAAGTTTAGGAATGTTATATCTTGGTCTTATTTTATAGGTAGATCTAGAAGGTCAGTGCACATCTGCATGGGACATTTGAGATTAGAGACTCATGCATTTAGCTTGGAACTAATAAACTAATAGAGGCTTTGTTGACCACCAATTTATATCACAACGGGTGCTGGTAAACTCCGCTACGTGGTGGTGGGCGACGTTTTTGCCAAACGCCACACTCTAAGTGGAGCATGGAGTGGCAAAACTCCATGAACTCCGCTGCCGAAGTGTAGTTTACCGTCCACCCCTAGTTTTATATGTTTGGAATTGTTAGAATGGGAAACCTCTGGTTGGCACAGGTAGGTACTTGTGACAAGCAGTGGTCCCTTCTTCTATTCAGGGCGAGAGAATGACTCCTTCAGAACAACCCCTGCTCACCCTATAGGTAGTGTGGCGCGAGCAGTCAGGGCTAAACTTCAGGGCGCTAGTCAGTTAAGCATTTATGATCACACACAGTAAACCACAATGATCCCCCACAAACGGACACCAGGCGTAAGTTGTATCAAAAATACGGATGCTTTATATAAAAGATTCTTTGTTACGCAGGCATGTACAAGACCATCAATAACGGTCGCGAAAGGGAAGCCACAAGATGATGATTAGGCACTGTTCCTGTCTTTGGTAACTTATTCGTTCACGAGCGCTTCACAGGGCTCGGTTGAGTCGGTCCAGTCACGGTGATGCGCAGCGTACCCGGGATACAGTGATACGGGGAAATCAGAACGTTGCGGACCCCGAGTCCGATAGAGAGTTCACTGTACCTGGGAACGTGCGATGTGGTTGGACGAGTCTTCAGGGGAGATGCAGGTTCTGCACCTCGTGGGTCTTCCGGATCAAGAATTCAGCGGGCGGCTCTCGGTAGACAGGTGCGGCCCAGGGCCTCCGACACGGACTGTGCGGGAGGTCACTGCGGAGGGCGGCACGGTCAGACTCAGGCTGGGAGGTGAAGCGGGGCGGCCGGATACGTTACGACGTACGGGCGGCCGTCCGAGGCTGGATTTCACTTCCCCACTAGAAATCCGGCGGGAGGGCGAGAGGGCACCAAGCGCGCTCCAGTAGCAGGCAGGTGACAGGGAAGCGGGGCGGCCAGACTCGATGGGTCCAGAGCGACTCAGGTAGAGCGGGGCTCTCGGCGAGTGGAGGCGGCCAGGCTTCTGGGTGTCACGGCCCTAGGAGGGATGCGAAGGTGCGCAGGGCACTCCGGCGGGAGAAAGCACACGGCTCGAATTCTCAGACGAGCGGAGACACGGTGAACCCACTGGTCCTGGGGTTCAGTTCAGGGGGCAAGCTCTTCTTCCAAGCCCTTGGAGATAGTTGAAGAACAAAGTGCAAAAGTCTCTTTCAGTCTTTTTCCTCTCCTTCCTCAGCAAGGCACCTACTGCAGGCCAATCCCTCAGGTCAGGGAAAGTGACTCCTCCTTCAGCTTCTTCCAGGTCCTTCTAGTCGGGCAGAGTTCCTTCGTGGTTCAATCTGGATCTGATTTCTTAGGAGCCAGGCTCCTACTTTTATACAGGGATTCTTTTGTTCTTTAGCGCCAGGGGGCCTGGGCCTGGCTCAGTCCAGTTTTGGAGCACTCTGTGGTGGTGACTCGGCTTGTTCCTTTCAGCAGCAGGGCAGAGACATCAGCCGCTCCACAGGGGGCGGCGCCGGCTTTGTGGTGGCAGAGCACAGGTCTATTCAAGAGTCAGGGTGCACTCCTCCCACCCATCCTGGTGTAATCTCTCTACCCACCACCTGGCAGCCAACCTGTCTCCTGGAATCCCCCAGCCCTGCTCCTGTACTGTTGCTAGGCAGAACACACACACACACAGCAGAGGCGGACTGAGATGGTTAGGCACGCAAAGGCTAACTTTCTAAAAGTAGCATTTGCAAACCCAGGATATTAAAATAACCTTTACTAAAAGATGTACTTTATTATCCCGAGTTCAGGCATACTAAACATGACCTTCTACCATGCTCTCTGAGTCCACTGGGGTCACAGCGTGTAGCGATCCCAGCAGCCCATTCTGGCCTTTGGAGAGCAGGTAGCCTTCAATAGTGAAAAACGAAAATGGCTGTAATTCACTACTAAGACATGCCACACACATCAGGGCATGTCCTACCTTATACCTACAATGCACCCTGCGCTTAGGCCTACCAGAGGGGTGACTAACATGTAGTTAAGGGAAGGTTTAGAGACTGGTAAGTGGGGACACTTGCTCAGTCAGCGCGACGGTACCAGACCGCGCGCAGGTTCTGCAGGGGCAGACCCTAGACACATTTTACCCCGCTGCTTCGGTGGGTGGCACAACCCGTGCTGCAAGCCCACTAGCAGCATTTGGATATACAAGCCCTTGGCACCCCTGGTGCACTCTACTAGGGACTGATAGTAAACCAAATAAACCAAACGTGGAAGTCAATTCACATAATACATTTTACCATAGGGAGCCCTTGCACTGTGGCACTGGATGGCAGTGGCACAGTGCCCTGAGCAGCTAACACCAACACAAAAACACATTGAGGCACAGACAAAAATGGAAGGGTGACCCACGCCAATGGTGCCAGGTCTAACACGTGTCCCCTCCAGCTGAAAAGTGGGGAGAACTACCCTACCCCAGGGAGTTCTGCATCACTAAGGCGGAAAAACCTGGACAGACCGTCAGCATTGGCGTGATCTGTGCCAGGGCGATGCTCCACCGTAAAGTCCATACCCTGTAGGGAGATGGACCACCTCAACAGTTTTGGGTTCTCACCCCTCATTTGCATCAACCATCTGAGGGGCCTGTGGTCGGTCTGAACCCGGAAGTGAGACCCAAACAAGTAGGGTCTTAGCTTCTTCAGCGCCCAGACCACAGCAAATGCTTCTCGTTCTATCGCACTCCACCTTTGTTCCCGGGGAAGTAGCCTCCTGCTAATAAAGGCTACGGGTTGGTCAAAGCCCTCCTCAGTGATCTGTGAGAGAACAGCCCCTACACCATGCTCTGATGCATCCGTCTGCACCAGGAACTCTTTGGAGAAGTCAGGAGCCAAGAGCACGGGCGCCGTGCACATGGCAGTTTTCAGGGTGTCGAAGGCTTTCTGACTGGTGTCAGTCCATATCACTTTTCTGGGCTGCTTCTTCGAAGTCAGCTCTGTCAAGGGGGCAACGATGCTGCCATACCCCTTGACAAACCTCCTGTAGTACCCGGTGAGTCCTAAAAAGGCCCTCACCTCCGTCTGGGTCTTTGGGGGCTCCCAAGCCAGGATGGTTTCAACTTTGGGTTGGAGGGGCGCCACCTGGCCGCTCCCCACTTGGTGTCCCAAATACACCACTGAACCCTGCCCGATCTGACACTTGCTTGCCTTGATCGTGAGGCCTGCCTTGCGCAGCGCCATCAACACTTCCCAGAGATGTTGCAGGTGTTCTTCCCATGTGCCGCTGAACACTGCGATGTCATCCAGGTAGGCGGCGCTGAACTCGGTCAGCCCAGCCAACACCTGGTTGACCAACCTCTGGAAGGTGGCAGGGGCATTCTTCATCCCAAAGGGCATCACCCGGAACTGGTAATGCCCATCTGGTGTAGAGAATGCGGACCTCTCTTTGGCCCCATCAGTTAAGGCGATCTGCCAGTACCCAGACGTTAAGTCAAACGTGCTGAGGTACCGTGCAGCCCCTAACCGATCGATGAGCTCATCAGCTCTGGGGATGGGGTGCGCGTCAGTCTTCGTGACTGAGTTGAGTCCTCGGTAGTCCACACAGAACCGGAGTTCGGGCGTGGCACCCGGCGCTGCAGCCTTTGGGACCAAGACCACTGGGCTGGCCCAAGGACTGCTGGAGGACTCAACCACCCCTAGGGCAAGCATCTTCGAGACCTCCTCTTTGATGCAGGCCCTGACCCTGTCAGTTACCCGGTAGGCCTTGTGCTTCACAGGTAAGCTGTCTCCCGTATCCACATCATGGACGCACCAATTTGTGATACCGGGAACCAGGGAGAACAGGTCAGGAAACTGCCCCAGCAGCTGGCGGCAGTCACCCTGTTGCTCAGGGGTCAGGGTGGGTGAGAGGTTTACTCCATCCACTGACCCGTCTCGCTCTGAGGCTACCAAGAGGTCAGGAAGAGGCTCGGACTCCTCTTCCGTTCCATCATCGGTGGCCAAGAGCATGCCCACTTCGGACCTCTCCAAGTGGGGCTTCAGTCGATTGACATGTAGGACCCTTAAGGGGTTCCTAGGAGACCGCAAGTTCACCAAGTAGGTGACAGAACTCTTGCGCTCCACAATCTCAAAGGGTCCTGTCCACTTGTCCTGGAGTGCACAAGGCTCCACAGGGGCCAGGACCCACACTTTTTGGCCAGGTTGAAGCTCAACCAGAGTGGCGTTCTGGTCGTACCACCGCTTCATTTCCTCCTGGCTGGCTTCCAGGTTTGCCTCAGCAAGCTGCCTGAAACGCCTAGTCTGGTTCCGGAAAGCCAGCATGTAACTGTATACATTCTGGGGAGGTTTCCTGGGAGATTGCTCCCAGCCTTCCTTGACCAGACTAAGAGGTCCTCGTACTGGGTGGCCATACAAAAGCTCAAAGGGACTGAACCCTAGAGACTTTTGTGGCACCTCGCGGTACGCAAAGAGAAGGCATGGTAAGAGGACGTCCCACTTACGCCTCATGGGTTCCTCGAGACCCATAATCATGCCCTTCAGGGTTCGGTTGAAGCGCTCAACCAACCCGTTTCCTTGGGGATGGTAAGGTGTGGTGAACTTGTAGGTTACACCACACTCTTGCCAAAGGGACTTCATATATTTCGATATGAAGTTGGTCCCCCTGTCAGACACCACCTCTAGAGGGAATCCTACGCGTGAGAAAATTCCCATCAGTGCCCGTCCCACCACGGGGGCCGTCACTGTCCTCAGAGGGATGGCTTCAGGGTACCGGGTGGCATGGTCCACCAAGACCAGGATAAACCTGTTGCCCATGGCTGTCTTGGGGTCCAGTGGCCCCACAATGTCAATCCCCACTCGCTGGAATGGGGTACTGACCACAGGGAAAGGTTGGAGTGGAGCTCTCAGCTTCCTTCCACTCTTGCCACTTGCCTGGCAAGTCTGGCATGTCCTGCAGTGAGTGTCAGAACTCCTGCGCATTTGGGGCCAATAAAAGTGGGTGACAAGCCTTTCAAAGGTCTTGTCCTGCCCCAAATGTCCTGCTAACGGTACGTCGTGAGCCAGCCCCAGTAGGAAGGCTCTGAACTTCTGGGGTACCACCAGCGCACGGGCTGACCCAGGTTCAGCAACCTTAGGCTCGGAGTATAGGAGGTCGTTCTCCCAGTAGATCAAGTGAGTTCCGGACTGATCACCATTGGCCTGGGCTGCAGCCTGCTGCCGCATACCCTCTAGAGAGGGGCACTCTTTCTGCTCCCTGCAGAATTCCTCCCTGGTGGGGCCTCCTTCTTGCTGCCAATGGGTCAGCTCAGGCAGGTCCCCCAGTTCGGCTATCTGTTCCCCGGTAGGCTCCAGGGCATCCCCCTCAAGGTCTGCTTCCTCCTGGGCCGTGGGAACTTCAGGAGCCGGATTCCCGTGCCTCCCTTGCCCTCTCTCTAAGGCCGGTTCCTGGGCCTCTCCCTCAGGCTCCAGGGTTCCTTCAACACCCCTACCGGCTGCCATCGACCGGGTGGTCACGCACGCCCAATCAGGCAAGCCCACCATCCGCAGGTGAGTTGTCTTCTCCACCTTTTCCCAAGGGGAGCTCTCCAAATCGTTACCTAGGAGACAATCAACAGGCATGGCCTCTCTCACAGCCACTTGCAGAGTACCAGAGACCCCCCCCCACTCAAAGGGAACCTGAGCCATTGGACACTGACTCTCGGTGTTGTCGGCGTTGACAACACGGCAGAATGCGTGCGGGACAACCTGCTCCTGAGACACCAGGTGTTGCTTGACAGCAGTCACACTGGCTCCTGTATCTCTAAGAGCTCCCACCCTCTTGCCATTTATGGTCACCCACTGCCCATACTTTTGAGTATTGGGGGGCAGCTGGGCCTCAGCGACCATCTCACTGTCTCCTAATGAGACTAGGGTCATCTGTACGGGATCCCCCGCCCCTTGGACATCTATCTCCCTCCCCAAGGCTACACTATTCACCTGCTTGGGGGGTGGAGCACCAGAGGGTGCTGGTTTACCATACAGGGGGCACTTGGGATCCACGGAAATGTGCCCCAGGTTGTTACACTTGTAACATCGGAGGGGCCCTCTTTGAACAGGGTTACCTGTCGGGGCCCCGGTCTGCTTCGGGGGTGGGGGTGGCTGAGAACCTTTCCCTTGGTTCCCTTGGGAATTACTTTGGGGCCCTCTGTAGAACTCCCTCTGTTTACCCTTGTCCCCCCCACTCTTCTGCTGGGGACCCTGAACACCCTTGGCGGGGCCTCCTACGGGACCCTTGTGGACCCTGGTGCTGATCCAGCGGTCCGCCTCCTCAGCAAGCTTCCTCGGGTTGGACAGCTTGCTATCGATCAGGTGTTGGCGTAGCTCAGGAAAACAATTATCCGACAAGTGCTCCCATGCAATTAAATCAAACAGCCCTTGGTAATCATTCACTTTGCTACCCTTCACCCAACCATCCAGCGCTCTGCAAAAAAAGGTCACATATTCTACATAAGTGGTACCAGGTTTCTTGGTGCAATCCCTAAATCTCTGTCTGTACAGTTCAGGAGTTAACCCATACCTTGTCATAAGAGCCTCCTTCATGTGTGGATAGGATGTGTGGACATCAGAGGGGAGGTCTAGCAGAGTGTCCCGCCCCTCACTTAGGAACCTTCCCCACAACCCCGCTCCCCAATCCTTCTCAGGGACCCGGTGGGAGGACATGGCTACTTCATAGGCCCTAAACCACTGCCCAATATCATCCTGCTTATAATATTCTTTGACTACATCTTTAGGAATGTGCACCCTTGACTCTGTTGAATTGCTGCCACCAGAGGGTGAGTTGTCTAAACTCCTGGCCTTGAGATCCAACTCCCTCATTTTTACCTCGTGCTCCATGGCCAGTTTCTGCCTTTCCATCTCCATTCGCAGTTTTGCCATCTCCACCTCATGTGCTCGTGCAGCACTCCTGTCGGCCATCTCCTCGGGCGACAGGCCTCTGCTAGGCTCAAAAACACCTTCGGGGGGTATCACCTCCCGTGCATTCTCTGGGAACTTTGATTCGTGCCAGGCTCTCAGCGCTGTTACGTACTGTTCCTTGGTTGTTAGCCCGCTTTGCTTAATTCTGTACTTGGAGAGATATCCTTTCAGGACATCATTGGTGCACTTCTTCAGTGCCTCGGGCTCCCAATCGATGTCATCCACTCCAGAGAATACAGAGGGCGCTCCGCCTCCGTTGACTGAGCTAGGCATGGTTTCTTAAGGTGGAGATTCTTCTTTAGCAACAACTGTCAATCAATCTGTGGCTGCGTTATAGGTCTGCTCTACGTGGTGATCAATAATTCACTGTATGTAAATCATAAATGCAAATTCGAAATCCCACCGCTGCCACCAATGTTAGAATGGGAAACCTCTGGTTGGCACAGGTAGGTACTTGTGACAAGCAGTGGTCCCTTCTTCTATTCAGGGCGAGAGAATGACTCCTTCAGAACAACCCCTGCTCACCCTATAGGTAGTGTGGCGCGAGCAGTCAGGGCTAAACTTCAGGGCGCTAGTCAGTTAAGCATTTATGATCACACACAGTAAACCACAATGATCCCCCACAAACGGACACCAGGCGTAAGTTGTATCAAAAATACGGATGCTTTATATAAAAGATTCTTTGTTACGCAGGCATGTACAAGACCATCAATAACGGTCGCGAAAGGGAAGCCACAAGATGATGATTAGGCACTGTTCTTGTCTTTGGTAACTTATTCGTTCACGAGCGCTTCACAGGGCTCGGTTGAGTCGGTCCAGTCACGGTGATGCGCAGCGTACCTGGGATACAGTGATACGGGGAAATCAGAACGTTGCGGACCCCGAGTCCGATAGAGAGTTCACTGTACCTGGGAACGTGCGATGTGGTTGGACGAGTCTTCAGGGGAGATGCAGGTTCTGCACCTCGTGGGTCTTCCGGATCAAGAATTCAGCGGGCGGCTCTCGGTAGACAGGTGCGGCCCAGGGCCTCCGACACGGACTGTGCGGGAGGTCACTGCGGAGGGCGGCACGGTCAGACTCAGGCTGGGAGGTGAAGCGGGGCGGCCGGATACGTTACGACGTACGGGCGGCCGTCCGAGGCTGGATTTCACTTCCCCACTAGAAATCCAGCGGGAGGGCGAGAGGGCACCAAGCGCGCTCCAGTAGCAGGCAGGTGACAGGGAAGCGGGGCGGCCAGACTCGATGGGTCCAGAGCGACTCAGGTAGAGCGGGGCTCTCGGCGAGTGGAGGCGGCCAGGCTTCTGGGTGTCACGGCCCTAGGAGGGATGCGAAGGTGCGCAGGGCACTCCGGCGGGAGAAAGCACACGGCTCGAATTCTCAGACGAGCGGAGACACGGTGAACCCACTGGTCCTGGGGTTCAGTTCAGGGGGCAAGCTCTTCTTCCAAGCCCTTGGAGATAGTTGAAGAACAAAGTGCAAAAGTCTCTTTCAGTCTTTTTCCTCTCCTTCCTCAGCAAGGCACCTACTGCAGGCCAATCCCTCAGGTCAGGGAAAGTGACTCCTCCTTCAGCTTCTTCCAGGTCCTTCTAGTCGGGCAGAGTTCCTTCGTGGTTCAATCTGGATCTGATTTCTTAGGAGCCAGGCTCCTACTTTTATACAGGGATTCTTTTGTTCTTTAGCGCCAGGGGGCCTGGGCCTGGCTCAGTCCAGTTTTGGAGCACTCTGTGGTGGTGACTCGGCTTGTTCCTTTCAGCAGCAGGGCAGAGACATCAGCCGCTCCACAGGGGGCGGCGCCGGCTTTGTGGTGGCAGAGCACAGGTCTATTCAAGAGTCAGGGTGCACTCCTCCCACCCATCCTGGTGTAATCTCTCTACCCACCACCTGGCAGCCAACCTGTCTCCTGGAATCCCCCAGCCCTGCTCCTGTACTGTTGCTAGGCAGAACACACACACACACAGCAGAGGCGGACTGAGATGGTTAGGCACGCAAAGGCTAACTTTCTAAAAGTAGCATTTGCAAACCCAGGATATTAAAATAACCTTTACTAAAAGATGTACTTTATTATCCCGAGTTCAGGCATACTAAACATGACCTTCTACCATGCTCTCTGAGTCCACTGGGGTCACAGCGTGTAGCGATCCCAGCAGCCCATTCTGGCCTTTGGAGAGCAGGTAGCCTTCAATAGTGAAAAACGAAAATGGCTGTAATTCACTACTAAGACATGCCACACACATCAGGGCATGTCCTACCTTATACCTACAATGCACCCTGCGCTTAGGCCTACCAGAGGGGTGACTAACATGTAGTTAAGGGAAGGTTTAGAGACTGGTAAGTGGGGACACTTGCTCAGTCAGCGCGACGGTACCAGACCGCGCGCAGGTTCTGCAGGGGCAGACCCTAGACACATTTTACCCCGCTGCTTCGGTGGGTGGCACAACCCGTGCTGCAAGCCCACTAGCAGCATTTGGATATACAAGCCCTTGGCACCCCTGGTGCACTCTACTAGGGACTGATAGTAAACCAAATAAACCAAACGTGGAAGTCAATTCACATAATACATTTTACCATAGGGAGCCCTTGCACTGTGGCACTGGATGGCAGTGGCACAGTGCCCTGAGCAGCTAACACCAACACAAAAACACATTGAGGCACAGACAAAAATGGAAGGGTGACCCACGCCAATGGTGCCAGGTCTAACAGGAATGGTATTGATAAATCCTCTTTACTGGTAAAGGTAGATGTAACATAACTATTTTATAAATGGAACTTTTAGAAAGAGGGCTTTTGTCTACTCTTACTTCTCTGTATGCCTGCAGCCTCACATCCAATACACGTCTGTGGTGGGTGGCAGATACACTTTGTGAATTCCCTCTAGACAGCCACAAGCACATGTAGGTAAAGTGTGTCTGCATACTTCAATGCATTCTGGTGGCTTCTCCTGAGCGGGAAGGGAGGGGTGCTGACACTGACGCCTAAATAGGCAGTGTCCTGTTTCCCACACAGAGACTGATTACCCCCTACTGGTAGTCTGGAGCTAGGGCTGGGAAGAAAGGACCTGTGTGAACTTTAAAGATCCTTCTTTGTAGTCACCCCCACTTCAAAGGCACAACTGGGTATAAGTACTGGGTCTCTGACCCTACCAAGACAGTACAGTACTGGACTTGTGAAGAACCCGTCAGGTGGAAGGACTGCTGTGCTGCTACAAGGACTGCCACTCTACTGGACTGCTGCTCAGGAAGAACTGCTTTAATGTTCTGATGTGCAGCCTGTTGCTAACGGCTTGCTACTGCCCTGCTGAGGAAAGGACTGGACCCATCTCAATTGAACCCAGAGTGACTCCAAGGGCTTGCTGGCCTGTTTTCCAATCTGAAGATTTAAGGCCATCAAAGACTTCCTACCAATTTTGCCACAACATCTGGACTCTGCCATCTGTGAATCCTGCCCTGGCAAGTGGTGCCAATCCAGTCCTGGACCCTTGGAAGTGCTTGTTTCTGTGTTGACCCAGCAGAATTCACAAATCAACGACTTTGTGCTGATCGGAACTGACACCCTACAATGCTGACGCAGCTGCTGCCTGATGACTTCGCTTCAACAGACTGCATGGCACGACAATGACGGACTGCGCAGCTTGACGACAATGCATCTCCTGCATCACAAAGGGGTAATTCGTCAAGGCTTCACAGTCAGAACGGATCAGAACCGACGCCCCACCCGCATCCACGGGATTGGCGATGACGCATCACCTGCTCTGCTTCTCTCATTGGGACCTCGACATTGACGCTTCCTCCATTCAAGGTACTTTTTCAGCTGGACCTGACTGAGTCCTGTAGCTGGCCTGCTCTCCATTGCGGTCGGCCTGAACTTTGGATTCAACCTGTTATAGCGCGATCAGATTGTCCCAGTTGATGCTTTATGTCTCTAAGCACTATATTTTGATTCAATCTTTAAAGATTCATAACTCCAGTTTTATTTATTGGATTTTTGTCGTTTTGGTCTTAAATTCATCATTTTGCCATATTTTCTATTTGTCTAAACCTGCGTGAAGTCTTTATGGGATGTTTTCATTGTGTTAATGTGTGTGTGTTGCACAAATACTTTGCACATTGCCTCTTTAGGTAAGCCTGACTGCTTGGTACCAAGCTACGAGGGGTGAGCACAGGTTATCTTTTAGTGTGTATCTGATTTACCCTGACTAGATTGTGGTCCCTAGATGGACAGGGTGCATACCTCTGCCAATTAGAGACCCTATTTCTATCAAGTAGTATTTGTTGGAAAATATACCAAGGAAACACACTGAGGGTGAAGGGTGATGAAAATAAGTTAACCAGTCCACTACAGGCCCACTCAATCGGATTTCTCCGAGATTAGTTAAAATAATCCCAATACTGATCATTAGTCTATTAACAGCAGAACATTAACACTAGGAACCTCAATTGGAAGTCATGAAGAGCAGATGCAGTGATAATCTCAGTTTCGCAACAGCAGTGAAATCCAGAAAGTAAACCTCATCTAAAATTGAACAGGTTTGCAAATAACAAAACTTTTGCAGCAGAACTTTTTTTTGCAAAATATTTGTATTATTTTTTAACAGTAACTGTGCATCGATTACATAGTGTCCATAAATGATTGGCATTACAAGTCTCATAACATTTGCACTTCTCTGGCACAGCCCCATTCTGACCACTTTCCCTCCCTTCCAACCCATATCCCTCCCTCCCTTACATTGCACAGAAATGCACGTACCCACGTTATATTTTGTAGAATACCAGCCGACTTGCGACTTATAACTTCTTCATCTAATGGTTAGGAGCCCATCATGATCAAATAGTGGTGTTGGGATGACACGTGACATAAATTGATTTGTCAAAAAATAAATTCTCAAACAGAATGTGCAATATTGTAGTCATGGCACATAGGTGTACATACCAAGATGCAAAAATGGATTAAACAACTAGTACCAATGGGTTGTTTTGCACAGGTAGCAAGATGCTATGCAGATTCTTAAATCCTTTTGGATCCTATCTGGGGCAATCCATAGGGGAACCATTTTTGTAGAAGTAGGTACTCAGGGAAATCTAAGGCTGACATAGATTAGCATGAGAAGCCCTGGGACTTATTATTAACTGTAAATTGACTGAAATTGTATCACTAAAAGAAGGATAAGTAGTTTTCAGGATTTTTATGAAAACATAGTGAAGACGAGCCCACATGCGTGTGAAAGGGCAGCACTTCTTTGGCTAGGAAGATTTGCAGCTACAGGGTCACAATGTGACTTGTAATACACATGCCTTTTATCTGGAAGCTTAATGGAAAGTGTAGCTAAGAATCCCACACGCAGGCTCATCCAAGGACTTGAAAACATCAATTGTTCCTGTTGGGAAATGGAGTATCGTCTCTCCTCGGTGCTGCTCTCAGTAGAATCAGATCTTAGATTTAATGATGTCAGTGTCCCCTTCCCAACTCCATTAAACAGACACATACAATGATTAAAGCCTGGCGCAGTAACTACAAAAAAGAGAGTCAACAAAGAATGAGCATGCTGGGTACATGCTTTTGGTTTAAATCGAAACAAATATTTTAAACCACATGCTCTTTTGTGAAACCAAAATCGTTCATCTTAAGCACTTTGCTCTACTTTGGAAACATTGCCGCTTGAAACAGAACATACGAACCTAGCTTGCTTTTGGGACATCAAAAGGACCAGGGAAGCGTAATAAAGGAACAGGTCACATTTTTCTGGGCCTGTAAGTAGGAAGCGGGGCAACCGCTATGATCTCATGTCTGTGGCTATACATTGTGTCAGCACCTCGGAGAAGTGCGCAAGAACCGCCCTTTGTAATCCACACTAGTGCTGCGGGCTAATGTGATTCCGAACCCGCGTTTCTCCAATGCAGCCAGCCCGCTTTCAGAAACAAAATGGCATCATTTGAATTGCAAATCTGACCGCACATGGGGCACATCAGAAGTGACAGTGATATATAAGCGTTAACAAACCTCATCCAGTCGAAAAAGCATTTCTGGTATTGAAAGGCAACAGAGCTGAAAACTGAGTGGGGCAAGCGCCCGCCTTTGTAGGCTTCTCCCATTAACTGCCTCAAAGGCCTTCCTTCACACGGAAAACCTAGAAGAAACACTGCAGCTTCGCTGTCGATAGAGACGGACAAAGCCAAGGAAAGCCACTCCCGCTGTTTGTAACATGGTACATGTGACTATGCGTCACAAAACGGCAGGCTTAGAAAAAAATTGCGGAACACTCACTGAGACAACGACATTGGAATGTCTCTCGTTTTCTCTAAATCGACACACATTCTTGGCTTTGCATCTTTTATGAATCTGAACTAAGGCCAAGCAACAAGTTCTTTCTTTAACTTTATTAACAACAGCGTTAGAGTACTGGCAAAAAATGGGGCGCACTGAAGTCTAGAGGAATAAAACCCAGAAGGGTGAGTCCAGCAGTAGGGAGGGAGCGCCTGTGAAGGAACTCGTCACTGTAACCCTGGAGAACCCATCATTATGGGGCATATTAACAAGCCAGGCGATATGGGCTTGATAATATGCTCTATGGAATTCCAATTGAAACCCATGTTAGATGTGAAGGGCATCTAACATGGGCTTCAATTGGAATTCCATAGAGCATATTATTATACTGGCTTGTTAATATGCCCCTAAATTAGCTGGATAAGGCCGGTAAGCAAGGGGGAAAACAGAAAAGATAGGAATGATATGGCAGAGCAAACTTCATTTTAGGAATTATGGGGCATATTATCAAGACAGGCGATAAAATTATCGCCGCTTTAGCGGCAGAAAACTGCCGCTAAAACGTCGAAAATGGGCTTGATAATATGCTCTATGAAATTCCAATTGAAGCTCAGGTTAGATGTCCTTCACATCTAACATGGGCTTCAATTGGAATTCCATAGAGCATAGTATCAAGCCCATTAATGTCGTTTTAGCGGCAGTTTTCTGCCGCTAAAGCGGCGATAATTTTATCGCCTGTCTTGATAATATGCCCCTAAATGTTTTATAAACTTTATATTTTGTACCACATTTTCTTTTGCCATCTAAACACATCCCTTATTTCAAACCATTCACCATTGTTTAGTAGCAAATCTTATCCAGCACCTAACCTGGCTTTGTTGAATTTAGAGTAGAAACCTCAAGATGTACGTAATACTCTTTATGACCTGTTCTAAAATCTACACTCTTGACAAAATATCCCTTTTTCCCACCGGCAATCTATTTCTTTAAATTTTCAAACAGAAAAGTTTATCTATGTACTTGCAGCCTCATTCTGACCTGGTCCGAACTTCTGTGCAGTAATTTTGCTCCAATGAAAATCTGGTATCGCACCCTTTTTAACGCTGGGGAAAAATTACCGATTACTCATCAGACAGAAATGAGGGAAAATGTGCAAATTTGGTTTCATCACACTTGGGGGCATATTATCAAGCCAGTGGATGAAATTATCTCCGTTTTAGCGGCAGAAAACTGCCGCTAAAACGGCGATAATGGGCTTGATAACATGCTCAATGGAATTCCAATTGAAGCCCATGTTAGATGTCCTTCACATCTAACATCGGCTTCAATTGAAATTCCATAGAGCATATTATCAAGCCCATTATCGCCGTTTTAGCTGCAGTTTTCTGCCGCTAAAGCGGCGATAATTTTATCACCTGGCTTGATAATATGCCACTTGGATTGCCGCACATTGTCACGTTTTCCCCATATACCTTTTACAAGGCATAATGAAACTGTCAAAATCTAAAATGGAAAAAACAGAGGGGTGCAAATCTTCTCTCACAATACTCCTACCAATTTTACCCTCATTTTGAATTTAAAAAACTATACAAATGTTCTCATCTTCACAAAGGTTGTGAACATTTTTAAATGTCTACTCAAAATCTGTGAATAAAAGTGAATTGTTGAAACTTGTTCAAGAATTGACTTCACATATTATAAACTGTCGCTGAAATAACACAAACTCTTTTGCAGTTTTGTGTTGCATGTGTAAAAAGCAATAGAGCAACCAATATTTGTTCCAGAACAACCATGGTGCAAACTGATTTCATGTCATTTTTGCAGTGCTTCTATAATAGGAAATGCCAGAGATACACCATCTTAATCAAAGAAACAACTAGCTGCACCACCTGCACAGACACCACCACCAGCTAGCTACATGGAACACCCCACGTTCATGATGCACATCACAGCCAATTTCTCCCTGGGCAGAACCCCTATATTTGGACCACCACGACCCATGCCAATTTTGCGACCTGCATCATGGACTTTATCGACCTCTATATCGTCAATGCCAGACCCTTCATCCTCCTTGGAGACCTTAATTTTCATCCAGATGTCAGAACCAACACAAACTATGGCCCTTTCAGACCTCAGAAGCCTTTGTTTCATCCAGCACATTACCAAACACACCTATACTACAAGACACCTATTGGATCCTTTTTTCTCCTCAATGCAGCAACATCTTAAATGATAAGCCAGCAATTATGACCTGGACAGACCACGCCTTTGCCAGCTTCAGCATGCTCATCTCAAATCGCCACAGACCTACCACCACTGGAACCACCTCATCTGCTGGTAAAGCATCTCAGAAGAGAAGTGGGCTTCCATCTTCTCCAAACATTGACCTGAGCAACACCAGCAACTTGCCGAAAGCCATCAAGAATGCCTCGATCACCCCATGCGCTGACCTCATTGGTCCCTTCAAGTGCAACCCAACTGCACAGAACCTGACCACAGGCCAGCTGGTACGCAGAGGAACTCAAGCTGATGAAATGGCACTGGATTCAAGCTAGCCCGGCTTACGAGGGGTGATGCCCCACAACCAGTTCTAGGATGCTTGTTTCCAGTCCAGGGAGGACCTGGCTGGCAGTTCAGGCTGGACTGTTCCCATGAGGAATCGAGTCAAGACTGATTTGCATATGGCTGAGTCCAAAGTAGGGTGGTGTGGTGAGCGAAAGAACGATGGATTAAACCCAGATTTTTGTGACTGCGGGTGAATGTTTGCATTGTTCAGCATTCCATCCATCATTTGTTCCTTTTGTATTTTTCCACCTAAGTGGGATTGGTATGCCCAAACATGGGTCCCATGATTAAAGTACCTCTAGATTCAAGCTAGCATGGCTGATGAGGGGTGTTGCCTTGAAACTGGTCCCAGGATGCTTGTTTCCTGTCCAGGGCTGACCTAGCTTGGCAGTTTGGGCTGGACTGTTCCCATGAGAAACAGGGTCAAGACTGATTTGCATATGGCTGGGTCCAACCTGGGGTGGCATAGTGAGCAAAAGAACGATGTATTAAACCCAGATATACATTGTTCATCATTCCATCCATCATTTGTTGCTTCTGCAACTGCAAGAAACTGGAGCACAAATGGTGAACAAGTTAAGATACAGTAGATCTAGAAATCTTCAAACCAGTTCTAAGACACTACCACCAGCAGATATTAAACAGCAAGCGCACAGCTCTTGCAGATTGCATAAATGCCTACACTAACAGCAGCAAGGAAATCTTTGCCAACATCAAAGATTTCAACATGCCTCCAGCTGGCTCCAGCAAAATCCCCCCCTCAAAACACCTTTGCGACAAGCTCTTGGAATTCTTTTGTAACAAAATCACCTCCATAAACAGCATATTCAACCCTCAACTGTCCCCATCACCATTGCAACTTAACTTACCATCATGGTCGATGAATGAACCCTGACCTCATGGCCTTTTATCACCACCATCGAAATCGCTGCTGCCATGAAGACCATCCAATTGGGGGCTCCATCTGACCCTTGCCCCCACCCACCTCACCAAAGGACTCCTATCGATCAGCAAAACACTAGCAGACAACTTGGGAGGTCAATCTATATCAAACATTCTCTACAGGGATGCCCTATTGTTGATGAGCAAAACACAAGTGGGTCTGCAAAGACTGATCAACAAGCTCACCGATTACACAGTGGGCAATTCCCTTGAAATCAACCTCAACAAGACCAAGGTGTGAAGATGTGATCTAACAGCTAGGATGATCGACCTCAAATCTGGGGAACCGGGTTCGAGTCTTGGCGTTGACGCTCAATATCCTGTGATTCTGGGCAAATCACTTAATCTCCATGTGTCTAACAAAATAATTAATGTGTCCTTGTGCAACGCAACTGGTGCTCATGTAAAGCGCTCTGATACCTGATACTATTTGGTCAAGTTCACGCTGTATAAAACTATGAGAAAATGAAAAGGTGATCTCACTTCAGAAGCATATCACCAACAGAACAAGCGGTTACTTAATGGACTGCCCATAGAAGAAATATCCACCTATCAGTGCTTGAGATTTATGCTGTATGCACAGGCCTCCTTTGCCCTGCAGAAGGAAAGTATCAAAGGAAAGGCCTCGGTCCTAACATTTACATTCATAGCCCTTTCCAGAAACCTACGGGGTCTCACCATGAGCGCACTCCTAGCCGGGGTTAAATCTAAATTCTAACCTGCAATCACCTACAGCAGTGAACTGATGTTCAGGCAGGATGGAGAACCTTCTGGCAAGGATGTATAAATGTGTATTTAATCTGCTCAGATCAGCCTTCCCAGTACAAATAAGGCTTGAACTAGTCTTAGCAAAATAAAACCGGGTCAGAAAGGGGGCTTTTCTCAATTTTAATCATAAGATTCGGACCACCTTAAATGACACTCTGGATTATTATGTCTGGATGAAATAAATAATATGCAGAAAGTCAATGTACATTTCAAGAGATACCTGGATGAATCTAATGAAAACTTGGGTCTCAGGGAGCTGTGGCCCCTGCCAACAAGCCAAGCTGTGTATAAAAAAGCAGTGAATAAATATTTTCAGATGCACCGGGTGGAGGACAAAGGCGCCCTTGCAAATCTGAATATGGTGGCTGGTGCTAAACCCCTACACAGACATGCTGGAGCAACATTTGGGGGCCTGTTATTCCATACAAATCAAAAGGAAATTCATCGCTCTGCGGTGCAAGTCCTTCCCGACTCTGGACTATGCTCCAAAGTACTTGGAAGAAGATAACCCTGTGAACAAAATATGTTGGCTATGCAAGCTTGAAGAGGAAACCATAATGCACATACTTTGCATCTATCATTGTATGTTGACTTATTAGAGGTCCCTCCTGCATAAACAACTTTTGGCCCTTGTAGGAGAGTGGCATCGACTGCATAGTTGCCCCCAACTTTTTGCTGATGTTTTGACTGTTTTTATGACTTTAGCCAGGCTGTGGCCCTGCTATCCAGGACCCCAGCCTATCTGCTTCTTCTGTTAAACGATGTGAGTACCCTAGGTACTAACCAATTGGATGCTAAGGGTGCCCTGACAGTCCCTTGTAGATGGTACCCTAGGTACCCAGGCCTACTGGTTCCCTCAGTAGGCCTACCAGGGCTGCAGCACTTATTGTGCCACCCTGGGACAGCTATACAAACTGACACCACCAGACCACTACTGTAGTCTGAGTAAGGTGGTGCTAGCACCCCTTACAGGGATATAGGTACCCTATATCCCACCCCAATACAACACATGTACTCTCATGGGTCACCCCTATGGCAGGCCTTGCTCATCCTACAAGGCAGGGTGCTGGGGTATGTGTGAGGGGGGACCCATACATGAGTAGGGCCTCTCTGCAACCTTCATAAAATCATTGCTGGGTTGTTTGTAGTGTAGCCATACCATATACTCTTAACCGCATTATAAGTCTATCGCGATACCGCGATAACTTGAGAATGGCTACACAGAACCATATTGTGTTTGGTGTCAAACATGTAAGAATCATACCCCCAGTCCAGCCATGGGCATGAGGGTACGATTCCCCCCTGCTAGAGGGGCGATATGGGAAAAGCGGCAGAATTTAGACACCAATTTAAAAGTGCACATGTAGTACAAAATGGCTACTACCCGCCACCCACACGACTCTGGCTGGCTGTTGCTGGGGAAAACCCCAGCCTCACCAGCTGGACAATAGGGCTCCTGTGGCAGGGAGGTGCTAGCATCTCCCCAGACAGGATAATGTGGATTGGAACAGGGTGGGTGCACCAAATGTCCTTTCAGAGTTGCACGTAGGCAGCTGCAGAGCCCTCATTCTGCATACACCGCTTGGAACCGGTTCAGGGGCATCCTGCCCCTCGCCCAGGCGGGAAACACACAAAGGGGAGAGGGTGTAGCCACCCTTTCCCGCCTCACCACTCATTGGTGGACACTACTCTGGACACTCCCCTAATCTTGGGAATAAAGGAGAATAACGTGGCCCCAGAGCCTCAGATTAATCTTGAACTTTACAGTCTTGACCTTCGACTTGCTGCTGCCCAGCTGATGGAAGAAATCTCCCTTGGGATAAAGGAGTTATCCCCCTGCTTGGCAGGCACCTGAAACACTACAAGTAACCCGGTTGGAAACTCGCTGCTCCTACGGACTTCGACGACTTCCAGCACCCTTGAGGTGGGTTTCCTAAGCATCGCAGAGGCCAGTGAGTGTGCACAGCAAACCTGTTGCGTGGACCGCGTGGGTGCCGAGATTCCCAATACCCCAGGACACCAGCCACCTCTTGCATAGCACACGACCCTGACCAGTGGGGAAGTGGTGCTTTGGCCCATTATTGAGCCAACCACCAAGCAGCATCCGTGCCAAAGATCAGCGCCCTAGCCCCTTCTGGAGGACGTGGGCTCCCTTTTACACACTCCATTTTGCTGCCTTCTGCGGTCCCTTGTCTCTTGACTTGTGGGCCTGAGCGGAGGACAATCTCGACAACTAAGAGTTCCCCTGGTTTTTCCAGGCCTGCTCTACAGTCTCTCCAAAGGAGCCCTCTCACAGACCTCGTGGGTCTGCACCAGTAGCTGATTTGTTTCTCTTGCGTGGGTTGCGGTTGCCAAGGCTTAGTGGATCCAATCCGGACACTAACACTGCAGCGACCCTCATCCGACATGGGACAGTTGCCCTCCCAAAGCTGGCCTTCCTTGAATCCTCCCGGAGCCCGTGGCTGCAGATCCAAGCTACACCTCTTTCCACTTGAAGCACCCGACATTGAAGGGCTCTTTGCTTTGAGCTCCCTGGTCACTGTGCCGTGACCCAGACTCTGTCCCCTCTGCTTTCAGGTTCTTCTCTTTAACTTCTACAACTTCAATCTTCACGGCATAATCGACGCTTTTGGCTAGCAGCACTTTTGAACATTTTGCCATTGAAAATCAGCCCGCGACCCGACATCGAAAACGACCTATGCACCCGGCTTCCCTGGGGCAGGTAACAGTGGTACCTCGGTACTCTCGTGGTAGTGGGCTCCTCAAAAGCTTAAGTCTAAAGTTTTAACTTTGTACTCCTGCTAGAAGTGACTTTAATCTGTGTAAATCAAACCGCGACATTCTCCATAGGCTTTAATAGAGATCCCGATAGCAGCTATTTCCACTGCACGCGCCTCCCGTGGGTCCCCTTCCTCATAACCTGGGGTGGATTCTTAAGGGGCCAGGGATCGTAAATGCCCTAGGCATTGTCTGTAGAATTGTCGTGGTTCTTATACCACTTTCTTGATATATGGTTTGGTCCCCCCCTGGGGCCCTGTGATTCCTGTGCTATTTATTGTGTTTATAAATGCTTGTTTGAATTGTAACTTTGCTACTAGCCTCATAAAGAGACTGTGGGATTCTGTCTAGAATAAATACATATATTTTATATATATACCTGTGTGGACTACTCTTTCATTTGGTTATTCAAGAGGTTATTATGGTAAAACAATAAGCTTAACACTCCTTCAAGACTTAGCCTGAAGGCTGCTCTCCACAGCTACCACTAGGATAGCTTTCTTTAAAGGTTGTCTTAAACCTATCATCAATAAGAGTCAAATTGGACTGGTGCAAGGTGTCCCTATAACAAGGAGACAGCATATGCCAGGCCAACTTCTCACAGCCCTGGGAGTTGGAAATTGCAGGCAGGTGCCTATTGAGTCATTAAACCCATGGAATTTTTTGTAGAAGATCCGAATGGTGCCATTTTTAGACTTCTTCAATATGGAGATTGCAGCTGCTGCGAAACAGGGCCCCGGGGCTACCCCCAAATAAGTTATTACTCATGTTTTCTTATTCCTAGGGCCAGGCTGTTAAAGGACTGCCTTCTTAGTTGGATTGTTGCCACCCTCTATCTTGACTCCTTAGTCTGACATTTCTTCACTTTGAACCGGTATGGGGCTTTGTTTTTTAGCTCTTTTTAACATCCTTAAACTATGTTTTTAATAGTTCTTTTGGATTAATGTAATACATTTTCAGGAAGTCTTGAGGATTGCTTGATTAATTATGCTGTGTTGTGTTTATGAATATGATGCTTGTAGAGTGAATGAATGGATGTAACACCTGTAGAGTGCTTCCTCACTCCCAATAGAGCATCCTAGTGCTAAGGTTGCAGACTGAATCTCAGGAACAGAAAAAGAGGGAAACAAAAAGAATCACAAAATAAGGGAATAGCAAAATGCATCTGGGGCTTGGAAGAGCCAGGTCTTCAAGGTTTTTTTAAAAAAGGGCTTCAGATTTGCGAAACACAGGTGCTAGGAAGAAGATTCCATGCCTTGTATCCTATCACTGAAAAGGATTTGCCGCCCCTTAAGAAGATTATGGTTTTAATTAACTAACAAACTATACATCGATGACACTAACGCCTATCCTCATTGCCTCCATTGATTCAGCCACATTCCTAGAACACATGAAACATGCCACCCTCATGGCCTTGCTCAATAAACTATCTGCTGACCCAAACTTTTCAACTACTGACCCATCTCCATCCAACCATACCAGGCAAAGGTCTTGGAGCAAGTAATCAACCAATGCTTCACCGACCACTTCAGCTCCCACCAGCTCTTCCATGACACACAGGCTGGATTCAAGCCCAAGCACAGTACAGAAATAGCACTCATTGCCTCCACAGATGACATCCACATGATCATCGACAGAGAAGACATGACAGCCCTAATTCTCCTGGACCTCTCTGCAGCATTTGACACCATTTCACACCACATCGTCCTCAAGTGCCTGCACGAGATTGGCAACCAAGGACCCACCCTCCGCTGGATCTGCTCCTTCTTAACTGATAGAATACAAGCTATCAGCCTGTCACCCTACTCTTTGAAAACATGCAAACACTGTGGAGTGCCTCAATGCTCATTGCTCAGCCCCACCCTCTTCAACGCATACATGATCCCTCTGGCAAACGTCATGTGTCACACATCAACACCTCTCCTATGCCAATGACATGCAACTCATACTCTCTCTTGGAGAAGAAAAGACCCCCAACACAAGTAACAATTTTACTGCCTGCATGACCGTATTTCCTAACTGGATGAAAGCCATCTAACTCAAGCTCAATACTGACAAGACAGAAGTTGTGATCCTCAGCAAGAACACCTCACCGTGGGATTCCAGTTGGTGGCTGGCTGAACTCAAACCCATAGCCATAGCCAGGACCCACACCAGGAACCTCAGAATAATCACGAAAAACAAATTGGAAATGACCGTACAAGTCAATGGCGTCACTTCATCCTGCATCCATACCTAAAGATACTGGGAAAGATATTGAAATGACTCCAAGCAACACTAGGAAAACTGTCCCTCATGCATTAGTCACCAGCAGGCTGGACTTTGGGATCACCCTCTACAGCAAGCAACTCACTAGAAGACTACAAACCATCAGATCTCGAGAGCCAAACTTATCCTCAACCTCCCACACTGAAATCACATCACACCACACCTCAGGGAGCTTTACTGTCTCCCCATACACAAACGTCAATTCAAACTCCTCAAACACACATTCAAGGCACTGCACAACTCAGGCCGCACCTGGTGTTTAGCCAAAATATCGAGTTTTAAATTTCGACCTACAATAATATCGTGTTTTTAATATCGTAGGTACAGAATATCGAAGTCAAGAATATCGATGGACAGAATATCGATCCCAAGGTAAGTAATATCGAAGTTAATAATATCGAAGTAATTAATATCGATGTAAGTAATATCGTAAGCAAAAATTTCGATGTCAATAATATCGATATTTATTTAGTGTAATGTAATTTAATATGTATTTTATTTGTATGTTAAACATTATTGTAATGTATTTTAATACATTTAAAAATAAATGTTTAGAGATTAATAATTATTTTAAATTTAATTTAGCGTTTTAGTATCAGAGCGGGTTGTGGGTTTATAGGGGAATAGGGTGGGAAGTAATTTAATTATAATTAATGAATTAATATGTATTGTTTAATTGGTATTTATGATTAATTAATTGGTAATTAATTAATAATTGGTAATTAATTATATTAATTGATTAATTAATTGGTAATTAATTATTAATAGTAAAATAATTTATTAATTGGTTAATTATATACATTATAACTAGTTTGATATTAATATTTATTTATTGTTATTGTTAATTAATTAATTGTTAATTAGTCATTAATTTGTGATTGAATTTTATTAAGTGATTAATTGATAATTAAATTAATTATGTGAATGTTTATGTGTAGTGGGTTGTGGGTTTATAGGGGAATAGGGTGGGAAGTAATTTAATTATAATTAATGAATTAATATGTATTGTTCAATTGGTATTTAGGATTAATTAATATGTAATTAATTAATAATTGGTAATTAATTATATTAATTGATTAATTAATTGTTAAATAATTATTAATTGTAAAAATATTTTATGAATTGGTAATTATATACATTATAATTAGTTTATTATTAATATCTATTTATTGTTATTGTTAATTAATTAATTGTTAATTAGTAATTAATTGGTGATTTAATTTTATTAAGTGATTAATTGATAATTAAATGAATTATGTGAATTTTTATGTGTAGTGGGTTGTGGGTTTATAGGGGAATAGGGTGGGATGTAATTAAAATAAAATAAATAATGATATTTTTTATTTATTTGTAATTATTATTAATTAATTGTTATTAGTTAAATATAGTAAATATAAATAATTTATAATTGTATTTTATTTGTTGTTATTGCTAATTAATGTATTACTGTTGCACTCTTTGGAGTTGGAATAGTAATTTTTACCCCTACGCTATCCAACCTTTTCTCTACTGTTGCACTGTCTGAAGTGGGAAGAGTCATTTTTACCCTTACGCTATCCAACACTTTCCCTACTATTGCATTCTCTGGAGTGGGAATAGTAAATTTTACCCTTACGCTATCCAACACTTTCCCTACTATTGCACTCTCTGGAGTTGGAATAGTAATTTTTACCCCTACGCTATCCAATGTTTTCCCTACTGTTGCACTCTTTGGAGTTGGAATAGTTATTTTTACCCCTACGCTATCCAACGTTTTCTCTACTGTTGCACTGTCTGGAGTGGGAATAGTAATTTTTACCCTTACGCTATCCAACACTTTCCCTACTATTGCACTCTCTGGAGTGGGAATAGTAAATTTTACCCTTACGCTTTCTAACACTTTCCCTACTATTGCACTCTCTGGAGTAGGAATAGTAATTTTTACCCCTACGCTATCCAACGTTTTCCCTACTGTTGCACTCTTTTGAGTTGGAATAGTTATTTGTACCCCTACACTATCCAACGTTTTCCCTACTGTTGCACTGTCTGGAGTGGGAATAGTAATTTTTACCCTTACGCGATCCAACACTTTCCCTACTATTGCACTCTCTGGAGTGGGAATAGTAATTTTTACCCTTACGCTATCCAACACTTTCCCTACTATTGCACTCTCTGGAGTTGGAATAGTAAATTTTACCCCTACGCTATCCAACGCTTTCCCTACTGTTGCACTCTTTGGAGTTGGAATAGTAATTTTTACCCCTACGCTATCCAATGTTTTCCCTACTGTTGCACTCTTGGGAGTTGGAATAGTTATTTTTACCCCTACGCTATCCAACATTTTCCTTATTGTTGTTTTTGTTGAAGTTAGACTAGTAGTTTTATTGTGTCTGATATTTAATATGTTTTGTAATATTTTAGCTATTGTAATATATAATTAATATTAAAAATTATTCAAATTAAAAATAATGATTATTATTTGCTATATGTAATTATTTAATATTTATTAATGTTATTGTTTTATGTGTATACATGTATTGGTAATTAAAATAAATATTTAATAATTTATATGTTACAGACATTATTATTAAAAGTAATTATTAAGTAAGTGTATATATTATATATTATATATATATGTTTAATTAAAGTTTTATTTAATTATATATATTTATTATAAATTTTACATATTATAAAATATATTTAATTATGTTTCTTTGATTTATAAGTATTATTTGGTTTATTTTACATATATTTTTAAAGTAAAAAAAAAACGATATTTTTGAATTACGATATTTTTGACATCGATATTAAATTATCGATATTTTTGTACTTACCATGTTGTAGATAGGATGTCGATATTCTTGACCACGATATTTTTGTTGCGATATTTTTGTAGGTCGAATTTTTGTCTTTCGAAATTATGTCATACAACCGCCGCACCTAACTGAACAGCCACATCTCCTTCCACCAACCACCCAGACACCTCCACTATGCAATGCTCCTACTCGCACACATTCCATCCAAATACAGAGCCTAATCAAGAGGACTGGTGTTCTCGTACATCACTGCTAAAGTGTTGGACAACCTCCCAGCCTCCGACTCTGTTCTTGAATTCTGCAAGAAGCTAAAGACATGGCACTTAAGTTAAACAGGGTTATCACATTAGAGAGAAAGGAGGGAAATGGCAACCCTACTGTCCTCTTAAACAAGACAAACTAACCACATCAAGAGTGGGTTGCCAAAAGAAACCAAAGTGTGTGAACCCAGGATTGGGTTTGGGTGCTACCTACTACAGGCCACATAAGACCCTTCAAACCAGGGAGGCTATCCTTAATCTAAGACGATGCCTCACACATATTATGGTGTCATGCTTTATCACAGGCATCCTCTCACAACCCTGGTAAGATGGTACTACCAGGGCGGACACAACCTACGCGAAGACTTGGCGGTAGGAAGACGTTCTTACATAAAACTTACAGGACAAGTCGGGATCCAGTTAGATTTAAAAATACCTCCAGGTTCCTTGGTTATCACTTTTATCAGTGAGGACTCTAGGTACACTAAAAACAGATCAAGTGATGGAGTCCATACAGCATAATAACGCTACTCCATCCCTAAACTGCCAACAAGTTTCTGCCCTCAGTAATTAGCCTACTAGGTCTCGGGCATTCATCATGACTTGTGGATCCCTATCAGAAAGAAACAGGTGTTCACAGATATTCTAGATGCTATGTGAGCAAGAACACCTATAAATTAACCCAAGTGAGTCCTACCTGGGATTCTAACTGCCAGATTCTGTCAATAACCTGAACCAGGATAATCACAACATAAAGAAACAAAAGAAAAGGACAGTATGCATCCATCTGTAATTTTTCATAGGAGTAAGAAAATCCAACATACATTTCATGGGAAACAACAGTATTTCGTACATTGGCACCCAATTGATTATACCCCCTAACATTTCACACAATGCTAGCAACTAGTCAGGAGACAGTGGTTCGTGAGTGTGGGTAGTTCGTGTAGCAAGTCCCCCCAGGGATGGTCTGAGCTGCTAGCTCCACATGCACATCCATATTACTCCATTTGTGTATGTAAGACTGCGCGCATTCATATGGTCTGTATTACACATTTCAAGTAAAGCACCAGATGCTATTATATATTTATATTCCTAAATGTTTCAACTTTTTTTTAAAAACCTACTTCTTACCCTATGCTTTAGTGGATAGATACCGGAGAATCGGTCAAGGGAGGGGTAGTGTCCTTCGTAGTCACACACTTTTGGAAAAAAGACACCCAAACGGAAGGGACAAAATAGAGATAATCAGGATACTATAACTGGGAGATATACCCCCCTGATATGTGATCTAGTCTATGTATGGCACATCCATGCTCAAAGGTGGAAAGGATTGTTTCTTGTTGGGATATTTTAGATACTAATTTAGTTCTAGACTCATATATTTTGTTTTACTAATGCCTTATGTTTGAGGGAGGCTTGCTGTGTCTCTGTGGCTCACACAGAAGATCAGCCACATACCCTTGGAGTAATGCTGGGTAGCCTGGGTTCAAGGCAAGTAGGTTAAATTTCCTTTGTTCAGTCAGCAGGGCAGTCACTCACCTCAGACAGCAAGGCAGTCCATCTTCTTAATCTTCCACAGGTCCAGGAGTGCTCTGATAAGAGGTTCTGAAGCCCCCACTTTTATGTCTTGAGCCAGCCATTGTGTGAGGAAATTCCCTGACCTACTCCCAAAACTGATTCTGGTCAGTTCTTCCCATTCCCTGGGTTTGAGATCAGACTATCTAGGGTGACAAAGGCAACAACAGGCATGGTATCAGGTGCCACTGTGGGCGCTGCAGGCAGGATCCTTTGAAGTGTAATCAGGGCAGAGTAAAACTCTTTTACAGCCATCCTGTCAGGAAGACCCTCTCCCTCCACACATAGGCCTCTTTTGACTCATTGTCAGAATGCAATACACAAAACATCCCAGAAGGGACCGGAGATGATGGGGAATGCTCTTCTTTGTATCAGCTTTTAGGTATCTCCATATCCTTCAAATGCAAAACATCGAATCAACAGGTAGAAGGAGTTACTCGACAGGGAAACTTAGCCAAGCGCAAATTGCCAGAGATACCCTACAGATCTATCCATTTCCTTTGCCGTGCATAAGATGGATCTCATAATATCTAGGGAGGGGCTAAGTTCAGGACCCCTCTAGTAACCTGCCCAATCCTCCTTACTTCTTCAGAAGGTACACCACTCGTGACCACCTAGATCTTTCTGCTCCTTGAAGCTGGTACACAGCATTGCCAGAGCAGAGAGACTGATAAACTTCCTAGAACATGATACACAGGTGTGTATGTGAGGGCATTGCCCAGACGTAAGCGTCATTATTCATGATGAGGGTACGACTGGGGAGTCTGGGAAATGTGGTTCAATTGCCCGATTGAATGATCTAGGCAAACGGGGAGCATCAGGGGTTGTCAGCTCTCCAGTTACCCCTTGCAGTGCGATAAATGTTAGAACTGTCACTCTGTGTAATTGTTCTGGTTCTTTCCTTTTCTTAACGTAATGGTCTTCAAGGGTTCAAATAATTTTCATAGCTTAACACAGATTCCTAGTGTAATTGTCATCCACAGCTGGGATAGTGGAGATCTTTTCAGTTCAACAGCCCGATTGGGTGTTTTTTGACAGATGGGGGAAGATAGTAGGGGTTGTCAGGTACTCAGTCACCCCTCGCAGTGCGATAGACACCAGATTTATCAGTGTGTGTGTCCTTTATGTTTTTTTGTTTTTCACCCGCTGTTATCATTTCAGTCTAAAAAGTGTCTGGTTATTTTCATTAATCATGATTTTTGGGTGTTTTCATGTTTACTATCCAAAGTCAGAGTAAATAATAAACCAACAATGTCAAAACAAATTGTTTGAGGTTATAAAATTAAACTCAACCGTTGTGTACAATTATGCTTAACCCTACACTCACTAGCTCTTCTTCCAATGAGGAGATGCTTTAAAGTGAGTTATTTTTAACTAAAATCCATAGCTTCAAAAAAGCTGGTGCTTGCTGACAGAAACATGTAAATCCAACTTTCTAAAAATCTCCACAACCATTTGGACAGATGTTCCCTCCCACTCAAACAAAAGCATGCAAAATAATGATGATTCCTTGAGGCCGATTAATACCTTGCATGTCCATTAGCAGCCCCCCTTGGCAAAACAGCTTTCTGTACCTTAAAGTAATCTTATTTTCTTGTACATAAAATTCATACAAGCAGTCTTACCCTAAGTATACAATTAACACCCATGCAATATAAGCCATCCCTGGACACAATTCACTTCAGCAACTACCACCCAATTGACATTCTATCTTGAAAGTATGGATGTTGGCCCTGGCCCTCTCTGCAGGGTCATCCCAGATTTTGTGGCCTTCTGCCTTCCTTTGCTGAACTCCTTTGTGTTCGCTGTTAGGACTCTGTGAACATTTTCCCTGCCAACCAGTGGCAAAGTGCTCATGATCTTCCATGAAAACATGCTAAAATTGTCTTACACATGGTTGGTGCATTTAATTTATTTATAAATCCCTAGTATATGGTACTACATGTACCAAGGGTTTGCGAATTAAATACTACTAGTGGGCTGCAGCACTCATTGTGCCACCCAATAAAGTAGCCTTTTAAAACACTGATGTTTGCCACTGCAGCCTGTATTGCAATTTTAAACTGCCATTTTGACCTGGCAAAGTAGCCCTTTTGCCAGGCTTAAACGTGCTTTTGATTATTTATAATATTAGTGCTTGACAAGGGGAAACCCGTAAGGTAGGAAGGACCCAGGGTACGTACTTATTTAAAAAACAAAAGGTCCTTCAAAAACAATACAACATGCAATAAATATAGACCAGAATCGGCTCTATATTGCTCGTACAATGCCCAGCCGGGCATTGAAGTTTTAATAATCAATAGAATTATTTTCTGACATATAATAGATTGAAGAGTGGGACACAGTCCTGTGTCCTTAACAACTGAACAAAAAGGTACAGACAGTCAAACAAAAGAAACATACATCAGGCTGAAGAATGAAGCTTTTTGCCAATTCGAGATACAAGGCAAGCTTTCTTTAAGGTACAAAGTCATGCACAGTTTTTAACAAATGCGTTTAAAATGCATGTTTGTACATGGGGTCGACGACGTTTCGATCTATTCAAAAATTACATAGATCATCATCAGGACTAGAAGGAATAAAAAGCCTGATTTTACAATTCCTGTGAGAATGGAAAAGGAAGAAAGGGAGAAGGAAAAAATATTATCACTGAGAAGAATCAATGGTGCCAGTTACCATGCACGGCATGCCATACGTGAGGAACACAACAAGTGGTTGGTTATTGGCGCGAAGGAAGTTGTACATGTGGATTTAACTGGTGAATTTACCTGAATGAAAATTGCGAGACAGCGCATTCAGACTATAAGTTGCAAAAGTGCGCGCGAAGGACTAGCAAGGGTCCTTAATGGGGCGTGTGGTAAGCCATGCGAAGAATTCGTTGTTCGGTGAGCTAGTGCATGATCGAGTTTAACCGAACAGTCAATCGGACGTGAGGACTACGGTGAGCCGGTAACGTCGTGACTAAAAAGCAAAAGAAGGCACGAAACTAACCCAATTCGGGAGACGAATCGCCTCTAGAGCAAGTACACACAGTTCCAGTGGTTACGCGGATCAATCGGCCAGAATTAAACCATGGCTGTTAAGCTGAAAACTAAGAACGGGAAAAGGTATTAACCGGGGCTCCCCAATGCGGGAGGGGCGGAAGGAGGGGAGGGGAGGGACTCACCAATTGTGGGCTCCAGCTTGTTGTGGGAATTAATAGCACGACCAACTACCCAACATAACGGCCTGAGAATCCAAGGTCCGCCTGTGGAAAGACGTAGCGTGGGAATTAGGAGTGAAAGTAACAGGGTCGAGGACAACAAAACTAACCAGCTAGAGCACTTACCAGTGTCAAGGGGGAATTGCACGATCGTCAGTTGGTAGTGCCTGCCTCGGCTTGTTGGTATAAGAAAGCCACAGGAAACACGTGACAGCCAAGCCTAGGTCATGTGATAGGAAGTGCCGGCTGCGCTGGGATGTGATTAACCGAAGTGAATAGACGGCGGACATGTTGGGTCAGTGTTGTGTGATTCAAGTGAATGGAAGGAACAGAAAGAGAATAAGTGAAAACCATACGAGGTTAAGTAAAAACAATATCAATCTTCCACATTTTGTACAGGCAGGGAAACAGTCATAGAAAACTCTGAAAACAAGGATTTGGAACAAAGTTTTCGGAAGCGTCTAAATTAGAGAAAGCCAGTCCTCATTCCTGTTTAGACCATTGCGGATAGTATCAAGTAGAATAATAAGTTTCAGCTCTTCTTTATTCAGGATTTGTGCCAGATCGCCACCTCTTGGCGGCAGCTTGATGACTCGTAGAACAGTCCATTTGATGTCTTTGTCCTGGTGATTGGCCTGTTGAAAATGTTCAACCAGTGGTGCATTAGGGACATTACAGCGAATCCTGCTGCGGTGTTGACCAATCCTCGTTTTAATCTTCTGGATAGTCTGCCCTATATAGTTTTTCTTGCAAGGGCACTGAATCAAATAGACCACATTACATGTATTGCAATTTGAGAAACCATTGGAATTAATAGTAATGTCACCGAAAGAAAAAGATTTACCTTCTAAGGTTAGATCACATAAATTACAATTCCCACATTTCGCGTGTCCCAGTAATGGCGTGAGACCCCAACATGCATTAAGAGTTGTGGGAGATGTTTTTTTGGGGATTGCAGCGCGCACTAGGTGATCTTTTAAATTGCGGTTTTTTCGGAAGGCAAATAGTGGTCTTTCCAGATTGAGGTTGCCCGCATTCAGTATGGGCCAGTGTTTCAGAACAGATTTCCGCATCTGATTGGAGATGACAGAGAAAGTGGTGACACAGACAATTCTTTTGGTTTCTTTCTTGGGGTTGGGTGTGAGCAGTGTTTCCCTGGGGCAATACCATGCCCTTTTCTGGGCGTTGCGAACAAGTCGCTTGGGGTAACCTCGTGCTTTGAGTTT
Source organism: Triturus cristatus (assembly GCF_964204655.1). Lineage (NCBI taxonomy): Eukaryota > Metazoa > Chordata > Amphibia > Caudata > Salamandridae > Triturus > Triturus cristatus. The sequence continues at coordinate 440,109,338 of NC_140582.1, read as the reverse complement.
TTCGGACAGGACCGAAGCCTCGGTGAAGTAATTCTCTTTTGAAAAGCAGTTGCGCCGAATGCGCAAAAATTGAGAATATGGTAAAGAGTCCCTCAAGGCCCTAGGGTGATTACTCTCATATCTAAGCAATGTATTCCGTTCGGTGGGCATCCTGTAAAGTTTGGTGAGAAGCTCACCTTCAGAGTGATATATGGTCAAATCAAGGAAGGGAATGGATGAAGAGTCAGTGGAGAGTGTGAACTGGAGACCAAGGCAGTTATTATTAAGCCAGTGTTGGAAATTGGTCAGTGAGTCAGTACTATTGTGCCAAATTAGAAAAATATCGTCAATATATCGACGCCATATTTTGATGCCAGATATAAAGGGGTTAGTGGGTGACAAAATGGTGGTGGTTTCCAGAAAATCCATGCAAAGAATAGCCAAGTTCGGGGCAAAAATAGCGCCCATCGACGTGCCTTTGACCTGCTGGAAAAATATGTCATCAAAACAGAAGAAGTTCCTAGTGAGGCAAATCTCAAGTAATTTCAGAATAAATAATGTGGGGACTCCATGCGGCCTAGGTCTAGATTCAAGAATTTGTTGGATAACTCTGAGGGCAAAGGGCTGTGGAATATTGGTATAAAGTGATTCCACGTCAAGAGTACACAGGAGGTGCTCAGAAGGATCAAATGGGTGGTGCTCTATCAAATTGATCATGTCCATGCTGTCTCTAATATAGCATTGAGTCTGGGGTACGTAGTCTTTTATAAAATAGTTGACATACTGACCGAGCGGTTCTAGAATAGAGCCGCAACCAGAGACTATAGGGCGGCCGGGGGGAGTGGTAAGGTGTTTGTGTATTTTTGGAAGAGTGTAAATTACCGGTGTTCTGGGTGATTTGGCATTGAGAAATTGGAGTTCTTTAGGGCTAAGAAAACCCTCATCTCTTCCTTCAGTGGTAATTTGAAATATAAGAGCCTGTAATTCAGTTGTGGGGTCTCTAGGAAGTCTGCAGTAGTGTTCAGTGTTGTGTAGTTGGCGGAATACCTCTGCTTTGTAATCAGTCAGTTCTTGAAGAACTATACCTCCACCCTTGTCTGCGGATTTAATGATAACGGAGTCGTTACTTTTTAGAGATTCAATAGCTTTCTTTTCTGGAAGGGTGATGTTAAATGGAATAAACTTTTTTGTGTCTTTCAAGGTATTGAGGTCTTTGAGTACCATTTTTTCAAAGGTGACGATTTCCACCGGTACCATGTTTGACGTTGGGAAAAAGGTTGAAGGGGGACGGAATGGTGTAAATGCCGTCGGTTGAGGTGTGGCATTATTCAAAAAATAGGCATGCAGGCGGAGGCGTCTGAAAAATCTAAGTAGCTCAGCATGAAGGTCAAGATAGTTAGGATGCGTTGTAGGGACAAAAGAGAGTCCTTTACTGAGCAGAGATAATTCAGTGTCAAGTAGGGTGTGTGATGACAGATTAAAAATGGGAATAGTTGCCAATTGTGAGGTGGTGGTCATGGCGGAGTTTACCATTGGTAAAACTTCTGTCTGGTCTGCCGTTCGCCGGGTTGGTTGTACCATCTCTGTGCCCGTTTGACTCGCCCCCGTCTCGACCGTTCTGTCTGGCCTCTGCCTAAAAAATTCTGATTTCTGGAGGAAGTACTAGGGCCCTCACCTGGGTCAGAGTTATCGGAGGATTCTGCTGAGGTGTCTGAGAAGCCAACAAGGGTATTCCGTTTGTTGAAACGACCCCAAGGTCTGTTGTTCTGCGGATTTGAGTAAGATCTGTTGGTGTAAAAGTCTTTTTGAAGGTAGGGGTATGTACGTTCAACTGAATATGCCTTGATATCCTTCTTTACTTTGAGAGATTTTTTGTTTTGTTCAATTCTCTGGAATTCATCAACGGATTTTTGAACAGATTCAATCAATTTCTTGGCCTCAGTGACTGAACTGGAGTCTTTTATCTGTTTCTCAATCTCAGTCAGTTCCTCAATGAGTGTCGTTAGTGTTTCGGTTGCAATCTCGATACCCAGGACTAACCAATGTCTAGAGCACGTTGTGCCAATATAACTGAAGTTGTTAATGTATTTGGGGTTGTCCGTGAATATACCAGGAATTTGTATTATTTATAAGTCACCTCTAAGGTAGGCCCTAAGGGCTCAATGGGCAGGGTTTGTGGCATGTAAACAGTAGTACATGTGGATTTAGGCTTTACATGTACTGACAGTGAAAAGCTCCCAAAGTTGCTTTTCACTGTTGTAAAACAAAAAGAACAATGTCTCAACCAGTATGTGATTCGGAAAGGACTGTTTGTAAAAAGGTGTCTCAATCACACAGAAAGGGAAAGAAAGGGGAGGGAGATCAAGATAGAGTAGAAGGGTTGTTATTTGCATGTAATTATAACAGCACTATGATACAATTAGATTGCAGTAACCATAACAACCAATTGTGCACTAGAAGTGTTGGCGTGGGTGAACGGCGCAGAGACACAAGTGATTAGAAAACAACGTGAGGCGGCAGAAAAACAGTAAAAACAATCATTTGTAAGGGTTAAACATATGATTTAAACAAATGCAAGTACAGTTTCATATTTTGCGAATGACCCTCTGACAGCCGCGAATAGCGTTGTGTAGTCGACGGCGTTTCGACCTATTCAATTAAAGGTCATCATCAAGACGATGGTTACTAATTCTTGAGATAGTGCTGGTAGCACAATGATGAAGAAAGAATCCAGGGAAGTAGAAATCCGGTTGGGAAAACCGCTGTAGGGCATCAATTGAATGGAGGCCAGGGGGAAAGACTTGTGGTCTTGGCACGTAGATGTAGCTGCACGAAGGGGAAAAGAATTCAGTGGCCAGAAGAGTCAGGTCCGCATAGTAGGACAGGCTAGGAGTCAGCGGTGTCTGAGCATGCGCGACCTGTCAGGCTCGTGGTTTAAGTAGGCGAGTAAATCGGGCAAGATGAGTTAAGTGTCTACAGCGGTTTTCCCAACCGGATTTCTACTTCCCTGGATTCTGAGTGAACTCCTCCTGAAGATAGGTGAAGATAAAGACGCTTTGGGCTCCTCACTACCTCGAAGTGACCTCTGCGTGCCAAGAATTGACTGTCCACGATAACCACTAATGCGAGACTCCAGTGGGACCTGCTCTTTATGCTGACAGTGATGATCTGCGATCACTGGCAGCATGAAACCTGCACTTTACACTGACAGCAAAAGCCTGCAACAATTGTAAACTTGATCCTACAGAGACGATCGGCTCGTCACACTGCAGCAACGACCATCCACAATACTCAGCCTGCTCCTCTTGTGGACATCCTCCTCCTCACTGCCTCCACCAATGCAAAAAGGAACTCTTCACGCTTACTTTGAGAACGTAACTCTTCAGTAGGACTAACCTACTTCCGGTAACCTACTGGTGCCCCATCGTGGTTGGCCGGAACTTGTGTCTTTCCTCAGGTCCAGTGTGACCAGATAACTGTGAGTGGCGCTTTGTTGTTTTTGGCGCCATTTTCACTCAAAACCTTAAAGACTCATATCTCCGGTTATACTGATTGGATTTATGTTGATTTGGTATCATTTCATTTATTGAACTAAATTGCCTTAATTGTTTTGGAATTTTTCTTGAGTTGTGCTTTCACTTCATGACTGTTTGAATGCTGCATAAATATTTACACTATGGGGTCGATTCACAGAACTAACTTAAGACAAAATCCTAAACTTACTACTTTTGGTATTCACAGAAGTTAGGATTTTGTCTTAAGTCTGTCTTAAGTCTGTCTTAAGTCTGTCTTAAGTCTGTCTTAAGTTTGTCTTAAGACAAACTTAGACAAAATCCTAACTTCTGTGAATACCAAAAGTAGTAAGTTTAGGATTTTGTCTTAAGTTAGTTCTGTGAATCGGGCCCATTGTCTCTAAATTAAGCCTGACAGCTTCTCTGCCAAGCTACCAGAGGGTTAAGCACAGGTTAATTTAATTACGTTTTTGATATACCCTGATAAGAATTGTTTTTATTTGAGTGGAGCTTCCACCCCCTCAACTAATAACCCACTTTCTTACAATAGAAAGGCATAGGTCCTTCAAATTAGTAAAGTTTTTCATTGGAACACAAGCATATAAGAGAATGACAGAATACATTTGGGACGTAATACAATAAATGAAATACTGGAGGAAGCAAACAATCCTTCATCCCTGTTGTACAACAGAAATTATTAAGTTTTGGCCCATCATGATACTGCAGCAATATTTCACCTCATAGTGCATGGTCAGGAAACACCTGTGGGAACTGTCTGGCCATTATCTGTACCCTTCTTGACAGAGTGTGTTCCTACTATAAATCAACACCACGCTCTGTGCTTTATGGGGTCCCACAGGGATCCTATCTGCAGAATGAGGTAGGAGATGCTGGTCTTTCTCGCATGCACTGACTTCTTGCTTTCCCTCAGTAACCTTTCCCCATGCTCATGCTAATGCACTCACTTAATAGATGCCTGAAACAAGCCAAAAGCTCAAAATGAAATAAAAAAAATGGCCTATTCATTTAAGGCACAACACGAGACTGCTGCTGAATTATGAAAAATGATCCTAATTATATAAACAGAAGGTACTGTAAATACCATATTTCGTCTTCCCCTTCTAGGGCATACATTTTCCTTCTGTGAACATCAGCAGTGGATACTTTCAATCAGATGTGCATTCTTTCATTTTGTTCTGTTTTGGCTGTTCCTTCAGATATAATAATCAAGCTTCCATTAATATATTCATAGTATTTAATCATTGCTTTTGATCATTTATATGTTTCACCATTAGTGCGAAATGATAGAGTTTCTTGAAGGTTGATAATTATGTGTTACATTTGATGTCTTTCCAACAGAACACTGTCTTGTAGAGTGAAAATAGATGAAAGGTCATAACACCATGCTTTGTTCGATATTTTCCCTACAAGTCTTCAACAAAACCTGAGATACTCTATAAAAGCCAGACACATATGTATTGGGGTGTGTCCAAGATGGCGGACGGGTGAGAGACGTTTCCCTGTCTCTCTGCCAGAGAAACGCCTTCAATGCCAGAGAAGTGGTCTTAATCCGAGTGGGGATAGTCCCAGCCCCATACTGGGCACCAATTAAGCCAGATTTGGCTGCCAATAGCTCCGGGACGAACCGTTGGCTGAGCTGCTCTAAGGTTTGGCCTCACACAAAGGCGGACCTTCAGGCCTGTGATCCGGCTTCCTGGCTCCCCGGCTCCCTGGCTTAATGTTGGTCTGCACCCTGGGGGTTCGGGGGGGCGTCACATCGGACCCCTACTGATGCCCAGCAGAGGTTGGAGGGTAGGACTGTACGCCCGAATTTAGTCACCCACACAACAGAGAAAAGTGATGAGTGATCTGGTGCCCTATCTTGGGCTGTGGGTCTGCCGCTGGAATGAGGAGCGTTCCGCGGAGGACTGCAACGAAGATTGGTGAGCACCTGACTCTGATGGGCAGCTCCTGGGAGCCTCTGCTGCAGGATTTTGACTACAACGTTGGCACCCCCGGGGACACATCACCTCCTTGGAGGTCCCCCCCAAGGAGTGTTTGGACTTCCGGCTGCCAGTTGAGCCACAGCAGGACACAGAAAGGCCCACAGCTGAGCACAGAATTGGACAACATTTTCCTCATAGGCCACGGGTGCCTTTCCCAGTATTTCTGGTCTGGGATAGGCCCTTAGACCAAAGCTGTAGTCAAGCCTGCATTACTGAAGCCAAAAGGGACCCAGATAAGTGTCTTTTCACATTTGTGCCACACAGTGCCGCTCGAGGTCTCCTCCCCACATCCTGACAGAGCTGGGTGCAAAGTATCAACGTGAGCTATTCCTTCTGCACGTAGCTGGAGTGGGGGAGCCTCGGAGCCAGGTCCTGGCCATAATCATGTTAACTGGGGGTAACTAGACTCCAAAGCACCGACAATCACCATGAGCTTGAAGCCAAATCCATAGCTTCTTATGTGGGCTTTCCAGCGACATCACTAATTGCTCCCTGTGGCCCCTTGCAGGTGATGCAGAGTCCACACCTCAACTGCTGCCTGCTCCTGGAGACCACACAGACCTGCCATCGCCATACCGCTGACCACGACCATGTATCCCAGCCTTTTCTTCTCTTCCGCTTTCCAATTTAGTGTACTGGGCGGCAGGCCAGGGCAGGGAGGGATGGACATTTGCCACTTTACCACTTTCTCTCTCTTTTCTACCTATAGAGCATTACGCTCTGAACATTAGCAACACTTGTGATGTTTCTCTATCTGTTTGTTTGCTTTGTAGTAGGTTGTTTCCTTTTTATCCCCAGGACCCCCTTACATTGGATCTCTCTCATAGGCCGCTTACCCTAGAAATGACTTCGCTTATGGCACCCATGGTAGATTATATGCCCATACCTCCGGGCTTTATGCGTGGGCTCCTAGAATGCTCTTCCTTATTGCTATCAAGATGGCAAGGGACCTCAAGATTCTCACACTAAGGTGCCGATTCCGATCCGGGTCGGAAAGCACTCCAACCGAGTCGGATCCGGAGTGTTGTCCGACCGAGCCGGACCCCTACAGTCCGACCGAGCGAGTACGATGCGCACGTATGCTGTCGGACTCGGTGCGGTCGGACTCCCTTTGAAGTCAATGGGAGCCAGTTGTACGACATGTACATGCGCTCCCATTGACTGAATGGGTACGTCTCGAACAAGTACGCCCCCTACAGTGGGTACGCGTCGGTGCCATCCGCCCCGTACATGCCTGTGTGGGGGAGACCCATGGGTCTCCCCCTGTGTGCAAGTCGTATGGCTGCGGGTGTCGGGGGGGTTCGACGCGGACCTCCGAAGTCCGACTCCGGGAGCTATTGCGAGCTGGACACTCCGGCTCGCACAGGCTGTCCGACGCATGCATCGTACTGGCTCGGTCGTGAATCGCATCCATTGCACGCCACGGTTAGCTTACGACCGAGACGTACGGACTGGTTCGGACCCGGAAACGACTCGGTCGGTGAATTTCATGTAGCTCGCATCATACTGACTCATACAGCTGTTCGTAATTTTTACCGCTCTGCTATCAACACTTTCCTTATTGTTGCATTGACTGGAATGGGAATAGTAATTGTTACCCCTCCGCTATCCAACACTTTCCCTACTGTTCCACTTACGGGAGTGGGAAATTTAAGTTTGAAGATTTTTAAATAGTTTAATTTATAATAGAATGACTTTTCTTATTAGATGTTATGTTACTGGTACATATATGTATATATATATATGTATTTATATATATATATATATATATATATATATATATATATATATATATATATATATATATATTACCTACTGGCGGTCGCCAGTAGGTAGTTATAGTTAGGACCCCTTTTCCATAGGAAAACCTCAACATTCTATTTTGAATAACTTTGGCGCCGGTCGATGAATCCTCGCGAATTTCTCAAAATAGGTGGGGCGCTACGCTCCGCTCCTACCCTGAAAGTCTCGGGGGGATTCGTCAAGCGGGGGCTGAGATAAAAGGGGGGCCCCAAAATGCGTTTTTCCCATGCATTTTTCCATAGGACCTTTAGAACGAGCTACAGCCCGAACGGCTGAACAGAATTACTAGAAATTTGGCAGAGAGGTAGTCCCTAGGTCAAGGAAGTGCCTTTTGTAGGTTTGGTGTAAATCTGTTCAGTAGATTCTGAGAAAATAGCCTTTAAATCAATATATATATCTGAGCCCGCTTACGGTACGCTTACCGTACGCTTACCGTAAGCGTACGGTGGCGTGCGCGATTCTGATTGGCTCTTAGATCTTAGTAAACATTCGAATCGGCCGAAACCAGGAAGCGGCGGCCGCCATTTTGTCTCTCGCACTGAGTGTTGTTTATCAAACAAGATGGCCAAAAACATGTTACGGGGCTGTTTTGACAACTCCCTCCCACATAGTCATGTTGAGGGAGTCCCCAAACATCCCCCAAGAGCAAAAACGGTTTTATTTTTTTTTCGGCAATTTCGCCGAGTACGCTTACCGTACGCTTACCGTAAGCGTACGGTAAAAAAAAACAAAAAAAAAACACTATCCACACTTACCCCACCCCCTGTGCTTTTGGTGGCCGTAGGCCACCAAATGTACAGGGCTTATTAATAGGAAAAAAAAACTAAATTTTGGCAACATGAAATTATAAAATCGAAATAAAAAAAACACTATCCACATTGACCCCACCCCCTGTGCTTTTGGTGGCCGAAGGCCACCAAATGTACAGGGCTTATTAAAGTTGATAAAAACCGTGCACGGAACGAACTGCGTTAAGTGGGCGCGCACGCCTCGAATGGCGTAAAGTAACTTAGCATTTAAAAAACCGTACAAATTCACTGAAAAAACCATAGGTTTCACACACGTTATAGTTAGGAATTAGCATTTAAAAAACCTTGCAAATTCACTGAAAAAACCATAGGTTTCACACATGTTATAGTTAGCGGAAATTTTACTGATAAAAAACCAGTGAAATTGCCCCGTTATAGTTAGTGCTGGCAACTATAACTCACGCGACCGCAATCTTCTGCTGATGACATATGTGTCTTTATGAAAAAAAAATATTTGTAATATATGTATAGCTAAAAATGTATGGAAGAAGACATGGGCAAATAAGTGTCTAAATACAGTATTAGCATCAGCAGAAGATTGCGGTCGCGTGAGTTATAGTTGCCAGCACTAACTATAACGGGGCAATTTCACTGGTTTTTTATCAGTAAAATTTCCGCTAACTATAACATGTGTAAAACCTATGGTTTTTTCAGTGAATTTTATATATATGTATATATATATATATATATATATATATATATATATATAACAACAGAAACGCTGTGATACGTCCACTCCTTGGACAAACAGCAGCAACGGACACCAGTTAGCTTCGATACAATCTTTTATTCGTGCAGTGTAGCAACGACCACTCAACGCGTTTCGGGAAAACCCTTGCTCACGAGTGTAATGCCAATCGACCAGGAAGTGTTTTTAACATACCATGTGATCGCAATGACAATAAACAGTGAAAACATACTCCGCGGTTTTCGTTCACTCACGATACCGCTGTGTTTTTTTCTTTTCAATAACTTTAACTAAACCGTCACATTGCTGTTCACTGATCTTCGAGACAAAAAGCTCTGATTCAACAGGTTAAATAATTAACGCGTTGAGTGGTCGTTGCTACACTGCACGAATAAAAGAATGTATCGAAGCTAACTGGTGTCCGTTGCTGCTGTTTGTCCAAGGAGTGGACGTATCACAGCGTTTCTGTTGTTTAATGGAGGATAGCCACCTCGCTGCGGACCACCATCACAAGTGAGTAGGGGGAAGGCTACTTACGGCGTTCACGCTGTTTCTGCGGTTTCGTTATTTTTACCCCCTTACCCGCGCAATTTCTCACTAAGGCATTACTTTCGAAGACACAATAAGACCAAGAATTCAGTTAAACGAACTTTTTAGTTCTATTTTTGGCAGGAGATTGTCTTGACATTGCCAAATTAGTGAGTCTAAAAGTGCGCTGATGGGTGAAAGTTTTTTGGTGAAAGCCAAGCAACACTTCATAGCAACATACAATCCCGCCAATTAGCGGTTAAATTCCATGAGCGAAAATGGCAACGACCAGGAATGTGAAACGGGCTGAGGCAGCCGGTAAAATGTTCGACAATGTTGAGACATTTGAGGCAGTTGAAACGGTGCCATCAACAAGTAACAGCACACTAGCACCAGGGAAACGACAGTTGTGGGACCAATTATGGAGAGCTCTTAAGACGGAGCAAAACAAATGGTGGGAAGCTACCACCTTGCAAAAATATATCGATGTTGGGAGAATCCCAAGAGGACTACGCATCTTTATCACACCCACTTTCAATGACCCAGATCCCGAATTGGTCAATGACTGGGCCAGCAACAACCACAATTGTTCGATCAACATGTTAGTGCTGATAGTTAAATATGCAAAGAGAGACTGTGAAAGACTGGCAGAAACCATTGAGAGCTTGACTGAACAGATCAAAGTCCTGTGCGGACAAGAAGAATACAATAAAGAAATGGAGAAAATCGAAAGGATTCTTGAAAAAATTGAAGATGACATTAAACTTAAAAAACAGAGGAAATTTCTAAGGGATTTGGTAGATTACCAAAAAGGACAGATTCTAACTTTTCTCAAAAAATATGACCAGCTTCGTAAAAATTCCCCCACACCTACTCCAACGGCCGTAAACACTGACAAAGTGACTGAGAATCAAGAAGAACAAGTAGAGACTGAACCTACAACTGATGGAAGCGTGAGCAGTAGTGAAATTTCAAATATTTCCAATTTTGATGGGGTAAAAACCAGCATTTTAACAGAATTCAATCTCATGGCGAAAGGAAGACAAGTCAACAACAAACAAGGATTTACACGAGGTCGTGGAAGAGGAAGCAAAGGCGCAAGAAGAGGAAACAAAGCAGCCAAGGAAGATCTGTGAGCCCAGTGGGAAGTCGTACAAGGGGCCAAAGCAAAACGAAATAATGGATAGAAAAACAGTCATTAACTTATCTGATCGAGTGCTTAGCGATTTTGAGTTGGAACTGCTATCTCTTGGACTGACTTTCTGCCCATCTAATGACTTCAATTACACACAGAGTCAAATAGATCTTTTTTATTTCACAAGAAAACTTCGAATAAAAAAATGGTATGCAACTAAAGTGGGTACTGAAATAGAAACCAACGGTGACAGGCCTAGCACTGTAAGTATTAATGATATTGAGCTGCTCCACACCGCCAGAGTATTGGCAGGTGAGGTGAATGATGACGACAACCCATTTTCTGATGTTTTGAATGACAATACCACCCTCAATTTAAATGTTAAAAATCCTATCAAACCTAAATCTATTTTTCTACCGCAAATTAAGAACGATGCGATTGAGGTGTTTGAGAAAGGAGTCACGCAAGAATTAATCAAGCTCACAAAGAAAAAATGGTTTGGGTGGAATAATGTCACTTCTGCACAAAGAGAAGCGATAAACAACTTGAGAAGTGATAATTCTATTGTGATAAAAAAGTCTGACAAAGGGGGGAACGTTGTTGTACAATCAAGGCAGAATTATATTAAGGAAGGCATACAACAACTTTCTGACACAGAGAAGTATCAAAGGAGCAATAGGATGGAGTACGAGCATTCTATTAGAGTATTCCAAGCAAGTCTTTTAAAATGGAGAACTGAAGGCATATTAGAAAAAAACGAGTATGACTTTCTGTGTTGTAAATATCCAAGACTGCCAGCCTTATATTTACTCTCCAAAATTCACAAAAATCCGGCTGCTCCCCCGGGTAGACCCATTGTGTCTTCAAGGGGAAGCTGCAAGGAAAACACTTCCAAATATGTGGATTTTTTTCTACAGACATATGTGACAAACCTCCCATCCTATATCAAGGACACGGGTCATTTTCTAAGAGAGCTAGAAAGTATAGAATGGAAGGACGGATATTCCCTCCTTTCATTGGATGTTACAAGTCTCTACACATGCATACTGCATGAATTGGGACTATTAGCGTGCAAACATTACCTCAACGAGAGATCTATCTCTTACTTCTACCACACTGAAATGTTAGTAGAAATGATGTCTTCCTGTCTGAAACAGAATTTTTTCATATTTGACGGTAACATTTTCAAACAGTCCCTCGGTACTTCGATGGGGACCTGCTTTGCTCCTTGCTTTGCGGGTCTCTATCTGGGGTACTGGGAGGAGAAAGTGGTCAGAGAACATGAGATGTTCAAAGACAAGATGATAAAGTGGAGAAGATATATTGACAACATTTTCTGTATTTGGAATGGGAATGAGATTGAAGCAAATGAGTTTGTTCAAAGTCTCAATGTCAATAATTTCAATCTCCACTTCACCAGTCAATGGTCAAAAACCAATATAGAATTTCTTGACCTTTCCCTTACTATTCAGAAAGAGGGTTTAAAAAGTTCCCTCTTCAGGAAAAAAAACAGAAGGGAATAGTCTTCTCCATGCCCGTAGCTGCCACCCAAAATCGTTGCTTGACAGCATTCCCCTGGGAGAACTGTTACGAGCAAAGCGTAACTGTAGCTCAGTGGAGAGTTTCAAAATAGAAGAGGATGTGATGACGAAAAGATTTTTGGAAAGAGGGTATACCGAAGCGGTGATCAACAAAGCGAAGACAGAAGTAGCCAAGAGATCGAGAGATTCACTGTTGTTTGATAAAGTCAAAGAAAAAACCAAGGAGATTGACAAAATTAGGTTCATCACCACCTACAACAATCAAGCTCAAGAGGTCCGAAAAAGCCTAACCAAATTTTGACCGGTATTACACACAGACAAAGATTTAACAAATAATGTTGAGGCTATTCCACAAATAACTTTTAGGAAGGCAAAATCATTAAAAGACACACTTTGTAGAGCCATTGAACCCACTAATGTCAATACCTTAGGAGTACAAGGCTTTTACACATGTAGAAGATGCAAAGCATGCAAACACAGTAAAAACCACAAAGAATGTATACTCTCTCCCGAATGTAAGCCTTACAAAATTTTGAAGCATACCACATGCAACACAGAGTTTGCAGTTTATGCCTTATTTTGTCCATGCAAAAAGGCGTATATAGGGAGTACTATCCACAAGGCTAAGATTAGGATCCTTGAGCATTTGCGTGCAATCAAAAATGGCGACAAACAGTATCCCATAGCACGCCACTTTGCGAGTCATCACAGTCAAAACAGCGATCTACTTAGCTTCTGTGTCCTAGACGCAGTAAAATTGAATGAAAGAGGAGGCAATAGGGTCCAAGATCTTAGACGTCTAGAATCCAAACTTATAATTCAATATAGAACTCTGACCCCTCTAGGCCACAACTGTGACGAGGAACTGGCAGCACATTTAGATTAATAAGACTAGTACATTTTATTCAACTGTCATCTGGTGTTTTTTACATTGTTAAACTGCATTGTCGGCAACCTTTTGTATGTTTTATACAATAATTGTTTTAATGAATTTATTTTCTAATGCTAAAAGCCAGGAATTGTAATTAAGAAGTAACATTATAGAACAGTATTTTACAGATATGTGTTTTTTTCCTCGCTAGATATTCAAGGCACTGATGAACTAAAGAAATGCAGAAGAACTAAAGTATCTGGTTCAGCCATTTTCATCTTGATTAACTGCTGTCGGTGTTGCATTATGAGATGATTAGCATCTGGTCTTTCTGCCCACTAGGGCACGAATTAACTCTCTTAAGGTTAATTTTGCTGATTGATGAGTATGAATTTTTTAGTTTAATGTAAATGTTTATGGTTAAATTGCCCACTGGGGCAAAACTACATTAATTGTGAATTGCAAACTCCTTCGGTAATTATTTAACCTGTGAAATCAGAGCTTTTTGTCCCGAAGATCAGTGAACAGCAATGTGACGGTTTAGTTAAAGTTATTGAAAAGAAAAAAACACAGCGGTATCGTGAGTGAACGAAAACCGCGGAGTATGTTTTCACTGTTTATTGTCATTGCGATCACATGGTATGTTAAAAACACTTCCTGGTCGATCGGCATTACACTCGTGAGCAAGGGTTTTCCCGAAACGCGTTGAGTGGTCGTTGCTACACTGCACAAATAAAAGATTGTATCGAAGCTAACTGGTGTCCGTTGCTGCTGTTTGTCCAAGGAGTGCCACCTCGCTGCGGACCACCATCACAAGTGAGTAGGGGGAAGGCTACTTACGGCGTTCACGCTGTTTCTGCGGTTTCATATATATATATATATATATATATATAGATATATATGCTTCTCCAACTCGCCTTCACTTCTCCTCCTCAAGAACAAACGAGCGTGGACCCAAGAATCCTGTGCAAATTTTTTATTCAGCCAATTCTGCCATTACGCGTTTCGGGCGATCCCGCCCTTCATCACATGACAACTCTGGCAATTTCCCTCGCTTTTTAAAGTGCAAGTGCAAGTGGCATAATCATGGACATAGGAGAAACACTTCCATAATAGCTGTAACCAATGGCCATTAATACAATACATAAATGTGCATGCATGACCACTAGAAAACCCCAGCCCTTCCAAATCTCAAAAGGCAAAAATATACATGTTTAAACATACAATGAATAATAACAGCATAAATGCATAAATCAATTCAGTTCCTCACTATGTCCAACCAGTGATTCCTAATAAAGTGCTTAACAAAATCAGTGCAATATAATTCCTTGTGAATCCCATAAAAGACTTAAAAACACTTAACAGTTCCGGATTCCAGTAAGGTGACCTCCTTAAATCTCTTCTCCTTAAAGGGCTCACATTGTCTATCACATGATCCTACAACTATCAATTCAAAGCAGTGCATGTGGTAGACATCCCCTCTACTGTGAGCGGATCAGGTTGTGTAAATTGCATAAATTTCTAAAGTGCAAAAGGTTCCAGGACAATAATAAATATAATCAATATAATAGGTAGATCCATTCAGAAAATCACAAAATATATATGGAAGCATCAGAGTACTCTTTTCAGTAATGATTCCTAAAATCAATCCTTAAATATCATAAATATATAAATACTGTCCTAAAATTTGCAAGATAAAAATTCATGTAAGGTGGAAACAAACATTTCGTCATATCATACAGTACTTCCTCCTGTCCCAAAGGCTCCATAAAGCTCTCTTCATTAATAAGTTAGCCTATATCATCATAAGAAAGTATATAAATCTTCACTAGTGTTCAGCCCCCTGGGGTACTTTGAATCGAATTGCAGGATATCAGTTGTTTCCAACCTCCTCAATTTTGATTCTCTGTCACCTCCTCTTTTCTGGGGAGTTATGGCCTCAATAACCTAATATCTCAAATGCTTTGGATTGCTATTGTGGCTGATCTTGAAATGCCTTGCAACAGGGTAAGTCTCATCATTGTTGCAAATAGCACGGATATGTTGGAGAATCCTTTTATGCGCTGGTAATTTTGTGCTTTCTACATATTTCAATTTACAGCTGCAGGTGAGCACATATACCGCAAAGTCAGATATGCATGTAAGATGTTAACTTATTTTGCAAATTCTGGAGCTAAATGCTGTTGTGTAGGTCATGGTGTTAACAACGTATTGACACACCTTGCATACAGAGCATTTATAAAACCCTTTCCTTACCATAAGCCATGAACCCTTTCCTTTCACTTCAAGGTTGCTTCTGACTAGTGACATACCCATGCTATTGGCTTTCCCAATCACTGGGTCGTCCTTCAAAATGGGCCAGTTCTTCCTCACTATTGCCCTAATTTGTTTTTCCTGACACGAAAAACCAAGAATCAATCTTGTGGGTTCCTCTCTCCAACCTTGGCCAGTCTGTTTTTCCTTCTATTTCAACAGATCATGTATAGCCAAAGATTTAGACTTGGCAATTGCCGACTCAATCACATCTGATCTTTATCCCCTATCAAGAAACCTATTTCGACTTTCCTTCTGTTTTATATCGCAATCAACCTCCTCGCTACATATCCGTCTGATACGAAGCATCTCCCCATACGGGATGCTTTTGATAAGATGAGGCGGATGCGCACTAGAGGCGTGAAGGAGTGTCTTGCCTGCCGTAGGTTTTCTATAAAGGGTAGTAGATAGCCTATTGTTAATTACCTGGACTCTTACATCCAGGAATGTGACCATAGCCTTACTTATCTCAGACGTAAAATGTAGGTTAACTGTATTTTTATTCAATAACTCAATAAAAGCAGTTGCACTCTCAGCATTACTGTCCCACACTATAAACAAATCATCGATATAGCGCAGGCATGTTACCACACTCCTGTTAAAAATCTGTTCATGTTGTTGCATGAGGACCAACTCCTCCCACCACCCCATGAATAAACAGGCGTAGCTGGGAGAGAAGCTGGCTCCCATAGCAACCCCCTGAGTCTGCTGATACATTTTTCCATCAAACAAAAATAAATTGTTTTCCAAGCAGAATAATAACATTTTGAGAAGCATATTAGTATGTTGAGAGAATACAATTGGCCTAGTCATCAAAAAATGTTCAACCGCCCACATTCCGTCCTTATTCTTAATACATGTATATAAGGTGGACACATCCAGTGCTACCAATAAATATGTGGGCTTCCATGTTATATTTTGTATCTTCCTCAGAAAGTCACACGTGTCTTGCACAAATGATTTAAGACTAACAAAGTCCTGCAAGAAAAAATCAATGTATCTTGAAAGGTTTTCCAAAAGGCCATCGCATGCAGCGATGATGGGCCGTCCCGGTGGTTTATCCATATTTTTATGTACTTTAGGTATGAAGTAAATCACCGGAATGGTGCCATGCTCTTTTTTGAGGTATTTGAACTCCTCCCAACTTAGCAGTCCAGTACTTTTCCAGGCTAGTAATTGCGAAGACAATGACTCCTGGGTATCCTTGAATTTTGTGGGAGAAACCTTTTTATAGCACTCAGTGTTGTTTAGTTGGCTAGGCGCCTCCTCCAAATGTTCCTTTAAGGGCCATAGCACCAAATTACCTCCTTTATCCGAGTTACGTATTATGACTTGATGATTTTCTTTCAACTTATTTACAAGTTGCCAATATCTCCTCTCATGTTTGGTAAATTTTCAATTGGCATTATTGGTGGCAATGTTAAGTCTCTTTATCGGTGCAACTACTTGTTCATTAAAAACATCTATGGAGTCTCTCGCCATGATAGGTACAAATTTAGATTTCTGCTTAAAGGGAGTCCGTGGCTTGACAATAGTCCCATGTACTTGTAATTGCTGTATATCTTTACCTACTGTTTCAGTTGTCTCATGGGACTGATTGGGGATGTCCGTTATTATTCTTTCCAAACTCTGCAGATCATATAGTAACCCATAATCAGACCCCAGCAATCCTGGCTTCCCAGAGGTTTGTGATACCATTTCAGCCCCTTCCGACCCCCCCTGGGTGCTGCACTGGTGGTGGAACTTTTTCAATTTCAATTTCCGAATAAACCTGTATATGTCTGCCCGAGTCTGGGTGTAATTAAAATTAGATTCCGGACAATATGACAGTCCTAAAGATAAAAGCTGCTTCTCCGCCGCAGAGAGATCAATACCTGCAAGATTGATGATAGTATTATTGTCAGAGGCAACGGGATCAACAAGCTTGCCATCCCATATTGCATCCCCTGTTCCCGCCCTGCACTGACAAACACGTTTCGCCTTGCGGCTTTGTCAATGTCCACATCGAAAAGCCGCAAGGCGAAACACGTCTGTCAGTGCAGGGGGGTCTGCACAATAAAGTATTTTGCTGAAATACACCCGTGAGTGCTTTTCAATTGGGAGCTGAAAACAAGGATGGCTGCTTCTGTTTCGTATATTTATATATCTATAGCGCCAGGATGCCCGTAGGGTTACAGTGCGCTTTATAAATCTGAAATACATACATACATACATACTATATATATATTCACTGAAAAAACCATAGGTTTCAGGCATGTTATAGTTAGAAATTAGCATTTAAAAAACCATAGAAATTCACTGAAAAAACCATAGGTTTCAGGAATGTTATAGTTAGTTGGACATTTCACTTGTATAAAACCATGGAAATTCCGGCGTTATAGTTAGTTCACCTAACTATAACTCGAGCCCCCGCAATGCACTGCTGATGAGGTCACATATTACATCATTCATGACATGGTCAGTGACATCACTGATGACATCACTGATGACATGTCAAATGACATCAATGATGACATCACTGATGATATCATCCAGTGACTGTGTGTTTCTGTAAAGTTTAAATTTGTTTTATATATATGGCAAGCTGTATTGAAGAATGAGTGGGTGTATAAGTGCCTGTGTGGAGGATTTAGTAGGTATGTGGCTGACTGTATAAGTGAGTGATTAAATGTGTCTTACTGAATGCATGGGTTAGTGAATAAACTCAGTGAAAGTCTGTATCAGTCTGTTTGTTCTTGTGTAAGTTGCTGCATGGGTTGGTGAGTAGTTGCATGAGTGTCTTTATGGGTTATTGATTGCTTGCCTGAGTATTTGTATGGCTGCCTGAGTGTGTGTGTGGGTGGGTGGGAGGTGTGTGACTGCATAGATGTGTGAGTGGTTGATTCACTGGGTGTATGGGTTCAAGAGTGAACATGGAAACAGCTGTATGGGTGGGTGAGAGTGTATGGGTGTGTTGGTGAGTGAGTGGATGTCTCAGTGGTACATGTGCAAGTAACTACATATGTTAAAGGCAGTATATGTGAGTGATGGTGTATATAAATAACTATATGTGAGCGTCAGTAATTGTGAGAGTTGCTGCATGGATGAGTGTGTATTTGTATCAGTGAGTCTATAAGAGAGTAAATATGTGTTAGTATCTGTATGAATAAGTAAGGTGGTGTCTCTATAACTGTATAGGTGAGTAAATGGAAGTATGATTGATTCTTTGCATGACTGACTAGGTGTGTAAGTAACTCTGGATATGTGGCAGTGTGTGAGTGTCTGTATAGGTGTATGAGTGCATATGATAGTGTTATATTGATGAGTGACTGCATGTATGAGTAACTGTATGGGTGAATGAGTGGATGTGTGTAGACCTAGGAATCAGTCAGTGTGTATTTAGTAACTGGTATTGATGTGTCTATTTTTTCAAAAATGGTAATCTGTATTTTAGAGTGGGTGTATCAAAGGTTATATTCAGGTGTGAGGAGGTGCATCAGATTTTCACGTGGATAATGTTATCAGTGATGTCATCAGTGTTGTCATTTCACATGTCATCAGTGATTTCGCTGACCATGTCATGAATGATGTAATATGTAACGTCATCAGCAGTGCATTGCGGGGGCGTGAGTTATAGTTAGCTGAACTATAACGCGGGAATTTCTATGGTTTTATAGAAGTGAAATGTCCAACTAACTATAACGTTCCTGCAACCTATGGCTTTTTCAGTGAATTTCTATGGTTTTTTAAATGCTAATTTCTAACTATAACGTGCCTGAAACCTATGGTTTTTTTCAGTGAATTTCTATGGTTTTTTTAATGCTAATTTCTAACTATAACGTGTCTGAAACCTATGTTTTCAGTTAATTTCAAAGGTTTTTTAAATGAAAATGTGTAAGTCTAATGTACCTCAATCCTATGTTTTTTTTATTTTCTATATATATATATATACATCTGAACCACACAACCCCTCCAGTACGAGAGATGTAAGCCCACACAGGTAAGTGAATCCAACGTCCTTTAATAGCAGTTAAAAGCGAGCGGCATAATGCATTTCAACACTAAGTGCCTTCCTCAGATGCCATTGCTCGTTCCAAAATTCACTGTTCACTTGAAGACATGGAGCGTCTCACTGAAGTCGGTGACGACACTCCTTCCACCATTTAAAGGAAGATTTCCCGGACTCGCTGCCTCGAGTTCATTTGCTGCAGAAACACATGTGGAAGTCCTTGCCCCAGTGGGCGGTGTCTGCAGCTCCCTTTGCGTTGTGGGTCTTGTAGTGTAAGGGGCTGAATTCACTGACCTTCACCCAACCGATATCACCACCAGCGCACCGGGATCCCACAATGCAAAGGGAGCTGCAGACACCGCCCACTGGGGCAAGGACTTCCACATGTGTTTCTGCAGCAAATGAACTCGAGGCAGCGAGTCCGGGAAAGAAGGAGTGTCGTCACCGACTTCAGTGAGACGCTCCATGTCTTCAAGTGAACAGTGAATTTTGGAACGAGCAATGGCATCTGAGGAAAGCACTTAGTGTTGAAATGCATTATGCCGCTCGCTTTTAACTGCTATTAAAGGACGTTGGATTCACTTACCTGTGTGGGCTTATATATATATACATATATATATATTTAAAAAAAATAGTGAATACATTTTAGTTAGGAAAACTATAGTCAATCTTTATTTTTTTTAATATCATACAGAAGTCGCGCACCCTTCGCGCACCCTACACGATGGCTGCGCGCATTCTGGTAGCCATTTTGAAAAGTTGCACGGGGGTCACGACTTCGGCGTAATTTGTAAAGAATGAAATATCTTTAAATTAATTATAAATAAGTTTTCCTTTAAGGGGTCGATTCCGATACCGGGTCGGACAGCTCTCCGAGAGCTTTCCGTAGCCTTACCCTGCGACCAACACGTGCCCCTAGCCGGTCCGTCCTGCAGAGGAAGTTCGATGCGTATAACTGCCAAAAATACGACTGACACATAGGCTGTGGGTCAAGCTCCATTCTTCGTCCAAGCCGTAACTCCTAACGCTGAACCGAGTCGCCCGGAAGCAGTATCCATAGCAGTTTCCGGCCTGACAAGTACGATGCGTACTTCCTACGCGCCGGAGAGGTCGCCACGTACGGCACGTCACAACATCCGGAAAACAAGCATATCAGCTACGATTCGCGCCAAAACTCAATCCACGGCTACGAGACGGACCAGCTTGCAGCAGCTACAAGACGGAGCAACAAGCAGCGTGTACGACACAAACACATCATGAATCCCCTCGCAGAGGTCATACCAGTACTCTACATCTATGACCGAGAACCGACGGCGCAGGCGGTAAGTCAGACACCTACCACACAAACAACCGACACGTAGCCGCAAAATGTCACACACACACAGGGGATCCATATCCTGGCCACTAGCAACAGGCCACCATAGGGGTTGCATGGCCAGCACCACTACCACCCCCACCCATAGGGCATATGTTCCCCAGCACTCCTGCCACCCCCACCGATAGGGGACCTGTTGCCCATCACTACTGCCACCCCTAACCATAGGGGACCTGTTGCTCATCACCCCTGCCACCCCCACCCATAGGGCATATGTTCCCCAGCACTCCTGCCACCCCCACCAATAGGGCATATGTTCCCCAGCACTCCTGCCACCCCCACCCATAGGGGACCTGTTGCCCATCACTACTGCCACCCCCAGCCATAGGGGACCTGTTGCCCATCTCTCCTGCCACCCCCATCCATAGGGGACCTGTTGCCCAGCACTCCTGCCACCCCCACCCATAGGGGACCTGTTGCCCATCACTACTGCCACCCCCAGCCATAGGGCTTATGTTGCCCATCACCACTGCCACCCCCAGCCATAGGGCTTATGTTGCCCATCACCCCTGCCACCCCCACCCATAGGGCATATGTTGCCCAGCACCCCTGCCACCCCCAGCCATAGGGGGCCTGGTGCCTATCACTACTGCCACCCCGAGCCATAGGGCTTATGTTGCCCATCACTACTGCCACCCACAGCCATAGGGCTTATGCCCCCCACCCATAGGGCATATGTTCCCCAGCACTCCTGCCACCCCCACCCATAGGGGACCTGTTGCCCATCACTACTGCCACCCACAGCCATAGGGGACCTGTTGCCCATCACCCCTGCCACCTTCACCCATAGGGCATATGTTCCCCAGCACTCCTGCCACCCCAACCCATAGGGCAAATGTTCCCCAGCACTCCTGCCACCCCCACCCACAGGGGACCTGTTGCCCATCACTACTGCCACCCCCAGCCATAGGGCTTATGTTGCCCATCACTACTG
Organism: Triturus cristatus; assembly: GCF_964204655.1. Classification (NCBI taxonomy): domain Eukaryota; kingdom Metazoa; phylum Chordata; class Amphibia; order Caudata; family Salamandridae; genus Triturus; species Triturus cristatus. Next base: position 440,087,856 of record NC_140582.1, on the reverse strand, counting down.
CCACCACAGCCATAGGGCTTATGTTCCCCATTACCCTGCCACCCCCACCCATAGGGCATATGTTCCCCAGCACTCCTGCCACCCCCACCCATAGGGCATATTTTGCCCATCACTACTGCCACCTCCACCCATAGGGGACCTGTTGCCCATCACCCCTGCCACCCCCACTCATAGGATGGGTGATGCACCACACATCCATCATACTCCAACATTAGGTATGTCAGCAAAATACATCCCCCCTAACATCATGACAACAGTGTGTAGTCTGTGACAAATGCCCACAACAGTGAATATGACTTCGAACATACAAAGTTTGCGGCCTGACAAGTACAATGCGTACTTCCTATGCGCCGGATGGCTCGCCACGTACGGCACATCACAACATCCGGAAAACAAGCATATCAGCTACGATTCGTGCCACAACTCAATCCACGGCTACGAGACGGACCAGCTTGCAGCAGGTACGAGACGGAGCAAAAAGCAGCGTGTACGACACGAACACATTATGAATCCCATTGCGCAGGTCATACCAGTACACTACATCGATGACCGGATCAGGAACCGACGCCGAAGGCGCAGGCGGTAAGTCAGACACCTACCACACAAACAACCGACACGTACCCGCAAAATGTCACACACACACAGGGGATCCATATCCTGGCCACTAGCAACAGGCCACCATAAGGGTTGCATGGCCAGCACCACTACCACCCCCACCCATAGGGCATATGTTCCCCAGCACTCCTGCCACCCCCACCAATAGGGCATATGTTCCCCAGCACTCCTGCCACCCCCACCCATAGGGTATATGTTCCCCAGCACTCCTGCCACCCCCACCAATAGGGCATATGTTCCCCAGCACTCCTGCCACCCCCACCCATAGGGGACCTGTTGCCCATCACTACTGCCACCCCCAGCCATAGGGGACCTGTTGCCCATCACCCCTGCCACCCCCACCCATAGGGCATATGTTCCCCAGCACTCCTGCCACCCCCACCCATAGGGCACCTGTTGCCCATCACTACTGCCACCCCCAGCCATAGGGGACCTGTTGCCCATCACTCCTGCCACCCTCAGCCATAAGGGACCTGTTGCCCATCACCACTGCCACCCCCAGCCATAGGGCATATGTTGCCCAGCACCCCTGCCACCCCCAGCCATAGGGGACCTGGTGCCCATCCATACTGCCACCCCTAACCATAGGGGACCTGTTGCCCATCACCCCTGCCACCCCCACCCATAGGGCATATGTTCCCCAGCACTCCTGCCACCCCCACCAATAGGGCATATGTTCCCCAGCACTCCTGCCACCCCCACCCATAGGGGACCTGTTGCCCATCACTACTGCCACCCCCAGCCATAGGGGACCTGTTGCCCATCACTCCTGCTACCCCCAGCCAGAGGGGACCTGTTGCCCATCACTACTGCCACACCCAGCCATAGGGCTTATGTTGCCCATCACCACTGCCACCCCCAGCCATAGGGCTTATGTTGCCCATCACCCCTGCCACCCCCACCCATAGGGCATATGTTGCCCAGTACCCCTGCCTCCCCACCCATAGGAGTCCTGGTGCCCATCACTACTGCCACCCCCAGCCATAGGGCTTGCCCATCACTACTGCCACCCCCAGCCATAGGGCTTATGTTCCCCATCACCCCTGCCACCCCCACCCATAGGGCATATGTTCCCCAGCACTCCTGCCACCCCCACCCATAGGGGACCTGTTGCCCATCACTACTGCCACCCCCAGCCATAGGGGACCTGTTGCCCATCACCCCTGCCACCCCCACCCATAGGGCATATGTTCCCCAGCACTCCTGCCACCCCCACCCATAGGGCACCTGTTGCCCATCACTACTGCCACCCCCAGCCATAGGGGACCTGTTGCCCATCACCACTGCCACCCCCAGCCATAGGGCTTATGTTGCCCATCACCCCTGCCACCCCCACCCATAGGGCATATGTTGCCCAGTACCCCTGCCACCACCAGCCATTGGAGACCTGGTGCCCATCACCACTGCCACCCCCAGCCATAGGGCATATGTTGCCCAGCACCCCTGCCACCCCCAGCCATA